>NC_086336.1:47485365-48947702 GCF_032445375.1 Bacillus rossius redtenbacheri | reverse complement strand
GCAACAAGAAAGTATTTTTATTTAAAAAAAAAAAAAAAAAAAAAGGAAACGTGTCTTGAGCAGGAATTCAAACAGCAACACAAAATGTCATGTCATTTCCTCTACCAACTCGTAGACATTTATACTAGCTGAAGTACCCGGCGTTGCCCGGGCTATACCATCGTAGTACTTATAATGAAAACATATAAGATTTTTTTATAACAAGGGGTTCAGACAGCCTACGTAATCATCAACATGCATCACCCACTTCCTATATGGATTTCAGGTGTTGTAACAGCTCGTCTTGCATCACACAAATTAATATACTGCCTTCACCGATATCTCGCATATTTTTTTCGAATCTTGTGGGGAAGGGAGGAAATAACCCCCCCCCCCCCCCCCTCTTATTCTCTGGACCAACCATTGCACATGATTTCTGTATATTCTTTACAAGTTTCGGAGTACTTCACTTGAAATATGGAAGACTGAAATGCAAGCCGAAGCGCAAGATGTTGGAAGTTCGGCGATGTCGTTTGCGTGGTTTATTAACGGATGTTTGAAAACTTTTTTTTTTTTTGCGTTCTTGTGTTTCCTGCATGGTTTGTAAACCCAGGCTCTAGTCTCTGAGTTGGAAACCTGAGATTATCGTGACCACTCCTCTCTCGGTCTAGCCCCAATCACGAGCGATTCCGCGGTAGATCTTAAGTAGTTCCCTTGATTCCCCCTCCACTCGCCGCTTGCTTCTCCCTCGTGTCCCGGGATGAAGCGGTTTCCCCAGCGCAACTCCATTCCAATTACCGCCGACTTACGTTCCAGCCCTCGTTTTCAAACACACCCCTCCCTCCTCCTCGCTCTTAACGTTTCCCGCGCGCCTGCCGCAACGTTTATTAACGACCTCTTTCGTTTATATTGAGAAGTTCCTCGATGCGCATTTGCTCTCTCGTTTCGATTCCCCCTCGGGAAGTTTTTGTTTGTTTGTTTCCCCCCCCCCCCCCCCCCCCCCCCTTCCCTTTTCCCAGATCAGCTGTGATCTCTCACTTCCCTTTCGTACCGACTGCTCAGGGTTCGCCGTCTTACGTCGAGACCTTTGCGGGGCTGATTGGCGCCGGCGCTCGTACAAGCCAGTCCCTCGCCCTCGACCGCGAGTGATCACACAGAGGAGAGGAATATGAATATATATCTTTATATATATATATATATTTCTTGTGTGCGTGTGTATGTCACTGAACTCCTCCTAGACGGCTGGACCGATTTTGATGAAATTTTTTGTGTGAGTTCACGGGGATTCGAGGATGGTTTAGACTCACAATTGGATATTTTATCTCGATTCTGAGTTAAGAAAAAACTTAAAAAAAAAAAAACACGCTTTAAAAGCAAAAAAAACTAAGCATTGTTGATAATTAGCCTCCATGGCAACGGGCTTTTGCATTGTTGTTGCCTTCTGCGTAAACATGGGAAAGGTTTTTGGTAACGGCAGTGGCGTGCCCAAGAGGAGGGGTATGCATAATGAGAAGATACAAAATGCCCAGCGTAGAAATACTTACCGCCATATGTACATTTGGGCAGGACAATGTCTGTCGGGTCCGCTGGAAATATATATAGAGATTTATATGTAGAAAGATATATAGAGATATAAATAGAAAGATAGAGAGAGTTATAGAGATGTACATAGAGAGATAGAGAGTTCGAGAGATAAAGAGAGATGCTTAGTATACGTTTAAAAAATTACAAAAAAAAATTGATTGAGGCATTGCAACGCATGCCGGGCATTATCTAGTGTGTGTGTGTGTATATATATATATATATATATATATATATATATATATATATATATATATATATATATGAGCGAGTCTTTCAGTACTCGCCAGTGATGTGTTAGGAACATCTAAACCTCCGGTAACGAGCGAATCAAAGTGTTCCCCGCGTTGCATCACAAGCTTATAGTACGCGAAACTCTTGACCCGAAATCTAACGTAGAATTATATTTAAAATAATGCTGGGCGTGATAAATATACCCGAGTAGTTGTGTTTTTGAATCACATTTCTTGACGCGAAATCACGCGTAGTTTTCCGCACCCGCCGCTATATAATTCGCTGCCGGAGCAGCTGCGTCGACTACCGAATCATTCGATTCGCAGACCGAAATTCTAAACTCGTATACAATGAAACGTGTTGAAACGACAACAATGTTTTGCTGTCACTAAAAAGCCAGCTACATCATGGACGCTACAAAATTATTTTGTCTTCGCCACAATATATTCCGTGGGGTCTGTATTGACAAAATATTTTAATTTGGCCGCAAAACAAAATTGTGTACCGTGTAAAGATACTCTCTACATTCTACACTCTAAACATAATTTTGGTGACCGACTAACGTACTCAAACATGCGATGTAACTAAAACTTCTAACCTCTGCAACTGCATAGAAATTTTACCGTACGGATATGGTGTCTCCTACGTATGCTAGGAAAAATTCAAATGCATAGGATATTTAGGCTATCATATTTGTATGGTAATTTTAAAAATAAAAATGTATCTTTTTTTATATCCCAATGTTTGGCATGGTACAATATAAATAATATTTTCCCGATTATTTTATATAGTTGCAATTTGATATTTACCAGTAGACTGCAACGACCGGGATAAAAGAAGTGATTCTTTTACGTGGACAACACTATGCAGTTTTGCCTCATGATTGGACTGGAGTATAGAGAAAATGGCGTCCACTATTCCCAGATTGAGTCTTCCCGGCTTTTTAATAATAAAATTACTTTTGTATACCAGATGTATGCTGAGTGTTTTAAATTAAAAAAAAAATATAATTTCCAATTAAAAATAATACATGTTTCCAAGTTATGTATATTTTTTATTTTACTATTTGTTGATTTTCCTTAGACAATGTAATCGTGTTTTTGATGGTTTTATTACATTTGTATAAATTATAAAGGGGAAAAATATATCCGTTCTAAACATTAATTTTTTTCTTTGTAGCCAGTTGGAGCGACATTTGATAATTTCTCTTAGCAAATCTGAACATTACCATAATACAAAGTCGATTACACAAAATGTCAAGGTAACTCCTTGAGACCTAGCGAAGCCTTCCTTCTCGTTCCACCATTAGCGAGCATCACGGCATCTAAATTGAATATATATATAGGCCTATTATTAAGTCATAATTAATTCGAACATGTGATGAATTCTGTTATTAAGAAGCTAACTCTTTGGAAACATGCATTATTTTTAATTTAAAATTAACTAACTCGCTGATGAATTATTCAAAATCATTTTTAAAACATATTATGTTTCAATTTAAAACTCTCAGTATGCATCCGGTACAAGTCGCAGAAGCTGATACGGATTCCGGATCGTTGCCTGCAGCGGTATCGAAAGGTCACACGGTGTAGTTACTGCAGCAAGACGTTTACCTTGAGATTAAATGCTAAGCGTCATTAGAGGAGCGAGTGTATTTTGGGTTCTTACAAAAAAAAAATCATTTAGTTGCGGTCAGTGCCAGACATCATTTAGTCGAAGAAATACCGCGAATAAACATCGCAAGATCTGTACTAATGATAACTAATGATAAGGAGGACGAGTCCACAAGACCAAGGTAGTGGAATGAAAATAAAATGGTCGACGTTTATAATGTTCACAACGAATGTGAAAAGGCTGATGCTAACAACAGTATCCTAGATATCGCCAATTATTTGGAATTGATAGCTAACGAAGAAAGTAGCATCTTCATGGAAAATGCAAAAAATAATAATAATAATTACGCCGTATACTAGTCGCATACGCGAAATTGAGGACAAATTCTATAGAAATTTGAAACTGGCAAGACAGAATACTGTGATAAATACCTGAGGGGGAAAAAATGTGGAAACTTCATGGTAATGATGCTGATAACTACGATGGTGACAACATTGAATTTTGAAGCTGGCAATAAAACAGGAGACTGTATAGATCTTTACAATGTTAATAATAAACATGTAAGGAAGATGACAGCAGCAAAAGAGAATGATTTAAACATCATGGGAAGATCATAACATATTCGTCAACAAAACGACGGATGCAAGATGACCGCCATGACGTCGTAAGGATGGAAATAATGAATTTATTAGTCAAAGTGGTTGTGGTCAGCTGCCTGGTGAATATTTCGGTAGGAGAATATGAGAAAAAATTTAAATTGTACTCACGAGAGATTTAACGGGCATTTCTTTTGAGGAGTTTTGTATGATTTTCCCCCCAAAAAATCCAAGAGGGTGGTTAGTCATTAGTCATTGACTCGCATCAACGCTCCACACCCTGCACCAAACTTTTCATAGAAATGTACTGATAAGTATGGAGTGACAATTTCAGGGCTCCACTAAAGTTGGACTCACAATCGGGGACGCACCACAACGCCGAAATACCACAACGCCGAACGTACAATAACGCCGAAAACCATAACGCCGAATGCCAAATTGACTACAACGCCGACAGCTAGAAAACTGCTGTGTACCACAACGCCGAAATACATTAACGCCGGCGTTGTGGTAACGACCCCTCACAATCTTCCGTCTCATCCGTCCGTTAATCACGTAACCTGCAGCCTATCAGATGTCCCGGAAAATTCCATCCTTCCATCCGTTCGTCCGTCGAAACCTTACCAAGCTTTAACTTATCGACGGACGGATGAAATAACCACCCAAAAGTTAGCAATATATCTATATCTATTGCCGGCGACCTTTACTGTCTTCCAGGGTTATTTAAGTATATGCATTTGTTTAGCTTCTTCCATTAAATGTTATTAACATGCGTATTAAGGGCTTAATTTTTACAATCGTCAATGTAATATATCTACCTACGCAAGATAATTTTTCACCAGTATTTAAGATTTTTGGTCTGTTGGCAGCGTTAAAATGGTAAATTATTTGACGGACGTGCGTATGGATTGTGAATCGCTCGGCTCGTTGACGGACGGACGCAACGTATCATTGTGAGTCCATCTTAACTTGGGCCCACATACGGTGTGCAGAGCTTCGGGGGGGGGGGGGGGGAAACATGCTATTTATTAACTGCTCAAGATATCATCGTGGGGTCGGTTTACGAAAAGTATTTAAGAACACGCAGAGTTTAGATGAGTGGTTTGTCTATGTATTCCGTTTTTAAATTGTTTTTATAGAAGGTTGAAAATATCTGTTTTTTTTTTTTTTTTTTTTTTTTAATTTAAGGCACGAAACAAGGTACTATAGGTTCTTGAAAAGCATTCAAAGTATTTGTACTACAACATTATCTTTATTTCTCTGCCAAATTATGCTGTGGTTATCGTTCAAATCTCACTGTGGTCCTGTGCGCGACGCGACGATTAGAAGACTACCCCAATGCAGAGCTTTACACGTAGAGAAGTACCAGCTACCGTCGCACTTGTCATTCCCGCTTCGCTAACACACACACTAGTTTGGCCCCTTAATGTCACACATGGAATCTGTGCATAAAATAGGGTGAGGGGGTGTTGTTTTAACTAGTTAATGGAATAAATATACTATAGGCGCGTTTGTCAGCATTTCCTACCCCCTCGTCCGTCGTATTTTCACAGCCCCGCAGACGACGAGGTTAATGCACGCTGTTACCACGCGCCTGTGCGTTTTTACGGCCATGGCTTGTTCCGTAAATGTGGGTCGCAGCGGGACCCTCGGTCCCGGCTTGTGTGCACAGTGGTTTACTCGCCAGGGGGAGGGGGGTGGCAAAGGTTAGGCCCTGATGAATTATTTACTTCCCCTCCTGGTACGTTTTGATGGCTAACAAGTGGGGCGACTTGTATAATTGCTTAATCTTGACCTGCAATCGGCAGGAAGGCGGGACGGTTGCTTTTTCCACCCTCTGCTTCCTCTTTAATTGTTTCCGTTGGACAGCTGGTAGTGTGGCAGTAGGAGAAAAAAAAACCTCAACCCCTTACCGTTTTTTTTTATCCCCCTTCCCGCTCCCCTTAATCTGTTCGCGCATTCTTAATTAAGCAGGGGCAGAGATTTGACGTAAAACGAAAGGTATCATTTGCGCCGTAACAGATTTTAAATTCTATTTTAAAATTCTTTTTACGAGGGACTCAAAAATAACCGGAATGACCATCGTGTACTTGTAGCACCAGTTTTCACCACTAGGGAGCTGTTACAGGACCTCGTCTGTGGATATTGTACTTCTCTATCTACCCTTGTATCAGTGTATACCTGTACGGCTTTTACTATATTCTATTTTTCTCAATAACGTAAAACACGTGAACTTAACTACAAACATACACAATATATTTCTGTACACTCTTACCTTGAATGGAATTACAAGTACTAAAAAATAATATATATTCTTGTTAGTTAGAAAACAATACTTTTACTTTAATAAAATCAGAAAAATATTGATTCCCTACCTGAAATTATGCGGGTGCTCTGTATTTCAAAAGTTCAAAGGTTGGCTACTATTGTTCATGAATTAATTTAACTGACGTTAGGCGCTTTATATCAGTTCTTATATCTCAGGGTTAAAACAAAAATAATTATAAAAAAATTAATGCTCAGTCGTTTAGGAGGGGTCTTTTAATATCAGTACATAACCTCTGGATTTAACTTTAAACTATTGCAGACTAAATTTCTTATCAAAGCTTGTTGATTCATCTATGTTAGTCCAGGAAGCCAAAAATAGTTTTATAATTTCAATTGGTGAACAGTGAAACTCACCCATAATATACCAAAATGGCTATTTACAAAATCAACCTCTGATATTTTATATACTCGAATCCCTTGGGAATAATTTTTCTGCCGCACAGACCTTGCAGTAAACATATTTTTAGGCTTTTGGCTTTAGTTTTAAACAGTGTTCAACTCGGATATATGCCTAGAATATCCATTAAGCCATAAAATAGTTCAAGCCAAATAATCTAGATCCTTTCTCCATAATGGTAGAAGACTTTTTTTTTTAATCTCTACCTCCTGGTTTACTATCACATGATTTTTAAAACAATTCCAGCCAATAACATGAATTTACACACCATTTCAATAGTGCGCCAAACAAACTGACAACCAATCAGGTTGCTTAACTGAACTGGAGTAATATCACAGCTAGCACAATATCACATACATACAAATTCCTGCAATGTTGATCATAACAATGAACGTATAGGTGTTAAAATACACATTTAAAAGATTGAAAAACATGACACTAAAATAAATGCATAGATACACAATTACCGCGTTCAAATTTTTATTTTATAAAAATACAAAAAATAATATACAGTATGTTGTAACTAATCCTCACAAACACCTGTTAGAAAAAAATGTTTAATTGATGTTATTTATTTTCTTATTGTCTATTTTTGTATGGAACCGCAGACCCTCCGACTCTATGGAAGAAGTTAAGTTACAAAAAAAAAATTTTTGTCTGTAAAGTCGGTTTACGGACGATAGTTTAACGTGACAACGTCATAACAAAACATTGATGAAATGATTGCATACTTTTATGAATAAAATTTAATCTTTTTTTATTGAATTATCACCATTTTGTATGGATACAAAGAAGGAGTGAAATGAAATCTACAATTTAATTGATAAACTTAATTTTATTTGCACTCATTAATACAAAAATGTTTATTACTTTAACGAAGATATTATTTTAACTATAACTTTTAAACATGTTTGCTATTTAACTTCTTCCGATCTGTGTTATTCTGTTAAGGATAGGACGATGATAGGAAAAGTAGGAAACGAATGGGAGTGTTTCAAGTTTAATGTGCCTCGGAAAAGTAAAATCTACGGTTGTTCCAATCGAGTGGAAGAGAGATAGATGCGGCGCAAGCGTACAATGAGCGTAACGGGACACTTTTTCATGCGTGCAGCCGGCGTTCAACGATTTATTAGACGTTTGTCACGTCAAAAATAATAAGCATTTCCTTTACAACAGTCTGATTGGAGGCAAGTGACGTGCCTGAGTGTGTGGTGACCAATGCGTGCTGTAACGCCCTTTGATCTGCGATCGCGGCAGTAGTCTTCTGCTGAAGTGTCTCTCTCTCAAGTCCCCTCGCAGCGGATGTGCGGGGCGTGTGTAAACAAGCGTGTACTACATCTCTGCAGCCGTGCTTTGCCGACACACGGCTGCCTGTTCCAATGCTCTCTCGTAGTACCGCCCGCACGCGCTTACATGCTTGTGTACAGAGCTTCAGGGGGGGAAAAAAAAACCACGCAATTTGTAAAACTGCACCAAGATGTCTTAAGCGGTGTCTTGTTTACGAAAAGCATTTAAGAATACGCTGTTTTAGTATTGCGATTTCAAACTTTATTTTTTATGGGAGTGAAAAGGGCATGAAACATCCAGTAAGCACTCAAGGGCCTTGCATTATACCTTTGCATTCATTTCTCCGCCATCTTGCCACTCAAGATTCCATAGTTGTCCTATGGACGACTAAGATACTTATCACGTGTGGAAAATACCTTACCGTCCGGGAAACATTATTTTTCCTGCAAATAGTTAGGTGCATGGATGTTGACATTGACCCTATAAAAAATAAAGCTAAAATGGAAAACAATTACCAATACAATACAATGACAGAAAAAAAAAGTTTTTATTTTTGACATGTTTTTAAATTCCCACTCACGAGTGAGTTCCGTTGCACATCTGTGCGAGTCGCAATGCGAGGGTTTTCGAGAGCCCCCCCCCCCCCAAACCATTTTTGGTCCCCCTCTATTTTTTGTCCCCCCCACTTTTTGTCCCCCCACTTTTTGTCCCCCCCCCCTTTTTTTATTCCTTAACGAAAACGTATGGGCTGCAGAATCCTACAGATATCACGAAAAAGAGTTCGATAATCAGCTTTGTGTTAAGACATTGTAGCATCGTCTTGTGTTTTCGCTATCGGGTTGACGTTTATCTCAAGACACGCGTGTATGCTGTCAAGCACACGGATCACAGCCATTTCAGTGAGGGAAGCAAACGCGTCCTGAGTGTCCTGGCCAAATAGGGCAATGGCTTCTCTTGCAGGCGGCCGCCAATCACAAGGGAGAAACCGTCGGCGGTTCCATAATATATTATCGTAGACTGATGAGCGTTGGGGGATAATTTTTTTTTTTTCGGTGGAAGAATGGTTGTGTTCGCAGTAAGTCGGTGTGTGTGTGTGTGTGTGTGTGTGTGTGTGTGTGTCTGTCTGTACCTCGGAGGCATAAGATACTATGACACATTAAAAAAATATTTTTTTTTTTCACGAGCGCTGTATAAATAATTTTTAATACTACCTCGCTTATTTACTCAACTATTTTCCACCAAAAATATGTTAATTTTTATTATCTTTGAAAGATTTGTGCAATGGGGAGTGCATGACTTGATGTAAGTTTTTGGACATACGCCATTGCTATGCACTTTTTCTGTAGAAGAAAAGTAAAAAAATAAATAAATAAAAATACCCAAAATACAAAAAACCCAAATTAAGAAAAAAATGATGTCAACAGGATATAAACACCACAATTCCTGTTACGGAATATTTTGTGGTGTTTATCTCCTGTTGACAACAGCAATTTTTGCTTAATTTGTGTTTTTTGTCTTTTGGCTATTTTTATTTATTTATTTTTTTTTTACTTCTACAGAAAAAGTGCTTAGCAATGGCGTATGTCCAAAAACCTACATCAAGTAATGTTAATTTTTTGACAGATGGTGGATCTTAGTGTCGAATGCCGCCGGAGAGAACGCGAGACGGTGGTCACGTGTACGGTTGGAAGCGCAGTTTGTCCGGACGTGTGCCTCCGAGGCACAGATATATATATATAGCGGTGTCGACGACGGCCCCACGCGGCGACGCCTCGGCGCGGCATCGACGCGGGGGCGGCTGCATCCAGTCGCGCGCGGCCGGCATGGGGAGCGCTCACCGCCGCAAGCCGCCTCCGCCGCCTCCGCCGCCTCCTGGAAGGTCAGTGACGTGCCTGCAAGCCGCGGGTGGCCGTCATTACTAGAGCCACGGAAATTTCGCGGATTCATTTAGTCGCAAGCTAGAACGCAAACCTCCACACTGTCGCACTGCGTTCATGATTGGTCCGCAGTTATCTGGACACGCCCCCTACGACCGTGAGCCAACGATGTCCAGCTAGGGGAGAAGTAAGCGAATCAGGTAGTGCCAAATAACAAGGATAAAAATGTTCTCGCTAAGAAATCAACCAATGGTAAAGTAAACATGGGTCGAGCACACCTACAACTTTGAATTCTATCCTGAGGCCAGAGGAATCCGCGAAATTTCCGGGACTCTAGTCATTACCCAAGCAGTGCTTCGAGTCGACTCTACTATAGCTAGCAAGTTCTCTCGCGAATACATAGAGAGCGTTGATATTTATAATTAAATATTTATTTATTGTGTTTTTTATGACGATATCAAATGTATTAATTAAATAATAAATAATAGTAAAGCGTAAAGTATTATTTAATTTTATTGTTTGTTAAACGTAAGGTTTTTTTTTTTTTACGGTGATGTGTTACCACCCGATCGCTTCTATAATGACTGACGAAAATGAGATTAGCAGGTATAATATAATTTATAATGTAGCTTTAGGCGTTCTGAAAAATTGTATCGGGGATAGGATTATGAAAATGAGCAAGTCTTGAGGCGTTTATTATTATTATTAATAATGCTATAATATGCGGGAATGATAGTTATCTAGTGCCTCCGTTCGAGCTTAAACAACAACTGTTGGCAATCGATTTTTTTTTCCAATACATTCTATCGTCACGCACTTTTCGTCACGTTACTTCATTTGTAGATTCATAGATGGCAGTGTAGTCGAGAACGTTGGGTTTCCAGTCTTTTTCAGATGCGTGGTCGTTGGTTGCAAGATTCCCGCACGCAGTGAAAATCCGCAAAACTCGGGTACCTAATTGATAAAAAAAATGTCTTTAAAAAACCAGGAAAATCCAGGGGAATTTTTAATATCCAACGAACAAAAAAACAGTATCAGTAATTTTTGATGCTTTGAAGTATTAATTATAATGTCTCAAAACATTTATTTATGAGTTCGTGTGCTGTTTATAACTAAACATAAGAGATACAAACAAATGTGTGTAAATTTGAAGCGGAATCAAATATCTATAGTCTTTAGCTTGATCACTATCAATAGTCTATAGTTTATAATTTCATATTTTTAATCCAACAATATTTTATTCCTTATCTTTTACAAACTGGCAGTTTTGGTGACGTAAGTGTGAGTTTGTCGTAATGTGTTCTGTAGTAATAAGTTTTTTTTTTTTTGTCGAATAGAATGATGAGACTGCGAAAGTAAGTTATTTGGGACACGGGAATCAGGGAAATGTCAGGAAAATCTGCTCAAATAGGGCTTTTGGGAACCCTACACGGTGGTGATTTTTGTTCCTTGAACTTTAATCGTTTTGTTTATGATCTACCTCCTAACACCTTATGTCTCGAGGAGTCATGAGGGAAATAAAAGACCGTGACATTGAACGTTAGTACTAGTATCCACTGTCTCTTGACTGTGTCACAGTAAACACTCGGAGAGCAACGGCGTCACTCAACTGACTACTTCCTTTGAATATATATACTGTATAGAAGTCGCGAGTGGATAGGATTTACTCAACGTTTTTCAGGAGCGTATGATGAGCAGCTTGGGAACTTCACCGCTGCAGGGCCGCTGCCGTAACGCCCTGTATCGTCTTAGGTTGTTATTTACACGTTAGAGCGTAGCACTGTCGCCCGCTGTCATTCCTCGCACCTCCCACCAATCATTCACTGCAGGTCAAGGTCGTTCAACGGGAGGGGGAAGGGGTGTTTGAAGAGTTCGACACTTGTCCGCTAGGGACCGCCACAAGTCGATGCCCTAGAGATGGTGGCGATTGCGGTGGTGAATTAACCAACTACCTCAAAACCGTATTATAAATTTTAACCTGGGCTGGCGACTTCTATACAGTATATATATTCAAAGCTACTTCTTAACTCTTGCAATTGAAGGAACTTGGGCGCCTCGCTGTCGCACCTTTGGGAGCCCTCCTCGCCTCGCCGATCTTCCGTCGCGGCGATCCCGGCTGTAGACACGGCCCCAGGGAAGCCCCTCTTATTGTACCGCGGCGTTGCTGTTATGTTTTCCTTCTGGTCCGGACTGTTTAAAGGCGTGTCGAAACCGGCGTGGCCCGATTGAAATTTTTCGTAAAAAAAAAAAAAAAATTGGTTGTCTGTAAAGTCGGTTTACGGACGATAGTTTAACGTGACAGCGTCATAACAAAACATTGATGAAATGATTGCACACTTTTATGAATAAAATTTGATCATTTTTAATGAATTATCACTATTTTGTATGGATACATAGAAGGAGTGAAATGAAATCTACAATTTAATTGTTAAATTTACTTTTATTTGCACTCATTAATTCAAATATGTTTATTAATTTAACGAACAGATTATTTCAACTATAACTTTTATACATGTTTGCTATTTAACTTTTTCCAATCTGTGTTATTCTGTTAAGGATAGGACGATGATAGGAAAAGTAAGAAACGAATGGGAGTGTTCCAAGTTTAATGTGCCTCGGAAAAGTCAAATCGATGGTTGTTCCAATCGAGTGGAAGAGAGATAGATGCGGCGCAAGCGTACAATGAGCGTAACGGGACACAGCGTAATGGGACAATGTGTGTAACGATACACTTTTCGTGCGTGCAGCCGGCGTTCATCGATTTATTAGACGTCACGTCAAAAAAACACACATGTTCGGAGTTCAAACTTGTTGAATGAATCCGCGCTATCTCCGGATCTCTTAACGATGGTCATAAATGGAGACAGGAAAATTTTAGTGGGTTTCAGTGACCTCTAGGATGGACTTCATCGTCGTGTGCACACTTAAACAATGTCGCCTTTTCGTGTTGGCTGCTGACATGCGAAAAGTCTTGCTGGGTTTGGCCGTTGATTCGATCCTTCTTTCATGGCGCAAGGTGTTAAGAACCCATTTTGGAGGAACTAGAGAACTGTTTATATTTATCGATCATATTGTGTCAAGAAAATGTCGAGTTATTAAAATTCCTGCTATAAAAATAATTAATGATATTACTCATTCATTTAGCAAAAAAACTTGTAAATAAAAAAGTGGCCGTGGTTAGAATGGTTAACAAAATAATTTACGTAACGCTTATATTTATATATATGTTGAAAAAACTGTGCTCAAAAATTTGCTGGACTAACGGTAAGATTTCAATTGGGAACCGATTTCGCATAGGTCGTGTGCGCTCGCTTTTTTTTTTTTTAATTGTGAACACAACCTCATTTTGCTGCCCTTTAAACATACGTGCTTTCTCCTCGAGTGGCATGGATGCTGAAGCCTATATATGTACATTTCTAGTCGCTGGTATTTTTATGGATTAAAACGGGAAATTTTCCCTCGAAACGGAAATTATTATCTCGAAAAAAGAAACTTTTTGAGATTTTTTGGCGGGATTTTTAAAAAAAATGGAAATTTTGGCGATTTTTGGCTAAATTTCGGCTAATTTTGATGGTCAAAGGTCAAGGTCATCCAAGTGGCCGCCGTGACGTCAGAATCCAAGATGGCGGACAACACCACACCCAGAACCCGTGTCCCAGTAGCCCCTTTTCTATACTACTGTCATGGTCCTAAATCAAAACGGCAGGTGGATGGAGAAGCGACGGGATGTTCGGTCCACGGAAATCTCCGTGAGGTGGCCAGCAACAGGGAATACAGGGAAAACGTGGAATTGTCACGTAATTTTGAATTACGAAATAGTCTGGGAGCTACATGTAAATGCTAGGAAATTTTGTATTTCAATAATTAGACAAAGGTATTTCTAAAATAATAACCTGCTAACTGTGTTTGTTTCTCAGCTATTTTTCTAAACTTCGCGGAATGGTGCTGTACTTCTGCGTTTTTATTTTGTGAATTTTAATTTATCTCGGCATTGCGCTTAAAACGGTCAAGTCGACGGGAAAAGTTAATTAAAAGATTATGCGAAAATATCCATGTTTATGGAATGAATGGATGGAACAATGTAGAAGGCAGGATATGCAGGACAATGCCTGGGATTTGATTCCAAGGGAATGCTATCAAACTGAGTTGAAAATATCCTTAAATAATCCATAAATTGGAAATTCTTCCAATTATATATTCGCGGGAATAAGGGGGAGATAAGTCAAATATTGGCAAAAATGGTTTTTTATGGTATGAAATAAAGGAGAACAAGCTCTACAAAATTGGTCCAAATGGGTAAAGTCTAGCACCCTTGTGTGTCATTCTACGGCACTGAACTTTTGGAATGATTAATTACTGATCTTGCATACTTGGAAGAACTTTAAATGTTTAATATCTTAATTTAAGTAATTTTGACATATCCCCATTTTTCCGCGCACCCGCTATTATATATATATATATATATATATATATATATATATATATATACACGCATACATATACATGAACCCGTTTCTTTCTCACATTTACATCGGAATCACCACTCTGAATCCCACGGCATGGCGCGGACCAGACTATCCCGCGGCTTCTAGGCGGTTGTTCCGCGCGTGTCCGCTCCGCGCGCGTACAGCCACGCGGAGGTGAATGGCGGGCGTCGTCGTCGTCTCTCGGCGAAAGAGGCGCGCGGGGCGTGAGGCGCGTTTATTATTAGTTGCAGCTGTCGCCCCGCGCGCGCTCGCGTCTCTCGGGGCTACAGCGGGCGCGCACGTGTCGCAGCCAGAAGCATCTGGGTCGCGTGATTACCAGTGCCAGTGCATTCACAACCTCCCGTCGATACCGTGCCTGAAATAGCACGTCCCTCTTTAACCTCAAGATCGTCAGCATCCTCTTTGTCTGTTTTACTTTCACGTCAAGCTTGCAAATTTTAGATGTAAAATATTCATTCTTCATGTTAAGGGGAATATGTACTATACGTAGGGGCATGCAGATTTCGCGAAAAGATTTCGAGACTAGATGAAAGTTAAAACACTGTAGCGTCGCCTGTGTTTCGTGATTGGG
This sequence comes from Bacillus rossius redtenbacheri, assembly GCF_032445375.1. Lineage (NCBI taxonomy): Eukaryota > Metazoa > Arthropoda > Insecta > Phasmatodea > Bacillidae > Bacillus > Bacillus rossius. The sequence goes on along the minus strand of NC_086336.1, from coordinate 48,932,751 downwards.
TGAGCTTCTCCCAGGTACATGTCGATTGTAACAACACCAATCACAGTGACTCAGTGCGGAAGTAAAAGCGTCCTGAGTGGCTCTGGTCAGATGAGGCAACGACTTCTCTCGCAGACGGCCGCCAATCTCAAGGAAGAAACCACAGGTGCGGGTTTAACTTGTTGCAGTCTAATAAGTGTTCAGATCTTTTCGCGAAAAATACCTGCCCCTAACTATACGTAGAGACCAGAAAAATTCGCGGGTTCAGTGACCTCCCGGATAGACTCCAGTATACTCTACACACTCGGGCAAATGCCAACTGTTCATTGGCTGCTGACTTGTGAGTCGTCTCGACTGGGTGGCCTGTGATTCGACACTTCTATGAGTGTGGGTCTCTGATTGACCCTCAGTCCTCCAGATTAACAGTGAACCAATGAAAGAAGCAGCACTAAGATATAATTATTTGAATTTTAGCATAACACGAAATGAACCCGCGAATTTTTCAGGTCTCTACTATACGAGACCACGTGGTAAGAGATCCATTAACAGTAGTGCCGGTTGGGCAGCTAATGAGTGTGAGAAGGTTCTTGAGACACACCAAAAGGAGCTGGGGATTTGATTAGTCCTCGCTACATAAAGGGATTTATCCCGGAAGAGTATTGTTCTCAACAAAAAAATAATACTTAACTAAAAAACGCGCTTCATATAGAAAACCAAACTAAAAAATAGAAAATAAATTTTAATAAATATAAATTAATAATAGTGCATATAAGAAAAAATGTATTTTATTTAAAAAAAGCGTGGGGGAATGGTGTCAATAGATATAAATATTTTATTGACATATATGAGTAGGATTATCATTTCGATAATATCTTAAAAAGCACCCCACGCTTTTTTTAAAAATAAAATATATTTTTTCTTATATACGCTATTATTAATTTATATTTATTAAAATTTATTTTCTATTTTTTATAAATTGACAGAAATCTTATTTTGCAAATTGAATAATGGAATAATCTTATCAAATTAGTGTACCGTCATCGGTCCTCGATAAATCTTCAAAGTTTGAATGAAATCTGGCCGTTTAAAGTGGGTCAAAATCGCACCCAAAGGAGTCGGTTACAAACATACAAACAAACATACAGATGAAACTAATATACAGCGTGTAAAAAAATGCCTGATCTCTTATTGAACTGCAATAAGGTATGCCCGCGCCGTCTGCAGGATGTTTGGCCGGGACAATCGGGACGCATTAGCTTCCGCACACTGGATGGCTGTGGATTGACGTACCTGTCTTTGTCAGCTCACTGTGTTGTAACAGGAACAGTGAAAGAAACAAATAAACAACACAGCAACAAGCAACACGAACCCGACGATGTTACGGAACAGATAATCCGGACGATGCAACGACGACGACGTACAGTTAAAACCAGCAATGTAGTATGGCCGTAAAAATATTGTAAATCAATTTTTTTCTCCCATCGCAAGAATCATTCAGAGAACGCAGAGAGCCTTTTGGTTTTGTGCCTCGCTTGTGACGTAAACTTCACGCACGGCGCGGCCGCGACTTCTTCCGTTCAACCACCCCCTAGCGCCCGCCCACACACACGCACGATGGCTGCAAGGGGCGTCGCATGCTGTTCCGTTACGTGATGCGGGAACAAAGTTGCATCTGAAAGAAGTTCCGTCGGGAACAGTCGCAACTTGTTCCTGCGACGTTCGTGCTGCGGTAGACTGTAACGAAAATGAGTTATTGGACTACCCTCCAACTTTAGCGAAAGCACTCGCTGACTAATTAACAAAGTCTGGACGAAGTTATTACAGCAGTAAATTTCACCCCAACAACTGTCGGTTGGGTCGAGTGAAGACTTTGCAAGGGAAGTTTTTGGTGGTTTGGGGGGGGGGGGGGGGGGGGGGTTAACAGGCACTAGTTTGGTGTGTGGTGTTTTTTTTCGTTACGAAAGTCCTTTTTCCGCTTGCACGAAGTGTTCACGCTTGTAAAATCTCGTAGGACTTCTTTGTGTGTACGAGTTTTCGACATCCAGAAAGTGTTCGTAACTGTTACGTTATAATGTTCTGACACGTTTAATTAATATTATAGTGATTTTAACAAAAGTTTGGGCATGTTAGAATGAAGTGTGTGTGAACGAAGTTTTGGATTTTATGTTTGCATGAGCCAGTGATGGGCAAATGGCGAAAGCAGAGGAAAACCAGACCAAACTCAATTTTTAGTTTATGTCTGATGTAAGACGTGAAAATCGCATTTACATACCACCCCCTCCCCCTTAATTGTGACAGAATTACGTCATACTTGTTAGTAAATGGCGGTAAATTGTTTTAATAAGGTTGATCCCTGCCCCCATTTTTTCCAAATGAATTTAATAAAGAGTTGGGTCGGATTTATGAACTACGCAAGGAACGCAAAGACACAACACCGTTATCAACCCTACAAAATGAAATTAACACCGTTACAAACTCTACAAATTGGAATAGTAAAACATTTTAAAACATTCCTTCCCTGTGCTTCTTTTAATTCGTGTTTGTCATGGAAACATCTAAAGTCGTCAATTTGATTTAAAATTGATATTCTTTCATTGTGCGAAAGTTTTGAAAAGAGAAAATGCAACGTATAGCATAAAAACCACATTGTGGACTTCATTGCACATAACTTCTGCGTCTTTAAAAGGTTTGCGAACAATTATCTTCCGAATATGGAAGGCGGAAACTCAAGCCGAAACTCTTAAGAAGTCGAAAGTTGATAGATGCTTGCTTTGCGTTTTCGCGTCTTGCGTAGTTTATAAACTTTTCTTTCTTTTTTCTTTTTAATAGTTGTCGTTGGAACTTTTTGCTCATTGAGTTTGTTGCGTATTTTATAAACCCGGCCTTAAAGCCCGTCTTTTTTTTTTTATTATTTCACCCTAGTTACGTCTGCACCGCCACCGCAGAAATGAAGGGGGTGAAAAAGGGTTTGCGGGACGTTTTCAGTGTTTACCGACGGTGTGTGTCGTTGCCCTGAAGTCTCCCCTCCGCCAGCCACTCCCTCACGACATCCAATCAGCGCGCGGCACTCTTGGCCTTGTGGAAGGGAGGGGGGGAGTGAGGCTGTTGCGGCGTATAAATCATGTTATTGGACTGCCCGGCTCTACCCTTGGTGGGGGGGGGGGGGGTGAGGAAGGGAAGGGGACACGCACTAACACATGCGCGTGTGCGCAAGTGGCAATTTGCCGGCCCCGGATTCCGCTTGTGTGCGGTCCTCCCCCCCCCCCCCCTCATCCCCTTCGTCCTCTTTGCTTTGACGACTCCCGTTATCCCACGGGACGTAAACTGCGCAAGTCCTGTTTCCCCATCACCGTCAGTCGCCCTTCTCCCAACCACCGGTGTAGTCTGCGGCGTGTAACCCATCTCGAATGCGTCAGTTCCCAACAGTAAGTACAGTACACACCCTTTAATCCGGCATGTTCCGGACCACGGCTGTTGCCTTATCAGTTGGGGGCCGTGTGTTTTTCGCGAATATTTTTTTTTGTACTGTTACAAAAGATTCCTTTGGAAACCGGTATATTGTCACTTTGTGCATCATATGGCTATCTCTTTTTTTGCATATATGAAATACGTTTTTCGAGATAATACTGAGTATTTCTTATGAAAATTGGCGCATAATTTTATATTTTAATTGGTGTTTCATTTAAGCGCATTTTTTTGACACCAAGGAAAAATTAATTTCAAGATTTTGACTTTATTTTGTTTTATTGTGCGTATTAACATGCGCAGTTAATACCGTAAATCTATTCAGGGAACGGTTTACAAATTACTTTAACTATTTGGAAGTACTGGTACAACACAGACCATAAATGCTCGGGTGTGAATCCGAACCCAGTAATATTGCGAACATTATTTTGTAGTGATACAGTTGTCTTCGTGTCATTGTATACAAATTTACAAATATCTGAAATTTTACAAATATTTATATTCCATTTACAAAAAAAAAAATGTATTTACAGTGTGTGAGGGGGTGAGTTTCTTTCAGGTACATTTTTACTGTTATAAACACCAATAACAGTAATTCAGTGCGAAAGTAAACGCGTCCTGATTGGCTCTGTCAAATAAGGCAATGGCTTCTCTCGCAGACGACCGCCAATCACAGGGAAGAAACCGCTGGTGTGGGCATACCATATTGCAGTCTAATTCGGCAAAAAATGCTTCCTTTCACGTATCAGCTATTTTGTCGGTTTATCGAAAGTTAACATACAAGAACGGAATCACTGAAGAAAAATTAATGTACATTTCAATGACTTTTTAAAAAAAATTGTAATATTGTGATAAAGGTTGTATGTAACCCCACTATAAAACAGGAATACACACGAAAAATTCCGAAAGAGAGAGGCTCGATCTGTGCTCGGATTACAGAATGTACTGAACCGAATAATGCCGTACCAAAGAGTTCCGACTGTGCCAGTGGTACCCATTTAACCGACCTTCGCTTGCGAAGCAGCGCATGTTGTTTGTTTATGAACACTGAACCACGCGAAGTTGTTTACAAACACCGTTGACAGAAGGATACGTAAACCATGGGGACAGCTTGTGAGAACTGCCCGATACGAGACAAGCGGCGTGGCACAGACTGTGAAGCGTCGACGGGTTAGGTCCGTTTCGGACCATTTGTTCCAGCATCGGTTGCGACCGGGTTAAGGAAACAATTGGTTACCATGGTGCACACTGTCTCTGAGGTCACGAAAGTCGTTTCGGTTCTGAAGAAGTTACGTGTCGTTGAAAAGTTAGTGAGAAATTCAACTATCTTTCCTTCGTAGGAAAAAAAATTACAAGGTAAAGTGCCCTAAATCCGCCCCCCCCCCCCCCCCCCCCACCTTTTTTTTTCTATCTGCCTGGATAGTGCTAACAACATCTGTTCCATAGATGATGAAATACTTCAGAATAATCCAGTAGAGAGTTAGCAACGAGGTAGTCATTTGCGATAATTATATGAGAAGCTGAATGTAATTTTCAATCAAATTCAGAACACAATTCCGTTGTCTCAAGGTTAGATTTGTACTATGTTTTGATAACTAATTGTAGATTACATGCGGCATTTTCTGTACCACCTCTCAAGGAGAAATAATCTATACAGAACTAAAACATCTCGAATATTTAATTTGAAACAGAATTGCTCTTAGTTTAATTAATTGCTTTTGAAAGTCAGTATACAAACTAGCTAAATAAACTACTTATTTTTCCAAGGGGTAAGTGTGAAACTAGTAGTCGACACTTGCCATTTTTTCAAATAATTATGGATACATTATTAGCTCGTCTGATCGCTACATCGTGTATTGTTTATTACGTCTCAAAATTCAGCTGTCTAAACCTGGGCGTTCATTTCAGCGCTCGTCAGAAAGTCTTGCCTTCTTAAGCTGTGTGTGTGATTAGGCCTGTTATTACATTTAAACTACCCAACGGTATGTTTTTTAATGCGGGTTTTCAATTAATCTTTTATCATATTACTGTCATGGCTGTATCCGCCATGTTTTATCCGTTTTTTTCCCGAACAGTTATACTATTAAAAAAATCAATTCACTAAGTTCTATGACGCGAAAACAATTCGCTTGTAATTTCTTAGCGACCGCGTAGCTCGAGTTGCATACAGCGCTTACGAAACAAGCCGTGTGTGGTTGCGAATGGGATCCGCGACCGGGGACGCACCATAACGCCAAAATACCACAACGCCGATCGTATAATAACGCCGAAAACCATAACGCCGAATGCCAAATTGACTACAACGCCGACAGCTAGAAAACTGCTGTGTACCACAACGCCGAAATACATTAACGCCGAAAAATGTCATTGCAGAACTGCCACAAAGGTTAGGTTAAATTAGGCTAACCTAGGTTAGGTTGTGGTACATTTTTCGGCGTTACTGTATTTCGGCGTTGTGGTACACAGCAGTTTTCTAACTGTCGGCGTTGCAGTCAATTTGGCATTCGGCGTTATGGTATTCGGCGTTGTTGTACGTTCGGCGTTGTGTTATTTCGGCGTTGTGGTAACGACCCTCTGCGAGCTCGCTTTGCTTGGGGAAGGTGTGCGGCGCGATTCAGAAGCTTCGTTGCTCGCGTATCGGGGGTCCATTCAGCGTGAACCTCGCGGCCCGGCCAGTGATCGCCTGTGACCTCGGAAACGTGCCCCCTAGGCCGATAGCGGGCCGGCGGACTCGCTGGCCTTGGCAATAAGCGCGCACGTATCTCTCTCTCTCTCTCCCTCTCTCTCTCTCTCTGTCTCTCTGTGTGAACCCCTCTCTCTGTGACTGTGTGTGTGCATCTATGTGTGCGGGAAGTAGGCCAACAATCGCAAATGCTTTTTTTTTTTCTTCCGGGCGACTTGGTGGCAGCGGCGGCGAAAAATGAAACGAATGTTTTGTTAGTATGATTTCTCATTAGTCGTTGCTGACGTTTCCTTCATTTACAGTGCTAATGTTATCCAATGGATGTACTATTTTTTTTTCCTTCCTTGGAATGTTAAATTGTGTTTTTATAAATGACCGCGATATTCTAGTATTCCATTTAGTCGCAACATTTATTTTTAAATGTTGTCTGTAAATCCTTATTTGTACCGTCACGCCAAATCAGAGAAGGAGCGGCGCCAAATACTTAACATAAACCTAACATTGATTCTAAAATCACTGTTTTCGGGGGGGGGGGGGGGTTAAATAACTCCTCCCCCTCCCCACCAGTTCCCCCGAAGTCCTAAAAAAAATCGTCAAAAATCTATCATTCTCACCAAAAAAAAAGAAGGAAATAATTTGAAAGAACGCAAACATCAGGAAAAAAAGTTCTATGTCCCACCCCCTCCCCCTCCCAATGAAATGAAATCACGTGTACGCTCTGAACCACGTATGAATTGCGTGCGTGAATGATAAGTTGAACGTAGAACCTCCCATGCCCAAGATTTGTTGTTAGTATGTAGGAGGAGTAATCCTAAACAAATGATTGTTACTACACGCTTCTCTGTTACGTAAGTGAATAGTTTGTCTGATGGAAAATAATTATAAATTTCGCCATTTAAGACTTTTCGTTTACCTAATGCTCGGTCTCGCAAGCCATTTTGATTTTGTTCGCCGTTTGATTGTCGTTACTATAGTATTTAAAGGCATTTTCTAGAAACTATTACGATACTTCCCCTTCGTTTGTTGTCCTGTCACCAGTATTTTTGAAAGGTATTCACGATGTCTTATACTTGGTGTAAAAAGCCACACAAGTGATTCTAGTAGTTACGAACACTTACGTCATTTTGAACACCCATTATGTTACATAGAATTTTTGCGGATGTATTGTGAAAATATGGGTGGCAGAACAACAAATGTTAACATTTCAGAAATATCAATTTATAAATAACGAGAAAATCAAAACAAAAGCCCACATGAGACCGAGCATAAACAAGCTTACTTACGTTAACTTGCATATATATATAATAATGTATGTATGTATGACGTTGATAAACTCCGTTGAACCGATCGCCATGAAAGTTGGCGCATCAAAGTGTTCTTTCATGGGGAAGGATTTTATGGCATCCTTTTTTTTTTGTAACTGCGCCGCTGGATGGCGTTGCAGCGATCAACTTCAAACCGTTCAAACCGATCACCATATGTAAAAACAGAAAAATCGTAGGTCATAGACATACAAATAGCAAATTGCGTTGTCATTTCTCTGTGTCCACCACATTCTGTCGTGTGGCGCTATCCGTTTCGCTTTACCTTCGCGGACAATATTAATTCCCTGTTTTCAGCCCAGGCAACGGCGGGTAACGCAGCTAGTAGTAGTTTATAGATTTTGGAGAAGTATTCCAGGACGATAAAGGACGGAGCTGCGGGAAGGGGGGGGGGGGGGGTAGGCGGCCGTCTGTCGCTGGGCCGCGCGAGAGAGCGCTGTGCTCGAACCAGGCGCAACGAGGCTCGTGTTGTCTGTGGTCAGTGCTGCCGGAGAGAGTCGAACCTCGGTGCCCTTGGTCGCTCGCGCCCTTCCCTTGTCTCCTCCCCCCCCCCCCTCCCCCGCTCCAACGACGGCTCTCCTCTAGCCACCTCGGCTCATTCAAAACCCAGTGGGTTAAGACACGATTCTTAATCATGTATTTTTTTTAATAGAATAACTGAATTTTATTTTTAAATGAAACTTTTTTAATTCCACACTATTAACAACAGAAGTTTTGGTTCATTAATGTTTCTTGTGACTTACAAGAACAAAAATCATCTTTACTATTCAAGATCTTATCATTTAAACTAGCTGAATAAGTTGTAAAACATACCCGGCTAACTACTCCTCTAAAGTTTTTAAAAATATGTTTATTAAATAGTAAAATCATATTCCGTGGTAAATCCCTGTCTGTTCTGTAAATAGCCTTTCAGTGGTTAAATCCCACTCTGGAGCGGGTCCAGGATTGACTGTTTAGGGGGGGGGGGCGGGGGGAGGAGGCACCGGTAGTCTGTACCTAGTGTAATACAAGTTTCTTACTTCAGACGCCGTTTAACCTTCTGGGGGAGGGCAGCCCCCTCCCCCTCTCTAAATCCGCCTGTGGTCTCAATCAGATGTGCAGAATTGCTGAGTTCCAGTTCTTTGGCGTTATAATGTTCCTGATTCAGCATGATTGGCAGAAAGCGGGATGTTGTATTGCTTTCATTTGAAAATGGCGAGAACCAAAATAACTAACGTAATAAAAAAAAACTTTTTTGAACGTATAAAACCTCGTTATAAAAAGAATTTGTTTAGTTTTTTTAATAACGTGGGTTTTTTTCCCCCCAACCCGGGCTCTAGCCATCTTGGCTTGCAGGAGGTATGGTAGCATGGGAACTGGGTGAAGACGTTTTGATGTTAAAACGTCTATTCGCTCGCTACAGTGGTAGTCGGTCGAACTTTCTTGTGTGACAAAATACCGTCAGATTTGAATCGCCTATAACTAGTTCAAATAATGCGGAAACGGCGGTTGTTACGTGTTTGTTGCGCAGTATTTGTTTTGCCCGTGACGTCATTGCACCAGAGTAGGCGCGTGCGCATGATTGTTGCAAAATAATTAACGATGTTCGACTCGTGAATATGCTCGGAATTATATAAAACGCAAGTTGCATTAAAGAAAATAATATTAAATTTACGCTACTGGATGTAAATAAATTACTTCAATAGTTAACTTATTTCAACCAAACTATAAACAAAATTATTGCTGGAATCTGCAGTTAATTGAATTTATTTTTAGTGGAAAATAAGTTTGCATAAACAGTTGTCTTCCCAGAAAGTGTAAAACTGATGTATAGTAAATGAAAAAAAAAAAAAATTGGAAATAATTGGTAGCGTAAAACAAAATTTTGAACGCTCGCGAAGGACGTGTTTTTTTTAAAACAAATCTAAGACTCGATACGCGAAATGCGAAGATCTAAACAAAATTACACCCGGGAACTTCCAGCAGTTTGGATAGGTATTATATTTTGGAGACACTTGTTATGTTTTTAAAATGGCAGTTTATCAGTTTGTCTTTGAATTTCCAATCCATCTATGGAACGGAGACACAAAAAAAAAATCGAAACTTATCGTGTACACAAGAAAGGGAGGTAATTTTGAAGGATGGCTGTTGGCAGCACTGTCGTGTCGGCCCCAGCCCGCAGCGCCCTCGGAGCTGCTCCTGCCGGACTGTTGCGTCGTTACTCACTCACCGCCCGACTCTGGATCTCTTTTACTTCTCCGGAGATTTACGATCTCGGTGGAGCGAGGCGAGTCGAGCAAGTGTTCCCGAGCTTTCGATTGCAGGCTTGCTTCCCCCTCCCCGCTACTACTAAACAATTGAAAACGTCTAAAAGTTGATCTGTGATTAATATAAATATAAAATCATGACCTGAAATGGGCGGCACCCCCTTAATCCTCCGAGGGTACGGTCTGTGCACGTGTTTGTGTTTGTTCGCGGGGTGGTCACATTCTGGAAAGTATACATGTACAAATATCTGCAATTTTAATTGGATACTGCTATTCCATTTACAAAAAAAAAGTACAGTGTAATAGGCCATGCACTATTTCCTGTCCTTACACCCCTCCCCCCTCCTGTGTTACCGCCTTCAAAGCCCTCGCTATCGAAGACACATAGCCTAAACAACTTATAAATTAAGAAATGGTTGCCTTGTTTTCACATTATTCGTGGGTGCGTGCTGTTTAGTGAAGCCTAGCTACAGTTTCGGTACACACTTGAGGATTTTAATGAGATTCGGTAATTTGTGCTTAATCTACAAGTGTGCATCAGGATGAGAGGAAGTATTACGTGGTTCTAGATATTATACTACTAATTATAATCTGAAAATGTGGATATTATTTGTATTGTGGTTCTTTTTTTACCAGTTTTTTTTTTGTTAGGCGGTGTTGCACTCTTATTCTTCTTCTTCTTCTTTTTTTTTTTTTTTACATCAGCGCGTCCGTGCGTTTCACGTCGTAATTTCAGGCTGCCCGGAATAATGAGGCCAAAATAGACGGATCGCCACGTGCAGCAAACTGCCCTCTTGAACCTCGGAAACCAGGGTTATGCCTGTGTTCCGAAGGTGTGGGCTTAACGATATGGAAATCGACTTGGGGCCGGTTTTGCCAACGTGGATAAAGGAATTATTACCTAGTTAAATGTACCAAATCATCTCGAGCACCATTACGTTTAAGGTTTCGCCACGATCCTTATCTCGATTCTCTCGACTTAACGGGTTAAAGGATATTCCAACCTCCTATTTTCGTCTGATAAAGCGATGTTCCTTCCTATTAATAAAATCTGAGAAACGGATGGAGGATTGAAATTTTTCCGTAAAAAACCTTGAAAACACGGAGATATCGACAATATTTTATAGGTAGTACTAAACCGTTAGCTATCAGTAATTCCTTCTTAAAACCTGGCTACATTTTAATCATAAATTCGTGGTTTAGTAATAATCTGTATATGATTTTTGGAATAAGCGTAAAGAATACAAACAACACTATTAACTTTAACCACATCCAAATACCTATAGTCAGCCTGATCCCAGTGAAACAAAAAATTGGTTTACTTTTTCAGACTGGCAGTTGGTTAGATAATGTTTATTGAAATGATAACACTGCAAACTGTATATTGTGATGCTAAGTATTCTATAAGTAGTCAATCCTGCATGTTACGTGTGTGCCAGATCGATAAAACTGAAGGGGATAAAAGGTGGTTCAAGAAAAAAAGGGAAAACGCCGTGAGAATTGACAGGTAAGAGATTCTGTGAACCCTATACAGTCTGTTTATCGTCGTAATGTAACATAAGTATAATAAGGTCTATAAATGTCTAAAACTCTATAATTTTTAAGGAAAATATTTATTATTGCTCGTCGAACACAGCGGTTACTCTATGATGAAGTTATTTTGACGTGTAAACGAGAAATTGATTTTAATATTTCACGTAAATCATTATATTAAGTCAGGGTCCGTCTTCATCTAGATAAAAGTTTCAACTTTTAAAACAAAACTATCGTGCATATCATTTGCTATTTGTAGAGACCTGAAAAATTCGCGGATTCAATTCGTGAAATTCTACTATCCAAATAATTATTACTTAGTGCTGCTTCTGCCATTGGTCCACTGTTAATCTGGAGGACTGAGGGCCAATTAGAGACCCTCACTCATCGAAGTGTCGAATCACAGGTCACCCAGTCGAGACGACTCACAAGTCAGCAGCTAATGAACAGTTTGCATTTGCCCGAGTGTGCAGAGGATAGTGGAGTCTATCCTGGAGGTCATTGAACCCGCGAATTTTTCCGGTCTCTAGCTATTTGTAATAAGTAAGTCAAGCAATATGTTACTATTTTGCCCACCCATTGACTAAATGCGTTGAGGCTATTCCCTAGAAGTTTCAATTTTCTGTGTTTCGCCACGTGCAGTCCGCGATGGGGCATGTTTGTTTGTTGCTTGTCTGCTTCGTCCTTGGGGCCGCGTTGCCCGTGCTTCTTTCTGGTTGATGGACGACTGTTACGGAACTCCGAGCGGCGGGGAGCAAAGAGAGAAAATAACGAGACCGCGTCATTTGCATGCGGTTTTGACGGCGGAACCGGTTCTGCGCCCGCGTGTCTCGGGGGCCGGGTTTCCTTTGCGGGGGAGGGGGGGGGGGGCCTTGAGTCGGGTACCCTGGGACACTACTGGCAGGCCCGCCTTCGAGCCTCTGTGCTTCTCATCCTCGGCCGTTACCGTGACACGACCTTAGCGCCCTCGCACGAAAAGTGTGGCATGTTTTCGCCCTGTGATGTTTGCTTCACGTTCGTTCAAGTGTGTGCTTCTGTTTTCTTCACCGTTAATTTTTTTTTATGAAGGATGTTTTAACCGGAATCGAATCCGTTAAAAAAAAAATGGTTGTCTGTAAAATCGGTTTACGGACGATAGTTTAACGTGACAACGTCATAACAAAACATTGATGAAATGATTGCATACTTTTATGAATAAAATTGAATCATTTTTTATTGAATTATCACTATTTTGTACGGATACAAAGAAGGAGTGAAATGAAATCTACAATTTAATTGATTAATTTACTTTTATTTGCGCTCATTAATTCAAATATGTTTATTATTTTAACGATAAATTTTATACATGTTTGCTATTTAACTTCTTCCAATCTGTGTTATTCTGTTAAGGATAGGACGATGATAAGAAAAGTAGGAAACGAATGGGAGTGTTTCAAGTTTAATGTGCCTCGAAAAAGTAAAATCGATGGTTGTTCCAATCGAGTGGAAGAGAGATAGATGCGGCTCAAGCGTACAGTGAGCGTAACGGGACACAACGTAACGGGACACTTTTTCGTGCGTGCAGCCGGCGTTCATCGATTTATTAGACGTCACGTCAAAATCGAGGAGGAACCTCCACGTGGACCCTGGAGACTTGCAACTGGCGATGCTGTGTTACTCCTCAGCTGCCGCGATATCTCTAGCGGCTTGGGACGACCCGCATTAACGTGTACTGGGGTCAGTTGTAATCAGCATTCGTGGCCCAAGTTCGGGTGATTGTTACCTAACTGATTTAACTAGCTTATGACAGCGTAAATAAAAGTATAAGTACTTCTGATGCAAAAAAAAATATTTTTGCCTTGTTGTGCTATTCAGCTTATAATCAAAACTGTGTTACTCAAATAGCCAAGATTTGCGGGATTAAAGGGGAAATTGTAGGAACCGCATCGTAAGTTCAACAGATGTTTGGCGGTAACATTTTTATATCTTGTGGTTTTTAATTATATTGGCTTCGTTCAACCTTATACATAATTCAATACTTAGAATGCTTGAATATAATAGTGCCGCCAGTGTAGTCGGTGGCGTTAAAAAAAAAAAATCTTTTTTTTTTTTAAATGACTGTAACTCTAATAATACTGTCGATAAACACTTATAATTAGTCTCTGTATATCTTTTAATGTGAGGCCTCTGTCTTAACGAAAGCAAATGTTCTATGTTGAGTGATAAAAATTGTTACGGCATACAATTTCGCGAAACCAAAATGTCTGTTGGTTCCTATTCCTCCCTGCCCTTCCCTCTTTTTTGGTCTATGCATAACCGTGCGGAGTAATTTTTTTTTTTTAAGAATTTGTGTTCTCAAACCTAAATGTTATGTTAATTTGTAAATAAAATTTGAACCCATAAATTTATATAGACATCTCTTTTACTAAAAGTAATGTTACGTGTATCGTAGCAGTCAAAAAAAGTGTTTGAAAGACTATAATTTCTGTGTTTAAAAACGTATGCCTACATGTTGATTGCAATCGTTAATGCTGTAATGCTAAATGATGCGAGAAAGCAGCGTGGCGGGTATTGTAACCCGGGGCGGCAGGTGCAGCTAGGGGCCCGGGAGTTCAAGGCCGGCAGATCTGCTCGAGGCGTCCACGCCGCGCTGCCGGGAGTGCTGCCCGGAGGGGGGCGGGCGCATGCGCACTGAGTCACTCACTCTCTTACATCTCTCTCTCTCTCTCTCTGTGTGTGTGTGTGTGTGTGTGACTCGGCGGGAAGCCTTCTTTTCACAGACGAGAGAGCCAAACCCATGATCGTGCATCTTCGTTTTTTTTTTTTTTTTTTGGTTCATTGTAAATAAATATGGCGGTGTTGATAAAAGGAAAGACCATAAACAAGGCAACGGTATTTATTTGTACGCCGCCATATTTTTTTTTGTTTGCCGTGCGTCCGTGAATGTTTATTTTGGACAGCTCGTGATAACTAATGGTCAATTGGGTTAGGTTAGCTACATTATAAATACTTTTAAAATATTGTGGGCGGTTGATTTGGTTAGGATATCTACATATTAAAAAGTTATTTGCTAAGCAACCATAAAATGATTTTACAGTATTTTTAATGTAGCTATACTTACCTAATATAACCAACACAACCATCCACAATGTTTTAAAGTATTTATAATGTAGCTAACCTATCCTAATCGACGGCAAAATTTCATGCCGCGCCGGCTTATGCAATGAGGTATAGCCCGGCAAGATACTTGTGAACCTGCGCAGACCCCAATTCGTGGCCTGACGCACACTACCGTCACGTGATAGCCGCCAGGGGAAGTAAAGGGGGTCAGTTCCGCGCTTCACTCGGCTGCGTGAGGATTGCGTCAGCGCGTCGGGTACACATCGTTTGCCCTACAGGCGTTTGCCCTAAACGTAGGGTAAATGTCTGTAGGGCAAACGACTTTAGGGAAAATGCCGGTTAGTGCAAACGACTGTAGGGCAAACGCCGGCAAGCACTTATGTTTTGGATTACCGAAACCACACCAACTTTTAGGGCAGACGCCTGTAGGGCAAATGCCTGTAGGGCAAACGACTGTCGAAAAACTTCTTTTAGGGCAAACGCCTTTAGGGCAAATGCCGGAGCTTGGTCCGAATGGGATCATCAAACATTTTGTGCAAACGCCTTTAGGGCAAATGCCTGTAGGGCAAACGCCTATAGGGCAAATGCCTTTAGGTCAAACGCCTGTAGGGCAAATGACTTTAGGGTAAACGAAGTTTAGGTTATTTTGGGTAATGTAGGTTTTTCAATTATGTATCGATTCAAACAGTGTTCTTGTAGTTTATATTTCCTCCGCAGGTGGCAGTATCTCATTAAATGTTTTCCCTCTAAATGCAAAGTTTACAAAACCGTCGCTAGATGGAACTTATGTTAGCCTATATCGAGGTTTGGTGGGAATTCATGTGGTATGAACTTCCTAGATTCACCAACAGATGGTTTCCTGTGTTAAGTTCAATGTTATTGAATATTTTTTCTGTAAAATATTTCGGAACATTAGGTGATGTAAAGTCTTCGACCCAAAAAAAATCGTATAATAAAAAAACAGTATTGGCGATTTAACAAAAATATCGCTGGAAAAAGGTTCAACATTTTTTCCAGGGCTTTACTTATTTCAATTTCAGCTGTCAAGACGCGCATTACGCTATGATTACTTAAATACTTACGAGCATATAGGTAAATAATGCGAATACTAGCTGTTAAACATTTTCATAATTAGCATAATAGTACTAATGCGGTTAAACTCCTATATATTGTTCATACTATTTTATTCTGAAATGTATACACGGCATACAGCTGAAGTACACAATGAAGAAGTAGGCCTATTCCAGTTCGTTTATTTCTGGGTTTTCCATAATTTGCATTTAGTTTGTAATGTTTGTGTTGGATCACTTTGACGTTCAGTTATAAGAGTTGGCCGATAATAGTCATTGGTTGACATGATTCTTAAAATAGGCTATATCCGTAATATAATATATATTAAAATATATCCATAATATTTCCCATATTTCCATACTGTATTCCACTTATATTACCAAAATAAAACAATGAAGATACGCAATGGTATTTCTCAATAATAATAATGTGACTTTAGCCCACCGCACACAGAACGACTTTCCTTGCGGGATTGTATGCACATTTGTTTGTTCCACAATATTCCTTCCTTCTTCCAAAGTGACTTGTAGTGACGCGATGTAATGTTCACACTTACTTAATAGTTCATTTTCGGGAAGATCACACCCTTTTACATCAGTATCTTGCCCTGATGAGGATCCATAGTCAACACTTGGTTTAGTCGATTGGAGTTCACACCGTTTTAGTTTCAACCGACTATCTTCTTGGTAAGCCAGTTTACGCCGAGTTGTGCCGTGTCGAATCTTTTTACGAATGACTTTCTTGTGTATTGAACCAGGGCTCCTACCTGACATTTTTTTGAAAGGACTCTACTCCCAAGCTAAACCTTTCTTGAATCTTGTCCTGCCATGTAACATTTACGCTGGAAAGAACCTCGCTGTGTCTGTGTGTAGGTAATTTATTATTTTGCGTCCATTAAATTTGGCAATGAGGCTCGTATAGAATTCTGACCAATTACTGGTTTTGTTTTCTTTGAGATATCTGTCACAAAAAAAGTCTTATTAAAAAATTAAAAACCTTTTGTTTGAACAAGATTGTTTTAGATATGAAGAGTCTGTGTGCATAATAATGTGAAATCATATCTACCATAATTATAAATGAAAAATCCCCGATGGCAGCCAGTCGGAAAGGTAGATTTCGCCGTATGGCCTACCAATATAAAAAAAAACTTTCTGAAAAATTCCAGAAGTTCCAATAACTATGTAACATTTTATGAATATTTCTAGAATATCCAATGTAACAATATATTGCAAATTAACTCTTGGCTCAACAATATGTATGGGATATAAATCCAAGCCAACAAACATTAGACATTCATATTTACCTCAATTATAAATTCTGAAATTCATAGGACTTAGATTTTCTGTAAGTCGCTCTGCGAAATCTACCTAAAAACGATCTCAGGAGAAAAAAAAAATTATAGTCACGTACAAACTTAATTTGTGGAGATGAAGTGCGCGTGCACAAATAATACTATTTTTGATACATGATTGTTATGCTAACAGTTTTTGTTATGGTTTGCTGTCCTGTAAGCCCGCCCCACACGAC
Organism: Bacillus rossius redtenbacheri; assembly: GCF_032445375.1. Taxonomy (NCBI): domain Eukaryota; kingdom Metazoa; phylum Arthropoda; class Insecta; order Phasmatodea; family Bacillidae; genus Bacillus; species Bacillus rossius. The sequence continues at coordinate 48,915,826 of NC_086336.1, read as the reverse complement.
GCCCAATTTCTGCTTTATATTCTACTAGCAGTGCCCGCGACTTTGTCCGCGTGGACTTTGTTGGGTATTGTGACTTTCTGAGATAATATGGTAGATGCACAGTTTTAGGTTATTCTCAAAACACTCATAACCAATGGTACATTAAATACTTCTGCGTAAACTATATTTTTTGTTTTGTCTTCTGGCAGAAGTAGAAATTGATTTTCTCCCGAACCAGATCTCGACAGAGCAACATATAGTTTCCCGTGCGAAAAACACTCTTGGCGTAAATCTATTCCTACGTACTTAAATGTTTTCCCTGGGCCTTATTAATTGTTACCGCAAACGATACCTTCACCGGTAATTGAATTCGCTTAAAGCGAAAAGGCAAATCCGTTGGTATCATAGGTATGCGAGGTATCAGCACTGTTTGCCCTACTGCTGGACCAGTCAATACTGTGGCACCAATCACGTTATCGCGAAGGAATTTTACTTGGAGTCTGGTTCCGTTGCATAAATTTGGTGGTTTAATATTCCTTAGCAGCACAATTGGACAGCCAGTTTTTAATTTGAGTGATTAGGAGGGAAGGCCACTCGGATTTAAAGAATTTAAAAATTCTTGTGGATAATGTACCGCATCTTCTTGATCCATTACTTTATCAATGGACCTGTAGTTCACTCTATCTCCTGGAAGTTTACCCAGTATCATGTTATTGATGTCGTCAACGCTAATGTTTCTAGCTGCCAATATTGCCCTTTGACACATCCACTGGTAGCCTTTGTTTTCTATATGGACTACATCTGGGTACACTTTAGAGATTAGGTCTTCAATGCTAGTCATACATGCGCGTGCAATACTTAATACTTATTTGGCTACAACACTAATACTTACATTTTAAATATCGCGATATCTTTTGAATGAAACGTCCGAATTGAATAATTCAAAAAGTTCTAGAAAGGTATTGAATTTGTCTTGAATATGCAGTAATTTATTTTGATAATTTTGATAAGGATTAATACCAAGGTACAAAATAAAGAGTTTTGAAGCGACGGCATTTTAATTATTTAAAAAATTAAAGAAAACACTAATTGTGAGATAACTACAATAGTTAGACATATGGTTCCGCGATATTTTTTGAAGACAATTATATGTTCTGCAAAGTGGTAGTACATTTATTTGTTCTATAATCAATAGGTTTCGCAGCGCACGCCGTGTAAGGATTTTTTCGGGTAATTTTTTTACACCTTGGGTTACCTGATTGGACTTTTAGTAAGGATCCCTAATGTTATTGATAATATAATATAGCCTATAGCCTTCCTCGATAAATGTACTATCCAACACTGAAAGAATTGTTCAAATCGGACCAGTGGTTCCTGAGGTTAGCGCGTTCAAACAAACAAACAAACAAACTCTTCAGCTTTATAATATTAGTATAGATTTTACCCATGGGTATATAAGTGGGTATATAAATTTCATTAGCAGAAGTGAAGAAAGAATTCGTTACTCCATACACACGATACCCAGAGATCTAACAGAGAAAACAGCCAACATAGTTGCCGACCAAGGCAAGAAAGTCGGGTTGGATAAACCTATTGCGTACATTTAACCAAATACTGAATATATATATATATATATATATATATATATATATATATATATCGTGCCCACTGTTAAAAGTCGTAAGACTGTTTGTGGGCATGTGACAAATATGTAATTAACCAAATAAAATTGCAACTGTTTATTTTGAAAATTATATAATTCGATGAATTATTTTTTTAAATATTTATTTTCTAAGCTTCACTTGCAAAAAATATAGAGAAGTTTATTCAGTGTTTAAAAACAAGATAAAGTTTTCATCGGAGGGTTATTTTAAGTATTTGATATGTTAATTGATTACTTACTTATTATACTAACTACTCTGAGAAACTGTAACTAACAATTTATGTTACCAAGTAAGACAAAGAAACACGCATAGCTTAAGATAGTCGTATTTACCATAATAAGTTTCAATCTAAAGTGGAGGTAAACAATTTCGCATTTTCATTTAATGATCTTACTTTGTGTATTATACTGTTACGTAATTCATTATTGTACATTCCACGACATATCAAAATCGTTCCTAGTTTACACTCATACCTATGACATTCATTCAAATATTGTGGCAGTATGATATGATTAAATGCATTTTGAAAAGTTGTACATTTCATTGGCTGTCACACATTAAATCAGTCTTTTATTATACCTACTTCACTTTTTCCCATAAAACTTATTAGGGGTTAAGCTACAGATGGTCTGGGCGAATTAGCAAAATATGCACACTCTCGATGGAAGTATTTTCACCGCATTCTACAAACATATTAATAAAACGACAGATTCAGTTGGGCACATGTTATATAAAAATTGAAAATAGGCATGAAGGTCTTGGAGGCTATTTTAACAGTAACTTTTAAACAATGAAAATGATTTTATAAATGCATATGTATAATCCTCTGCCTTAAATTATTTTAGGGTCATCGTTTTTTAGGACAACTTTAAGTGAAAATTCCAGCAGGCAAGGATAATAACATTTTGTAAGCTCCTTTCGTTAACGCTTGTTTTTATATATAGCAGCAATATTAAATTAAGTTAATTTGTTCGCTAGTTAACACCGCCCCCCCCCCCCCACCATGGAAAATATTACATGATCAACCTCTCTCTTAAAAAATGATTTAAAAAATACAATCCAGTCACTGAGATTGGCGCACCATCTTTTGTAAGGTTAAATTACCAGCTGCATTCTTAGACTTCAACTTTGGGAAAGCAAACCGTATGTGCTGCCATCTAATTTGTGAATTTTGTACTTTGTACTCATTTGGAGAATGGTTCCAACATTTGACAACAGGGGCGACACACGTAAGGACATCTATCTTCGAAAAGGTTCGTAGGGTAAACGCCTGTAGGGCAAACGACTTTAGGGCAAATGCCTTTAGGGCAAACGACTGTAGGGCAAACGCCGGCAAGCATTTATTATCGGATTATTGAAAATTCGCAAACTTTTAGGGCAAACGCCTGTAGGGCAAACGCCTGTAGGGCAAACGACTGTCGAAAAACGTCTTTTAGGGCAAACGCATTTAGGGCAAATGCCGGAGCTTGGTCCGAATGTGATTATCAAACATTTTGTGCAAACGCCTTTAGGGCAAACGCCTGTAGGGCAAACGCCTGTAGGGCAAACGCCTGTAGAGCAAACGACTTTAGGACAAACGCCTTTAGGGCAAACGCTTTTAGGGCAAACGCCTGTTTGGAATGAGGAATGCGAGAATATGCTTTGAAAATGCGTTTAGGGCAAACGCCTGTAGGGCAAACGACGCACTCCCAGCGCGTCATGCCGGGACCTGGGTTACACGGTACAACAAGCGAGCCTATCCCATAAACCTCGGGAATTAAGTCGAACCTTATTCCAAGACGATCCTTGTGAGGGCAGGCGCGTGAAATTGTATACAACGTTGCGACGCATCTGAAATAAAAGAAGTTGCTGTACGGTTTAAAATACAATGTTACTGAAGCGACAAGTGCTGCGACGGGTGTGTCTGAATCAACGGTAAAAAGGATTTTGGCTGAGGGGAAAGTAAAAAGTAGAATTGGTCTGAAATTTTCAACACCTACTGGCCAAAAAAAAGAACTGAAAAAACTGTTAGAAGTCGACGATTTTACGTGTGGTGCTGTGAGGAGAAAAGTGCATGAATTTTACACTGTCAGGAAAACAGTCCCAACTTTAAATAAATTAAAGATGGCTTTGCGAGATGATGGTGTTTTGCACTGCAGTAAAGAATTTTTGAGAAAACTGTTAAAAAGACTGGGATTCCGTTAGACGAAGTGTCAGTCAAGGAGAAGGATTTTGATTGAGAAGCCTGATATAGCAGCATGGAGGGGGCGTTTCCTACAAGAAATGCGCAAGTTTCGAAAGATGGTCGTTCAGTAGTTTATGTAGATGAAACGTACATCCATGCTACCCACAGCGTTAGTTCTTGTTGGCAATCGGACAATTAGCTGGGTGTTACAGAGCCAATCGGGAAAGGCCAGCGTTTAATAATTGTGAATGCAGGAGGAGAGGAGGGATTTGTACAGAATGCATTGTTGATATTCCGGTTGAAACAAACAACGGGATATTATCATAATGACATGAATTTCGAAAACTTTTCGAAATGGGTTACACATAAACTGCTTCCAAATTTGCCTGAAAATTCCGTCATTGTTCTCGACAATGCAAGTTATCACAATGTACAGACAAATAAGAAGCCGACTTCCGCTAACACCAAAAGCCAACCTACTATTACTTGCGAAACAAGTGCCCACTTCCAAAACTTTCAAAATTGACGAAATCATTAAAATGAACTCCCACGATGTAATCAGGCTTACACCCTATCATCCTGACCTCAATCCGATTAAGTTAGTGTGGGTATATATTAAAGGAAAAGGAGTATCATATATTAAATCATATATTAAAAGGAAAAGAAATATCATCCTCACTCGAAGACAAGAAGACATTATGTGAACAGCTGTTTAGTATCTCCTCTAAAGAACAATGGAAAGAATGCTGCCGGCATGTGGAAAAAATCGAGAATGAATACTGGAACAGTGATAGGTTATTAGATACTGAAATAGATAAGATTATTGTTAAGCTTGAAGACTCTACAACGAAGATTCCTCTAGTGAAACGAAAAATGTCAGCTTCACATCAGACTCAGATTAGGTAAATAACATAATAACTATCTAACTATTAAAATATTACGTTGGCATCTTAAAATTATGTATCTATAATCCACACGCGTTTTTGCGTTGAACATTAGTGACGGAAAAAGTAGTGACAAAACGCAAATGTTCTGTATTTTAACTTTAAGAAAATGCTATTTTTTTTACAGAACCCTTAACCAAATGATAATTTGAAAACAAAGCCTTCAAAGAAAGAGTAATTTTAACACATGCAGCATTTTTGTTTATGATAATATAGTTATTTCACAGAGGTTTTTTATGACTGCAAACAAATAGCGTGATTGTTAGCATGCTGATGTTTTTTGACTTGATTTATTTTTGTAAATATGTATGTGTTTGAATGATTTGGACATGGGTTAACGATGTAGTGTATTTTCCAGTTGTGATTACATGATGCAGTTCATGCGTTATAACCCTTGTGACACGTTCGTGTAAGACGGGCTGACACTCCATCCCCGTGATTTGGAGGGGTCACCACGCCTTTCCCCTCCAGACTCTGTCGTTTGCTAAGGGGGGGGGGTGAAGGGGAAGGCAGACCATGCGCACAGCGATAACAGAGACGGTTCAGATTTAACTTTTCTCCCTATAGAACGGCGTATGACGTATGAGTAAGCTGCATCCCAAATAAATACACCTGTTGTGGTACGGGAAGAAAAAAGCGAGCATGAACTTCGGGTGTGGCTCTCTCGGCTGTGAAGAAAAAAGAAAAGGTTTCCCGTGTGACTCGGCGAGCGCCTCTTGGCCGTGCCGGCCGCCGAGACTCCCGCCAGGGCCAGACGCCCCGGCGCGGCGAGTCACGTGAGCCAGAGACGCGCGACCGTCTGTCCAACCTCGGGCGACGAGCAAACTCGTGTGTTCTCACCAGGGGCGGAGCCGGGGGGGGGGGGTTTAGGGGTTCCAACCCCCCCCCCCCCTCTTAGCACCAAATCTTTAATTAATTTCTTATTCATCACTCAAACAAACTTCATATTAAAATTAATAAAAAAAATTACCATTACAATATTTAAATTTAAGTACCGAAAACTGCTAAAATAGCACTATTTTACACCTTAAAATCCAAATTTTCCTGGGGGAGGACCCCCGGACCCCCCCCGCTTTATTACGGTGGTTGGGGGGGCGAATGCTTCTTAACACCCCCTCATACACAAATCCTGGCTACGCCACTGGTTCTCACAATGTCGCAAACACAACTCGGACACAAAAAACCGCCGAGCGTGTGTGTGTTTCAACTACATTACCGGACGGGAATCCCACGTGGTTTCAACACCCGCCGCTGGAAATTCGCTGCCGGAGCAGCTGCGTCTGCTACAGAATCATTTGATTAGCTAACATAAATTTTAAACCTTATAATGTAACGGTTCTAATAAAAGCGAAATATACTCGGAAAAAAAATACTAAATCCTGGTTTTGGATCTGATTTTTGACAAGGAAATTTTTTTATAAGTACGCACATCTTGTTAAAACACATTAAACAGTTAATTCTGTACAGGTTCCCTTTGTTTTTTTTGTGGACTTTTGGTTCGTGGTTTCTGTTTGTGAAATTGAGTTCGCGCCATCCGACACAGGTGGAATTACCGTTGTTGTTAAAAAAAAACCGTTCCTCGACTTCCGTCGAATTTATGAAATTACTCCTACAAAATGCCGTATACCTAGAGCTAAGATATTAAAACAAAAAAACAAAACATTGTTCTCGTCTGTGAGCGATATTTGTTTTTGCTGCGGAAAAGTATTGGAAAACTTGGAACTCCTGAACGATCCAAACTGTATGTTTGGTGCGTGTGCCGTGTCTTACAAATATAACATGCGTTTATGCTGTTTTCGTTGCTACAGGAAGTGTGCATGTATATAGGTAGAGACCTGCAAAATTCGCGGATTCATTCGGTGATAGGCTAGAATTCAAACACACATACCTCTTAGATAATTTTGCTATTGGCTTACTGTTCATCTGGACGAATCTCAACCAGTTATAAACCCTCAACCAAAGAAGGATCGAATTACAGACAAACCAGGTGAGACGACTTACAAGTCGGCAGCCAATGAATTTGCGTTATTTGCCCGAGTGTACAAGGGTATGTGGAGTCTATCCTGAAGGCCATCGAAACCGCGAATTTTGCAGGTCTCTAGATATAGGTTAAGGTTAATATTAAAGTTAGAATTTAAAATGTTGTAAGTTTGCCACACTAAAATGTTAAAACAATTTGCTTTCAAATTAATGCAAGTGCACGAGACTAAATGGAATTTCAATGCTTCAAACTCAACAGGCCTACCGAAATTGATGAGATTAAAAATTTGGTCCAATTACGTTTTATTTTAACCACATCTGATATATAACCCATGTGGTTGGGTGTGGGGGCGAAGCCACTAACTAGCACAAGCATTTTTAATAAGTAACACACACATATGGAGACATAGTTATGTTAGTGAGGCGGGATAAGTGCGACGCTCTCTGGTGCTTCTAGCGCGCCTCTGAGCAAGTCCCTCTGAACTGGCTTAGAGTCGTCTCGTCTTGCATGGGAAAACTAAGAAATTTGAGCGGTTACCATAACATTAGATGACCGAGAAATGAAGATTAAAGTTCCCATGCAAGGTCCATGGGTGCTTTCAAGAATCTTCACCGGGCGTTTCACGTCTATAAAAATTATTCCGAAAACTTGCGTTTTCACTCTCCGTAAAATTCAGTTTTAAAACGAAATCCGGAAACGTAACTACACGCATCCGCCTTAAATGCATTCGTAAGTGCTTTTCGTAAACAAACACCACTCGAATATCTCGAGCAGTTTTCAAACAGCTTGGTTTAATCTGAAGCTCTGCACACCGAGTGTGTGCCCGGGTAGGCGGTCCCAGCTTGAACATCTCCGGTTGGTAGTTTTATTTGGATTTCCATCTCTAATGACCTCGCTGTTTAAAAGATGTACAGCACCGAAAGAAAAAAAAAAATAAACTGGTCGCATTTTAACCCCCCGCACCGCGTCGCTAAATCCAGTGCAGCTGGTCACGAGAAATTAAAATTTTACTATCGTTCATGATTAACGGTAATTGCATGTTTCAATATTTTCTGACGGTATTCATTATTTCGTGGATGCGTTATCACGGGATGATTATACACCTCATTTAATAGCTGGTGATGCCATCGATATTACTGTAATGTACCGAAGTATTTTGATTGAACATCTTTTTTACCTCTCGTGTTGGAAAATTGGTTAGTTATTCTTAGTACAGTCACTAATGATTATCAGCGATCTGAAAGAAGAGGAGGGCGGGGGGGGGGGGGGGGTCGGCATACCCGGGATTTAAATAGCTATATTTTGTAATAGCGGTACCGTTTATTTTCCGGACCGCCGTTTCGGGTTCTGCAAGATTGAAACTGACCCCAAGAATACTTTGGGGAGGTATATTTTGCTTTTTGTTACGGGAATTTACAATTCTTATCATCCAGAAAAAAAAAACTATTATTTCTGACCGGTTAAACAACAGCTACGTGAAGTAGTGCACAGTTAATAGGTTATTATTAATAGCCATGCCAATGCTCTGTTTCTTTATTTTCGTGTTTAAATGGTGTGGACAAAATCGAGCAATATCCTTAATTGCAGTGATTTTTCCTATACGTAGTTCAAACAGCTATTTTTTTTTTCGTTTAGTTATTTAAGCATATTTACCGGTGGTTAAGATCAGGGGCGTAAATCTGTAGGATTCGCAAGGGCACCCACGGAAAAATTCGCAGGGGGACGACGACGAAAGTTTTGCGCGTGGGTTTTAACCGACATTTGTCATTTCTCTATAGGGTGATTTTATGTTGTATACTGTCCATATTTTGGCATGTTTGCATTCAATAAGCATAGATCTTTAAAATATGCAGGAATGTTTCCATAAAACAATAGTTTCGACGTTTACGTTTATTAATACCGTTTCGAATTAACGATTTTGCAAACGCAAGTAGACCCCCTTAGTGAGGGGCTTCTTAATTCCAGGGGAGCCCTCCATCCCTCTTGCACTTCCGGGATCTAAACCCATGGTTAAAATAGTAAGAATATCCATAATTTCAAATTAACCATATTTTATAGTCATTAGATGTGTAGTAATACACAACGTAAGCACACCCACACTATGATATTCTATTTTCCACGATAGCAAACCGGTACACAGGCTGCTCAGGTAAAATTCAATTAGCCATTGAGTTACGATTAGAGTTTTCTTCACTAACAGGATGTTCTCAATTTCGTTACTCGCCTATCCTAGTCTAACATGTAACCAAACGTCCACACATTAATTAATTTTGTTTTAATGTAGCTAATATAATCACTCGGATCACACCTTACTACAAAATGTTTACTGGCGTAAACCTGACCCAACTGTACACACGATGTAACTGAGCCCATAAACCTAACATTTTCTGGGAGGCGAGAGTCATTGTAATATGAGTATCAACCATATATAACATTATCACAGCCATACGTTGTTCTTCCTGACGTTCGATACTAACAGCTACCGCCATGTAGTTACATAAAGCTGAGTGGCACTCATTAAGTTTAACATTACGTCATCTGTAAATAAATATAACTTCAAACGGTTTAATTACTCACTTGAAAAGATAAAAGTACACAATGGAGGTTCGCAAATTTGGCGAAAAACCTCTGCGTTGCTGGCTGTGAAGAATTTTTATTTTAAAATATTCAATAATTGACTTGAAGTGCGAAATAAATCAACAAAGCATACAGTGAACGTTCAAAATTGTAACAAAATATGGCGATAATTCTCTTACTTTCTACTTTATTCGTTGTTCTCCCGGAACCTCCTTTTCAAACCCCGCTCCATCGGGCAATTTCCGTTACATATTCTCACTTCCGTTGCCCCGTAATGACGTCATGGCACAACTTGCCGTGCAGGTTTCAAGGAAGTTTTGCTTGAGATGGGGGAAGGGACCAGTATGGCGTAAAACATTATTTTAACTCTCGGTTGATTTATATAGAGTGAATAGTGAGAAAAGTAATGGTCTCTTGCAGTATAAAGTATATATATATATATATATATATATATATTGGCCGCAGCTCGTTAATTCTGGAGCAGTCCACTTTGTCGAGGAGTAATATATTGACGTAATAGAAAAAAAGGGAGGGGGATGAGTGAGTGAGAGAGAGAGAGAGAGAGAGAGAGAGAGAGAGAGAGAGAGAGAGAGAGAGAGAGATGGAGATGGAGTTGCCGGTGGCAAGTACCTTGTACTGTACAGCTACCCAAGCTACTTGTCTTGCAAACACGCGGCCGGCAGGTAAGGTCGCCGCCGCGAGGGTGAGTGGCTGATGAGAGCGAGTTGTGAAGTGTGGAGGATTTGTTGTGGGAGGTGATGGAGGAGTGAGAAAGGTTCCCCCCCCCCCCCCCCTTTTTTTTTTTTTTTGCCCGTTGAGTCACGACGGGCTGCATTGCATTGCCGGCGGGTTGGAAGTTTAATCGGTGACCTTACCGAGATATTGTTCCCTCATAGGGTCTTGTGGTCGCGCTTAGCGTTCAGTGGGTGCGATGAACTGCGTGTCCCCCCTCCCCCTCCCCCCTTCCTACTCCAAGTGCGCCTGGCATCGACTACTGGCTCCCAAATGGCTTCTTCTCCGAGAGGGATTGGGAGGGGGAGGTGTTTCCCCTTTCCGAAGCAGAAAAAAAAAATTTAGAAACAGCAAATTGCTGGGGGAAAAAAACTAAATATTTATCAACAGATTGGTTTTGGTAACTCAACACTTTGGGAGAGAAAAAAAAATGTTCTTTGAATGATTTTTGCAATGGAACAGTAAATACAGGAAAGACAACAACCTTGGACAACACTTTGACGCACGATGAAACTTAACAGATCGTCTGGGCAACACAACGACGACTACATGGATGAACACTAACTATGACAGAACAATTCATTTAAATCACTTGTATGTTTCGTCGCGACTTTTCGAACAAACGAAGGCAGTGTGGACAGCTCCCCTTCGTTTTTTTTTTTTTTGCGCTACAGTAGACACAGGTAAAATTTTCGCGGATTAATTTCGCGACAGGCTTTAATTCAAACACTTGGCTTTTTTTTTTTTTTCAGACATTTCGATTGGCCCACAGTTTATGTGGAGGCTACTGCGCCAATAACAACTGCCACTAATTAAAATTCAAATCACGAGCAACCCAGTCGAGACTCACAAACTCAGCAGCCAATGAACAGATTGCATCAGCCCTAGTTCTAGACTTAGGACTGTGGAGACAATCCCGCAGGTCAATGGTCCCGGGAATGTTTTTCCAGTTCCTTAGATAGGGAAAACTTGATCGCACATTGGACTGCTATAACGTATGCATGAGCTAGCGATTGTTCCCTTGTTATTGGCTGCCGTATTGTAAGAGAAGCCATTGCCTTTTTTTCCGGGACATTCAGGACTTGTGTGCTTCTACACTAGATGGCTATCTAGGAAAAATAACCAATTTTATTAATATTTTCGCTATCCTATACAAGTCGTCAACCCGTTTCTTTGTTTTTCAACTGCTTTCCTGTATCAATAAAGCCAAGATTTTATGGTGTTATAAAAATGAAAATTTCGTCATTAAAAATAGTGGATTTCGTCTTTATCGTCATTAAAGATTAAACATGTGTTATAATAAGTACGTATCAAACACGGTAATGTTGATCAACTGCTACAAAAATTTGGGTTAAGATGCTTAAAAAACTGCAATCAAAACAATCCATATTCTTCTATAATGTTTCATTAGTTCACGAGAAAGTTCAACATATTTTCAAATTTAAATTTCACTTTTAGTCGCCTTATTATTTCAATACTAGTGATATGGATAATAATTCAATGTAAGTACTCAAAATCACATGTTTCTCTGTAGGCCTTTGTCCTTTTCTGTAGGTAACAGCTATAGACAGCTTTGAATTTAATTTACTAAAACAATATACATAAGAACTTTAAAAAAATTGTTTTACTTAGTACTTAATATTTAAGGTTTTTAATAATACCCTAAACTAAAGATTTATGAAATGAATTCTATATTTCAACAGACAAAATTATGTAAGAGGTGAATTTCGCTGCATTTTGAGTTTTGCTTTGCAATTATGTGTTTGGCGGTGTATTGACTCCAATTTCGATGTTTTTTCGGTTTTATCGTTATTCGCCGTATATCGTCAGCCTCTATGTATGAATAATCAATCAATGAAGAATATTTCCTTCATCTTTGTTCACTCGGGTAATTTTGTTTTGGAAAAAACATTTAGATTGTGTTAGTTTTGCTCAAAGCTCTTCAATTGTAGCAGATGCGGTTGCAAGCAGGCCATTGGCTGAATTTCTCCTCGTGTATTGATAAAAATACTCGCAGCAACCCGTGTCTCTCGGCATGTACTTCCGCGCGACTGATCAGATCGCAGGTAATCGAACTTGGCGCGCAGCTCGCGGGCAAGGTTGTTCTGTGGGACTCTCCACCGGCCGACGGTATCCCCGGCCCACAGTCAAGGTCAGGCCGTGGTATTTCCTGTGCCGGCGCTGGTTCGTGCGGCTAGGGGTCAACACCCCCTTGCCACGCCCCCTTCATTCCCCCCCTTCTTTCTATTACCTCTTCCCCCCCCCCCCCACCACCTCCTGTTTCCCTTTCCGAGCCTCATTGTCAACGAGGACAACAACTGATCACTTCTGCAGCAGGTTCACAAGGCTTCGGCTGCAGGATAACCAACCAACTTCAGAACCTGCTTCAGAACGATCCGTATTTTTGGACGAGGACTGCGTGCAAGCTGACCTGTAAAATAAATCCTAGCGTTGATAAAAATTAATTCGGCACTGGGCGAATAGGCGCCAGTCAACGTCACTGGTACACATCCAGACGCGCACAAAGACCAAATGCGGTCCGCTAGGTCCAAGCTTCCCGACTCCAGCCCCGGACCAACTCTTCTTCCTGGACCATCCTTTCTTGCCCTGTACTGAACCTGCCTGCTTAATGCTTTGCTCACGAATGAGCTCAGGTCTTGGGCCCAACTTAACTTGTTATGGTCTAGAGTTTGAGATATGGGGAGTTAAGTCATAGCATCAGTTGCTGCCATAGCTGGTCAATCCCCTGAACAAAGCACGGCTGAAACCCAGCTCCACAAGGCGTAGAGGCTTCGGCCTGGGACGCACCTAGAGTCTTCCCTAACCCAGACCCCGCCCAAAAAAAAAAAATACACAGTTTTAGTTAGGTCAGGAAAAAATAAATTGTGTTCAGTCTGGTGGTACTCCCGGTGGCCTTCTCAGAAATGTCCAACTAAAAACATTGATAATGTTACTCAATCACGGGTCTCGAGGCATATGTTTTATAACTAGGGACTGGAAAAATTCGCGGTTTCAACTACCACCTAGTCATTGGCTACCGACTCGGGACACCTGTTTACTGCGATTCTTATGATTCGATACTTCTTTTGTTGAGTGTTTGCCATTGGCTCAAGAGTCCTTCAGGTAAATTGCGGTCCAATCACTGACGCAGCATTAAGCTAAACGAGTTTGGATTCCAGCCTGTCTCGAAAGGAATCCGCAAATTTTTCCGGTCTCTATAACTTTGGGGCAGGATGTTCTCCCCTGTGAACGCATAAACTGCATTTTCATTGGATCGTGGGTAGTTTTGACGCGCCATAGACAATAAGCCAATAATAATGATGATAAAATAACACAACTCATATTGGCCAACCATTTGCTGTCAGGACAGAAGGTAAATTGCGGCGGCAGCCAATGAACAAAAGACATTGTGACTTGTTGAGGCATAGGCGCGTGGAGTCCAGCCTCAAAACCGGAAGATAACGCGAATTTCGGAAGGTATTTACTTGTCAGAAGTCCGTGAAAATGGTGTATTATCGGGGCATTTATATAACTTCAGAAATTTCCTTAAAATACAACTGTGTCGGATTAAAAAAAAGTGTGCGCGTGGAATCCACGTGCGACAGAAGTGAAGCTTCTTGCTTTGGATATAGATAGAGATAAATTATTTACATTTTCAATCATTATATTCACATGAAAATGAATGATACTTATAAAGTTAATTGTACAAATCCATAACTTTAAAACAAAAGAAACAAGGTTGCGTCAATCGTTAGCCGTTACGTTACGAAGACTGGGGAATATACGTTTCGAGAATTCTGTAGCAGCACTGCTGCGTCATTTCTAACTCTCCCCTGACGTCTCTCCTTCCGGCCATTACAACTAGCATGTAGCATGCTACACTACGTACCTATCTTCCCTCCCCCCTACCTTTTCGCTGCAGTCTTCCCATTCGACCGCTAGCGCATGCGTTGGAGTGGCGTCGCCGCTGACGCACTCTCCTCCTCTACCAGTTCCCCCACCACGTACTTAACTAGTCCCCTCATACGATCGGAGTTTTTGTAACGCTAGAAAATTGTAGCCCCCTCAGCAAAGAAGTTTCACTTCAAAAATTATTTTAACCTTAGGCGTAGAAAATAATCACAGTTGTGCGAAACTATTATTGCATAGATTTTCGACGAGAATTCGCCGTCTCTATAGACAAGACTTCTTTACTAGCGCATCTGTTCACAGATTAGTTTGTGTGTTGTGGGGCCGATGTTTTCCTTCGTCCATCTCAAGTAAGAAAGGTCACGATAGTTCCGAAAGTCACGGGAAAAGTAAGGAAACTATAAATGACTGGTCACGAAATTCACAAAAAAAAAGTTCCTAAATAAGTAACAGTGGCGCTGGAATTCATGAAATTTCCAGCAGCCTTGTTTATATTTATATCTTGGTTTTTGACACCTCACTTCAGCTTATAGTTCATATGTGAGTAATATCTCTGAAAATGTTAATAGCTTTCTAACTTAAAACTAGGTACGTTCCTGCGAATTGTAACAAAAACAAACACGTAGGAAAATGTTTTTTTGAAGGTTTTAAAAAGTTGTGAAAATTTGTTCACTAGGTAGTTGTAGTTATTCATATAGGGGTTTCATTCTAGTTTACTGTTTGACATTACAGTACATTTACGTATTTTTCAACGAAGACTGCGCGTCTTCAGATCAGCGAAGGATTCTTCGAAGTCTCAAATATGTGGGTGTTCGCAGAAACTTAGCAAGATTCCGACTTAACGTGTTCCGTGTTCCGTTATGATTCGGGTGAACATGATCTTGGAAGGAAGAGATTTTTTTTTTTTTTTAACTGACTGTAGACGTAACCTGTTTTTGTGAGTTCAGGTTCAAAGGGAGTAAACTTTGAATAGTAGGCCTATATCCCAGGCTTATCTGATAAGTAACCTTTTCAACGTTTTTAGTTAGACATTTCTGTGAACAAATACAAATAAATTGTTGGCTAGGTATTTAATTTTACTGACTGGAGTAATTTGTAAGTAATGACAGGCTAATTATTTACATGAATATGTAAAAAAAATTGAAGTCGTTCACTGAATGGACTATGTCCGGAAATTTACGGAGATCCATGGGTGAATTGTAACGGGAGGTCTTGGTGAACTTGAGGTGATTGTTTCGAACAGTGGGTCGGTCAGCTCGCTGTTGATGATTCACTCGCTGCAGTTGGTTACCTGCCGCGGTGCTATGTGGTGTGTGCGGCGGGAAGGTCAGCGAATTCCTACCGCTCGCGGGTTTTTGTTTTATTATTAACTTTTTTTTTCCCTGTGGGCCTAGGCTAGGGGGTCGAGGGCGGAGGAAATTAGCGGCTTCGTACTAAATTGCGCGCACACGGCTGTTGGCCCCGTCCACCCCTCCCCCCCCCTTTCCGGACCCGTCATACCTTCTCCCCACCCCCACCACTTTCCGTTCTATCAAACCACTTCCGACCACCCGCATTCCTGCAGGTGTGTGCCAGCGCTGTGCCATCGTGCGCCCGCCGGCCTGGCGGAAATGATTATTCAGGATTCATCGTTGCATGGACTTTCATGTGTGGCTGCATTGCCGGGGGATAAAACCACCCCCTCTCTACCTCCCCCCCCCGGCCCCAACCCAGAAGTTATGAAAAAAAATTGCAAAATGTCATTGAAGACTGTATGTTTCTGTGAAAGAGGCCACGTCGCCTACGACTTCTACTGTAGACTCATATGTCAGTGTGTTATTGTTAATAGTGTACGGCCAATGTGGGGAGAACTTTGGTTCGTAAGGGATAGCCCAATTAAGTTATATTACCGTTTTATTAACTACTAATATTTACATTACTATTAATGATTGTACTTCAAAATGTTCGCTCACTCAATGTCTGATAAGTAGGGACCGGAAAAATTCGCGGATTCAATGACCTCTAGGATAGCCTTCATTGTCCTCTGTATTTCTCAAGTAAACACGCGTGTTCATTGGGTACTAAATTGTGAGGCGTCTCCACTGGGAAGCTTGTGATTCGATGCTTATTTGGTCGATAGTCTCTCATTGGCCCAGAGAGCTCCAGTTAAACTGCGAGCCAATAGCAAAACCAGCAGAATTGTACACATGTTTGAATTTCAGTCTATCACGAAATGAATCCGCGAATTTTTCCGGTCTCTACTGATAAGTTTTACAGTTTGTACTCCTCACTGAAGGTTGGCTCAACAGTGGTTCGCCCCTTACCTCGCGCCTGTCCACACACACAGTCTCGTGCTTCTCAGTCACTCTCTCTCGATCCCGTCGCTCCGCGTCGCGCCACTCTCGAGAGGGGTTTCTCACCCTCTTCGCCGACGTCGATCTTTCCTTCACTCGCGGAACTCTCCGAACTCTCGGAACTCCCGCGGAGGCCGGCGTCGCTGCTTAAATACCTGTGGCGCCCTTCTCGAACCGACGAGAGCAGCTGTGACGAGTCGCGTCATCCTGGGTCGACCCGATGCTCGAAACATCGAGAAAGGCGGCGCCCATTCACGCCACTCCACGCGGTGGCCTCTGTAAGCCCGGAATTTCTCAGGCCTCTAAAGGTGTAATAGCCCGAGGCGATACGGTGCGCGATGTTGTGGCGGGGGGAGGGGGGTAGCGAGGATCCTTGTAATCCAGTTAGACACGCATGGATGTCTTACGCAATGGATGGAGCGTGACGTCAGTCGTCGTGTGTGGCCGCCAGCCGCGGTGAACGCCGAACCTGGCGCGCATCGCGGTCTTGTCTCGTAACAATAGTGATGTAAATTTTCTTGAATACACATGTTCAAATTTATTATTATTACTTATTGTTTTAAAAACACACACCCCCTCGAAAAAATTCGTATATCTGCCACTGAGAGGGGTTATGGTTTATAATCCTGGGTTAGATATGAATGTGTGCAACCGTTACATTGGGAACACTTCCATAAATTAGCCTAATGGAATAAAAGCGGGGGCATTAACAAGCCTAAATAAAAATTCATTAACTTTAAGATATGTTAAGAGTATTATTTTAATTTTTTATATATTTAGGTTTGCGTCTCGTAAGCAGCGTAGTCATTACAGACCGAAAAACATTAAAGCCGAAATTAGAGATGTCAGGAAATATGTTGGCGTCTTGCCGTTTGTATCTTGCCTTCCAAAGTCTTTAAAAGTCTCTGACTATACATTTTTGAAGCATACTTCACGAGGAAGAAATATGAAATGTTCAATGGGCTGTGAATGATTGATTGATAGTGGAATTGTACATTTCCGTAAGTGCGGAGGACAAAAATGTAAACTCTGTTATAGATACTTTTTTTTTAACAGATGCTCCAGCAAACATTAAAACTTTCATAGCTGAATATTGTGACATAAACAAAACAAACTCTGATTCATGTGGCACCAGACTAGCCGATCATGAATCAGTAATTATTTTGTTAATTTTATAAGATTATTCAACTGTTGAAGTGTGAATGTTCGGTAAAGCACCGTCCTTATCTTGAACTCGGTGTAATGTTGCCGTCTGGGCTCACTTAACTGTGAAAATTAGCTGATGTAAACACTTTACAGAATATAGTACTAAAACAGACACGTTTTTGGAGTGTAAAGTAGTACATTTAAGCAGAGGATGATTCAATTCTCAAGTTGAGAAAAAGGTTAATCCTTTTTTTCTCAGTGGAACTCTGACATGCAAAACATTATGAGAATGTATAAACTGAAAAATGTGTTAGTTGCATCCGCTATGACACACGATTTAGACAGCTGTATCGAAAAATAGGCCTTAACAAGCAGAGATCTGACAAATTTGTGGTTTAATTTCTCGATGGGCCAAAAATCAAATACTTAAACCTGTGCGATCTTTTCGTTTTTGGCACACAGTTTATCTGGAGAACGCCAGGCCAACGCGAGAACTTCAATCAAATAAGTATCGAATCACAGCAACTAAGTTAAAACATCTTACAAGTCAGCAGCCAATGAACAAGTGGCATTTTCTCGAGTGTGTAGTGTCTTTCCGAGAGGTCAGTGAAACAGCAAAATCTTCCGCTTGCTACTCATAAGTAGGGACCGGAAAGCAGCTTGTGATTCGATAAAGCTTTAGTTGGGTGTATCTCATTAGCCCAGAGTTATCCAGGTGAGTTGTAAGCCAATAGAGGCAGCACTGAGGTATAATGATTTGTATTTTAGCCTATCGCAAAATGAATTCGCGAATTTTTCCGGTCTCTACTCATAAGTAGAGACCGGAAAAATTCGCGTTTCCAATGACCAATTGGATATAGACTCAATGATCCTCTATGCGCCTGGGCAAATAATTAAACCTGCTTGATTGGCTCCTGACTCGCGACTCCTGTTAACTGGGATGCTCGTGGATTTGATACTTTTTTTGTTGAATATATATATATATATATATATATATATTTTTTTTTTTTTTTTTTTTTTTTTCATTGACCCAGAGAGTCCTTCAGATAAACTGAGGCCCACTCACCGAAAGCAGCGAATGGGATAACGTGTTTGGGCTGTAGCCTGTCGCGAAGTTAATCCGCGAATTTTTCAGGTCTGTATTTTTAAGTAGAGACTGGAAAAATACGCGCTTTCAATGTCCTCTAGAATAGACTCCACAACCCCCTACACACTCAGGCAAATGCCACCTGCTCATTGGCTATCGACTCGTGACACATGTCAACTGGGACGCTTGCGATTCGATACTTTTTTGGTTGAAGGTTTTCCATTGGCTTAGAGTCCTTCAGACAAACTGTAAGCCAATCACAGAAACAATATAAAGGTACAGTTGTTTGGATTCTAGCATAACGCGAAATGAATCCGCGAATTTTTCCGGTCTCTATTTATAAGAGTTGCAAATGACAGTTTTCCACTTGGCAGCTTATGCGCGCGGTGTACATCCATGGCTTGGGCCGTGTACGTTGTGGCAAACACACCCCCCCCCCCCCCCCCCCCCCACTTGTCCTTCTCAAACCCTCCTCACACCAGGCGCGCCGCAGCAAGTGCACCTGACTCTGCCCCATTTCTCGTCGCTCCGCGCGCGGGGGGGACGATCCCCCGAGTGAGGTCCCCCAGACGGCCGCGACCTTGGCGGGACATTCACCTCCCGGGACGACACGAGACTGCACCCGGCTACGGCTCGACCCTCCCAGGCTTGCGGCGCGCACGGGCGGGCTGCGTACAGCTCGACAGTGCTAGCTTGCATTGTTCCCTTGACTGGCTACAGGCTACAGGTCGACAGGAATAGCGTGCAGCATGCAAAGGCTGGCGATATGTCGATCCTGATCTTCAGCGGACATTTAGACATTGAAAGCTGTATATTCTTATAAATTATTGATACTTTATTATCACGGGCATACCTTATTCCTAGGGACAGGCATTTTTCGCGGATAAATCTGAACGCCTACTAGACTGCAACAAAGTACACGCGCACCAGCGGTTTCTTCCTTGTGATTGGCGGCCGTCTGCTAAAAAGTAGTTGCCTTATTTGGCTGAACCACTCAGAACGCATTTGATGGTTCCGCAATGAATTACTGTGATAGGTGTTTTAACAATCGTCATGTACCTGAAAGAAACTCGCCCAATCACGAAACACAGACGATGCTACAGTGTTTTAACTTTCAGCTAGTCTCGGAATCTTTTCGCGAAATATGCATGGCCCTACTTATTGCAGTCTAAATAGCAATCAGATTATTTCGTAAAAAAAATGCATGCCCTTATTGATTAGTTAGCCTGATGTTACATGGTTGTATTTGTTTGTATGTTACATAACAATATAGAGCTGCCAAAGTCTTATGTTCGTTGAAGTATCTTTCAAAATTGTCTCACTTTATCTTGGATAGGATTTAGCTTGCAGTGTATATTGTAGGTCAAATTGAAATAAGCCCAGTACTCTAAGCTCATCATAATAAATATTTTACTGCACGCCGACGTGTGTGCATAACATCAATCGTGTCATAGTTGTGTGTGTGGCTTCTGGTTATGTAAACTGAGATATAGAAATAAGGCACATATGATTTTAAAATCAAATTGTGTTGAAGGACGTTGGATTATTTTCCGCCGTATTTCGTCATTTACGTTCGTTTTAGACTGTTTTCTATGATGTTTTAGAACTAATGTGGATACCATAAAAAAAAATCTCAAAGTTTGGCAGTTAATTTTCTCATACCGATTAGGAAATGGGTTCTTATTTGACATTGTTTTCGACTGTGTGATATTGGTAATGTAGGCTATCGAGTTCGTATGTGTTGATACAAATGTTGCCGGACGGACATATTCTGCAAAGTTATTATTTTTTATAAATTGCTGTAGGATGCAGTGAATGCTAAGCAATGTCATCACTTTTGAAATTAAGATTATCAAGTGTGAGAATTGCAGTAGGCGTCACACAAAATGTCTGAACTTTCACACTTAAAACTACTAGTCGGATGTTTAATAAGTTTTAGGATCAGCAGTCAAGCATTGTTCACGCAAGTGTTCCTAGCAACAATAGTTACCACGGAGTGGCTATTGTTCACGAGCGTTTTAAAGAACTTCGAGCAGCGTGGTCCCAGCCGTTGCATAACTCGTTTTTGAGAATGTAGACATCCCGCGGGGTTCGGGTTATGGAATGGGGAATCACGTCATTTATCTTTCATTGCTGTCAAGGAATGCACTCTTTCTTCCTCTCTCTCTCTCTCTGGTACTCACTCTACCTCTCTAGCTTCACTCTATCCGATACTGTTGTACCACGGCCGACAAGGCATGACAATGCTCGCCTATTTGCATAAACCTGAACCGTCTGTCATTCAAGAGTGGACACCTTTTAAAGTTCCTGCCTGCTAATCTGAACTTTTTTTTTTTTTTAATATTTCGAAGTGAAAAAAAAATCTCCTGGCCATGACGTTTTCATATCTACTGTATTGAATTCAAACAATGCTTGTTATTTAGTTTGAAACACAATGGGGTATAAATTTCCTCATACCAAGCTAGACGTCTTACTAAATGCAATGTATCAAAACAGTGGCTTTGGAAACGTCGTACGTTCGTTTTGTAAACATTATTGAAGAATGCCCGTAATGTTTTCGTAGCGTTTTGCAGTTTAATGCAATATATAAATCTTGAAGCTCATGTGTCAGTTTCAACGTGTGCTGGAAGCACTGTTTGATGGGGGGGGGGGGGGGGGGGGGGCACAGTGGCATGCTCCCCCCTTTTTTTTGCACCCTAGATAATTTGTTAATTTTTCTTCTAATTGCTTGTTATAGTTTACTAGTATTATTTTACTGCAGTGCTATGGATAACAAGACTTTTAATCACAAAAAAAAAATCATTGAATATTTAAATTCTAAAAATTTGGCCCTCCCCTGAACTTCATTCTAGATCCGCCTTTGGCTGGAAGGCTGTTCAACGAACGGGCAAAAAGGTTGACTTGAATGAAAAACGAGTTTCAAGTTGAGTTATCAGTGAATCCGCCCCAAGTTTACTTCGCAGTATCTCGAAGTCGGGCATGTAGGCTCCTGCGCTGACGTGCTTAGGCTTAGGCTACGGTTACAGTGGGTTCGTGTTCTGGCGAAAATAGGTTTTTCCACGAGTTGGTCAGGACAATCAGACAATGCGAGTGGAATGTTTACTGCTTGCGACCGCATCTGCAGATTACGCACGAACACGTCGGAACTAGCTTGATTTTTTTTCGCATTTAGTTGTTATTTACTTCCACGCGCTCGTATAAAAATGAATTAGTATTGTATTTTAATACGTGTCTGTGCGATGTGCAAGGATAAAAATGAGATATTTCTCGGCAGAAGTGGGAAATATTTGAAAGATAAAAACTTTATTGGTTGACTTAAGAGCATTTGATACTTACTTACCTTTATTATCTCTTGCAGCCAACAACCCGTTAAGGTTTTTTTTTTCCCACATCTCATACGTAGTTTTTTTTCAAGGAGATACGCATCGTCTACGGGTAGGGCCATGCATATTTCGCGGAAAGATTCCGAAATTAGTTATAAGTTAAAACACTGTAGCATCGTCTGTGTTTCGTGATTGGGTGAATTTATTTCAGGTGCATGTCGATTGTTACCACACCAATAACTAGAGACCGGAAAAATTCGCGAATTCATTTCGCGATAGGCTAAAATACAAATTGTTATACCTCAGTGCTGCCTCTGCTATTGGTTCACAACTCACCTGGATGACTCTGGGCCAATTAGAAACACCAAACCAAAGCTTTATCGAATCACAGGCTGCTACGCTGGAACGTCTCACAAGACAGCAGCCAATGAGTGGGTGGCATTTGACCGAGTGTACGTAGAACTAAGGAGTTCATCCTACAGGTCTTTGAACTCACGAATTTTTCCGGTCCCTACCAATAACAGTAATTCAGTGAGGAAGCAAACGCGTCCTGAGTGGCTCGGTCAAAAAAAGGCAACGACTTCACTCGCAGATGGCCGCCATTCACAAGGGAGAAACCTCTGGTGCGGATATACCTTGTTGCAGTCTAATAGGCGTTCAGATTTATTCGCGAAAAATGCCCGCCCCTATCTATGGGTTAATTCTTCGCTGGTGGGGTAGAAGAAAACTGACGTGAAACCACTACGCTCTGACACGAACAAATGTGACACGGCATCCGTCGTGAGGGCGGCCCTAGCTGGAAGTGACGTGACGAAGTTGGTGTTCCAGGTGCTCAGGCGCGCAGGTAAACGCAGTCACAGGAATCCCTCGAGGCTGCTAGTTAAATTTCCCATCGCGAGCGGCGCCCAACCGCGTGATTGTTGGAGGAGCGGTCATTACGGCCGGGGAGGGGGAGGGGAAAGGGGGTTCGTCGTCGTCATGGATCCGACGGACTGCTTGGAATCTCGCGGGGGAGTTTTCCCTCGGCCGCCATTGACCTTGGCCGCGTTCCTCGGCCGGCCTTTTGACCGCCCACGAGTCCCAGGGAGATGACGAATCCTGCAGAAATGTTCGCGGAACGGAAAGCCCCGACAACGAGCCACGAACGTAGCACGGTGGGCGAATACACGGTGTTCACAACCTGGTGAAGGGAATTATAATGGTTAAATCAGCTATTATTCAGTCGGTACTGCAGTGAGGTAAATATTATGTGTGTGTGTTGGGGGGGGGGGGGGATGAGCGAAACCACAATAAACCATTCATTACAATACAATACCTTATATTTAGGGATTGGAAAAATTCGCGTTTTCGATGACCTTCAGGATGGACTACACAGTCCTCAGTACACTCGGGAAAATAACGCCTGTTCATTGGCTGCTGACTTGTGAGACGTCTCAACTGGTTTGCCTGTGATACGATACTTCTTTGGTTGAGTGTTTCCCATTGGCCCAGAGTCGTCCAGATGATCAGTGAACCAATAACAAAAGCAGCTTAAATTTATATGTATTTCAATTTTAGCCTATCGCGAAATGAATTCGCGAATTTTTCCGGTCTCTACTTATATTACATGTTATCTTCAGAAAGAAAAAAAAAATATTTACGTACGTACTTGCTCATCCTGTCGTCCTTAAACCTACAAGAGGATATGAAATAAATATATATTTAGCCTACATCAGCGCTGCAATAACTACTTATTTCTCTACTTACCAACACATTCTCACGGATATATTAAGAAATATTAAGAATTTTCGCTTCTAGAATATGTAGATAATATTCATGAAATTATAAATAATTATAAAATAAAAATGGATGGATGGATAAATTAACTGAAGATGAGATTTATCTAAAGAAAAGAGTTTTTCTTTTCTGTGTTTATTTTTAAATCACTGTATTATTTAATCATGATAATCGCATTTTAATATACCCGGCATTTAAAAAAACTAGAATCAGATTTTTGCTAAAAATACTTAAAGTAGACCTAAGGGGCCCGCCTAGTGAGGAGTGTATCTGTGTTGGTCGGGATGATAAGTACGGCACTCGCTGGTGCTTCTAGCGCGCAGTCTTCTCGTCGTGCATAGCATAAAATGTGAAATTCTATTGCTGAAAATTGAAGATATAGTTGTCATGCAACGCCCTTGAGTGCATTCAAGAATCTGCCCCGGGAGTTTCATGTCTGAAAATTATCCTCAAGCGGTTTAGCCCTTTTGACTCTCGTAAAAGTACAGTTTAATAACGGAATAGTGAAACATAACTACCCATCCAGCCCTCGGCGTATTCTTAATTTTTTTTTTTTTCGTAAACAGACCCCACGCTGATTTCTTGAGCGTGCGTGCGTAAAATTTAGACTAGTAAGTACGCAGTCTAGCTAGCTTTTGTATTTCATCTCGTGTTAAACGCGGTGCGAAATGCTGGAATCGCCCCCCTGCTGGGTCGAGCGGGGATGGTTAGCTCGTGGAGGACGTGGCGGACGTTGCCGCGAGCCGGTCGTGTTTTCTCGGGGTACTCCCGCTCGCCACGGCGAAGGCTTGGGAACCTGTCCTTGGCGCGGGGTGGGGCGAGGGGACACGCAGACACGCGGGTTACAAGCGCCTCCAGGGCCGCAACCAGAGTCTCTGGCACCCGGGGCATGAATGGATTACTGCCCCCCCCCCCCCCTCAATTTTTCCACATACCACACCAATAAAGCGGGGGGGTCCGGGGGCCCTCCCACGGAAAAATGGTGCTATTTAAGCATTTTCCATACCTACATGTAACAGTTTCTGTGCTACTGTACCTTCAATGCATGAACCCACTATGTCCATAAAGTAGTCCGTATGAATCACTAGACTTGTGCATTAAATATATGTTGAGACGTTATATCGTAAATCAGATTAGACATTCCTGGCATGCAAGTTAAAAAAAAAACTTTTTACCAGTTACCAGTTGTAGTAGGAATTACAATGCAAGCGATTTCGGTGCGCCCGGGGCGTATGCCCCGCTTGCCCCCCCCCCCCCCCCTCCCCAGTTGCGACCCTGAGCGCCTCGTGCTGGGATCCAACAATGCCGTAGTTGGCGCGGTGTGGCGCACGCGGAGATTTTACCAACCATCACGTTCGACACATCGATTACGTCAGCGCGACATAAACGGCGGACGTGACAAGACTTGGCGGTATTTCCATCGCGTCGCTGGGACGACCGTCATTGAAATGAACGTTAGAATTTTGTTTTCGAAAGATTGCGATTTTTTTTACCATGTTTTTTATAAACTTCGCTTTCTTGTCTGTCGGTTTGTTTGTCTGTTGTTACAAATTTTGCAATGGAATTTAAACTAACTTCCCGATGAGCTAGAGACTTTAAACTTTAAATGTAGCTCAGAACTGGATGACAGTGCACAGTGAAATATTTGTAATTGTGAATTTTCGATACAAATGTAAACACTTTTAATATTTATAAAGAAAAACCTGGGGCGCATGCAATAGATAAAAGCAAGTGTATTAGCTGTCGTTGAGAAAACTCGCAATATCATTTGCAGTGCAATAAAAACGTCAGTGACTTAAGTTTAACTATTCATGCATTTATTATCTATTGCATGCGTCCCACAAATTTCATTTTAATCTTAAAAGAATTTTCATGTGTATTAAAAAATTTACAAAAACAAAATTTTTATGATAATTTTTTTGGGAGTTAGGAATCTCTATGGGGCTAGGAGAAATTACTCTATACTTTTTAGTCCATTTTAAAACTTAGGTATACTATTTTTTTTTAATTTAGATAATTTTATATTAGTTTGGTCAGTCTAGTGTGAAATCTTTGAAATGTATTGATACACTTTTTTTTCTACTTCTTTAATTGAATGTTAAATTTTAGTCGAACGTGTTTCTCTCGGACATGTCAATTGAAATTACCCTCGAAGTTTGATGGCTGTCGTTTCTCTCTCTCTCTCTCTCTCTCTCTCTCTCTCTCTTCCTCCCCCCCCCCCCCTTCTTTTGTTTGTGTGTAATGGCAAGAAACACTTTGCAGTTAACCGTCTATTTTTGGCTGTCGCTCGGGTGGGAACCGCGTATTCACAATAAAGCTTTTTTTTTTTTTGCCGCGCCGTCGTCGCGCTGTTGTGATTCGATGCATTATGCAGCGCCCTTGTTTTCGCCGGGAGGTGGTTGTCGGCCGGGCCGCGTGGCGGCGCTGGGGGTCCCTGTGGGTGGCGTCTGCAACCACAGCGAGGCGTGCGCGGAGTGAAACTTGCTTATTATATTGTTAGGTATCGTAGAGACCTGCAAAATTCGCGGGTTCAATGACCTTCAGGATAAACTCCAATATCCTCTACACACTCGGGCAAATGCCACCTGTTCATTGGCTGCTGACTTGTGAGTCGTCTCGACTGAGTGTCTGTGATTCGACACTACTTTGAGCGAGGGTCTCTAATTGGCCCTCATTACTCCAGATTAACAGTGAACCAGTGGTAGAAGCAGCGCTAAGGTATAATTATTTGAATTGTAGCATATCACGAAATGAATCCGCGAATTTTGCAGGTCTCTAGGTAGCTATAGGGAACATAATTCTCTTTGGCTGGGGGTCGCGGGTAAGAAAAAAATATGCAAGTATTATCGAGCGCTAAATTATGCTATTGCGCTAGTGTGGAAGTGTGAAAGTATACAAGTGTGCAAGTATGCTGAGTCATTTCTACCTCTCCTCTGCCGTCCCCTTTCCCGGTTCCCCCACCACGTAACCTAACCATTCCCCCCGTGCGATCGGAATTTTCGTAACGCTCGAAAATTGCACCCCCTCTGAACGAAGTTTCACTTTTAAAAAATACGGTGGGGTGGATTATATATAAGCAACTTCTGAAGCTACATTTATTTTAAGATCCGTTGTATAGTCAGTGTCAAGTTACAAGTTGTGCCTTTTGCCAGTCGGCTTCCAGTGCCTGAAGGGTGAGGTCGTGTTTACCGTGTCTGGTCGTGCGTTGTGGATAGAGGCGCAGGAAATTTCGCAGATTCGTCTGGCCTTCAGGGTAGAATTCAAAGTCACAGGTGTGCTCAACCCATTTATGTTTTCCCATTGATTGATTTCTTAGCGAGGCCATTTTTTTTTTTTTTTGCTGGTTTATTGGCACTGGCTGATTCGCTTACTTCTCTCCTAGCTGGGCGTTGTTGGATCACGGTCGGAGAGGATCGTGCACATATTACTGCGGTCCAATCATGAACACAGTGCGAGTGTATGAAGGTTTTAATTCTAACTTGAGACTAACTTCATGCGCGAAATTTTCCGTATCTCTAATCATGAATTTCGGAACACGCGTTAGCACCAAGTTTTGTTTGCAAAACTGAGACCAGAAAACCGGGTCAGTGACTTCCTCTTTCATCATGACAACGCGCCGTGCTACACCTCGCTTCTGATTCGCGAGTGTTTGGCCGAACAAAATATCTACCCACATCCAGAAATTCTTCCAATCACGGAATCAACATTGGGATGAGTGCGCATCGCTAGTCAAGGAGAGCATTATGGAGGAGATTAGTTTAAATTTGATGTAAGCTTATTACTTTGTTAATACTAAAAATTATGCACCGTATTTTTGATCACACCATGTATAGTGGCTACTGCTACAAATAAGGCAAACAACTGTGTGTTTTGGAACTGCTTAGTCAGAAAGACAGATATTATTCTCATTTAATTGGATGATGATGGGTTGGGGTATAGATGCAGTCATGTGTTGAAATTTAACCGTTCTCAAAAGTGTTAACAATGGTCTACGTATCATTCTGCCACCATTGTTCTGTCAATAGTGTTTGCTAACAGCTTCACGTGATTGTCAGCTGGCTGCTGACCTTCAGTTGTTTTTTTTCTGTGTGGTGTTTTTTTTTTTTTTTTTTCCCTGTCGGACTAACTCGGTAGCTACTACATTGCAAAGAGCGCAGGTTTGATTCAGTAATGTTCAGCTCCGCAACGAGTCTCTTAACTCGTTGACGGCTATCGCGGCTTCAGTAACCTCGAAGATACATTACACAATCTTCTATGTACTTTAAGAAAATTTCACCTGTTCATTGGCTCAGAAAGTCCTTCAGATAAAACTGTGGCCCAGTCACGATATCAGAACGAAGGTTAACATGCTTGGATTCTAGCCTATCGCGAAATGAATCCTCCAATTTTCCGGTCTCTAGCTAAAGTGTGGTTACATAAGGGGGGGGGGGGATTTAGTAGGCTTTCGTGACCGTATGAACGCATCTTCTGTATATGTTATAATCATGTGTAGATATAATATTTATTGGATAATGTTTTGCGCCAAGATGGCTACACTCCACTAGAACGTTTTCTTCTTCTTATCGATGGGGGGAACAAAAAAATTTCTACATGGCACATTTTTATTCCATCGTGTGTTTCCTCTTTGCCCGAATTAAATGCGTCTATCAGGACCAATAGGAAATGTTGCAGATATGATCAAAAATTATTCCGAGGCGTATTAAACTGTACAATTTAACCGTTTTAAGTCACCATTTTTGATCGTGTGTGAATCGAGACTGTTAACAAAAAGGTACAGTTACTCGATGAGCAAAGAAAGTTGGTGTTTCGAGGGACTTGTGTCGTGCAGAGATATTTCTCAAAAGACTCTAATTCTTCTTACTGCCGTATTTCGTGGAGTCATGTTTATCAGCAAATAAGTTGTTTTCGGACGAATTACAGGCGTTAGAGAGTACAGCAACTGCATATCTGGTGATTCAAATGCGTCCTCTGCAATCACGGCCCAATATTATTCTTTTTAAACAATTTTATATTATTTATTTTACTTTTTACCCTTGTCATTATGTCACAGTCCCGCTAGGTTTTCCGAGAATTTAACTCAAGTCTCTTTATGCTGCGTGCGATATTTTAACTTTACCAACCATATTAATTATGGCCTTTGTATTTTTCGTGGGAAAAAAATCCGAACGCATAAGGCATGCCCGTGCCGGCGGTTTCTTCCTTGTAATTGGTGGCCATTTGCCTTATTTGACCAGGGCATTCAGGACGCGTTCGCCTCCATACTGAATGGCTGTGATACGTGTGCCAACAATGGACATGTACCTGAAAGAAACTCAATCACGAAACACAGACGATGCTAGTGTTTTTACCCCCAGATAGTCTAGAAATGTTTTTTTTGGCGAAAAATACATGGCCCTACATGTGTGTGTGTGTGTATAATACTAAAGGAAACAAAAAAATACATTGATTCAACAGTGCATAAAAATTAAATAAATTATAAAATTACTGGTTTGAAATTGTTGGGTGTCGCGATATGAAACTGCGAATAATTCCTATCTCTTAAGGCCGTCCCTGGTCCAGCGACTTGATAGGGAATTGTAGGTTAAAAAGTGTTTTCTACATCTTCTACAATTTTTCAAATAAAAATTTCGTACTTGGCTTGTTTGCTGCAGTTTTACAACAGAAATCATCTGTCAGATTAATATTGTAGAAAAAGTATTGATAAGTATTTTATTTTACGTTTTTAAAATTAAGGAAAACCGAAAAAGTGGTCTAAAAAACAGGCTGTAAGATATACAAATATTTAGAGTCTGCAGAATTGTTCCTTTTAAAGTAAAGATAAAAAAAGTAAGCGGTGGCATACTGATAACTTTATTAGAACAAGAAATATTTCGTATTTTGCATTTTCAGCTATTTTTTCTGGCCGCGAGTAGGTTCACTTGCGCCTGTCTTGCGCGCGGGAGCGTGCAGCCGGCTGCCGTGTTGCCATTACTTCGGACCCATCCTCGGCTAACGGAATCTGACCCCACCTCCTCCGTGCCAGTAAATAATCTGAATGGTGCGGAGTACTGTGTCAACGACGAAAAGAAAGCTAAGAACAGTGCTATCAATTCAGAGATGCATGGATGTGCTGCGAAAAGCTAAAGGTTTGAAGAGAAGGTGAACCCAAATTTTTTATAGTTTTAATTATTTCTTCCATTTACTGTAAAGTGTGTTTGGGCAAAAAATATTTTGTGCCATAATGTGCTTTACAAGAACTTCCAATTTTTTTCAATTTGAAATGTAATCAAGTGACGCTTTGCAAACTAAACTATCCTGATTCAAGAAATGCGTTTATTTTTATGTAAGTGTAAGTTAGGCAAAAAATCCTCAGCTTAAAAGTAAGAGTAAACAAACAGTTCTACGTGGAAAATTAGATTTGGTAAGCATGAAAACAAGTTAATTTTCAACCGACGTAAAAAAAGGAGGTTCTCAATTCGGTTGTATTGTTTTCATTCACGTGAGTATTATACTGTCCAAGCCAAATTGTTAGTTACAATTAGCCAACTTTTAAATTAATTGCTGCTTATAAAAATATTGTGCTTTACAATTCAATATATATTATTTCAGTTCCTATGTGTAAGACTTAAAAAATTAACATGGCTACGTTGGGGAATTCGACCCATATTCAGCGACAAACTTAATTTCTTAGCACCATTCGTTACTCCGTCAATAATTTTTACTTAATTCGTCTACCCTGAGAATCTCAGTGCACTAGCTCTGAGATAGCAAAAATTTGGAGATAGTTTCTCTCTTTCCCCCCCCCCCCCCCTCCTTTTTTGTTGGAGTTCAAGACAATGTGAACCAAAAGTGGAAACTTGAAACTTGTACCTTAGATAGGTTAAATATATTTTACATATTTTGGAACAACTTAGATTCGCTGTGCGAAAAGTTTCATAATAGATTTCATACTTGCATTCTAAGGTTTACATTAAATAAAAGGCTCAGTAGATTAAGCAGCCGGTAGGTACATATACCATTGTATTATTACATAACATTTTAAGTTGTTCTGTTCTTCGGAGGAGAAAGAATAATTGTAAATTTTTAGACGACTTTCTGAATGTAACTTAAAGATAAATCCCTTTATCAGGCATTATTTTGTTTTTACTTAGGAAGCTACATTGAATGAATCCACATAGCAATGAGACAACAGTTTGAAAATCTTATTAGTTGCCTAAAAATGAGTATTTTATTTAATTTTAGTATACCAATATTAGTCACAAAAAATGGAAAATGTATTGGGGTGTGCGGATATTCGTAAACACGAATAGTTGCGCAGTTATTTATGAACTATTCAAATTCGGAAGTCGAATATCAAAGATTAAAATTGCTAATATTTACAGGCACATCTGTAGTTGCTGGTTGTTACTCAGGTGAAGCCAAACTTCTCTTTTTTCATAAGATATTATAGTCATCATTGCTTATTTGCCGATATACAATAGACTCTTAATCATACGACACTTCGCGATTCCAGGTAAAAGCATCGTTATTGTCATTTGGACTAGTTTTGACCATCCTCGATCCAACCTAATAAAACCTTTTTTTTTTTCTTGAATCCGTATTTAACCTTCTCTAGCACGAAAATAATACACTGTTATATCTAACTATTTATTTCCCTTAATAGATGGCTGTCTTATGAAAAAACTCTGATAACCTACAAGTACATGTAGGACCTGAATTGATACCAAAACAAGCCGTGACACGTGACCGTTCGTCTGGCAGCTAGCATCTACAGGAACAATATTAGCATTCAAATAATGCAGGGTATATTTCACGCAATGTTACCTCACACACTGTGTGTATGGCAGTCCTCACCGCCGCTATGTGCCCAGTCGTATTGTGACGCTCCGCAAAAACGGTTGCTTTTTTCGTTATGATAATAATACGTGGAAGTAAAAATGGCAGTTACAGTTATAGACTCTGGTTTCTACCTACTGATTACTTTTTGGTAACCAATGAACGTTTTAAGATAAACACGTTTTAAATAGCGAAACTAAACAGATTTACATACAAACACATTTATAAATATACGCGTTACAAGATGATAACACCATCTCTTAGCACTCGCCACCCACGACCGTGCTACCACATTCGTGAAATGTCAGCCTTCACTTGAAACTCCTGGAAAGAGATCTACAGAACTATCAGGAGATTGCCGCTACTTTCGGGCAGCTGGAGGAATGTCTGCCTCAAGTGGTGTGGGTATGTACGTGTGAGGACGCCCAGTGACAACACGAAACGAAGCGCTGAATCTCAACAGTGGGCCGTCGACCTTGGGTAGCTAACACAAGCTGGCTGGTAGTATAGTTCTCTTGAAGAGGATCTCAACACGCGGCACCCATGAGTGCAACAAGTTATTTTCCAGCCTACTTCCTTCAAATTTTACAAATTCTCAACTCCCCCCCCCCCCCCCCTCCGTTATTCATTGCGGGCATGGAATTTGGATTCTAATTTTAATTTTAAAAAGTATAACACTGCACTTTTTAATATTTATATCTGAGAAATGTGCATATTAATGATGTTTACATTGCTTCAATAGGTTAATAAACATGGTACAATTTTCACTTTGTCTGCAAAAGTTAATATAGTATTACTATTTTCACTACATGTGTTCTGTATTGTTATGTATCTATCTAAGTGAACATGTACGATAATTTTTCGACCTTGAAATTATTCGCAATAAATTAAAATAAATTCCTGTTCGATTCAAAATTTTCGACCACCAAAATACACTATTCGCACAACCCTATAATGTGATAAGATTTGTGTAGTGAAATATGTGTACATGTGATTTGCATAGGTTTTCTTAACGCTACTACTACGATGTTTTTTTTTAAATTTAGTTTCGGCAAAGACAACTTTCCAAGAAAATGATAGCGAATGGAATAAAAAACTAGCTATTGCCATAGGGAACGTAGAAAATGATACACCACATATTAGTGTCGTAGGGGACGGTGGCTGGAATAAGAGGACTGACTGACATAGTTTCAATTTAAGTGGAGTGGTGTGTTATCTTCCTGTTTACACCAATGCTTACTCTATAGTCTGTTGTTCATAAAATAAAATATTTCAGTACTTATAACATCCAGTCAAAATGTGCATATTAACTATTTTTTTCTTTTGAAGAATTGCATTATCAGAGCCAAAACAAACCAACTCTTGTACCTGGGAGTGAAAAGGAAGTATTGCTTCGCATGCGAATTTGCAAGACTCAAAGATAAAAAGGTGAATGAACATCTTTTCTTTAAAAAATATAGAGGTCCAAGCACTGTAATGGAACAAACTATAATAGTAGAAGGGTTCTGCGGGAGTGTTGAGCAGCACTTGTTAAAATACTTACTTTGGTGACGGAGATTCAGTGTTTACTCTAGAATAAAGCAGCGAGTTCCTTACGGAAGGGAAGTCATAAAAATTGAATGTGCAAACCACATTGTAAAAAAACCATTTTCACAAATTTTCCATAAATATGTCATTTCCACCATCTGAGCGTCGTTTGCTTGAATCAAGAATAGTAAGATTAATCCGGCGCGGCGCTAGAAAAGCAATCGAAATTGCTGGAACAACTCTTGTTGGTACATCTATCGTTCGATTGAAACTTGACATAAAAAATTATCCTCATCATGTATTCGGTTGTCACGAAAACTGCCGTGTAGAATGACTTGATGTAAGTTTTTGGACATACGCCATTGCTAAAAATTTTAGCAATGGCGTATGTCCAAAAACTTACATCAAGTCATGCACTCCCATTGCACAAATCTTTCAAAGATAATGCCGTGTAGAATACTGAAAAAGAAAAAAATACCAATGAAAATTTTGTGACATTTGTGAAAGAGTCGGGGATTATGGAAGCTATTGAAAAGGCTCTTGATCCTATGGTAATGAAATCTGATAGACTCGTACTTAACAAAACTAAAAATCAGGTTGAGCGATATATGAGTATGTTAGCTAAGTTTTCAGATGAAAAACGGGTAAACTTTGCTAAAAGAGGCTCTTATCACGCTCGTTGTATGGGAGCTGGACTGGCCCATGTCAGAGGTCCTAGGTGGCTTTTCATCCCATGGAAAAACAAATTTGGTCGAAGCCCAGGAAAATACTTCCAAACAGTTTTAAAAATTAGCTGTCTCCAGTATGAAGATGGCCCTCCAAATAAAAAGAGACGACCAAACAACACTCCTGGTCCTGATTTGAAGTATGGTCCAAGTGCTGAAGACATGTTGTGTCCTGAAGACGTGTTGAGTCCTGAAGAACTTGATACAAAGATGAAGTTTATCCTCGAAAACCTGAATCGGGATGCAACAACATTAAAAAATATTCATGAGTTGGAAAGAAGGAAGTACTGTTGGTCAACACGAGAACACTAAATGGAGGGATGATTCTATGAACAGACTTACAGCATATAGTTTCGGTTTTGTGGTAAAAAGAACACATACATCCTGTCACTGTCTAGTAAAATAAATTTTGTATCACAGGGAGATAAATTCCAAAGCCGTTCAGTTTGGACGAGTTAACGAAAATGTGGCTAAGAATATGTATTCCAAACTAAAAAATGTCGAAGTCGAAGATTGTGGCTTTTTTTGTACACCCAAGCTTTTTATTTCTCGGAATATCTCCAGATGTACTAGTGGCAGACTATGGTTTTCTGGAAGTTAAATGCTTATTTTCAGCTGGGGACGATAAATTAAAGGACTATATTTCAAAAAAGAAAAAAAAAACGTTTATCGAAGAAACACTTTGATTTGCGTCTAAAGAAAACCCACTTTTTTTTTTTTTTTTTTTTTTTTTTTTACCAGATTCAAGGTCAACTTGGCGTCTGCAGTACAAATTATTACGACTTTGTAGTTCATACGAAAAATGATTTCCATGTTGAAAGAATTTTGTTCGACAAAGAAATTTGGGAAAAACTCATCCTGTCAAAGCTACAACAGTTTTTTGCGGAGTGCTTACTTCCAGAGATAGCAAATCCATTAAATACCCGAAGACTAAATGCGCGAGAGTCTGACTTTGTAAAAGAAGCTCAAAAATCACTGAAGAAAAACATAAAACAGATTACTTCAGATTTGGTTTCCTAAATTTTATGCATGTTTTCTTCTGTTTTTGACATAGTCCTAATATAACAGTGTATATAATATTATGATAATATTTTGATTGTAAAAGCAATACGATTTTTTTTTTTTTTTTTTTTAGAATTTGGGTTATCAAACACATATTTTATGTTTATTTGTAGATTAAATTCGAACTTATTATAAATTTATATAGACACCTCTTTTACTAAAGTAATATGATGTGTATCATAGCAGTGAAAGTGCTTGAAAGACTATAATTTCTCTGTTTAAAAACGTATCGTATGTCAACATGTTCATTTCAATCTTTAATGTTATGCTAAATTATATGTAATTAATATATTTATTTAAAAAGTACACATATTGTATAAATTTTTAATGGTGTCTTTCAACGGTATCATTAATGTACATACATAAAAACTATCTTTGTGAACTCTCTGTAAAAATACACAAAAAACTCTGGCCAGAGTAGCATTATTTAATACAGCATTAAATTTTGTATAGTGTTTGTTCCTGTACATTTCAGGAAGTATTTAAGACATTACTTTATTAAAGTATTTAGTACAATTAAAAAAAAGTTATTTCTTATCGAGTGAAAGGTTTTTTAATCGATTAGAGTTATAAGACTGGGAATTATTATTTTTTTTATTTTTTTCGGTTTATGCTCGAAATTAGACCATAAAATCATTCCCGGGCCGAGATTATACATCAGAATCTCTCGCTATAAGCCACTATTCAAATAGTAACTAAATCCCAAAAAATAAATTGTTTCAGCGAAGAAATTGTAGTTGACAACTGATTAATTGAAAAGGTATGTAAAATAGCACGCGCACAGCATGTGAAGGCCGTGGATCCCGGCGGAGCTGGTGTCTGGCCGCGAGGAAACATATCGGGTGGCAGGGAGGCAGATAACCAAGGCACTGCGACAGCGGCCAGCGCGCGACTGACGACTTGGCAACCCCGCGCGCGGAGTAAGCCTCGCCGCAGCCGAGCGCTGCATATTCGCGACACCCGCGCGCTCTACCGGATAACGACTGACAGGACTGGCTCTTGTATCCCGTTAACAAGAATTGGAAACAAAAGAACGTTCGTATGTTGGAATCGAGCAAACAGTATATCCCGCAAAATTATTGAACCGTCTGTTAAAATGAGTGTCTGACCAGTTTAATGCGAAATTGTTGACTTCGGATAAGTTTGACGGTTACAGCTCGAGTTGTACATCAACTCGTGTTGCCTGCCCAGGGCGAAATGAGCGAGAGAACTGGCGTGTCCGTTCCCCCTCCAATCATCCCGGTCCCGCCCTGTTCCCCCGCCGGCTGGGGGTGGGGGGGGGGGGAGAAGGTGATGCGCGCGCAGCTGTATATCCCCAGGAGGGGGATTGGGTTGTTGGGAGAGGGGGGTCACACGCTAGCCGATCAATCCAGCTCCGCTCAAGCCCTCAAGCCACACTTTGCCGTTGCGACTAGCAGGGATGTACTCTTATCGGGGCTGTCGGCGAAGTTCAAAGCGAGAATAAATGCTTATTGCCTCTTTGCTTTTTTACTTTCTGGTTAAAAGCTTTCCTTAATATTAGCAACCAACAACGTACTTTGTTCCCCTTGACGTCGAATACTTGTTACGACGCTAGTCTAGTCACAGGGTTAGGAATTGCCAAGTGACGTAGTTCACTTTTTTTTAACTTAGCCATCGCCACATTGTTGCGCTCAAAACATTGAGGAAATAGTTCTTGATAACACCTGATTATGATCATTTAATTATGAATCAGAATCTCTGTCGTTAAAAATTGTCACTTCCATGCAAGAAAGATCCAATAAGACTGTTTTCACAATGCAAACACTACACTTCAGCCAGTGTTTTGGGTGTCTAAGCAATATGGCGTGACAATTAGCTGAAGAAGAAAAAGGCTTCTCCCAGTTACCATGCAATCATGCAGACATGGGTTCTTAGTGAAACTTTTAATGAGCGGCCCTCTTTTTCTCGTCAAATACATATTATTATTATTTCAATAATATTCTTGCTGACTCAACGATGATTAGTTATGTAGGCCCTGAAAATAAGCTGGCTGGTAGTTAAAACCTGTTAACCGGTGACTTTGTTTAGTCTATATTATGTGCAATTTAAATTTTCTGCATAGGGCACTTAGCTTTGGCTTTGGCCGAGTCCAAATTTGTGAGACTAAGGCCCCCCCCCCCCCCCTTTTTTTTTTTTAACACGTGGGCGTTTGCTCGAACGCCGCGCGTTTGTTAAACTACATTAGGACAAATGAGACTTTTTATTCACGGTAGAGATTATTTGCAGACGCTGCGTTTTGTAAATTGGAACGCCGGTAGTTACGAGACGCAGAGTTTCCCAACACCATTGTGTTGTGTGGTGCC
This sequence comes from Bacillus rossius redtenbacheri, assembly GCF_032445375.1. Taxonomy (NCBI): domain Eukaryota; kingdom Metazoa; phylum Arthropoda; class Insecta; order Phasmatodea; family Bacillidae; genus Bacillus; species Bacillus rossius. The sequence continues at coordinate 48,878,758 of NC_086336.1, read as the reverse complement.
TTTTATTCACAGCGTTGCGACCCGCCGCTCGCGCGTAGGGTTGCCAACCTTGTCACTTCCTCCGAGGCCACTGTCACAGTTGCAGACTGCCTGGTGTTTGCTGCGAAGTGTGGACATTTCATTGGTAGTGTTTTATTTGCGAGATAAAGTTGAGGCCGTGTATTTGGAACACCGCTTCTGAAGACTAGAAAAATAGGGAATTTTAAGAGGCAGTAGTGGTTGGTATAACTGCATTGGAGGAAAAATAAACTCTACTACGACAGCTGTCAACAGTGTTCGCGCATGCAAACGCGTGAATAAAACGACGCCAGCGGAAACGCGACGTTGGAGCAAACACGAACGAATGAGTAAAAGGTTTCTTAAGTCAGCTTGCGCTGTCGGGTTAATCGAATTGGTTAATGCTTCACTGGCTCTCAGGTCACGACTGTACAAGCGAGCCTAGGCAAATACACCGGAGACTAATGCCGGACAGCTCCAAGATTTTTTGTGTGAAAACCTGGCATTGTTGTCAAGTCAGTCCGGTAGATGGCAGACTGTATGCCCAGTTTGAACAATGTAGATGTTTAATGCATGTGGTACCAACATTATAACAACGGAAATAACTTTCGTATCTCTTATAAAAACTTATTTAAAATATTTACAGATTTGTGGGGTCGGGCCGGGGAGAAATAAATCTCCAGTGATTCAAATTTATTTAAACGAAGTTAATCGTTTGACACTTGATAATATAATATATAATTTAACTATTTATCTAAAAATATTTTGTTATTTTCATTCTCTCGCAAGTATAGAGCTGTCCGGTATTAGCGTTGGTCTGGCTTGCACAGTCACGTGTGTACACACACACTTGAGGTCAAATAAAGCAATTGTTTATTTGATTAACCTGCAAAGTTTTTGCTTAGATATTACTCATCTTGATGGCCAGCAACACAAAAAGAGGCAGTATCCCCCCCCCCCCTTTTCCCATCCTCTTAAATTTTATTTTTACTTTTATTATACATCTTACTTAACTTGTACGTCATGTTTAGCACTCATTACCGCAGCTGTTTCGGTTGCGTGAATTGGAACCATGCATGATGGTCGTGAAGTCGCGTTGTTTACCTTCGTAGGAAACATCGGTGCGGTTGATTCGTTGTAGGTCGGATGAATAATTTCCCCACCCCGGGGGAAGAGAAAAAAGGGGGAAAACACACACGGAAAGTAACCATGATCGCGATTTGTTACGCCGTAAAGTAGTTCCCCGGAACACCTCCCCGCGGTATCGCCGCAGATAGTCATGAAGTAAGCGTGTTAGTGACGCGGGAGGAAGCAGGAAGCCTCGCAGCTGCGCACGTGACTCAGTGTGCCGTCTCAGTCGCCGACAGAGCGCGCCCGCGCGCGGACTGTGCCCGAGTCCCTTCCAGACTGCGCGCCCCGCCTCCGCCCGACCTCGACCATCCGGCGCGGTACGTAGACGCCGTGCTCGCTCTCGCACGCCATCTTGATTTCTTCTTTCCGTCACTTCCGTTTTTTGACGTGACAACGTCTAATAAATCGATGAACGCCGGCTGCACGCACGAAAAAAGTGTCCCGTTACGCTGTGTCCCGTTGTGCTCATTGTACGCTTGCGCCGCATCTCTATCTCTCTTCCACTCGATCGGAACAACAATCGATTTGACTTTTTCGAGGCACATTAAACTTGAAACGCTCCCATTCGTCAATGTTTTGTTATGACGTCTGTTAAACTATCGTCCGTAAACCGACTTTACAGACAACCAATTTTTTTTTCCTATTGTTTTGAGTGATTTTGTTTGATGTATTATGTTTCCGACTCATTTCGGTATATGTGGATTTATTTCATTTCCAATTTGTATCGTTTCATGTCATTTCGGTTATTTCACATTAATATGTTCAAATAGTTAACATTTCCACACATTTCAGTCCTTTCCTTTGATTTATTTCGTTACAATTCGTGCATTTAATCATTGAAATTCTTTTCTATTAAAGTACACTTATTTCGTTATAAATGGGTTCTTTTTCTAAAGAACTAATTCTGAAAATTTAACCCAATACCTCCCTTGTATTTATTGTTATGCTAAACATGTTTCCTAACCGTATTCCTACGACACGGCCAGTCCATTGTGTTTAGGGAACGGATTTTGGTGTCTTTATCTTTTGACGTTCTTTTAACTGAATTCCGCGCATGCGCAGAGCTCACTTTTTCGTTGATCTCGTCCGGATGGCGGACCCGCGTCTGGCGCCATTAACTTGTATATAGTAACTGTTGTGATCTTCGGGGGACGTATCAAACGTATTGGTGTTCCAAATGTAACATTATGGTAGCGAAAAAAAACTATCCTTTGATGGTCATAATAAACGCCACTTAGAAAGTATTTGAGAAAATTAGAATTACACAATTTAATTCGTGCGATGGTCGCTGCTACCTCTAGGATTTTTTCCCCGTAACAATTGGATCGATGATTGCGGAACGTCCGCAACAATGCGTTGAAACTTTTTTTTTTTTTTTTTTTTTTTTTTTAAAGCCTCGCACAGGGCACCGATTATTAAAACTGTTGCCGATTCGGTTTTTACACTGCCCGCGAGTTCGGTTACGGTTGTGTACCAACAATGCAGTGCTTATTCGCTACCTTACCCGAACGTCTTGGAATGCCGGCCTAGTTGACATGGTAACAAGAGACTGTTCGATTCCGACACAATCTCGGAATGTTGGAGAAGGGATATATAGGCCTATGCCATGGTCGATATTGCAAGGGACCATCCCAGCGTGTCTGGAGTGACTTATAGGTAGGGACTGGACAAATTCGCGGTTTCAATGACCTATAGGATAGACTCTGCGATCCTCTATGTACTTATGAAAATTACACTTGCTGATTGGCTACTAATCCGTGGAATCAACTGGAATGCTTGTGATTCGCTGTTTTTTTTTTTGATTGAGCATTCTTCATTGGCGTAGGGTCATTCAGGTGAACTGTGGTCCAATCACTGAAGCAGCATGAAGTTGAACTAGTTTGGATTCTAGCCTATCGCGAAATGAATCCGCGAATTTTTCAGGTCTCTACTTATAGGGAAACTCACGTAGAGCAGACATCCCAACTCGAGCCCTCGGGAATAACTCTTAACTGTCACCGCTACATCACCCTGCGTGGAACAGGTGCTGAGTAGTTGTTCAACAAGAATAACTGTCGGAGATAGATCCCGAACTATTTTTCGATTAGCTGGGATACACTGTACTTTCCCCAACGTGTATGTGAATTCAACCTTCCGTATTAACTATGTAAGATTTATATGTACTCTGCCATCAAACATAATTAGATTAAACATAATTAATGATTTAACTGCAAAGAAATGTAACTATTATATTATTTGTTCTGCAAAAGGCCAACCGTCGGAAATGCTTAATTTCTTTAATTAAATCCTGTGTTAATTTCATTTAATCATGGCAGACAACAAAACGTGATACCTGTATTCTTGAAAACTACTTCCTAAAAATTATTTTTTATTCACATAATTATAAGCGTTTGTGGAGGTTAGAAAAAAATGTGTTTCATACTATTGAAGATGTACCCGATCATCCATTTCTTGTCCAGAGCATAGTTTTCTCCAGACCTTCGAATGTTGTATAGTTGGTTCCTGTTACAGAACACTGAGATGTTTTAAAAATAGTACGAGTATGGCTGAAGCCGCTAATTTAAATTTAAAAAAAAAATAGTTCGTCGGTCAATAGTTGTGTTGTGCCGCGTCATATTTTGCGAAAGTTTTTTTCTTTATTTTTTTTTTAACTAAGACTTGAATGTACGCCCGCTTGAAGGCTTGTACGCCGTGACACAGGTGCAAAAAGGTGCCGCGCGGAACCGGTCGTCTTTGCTTTGTGTCTGCTTCCCCTCTTTCGCTATCTCTCCCCCTTCCCCCGTGTATTGTCTCCCCTCCTTCCGAGCCTCTTCCCCCTCCGACATCCAGACCCTCCCTACCTCACCCCCTCCAGTTGTCTCCACGGCTTCCCGTCACGTACCAGCTGATCCCGTCATCTCGAGGGAATTATCTCGTCTCTTAGTTCACGGCTCAGGGATTTGAGACGCGCCATTACTACGGTACATGTACCATCGTTAAGCCGTATGTATCATGTATGCAGATTTACTATAGTGTATTTGGCTTCAATAATCAACGAAAACCCAACGATTGTGAACCATGACTTTGGGGAAATGGTTAGAATGGTAAATATCTCTTGTTACCAGAGCATTCGAAGACGATGTTAATTATAACTGCGCAAGTCCGAATTAAAACTTCGTAGTCAGTTGAGCACCGAATTTGTGCCGGGTTTTCTCGACCGTTGCTGGGAATTTTGATTTCAGAGCAGATTTGCGTCCCATTGCTTTGACCGTGTCATTGCGAGAGATGATAATAATAATAATAATAATAATTTTCTGCTGTTTGGTTGGTAGGTTTATGTTGGCCGGTAGTTACGGAAAATAGATCCGAGTGTTTACGCCTCGTTAAAAATTATCGTAATTTTTTTATTTCTGAGGCATCTGAAACTAGATATATTTTTTTATAAAGACATACTAGAATTATGATCGTCGCAGTAGTTGCATAGTTGTGTCCATAACGAGTATACAGTTGCACATAATCAATTATCATTAGGTCCGTGTCCGTAAAATCTGTCACGTATAATTTTGTCTCGGGGACATTGAAAGTTCTGAAAGGTACCAACGGCCAACGAATCATTCTGCCGCCAAGTGTTCGTGAAATATCTTCATGAGGTGATCCGCATACGTAAACAAACATAATTTATATGTTGGTTTTGCAAGTGTGGCCGTTGGGAATCGGGCGCCACTACTTTCGAGAACTTTCCAAAATTTGAGACCGAGTTACGCGACGTGGGACTCGTATAAGGCTGCGCGATTAAGGTGGCGGTGAACGTAGTATTTCCATTGTTTCCTTACAAACGCGCCGTGGTGTTGCTTGGAAGAGGGCGTCTCCCCTTCTTCCCTTTTCCCTCCCTCCCCATTTTTTTTTTATCTAGTGTGGGGTGAGCGGCCCTTGGGCCGGGAGCATGCGTGGTTGCGTGCGTGCGTGCGAGAGCGCTGCGACTCCGGCTGACCTTGACGTGGACTCTAGGTCCATTGACCGCTCCTCCCCTCCTTGTTTCTCCCTTCTCCTGTTCCCTTGCACTGGTCTACCCATCAACGATTGTGTTTACCACCCCGACACTCTCCACATCCCTCCCTCCCTTCATCCTCGTTCACTTGCATATTTGGAGCGCGCCGTTCGACAACGTAGGCCTAGCTGGGAAGTTCTCTCTCTTTTTTTTTTAATTAATCGGGCTGATCAACGCTCGCCAGATACGGATCTAAACTTTCCTTCGTCCGAGGCGGAAATTTGTGATCAGTTACCCTCCCTTCTTCTTCCTCCTCCTCCCCCCCCCCCTCATCAAAATGAATAAACATACCGGGCGTAATTTAAGTTGAAATCTATCGAACACTTACGTTTTTTTAAGTGTGTACTTTTTTTTCTCACTTGGATTTATGGCAATAATTTAGTTCAAGGTTCAATGGAAACACAAGATGATTAAAAAAAATAATTAGAATTAATTGTGATACATTGTTAAATTACAATATTAAAAAAATATATATATTTGACGAAGTGAAGAAACTAAACCTTCTACTCCCCACTCCCTTATCCTCCGCGGTCTCTATGCAAGTGTGTGCGCAAACTAGCTAGAAACTGTAATGAAAATCTACATTGAAAAAGAAATGATTATTCATCATTTTTAAAATAAAAAACTGTGTGTTTAGCGTAATTATATTTTCTAATCGCCTCCAGTTCGTCGGATCATCGTGCGGTTTCCCCCCTTCCTCCCTTTTTTTCTCATAATACGGCGCCTGCTACCCCGGCTAGATACGTCCTTGACGCCCTTTTTTTATCGCCTGATACGTGGATGGCGGGGGCTGAATTTCATATATTTATTTCAAAAAACTGAAATTAATTAAATTATTTTTAAAAAAACATGGAGGAATCTGAAAATTTGGTCAGGGAGATTCACGGAAATGTCAAGGGAAGTTCATTTCAGATTTGTTACGTACACATTGGCCAGATATTCGAAACCAGAGAAGCCAATGGACAATGGCTTATCAGGTTTTTTTCGTCTATCCCTGTGGTAGTTTCGGTAAAAGTGTGCGATTCCTGGCGTTATAGGAACCCAGACGCCAACTTCATTCACACGACGGTTGCTGAAAGGTTTTTACCTGATACCACTTTGTTGTCTTCGGGTACCTCCGTTTTTTTTCGGCTGACTGCTCCCTGGGAATCATGCTGCAAGTTTACGACGTTTTCGTCATATTTTTCTTCGCACTGAAATTAAGTATTGGAAATTGCAAGTAAAATATATGCATACAAGCAAACAATTACATAACTACAGTGCTAAAAAAAAACTTCCCCTTCTTACTATCTCTCTCTTTCTCTCTCTCTTTTTCTTTCTTACGGAGAAGAACTAGACAACAGAATAGCAGCTGTAAAGAACACTAGCAGCGTAAATGAGTTTGCCTCGCCTCTTAACAACTAGCTGCTCCTCGCTTGGGGATGTTAAACGTAACGAGGAAGTAGAAAATAAATGTCAATTATGCCTAAACAGGAACACGGGCTTCAAGAGAGTACACACGGGACATAGTCGTGCTGGAGACTTTTGCAGGTTCATCGCGTAGCTGTTGGATTTCTGTGCGAAGATAAGTTCACCAATAAGTGTGCTTTTTAAAGACGTTGGTGTAAATTTTACTACCATATCGTTTGTGGTGAAATATAATTTTTAAACTATTGGCGTGAGTTTTTGTAATCTGTTCGTTAATATGCTATTACTTGAATAGGGCAATATTACACGTGAATGCCGTTGTTTTGTAATTATTGTGCTTATTTATTTTTTATTTCAAAGGTAATGCTACACCAATATTTTTTTTCGTATGTGTAAAGAACTTAGCTCCCGATGTACGGAATTTGGTAGGAGTAACTTCGTGAAAATGGAACGGAAGTCGATAATTTGTCACGAAGATGGCGGACACACTTGTAGCATCATTAGGGGCAGGAAATTTTCGCGAAAAAATCTGAACGCCTACTAGACTGCAACAAGGTATACCCACACCAGCGGTTTCTTCCTTGTGATTGGCGGCCGTCTGCGAGAGAAGTCGTTGCCTTGTTTGCACGAGCCACTAAAGACGAGTTTGATTCCACACTGAATTAGTGTTATTGGTTGTTGTAACAATCGACATACACCTCAAAGTAACTCACCCAATTACGAAACACAGACGATGATACAGTGTTTTAACTTCCAGCTACTCTCGGGATCTTTTCGCGAAATTTTCATGGCCCTAAGCATCATGAACCCGTATATAGTCACTTTCGTTAACATAAGGGGACAAACCAAACGTACTGGTGTACTAAATAAAACTTAATGATAGTGAAACTACCCTGGAATACATTTGGTAAACTAAAATAGTTACAGTAAAAAATAATCACAAGTTTTAAAACACCTAAGAAAATTGACATGACAATGATTATAATACATTTTTCCTTCCGTATTCTCAATAGGCTTAGTAGCACAGCAGTAGAGAGTGCGCTTGTTATCCTAAGGGACGAGGAAAACTGGATTTTGTTTTTACTTTTTTAATAACATAATGATAATGTTTAAGCATCTCAGTAAGGTTAGGTTTTGTTTGTAGGAAGTATTTACAAGCTGATCTTAGTAATTTAAGCAAAAATAAATATACGAACATATACTTAATATTATAATTTGTTTAAAAATGTTTGAGGTTAATATTTTAGCAATGCCATATAACTTACGTGAGCGAAAACTGATAGTACTAACTGGTTAGTGAATTTTAACAAGATGAACAGTATTTTAATATAAATTCCTTATAGAAAATCAGGTCCAAAGCCGGGGTTTAGTATTATTTCAAGTCTTTTCCGCTTTTATCGGAACCGTTTCCAATAATTAAAATTTTCTGTTTGTTTCGTGCTGCTATGTGTGCGTGATGTTGGTATGCAAAGTTTACGATTCAGGCAGCGAATTCTAGCGGCGGGCGCAGAAAGTAGGCGTGTGATTCGCATCCAGAAATTTTTGTATTAGAAAAACGACTATTTTATTTATCAGTTTATTTATAAAGCTCGGCATTATTTCAAAGCATTCCACGTTAACCTCCGTGTCCGAGTTTTCTTATTTTAAGTTTATTTGCATTGTGAACTCACTTGAGTTGTTGGCACTGTACCGTGGTTAGATATGTTTTACGCATGACTGGCGAGTACTGAAAGATTCGCTCAGATATTTTTTATATATATTTAATAATTACTTCATTCAACGTTTCGTTGAGACTTTCGGTGATCAATACAAACACAGCTAGGTTCAGCGTGTTTATAGTAAAAGTAAAAAAAAAAGAGTTAAACTTATTGGGCTTGACGTTGATATAGAGGTCATTAGAAACGAATCTAATGGAGCATGGGCGGAATGAATATGTGTGGAGGGGAAACGGGGTTTTCCTCTATAATACCCACTGGCGCGTGGAAACGTCGGCAGAGTTTACCGCTCGCAAAAATTCCGGGCTTGACATGTGTTGCTTTGGTGATTTATTTTCCTAGCCTAAGTTAATCTAAATGTGTGTTTGTGTGTGTGTGGTGGGGAGGGGGGCGGTACAGGTTAGGGGAGGATCTAAGTGTGTCTCAGGCCGAAACTTATACACTATACCATACGGGGTTTAAACCATGCAGAATAGGGCGCGTGCATAATGTGTTTATTGGGGTTTATTGGCCAGCCATGTCTGCGATTGGCGCCCCTTTGGTTGCCTAGCCTAAAAGCTAACTAAAGTGACCCAGGTAAAACCTTCATAGTCTCAGCGGAAAAACCCTGGGCCGGGTCATGCGGGGACCAATTAATCATGCATTAATGCAAGCAAGAAAACTACTGGAAAAAGGGGGGGGGGGGGGGGAGGTCCAGGCAAGAGAAGAGTTGGGTGGGGCAGAAAGGAATCAACCATGCAGGGGTTGGGCGCTTGGGCCTTGCAGCCCGCATTATTATTGTTGGGTCACACCTGGGTTGTATACACCAAGGGCGCATGCGCCCCCAGAGGTGGGCGACCTTACTCGTCAGCCCAGCTGCTGTGGTGGATTGGAAGGATCCCACCACTCAACCATCAAGTCGAGAGCATGCCAGTCCTCAGCTTCATTCACTTCGGCAGAATCGGTGCCGTGGCGACTAGCAAGCACAGAACAAGGGGGGAAATTAAGAAGTGCGACTCTTACAGTGGAAATTGAAACCATGTTTCACGCGACATGTGTCGCTATCTGTTGGGCGGGCCCATAACTACCAGCAAATAAAAAATCGGAATAGAGGTTCTCATACAAAGTTTTTTTTTAGTTAATACGTTTTTTTGGTTATATTAAGTTATCTCCTTGACGGCGCAAAACTAATTTAATCGATGTGAAAATACTTAATGCTGTTTTGTAATAAACTGTCATGTAATAAATAAAGAAGCAGGAGATGCAAAAACTCATTGTATTACACACACCAAAATTAGTGGCTACCTAAATAGAGTGAATTTTCACTGGTTTGTTTGCCTGATAATAGCTTATACATTACTTCTCCTATTAAATTAATGTAGTTATGTCAGCAATATGTTATGAAAAACTACTATCTTGCGGACGGGCCCATAACTACTTCAAAAAACTAGGTCTCAGCCTCGGTAATTAGAGATTATAGCAAGCATCGCACTGGGCGAGTTTGAAACCAGCGAGTACATTCGCAAGAAAGTACAGCCGGGGTGAAATCTCCCAACGTAGTCGCCCCTTTCAGATATCGAACACAGCCCTGATATAACTTACCACAGTCTACTCATTGTAATGGAAAATTGCCTGTTAGTTAAGTCTCGCCATTTTATTATTCTTTTTGCCACGTGTGATTGGTGAAAGTAATTCCCGTAACAGTTTCGCCTCGTGCTGATGCACCGTGTGGTTAACGATGTTGTGCTGAATCACGCTGTGTGTGTTATGTTTGCGTCCACGTGCAGTAGATGTCGCTTACTCCGAGTCCCCCCCCCTACCCACTCCCATCGCTTGCCACACTACCCTAGTCTTTGGATCTGCTGACTTGGCAGGCTCGTGTCTGCGAATTGGTGTCGTGTGACAGGCTTAGGTTCGCAAGAAATGGAAGTGTCAGCTGTTGATGTTCGGACGTTGGAGCACCCGTCCACCTACGTGGCTTCGGTCGGGCGATGCGTTGCCACTCGACGCTGCCGTTGAGGTCTGTGAACACGTTGTGTAAACTGCTGCCAACATCGGTATAGATAAAATTGCTTGTAGTAAATTAAATATCTTGCGTCACGAGTCAATCTACATTTGGTGAGTACGTAGCATATTTTTTTTTTGTAGTTTTCTTTTGTCTCTTCTTTGGTGACGATTTTCTGGGCCAAGCTAAGTAAATTTGCCTGTTACGTACTAAGTTTACCTATTTCGTTAATACTGCAGTGATGGCTAAGACATCATATTGCATTTATCGTCCAAGACATAGGCCACAAAATACAAAATACCATTTGGTTTGATAATTGATAAAAGAGAAATAAAGACGGAATTGAGAAGAAAAAATATAAAAAAAAGCTCTTTAATTTGTAACCTGTTATTAGTTTTCTCATTACATGTTGAACTGAATGTACATACACGCATAGATACATATATATATTTTTTTAACCAAAGGGATAACTGTTTTCTTTCTAGTTGATAACATTTACATACGTAACGCATGAACTACAAAAGCTAAGTCGCTGTCACACCATGCGGTTGAAACGGAGCGGTTCCCAGTTTCTACTCTTGTGGGGTTTTTTTCTAGAGAATTTATTGTTTACATGTTAGATTTTGATGAAGTTTTTCTATTTGTTCTTGAGATACCGGCACTGTGCACTCATACAACAAAAGCGGTCGAAAGAATATTCAGCAAAAAAAAAAAAAAAAACTTCTGCAGAAGTTTTAGCCCCAGCGGCAGTAAAGCATAGTGTGACACCGGCCTAACTGGTAGTTGTGTGCCAGTCTTGTTTAAGACAATTACGCTTTGTTCCGAGTTCCGAGCACACATTGTATGGTGACTTGTGATTGTTAGAGACCTGCAAAATTCGCGGATTCATTCGGCGATAGGCTAGAATTCAAACACATATACCTCTTAGATAATTTTGCTATTGGCATACTGTTCATCTGGACGAATCTCAACCAGTTATAAACCCTCAACCAAAGATGGATCGAATCACAGACAAACCAGTTGAGACGACTTACAAGTCGGCAGCCAATGAACTTGCGTTATTTGCCCGAGTGTACAGGGGTATGTGCAGTCTATCCTGAAGGCCATCGAAACCGCGAATTTTGCAGGTATCTAGTGATTGTATAGTTGTACAGTGAAGCATTCACAGTAATCGCCACCCATCCGACACGAGGGTCGCGACTGAAAAAAAAAATTCGCGGGTTCAGTGACCTTCAGGATGGACTCCACAGTTCTCGGCATACTCGGGCAAATGTCCCCCAGCTAATTGGCTCCTCACTGCAGTCTCTGATTCGACACTTCCTCTGTCGAAGCACGGTGGCGCAAAATAGATTTCAGTTTCTAGCCTGTCGCGATACGAATCCCGCGAATTTTTTTACGGTCAACACGCGAAAGGCGCGGTGCGCCTCGTGAGAGAATCTTGCTGCTGTCGAAACCGCTGGCTCGTTGGTCGAGTGGTCAGCTGTTCTCCCGAGTATTACTGTTGGCGGAACACGGGTCTTGTTGCGTCACTGATCGCGTCCTTCGCCCGTCACACGCCACGGGCCGGCGGAGGTGACGCAAATCGGAACGTCGGGTTCTCGTTCGAACCCCATCCCCCTGCTTTCTGGTGATTTCACCGTTTTCCCCTAAAACTACTTTGGGGGGGGGGGGGGGGGCTAATTCACTAACTGTTTAGGGTGATCGTATCTCGTAGCTAAAAGTCAGTAGTAGCCTTGCTAGTGACCTTAAAAATATGTATTCGGAGCGAATGTGTCGTCAACTCTCTGTCCGTCTTTACTGTCGAGATAAAATGGCGGTCTGATGAAATGAAATGTACGCAAGTGATGTTAATTAAGACGTGAAATACGAAATATAGGAAAATCTTACTTAAAACATCTTACGGAAAATTGAATATATTGTTCATAGATGTGGTTTTTTTTTTTTTGGAAATTGGAGTCTTAAAATTTAGTGTCGAATCGTAAAAATATTTATTATTGTAATTAAATTGCCTTTCATAGTAGTTTTATTGTTTGACTTGCAGGGTTTCAAAACAATCGTATATTTTATTTAGCTAAGAAAAAAATATTACAATAAATGTGGCAAAAATAAAGAAAATAATGCATTACTTCTTTGGGTAACAGCATTGTTTTTTTTAACCTATGGCTGTTTTTGATACACAATTATTTTTCAAGAAGGCCAGCCAAGTTCTCCGACCTTAACTTTTCTTTTCGTTAACAATAGTGGTCAGAGAATACCAAATCATGGATAGTGTTGTCAAGAGAAGATTAAAGCTAAAGTCTGTGTTGTAAACTGGCGAAAGTTAGCAACTAGCCCTCTAGTCCCCGAGCCGAGTTCTGCCCCAACTCTTCCGTCGAGTGATTGTTGGATGTTACCATATACTACCTTCGCCACCCCCTGCCTCCGTCGCGAATTCCCTCGCTGTCGAAGTGGACGTCTTAGAGCTCAAGGGGTTCTTAATCTTTTATTATTTTGTTTCTATAATGCTTCGTTTTGCTCATTATTTTTAATAAATTAATAATAAAACTATCGTGTATTGTTTACATAATTGTTTTTATTTCAATAATAATTTATTTAATGCTTTTTAGAAACTTAAATGCCTATTTTCAAGTCACTCTTAGCATAAAATAAGAGCATGTAATCGTTTGAATTTAGCCTTTGTCATGTGATTCTTAATTTTTTTTGTATATTATTCATAATACATAATTTTAAAAACTCAGTTTTTCGCGCAATTCACAAATTGTTCAATACTTCTTGAATGTTCCTGATTAAGAATATTATTAAATATCCATTTATCTTACCTATAAGATTTTCATTTTATGGTTTTTTCTTTAACTTTTTTTTGTACATTGAAAAATTTGTTTTCGCATAGGTTTTTTAGGTACGAAAAATTCTATACACAGTATTGCAAATGATATAGGTAGTGTAGGGAAGTTGTATCTTAATATCCCAGCACAATATAGTAGGGTCGCTCCTTGAAGTCATACAGAGGCGCGTTACCGCCGCGAAGACAGCACGCCAGTTCGGTGCCTGGCACAGAGGCGAAGAGGCGTGCGACGCGCGATACCAGTGTCGCCCTTAGCGCGTTTGGAGCTCGTGTGCCCAGCTGGTTGATCGTGATCTCTCTATGTATCTTAAGTTTCTGCTTGCATGTGTGTAATATATATTCCTGACTCTTGAGGTGTAGATTCGTATTCGTGGCAGGCACTCTTTTAAGAGTCGAATTTTGTGTTTTTTTTATTTTTTTAATTGTTTTTTTTATAAGAAGAAGTGGATTCGACACGTCGTTCGACTGGATCGGCGAGTCTTGCGATGACGGCGGCGAATTCCCCACTCGCTTGTTGGTCCTCTGCGTGGCTGGGACGGGACTTAGTAAAGGGAGGGGGGGGGTCGTGTGAATCTCTCCCTCGCCCGCCGAGCCGGGCGATGTTTCATCTTCATTCCGCCTGTGCTGGGCCTCCATCTTGTCGGGTCTGGCCCCGCCCCTTCTCTCCGGGGTGAATTAGCCTCCTAGCCGCGGGGCTCGCCTTCCTTCCTGCAGCAGCGTCGGCATCGCATTATTCCCTTTTTTTTTTAGATTGAAAAAAAAAACACGATGAATTTACGGCTTGTGTTCATCAACACTAACCGTTATTATTCTGACAGCCAAGGTAGTGCTTTAATAAGTTAAAAAAAAGTGACCCACGTTATTTATTCGCCGCGGGTCTTTGGAATTTTCGCGAGTATTTATTCTCAGGGAAAGTGGATTATCGTTAAACTGGGGTTGTATGATATTTTTGGTGTTGATTTTTTTTTAAGTATGCGCATACGCTCAACGTGACGCGAGACGCTACAAAGATCATAGCGGGCTTCAACCCCTCCATATCCCCTCCTCTTTTTTTTTTTTTTTTTTCAAATCCGTAGGCTAGTCGAAGCTCGTGAACGGATTCGTGTTCCAGCCGCCGAGGCCACGTGGCACGTGTACGTACCTGGGATAATGAAGTTAGCGATGCGTGTACTACAATTGGAAATTTTATGGGATCCACCAAAAAAAAAAGAAGATTTCTCGGGTTACAACTTATGTTGGTACGAACTCGGTGCCCGCAATTTATTAATAGTCACGCTGGTGCCAAGTTCGAACAATTTCCTTGGCAAGTTAGTGATCGTGGGCTAATAGTTTAGGACATCGGTTATTGTTATGCCTGGGGAGGGCGTTTATTCGTTATACTTATTTTACGGCCACTTAAAATGTCGTCAGCGATGTCGTTAGACGGTAAAACACGACTGTGCAGAACAGAGATATTGGTTCGTAGCTAGGAACCAGCCCAGCGTTTGCCGGGGAATGATTTCGGGGAAACTATAAACTATGGAAAACCGATATCGGGATGTATGAACTGTTAACACAAACCAGGGACATCAAGTGCGCGAGTATAGTGTCTCGCCACTAAACAACGTCTCTGCGTCCTGTTGGTGGAAGCGTCGATCCAGCTCAAGAGTAGCGCCACAGACGGCCGACGCACGACGATATATTTTTTTCCCCTTAACCTAACTTACTATTTGTGTGAGGAGTCAAGGTTAGGAAGGGGCCTAGGTGCGTCTCGGGCTGAATCCCATACACTTCAGTCATGCTGGGGATTTAGCCGTGCAGGGCGAGTGTCGCACGCGTCGTTTTCTTTTCGTTCGGGGATCGACCAGGCACGGCAGCGATTGGTGCCTGACTAACTCCCCTGTTTTAAATCTATACTTGAATATTTGTTAAGTTTGGTTGGTGGGCGCAGGGAAAAACCCCCGGACACAGACGTGCAGAGTGCAATGGACATGCATTGATAGTGTGTGAGAATACAGGATGAAGAGTTGGTCGGGGATACATGCGGGAATTTGGGGGCACTTGGACGCTAGGTCCTCTTTTCGTATTTAAATAGCGTTCTGGATTTTTGGATAACCCAGGGACGCGAGCGCGCCTGGCGGCGGTTGTCTGCACTCACCACCACCCACTCGGCCTCGAGCTTCGCCTGTGACTTTAGGAGGAGGAAGAAGACGCACGACCTCAAGTGTGGCGCTGCTTATCGCGGTGCGATACACCCTCCCCGGGTGTTTCGGCGGAGCCGGGTAAATATTTGGGGCCGCCTGTTCTTCCCGTCGCGGGCAGGAAACACGAGCCGGGTCGGCGAACCCTTTTGGCGCCCGACCGGAGGTACGCCCCTCGCGTCCCCGTGTCTGTCTGGGAGTCGTCCACCCAGGCGCTGCAGCAGTCAGCCAGCTAGCGGGGCCTCAGCTCTTCGCTGGCACGTACAATGAGGTGTCATGCAGACATTTGCAGGAAGCCATAAATTAAGAGACCCGGAATATTCCGCGTGTTCGATGACTAGAGACCCGACAAATTCGCGGGTTCAGTGACCTCCAGGATGGACTCCAATATCCTCTACACACTCGGGCAAATGCCAACTGTTCATTGGCTGCTGACTTGTGAGTCGTCTCGACTGGGTGGCCTGTGATTCGACACTTCTATGAGTGTGGGTCTCTGATTGACCCTCAGTCCTCCAGATTAACAGTGAACCAATGACAGAAGCAGCACTAAGGTATAATTATTTGAATTTCAGCATAACACGAAATGAACCCGCGAATTTTACGGGTCTCTATCGATGACCTATATGATGATGTGCTATGTCTAGTCTTTTAAGAGGCCCGCTTAGTCAGGGGTGTATGTGTGTTAGTGTGGCGTGATGATGTTTGAGCGGTAACCACAACATTATATGGCGATTAAATGAAGATTAAGGTGTAATGAAAGTCCCTTTAAAGTTCTATCAAGACTCTATACCGGTTGTTTATGCTTAAAAATTACTCTTGAGAACACGCGTTTGAGCCATTTCCACTCTTATAAAAATACCGTTTAAAATCTTTTTATCGTGAAACAAAACTACTTATCCGTCTTCAGATAATTCTTAAATGTTTTTCGTAAACAAGACCTCACTCTGATGCCTTGAGCAATTTTTAAGTCGCGTGGTTTTTCCTGAAACTCTGCATTTAAATCTCCGGCACGCTTTACGTTTACTTGCATTTTGTTTCCTTTTAAAGCCTCACTTTCAATATTTATTGTGGCACATTAAATAGAAATAGTTTGAGATTCCACTTAGATCTCTGAAAAGGTGTAAGCTCTCTAACGTATATGCGAATAGTAGATCTATTTCGTGATATATTTATATTTGCGTGTTCTGTATCAAAATGACCGGTAAGTATACAAAAGTTGTAATAATACGCTACTTTTGTTGGAAGTTGGTGCTGGAGAACTGGCTTATCGGAAATAATGGATAATGTATTTAAAATGAAACCCCTCACGTCCGGGTAATGCTAAATTGAAGGAATTTCTAAAACCACCGCAAAACTTTGTCGCCATCGTAGAATGATTTCTTTGAAATGATTGGGCTTAAAACTGTTATATCACATCTTTTTTTTTTTTTTTTTTTTTTTTTTTTTTTTTTTTTTTGCTGGCGTTTTTGGGGGTTGTCTTTCTTTCATCCGCCTGTGCCATATCGCCGGCCGTTTTTCATTCTCTCGAGGTTCTGAAGTGATACATCCGTCCGCTGACCTCTGCGGCTGGGCCAGTTAACCTAAACAGCTCTTCGTGCCTATCTTCACGAAATGCCACTCACATCCCCGCTAAGCCGGCGTGAGCCCCTTCACAGTTCTGCGAGGCCTTAGTGGCTGAGTTCGGCGGCTGTTCGCTGGTTGTCTGATGCCATGGCTGGAATGGCCGCTTTTACCGTAAAACGTTTTCCGAACTAGCAAGGTGCACGGTTAGTTATTCCGAATGGATATTTTTTTTTATTTTGTCGTATTGATGAGATTTAATTTGTGTAAGGTATACCTCCTCAAAAACTGTGCCGAAAATTTCGACTCGATTTTTAATAATCATATTCGGTTCCCGTTTTATTTTTTTCGTTCTTCCTCTTGTACAAGATATGCAGCACGAAATTCGCATATGTATTAGGTATAATGAGTTTTTTAACCAGCCCGTGATACGTAAGCCGAAATATGTGCACGCGTGTTTAAGTCCGTGGAACTTTTGTGCACTCGTCTATGTCTTCTTGTGTTCACAAATATGCCCTCCGTTGTGCGAGACGCGAGTATTTGCAAGACGAAGCACATCTCCTCCCCCGCTTCGTTTTTGAAGTGAAACTTCTGTATAGCCGGTGGAGTAATATGAGATGGGTAACGGAAGCGAGTAGCTAACGGGAGTTCAACGTGCGTAACAAGTATTGCTCGATGGCGCGGGGTTAAAAAAAAGGAGAAAAAAAGTTTTGAATTGAAACGTTACATGTGGTAGCTGCAGAGCATGATTTCGTATACTATAAATACTTTTGTAAACGTTCACGTACTTTCATTTACTGACGCATAATTTTTCATACGTTTGCATTTTTTTTTTTTTTTTTGCAATTTTAAACACTTGAGGTGGGGTCCGGTGTTAGCGTTAGAATTGTGACAGTTTTGTATAGTCATTTCCAATTGAGTTATGTATCATATTTTAGCTATCATAAACCCATTGATTTATTCTGAGATTCATTTGAAGACATTGGCAGACACTAGTCAATATAACAAAAATATATATTTGATTTTGAAAATGTGAATTATAAAACTTTATATATATATATATATATATATATATATATATATATATATATATATATATAAACTGGACTTCGTTTTCCTGTGTGGTTGTCTTCCATCTTTATTGTCCTCTCGTGCGGTTTCGCTATGGCATACCGTGAAAAAACCGGCAATAGCGTTCGTCATAAACATTTTTTTTTCTTTCTTTCTTCTGAATCTGTCTATGCACGCTGGGCATTCTGGCGGTGGTGAAGTTTCGCAACTGCCACCAGCACCTTGCAGAACTGCTCCGCTGTATTTCATCTTTTTTTTTTTTTTTTTTTTCACCGGCGCGCTCTTTGGAAAAGTGTGTTGGGGGGGGGGGGGGGGAGCCTCGCGCCCGCGGGGGAGCAGTCCGTTGCCCCGGCGCGGCTCGCCCAAGAGTTACTGCCGGCTGTAAAACCCGAGGCGGCGCGTCGTCGTCTTCGTCGTCGTCGCTCCTGCTGATTTATCCCTTCTCCCCCCCCCCCCACCCTTCTTTCTGACTAACCCTCCCCTCCTCCCACCCAAGGGGTGGGGGGGGGGAGGGGACTCTGGCCCCGGCCAGTCGCCGCGACCTGCACCAACCCGCGAACCGACGCCCCAGGTCCTCTGGCTTCGGACCTCCGGCCGTGCGCGCGCGGTCATCACGAACCAGGGACCCCGCTCCCACTTGTTAGGGCTTTCCATGTCCCGCAGAGGCCAGCCAAAAAAAAAATAATAATAAATCCCATACGCGATTTTAAAACTGCTCAACACAGCCTTTGAATATATATACACTGTATAGAAGTCGCGAGTGGATAGGATTTACTCTACGTTTTTCAGGAGCGTATGATGAGCAGCTTGGGAACTTCACCGCTGCAGTGCGCTGCCGTAACGCCCTGTATCGTCTTAGGTTGTTATTTACACGTTAGAGCGCAGCACTGTCGCCCGCTGTCATTCCCCGCACCCCGCATCCATCATTCACTGCAGCTCAAGGTCGTTCAACGGGAGGGGGGAAGGGGTGTTTGAAGAGTTCGACACTTGTCCGCTAGGGACCACCACAAGTCGATGCCCCATGAGATGGTGGCGATTGCGGCGGTGAATTAACCAACTACCTCAAACCGTATTAGAAATTTTAACCTGGGCTGGCAACTTCTATACAGTATATTTATTCAAAGACACAGCCGAGCGGGGTCTTGTTTATCAGTGACATTTAATATTGCGCTGAGTGCAAATGAATAGTTCTTTTTTCCCCGTATTTTTTCATTTTTAAACTTGTGTTTTCAGAAAAAGGTTAAAAATTATGGCATGAAACACCTGATAACAGATTTTCGAAAGTGCTCGGGCATTAAACCTTTTTGTCACCGTTTCTCCGCCACATGATGTTACGATTTAATACAATTTATTTCTTGGGCGTACGCCATTAAAGTTTTTCGCTGCTCTTTTTTTTTTATAGGAAAAGTTCATGACAAGCAAAATAAGAAATTAAAAAATGAATACATAAAACCCACAGACAACAAGTGAAACTCAGCTGATGTTAAAACAGGTATTATGAACAACACAACGACGAACACAGTGGAGTTCCTATGACAAAACATTCGTGACGTTTCGGGAACTGGCACCTGTTCCCGTCACCAGGCACAGACTGATAATCGGACACTGGTTACCTCTTAAATCTCACGGTTGCCCTTTGCACGACGAGAAGACTGCGCGCCAGTTCCTAGCCTTGCGCTTAGAGGTCGGGTATTGACGGGTCGTTACCACAACGCCGAAATACCATAACGCCGAATGTCAAAATTGACCACAACGCCGACAGCTAGAAAACTGATGTGTACCACAACGCCGAAATAACAACAATGAATTTGTGTGTGTTTCTTAAATGTACCTTAACGCCGAAATACCTCAATCAAACCTAACCTTACCTAACCTAGCGTAATATAACCTAGCCTAACCTAACCTAGTCTAACCTAACCTAGTCTAACCTAACCTAACCTTTGTGGCAGTCCTGCAATGACATTTTTCGGCGTTAGTGTATTTCGGCGTTGTGGTACACAGCAGTTTTCTAGCTGTCGGCGTTGTGGTCAATTTGGCATTTCGGCGTTGTGGTGCGTCCCCGGTATTGACCATTGGCGGGCGGCCTTCTTCACGCCTCGTCCCAGGAAGAGGTGTGCGGCCGGGGAGGTTGGCAGTGCCGGAGGATAGGGTTGTGGGTGTGGGGGAAGGGGGGAGCGTTTCCATTGTAGTTGCTGGTCGTCTACCTTAGGCTCCCTTCCAGGTTCTTCCTGGGGCGCGCCCTCTGACCCTCCCCCGCACCCGTCGGCAACTTGCAGCCCACACTTTCCTCCTCCCACGTCACCGCGCCGAGACAACATAACAGCCGTGTGATTGGTTTGCGAGGTGTACTTTCGTGTCGTGTTGCTGGTCTCGAATATTTTGACAGTCCTTAAAAGTAGTATCGATGGTCTACGTATCCTTCTGCTACTGTCGTTCCGGTCAACGGCCCGCCTAGTCAGGCGGAATGATGAAGGTCTACGCTCACTGGTGTTGTTTTTTTTATAGCCTCCAAGCGCAATGCTGTGAACTGGCACGCAGTCTTCTCGTCGTGCGAAGGGAAACTATGCGATGTGAGTGGTAACTATAACATGTATGGCAGAGAAAATTAACACGCTTGATTGTTTCAAAGAATCTGTACCGGATGATTCATGCCTAAATATTATCATTGAAACACCAGTTTTTATTCCTTTTCACTGACATAAAAAATACAGTGTGTAAAACAAAATACGGAAACAACTACTCACCCGCACCCTCAGCGTATTCTTAATTGCTTTTTCGTAAAACAGACGCGTCAATCGGATATCTCATGCAGTTTTCAAATCGCGTGGCCCTGAAAAGATTTGTGAACAGATTCCATGTAATTCTTTGCAAGTGACACCGAAGAAGAAAAAAATATTATGTACTTTTACAAAAGATTCATTTGGAAACGAGTTGCCAAGAAATAGTTTTTAAATACTGCAATAAATATATTTTAATTTTCTACAACAAATACCTATGATTATTTTTGCATATATGAAATAGTTTTTTTCTAAATAGGTAATACTGAGTATTTATTTCGAAAATTGGCGCACAATTTTGTATATTTAATTGATGTTTCATTCACGCATAGTATTTTTTAAACCGTGGAAAAGATAATCGAATATTCAAATATTTGACTTTTATTTTGTTGTATCATGCTTAATGTGCGCAGTTAATTACTGGAAAGCTATTTCAGGGAACGGTTTACAAAGAACTTTTACTGTTTGAGGTACCGGGACAAACACAAAACATAAATGCCCTGTTAAGAATTTTAAACCTAGTAGGTATCTATTACTGCGAACACTGTTTTTGTAGTGATACAGTTGTTTTCATGAGAATGCACCTACTACTTACAAATATCTGTAAATTGTACATGAATTTTTCTGTTCCATGTACTTATATATATATACACACATACATACATATATACACACATACATACACATACAGAACATGATGAGATATGTCGAATTGGAGACAATTTAAACGATGCAGACTGAAGCCTCAGCCAAGACTAAGCACCACATCCGTGTTCATAACGTACTAAAGAAAAATATTTTCCAATTCCTTTGTTGGAAGACCAGTGAGGACCCACCGTTATAAAATACCAATCATTAAGACGTACCATGCAAAATTTTAAAACAAAATAAATGTGATTTATATCGTTCACTGCGTGTGACTATCAATATAGGTTTTTTTTAATATAGCAATATTTATGGAACTTGCAAACAAATACAGTGTTTTTTTTTGTCATGCAAATATGTTACAGTTCTTTGGAAAAAAAATCTTGAGATTGTGTGTCCGTGATTGTGCTCGTTAATTTGCACCGTTCTGCTCTTATATCCGCGATCCGGTTATATTTTCCCTGGAATGATCCAAGAATCATTCCTGTGGACGTATGGACGACACGTGCCGGACCTACGGCATCGTCGCTGCGAGCAGCAGCTGGCAACACTGTCTGAGCAGTGTGTGGTGCAGTGGAACGACGTGAAATGTGCAGAATCGATTATGATACGGCGAGCAAGTGGTTGGTGCTGTTGCCACGTCTCTGTTTTATAAGCCGACGACGGAAAACACATACGTACTCGTATTTAAAAGTTATTACAAAACAAACCAGTCCGAAATAACGAATAGGTTTTGCCTTATTGAATTAAAATGACGAGCATTTCGAACACTTATATATGGGTGCTTGATGTGAAAAGAAGATAACCAGTTTGTATAAGTATTGTATGATATATCATATTGAACTTTTTGCAGATCATACTCTAAACTTTACGCCTGAATAAAATAACGATCAGCATTAAAGCTGTCGGAATTCCTGACGGGTCTGCTGGAACTGTGTCGATTCGCAGATCGTCGGGTCGATAACGCGACGGAAAGTTTCCAAGAATCCTCGTCGGGCGCTCAAATAGCGACGGCGCAACGTGCGACAGGAGATGTGGTCGAACGGGTCGTTACCACAACGCCGAAATACCACAACGCCGAACGTACAATAACGCCGAATACCATAACGCCGAATTCCAAATTGACCACAACGCCGACGACCCGAAAACTGCTGTGTACCACAACGCCGAATGACCACAACGCCGAATGACCACAACGCCGAAAAATGTTGCTTCGGGAGTGCCACATGAACAAACTGAAAACAACTTAATGAATTTATGTGTGTTTCTTAAAAGTACCTTAACGCCGAAATACCACAACGCCGAATACCATAACGCCGAATCGGTAATTGACAATAACGCCGAATTCAAAGTTGACGATAACGCCGAAATCCAAATTGACCATAACGCCGAATCCATACTTGACCACAACGCCGAATCCGTATTTGACCACAGCGCCGAATCCCAAGCGTATTGCCTACCAGCCAGGAACCTAAACGCAGTATTTGGAAACTTATTTTATTTATAACGAAAGCAGCAAAGTTTAGAATCTTATCTGTAGTTGTAAAGTGGCACAATTAATTAAAATAAATTATAATTGTCAGTTATTATATGAATTGTTAGCGAAAATTAGTAGCCCCGGATACTTGGTGATCGCAATAGTGATTTATAAAATCATTCCTCTCGATCTGTCTCCTCAGTTACTGCTTCGTTATCATTTCACTATAGCATTTAAACTCACTTCCATGTATCATTATTATCCCCCATGCCTAAGTTTCATTGTGCACTGTGGAGGTACAAATATAACTGAAGTAGCTATTCAAACGCTTGGAAAACATTTAAGTCTTGCAAGATGACTACATAAAATAATTATGCATTGTATTAAGGTGGTTTGGACGCAATAATAGTTGTAGTTTTATATTTGTACCAAACAATGTCAAACTTTTAAACATTGATTCCGGTTTTCAATGGTTTCCCGAAAGGCTAATACTGAAATGGCGCGGTTGAGATATTCGGGCGTTTTAGGGTCTTGAAAATTACATTTCATAAATTCCTTACATATCGCAGGGGTTTCTGAATTTTTTCATGTTAAGAATAAATCTTGTTCTAGCCGCAAATGCGTACTTAACTGCGATATAAATGTGTTTAACAAAATAAAAAAATAAGCATATTATACCTAAAAATTTTATCTTGCACCATTCGTATTTATGTTACAGATTTTACTAAAGTATAATTAGCGAACATATTTTGCTGTTTTTTTTTCATTCCCAGGGGCTTTATCTTGAGCCTAGCATAGATATAATTTAGTGTGATTGCAATAAATAATAAATTAAATATTATTTACTTGGCTACTGTAAATTTTATGCACCTAATTATAAATTTATCTTATTAAAGCGTAGCAACGAATTTGTAAAATAGCATGTATGTAAACTGATAAAGCTAGAGTTAGGTCCCGTTCGTACGTTTACTGCGTTCAACCGTTCAAGAAAGGTAATTGGTTTGTGCAGGAGCCCAAGAACAAACTATTCTCTATACCGCGAGGGTAAGCGTTGCTTCCGAAGAGCCCGCTAGAATGCGTGGAGTGCTCTGCTAGGAGGTGCGCTGTTGTCACTTACTCGTCTGTTCTTTTCCAAGTCAACGAAGAGCGCCGGAAAGTCCAGAACACAAAACGTGACAACTTCGTAGTCGACAGTGTGAATATTTATGTAAACTAAATATATGTATGTTCAGTTCGAAAGCGTAGGTCAGATATTCTATTGGGTTTGCCATAAATATACGTTGCCGTGATGCAGTAATTACTGTGCGTATAGTGAAAAATCGTTACGTTTTTCTAGTAAGGCCTGTTCTACAATGCAACGGTAACAGAACAGACGGGACCGAAAACGAAAACGGATCGTTGTTCCGTTCCGTCCGTATTTTTCTCTTTCTACAATTACACAGACCCGTAAGAAAAACAGCCAGTAAATAGCAAGCGTGACGTCACATAAAACTAAGAGTATCAAATTAATTACTTTTTAAATCCTTGTATTATATGTACGGTAGTATATCTGGAAATATATAAATAGCCATTTGGAAAGGAATTCCGATATAATTGAAGGCATAACTCTCCTCGCCTTACGTTTAAACATTTCCTTTTAAAGTTTTTCTCCATCTTGTCATATATATAGTAAATATTTTAACCATGAAAATGAGCAGTTCGTTAAAATTCGTCACGACGAAAAACACGCAAAGAATTCAAACACTTGTTTCCATTTTGTTTCTGTCAAATAAAAATATATTAATTTAACAAAAATAAATCAAATTTCAGTTGTAGGAATGAAAACACAAACGTAGCTTGAGAAAAGCAGTGAAAAAATAACGTGTTCCTATTGGTCGAACGGAGCAACATAAACGGAAGAGCTCAGCATTGCTGAACTGGTCCATGCGGGTTCGTCTCCGTCTGCGTGCTATTGTAGAAGCTCTGTTGCGTGGGATTCGTCTCCGTATCTGTGTAATTGTAGAATGGGCCTAAGATGTCTTAATAGTTCTGTTACAACAATGGGGCGAAGGAAACAATCGTACTGTCCCAAGAAGAAAACGTATGCTCAGAAGTCGAAACTTGAGAGTGCAGCTATCGTGCATAGTGATCCTGTAAAGGCAATAACGCTAAAATTTATTTTTATTTTATGGCCGTACTAATATAAATAAAATCCTGCCAGTCAGTCAGAAGTGATAAAGGCAAAGAATGTGTCGCAAAAGCATTACGGTCGTACAATTAGTATATCTAACTATTATTAAACATACGTTAGAAAATAGCGAATATGTTGCGGACATGTAGACATGTTATAGCTTTTTAGAAAATGTTTTAATGATAGCATTTTAACAGTGCAATATTTTTCAATGCATGTTATACATATTGTACTTACATTAAATAATTAAATACTATTTCCTTTAGTTTATTGTAAAATTCTTATGATGTTAATTTGATTAGGCTTTTATAAAGTTAGTTTAATTGGTGCATTTAATTCAGTTATAGTACTAACACCTGAAGAATATTTGGTGGTTCTGCAATTGACAAGTCAGCCTCCATCCAAGGTAGTCTGGGTTCGACTTGCGGTGGGGTGGACATCGGAATTTCCAACAAGAGATAGTGGCGTACATTGCCGGTGGTCGGTAGTTTTAATCGAGATACTCCCACGTCTGCCACCCTTATGATCCACCATTGTTAAATTCCCACCCCGTTTTATCTTTATTGGCGCTGATTATGTCGATTAAGTAGGTACTATAAACCTCACATTTACTAATGTATGCTTTAAAAATAAAGGACTTCATTGTTGTGTACTTCTATGCCATGTTTTTGTTAACATACAGCTCAGAATTATAAGAACAACTACTGAAAACTTCCTAGAATATCAGTGCAATGTGACTTACTTTCCAGTGTTAGAAAAACTGCCTCTGGACTGAATTTTAATTTGATTTATAACAACTAACCTTAAGCTATAGCCTATTTATCTTATTTGTCTATATTTAATTTTTTTTCAGGCAGTTTTAATAGGCCAGGCTATTGGTAAGCTGCTGTTTATTGGTGTCCGAAAACAAATACTGCTGTATAAGTGAGTAAGCAGCCAAGAACGGATTTAGATTTTTTTGGGCCGGGGGGGGGGGGGGGGGGGGAAACCACGATTTGGACCTAGTATATCTATGTATAACTGCATAAGTCTTGTGCATATTTTACCCTTCTAGGAGTGAACTTGCACTCAAAAGGAGTTCGTTTTTCATCCCCGGTTCGGTCATATTAATTTCGGTTTTCCATTATTTCTCTATATCACTCCAGGCGCATAATGGGACGGTTCCTTAACAAATGCCATGCTTGATGATTCCTCCCAGCAGTCTCTGTCTGATGTGTAAGGTGTGTGCGCAATCATCTCGTTGTCGCGGAGACGTAAAACTGTAGGAAATATTTAAATGCTATAGAGCAATAACTTTTTAGATTAGAAATAGAGTGCGAAAATTACTCATAATAAGCACAGCTTTAAATTTGAATTTATTAGAATAAATAACAGTGATTAGGCCTAAATTACAAAAAGGTAGAAGGTTAAAATGATGTGTGCTTTTAAAATTTGCAGTTAAATAGATACTAAACCAAATATTTGTCGGCAAAGGTATGAATGCATTTTGCTGTAATATTTCAAATTTTTATTACCTCTTGGAACAAAAAGTTTTAAAATAGCGTGAGAAAAACAATCAATTGTGCGACATGAAGTCAAGCAAAATTAGTTTCTGTAGGTGTTGTATATTTAACATACTTACATGTAAATCACATATTTTATAAATATTCCGTGAAAGTTGAAAAAAAAATTTCCTCGAGGAACTGCCTTAAGTAAAAAAATACAACTTAAAAATTGAATATGACTTGTCCCGAACCAAAATTAAAAATGACCACAACAATTAAGTATGTTGCTAATTGAAGTCAACCAAACACTAAAAAAAAAATTAGCTCAATTAAATTTATTTAACATAACCAAATACTTAAAACTAATTTACATTATTTTTATGTTGAAAATTAAACATAAAACTTTTGAAATCAATAATTTTGGTAAACTGCTTGAAATACTACAGTGACAACTAAGTCATTCAGCATAATGAGAGAAGTGCAAAAATAAGAATTTGAAGATATTTAAAAATATACAATGAAAATTTAAAAACAAAATTCTATTAAACATAGGTTAAAAAAAATATTTCAAAACATTGAATGTTGAAATATGTATCATTGTTTCCAATAAGGCACTATCATTTTTAAACAGTGGAAAAGGAATATTTGATGTAAACCATACACAAGTAAACATGGCTATAGCAAATATTGTAGTTCCTATTAAGATATTTGGCTATAGTTTCAGCCTTCGGAAAACTAAAAAAACAACTTCTAACAGCTAGATACATCGTAATTATTGCAACCAAACATTGCACAAACTTTCCCAGTCATTATAAATAACTTAAACAGGAGAAAACAAGGAAAAAACGTCCATTCAAAATTAGCAAAATAACATTGTCTCAAATGCGCTTTCAACGTAGGTCCAGGCTAGGCCGCCAGAATGCGCTGCTGAATGTGTCGCCCGTTTTTTTGACGACTTTCCTATATTGTTCTTCTAAAATATTTGGTTGAACCCTCCTCACACTACCATAAACCTGTTTAGGGACCTAAGTGTGAGGGAGGAGGTGGTACACGTCCCACATTGTAAACAAACAACGTCTACCATCAACTACTAAGTACTATAACTACTATTATAAACGTTCATTTAGTAGTGAGTCAACGATGTGTGGGATATTACAGACTATAGATGATAATACACACAGATTTACGCAATTACCGAATGCTGGTTGTGATCTGCCATACCACTGGCGCTAAACTACTAAATTCTTCCACCCTTGGTAACGTAAAAAAAAATGATTTTCATATTTGAATTATTATCACCTTGTAAACACCGCTCTTAAAGTGACAATAGATGGTTAATACCACTATGCAAGACTAATTTATATTCAAAGTCATCCACTACTGTCGCGTCATAAGCTTGGAACAGTTTACCGACATCAGATTAGTCATCCCATGGCTGAGGGGATGACACTGACATTCCGCAAAATGTTTATTCAGATCTGTATAATTGTGGGTGTGAGTGTACATGAACGTAATAGAATTGTAATTTTTTATATTAGTACTAAGTCTGCCACTTAGGAGTGTTTTTGTGTATTTGTAACATTTATGTAATTGTATCGTTTGAGCATTGATTTTTAAATAACATATCAACAAAATGAAAGTGTATTTTAAATGTGTCCAGTGTAAGGAACGTTAGCATGCCCTCTGCGCTTTTAAAGACGTTCATAAATGAGATTGAATCACTGTAAAATCAGGTGTTGGAGTAGCGATATATATACACAAAATCATAAAAGTGACTGCCTTAGACTTTCTCATGCCAGGTAGGCATGAATACTTATCAGCAGAAGTACGCCATAAGCACAGGGATATTGCCGTTAGGGTCCTGTACAAGCCAAAAAATATATATGTATGTATATATGTACATACATATATATTCCATATACTAATTAAACTGAAGACTGTTCACGGTAAATTTAACACTTCTGAGCACCTGGTTACTTTTTTCTCTCGATCAATTTGTATCCTTTCACTACTCATTTATGCTAAATATTTATATTTTTCTATTCAAGATAGTCTGTTTTTTTCAACCCAACAAAAATTATATGTTCGAAACCTCCACGAAATATAATCTTGGTTGTTATTCAAATATAAGTTATTTTCAAAGTGTCAACTTTACCGTGAACGGCCTACCTTGAAAATGAACTAACAGTTGTACGCAGGAATCCTAAATATTGCGCAACGATTTAATTTGGCCGCCTGACAGCGGGTATTTTTTTAATGTTCGAGGCGTGGGAAGGGCAGGACAGCTAAGAGCGATACAGTCACGCGCATCAAGGTCCTAACGCCTATATCCGCCAGGCGGTCTTCTGACATGCAGCAACATTGTCGAAGACTCCCCTCTAAGGCAATTTCAGTGGGTATCCTATCATTTTATGACGAAATATTAAATATGAAGGTTTGTTGTACGTTCCTAAACCATTTTCAAGTCAGTGAAACTGTATTTTCAAACCTAAAATTGACTGTGAAAATAACCATTTTAGCCATTTTAAGTTTTCAAAAGATGTTATTTATATAGAGGATTGTATAAGCTGGCAATGGTCTAGGAACACGTGTAACATACGTTAAGTGGTATTGGTATCAAGTGCCGAGCACACACGCGGTACACTTGTGTGATACGTGAACTGCTGAAGCTCTGCACAGTATTTATAGCGGCCGGTCTAAACGACCACCTTAAATAACTTCACGTAACTGGATATAATAACCCAAAGATAGCTATCACATGAATACCAGAAGAACCTCGTATTTTACAAAAAATTTCGAAAACGCAGCAATTATAAAAAAATAAAGAAATTATATTGTTATGGGTATATTTCAGCATATTGTCTATCGCACGTAATTTCATTCTGAATAATTTAATATTTTTTTTACTGATTGTATGCTCCTGTAACATGCATATTTAGTGTTTAACAAGCTGTTTTGACAAAAATATGCAAACTGTGCTTACAACTAATGTATACAGAATTAACGTTATTTATAATAAACATCAAACTGTGAATTTTTCACACTTGAACGCATTTAAGGGGCCCGCCTATTGCAACGCCCTTAAGTAGTTTCATTTGTATCCAGATAGTAAATTTTCTGAAATAGCACCCTAAACACCCCATTTTTAGCTATTTAGACGCGAAGTAAAGGTTTTTATATTGCGCCTGTTTTCTTGAAAGAAGTGTGGGTTTTTTCGTAGATAAACAGCATAAAGACACTTAACTAAATCTGTAAAAAAATTACTCTGACATGCTACAATGCAGTTTAGGCACATGTAGGCGAGCTCCTTAGGGAAATGCCAGGTAGTTTTACAGTAGTTATAAATTTTTTAAAGAAAATATAGTAGGCTTATTGGTATTAAAGAATCTCTTATTATTTCTACACTATTATACAATTATGTATAGCCTATCTACATTATTTTATAACAATGAATCAAATAGTGTTTAAATTTATGCACGTAAAGAATTGTAAATATTGTTATGAAAATAGCCTAAAATGGTATAATACTTTTTTTGCAGACAAGTGGTGCTCTATTTGCAAAAAGCGTACATTTTAAATATATACTTTATGTGTAAATTACGAACTACAAACTACTACACTTATTGAGACAAATGTTTAAGACGCTCGTCCACTCATAGGTTACTTGTGTGAATGAGACACTAAATCTATATACCGTCCTTATCCACGGTGCCTCCAACTCTGAGTCGCCCTTCACGTACAAGCAATTGAACGAGCATGCAGCGTTTTCATTGTGCAGCGTGTACCTACGGGACTTTAAGCGGTAACCATATCATTTTTGTTATAACTACGTAATTCTGAATCGAATAATATATTAGTAACACATCCGCACTGCAAGAGTGGAGGTTAGCTACAGCATTAGCCTCCCACAAAATCGATCCGGGTCCAATTTACTTCCAGATTTTCAACGAAAGTTGGCAATTTTTTTTCGGGATCTCGTGTTTATCCTGCCCATCATTCCCGGCGCTACTTCATATCTAATTTATTTCCTCAAATCAACTCTAAGGAGCTGACATTTCAAAGGCCGCCTACTCTTCTTGAAACCCTTGTAAAAACGTCGCATTTTCGAAATAAAAAACACTAAACCTGACCTTGAATTGTAAAAAAAAAATTATTATTTCAAAAATATATTTTATTTCTATCAATGTTCCATTTGCCCTATAAAAAATAAGAAAGTGTATAATTTTTAGCTTCACAGTTGCAAGAGAGTGCGCTTATCTTACGAATACAGCATTTCAATGCCTGGCAGGTAGGCAACACGTTATGGTTTCGGCGTTATGGTCATATTAGAATTTCGGCGTTATGGTCACATTGAGGTTTCGGCGTTATGGTCATATAATGGTTTCGGCCTTATGGTCATATAATGGTTTCGGCGTTATGGTCATATTGTAGATTCGTTGGTGGAATTCGGCGTTATGGTATTTCGGCGTTTTTGTACATTTAAATTCTCTTTCAGTATATTTAGTGACTTTCTTCTGAGTTTGTTTTTGTGGCAGTACTGCAATGAAATTTTTCGGCGTTAATGTATTTCGGCGTTGTGGTACACAGCAGTTTTCGGGTCGTCGGCGTTGTGGTCAATTTGGAATTCGGCGTTATGGTATTCGGCGTTATTGTACGTTCGGCGTTGTGGTATTTCGGCGTTGTGGTGCGTCCCCTGGTCGAACCACGGTCCAAACCAGTTTGTGAAACGAGATCTCGCTTGAACCCTCGATGGAGCAACTGACCTTAACTTGTGCGTGTGGGTTCAAGTGATTCAGTTTCAACTACAGCAGTGTCTCGGATAACCGAGCATCCATTTACGATGTTCCGTTTTATCCGAGCCGATCTAAGTGCCATTGCACGACAAACACTAGTTAAAACATTTACTTGGGAGACCTAGAAAATTATCTAACCGTTTACGAAAGCCTTAATAAAATTAACTTATATGATGCTATTTGCTGGTTAAGAGAACATTGAAATGACGTGGAAGAATTTATTTACATTGAGGAAAAGCTGTAAAAGTGCTACCCTAAAAAATTTACTGTACCAACTAAAAACCATGAAGATTACGAATTTTATCCGTATCATCCTATGTTTTACTCATCCGAGTTTGCCGCGGTCCAATTAACTCGGTTTATCGATACTCTATACTACCTCAATGATACAGTTTTGTGTATCGTGTTCGCAGATCGCTTTATTCTGCGAGGCCTTAGCCGAAATACCTTGTCTCTTTTTCAAACTTTCGTCTCCAACTATATTTTACTTGTGAGGGATAATATTGGGATATATATATTAGCATGTTTTATATTAAATCCAGCCACGCTATCAAAGTTATTACTAGATTGGTTGAGCTAGCTCAAACTATCATTTTTTAAAATCTTGTTTTAAAATTAAATTAATACTTCTGGTATGTAAAATCTTCTAGTTCTGTAATGAGTGTTCGCATAAGTTTCGTTAAATTTTGTCAGGGATGTGAACCGTGCTCGGGGGGGGGGGGGGGGATAATACCAGAGGTTTATCGAATGTGTTTTCAGGTCGTGTCCGTATTCTATAACGCAGTTTTGTACTTGCGACCTTACGTACTTCACTTGCCCGTGTGTCGTACTTGACGAATACGGACGGGTTCAATGTTTGGCCTCTTGGAACTGTATTAGCCAGCCAAACAGTTTGTTTACAATTTTTTTTTCAACAAAAATTTTTTTATTTGGAAAATAATATGTAACAGAAATTAGTAATTTTTTTTAATAATTCTTAGTGTCACGCGAATTTACGGCAATTTAGATTATGATTATACTTTTATTTCGTATTTACGATCGGTATATATATATATATATATATATATATATATATATATATATATATTTGTTTTAACTTCCTTATAAACATGTTAATTTATTTTTAATTTTTGTATACAATTTATTAAAAATTTTGTTTTGAAAGTGCAAAAAAAAGTATCCGTTTTAATTTGATCAACCAACATAACTTTTTTTTTAATGTCGACTTTTCCCTGACGTGAAGTACCCAGATTCGTT
The DNA here is from genome assembly GCF_032445375.1 of Bacillus rossius redtenbacheri. Lineage (NCBI taxonomy): Eukaryota > Metazoa > Arthropoda > Insecta > Phasmatodea > Bacillidae > Bacillus > Bacillus rossius. Next base: position 48,846,238 of record NC_086336.1, on the reverse strand, counting down.
TACTTGCATACTCGCACACCATTATTATTATTTTTTTTTTTCATTTCGGTGATCACGGTCTCAGGTTGTGTGTAACGCACTGTACGTGCATCCCGTTGTCCCCCCCGCGCTGCACGTGTGCGTGCGAGCAGCCTCGTTGTTGTTTTGATGCAACCAGCTCCAACGCGGTCCCCTCCGAGTCGTAAAACCCGATCCCCCCCCCCCCCCCCCCCCCCGCTGTAATTCCTTTCTCGGCGGGCTTGTACCCAGGGCATATTCTTTGTTCGGCACTTTCCCCTCGGTCTGTCCCTGCCCCCCCCCCCCCCCTTCCACTTCACCCCCTAACCCCCCTCTCTACTCCCCACCAATATGAACGTCATAAACGCGCGGCTGTGAAAGTGAACTGACCACAGTCAACATCGCGGCTCGGGTCGTGGCGTCAGAGGCAGCGGCGGCACGCAGGTAACGCCTCAGTGTTGCCAACTTCCCGAAATGTCAGAAATTTCTTCAGTTCCCCCCCCCCCCCCCCCTCCCTCCTTTATCACACCAAATCCATATTTGAAGATCCTTTCAATCCTTCAAAGGAACGTGGGGTTAATCTCTGTAGACGCGTGTAGCTGCATGGAGCCCAATTTTGGTCCCTCCCCCCCCCCCCCCCCTCCCTACTGACTTGCCATTTTGTACTAGCGTAACTTTTAAAAAAAAGTGTCGTGTAGAATACGCATGGCTTTTTGTTCGTGTACGGTTTCAATGTCCGTCCGGTTGTTGATGTTGGCTGTGTTGGATAGTTACGTGAACAGTGCGCATGTCCGCTGTGGTAAGGCTGTGCCACATTCGCACCGCACGCACGCACGCACGGGAAGTTGAACGTGCGAGAACAGACGAGACCGCAGCTACGTTTGAAAGAAGAAAAAAGAAGAAAAAAAAGCACACTTGCAGCAAAACTGCACTGCGTACACAACGTCAGCGGCATGCGATTGGTTTGATGCATTTAAAAGACAAGGGGGAAGGTAATTTTAATATTTAATTTTTTTTGTAGTTACAAACAAAACGGTGAAATAAATACTTGACTTTAGGTAAACAACTGCGACTTCAAATAATAGTTTACAAAAATAAAAGCTTTGAAATTGAAAAAATTCATTAAAAAATTAGTAAGTGAAAATGTGGTATATTTCAAACGACTGTGTTTGTTCGGCTTCTGTGCTGTGCATGTGTAACTGTGCCACTTACATTACTTGTATGTTCGCGCGCTATCGTGAATGTAGCCTGGGCTTCACTGCGTGTTAATAAACAGGCAGTTGTACTTCGCGAGAAAATTTTACTGCTTGTAGAACTTCAACACAGTGTGAAAAAAGCTTGGCTTCTGGGTTGTAGCCTGGTTGAAGGCGAAGATATCGCCGACGTTTCGGTCGACGCTGCAGTCGCCATCATCAGGGAGCAGTTACCTACTGAGGTTATTGCAAATTCTCCTGCCTTTCAATACTCTCGCTTGAGAGAGGAGTGTTTCTCGATTGGCTGCAGCAGTGGGCCTCTCAGATACTTCATTTCTTCTGGTTGGCCTGATTGGGCCAATCGGAGCTGGGCTTCTGTGATTGGCTGGGAATGCTGGCCAATTAGTGGCCTCTTCTGTTTGGCCGGGCTGTTTGGCCAACCGGAGGCGATATGTCTGTTGTTGGATGCAGAGGATTTCTGAAGAGTGGGTTCCATTTCCTGCTTGATTTTTATCCATCCTCTCTATTTATGTTCGATGGGTGTTTTAATGTTTCAACCGATTCTCGAACGTACATATATTTTCTTGTATTGTGGTAAATTGGCTAGGGTGTGGAACTGAAATGAATTTCAGTGCTGTGCAATGGCGGCTTCAGGATGACTTTTCGGGAGGGGCTATCGCACAAAGAAAGGTGTAGTTGCAAAAAATGAAAGTGGTCAGATGTTGGCCTTGGAATATTATTTACAAATTACAGGTTTCAAATACAGAACCTCAGTAGCTCCATGCAACTTTTGATGAGATAAAAGTTTAACATATGAAACTAAATATTTAAGTAAACATAAATATACACTAATCAATAAAATTGGTCTCGGGAGGGGCTATCGCCCCCACCGCCCCCCTCTGGAGCCGCGCTTGATGCTGTGCCTAGTTTCCAAATAGTGTTCTGCTATAGCTCTTTCATCACAATGTGTTTATATTTGCAACGCAGCCTACCTTTTTTTTATAGGCTATATAGGTATTTGGCAATATGAGATCTTTCTGCTCATGACTGGCCCAGTGAGAAAGTGGTTTGCCATGCGGCTGAACGCATTTACCTATTTAAAGACTATCCTACCAACCAAAGGTGTAGAGAGGAGCTATAGTGTTTCGCGAATTACCTTGGGGCGCAAAATTTCCGCGAAATAAAATTAAATGCAGTATTTTTTTGTGGGGATTAAACCGAGATGTGTATTAACTCTACCGTGCAAAACAGTAAACAATATAAAATAGTATCACAATTTAGCACGATCTAGTTAATATTCGTGTTTTCTTGTGTGTTAAATAAAGTTTTCAAACGAGGACTTAGTAGGACTTTCAGAGCTTCTGATTGGCCGAAAACATCTCACGGTTTTAGTTATAACTAGAGACCTGCAAAATTCGCGGATTCATTGACCTCTAGGATAGACTCCACAGTCCTTAAAATACTCGCGGAAATGACACCTGTTCATTGGCTACTGACGCGTGAGACGACTCAGCTAGGCTGACGGTAATTCGGCACTTTCTTGGTTTAGTGTTTCCCATTGGCTCACAGTTCCCCGGATAAAATGTGGGCCAATCGCAGAAGCGGTACGAAGGTACAGTTGTTTTTATGCTAGCCTATCGCGAAATTAATCCGCGAATTTTGCATGTCTCTAGTTATGACGTAGTATTAAGCAAGAGTCACACCTAGGGCGAAATTTTCTTAATAATAATAACAATAACAACGCAGAGTTAAACTGTCATGTATAGTACTGTGTTGCGCTTGTGTAAATCTCATGTTGGTAGGCTTAACAGCCTAAGAGTGCTGTAAGCGCATATTGCTGCAAGAACTGGGGGGAACAGCGTTTGTAAACAAAGCCTTGGCGCGAGAGGCGGTCACGCGCGCCCAGATACGGAACTGACCTTTTGCAATGCAGAGTGCAGTGAGCCGTTCACCTCTCCCCACCCCCCGCCACCCGCGGACTGTCCAGCTCCCATTTTCGAACCGACCTTTCGACGTGAACTCGATGGAACTCCTCGTGTTTCGCACGTGAGGGTGGGTGTGTTCGTCCGTGACGCGAAAATAGGACACTTTGAAACGCCCACTACGGCCAAAATATACACTCGAGGCTAATAATAACTACACCATCGCCCAGCCCGCTCTAACGGCGACGATCCCCCCCCCCCCCCCCCCCCCCCCCCCCGCGACCCGCCCTCATTGACGTAACCGCGCGGCAGCGAGCGCTAGAGTGCGGCAACGACGAAAGTACGTGGTCGATATGCTCCAAAAAAAATATTTTTTTTTTTTTACTCTTTACGTTAGAGTACAAACTACGTTAAAAGAAAGTACTTCAAATATCTCGTTCGCTATATTTCTTTTACGCAAGCAGCAAGGAATAATGCCCAAACCAAAAGCGAATAAATCGAAGAAGCAACGAGTGACAACCCTTTTCCAACCGGCCACCTGGACTTCCCAGTGCAGAGAGATGTCGGCTCTGTCGACTGGCTAGGCTCTCAGAGCGTGACTGAAAGTAAAACCCCTCGTTACGGGGTTAACGCTAGAAGAAGTAAGTAAACTTAGGTTTGCCCTGGGTTAACTTGAGCATTTATCCAAGTTAGTTGGGTAAAAGTCCGATTAATCACTAAAATAAATTTGAATTCGACTTTGTTACCCATGTACACCTAGGTCTACCCAACGCTGATTGGTCAGTGTTGGGTGTTGCATCATCTTTGATCGCGTGGTACTAAACGCACGGATGCTGACACCCCCCCCCCCCCCAAAAAAAAAAAAAAAAAAAACTTGATCTCACTCTGTTCTTCCAATTTGCACGAACTGACGCACGCTCTAATTCACGTTTTATTTTAACACCCGGCTTTTTTCTGCTCAGATCCGCGCATCGCTGAACGGGCGCGGGCTTGGAGTCTCTCCTGCACGACGCCGGTAGCCAGTGACTTGGACACGTTAGCGCGGGGGGGGGGGGGGGAGGCAGCCTTCTTTTCACAGACGAGAGAGCCAAACGCCCGATCGTGCATCTTCTTTTTTTTTTTTTTGTTCATTGTAAATAAATATGGCGGTGTTGATAAAATGATACTAATGGTCAATTAGATTAAGTTAGCTACATTATAAATAATTTTAAACCATTGTGGACGGTTGATTTGGTTAGGATAGCTACATTCAATATACGGGGAAAAAAAACACATGAACTTCGGGTAACTTCGGGTTTTGGCTCTCTCGTCTGTGAAAAGAAGGCTGCCCATCGGAGGGGGGGGGGGGCATTGCCCGGCCTACTCGGTTCCAGCCCCCTCCCCCCCTCCCCCCCCCCCCCCCCGCTGCCTGGCGGTATTCTGGGAGCACAGCTTTGAAACTGGGTTCTCCCCCTTCCCCCCCCCCCTCCTTTTCGTCACATTCCCCGCAAGGAAGAACGTCGAGGCGTCCGCAGACACTGCAAACCTCTCTCGGATGGTCGCTGTCGAGTACGTGTATAGTCTGTGCCGCGAAACTGACCTCAAATTTAACTTTTTTTTTTAAAGTAGCGCCAGCTGCCACCACTTGTGTGTTAACGAACACTGGCTGTTTGCAAGCACGGTTTGGCCGGTGTGGGGGGGGGGGGGGGAACGCCCGATGAAACATCGTCGACGGGGAGAGCCGATCTCGGCCTCTCGGTGCCGCGAGGAGGACACTAACCTGCCTCAACGTCGCCGTCTCTCTCTCTCTCTCTCTCTCTCTCTCTCTCTCTCTCTCTCTCTCTCCCCCCCCCCCCTGTCTCCGCGCTCCGTCGGCGCTGGGAGCGGCAGTTAAAAACCGCAGCCAATTAGCGGAGCCGCTTCCTGCCCGCGGCGGTGCGTTACACCCAGTGCGCTTTCCCCCCACCCCTGGTCCGAGACCGTGCTCTTATTATTGATTATTGACGTCATGACGACACCCCGTGGCTAGCGTTCTGGTTTGTGGGCCAAGGAGTCCGGGTTCGATTCCCGACCGGGGAACCTCCTCCCCCGGGTTCATACACGTTTGTGTTGCCACTGGCAGTGGCAAACCACCGCGGAAAATCACGGCTGCTTCTGCTCATGACACCCGGTAATGGGTTAAACGTAATAGAGAGAGAACAAGCCTTCAGAATTGATTTAGTCTTAGTGGTAACCAGACTATTTCTATTCCGGAAGGAGGGAGGGAGGAATGAGAAGTTTTGATATTTTTTAAGTTAAAAAACTTTTATTTTAATTCTAAGTTGAGTGTATTCAACGCTCATGGTGCAACGGATATTCGGCGCGCATGCTTGTTTCGTCCAGTTGCGTTCAAACGCAAGATACGCGACGTGTAGTAGGTCTCGTGGTTTTATTTTCAGACGAATGCAAAATAGTTCGTGTGACAAACAGTGTCAAAAAAATATATAGGTACTCAGATACATTATTAATATTGAAAAATTTGCCAAAAAAACACAGTAACTTCTTCACGCTAATTTGATAAGAATATGTATGTTTGTATATATATCTATAAATAACAGTACTTTATTATTTTCAAAAGAATGACGGACGTTCTCCATTCCCATTGGTCCATTCAAGAGCCAAACTCTATTATTTCGCTGGACACAATATAGCAAAGAAGTAAATTTTGGAGATGTCAACAAAGCTATTTAAACCCTTACAGGCGGTCATATTTTTTTCACGATACATCATCGCCCCTATGTATAGTTTATTCCAGATAACGCGCTTCAGTTCTTGCCAAGTGTTTTCTATTAGTTAAGAGGGCATTGTAAAAGGTAACGCTTGTCTTTATATATTTTTGTTGAAATGGTTGGACAACAAAAGGCACATTGTGTATCTGTTACCCTTTAACTGTGGTGGCATGCATGTTGCATTTGTGTGCAGTATCTGTTTTTTGTTGCAATGCTGCGTGACGGGTATTTTTGAGCAGAGATTTTTTTTTGAAACACATAAGGATGGATTGAATCTGTGATGTCTCTGAGTGCGATGTAAGGAACATCACTTTGTGCATAGTTTCCATGGTTTTTCGCTACTGATATAGCACGAGATTGAAGAATTGTTCGTATTTGCTTAATGGAAAGATACGATGTTTTTAATCAGTAAAAAAAAATTATGAAAGACTTTTTAATGACCGGAATTTATTTTTGGTGTGTTTTTCTTCTGGACCCATGTTAATGAAACTTTTCTTACATTTAATAAATTTTTTTCTTTGCACATTTTATCGTTGTTGAGTTCGTCTCTCAACCACGCTCTCTCGACTCAGTAAAAAAAAAGTGTAAGGAAGTGCCATGCGACGATCCTGAAGTGAAGTGAAGGGGAAACTAATGCTGATATAAAAAAAAAATAAACGTTTACTTCCCGTATCGACAGCTCGTGAATAAAGCGCAAAGCCACTAGATTGTCTTCTTATTTTTTCCTCCTTTATATTTTACGAGAGACGGCCGTTATTTAAAGTGCAGTTTCGTCACGGGCTGTAATATCTAAAGCGTTTGGAGGTTATTACTAAATTCTTTGAAGTCCCGCCATCGTATACCGAAGCTTTTTTCTTCTTTTTTTTCGTTTCATAACAGTGCGATGTAAAACCATGCCTTTAATTTTGTTCTATCCTTTTTATTTTTTCTCCCAATATTAATTGGCTTCAGCTGTTGCCCCGTTACAGAATTTTCTCCGTGGCATTTACAAATTCTGCTTACCTAGTAACGAAAGAAAACTGTGTAATGCGTATATGTCATGTCAAGTTTGTGCATAAGGCTTCGTGTAGGTTGCATTTTAGCCGACTGTTTTTATAAGACTAAAACTATTTTAATTACCAGCGTGGTCACAAATGAGCCACTCTATGAATGTTACGTGAACAGTCATGTTACTGGCGTTCTTGCAGCAGTCTTACATAGTTTCAAAGCACCCTGCATAGCATTAGAAAAATATAATCGTAAAAAAAAAAATCCTGTATTCATAATAGCAAGGGGTCCAACTCATACATAAAACTAGCACAATTAAATTTCGTGATGACCCATCAGGGTTACAGATAAACATTGTAAGAGGTTACAGATAACATTGTAAGGACATCGGTCAGTGACTTGACGATTCAATTTAAATTCAAAATTTGTTTCTCTTTATCAGACTGCTGTAGCAGTGTTCACGTTTCAACGAGAAGTCGTATTGAAAAGTTTCCTTTGTGCGCTGCTCTCATTTGTGTGCAAGTGGAATTGGTTGTTGTTGTTGTTGTTTTGGACTAACAACGGCTTTCTGTATAATGCAGACTTATTTCGTGAACGTTATCCGGTAGAGACTTATTTATTTAAACGCTATAGGGTTACTTTGTGCCGTGGTTAGTAAGATTATTATTTAAGACGTGTTTTTTTTCTCGGAATAATCACATATGCCCAGCAGTGCAGCAACAACGAAGCAGCCCTCCTGCAATAGCTTCATGCGTATTTGAAGTTGCAGCAAATGAAAAGTCATTTTTACAGCCGAGGGTTGTGACTGTAAACCTGTTGGATTCGTGAGGAGCTGCAATCTGTGTCCCAATGGCTTCGTGCGTCTCAATCTCACTATGCGGTCTAGGCCTGTTTGCATGCAATAAACGGAAAACTTTATAACGATAGTCAAAGAAATTTCCTTAAATTGTGGGTTTTGGCGTTAATGTTACGTTTATCATCTCTGTCTCACATTTATGATTTCCTTCTCAGTGAGAGGAATTTAATTTCAGAAGAGGCCTGGACACCACTGACCTCCCCCCCCCCCCTCCTTCCCACCCTTAGAATCTACGCGCAAGTTCAAAGCCATTTTTTTCGTGTATTAACTGTATCGGGAAGATGTTAAATATACTAACTACTTCCTTTTTCCTCGTGTGTGTATTTGCAATATATGCTTGCCTGGCTAGGATAAAGTAAAATTGTTTGCGACGTTATGGCCAGATATAACTTCCAGGAACTGACAGTGTAATGCACTACACATAAAAATCCGCACGAATCGCAAAATAGTATAAATTTCTGCAAATCGTAGATAGTAAAACAGCTCTAATTTCGTTGAATATTTCTCAGTCTGAATAAGTGACATCTGTTTTAACAGTATTTTAAGTATTTATTGGAGATTGTTTAAATCTCAATTTTCTCTAATCCGGATCTCGAAATCGAATCCCAAACAGTACTTCGAATATACCCTTCGAATCCGAATGTAGGTCTCATGTGTATAAAATAAATTGATGTACAAGAAATGAAAATTTTTAACTATGGTTTTGGAAAATTTAACTCTTTAAATGCTTGACTTGATGTAAGTTTTTGGACATACGCCATTGCTAAGAACTTTTTCTGTTGAAGAAAAACTAATAAATAAAATAAATAAAAATACACAAGAAAGACAAAAAACACACAAAATTAAGCAAACAATTGCTGTTGTCAACAAGAATATAAACACCACAAAATATTTCGAAACAGAAATATGGTCAACAAACAAAGAAAAAACAAAGAAAAAAGTACTAAGTGAACAAAAAAACACACAAATGATGACAACACAAAAATATTGAAACCAAAATAATTCAGCACAACAGTTGAAACGAGACAAAAACACGACAAAACGTAAAGACAAAAAAATACAATAGTTTTACCAAAACAGAAACAATTGTATTTTTTTGTCTTTTCGTTTTGTCGTGTTTTTGTCTCGTTTCAACTGTTGTGCTGAATTATTTTGGTTTCAATATTTTTGTGTTGTCATCATTTGTGTGTTTTTTTGTTCACTTAGTACTTTTTTCTTTGTTTTTTCTTTGTTTGTTGACCATATTTCTGTTTCGAAATATTTTGTGGTGTTTATATTCTTGTTGACAACAGCAATTGTTTGCTTAATTTTGTGTGTTTTTTGTCTTTCTTGTGTATTTTTATTTATTTTATTTATTAGTTTTTCTTCAACAGAAAAAGTTCTTAGCAATGGCGTATGTCCAAAAACTTACATCAAGTCATGCGCTCCCATTGCACAAATCTTTTAAAGATAACTTTAAATGCTTGGTTCGTGAAATAAGCTTCCTTATAATATTGTAATTTTTATTATATAATTACATGTTGAAATACAATATCTTAGAAAATTTTAACAGGTTAGGAATGAAAAAAAAAATTGATCTGGTAAACTACAGAGGTTATCCGAGTTTATTTTTTTTATTTACTTTATTTCCTTTAATATTTTTCTTCGGGTGATTTTCCTCGAATATCGAATCCTTCGTATACGAATACTTGTTGGTTGTTGAGGTTTTTATTTCTGTTGGATTCCCCTGGTGAAACCGTAAATATGTCAGGCATTATTGTCAACGGGGACGCACCACAACGCCGAAATACCACAACGCCGAACGTACAATAACGCCGAAATATCACAACGCCGAACGTACAATAACGCCGAATGCCAAATTGACTACAACGCCGACAGCTAGAAAACTGCTGTGTACCACAACGCCGAATTACCACAACGCCAAAATAAATTAACGCCAAAAAATGTCATTGCAGGACTGCCACAAAGGTTAGGTTAGCCTAGGTTAGGCTAGCCTAGGTTAGGTTAGGTGGTGGTATTTCGGCGTTAAGATACATTTAAGAAACGCACACATTCATTCAGTTGTTTTTAATTTTGCTCCTGTGGACCTCCCTCCCCTCAGCAACATTTTTCGGCGTTGTGATACACAGCAGTTTTCTAGCTGTCGGCGTTGCGGTCAATTTGGCATTCGGCGTTATGGTATTCGGCGTTATCGTACGTTCGGCGTTGGGGTAACGATCCGTTGTCAACGACGCCCACTCAGCAGATGCCTGTCAACTGTAGCGACAGTACGTGGTGACGCCGAGGGCGCTGCAGGAATGCGAGGGGCCGTGGGAAATGCAGGGCCGGGCCGTGGGAAGGGTTGGCAGCACTGAAGGTTGCCCAAGCGCCAGCGCCGCGCTGAGAAGTAGAAAGTGGGGCGGGCATAATCGGGGGGGAGTGTTGTCTAATAGCCGGGACCGCGGCGACTCCTCGCGGCCAGTGTTGCCAAACCTCCCCACCTCTTCCCCTACCTCTCCCTCCTCAGTAGCTCCACGGGTTGGTCCCTGACCAGCCTCAACACCCCGCGCGACACCGCGAGCATCGCGTCCTTGGCTGTCTGCCGCGCGGTCACTTCTCCTCGGTACACGTCACTTGTTACGAAGTACCGCGGTGCTGCCATCTGTCGCGGACGGCAAGAACCACAGTTCACCAAGCCGAAGGGAAGGGGGTACCTCCTATTTCAGGTCAAGATTTTATATTTACATTAATTACAGATAAAATTGTAGATTTTTTTTTTCAATTGTTGTAACTTTCACGAAATGAAAAAATATATTCATCGCACAACCTTTTTTTTTGCATAATTAGCGGCCAAAGTTACATTTTTTTTTTTTTTGTGGTTTGTAAATAAGGAGAATTTAATTTAATGCAGAACTGAAACTTTTTTAGGTTTAAAACTGAAATGCCACTGGCTACTTCAGAAATGGTTTGAATTTCTTTCAGAAAATATTAATTAATTTTACCTGACATTTCAAAATTCTCAAATTTGTTACGATTTTGACAGCCAAGAAACATGAAATGAGTTACTTTTACTTTTTATCGGAGCAGTTTCGTTACATACAGTTTTTAACCTTTACGCTCTGCAAGTCGAATGATTTGAAATTTAACGCAGCTGCTCCGGCGACGAATTCTAGCGGCTGGTGCGGGAACTAGTCGTGATTCGCGTCCAGAAATGCAGTTGAAAACACAAATTGCGTATATTTACCACACTCGGCATTATTTTTAATCCTTATACGTTTGAATTTCTTGTCCGAGACTCGTATTATAAGTGTACTTGCAACATGAGAACACGTGAATTTGCTCGTTACCGAAGTTACGCGCTAACTTTTTTTTTTTTTTTTTTGCGTTGGTCATTTATAATTTGAGTTGTTCTTTTGTGTGTTTCTGTATTTTCAAACTTACAGTTGTTAAAAATAAATAAAAATTGAAATAAAAGTTAAGCAAAGATGAGGGTAGTATCGATAAGCGATGACGATTTTGTTTCACTCGTCCAGGCGCGCGAGCGCGTAACACTCTAGGGTGGAATAGGCTGTGACGAAAGTGACCGGTTTGACGGGGGTTTCGAAGCCCGTCGCAGCGGACATAAGTGGCTGTGATTGGTCGCGGCGCAGGCAATCACAGCCGTGCGGACACCCGTGATTCCGGAACAATACCACGCGACAGGTCCAACACTGGCGTGTCGAGTTAATGTCGTGCGTCGAAGAACGTTGCAAAACAGGCGTCAAGTTGTACATGTACCACAAAAAAAAAATGTTAATATCATCAGAATATTTAATATTTTACATTATTTTTTATTATAAATTTCTGGTAGAATTATCAGTTTTTTTAAATATAAATCTTAAAATTCTGATTCAAAACTTTTATTAAATAACTCAATAATTCACAATTTTTTTTTCCAATTCAATAAACTTAACTACGGTAAAGTTTGTATTAAAAATAATAATTTTGTATAAATGTTTGTATGTTTGGACTCACCAGTGATGTGTAACATCTAACCTCGGCAACAAGCCAACTTGTGTGTTCTATTGTTGAAAATGCACTGATAATTAGAGACCTGAAAAATTCGCGGATTCATTTCGCGATAGGCTAGAATCCAAACTAGTTCGACTTCATGCTGCTTCAGTGATTGGACCACAGTTTACCTGAATGACCCTAAGCCAATGAAGAATACTGAACAACAAAAAAAAAAATAGCGAATCACAAGCATTCCAGTTGATAGGTGTCACGGATTAGTAGCCACATCAGCAAGTTTAATTTCCATAAGTACATAGAGGATCGTAGAGTCTATCCTATAGGTAATTGAAACCGCGAATTTTTCCAGTCCCTACTGATAATACGTAACTATGACACGAAATTTAAGGTGGAATTCTTTAAAATAATGCCTAGCGTGGTATATATACGTAATTTATGTTTCCGACTACATTTCTGGACGCGTATCACACGCATTTTTCGCACCCGAACCTTAAAAAAACAATAATACTGAACCTCGAAATTGGACCTGATATTTTGACAAGGAAAATTCGTTAGGCAGTTAATACTTTACATTTTCCCTTTGTCTTTGTGAAATACACGTTGGCGCCATCCGCCACAGATGGCAGCACCGTGGTTGTTACACATTCCCGTTCTTTGACTTCCGTCGCATTCACGAAACCAGTCCCACCAAATGTCGCATATACCGAGAGCTAAGATGTTACACATCATAAATTCCTGTCGCAAGAATACTGAGATTTGTTTTAAAAACCATTGCTAGTAAACTTAAACGAACAGCATTTCAGAGAAACATTTCTTATCGGTTTTATTGTTTTTATAAAATTTGCTAACTAGGCGTTAATAGCAATTAAATAGTAGTCGTTGTAGATGTACTGCAATTTTTTACCAAAACTTTAGAGCCAAATATTATTTTATTAAATTATATAATGGTCTTATTTTTTAATGTGACCTGTGTATACTGTGTTGGCTTAGTAAGCTATTATTTAATATTTATCGGTAATAGTAATCAGTTAAACAGGCTCATCTCCATTCGCTTAGGCATAATGAGGGTATCCACGACAACCATGTAGTAAGACCGCAGTGTAGCATTTGCTTGGAGTGATTTGAGGAGATAGACGTCAGCTTGGCTGGGTCGGAATTTGAACCAGGGCCCTCTCTGGAAAGCGAATCCCAGTGTCTCGCGCTTGCGTCGTTTCGCCTCGGTGTCGCTGCTACTGGCGATCGTTGGGCCGGACGCAAGAAACGCAAGGACGCAACTAGTCGTTTATAAAACACGGAAATCGCAAGCTGTCGCCAACTCTACAACATGAAATTTAAAAAAAAAACAATGATTCTTTTGACAGTCCGAGTTTATATTTAGATCATGTGAAATTGACACTGGTTTGATTCAAAAAGTGTTAATTGTTTCCATTGTGCTAAAGTTCAAAAAGTGGAAACGTGATGAAAGTAATAAAAAAAGCACATCGTAGCCTTCTATTCTATGCACATAACAGCTGCGTCTTTAAAACATTTTTTTTGGGACACTTCACTTGAATTATAAAAGGTGCTGACGCAAGCCGAAACCTTTGAATATATATACTGTATAGAAGTCGCGAGTGGATAGGATTTACTCTACGTTTTTCAGAAGCGTATAATGAGCAGCTTGGGAACTTCATCGCTGCAGTGCGCTGCCGTAACGCCCTGTATCGTCTTAGTTGTTATTTATACGTTAGAGTGCAGCACTGTCGCCCGCTGTTATTCCCCGCACCCCTCACCCATCATTCACTGCAGCTCAACGTCGTTCAACAAGAGGGGGAAGGGGTGTCTGAAGAGTTGGACACTTGTCCGCTAGGGACCACCACAAGTCGATGCCCTAGAGATGGTGGCGATTGCGGCGGTGAATTAACCAACTACCTCAAAACCGTATTAGAATTTTTAACCTGGGCTGGCGACTTCTATACAGTATATATATTCAAAGCCGAAACGCAAGAATTTGAAAGTTGGCCAGTGCTTACGTTGCTATATCTTTTGTTGGACTTTTTTTTTTTTTTTTTTTTTTTGCGTTTTCTTGAGTGTTTTAAAAACCCGACCTTAGAGCAAAAAAGCTTTTGCGGCATCTGCTTAGATTTCCTTATCTGCCAGTATCACTGTCAAAATCATGCTTAGTTGGCAGTTATAATGTGAAAGTTGTAAAATCTCACCGCACTTTGTGTGTCATTTATAGTTTCGATGCTTTGAATATGGTGTCTCACACGCCATTTTTTTTTTCATTTTTTTTTTTTTTTTTTTCATTTTCTTGTCATTCAGTTATTTTACGGGTAATTTCTGTACATTTAACAACCACTCTTGAATTTCTTGTTCTGTCACACGTACTTACAACAGATAATCATTTAGGGATATATAATTACTGCAAAAGGTCGTGCGACTTTTTACATCCATTATATGACACACATTAAATATCTGTTGACAATATTTGTGACAGAAAAACCAATTCAAGAGAGTTATAGTGTTAAATTTACAGAAATGTCCCGTAAATAACAGTTTAACAAGGGTGGTGGAGGGGGGAATTAACATTGTGAGATCTCACCTTAACCGTTTGATACTTCGTGACGAGGAGGTACATAAATATACTGCATCAATTTAATCAGACAATAATTATTTTACTTTAACAAACGTGCATGTCAGTTTGAGTACCATTTATAAACAAACGTAGGTCATTGTTTAAATTAGTTGAATTGGACAGTCCTGGAGGTGTTAATTATTTCAGCAGGTGAACATCTTCCCGAAACTCAATACCATTGGAAGTGCATTTACGACATACTTGTGTATACAGTAACCAATTTCAATTTTTTCACGCTTGTTAATTTTTTTTTGTTATTTAGACATTACCTGAAGTCCTTGCTCCAAGTTGGGCAAATAATGGTTTATTGCATCAGTTGGTGTAAACAAGGTGCGAATCCGTATAAACAAAGCTAGACAACATTAATATTATATTAATATTTGAATTGCGTTTCTTTTTTTGTGATTATAATGTAGATATTTGTGAAATGCTTAGAAAAAAAATTGAGAAGATTTGGCAAAGTTGCAGAAAGAATCTCCACCCAACTCTATACTAGCATCTGTTATCCCCGTAACGGAATTGAAAGAACGTGAATGTTTTGTTTTGTATGAAATGTTTCCTTGTGCGCATTCTGTCCTTTGAGGGACGAACTTGTCGTGTAGTTAGTTTCAGTGGGCCACTTGATTCAAGGCAGGAAGAATATTCTTATTCGAGTGGCAGTGGTACACACACTCACTTACAGACCTACTTCTGCACTTGCGTGTGTTTGGTTGCACTCTCCTCCTCATCCTTCCCCCCCCTCTCTTCTACTACAACGCACTTTCCCCTTCGTCTTCTATCAACATGTACTTCCCCTACCGGCTTGGCTCCCCTCATTCAAATAGATTTCAAGGCTCGTCCCTGCCCCCTTGCTTCGTCCTTTTTCACCCCCCTCCGCTTCTTCGTTTCACCCCCTCTTCTACCTCGTTTCCCCCCTTTCTCGGTTATCTCCCCGCCTGTTTCTTCCCCTGCCGGCTGTAACGATTGGCCAGCCTGGCTGTAGTTCGCCGCCCGGCCACCTCACGCGTGCGGCAGCACCTTCCGGCCAGGCGGGCCTACTCGACGAGTCTGGCTTTTTTTTTTTTTGAAGTAGGTTCAAAGAACCCCGCCGACAATTGCTGTGACCTTAAAAGTGCAGAGCGTAACGATCTGAAATCAATGAAAAGTATTACTTGCCGGCTTTGTGCATTTACACATGCATTGATTGAATGTGGGGGGGGGGGGGGTGTTTTTCCCCCCTGTCAATATAGCGTGTAGCGCGAGCCAGATTAAAAATTAACCTGGTCATAGCGATGTTCTTATCCTTCCCAAGCAAAATGAAAAAAAAAATGTTTCCTCTACTACTATATCTTGGATTTGGTGTTTCATTTGGCATATTTTCAGATTACCGCAGATGAAATGCGTAGTACAACTGTGACTTGACATTCAGTTTGTTCTACGTCAGAGCTGTGAACAAAATATGTGCATTCCAACTAATCTAGTGGGTCCAGCTAATCCTGCCGTGTTTAAATAATCTGAGGAGAACGGGTAGGAAATATTTATGGGCCCCAGATTTATTCTAACGAATCAAAATTGGGTTGTATGTTTGTGGAACAAATATTATTTTGTTTACTTCGACATCCCAGAGACGGTCCATTGTTTTGTATTTCTATATGCATTGAAATTTGTTCATTATGAAATATTAAAACATTTTTCTGTGGCCATTTTAATCACTGTTTCTAAAATTCAAAAATTCCATTAAAACGAGAATTGTATTTTATTGTATTTTGATGCTTTTTTTAAATAAATGTTTACTTTAAATTAACTTTATTTTGATATATTTTTTTGAGTACATTAGAGAGGGTATTTGAAAATACACTCTGGCAATTTCAAACTTCAATTTTCTTTTGTCTTCAGGCTGTTTTCGTACTTAACAATGGCATTCGGTAGTAATTCACAGGGTTAAAATTTCCTTATCAAATACTAAATACAGAAACCTGCAAATTCAGGATTGTCGTGGCCATTCATTACAGATAAAATAATTTTTAAGGGGGACACTTCCTGTATTTTTTTTTTATGCTAGCTGGCAGTCAAAGATTAGTTATTTTGATGTGCCTATTTGGAGACTTGGGTAAAATAAAAAAAATGCACTGTCCTAATGCATTGGAGTTAGAAGCTATGGATGTCCAATCGACTCATGGTAGATAATAATATGTTTTGTTGTTTTGTTCCAGTGGTGTGGCAACGCTGAGCTGCAGCGACAGCTCGGCGCTATCGAGCAGCGGCACCAGTGACATCACAGAGCCCCGCTCACCCTTCAGCACCACCTCCAACCACTCGTCAGAATGCAGTGACGACTCGTCCGGAGTCCCCTCCCCGGGCAAGCTCTCGTACCTGACGCCGCCGGTGTGGGACCCGTCGTGTCCGACCCAATGGCAGCCCGCTGATGGTTCCCCCCAGTCTTCCAAAAAGAGGACTCACCAGTGGTCTTCCGAGGTTCCTATATGCGAGGAGAACGACTCGGACGCGCGGACGTCCCCGTGGAAGCTGACCAAGAGATGCAGCGCTAAGAGCATGGCGCCGAACGTGCCTTCGTCGCAAGAAGGCGGGGACCACTGGCCATGGAGCGGCAAGGAGCTGGAGACAGACGAGGGCCCGCCTTTGCCGCCGCCGCCCCTGGTGGCCCCATCCACACCGCTCACGCCCGTCACTGCCAACATCATCGCGAACGTCCCCCCAAAGTCGCTCAAGCACCAAACTGCCATCGTCAACCAAAAGACTGCCATCGCGAAAGATGTCACCGCCGTGCCCAGTTCCAAAAGAACTCCAGAAGATGTCACCTCAGTGCCGAACTCCAAGAGACTCCGAGTTGAACAGAAGAGCGGCAAGCAGCTGCTGCCCAGGAACAAGAACAGCAGCAGCTGCAGCAACGCCGGCCCAGCAGTTGCGCGCAAGTTCCCGGAGCAGTGCGTGTCCTATTCGCGGCGCAACATTCCTACCGCCCACAAGAAAACCAAGTGTGGCAGCATCAACAACAGCAACAATACCACGTGTGTTAAAACAATTGCTACGGGTGCGAGTAACGCTGGTGACAGGACACAGGACAAAAATGCAAGTGGTGTTAGGAAAAACGTTTCGACGTCGGAGTTCAGGTGCCCAAGTGTTCAGCCTTTAGGCAAAAATTGTGCAAGAGAGACCAAGATGCGGGGGAACGAAGTGAGCGACTTTTTTCCTAGTGCTTCCACGCCACACGCAGCAGCAGCAGAAGATAAAACGGGAACAAAAAAGGCCTCGCACCAGGCAGCAGAAGCACGCCCTTGGGACAGATTCGACATGAGTCCTCGCACCGCTAAAATTTTTCAGAAGATAGCGGAGCCGAAGAACGGCAGCTTGCCGACCCTGCCTCACACGAGGAAGGTGTTCTCCAAGTTGCTCCCAGCACCAAAGAACGTCGACTTAAATAGAAACGGGATTAATGTTTCGCCTTCTCAGTCTCGTGCCTCTGAGAAGCTGGATTTACTGCTCGCTTCACCCTCTTCCGCAAAGCTCACCGTCTTGTTAGCCCCTGTCCCCAAGCACAACAACTCTGTCGCGAAGCTCGCCAAACCAGAAAGTCTTTCAAACTCTGTTGTCTGTAGTAAAATTTGCAGTAGTTTACTAAAACCACTTGTGCCCATCGTAGACGTAGGGAAGAACGGGTCTCAGGATGTCTCCGACGCATCCCCTAAAGCAAAGGTGGCGTCGGAGAAAGAACCACTCGTAGTTAGTTCCTCACCTTCACCGTCGGAGCGCAGCAGCAGCACCAGCGGCGTGTGCGAATCGGAAGCTGCAGCATGCTTGCCTCCGGACGTGGCGGAATCGAGTCCCGCCACATCGCTCACTTCCCCCATACTGTCTGCCCCGCGCACCATCCGGTTCCCCGCGGCGGACAGAACCGTGAGCTCCTCGTCGGGACACGGCTCCCAGCAGGACCAGCTCGAGGGAGCGGCCTGCAAGTGGTCAGAGTGCAGCGCCTGCTTCGACTCCAGCACCGGACTACTGGAGCACCTGCAGGTCAGCTTACACCTCGGCTGTACGCTGTCTGCGTAACACTTTCGCCCATGATAGTCACTTCGAGTGTTGCCCCAAAGATGAAATACTTAGTTTTGAGGAGGATGTGGAGTACCACGAGAAAACTCACTGGCTCATATGTTCATGGTAGGAGAATACGTAGACCTAGGTCCGCCCATGATGGTCACTTTGAAGGTTGCCCCAAAGATGTAATATTTAGTTTTGGGGAAGATGTGGAGTACCACGAGAAAACTCACTGGCTCATATGTTCATGGTAGGAGAATACGTAGACCTAGGTCCGCCCATGATAGTAACTTCGAGTGTTGCCCCAAAGATGTCATATTTAGTTTTGGGGAAGATATGGAGTACCATGAGAAAACTCACTGGCTCATATGTTCATGGTAGGAGAATACGTAGACCTAGGTCCGCCCATGATAGTCACTTCGAGTGTTGCCCCAAAGATGTAATACTTAGTTTTGGGGAAGATGTGGAGTACCTACCACGATAAAACTCACTGGCTCATGAAAACATGTTAACATGTTTCCTTTTTTACTCTGCTGGGAATCAGAAACAAAGTAAGTACTTATGTGCATAAAATTGTAGTACTAATTTTCGGTTGCAATTAAGTGTTATGTAGCACAACTATCATTGATACCAATCCGCCTGATTTCCAAGGAATTTTTCTTAAAACCCGTGAGACACTGCCAGTTGTTGACGAGCATTTACAATCTATATTCACCCATAGAATCATGTGTTACTGTTTGTAGCCCTGACTCATTCAATATCCTTGTAGTATTTTAATCATGAGTTCTGGAACATTATCAGGGGTATAAATTGCTGCTCACATTTTTAATTCTAAACTAAAATTAACAAAGTTCTACTTGCCACTGAAGTTGCCAAACACAGTCAAATTTTAATTGATTTGTAACTTTTAGCTGTCTATTGTCATCAGCTTTATAGCAGGGCCATCGAGAAAAACTAAGGACTCTTGAGGCAAATTATTTTGTCAGGCCCCTTCCCCATTATTTAATGCACAACTTTTCTAACCCCCTCAATTTAAAAAAAAAATTCTAAAGACTAAAAGTTACCATGGCCATATCTCTAAACATGATGTGTGCATATCAAATAACTTATAAGGTTTCCAATACTTGTAAATTGTGACATGCTATCAGAGTTATCACACACGCACACACAAATACACACATTAAAAAAAATTCTAAACTCACCCGGCCATACCTTGTGCCCAGGTCCTGGGGTTTATTTCTCCTCCCCTCCCTCCCATCTTCGAATGGCCCTGCTTGATAGGTACAAACATTATTGTGGTCATGCAACAGAAATCTCCAGAACATATGTTATAAACCCCCGTATTTGGGATATGAAGGCCAATTCACATGGCACAGATATAATTCGAAAGCTCTTTGGAACTTATAATATACTTTGTACGTGAAGCCATTCACTTGCTTGACAAATTGCTAGTGTTCATTTTCTTTAAAAAAAAAAGTTCAAGTTTTGACATGAATACCTTATCCACAAAAGCTTATTATTTTTACAACACACACTTACAACTTACACTTCTGAAGTAGACTTAAATATTACAAATACAAAAGTTGATGCAATTAGCAAACCAAATAGATAAATTACATGTAAGAATTTTTTTTCTGGTTCAAATAATGTGCTTAGTGTTTTAACTTTTTTATTCTGGTTTTCTCAGCAAACTTGTTAACTATATAAATTATTGGAATTGTTTTGGAAGTGTACAAAATCTTTAAAAACTGAAAATTTTTAATAGATTGTGTAGTGTATTCTTATACAGTTTTTGTTTACTACTAAACTATCTGATTGCTGTATAGGTCTTTTTTTTGTATGGAAAATCATTTTATTATTTTCGCTAGAAACCGTTAAATTATTCCTGTACATATGGTTTTCCCAACCGGTGGTGTGCGTACCACTAGTGGTACATGGCAACGTTGCAGGTGGTACGCGATCAAATGCTGTCAAGCAGAGTTCCATTGACCTTAATAATTTGATAATGGACAAACAGCAACAAGTTTCCCACTAAAAATAGCTGTCTTAATTTTTGGACTCAATTTGAAATAATAGTATATTTTTTTTTAAATATTGTTAAATTTTAATTAATGTCTACAATTGTTTGTCTTCAGAGTTTGTGTTATAAATAAAACTTTCATTTTGCAATAGACATTTTATTTTTTCCTAAATTTAAAAAAAAATAACTATAGCTTATATATTAATATCTACAACTAAAAGGTTAAGTAGGCCTATTGCCTAGTGGTAAATCAACGCTCCTAAAAATGTCAAGAGGTAAGACTTTGCTAAAACGTTGGGAACCCCTTCTGTACATAATGTCTTTCACATAGGAAGCATATCAGTTAATAAACACAATTCTGTATAACTTTATGGAAGATAATTATTTAGTGCATACAGGTAATGGTGAGTTTTACGTACAATTTTCATTGTACTATTGTTATTGTGCAAATAATTGGTGATGGTGTATACTAAAAAGGTACAAAGAGGGGTTATGAAAGTAGGGAACCAACAGTTGAAATTTTTTGAGAAATGCTTTTACATTTTAAGAAAAACAATTTTGTAAACCAATATCCTTGTTATTAATCTTAAACAACAGTAGACATGAGTTTACATTAGTGTGCTTTTTCTATCATGCATAGAACCATTTGTATTACTTAAGTGATGTGACACTATGCAAGGCAATAATACATAAATCTTTTAATAATAAACTAAACCCATATTTATTCCATATCCCCTTCTTATTAGTGAACATTAAAGGGAGCTTCCAATATATATATATATATATATATTTTTTTTTTTTGTTAAGCTTAGATATAGATATTAAGCTGGAAAGTGAGCCTGTGTATGCACTATACAACACAGTTATGATGGGACTTCAATATTTTCCCACTGTATTGGAAAAAAGGAAAGAATTGACAAAAGTTTTGTATTACATTAAAACCATGTCAAAGTTCCTAGGAATGTTCACGTGTTGCAGGTTGTTGTTGCTAGACCCACAAAATTTTAAAAATGCAATGATTGTGGCAGTGTGTACGAAAGTATGGTTAGCAGTTTACAAAATAAATTTTAATGGAATTATTCTGAAAATGGCATGATTGGTCAGGAAAAAACAAAAGTAAATAATGTTTTCAGTGTAATATATATTTTTTTTATTTAATGAACCTTTACCTCCAAAACTTTAAAAATTGCGGCGGGGGGGGGGGGGGGAATCCAAAAAACGATATTTGTTCTGGCTGATGTCCCATCGCCAAGCAAGATAGCTGCGTGTAACTGGCCCCCTTGTAGGCTGTTCTGCACGGCCAGCCCACAGCGCCACAGCGTCCCGCCCTTGTTCCTTGCAGACGAAGCACGTGAACGCGCAGGTGCCGAGCGAGACGTACGTATGCCTGTGGGTGGGCTGCAAGGTGTACGGCCGCATGTCGTGCTCCAACACGTGGCTGGAGAGACACGTGCTGAGCCACGGCGGCAACAAGGTGCTGCGGTGCATCTTCGACGACTGCTCCCAGAGGTTCAGCTCCCAGGTAAAGACGGGACTCCGGGAGCGGTGGGGCCTCCGCGCTGTTCCTTGCCGTATCGGCCTCCGCCGGCACTGGCAGCGGTGTTGCGTTCGCGACATCGGGGAAGCTTCCCTTACATTTTTCAACTTGACCATTTCTTGGTGTTGGTACCATAATATCGGTAGCAAGTTTATGAAATGAGATTTTGTCTTACACTCCATGTTGATTTTTCATTTTTTTTCGTAATTACGTTCATTTAAGGGCTTTATCTAAAATTTAAACTCCGTACATCCCTTGCATTAGTTGTTCTGCTACAAATATTTTCAACAGAAATTAACTTATTGTAATATCATGGGTGTAAAAAGGCATGCAAGACTTTGTAAATTTTCCCATGCTGTTCGAAAAATTAGATGTTAACTATTGTAAAGTAGTTCGGCAAAGTCCCGTTAACGCAAAGACTGCGTGCTAGGTTGGTGTGTGAAGGCGAAGAAGCTTGTGATGTGCAGGCCATTGTCACCCTTAGTGATTCCGTGTTTTTAGAACTTGTTTTGGAGTTGCATTGTTTGTTGGAGGTCTGGAAGTTCAAAGCATAAGGGTGATTATTGTCTTGTGCGACAGTTTTAATATTGTTTCTACTTATCTTGTGAGCAGTCTTTGTGCAGTATGTGTTTGACCCTATGGGATTTCAAGCCTCTTCCCTATCATTTTATGGCATGTTTGCCTATCAGCTGCTTACATGATTTTGGACCATTATTTGTAACATTAATAGTGTGCAAATAATGGATAAACACTGGTATTTTAATGTTGATTTCCTATTTTGCTGCAAACAAAGCATGCACAGAACATTTTATGAATTTCGGGCCACATAATTCAATTTTATGTATAAAAGATGTTTTGGAATTTGTTTTCCTAATTAGCATCTCACCTTATAAAAAAGGTGTATTTTACTTTATGTAATTAGTGATCAAATTAAATGTTAGGCTGTAAAGTTCAGACAGACACTATGCTTGGGTTAGATATGTGTTCCAGAGATAATTCTGGACAATATAGGCTTATCTGTAAGAATTTTCTGATACATATTGCAAATGTTTTTCTACCTCAGTATAATGGTAAAGGGGTCCTTAAAACAGCCTTTTTATTTATTGTACAGAGGGTGTGAGCCGTGGGTGAAGGTAAACAGCAGGAATCAACCCGAAATAAATCTGAACCAAGCGGTTAATTTGGTACCAGATTATAGAATTTTCTTAACTTTCTTAACTTTAAATACTTTAAAGACTTTTCACTGTAATTGGTTTTAAAGTCTATTTGTAGACAGACACCACTTGGAAATATTGAACAGTGTTTAAATATCTGTTTTATAACTGGCGGCCCAGGCAATTTCAGTTTGAATTACACAATATTAACTTTACTGATAAACATTATAATCCATTATATCAAGATAATCTATCAATCTATTGTGTGTGCGCCTGTAGTTAAATGAGGGGTAAATTGTATTGGCCGAAATGGTTTTCTGTGTGTGATAATAAAAACTTCGCAGTTACATGTCATCAGTCTCTTAGGTAGGGTAAGTTACTTTTGACATGTTTTGGAAGGATTCACAAGTGGGAAGGGGGAAATTAAGCCGAGTAGGGTTTAAAAGTGGGGAATTAACCACAGATTAGTTAAAGTTGTAAGATTGGCCCGATGAAGTTTGTTGGGAAGCGGGTTCCACTCTTAGTTCGCTTACATCACAGTATCACAGTCAATGGCAGGTGGCCACTTTGATGTTCCCAGTCAGGGGTTTTCTTCTTTTTCCTCTCAAAATCAGTTTTGGGGCCACACCAGGTTCGCAAATACCTGTTTCACTGGATTGATGTTGATCAGCCAAGGGGCTGGATTGGATCTCTAGCCATTGCTGCGGAGAGGCTCAGCGGGTGAACAAGACCTTCTGTAGCATGAAGGATAGTGTTATAAAACCCAATGTTGAGACCCTGACAAATATGTATTATGATCTTAAAAATTTAAAAACCCAACTGAGAAATCCGAATCACTATCTGTAAGTTAAGATGGTTGTTGTTGAATTCAGTAATTCAGCTTATATTTGAAAAGGAGTGGTAAGCTCCGCAGTGGAGGAAAAACTTGAATAAACAATCAAGCTTAAAGATTTAAGTTATCTTTTGTTTATACTGTTTTATTTTTCTACCAAATATTTTCTTTTCAGAGACCATCCTTACTGTTAAAAACAATGTAGAGGACACAAAATTCATTTATATACACTAAACTTATAAAAAAAATTGCATTAAAAAAACTTGTTACTTAAAATTTGAGCTTTTAGAATGTTGGTAACTCTTTAAAAATCCTTATGTTGTTGATTTAGAACCGTGACTATTTTAGGAAGTTGGTTAATGTTATTTTGTAAATTTTAAAATGAGTTGTGTTATAGGTTTTTTGCATGCAATTTTTTTTTCTTATAAAGAAAAACCATTCAGTATAGGTACATTGTTATTCAAAAAGTAGAGCAGATACTAGCCCTTAATTTTTTGGACTAGTGCTTTTTTTTTTTTTTTTTTTTTTTTTTTTTTACTTTTAGACAACTTTTTATGCTCCTCTTAAATTTGTTGTTGGCTTTTTTTTTTAACCGATGATGAAAAATGGATTTACTCTTTGTAAGCAGCAGCAATACCAGATATGACTTCTGCATAAATAGTAGATAAAAATGTTGTCTAAATAGGCCTAACAGTCCCAGCACTGTTTTACATTGGTGTTGGCTGTTACATGGTGTGGGCTTGCAATGGTTTTTATAGGTCCCAAAAATAATTCATTAAATCTGCAAAATTATTAATTTAAAAAAATCTACTGCTTTAGGTCAAAGTTCACCCTAACACAGCCAACAATAGGTACATACTCTAAGTCAACTAAATTTTAATTGTTAGATTGAATTAGACTTTTTTCTTTTCAGAGATTAATATTAAAGGTCAGTGCATTGAAAGTTTAAGCAAGTGTGGTGATAAAAATAATAAAATTAAACAAACAGTATGCGATGCTAAACACTGTGTGAGTGTGTTTTCATTTTTTTATTTTCTGTGTTGTATTTGTATTCATCATTATTGAAAGTACTTCAGTGTCGAGTGTTTATTTAATACAGTATTTTTATGTTGTGGTGATTTCAAGAAGTTATGTTTGTATTTGTAATTTTGTAGTTAAGTCTGTTGTATTACAAATTTAAAAATTTTCCCTCGCTGTTCTCTAGAAATTGTGGTACTTACATTGGGTTTGCAGTGGTCTGTGAGTGAGTAGCTTCAGTGCAATAATAACGCGGTATTTGTGTGCATGATGGTAGCATGTGCTTTCCTTGTGCCCGGCAAATCTGATACTTCTGACGTCCACTGCACTGACACAAGGTCGTATCTGAGGGACATAAGGGCATGTCATGTGTCCCTCCCTTCCAAAATAAAATTAAAAATTTCTATGGACAGGACATTTTTTTAACCATTTAGTAAAATTATCAAAAAACTTTATTACCTGGTTGCGGAGATAACATAACACTGGGTATAAAACATGGCTACTTTTCTGACTATAGAAATGCTATACTGTAGGTCATATGCAACAAATATTTCATTTATTTGTGCATGGATGATTATTTAACACCTTTTTTCTTTATATGATGCTGATTTTATTACCTTTTTACTATATTTTAGTTGGCATTTTTTAATCCTCAAAAACTCAAAAATCTTTAGTAGGAAATCCTTTAATTAACGAAGCAAGAAAACTGTTTTATATTAATACTGTTTGTATAGCTACATCTTCATCCAAAATTTGTCAAAAAATAATTTGTCAACATTTTCACCAAACATGCCTTTGCATCTCAAACTAGTCAACCGTATGGCAGTTTATTATTATTTATTATGTCTCTGAGCAAAGTATTTGTGGATGTAATATATGCTGGTAATGTTTGTTCAGAAGTTCTGAGAAGAAATAGTTAAAGTATTATGATGGAACAATCTATGAGTGGGAAATCATTTTTTCATTCAAATGTCAGATGTGTTTAGTTCCTGGTAACACAAATGATGAGGTATCTTGAGCAATCCTTGTCGTCTTAAAGTTTTCATTGGCTAAAGCTATGTTTTCGGGGAATGGGGTGATGTACGGCATGGTAGAAACTTCCTTAAATCGGGACCTGTGTAGCTCGTAGTTAAAAGGGTGACTAGGTGCTCCAAATTTTTTTATGAAGTTCTACCCGAACTTTTTCAGTTGTGTTTTTTGAAAAGGTACAATTGAAGTAATTGGTAATAAAACCATTTAGTTATAAAAATTTGTTCTCAAGATACACTCAAAACGCAATGAATGTAGTAATGTTGCATTAATTTTAAATTAGTGTTATCTACCTAAGATAAATACTTTATTTAAATCATTATTTGGACATATGCCATGGCTAGTTCAGAATTTTTTTTCTCTAAAATAATGATTCTAATCCATTTTACCTATTGCAAGAATCATTCAAAGAGCGTAAATCTTCCTTTACTAATTTAGGATAGCTGGTTGATTTTGCAAAATCTGTAGAAATGAATTGAAATTGTTCGCGATGTTCTTGAGGTGTCTAAAGAAACCTTTTTGAAATGATACTGCTTGCTTTGTAGTTACTGCTTATTGGAAACCTATCTTTTGTTACAGAATCATTTGGCCGCAAATTAATTGTAGAGCTCAGACTATTTTCATATTGTTTTGCATGATTTTGAGACCTTCTTGCTGCATGGATTCTTCAACCGCTAAGCAATTTTCAATGGAAATTTATAAATACCACAACCACAGACCAGTAATCTCAATGTAGTTGCTGATGATTGACTAAATTACCTAAATGATTTTAAAACTACTTTTATTTGGACTACATCATTGAAAGCTGATATCATACAGCTTGGGATGATTGCTGTCTTGGATGTCTCTGTACATTGCTTAACTTATTTTTTCATTTCTTTTCGTAGCTTTCAGAGTACAGTCCACGGCTGTGTTTTCTCTTGGAATATCTGCAGTCCGTCTGGATCACATTTGGTACCAGTGCGCCGAGTGATGTGACGTGCTTAAGCAAAACATAAACTTTTCAAGTTCTTGGAATACTGACTGTCATTACACAAGCATTCAATGGTGTGCAAAGTATGGTGAAACTTGACTGTTCTATGTTAGTTTTTGGGGTGGTGACTTATTGTTTGGCTACACTCGTAGTTTATAGACTCAGTATTCTTTCTTTTAGTCCTTTTTGTTAAATGTGGGACTAGTTTCGAAGACATGACAGGCAACTTCACTGAAAAATGGCGGTACTTCATCATGTCGTCATTTTGTGGGCGATTAACGGACTTCTGCGTCAGAGAAGATTTATAGTTTTTGTGGCAGATGTGTTCATTCCAATTTCAAACCTTAAAAGGAAAAGATATTAATTTATAATTGAAAAAAACTAATTTTTGGTCAGAAATAAAGTGTTTTGTGCTAAAATATTGGCATCTGTTTATGGCATTATTTCAGATCCATTTACCTATTTTTTTTAATACCATTTTCTTGATGACCTTAATACTGTCAGAATTAAATGGAAAGGTTTTGAATTGCCTAATTTCGCTGCCTTGAAGTTGTTCATTATTTTAGCACGATCACTACTTCATGATTCTCGTTTTCTTCACTCAAATGGTAGTCTGCTGTTGAGAAGAACTTGGTGGGTGTTTATTGCTACGCGCACACGTGAGTACGTCATGGAGCAAGTCTAGATATTCCTGAGAACAGTAAGAGAATGTTTCTAAAACTGTGTACAGTACAGAATTTTTGTTAGTTTGCTATTAAAGTGAATTTAAGAACTTTCGAAAGTGACAACTGACTTATGTAAATTATAAATGCTCTGGTTGCACGTGCATATTTGTGAACAATTTTAATCTCTTAAAATATTGAGTCTCTTAATTCCAGTAAATTTTTTTTTTTTTGTTATTGCATTTGAAAGTTTGGTGACCGGTGGAGTCACGATGTTGTTTTCATCCCAGCCCTTCCTGTCCGCAGATAACCTTGCAGAGGCACGTGAACAGCCACTTCTCGGAGACGGGCGGCGCGTCTGGGGGTATCGGCGCGCGCCGCAATGTCGACAGCACCAACAGCAAGCTGTTCCGGCGCAATGGGAAGAAGCTTCGCTACCGTCGCCAGCCTTGGTCAGGTAGGGCGTCTCTTCCTGTTGGGGGGGTCAGTTGGACCCCCCGTTTGAGTTTCCTCAGCGCTACCGAGGATGGTACGCGTACGCGTCTTGCCGTTTAGACTTCCTGCAAGCGTATTCTGTGGATCACTTTGCTTCTCAAAGGAAAGGAAATAGGTTTATGATGAATTTATATCATATTTCTGATAATATGATCATAAGTGAACTCATACTAGAGTTAGTTTTCTGCTAAGTATGGTTTAGTATAATTACAATGAACTATAGTGTCCTTTAGCTAATGATGAGCTGCCTTGTTGCATTCATAAAAAAAATTGTTGTGCTTTATATCAAATGATTTATACTTTTTGCCTCCTGACTTAGTGTCCTTGTCCACATTTTCTTGGTTTGAACTTCCTTTTGTCTCTTTTGCTTTTGCTATTTTCTCTTTCTTTTTATTTTAATTGTTTTCAAAAAATTATGATTATGAATAGGCATTTTTATATCAAATGCGAGAATGTGGATACGTATGTATTCTTGGATGTTTATGCTCACATGCGTACAAACAAATATCTATAAAGGCTTTGGTTGTTTTATTGCATTAGGTATGATTTAACAAATCTTCTTTTTCCTACTTTTGGAATAACCATTTCTGTGCTCATTATATGTAAGCACTTCCGCCTTTGATCATATGTGATTTGTTGTAATCTGTTCGCTTTTATGAGGCTGCTCAACTAACATTTTATTTTATTTTAATCATCTTATAATGCTTTTGTTGTTCTTGAAGGGTACAGCTTGTATACTGATTTAACTTTACAGACCTAAACTATCAATTAACTTCTTTTCTTTGGTGAGTGGCTGTAACTAGGTTTTGAAACTGGTAAAGGCTCATTAGATGTGGAAGGCAAATATGCACGCAGTTCTAACAGAATGTTAACTAAAATACTCATGTTTTTTTTTATTGGGCTAAGACATTTTCTATTTTCTTTCCACAGCCCATAGACTCATAATCATGAAGATGATGGTGTGGTATCTGATTTAAACTTTTTTTTTGTTCATGTTTGTCTAATAGACTCTTTCATTTTTATTTTCATCAAACCCGAAGAAGATGTTTTGGGTCTTTCTTGGATGCTACATTTCGTTACAAGCAACCATTGGAGTATTTCTACATTCAACAAATCTACCATTTTTCCACGTGTGACAAAATAGTGCCGAGTCAATCTTCCAGTGTAGCTTAGACTTTTGCTTTAACATTTATTGAAATTTCCGAGATTCAAGAACTACTTGGTACGTGGGACCTGTGTACTTTCTTTCTAATTTTGAAGAGAAACTGTATTTTAGTTGAAACAAACTCTTGAAGGTTTATCAGAACAAAAAAAAAAATTAAGCTTGACTATTTAAAACTAGACTACATCTTGGCAATACATCTTCAGGAACCACACATCTGGAAAACTGGATAATTTTTGTAGTTTGCTCCCAAATTGGTAAAGAGGATGGACAATAGACGTATGTATTGGAGTGGAGGTCATCGAAAAAAATGATGAAACTGTGCTAGAACAATTTTCTGTATTGCTTTCGAAAGTTCTGCAATGGGTCTGTGGCGTTGCCTTTTTGGATATGAATATTTAGTAATCCGGTGACATTTTTCCAGCACTGTTGCATACTTTATTATTGAGCTGACCAAATATTGGTGGATATGTCAGCTAAGAAATATTAACATTTGAAGTTAGTTTATTGGTCATATACATACTTTTATTCAGATTATAAATGGTTTAAATTATAAACTTTCTTGGTTTTTTCTTTCGTTTTACTTTCAGACTGTGTGCTGACAACTGTTGTTTCAATTGTAAATATGGTTTTCCTGTGGTTTACATGGGTGTTATTTTCCAAAACTTGGCATTCTTTCATTGAGAAAATCCTTTTGTTTAGAAGTCCAAGAGCATAAAAAAAATTCTTATATCGACTCTTTTGACATGTAGAGTTAGGTAACTTCTAAGATGTACAAGTTTTTGCAGGGATATAAAACGGTGTTTATTATTTTTCCCTCAGCTCGCATGTTCGACTACTTCGACTGTGGCATCATGGAGCGTCTGCAGTTCCAGCTGATGAAGATGACACAGACCAGGACTCTTGGCAACGTCGCCGGTGCCCCTGGGAACACCATGTCGTTCAGAAGTCGGGTGGGTACCTCACGTTTGAAGAGTCCTGGGCAGATTATAGATTTCCATGAAAAAAAATTTAATTATATTTTTTTTACATACTCTAACACCTTTTTCTCCTATCTTTTCACTCTTTTTTGAGTGATTTATTACAATTTCTGTTTTCTGTTTCAGATCATGGCTCGGAGGACTGAGAAGGACGGTTCAAAGAAAGTTCTGCTCAGGTGGTTTCCAACAGACATGTAAGTATTATGTTGAAAAAAATGTATATAAATGTATTTAAAATAATTTAAAATTAAAAATAAATAAAAATGGCATGTGAAAATTACAGTGTGTGAGTATAGAATAATGAATTGATGACAGGTGCCTTTGTTTTACGTATTCTCCTGGGTGGTATTACATACAAAGAATGTTGTAATTTCTCACTTGCATAATTAAGTGCCACACAGTCTTCAATATCGACTTTTGTACACTTCTTGTTAGTGCTGATTTCTGTAAGTGAAATGTTGAACTATTACATTCAAAAGCAAATAAGGCATCAAATAAACAAATTTTATGTATTTTGTACTTAGTCTAATAAAACTTAATTTTTGTTAAAACATTTTTGTGGCACTCAATATGAAGTACAATTTTCAGTGGAACTTCATTATTTATCATAAAAATAAGACTTGAGTTAAGAGGGTTCAGGTTATTTGCATCTGCATGATTTTTGCCGGTTATCAGACAGTAGGTGAAAAATTACTTTGGCGTGGGAGGCAGGATTGTTTTCGAAGGGACAATTCTGGAAATTCACAAAATATTCTGATGTTACTTCAAAAAGGGAAATCTTTATGAAGTGTTAGAAGTATGTACGTACATAATGTTTTCGAGCCTTGTTGCTGTTTTATTTATTTTTTTATTTACGTGACCAGACCATTTGGTTGTATAGTACCAGTAGTATACTCTTCCCAATGGTCATTTGCGAAGCATCACTTGATTGTTTTTTTAGAGAACACAGACAGCCAAGTTAAGTTGTTTACAAAACATAACAGTGGTGGAAGGATGCAGTATGCCAATGGTACTTGCTTTTTAGAACTGTCAATTTTAAGACAAGTCATGTAGCAAGGCTGTTTGGGTTCATATCTTGGCTAGGATATTTTGTGAGTGGTAGAGGTGGTAGATGTTGCAGGGAATGGTTTGTTTTTTTATCTGTGGGTACTTGTTTCCATCTGTGTCCTCACTAACTCTTCAGGCTGCGTGAGAACTAGGTGTGCTGCTCTGGTGGAGCCAGAAAACACACAGGCTCTTATTTACCTTCTCAATTTATTTTCATGCAAATTGGAGGATAGTTGGAAGTTCATGATGCAGAAAATCTCAATAGGAGCAGATTTCTGGCATATTGGTAAAACTTGGCGGAATTGACAGAATTTCTTCAAAACCTTAAAAATAAAATGATAGCAAAATCATGCAGGGTGGCCACAAATTGGGGAAACTGAGAAAAGTCAGGGAAAACCTGTAAAAGTCAGGGGATTTTATTTGATATATTGTGTGGCTACTCTGTGTTGGTTAACAAACTTTATAATTAATTTTCCATGCCAGTGTCTTACTTTAATTATATCTGTGTTCACATATTAGTTTACACATTTGTTGACATATTTGTGTCACATTTTTGTGTACATATTTAAATGTGTGAGGTGGAATGAATGTGTGTTGATTTGCTGTAAAACTGATTGGCAGTGTTAGTAGTGATGGAAATTATATCAGTCAGTACAAGCTGTATATTGTCAGTGAAAATATTTTATAGTAAATACTCTATGTTAAATGTGGTTGAAATGTGTTTTGATGATTTTGTATTCTTGAAATCAAGCTGAAGGCCAGACACACATTAATTAATATTAAACGTATTATAACAATGTTTTGCCTCAGTGAATGCAATTTTGAGCAAGAAAATAAAAACAGTTCACTTAAAAATTATGTATGAAAAAATAAAAAATATGTAATCTAAGAATTACCATTAAAAAATACTCAATTTAAAATTTTTTTTCCTCAATATATCTGTGAAAATATCATGACTTTACAATGGTGTCTGCTGGCAATTAGATACATGGATTTGGGTTTTTATTTTATGGTACAATGTGATGTTATTTTTCTGCTGAAATTGTTATTTTCTCTAAATATGTTCACATTTCATCAATTTTTACAGATTTATTTACATCTTTCTTTTCAAAATACCAGTAGAATTACTTAATATTTATAAAGTATTACAGCTCATTGCTAATAACAGCATTACAGAGTTATGCAATGCTCAGCAAAATTATATGTAAATATAATACAATAAAAATGGCATAACTAACTACATTTTGCTATACTGCAAAATATTGATGTTTGGGAAGATTTTAATTGTATTAAGGCAAAATTAACTGTGTGAGAAGGAACTAAATAAATACTAAAATATTATCGTAAGATTTTAGAATGTAATTCAGTCATATTTATTTTAGCTTGTTACTAGAGAGGCTGTTGTACGATTAAAACCTCTATCCAGCACAATTAAGAATTGTGCAGGAACACATATACGGCCTTTGTCACTTCAAAGAAGTGGTACATGCAAAAATAAAAATACCTAACCTCTAAAGTTGGCAGGATCATAAACACCTTTTAATACATATTAAAAAACTGCATAGTACATCACTTGGTAATACTCAGACATCGCTGCTTTTCAGAACGGAAAGAAAAAAATCTAAAAACATTGTCTTCTCACACTACACACGTCCATAAATTTACTCTAAAGGGATGGTTTCTTAATTCCTACTGGTTTGTGAAAAATAACAGTTTAAAGCCGCCATTTATTGTTTACCTGCACAACTGTAGCCAACTATTGAAAATAAAAAATACAATATTTCTTTCATTTCATATATAGAAGTTTATCCCTGGATTCTGAAGGTTTGATCCTGTGGTACATGATGCTTGCTGTTTTAGTTCAGTACATCAAAAGATCTTTACATAAAAAAATTGTTAAATAATAATGAGTTATGACAAGAAGAATGAAAAGGATATTTTTAAACCTACAATCATAATTCTTTCTTATTTTCACAATTTCTTTCATGTGCAGGATCTTCTGATGTATTGACTAAAACAGCAAGTATCATGTACCACAGGATCAAGCCAACAGGCTCATGCCATAAGGATCTTTCAATGTACTGAACTAAAACAGCAAGCATCATGTACCACAGGATCAAGCCAACATGATTATGCCATCAGGATCAAGCCTTCAGAATCCAGGGATAAACTTGGATACATGAAACACCAGCCATATCAAACACACAATATATGACGGCTGTAATCAAAGAATTCCTTGGAAAGACTGCAAAATTCACTGTGTCAGCTACTTCAGTGCACAGCGCGTATTCCTTACAGAAAATGAACGATGCTAACAATTCCATTCAAATTTTTGCCTCCCATAGGACTCGTTCGTTAAAACGTACTTTAAATGCCTTGTAACAAAACATACATTTTGCAATACAACTACTTATTCTAATAAAATAACAGACATGAAATAGCATTAAAAATTCCTTACAATTACAATACAGTCATTATCTAAATTAATTTCATTATTACAACACCACCTACATTGACTAAAGTTCTCAAAAAAAAAACTCTCACAGGTTAACAATGAATGTTGGTCAATTGCATGAATACGTAGGTATTGTAATGTAATCTGTAAACTGTTAATTTTTACAAACCAGTAAGAATTAATAAACCTTCCTTTCTGATTAATTCTGGAACATCTCAAGTATATGGAAATCATACAGTGTCTAACAAAAGTTTAAGATCTCAGGTTTATTTAAAGAAAAAATACCCCTAATTTTTTTTAATTTTTTTTTATTTTATGAATATTTTGTGAATAATGTTGAGCGTAAGACATCTATTTATTTGAAAAAACATTGCGATATGAAATTTTGTTTTTAAGATACAATTTTTTTTAATTTTTGATATCTATATATATAAAAATGAGCCCCTATTTCTCCTGGTAATGCTATAACTTGAGAACGGCTTTACCGATTTCATTAATCTTTTTTTTTAATGTTTTCTAATACTTTGTAGAAGGTTTTTCCATTAAAAAAAATTAAGAAAATTGCGTAGAAACTTAGAAAATTTAAGAAAACTCAACGACTACCTTTATTATAAACTTTTTTAATGTAACCTTAGCCCCAGCATTATATACTCTTTGCTAAGCACGTTTGAAATAACTGTCAGTTGTTCAGACAGATCGCATATCGCCAATATTGTTTACAAAGTTCGCATAATTCTAGCATAGCGTTATATTCTCTTTGCATTAGTTAGTTGTATTGGTCGGAATCAAGGACTTCATCATGGAAATCCATGGTCGGCATTAAGAATGAATTATAACCCTTATCCCTGGTCGAAATGATAACGTAAAATTAAACGATTTTGCTTTGATTTTGCATATTGTTCATGAATTATGGTTTTCATTTCTTAGTGCACACTGCACAGTCGATTGAATCGGAAAATTTAATGCATCTTTGAAGTCTCCATTTTATGGAAATATGTCAAGACACTAAAATTAAATATGAATATGCGAGTCGTATTGCAAAATGACGAATTTGGTGAAGTATTTTCCAAAAAATTGCTCGATATTGGTAATGGAAAAATTCCTGTTAACACATAGTCTGGATACATTACATTCCCTGCAAATTTTTGTCACTTTATTGAATCAAAGACCGAACTCATCGAGATGGTTTTCCCAAACATTGCTCAAAATTACAAAAATCATGTTTGGTTAAGTGAACGTGTTATATTGGCTGCAAAAAACGTTGATGTAAACGAAATGAATTTTCAAATTCAAAGTAAGATAGCTGGCGAATCGATGACATACAAATAGGTTGATTCCGTTACTAACCAAGATGTTGTCAACTATCCAATGGAATTTTTAAATTCCCTCGTATTTCCCGTATTACCACCTCATAATTTGCAAATAAAAATTGGATCGGTAATCATAATGTTATGAAACATAAACCAGCCACGTCTTTGTAATGGCACTAGGCTTGCTGTGAAGAAATTAATGAACTTCGTCAAAGCCACAATTTTAAAATGGAAGTATAAAGGCGAAGACGTTTTGATTCCACTCATCCCTATGATTCTGAACATGAAATTTGACTTTAAACTGTTACAACTTCCAGTGCGGCTTGCATTTGCAATGTCAATAAATAAATTGCCAGGGCAGTCGTTAAGTGTTTGTGGCATTAATCTTGAAAATCCATGTTTTTCACATGGCCAACTGTATGTCGCCTGTTCCCGTGTCGGAAAACCATCAGCATTATTTATTTATGCGCCAGGAAATAAAACTAAAAATGTGTATCAGCAAGCATTTCAATAAGCAATATGTTATAGAGATAATAATAAATTACAAACATATACAATATCAAAATATACAATAGAAATAATTATTATTAGTATAGTATTCCAGTTTGAATTGAATGACAGGACAACATCTGTCGGGTCAGCTATTTTATTATAAAAACTTACATTTTTTAGTATCAAAACTGTTGTGAATTCTAAACTGTTTGATTGATTTCAGTATAGATTTTTTTCCAGTATTTTAAGATGTGTAAAATCATTTTGAAA
The DNA here is from genome assembly GCF_032445375.1 of Bacillus rossius redtenbacheri. Taxonomy (NCBI): domain Eukaryota; kingdom Metazoa; phylum Arthropoda; class Insecta; order Phasmatodea; family Bacillidae; genus Bacillus; species Bacillus rossius. The sequence goes on along the minus strand of NC_086336.1, from coordinate 48,810,462 downwards.
AAATTAATACGCTCAAAAAATTTGTTTACATAAGGAATTAATTTTTTGTACATTTTGAAAAATACAGGGAAGAAACGGTGAAGTTTATTAGCAGGTTTAATAATAATGGAAATGATGTAGAGTAAGCTAGTGAGACTTTATTGATACCATTTCATAGCTTGTTGAACAAGCTATTGATTGTTGCATATAAGGTCTTGCTAGCTCTATCGACAAAATTTGTTTTTACTTTTAAACCTATAAATACGCCTCATTGTTTCTTCCCGATATTATTCAAAATTAAAAAAATATATATTAATTTCTTATGTAAACAAATTTTCAAGCATTTTTAATTTTTAAAAATGATTTTACACATCTTAAAATACTGGAAAAAAATTGATACTGAAATCAACCATGTTGTTTAGTATTTACAATATTTTTGATACTTAAAAATGTAGATTTTTATAATGAGTATCGGGAAAAAAAAATTGTATCTTGAAAATTAAACATTGTATCGCAATGTTTTTTGAATGGATAGATATCTCACGTTCTACACAATTCACAAAATATTCATGAGTAGACAATTAACTACTAACTATCTAAAAAAAAACTAGGGTATGTTTATTTTAAATAAGCATGTGGTCCTAAATTTTTGTTAGGCACTGTATATTCCTATTTATCGCGGGTAAACAATGAATGGCGGCGCAGTGTAAAAGCACAGGTATTATAATGTAAGATTCAAAAATTTAATTTTTTCACAAACTGGTGGGAATTACAAAACCATCCCTTCAGAGTATATTTAGGGACATGTGTTGTGTGTGAAAATAGAGTTTTTCAATTTTTTTCTTTCCATTCTAAAAAGCTGCGCTGTCCAAGTATTACCAATGACTTATTTTTCCTAACAATTATTTTTACATTTCATTAATTAACTGTTCATCCTACCTGAGGTCACACAATTTTTGAAAGCTGAATCATGATAACAGGCTTAATGAATACTAGCAGGTAACCATAATAATAATAATAATAATAATAATAATAATAATAATAATAATGCAGGTTGCTTTCTTTTATCTATGCCAGGAACAATATGTACTTTAATTGCAATAATATATACAAATGTAACAAAAATCTTAGCAGCGTAAACAAACAATGGACACAAAAAAGAATTAAGTATCCATAGAACCACAGATATATGTTTGCTGGTCGTAAAGAACTTCAAATATTGAGTAAACTATTAACTCTGTAGCTTTCAGGATCTGGCTGCTTGCATTCCAATTGTTCAGTTTTGAATCACGTTATCTTTGGTGACGACGTTGCTGTGTTTTTAAAACGGCAAATGTCTTGCAAAATTGTCGAAACTTGTATAATAAAAATTTGCGTTATCACAATAAATGCATGTCATTACTGATAACTTATCAAACATATCGTCGCCTGAGAATTGGAGTGTTCTATGTCCATTACAGTCGGAACTGAGATATAAGCATTTGAAAGTTCAAAAAACTATGAATATCATGACATAGAACAAAATAATATTGGTCTTAAATTAAGAACAAACAATTTTATGTGCGTAGACGTGTGTGGATATAGTACAAATGAATACTCTTATTAATTTCGTGTCCATAGCATAAAAAACCTAAAAAGTGGACATAGAACACTCCAATACTCGGGCGGCGATATGCAAACAAAAACAGCTTATACTCCATGGTCCCAGTTGATATTTATTTGTCGGAAGATCGTCAACGCGGGTCGTCAGCTGGCCATCTGGAGTAAAAGTGAGATTGCTTCACTGCTGAGTGTGAATGACAGTCCTGTTGTGGCACGGTGTCCCGCAGCCTTGACGACGAGTGGGTGACGGAGCGGGACGCGAGAGCAGTGCAGGACGTGCCCATATGCAGTCTGCCGACGAGCGCCACGGACCAGGTCCACACCGCCCTGTTCGGCTCCGACGACCGTGGCACCAACGCCACCCCTCTCGCCGCTCCCGTCCGGAGGCGCGGCCGCAAGCCCGTCAAGTCCGTGTCATGATGACCGCGTTCTCTCGAGGAGGGAGGGGGCGGGGCTAGGGTGGGGGGTGCCTCACGTTCTCCGACCTGAGTGTGTTCCGTGATGCTTCTGTGGGGCTGGTCTTGCTCGGACGGAACCGAAGTCAGTGGTTGCGAGGAGTTTTGCAAGATCTTTTTGTCGCCCCGACGGTAGGCGCTCGCGTCACGTCGCAAAGTCCCGGTGTCAGTGCGGACCGGCCTACCTGCCAGCCATGCCATGCCTTCGGAAAAAAAATAATGAAGTTGACGTTAACGTGCTGTGCTTTCGATGAGATTTGCGAATGTGTACACGTGCACGCTTTTTTTTTTTTTTTTTTTTTTAAACTGTGCATGTGATTGACACGGTCGCTCACATGTTACGTGCACGTGGAGTGACGTGTTGACGTGTGTGGGGGATGCGCACTAGATTACTGCATAAAAAAACTCATGGATGTAAGCTAGTGCTTGTTGTAACTGTATTATAGAGGATACTTTGAATTATTGATTGAATGTTGGTAATATTTTGTATGTATAGGAACATAACAGTAGGGATAATTTTTATTTAAGTCGGATTGGAGGGTAGGTAGGCATCAGTGCAAAAGGCAATGATAAATGTTTTTTCGCCCCCTCTGAAGCAGCCAGCTTTATTCTACCACACTGCCAGAATGTGGAACTTTGTACATAAAAGACGTTAGCTAAGGAATTCATGTAGTGATACCTTCTGTTGACTATGTGTAACGTCGCTGTAAATATATATTAGTTCTCGGAAATTGTGCTACGGAACATCGCCACACCCTCTCTTGGTACTGCCAGAAAGAAGTTAGGGATTCGGATGAACTTTCTGTTTTGGGAATTTCCGAGTAATGAAGTTTTAGCCATTAGTATTTTATTTATACAAATATATATGTATAAAGTAAGATTTAAGATGTGTGTAGGTTTCCTTCTGTAGATTGGGGTTTATGAGTGAACCAAGAGAAGAGAAATATATACGAATTTGACTTAGTGTGAAAGCTGATAATTAATTTAAACTGTTGATTGTCCTTTTTTTCAATCGATCACTGCCATCTAAAAACTGCCATCTATTTTGTGTGTTTTAATCAGTGGCAAAAACACATAAATATTTTATGCAATACAGTTTTGTTCTCCGAGTGGCATGAATTATGTTTTGTAAGCCCAGAATCACTGCCGAGTCGTGTTGTAGAAATTTGTAGTCTATCTTCACCATAGAGGGTCTAAACACATTGTTAACGTGTGTTATTTTCACACCTGCTTCAGTGTTTTGATCTGTGCCATAATTTATATGATTTTTAACATAATGAAAGCTACTGCTAGCGTAGATTTGGTCGTTAAAATAATTTATTTGCCACAAGAAATTTTGTGATACTAAATATTCCACCCAAATTTTTTACTTAGCTCAATTCATTATTGATCTCCTATTGTAATGTTTATCAAGCATTTTATCGCAAGTATTTGTGCTGTCCATATTTTGCCTTGGAATCTTTCTTTCTGTGAATGCCTGTGTCGCAATGTCACTGCTGATAGCTTTGTTGATGATTTTGTTTTTGATATTGTGTTGGTACTTGGAAATTTATTATTGTTACAGAATTTTGTTTACTCTCACTAAGTAAGTGAAATAAATAGGTCTTCAAAAACATGAACTTATGTTGCTACTAATACTGAGTTAATATGAAAGTAAAACTTTTCCTTCAAAAACTTTAAATTTTTTATTTACGTGATTATATTACTTCTCAATTTCATTTTTGTGAATGTACAGTAAGTACTGTGTGAACAGTATCATGCTGTTTTCCTAGTCATAAATACTGAGGTCATTTCTTTGTGGCAGCTTTTTTTTTATAGAAATTCCTTGTAAAAGAATGAGGTTTTATTACTTGTAATTTAATTTAATTTTTGATTCTTTAATAGTAAACATCATGTTTTCTATCTCTCAGAATTAATTATTATAAATTTTTTTGTGAAGGTATTCTCTATAGTTTCCCAGAATTTGTTTCCTGTTTTGCACAATACTAATATATTTTTAAAAAGTTGTATTATTATTTTGCTCCAATCTATTGCTGGGAAGATTCCAGTATTAAATATCTAAGGGTAGACCGGGAGAAATGACTTATTTACCTATTTTACGATCGTAGTGGCAACAATCTCTTGCTGTAATATGTAATGCATTTTTAGGATTTATTATTTATATGGCATTCGTTGTTGTTGATCTCGTTAATTTTTAGTCAACGTTACTTGGATCAGCTTGTCATGAGGGATGATCGGGATTGGAAAAACGCGGACTGGGTAGGCTGGACGTATGGTCAGAGGGCTAAGTTTCTGTCATAAGTGGTGCGCAGATACAAGGACAGACATGTCATTGAGGTTAGGACAGAAACCGGTTTTAAAATGAGCTTGTAGTCTCCTGGTAGAAATTTATTATTGTGTTCAATAATTGTCGGAAAGTATGTGTTTACTTTCTGCAATTTGCTTAGACAGTTCTCATTTTGTGTAATGTGTCAAAATTTTCAAAAGAGAATTATATTAAATCTCTTTGAGGTTTTCATATAACTGTAAAGCTCTCTATATGTGGAAGTTAGACTTGAGTACTTCTCATTCTTAATTTAAAAATAGTTTGTTGACATAGAAGCCATAGTGCTTATTTCATAGTTGGAATTTCAATGTCTGTCTTTGTATTTGTGTGTCGTATTGTCTACTCTAGTGCCTTTGCATAATTCTTGATAAAAAAAATTACAAATGTAAATATGTAGACTTTGGGTGAAAAAATAAAAATATGCCACTGTGAATGATAAAAAAAAACTCTAGTTTTGACATATCTGACATTGAATAGCGGTGGTTCGTTCGATAATCGCAATATCAAAAAAGTTATTTTTTGTAACGTTGGAATACTATTTGTGATGTTGAATACTTGTCAGAAATATGAGAACATACCAAAACCATTCAGTTTACTTTGTTGACTTTAATTTATGATTGAGCACCTATAGCTCTCGAATTGTTTTATAAAGTTTTTATTGTGACAAAATTGCAATTTTTGCAGTGTGTTTTTTGTATGTTTTTTTTTATAGAAAGTTAAATTGAATGATGTAAACTTGTAATTTGTTTTGTACTCAATATTATTAGGGCTTTCTGGTTTTCAGGGAGAAAGTAATTTGTAAGAAAGACTTATTGTGTTTGGTTGTTCTTTAGTGCAAATTTTATCTGTAGATGTACGACTGGAGATCGTGCAGTTTTAGGTAACTTGCAGACAGTGAAATTAGAATAGTTTCACTTACGTCTTTTGTTTTATTCCTAATAATGTTATTGGCAAGAAATAAATTAAGTGTAGTTTAATTCCAAAGTTATTCAGCTTCAGCTTTGTGTAGAGAAATTTTTTTGTGTGCAAGTTTTTACACCTTGCAATCCAGGTGATTAAAATATGAGAATTTAAAACACAGTAAATTTTTATGACAGTCATGTGAAAATAATTTTGTAAATTTTTGAGTGAGCTTTTACTTTTGTGTAAGCTAGTTCTCGACTAGAAAAAGACTGGACTGGGTATAAAATTAAATTTTGCTTGTTGTCACATTGGTGTTAAAGAGGTGTTGTATGAAAAGCTAATAAATTTAAATGTGTCAATTGCAAGCATTTTTATTATTATGTAATCTTTGATAGCCTTCTCATTTGGAGTGAATTTTTAGCATTTGAAAAGTGAAAAGTAAAAAAAAAGGAAAATAGAAAAAAAAAAGCTTTACATGTTCGGTGTTTGGAGTTTGATGCTTGGACATCTTTTTGCTGAATTATTAAAATTTGTTAAATAAATAACGATGGAGATGAACGAAAATTGTGTACATGTTTTGAAAACTGGAAAGTCTACAACATTTGTTACATGTGACAATTATGGTGTGAAGTGACACTGAATATTGACAGAACATGTGGTTGCTCTGTCAGGATTGTATGAGGATGAGCTTTGCAAGCGTTCGCTGTTCCTGGTATAAGATACACCCTGGCTGACAGCAAGCACATTCAATGCCCTGTGATCAGCTCAGCAGCAAACAAACAATAACGTAAACCTCTGTTTCTTTCCTGCCTAAAGTGTTGGAAATTTCTGTCCCATTTAAATAGCCTTGGGGGGAAGGGGGGGGGAATAAAGTAACTTTTGTAATTTAATTCATAGTTGTGTAATTTTGTGGATCTTGTTTTAACACGTACAATATTGATTTTTTTGAAATTTTGCCCATTACCTGAAATGTTAATAATTGTAGTGATGGGAGAAAAAAAAATCAAAGGCTGGTAACAACTTCGATAATCTTATAAATAATGTTGTAATTGAATTAAAACTGGACAGGTCAATAAAACATTTTGCAGTAAATTTGACCGAGTGATTTTAAGCCGATTTTGGCCTTGATTTTAGTTTTATTATACTTAGTTACTCAACATTTGGAGAAATGTAATCATCAGTTTTATTTTATTGTTCTGTATGTACAGTTTATTTTAAAAACTGTTTTATCCATTTTTTATATTCAGATATTTGAATGTTATTTATTACATAAAACTGCAATCTTTTTGCTTAATTATAAATTATTATGAAACTTTTTAAAATATGGGCTTGTTTTGAAATGGCTAGGGACTTGCTGTTTGCTATAGAGTAAAATTTAATTACAACATGCCTAAAACCCACAGTTTTGGTTCTTAATAAAGTAAGTAGGTACTCTATACTCAACAGGTTAATAAATGTAATACATCTTGTAGGTATCTAAAACCATTTAATTTAAATTGAGTTATGAGGTAACATCCAGGCATGTCTCCACAATGTCATTTTATTAGTCTTGCTTGGTCATGGTGTCTCTTATAAATGAGTGCAGGAAGATATGAACATGACACTAATTTTGTTCTGAAAAACTAAAAGATAGAACATTCTAATGGTTTTTGGAAGAATTTTTATGATTTGTTTTGGTAAAAGTAGTAAGATAGTAAAAAAAAAAATTTTGTACATACATGTTTAATATGTAGATTTTTTTGGAAAAAAAAATATTTTTGTGTGTTGAATAAAGGGTTGTAGAAATTTCTTAGTGAATTTGGTCATGAATAGCATATGTGTAAAAACATGTACTGTGTTGTATAGTTTCCTTTCTGAATAATATTATTATGTGAAACTGAATTTTAAAACTTGGTTTATTTCATTTAAATCTTTTTTTTTTTTTCAAATGGGGAAAGTGACAGTTAATAAATTTGGAGACTTTTTGGCAGCAAAATGCAGAGCCTTAAACTGCCGTGTCCAGAAGCTCAGGGACTGCAGAGTGCGTAATAACTGGTCAGCAAGTGTCCCACTCAAGAACAGATCCATACCAGACACATTACAAGAATTATTATTTTTTTTTTTATTTTTTTTGTGTGTATGTGTGTGTGTGCGCAGACAGTAAAAAATAACATTTGTTTTATTTTAGGTTGATTTTTTTTTTTGTGCGACTGGTATTAAGTGCGTATGTTAACAATGACTGTTTGTTGAAAAAGTGGTGAAATATACTGTAACAAAGTGCATCTCTTGATTTTTCTCTTTTGTGCTCCTTCTAACTTTGTGAATTTATTTTTGCAGCTGTTTATAGTAATCACAGAATTAGTGTAGAGTATTTCTGGATCTGTACAAAATGAGAAAACAGGTCTATGGTTAGTCCCTAAAATTGGTAGAGCAAGAAAATCACAAAACACGACGGAATTTTGTTTTTAACATTATTTGTGGAATTTCAGAATTTTTTCACAAAATACATATGGCTTTTTTTGTCTGTTGATCGGCCCCATTTCTGAAAGCTTTGTGTGGTGTATCATAGGTTTGCATAACAAAACACTAATTTTGATACCAGAGTATTTCAGTATTTCGAATGTAGGATTTTTTTTTCTACAACAGAGCCAATCAATATTGCTCATCGATGGCACAAACATGATAACATGCGCTATGCGTAGCATCACATCTTATATCTTAATATGTTTGATTATTTTGTGAAAAAGCTTGATAGCTTTTTTTTGCAAGTGAAACTAATACATAATACATTTTATATCTCAGTTCTTACTGCATTTTTTTGGCACTGATGTGACACTTAAAATGTGGTCACTTCTCAAGTGAAGACAATGGTAGCTGTAGATAGTCTGAAAAAAGGTAAAAATATAATACTGAATTAACCTTTGTAAAAAATGAAACCACTAAGTATTTTATATTCATACCTGGTTTCACACTACATATATTTGGCATGTGACGTGACATTTAAAAATATTTATTTATATTTTTTGACACACCCACCGACAGTTTGAGGATTTTAAATGTAGTGGTGGGCACGACATACGTACCGTGTTTTCTCATAATCGTCGCACATTTTATTCTAAAATCAAGTTTGAAAAGTAGGGGTGTGACGATTATGCGTAAAAAAATTTCTTTGTTCGGTAAACTTATTCATAAAAAAACCGTTCATGGAAAGTACGTTTATTTAAAAAAAAAAAAAAGGTGGAGTATACAAGAGCATGCCAATCAATTTATATTAATAATTCATTAAACAAAAACCTATCTTCAACTTTAAATAGAAAACCCAAACTGTAACGCGAACGCAAGCCACTTGAATCTGCGATGTGAACTAACGCGTAACTATTGCCGTAGTACACATTTACCACGAAAGAATGCGGGCTATCAAATGTAGTTAACTCGTCATTCGACAGAGAGCGCGCGCGCTGTATGCAATCGGCGAGATATCGATATTCGACTATGTGCACACGCTCTATACGGGAAGCAACATAACCAAACATGAATGATGTCAACTCGCGCTGGCTACACGTTCATAAGCGGTACATCGCGGCGACGCAGACGATCAGATTAAGATAATAACGTTAAAAAAGTCTTTAAAAGAAAATTTACACATCAGACAAGTTCGTATTTCCGTTAATTAAATAAGAAAATGGTAATTTCCGAATAAATAATATTTTTCTACTTTAAAATACATCGTTTTATACGGAAAAGATACACAAAGCGCTCAGCATCTAATAGCGGGACCAAAAACAACATGCAATGTTTAAGCGAGAAGTTTTTTTATCCCAATTTTTATGGCCAAAAATATAGGTGCAACGATTACGCACGTATGACGATTATGTGATAAAAGAGAGTACAAACTATACATTTTCGTAGGGAAAACTAATACACAACATGTAATAAAATAAAGACAGGCACTGCAAGTGGCCACGCACCACAGGCAGGTTGGCACTATGTGCAGGTGGGCACTACGTGAAAGGAACCAACCATGCAGATACGCATCAGTCTCAACAGCCAGCTGCGAGCAGTGTCCACGTGACGACAGATAATGAAAACACGCGTACATAAGCACACATGTGAACACAAACAAGGCACGACATAAAAAACAATAACTATAATATGTAGTATAACATTACTGAGGCAAGTTAGGAACAATTAAATGATTCAGGGTTGTAAATTAATTAAATCATTTTTGTTGTGTATGCGACTGTTAAACTGGGGGAACTCTAATACCACTATTATCAAGTAAATATTTACAATTAATTTTGAACTTAACAATTGTATACAAAAAAAAAAGGGGAAAACTAATTTTAGGTAGCTCATAAAGACTTAAGACTTATATTTCGAAAGATTTGGTTTTGTATTGATTCCTTTTTTTTTCGCTATCAGAATTGTTAACATTATTCCATAGTACTGAACAGTATTCTAATTTAGATCTGACTTAAGCTGGGTAAAGTGTAATAACCGAATAACACTTTTAGGCGTAAGATGTTATGCAATTAATTAATGCTAGGGTTCTGTGGGCAATGGATACTAGAGATTTGACATGTAGATGGAAAAAAAAAACAATTTTGAGTCCCAATATCTTTTATATTAGGTTATAACTGTTATGAGGTTTTAGTGTTTTCAAGTGTATAAACATGCCCAATTGGTTGGATTATCCTAGTGAAAGAAATATTTTTTGAATTAGCTTTGTTAAGAGAAACAACATTAAGTTTACACCATTTGTCAGTTTCAGTAATGTCACTTTGAAGCAGATAACACTTGTTTAAGGAATTTATCTCTTTGCAGATTTTTAGGTCATCAAACAGTAGACCAGTAGTATGATTAAGAACCTCAATTATATCATACCTCCTTGAGGAACACCAGAATCAGCAGAATTTAAAGAAGAATTATGATTGTTTATTGATTGCAAAAGTCTGATAATAAACAAAAATAGAGTGATTGGCAATGTCAAAAGGATTTTGCCAGATCAAAATAACAGGCATCCACCTGCCCATGATGAGTACTTTATTGTAAATTGGTATGACGAAAGTGAGTATACTTGTGGTAGTAGTCATACCATTTCTGAAGCCACGTTCATTGCAAGATAATTTTTTTTTATATTTAGAAAATAATTTGTTTAAAGTTTTTTTTTTTTTTCAAATATGTTTGCAAAGCCATTAAGAAATGTGATAGGTCTAGAATTTATAACATTCAAGTTACTTCCCTTTTTTTTTTTGTGTATTTGAATGGAATAACCTTCGCAATTTTCCATTTAGAAGGAAAAAAATGTGTTTTTAAGCTCATATTAAAAATTTGTTTGCAGAAGAGGTGTTAAGAGATAAGAACATCCTTTCAAGATGAAATTTGGTATAGTGTCGGGACTTACCTTACATGTAAAATGAGGGTTGTTGGTGAATGGTACATACTTTAATCAGCAAAAGCATTTGATGGTAAATATCAACCACTTTAGACATCAGTGTTCACATTTAGAGATAAAGGCTCGCAATAACAATTTTTCATAATTTTTACATATCGCCCAAATATTTTTGGATTATTCTTGACATCATTGTTTATCCTTTGTGTGTCCATTGTACTTATCATGCTTGATAGGATTTTTTGCTAGTTTTCTGTAATGTGAAAAATAAGTATAATAATGATTATTTTTATATATTTTATAAAGTTTGTAAATTTTTTTATTTTATTATAAGTCTTGAAATAACTCTTGAAAACCAGTGGTGATTAATCACAGTTTTTATAGTTCCTAAAGATTGAGTCTGTAATCTTATTTGTAGAAAATCATTAAGATTTTGATAGTTATGTCATGATGGAATGTCTTCTTTGACAAGTATTTCAGCTGCTTTCTCCACTTCACATTGTGTGAGAAACACAGGTCCTATACGTTTTTGGAAGATTTGTATTTTATTATATTGTAATAAACCCATATTTGAGGTAAAATCAAGTAAATACTGTGCCTTGGCTTTGATTTGAGCATGTGAATATTGGAAGTATGATTGTTGGAACAATCGATACCAGGCACATTTAAGTCACAGATTATTATCTGATTATTGTAATAGTTGGCGAGTTTATCCTCTAGGGTTTCAATATACGTAGTGTAAGTATTAGGAGATGTGTTTAGGGTAAGATAGATATTGCCTAATGTTATGAAATTGTTTGGAATAGTTTTAATTTTAATCCAAAATGCTTTTAATCCAGGTTAATCATAATTCTGAATAGACTGTACTGATGAAAATGTATGCTTATTGACTGCAATCAACACACAACCACCTATTTCCATGTTTATAAGTATAGGATTCCTGTCAGTTATAAAAATTAAATAATTATCTGTGAAATAGTGTGAGTTGATACTATAATTGTTGAACCAGGTTTCAGCAAGACACATTATGTCATATTGGGTGTTAATGAGATTTTAAGAAAATTTCTGTGGTTTTAGTTCTAACTCCTCTACATTTTGTTAGGCTGTTTCCCACTCTCAGGGGCTAGGCATTCACTGGCTTGTAAATTACGGTGCTCCTCCATACACTTCGGAGATTGACGATGCTGTAGCACTGTCAGTGGAAGGCATATGGCATTGCTGGTGTTTTCCTGAGAATCTGTTGAAGTGTTTGTGCTGGCAATTTGCTCTTGATGCAGTTTCCTATTATTTCAAGAGATTCTGGGGTATAATTTATGTTACTTAAATCTGTTGCTAGAAAATTGAAAAGAAAAAAAAAATACGTTTTGATGCATATGCTATAGAATACAAACTTTAAAGGAATAAGGCAAAAAATAACATTTGGTACAAACGTTAAGAAATTATGTTAACTTGTATGCACTAATTTTTTATATTGCTTTAAGGTTTTTACACAAATTTTTTTCACCACTTTTGCCTTTTTTTAACATCCTTTTTGGTCATATTTATTAGCAGTTTTTTGGGATCCCTAGATGATGTGTACTTTCAACATGAAGTTATTATTTGCATGTGTTCTCTCTTGTTTTTTTCCCCCCTCTTCGTTTCCTGTATTTACCTGATAAAATAATACCCTGAATAGGACAAGTCCCACATTTTGACCTGAAGTTTAGAGAAAATTTGGGATCTTTATAAAATATATGTAAAGCCTACCGTAAATTTTACATTTTTGCTAACACACAAAATGTACATGCATAGTAAAATAAAGAAGAGATTAATAGAATACATTTAAAAGAACTTAATGTGCATCCTTATATTTATCTTGCATATCTTTTATTATGTGGCATTGCTGCAGTTATCAAAAGTAACAGTACAGATTTTTTAGTATTTGAATATTTAGTTTTGAGTCTATTATTTAACCAATATTGAAACTTTACACATATCCTGTATAAGTTGAGTCGAATTTAAGTGTGCGGTAAATAGGGACATAATATTATCATGAATTTAGGTTTTACGATTTTTCATCAAGATTATCATGACATATATACAATATATTTTCTGTGAAAAAATAGTATTTTCCATCATTCTAAAGTTGTATTGTCTGCCATTACATGGAAAATCAACTAAGAGTGTCATATCAATATAATCAATAGTGCCATGACATTGTGATAAATTTTTTTTATTATGAGTAGGGATTTTCTGTTTTGTTATACGGTTGGCGAGTTTATTTCAAACAAACACTATATTTTCTAATGCATCTCATCATTCTTTGAAAGATCACATTAACATTTTCCAGGATGAAAAGAATTTTGATGTTCTTTTCTTGCAATCCAATTAATTAACACTGTGACAAAACAACTGTACTAGCAGTAGTCTGTATCATTCTCTAAAGACAGTGGCACAGGGGCGCATATCCCTCCCGACAAATAAATTTCAAAATTAAATTTAGTCTCGCATCAAAAACTCGTAAGGTTACAGTTTTATTTAACTAAAAGTAGTGATGGATTGGATTCTAACTTTCTCGAATTTGTATTACAAATAGTACCTCAATTTCACCCCTTGGATCTGTAATTGTGTCTCAATAATAAAAAAAATAATGTTCAAAAATTTTTTTAAACAATTATTATAAATGATGGGAAAACATTCAAACCTTTAAAAAAATTTCCTGCATCAATTCATATCATAATTTTGTTTACATAATTACATATTAAAAGCACACTATTTTGGAAACTATAATAGGATAGGAATGAAGAAAAACACAATAGATCTAGTAGTAAATGTAAAATTTGTCTGCACTGAACTTTTGAGTTTACATTTACTCCAAAATTTCTCTTCAATTCTTTCAAAACACAAGAGATGATGTTCGAGGATTCAACTTGCACATCCCTATTAAAAAGGTTATATATTTGCTGTAACAAAATATGACCAATTATGCTTTTAAATAATTTGTTGAGTGTAGATGATATGATGAACATAAATTTTAAAAGCTCAATAATTGTGTGCCCTTGCCTTGAATTGTGTTGATACAATAGTAATACCATTACTTGAAAACCCAGGTGAGTTAAACTGAAACACTTACAGTGAGATCCATTACCTATTCAAACAGGGTCGTAACTAGACGGGGGCAGACAGGGCTTGAGCCCCAGGCATCGTATTTGTGTGTGTGTGTGTGGGGGGGGGGGGGGGAATGCTATACTGGGAGAGTTATTTTTACTATAGATATTTACTTGAATATTGTAGTGTCAGAAAACAAAAAACAGTTTGAGAGCAGAGGTGTAGTGTTAAATACACAGAAATAGCAATGCTAACAGTGATGACTAGGGGCTTGCATTTTTCGTGAAAAGATTTCAGTACTAGCTGATAGTTAAAACACTGTATCTGTATTCCATGATAGATCAAGTTTCTTTCATGCACGTGCAAACTGTTAGTATGTAAATCACAGCCATTCAGTGTGAAAGCGAATGCATTCAGAATGGCCTGGTCAAAGAAGGCAATGGCTTCTCTTGCATAAAACCATGAATTACAAGGAAGAAACCGCTGGCACATGAGAATATCTTATTGCAGTATAATGGGCAGTCAGATTTTTCGCGTAAAATACCCGGCTGTAGTAATGACTAGAAAATTTAAAAAAAAAAAAAGTGTGACACCCTATCTTAAATGCAATATATAATCAAATTAAGGTAATGTTTGAGTTCCTGAATAAATGTGTAAGCTTTTATTGTTTTACTGCAGGGGAAAAATATTTGATATGCTGTATATTTATATGGTTATTTCAAAATACATTAAGGTCTAAGTAAAGTATGCATGATCGTTTGTAAAAATGTTGACCAAATATAATTAAATCAAAAGTAAAAACTAGAAAGCAATAAAGTACAACAAATACATCCAGATAATTTTTTGCTTTCAAAGAAATAACATTACATATTTGAAAACTATGAATTATTACAAACAATAATGTTTTACTAAATGGCTGTACAATATTCAGAAATGGTAGCAGCATCTCATTGAGATTGAAATACAAATTTATCTTTAATTGATAAATTAAGGTGGAAATACATACAGAAGGAGACAGATAGGAAGAGAAAAATGAAATGTTTAAGGTCAGGTGTTATGTTACGTTATCCAGAGAAATTTCTATAGATGGTGGAAGCTTCAAAATAATAGTGGGCTCTGAGATACTTAGATAAGAACTGTTTTCTTGCTGATAAATTGTAGAAGTCTTACCAAGTCTCTGGGCCGTCGAGAGAAACTCAGGGTTGGTGTGGGTGGGGGAGGGGGGGGGGGGCAAACAGTTTAGTCGGGCCTCAATCCCTTATGATTTTTTAATGTACAACTTCTCAAACCCCGCAGGTGAACAAACAAATCCAAAGACTGTAAATGTTACTGTGGCTATAACTGTAACCCTGATCTGTGTGTACTGCTTAATTTATGAAGTTTCCTATAAAATCTGTTAATAATAGACTTGTGATTTTTGTCCTATTAGTGTAACCCAAGCATTAAAAAAAAAATTTTTGAAACTTAAACATGAGGATTTTGTTTTGCCCCCCTCCCACCAACCGTACCCTCCCTGCTGATGGGAATGGGAACCATCTCTTAAGTGAACCAGACTGGGGCTCGAACCAGAGTCCTCTGGGTGAGCGTCCAGTGTCTACCACTGCACCATCTCACATCATGAGTAGTGATACGCAGTAGTGGCAGGGCCACGAGAGAGGAAAGACGGTGGAAATGAGGGGTCCCCCCCCCCTCCCCCCCGGAGGCTCATGCACCAAGTTTCAAAATACTTTTTGTGCTAATGTTTTCACTGATGGTAGGCAAAAATTACAATTCTATTGCTACTAAAATGCATTGGGAAAACCTTAAAAGTTATGCAATTTTTTTTCCAGATCAAGTTCACAGTTACGGCCGCAGTAACTTATAGTCTTAAGATATATTTTTTACCACGCTTTTATTAGCTTGACCATGCATGCATGAATGAATGGACTATGTTATAAAATATTTCCATTCATTTTTACCCACTTTTCGACATCCGAATGTGTTGAAATTTTGCGTACACATAAAGAACCTCTCTGAAAATACAATGTTGTGGTAACTTAAGACCTTAAAGTTATGGTGGAGTGGGGGAGGGGGGGGGGTACCTAATTTTAAGCTATGGGTAACAATCATGCTTTTTGTGTATCCATGAGGTTGGAGCATGGTGGGAATTTGCCCTGGGGTCGACTGTGCCTCTGGGGGGAGGGGAGTTTAAGAGCCAAAATTTGAAAATTTTAAAAATTAATGCTTTTTCAATTTTGAGTGTTTTTGATCCAAAAGATTGGGTCATGGTGGAAAATGTGCCCAGGGAGAGGCGGGGTAAGGCCCTTGAATTTCAAAAAAAAAAATTTAATATATTCTTTTTGATTTAGAGAGTTTCTGAGATCAGTTTATGGTGAATAATGTGCCCGGGGTTTGACTTTCTCCTCCTCGGAGGGGGATGAGTTAATGACACTAAATTTTAAAAAAAAATTTAAATGTACCGTATTCTTTTATGGTTTGGAGTGTTTCCGAACCAATAGGTTGGGTTATAGTGGAATATGTGCCAGGGGAGGTGTTGAAGCCCTAACATCTTTAGCGCTCCCGTAACCCTCCTTGGAGGCCGATTTTAGGAAAACCCGTACTCAGTAATGTTTATGTAATAAAAAGAATATCCCTGCCGAGTTTCAAGCCTGTAGACATATACTTGAAATACAGTCAAAATCTTTTATTTTACCTAGAAGTCACAAATTTAGATCAGTCTTCCTTTAAATTAGTTTTTCAAAACCACTAACGTTTGTTAGTCAATAACTAAAAGCGTGGGGTGCTCTCTTCTTTCATTATCGTAATTACTAAAATTAGTGATAGAAAATTTAAGACAAATGATAGCAAGCACCCCCTGGGTGTAGATTCCGGGGGGGCCCGGGTTCCCCTGGAATTAAGAAGCAACTCACTAAGGGGGGCATGCCTGCACTTGCAGAAGCATGACTGTGAAACGTATCTGATGTCAAAACTTTGTCTTATGGAAATCTTTCTGTATATTTTAAAGTTTTCTTCATATTGTATGCATGTAGGCCAAAATATGGGCTGTGTACAGCATACGGGCACCACATTCAGAAATGACATGTCTGTTAAACCCACATGCAAAATTCTCAAGCGCCCCCCCTTCTCGACACCAGTAAACTTCTGAGGGCCCCATTTGCGAATCCTACAGATTTGCACCCACGAAGCACCTCAATTTTAAGTTCATTATTGTTATTAAGTACATATATTCATTTTTGTAATGACTGTATCTTATAATTTTCGAAATGACTATATCCTAAAATTTTTGTATTGACTATATCCTAAAATTACTGAGAAAATTTCAGAGAAATTATATCAAGCACTTAAAATTTTCAGTTATATAGAGTTGTCGTGCATTATTTGGCTGTTGGACAAAAAAATTAAATTTAAATTTTATTTTTTTTTCATTTTTAGTTCATTCAACTATAAAAGCGGGAATTTTGAGTTTTTTTTTAAAAACTATGAGTTTATTAACTGTGGGTTTTGAAAACTTTTACATCAAGTAAAGGGGAGGGAGCCCAACAAATATATTTGCCCTTGGGCCCTTAATTTTTCTTGACGTAAGGTAATTTAAAAAAAAAATTGTATGCCTAAGTGTGCAAGTTCATAGATATGGTTTTTACACGCTTTATATTAGCTTCACCTGTATGTTTGTTTGTTTGTTTGTATGTTTTTAACCGACTCCTTTGGGTGCGATTTTGACCCACTTTAAACGGCCAGATTTCATTCAAACTTTGTAGATTTATCGAGGACTGATGACAATACACCTATTTGATAAGATTATTCCATTATTCAATTTGCAAAATAAGATTTTTGTCAATTTATATAATTTCACAAGAAAGAGTTCGCACATGGGCAAAATGGTTTTCTTTACAATGTGCGAACTCTTTTCTTTCAGTTTGTCTTTGGCGCGATATAAACAAAGCCTACCTACTAAATATTGTGACATTTAATTAAATGAAAAGTGAGAATGGGTTATGTTTATTGTGAGCAATATACTTTCTTGAAGAGAATATTATCTATATTTGTAAAAATATGAAGAAAAAAAAAACCTGAAATAAGGGCTTTAAATGTTGTTTCTTTCGTTAAATAGAGAAACACAATTACGTCTCTGTTTAATTTTACCAATTAACCAAGAGTGAAAAATTATTATAAAACAACATTTTCTGCAAATATTACACGAAACATGGAAAAATTGAGGTTTGATTTTGCTGTGAATCCAACAGCAGATGGGAAATCAAACACCATATGCATAACCTCATTAGCTATACCTGATGGGCAGATTTTTTCAAATTCCACTCGAACACCAACCTACAAATCTACACCAAGCTGTTACAAATACTCCAAACTATGCCAAGGTCAGTAAATAATTAAATAAAAGACATCAAACACGGAAAATATGGCTAAGTTTGACAGATGATATATCAAAAACATATTTGGATAGAGAGCAAAACTTACAGTTTAAGGATTTTTACCTGGAAGAAATTGAGGGGAAAAAAAGTGCTGAATCTATAGCTAGTGGATCAAATAAAAAATTGGAAAAACTCTAAGAAAAATATTTTGAAGAAAAAAAAACTATATCTGAAACTCAAAATTTAGGGAAAATTGCAAAAGATTTCATGATTAAGAAATTCACGGGCAGAAACTCAAATGCTTACCAGTGGATTAAAGATTTCAACAAAGAATGTGAACGTTTCCTAATCAAAGAAGACAAAAAGAAAATAGAAATTTTAAAACATTTCTTAGAATACTCCAGTGTAGTTTGGTACAACTGTATGCAAATGAAACTTACAGTGGAATCGGACTGGAACAAATGGGAGAAACTTTTTAGTGAGACATTTGCAAACAAAGGATGGTCACCCATCAGATATGCTGAATGAGAATAAACATCAATCAATGACTTCCCGAATATATTGATTTTCATAGCAGGATATTGAAATTATTGAGTACTATAGTTCTTCAACATGCTATATTGGATATATATTTCAGAAGCAGCCAATATCTACTCAAATTCACTTAAATAGCAGTCATATAATAAACAAAAAATTGAGCTACATCTAGAGACACTTCTGAGATAAAACAATATTTATCGATTTTATTTTAACTGCAGCCAATATATATTAAAAATCTACTTATATAGTAAATTGATGTAATAACTATCAAGTTTTTTTACATTGTTATAAAATTTCTTGCATACGTCGATAAAGACGTATCACTTTAAATTATAAATAAACCAAACTAAAAAGTAGAAAATAAATAATAGTTTAAAAAACTAAAAACCACACTTTATATAGAAAACCAAACTAAAAAATAGAAAATAAATTTTAATAAATTTGAATTAAGAATAGTGAAAAAAATTTTTAATAAATATAAATTAATAATAGTGTATATAAGAAAAAAATGTATTTTATTAAAAAAAAAAGCGTGGGGTGCATGGTGTCAATAGTTATAAATATTTCATGGACATATATGAGTTGAAGGATTATCATTTCAATAATATCTTACAAAGCACCCCACGATTTTTTAAAAAATAAAATACATTTTTTTTCTTATATACACTATTATTAATTTATATTTATTAAAAAAATTTACACTTTTCTTAATTCAAATTTATTAAAATTTATTATCTATTTTTTAGTTTGGTTTTCTATATAAAGTGTGGTTTTTAGTTTTTTAAACTATTATTTATTATACTATGGTTGAAAAAAAATTAAACCCATTTGTTAAAAAATCTTCCAAGATAAACAAAATTTCCATACGCTTACATTTTATGAAACTTTTTAAATTTTTTTATTGTTATCTAGAATGTAAAATAAATGAATAAATTAGGGTTTTACATCTTGCAGACATTGCGGTCATCAGGGACGATGCCTAAGGGATGCTGAATGAAAATGGAACATTGATGGAATGAACGGGCAGGGGAACGGAGTACCTCCAAAACTCTCCCCCTCCCCTCTCCAGCCTTCATCGCACTGCAAAATGCACCAAATTTCCCTTTTGTTCAAACCAAGGCCGGCTCTAGAAGAGTCAGGTGGTGAAGGAGGGGGGGGGGGGGGGGAAGGAGCAATAGCCCCTCCCGAGCCAATATTTTATTATTTTGTTTTATTAATTTTTGCTATGATAATGTTTACTCAAATACTTTATTCACGTGTTAAACTTGTTTTCAAACACAAGTTAATTGAAAACATTAAAAATTCGGTATTTGAGACCATAAATTTGTAGACATTCCAAGGCCAGTCTGTCATGCATTTCTCCTGAAATGTCTCTTCCTGGTTCAATCCTCTCGTGACTCGAACTCAGATTGCCTTAGTAGCAGCAGGCAGGTGGTCTGACCATTCAACCATCCTGGCCCCTATCTGCAAACCTTGGGACTTCCAGTTTTTCAATAAGAATTGTTCATTTACACACAACATTTGAAATTTTCTTGCATGCCTAAATAAATTTCATGCTGGAAATCTTAACAGGGACTGGCTTAGAACCATCACATGATTCACCAAGTAGTTGTGAAAGAAGAGTTTATGTGAGCTGTGTAAATTAATCAATTCGTAATTTGGAACCAGAAGTAGGGTTACCAGAAGTCCTTTTTTAACCTGTACATTACCTCTTTTTTTCTGTAGAAGTGGGGGAAAAAATCTGCTCTTTTTTTCCCAATCTGAATTTATGCTAATGGAGGAAAGACAGAAATAGGCATTTTGTATAATATGTCATAGATATTCTTACTGTACGGTACAATTTAAATCACTCCCCTTGTATTCAAATTTATGATTATTTAGTCTGAAAAATAAACTTGCTGAAAGAGGTTGTATCATAATAAAATATATTTTTATACTAAATGTGTGTGAAAATTATCTTTGTGAGAGTGATCAACAGAAAATAATGTAAAACAAATATGTCAGAATCTGATACCTATGGGTAGAAGACCAAAGCATTATCAAGCTCAAAACATCAGGAGGGAAGGGGGGGGGGGGGTGAAGTGGAATTTTTTTGTGATTCAACTTCCTTTCATGGGGAAAGGGCTGTCCATGCTAGCTAGGGTAATACAATAACTAAAAGAAAAAAATTATTTATTAAAAAATAGTTTTTGAACAATTATTTGATAGGTTTAGCTACAATGTTTCTCTAACTACATACAGTGCCTTGCTCCATGTTTGATTTTTTTTTTACTTTGGAAGGGAAGGCAACTTTTGATCTGGAGTATGATCATAGCTTTGTTTGCCTGTCATCTACTATTTCTATTTTGTATTATTATAATATAATTATAATTCTTTGCATTGTACACTTTAAATTTATTCTGAGTCATTTAAAATTTTAGTTGAATAATAAATTTAACATAACATCAGCTAACATTGTGATTTATATGTTTACACTGGAGTGTACACAGAATTTCCTTTAGTGGAAGGGGGGGGGGGGGGAGAGTTATAGATCCACTTTGCCCACTTTGCTTTCAAACTATTTCATTTTGTTGGTGGGAATGGTAATTATTTTTAGGATTTGGGGGCGGGATATAATTCCCTCCCCCTGCCTCCACCCACTGTATAGGTTCTTGTATGTATCATCTTCCTCTGCTGTCATTTATTTGTTAAGTGTTTTTTTTTTTACTCATATGGTAACTCTTAACCATAAGTCTGTTACTTTACAGCTTGGATTCACACTTTGTTACAAAATGAACCTACTCCACCAAGGGTGTAGTCAGCGAGGGGTCATATCCCCTCTCAGTTATAACACATCTCTATGACCAAGTTCAAATGACTGAATAATTGCTCAGAGAAAATGCAATATTAGAGATTAGCCTTCTCTTTAAAAGCTTATTAGGTAGGGCATAATAATAAGCAGAGGTAGTGTTATGTATTTACCTTTAGCAAGAATTTCTGGTTGGGAAAAAGGACTTTGGCTCCTCAAAGAACCTGAAAATGCATTTACGAGCATCAGGGGCGTAGGAACCGGGGGGGACAGGGGGGACGTGTCCCCCTTAACTTTTTGGGTGGAGGGGACTGTCCCCCCCAACTTTATAGACCGTGATATTTTTATTTTATAATATTATTCTGCCCAACTTTATTTGTAATTTCTTCACTCTCAAATTTTATTTTAAGGAAACAATAATAATTTTAACATCGATGTATCCAATGGTTAGATACAAAAACTGCTTAAAAAGAGCTATTTTGCACTTTTAAAATCAAAATTTTCCGGTGGAGGACCCCCGGACCCCCCGTCTTAGTAAGAGGGGAATGGGTTTACATGACATCAAAATCATTATTTGTCCCCCCCCAACTTTATGAACACAGCTACGCCAATGACGAGCATCATTTTTTGTTATAATTTTCCAGAGGAGTATTTGCCGTATTAAAATACCCACTATATCCCCAGAGATGTGTTCAAACAGGCAAATGAAAAATATATTCTTACATCTTCCAAAAATCCTGACTACATCTATGTACTCTACGGTCATGCGGCTGGTTCTATTGATCTAGTGAAGTCAAATCTCGTAACTTTTTGCGGAGAGGGGAATTGGTTTCACACGCTGATGGCGTCGTGCGAAGGGGACGTTGGATTTACGTCCGGGGAAGGGGGAGGAGCGGGCAGCGGCCCCGCAGTGAGCTTACAGCAGCTCCCGCCGCAGCGCTGCGGGCGGGCGGGCCTGGCTGTTGACTGTCTGGCCAGTTCTTCTGTGAGCGTGGTGCCGTGAGGAGGTTATCGTTGGACGCGGGTCGATTTTGTTTCTTTCCGTGACTTGGTTTGTGTTAAGAGAATTAAAAAAAAAACTGTATTTCGTCCAAATGCGTTAGCGTGTGCCGTGCAGTTTTTTTTTTGTGGCAGGGGAAGAAACTTGGATATGCACAGTGGGAAGCGAGCGTTTTGAGCTGTGCACGCACTTATTCAGTTGTTCTGCGGAAATCAAGGCGGAAGTTACGTGTTGGGAAAAAAAATGTGAGGTAAGTTCTATCGTGTTTATAAAAAATTCTTGGGCAATCTAAAGTTATCGCATTTTAATTCATGACCAGCGAAAATATTCTCGCAGGTCAATAATACGTTGCAAGACCAGTCTATAGAGTTCTCAACAGTACCGGTAAGTTTCTGCACGTAAACACTTAGCATTTACTTAGACACGCAATAACATGACGGCACGTACTGGCGTACGTTTCGTTTGAATTGGGGCTATTATCTAATGACGCCACGTACTGTGCAGTTTGAATTGGCGTCTTCGATGCTTGTACTTTTAATAAGTGCGCACGGGGTAATGTTCCGTATCACGTATCAGAGTTTATCCCTTGATTCTGAGGACATGATCCTGTAAATATTGATCCTGCGGTACCTAGATATATATGATTCTTGCTGTTTAAATTTAAAACGTCGAAAGACCCTGCACTTAACAAAACTTCTGATATAACAATGAATAATGAAAAGTTGCATAAAAAAGGAAAATATATTTTTTAATAAAGGTACGATTGTTATTCATTGTTGTATCACAATTATTCATTGTTACATCACAAGTTTTTGTTATGTTAAGGATCTTTCGACGTACAACAATCATGTGTAATCAACTTAACATAGGATCAAAATGTACAGGATCGAGGTTATTAGCAGGGTTATTAGCAATCGTTTTTATTTGAAAATTATTTGCGAATCTGCGTTTTTCTTTCAAGCCTTTACATTCCTTAAGTATTATGTTGAAGCTGAGTAAATCGAGTTTTGTTTTCATTGAAACAAAACTAACGGAAATCCCTTAAATATATATTACTAATCCGTAAGTGAAGTGGCGTTCGCAAGGGGGAGGGATAGTGCGATAACTCCTCCCTCCCAACCACACCCCAAGTATGAATAAATTTCCAAAAAATCTCAGTGAAGTCAGTATGTTAACAGTGTGAGAAGCGACGTGGCCTACAGTGGTAGCTCTATGTTAGTGCCACGAGTAAGTAATGCATTTTTAAAAATAAACTTATTCTAATTTTATTTTTTCTGCTTTATTTTCAAATTACTGTATTGGCCACTGATAGGTATTGAGTCCTTGGTTATATCCGCCCTGTTTTTTTAAAATCTAGCTTACAATATGTGTACAATTATTCGTTTAGGCTTCGTGCATCTGAATTAACCTCCTCAGTACCAATTTATCAGAAAAAATTTTTTGTACTCTGAGAAAATGTACAATATACTGTATATGCTATAATTATTATAATAATAAGAATATTTAAGGTTTCTTTGCTGGAACCTCTTCCAAAATTACTAGTTAGTCATAAAACCACTATCTGACAATTTATTTTTTACAAGTGCTTTCTTGGCATTAAAGCGTACCAGATTGGAATGTACAGTATAGTGTACATTCCCACTGAGGAGGTTAAGGGTATTTAAGACGATGGAGCGGCCAGGTGAGTCGTAGCTCTGGAGGCTAGGTCGTGACCTTGAGTGCTCGCACCGAATCTCGTTCCTCTCAAGGACAAACCGTTATGCTGACGAAATCTTGCAGGCAACATCGTACTCTACGCTAGCACGCGTGGACCATGGCAATAGCGCCTGCGTTGTTTGTGTTGTTTATGGCGTATCCCGTTTATATCAACGTTTTATCACTTACATTTTCCAAATTAAATATATTGTGGTTGTGGTATAGTTTCACATCACAAACACATTCAGATGGTTAGTTCATTGTATTATTTTACGTTAAATACAATTGAATGTGTTACACAGAACAATTTCTCCCGGTAACAATATTTCTCAAAGTTGTATGCATATTTTAAGCACATTTTAATTCACAAACAACCAATTACTTTCTTTATTTGAATATTTTATTTTAATAAAATACAACAGAATACGCAATAAGGAACAATTACCCCAAAATATTCAACCACGGCTATTACGCCATCATAATCTTGCTTGCTCTGTTAAAAATAACAAAATCATTATATAAGGCCAATAAGCAAATTTAATGTACCTACAGCAGACAATTTTAAATATGTTGAATACAGTATCTTGCGTTAGTTTAAAAACAGTTTATATTCAGGAGATTTAAGTTTTCTTTAAATCTATTGCCTAACGTTTTCTTTGAACATTCATAAATCGCAGAGGTTTGTTCTATGTGTCCAGTTGATAATTATGTTAAAACGGGCGGATTCAGCTTCAAATTTTACATATACAATATAATTGTATATTTTTGTAGTCGATTTGGACAGTAAAACTACTATACTATAGGGGCGAATAGAAAATCCCCCCCCCCCCCCCCCAGTTTAATTTGAAGCATGGATTTTGAGTAACAACAGCCTCCATAAATGCCTTTTTAACGCATTTTGCACGTCTTTAAAATTAATTATCAAATATATTAAATTTATTATTTATTGTAAACTCCGCAGTTTATTAGTTCCAAAATATGTGTGAAAAAAAGGGGGTGGGGAATTGCCGCCATCGCCTCTAACATAGGACTGCCACGGTGTTAAAAATATAGGCAAAATTATCTTTTTTTTTTAAATATAATAATTAGTTCGAAATTTCAAGGATTAAAAAAAAACACACGTATGTCAACTTTGTAGCCAGACGATTGAGCAGAATGTTCTTTTGTGTATTTATCAAGTTCCCCCCCCCCCCCCCCCTTCCCTGGGCCAAAATATTTATGCCAGAGGTAAGACCACAAAAAAAAAACGCATTGTTTGCTATGTCGATTGAAAAAATACCGTATGGCAAGATCATGCAATAACGCCAGAATGTTGTAATTTCTGCCGTTTGTTCTTTAAGGGGTAAATAATCGTGTGCGTGAATGAGCTCTCTGGGCTGTGAAGTTATTTAGTGTCGCGATCGGGAATGTTGGGGAGCCTTCAGTTCCGACGCTTGAAAGATTCCACCGGCCAGTTGCTTCAGCGGTGCCAACCGCACATTTGCAGTGCCAACTGATTTTCAGCTTGCCATTCTTTTGTTGTTATCTCTTAAAAATATATATATTTTTGGTCGGCAGAGTATTATAATCATGAAATAGGCCTTTATTAACCCTCGCATATTTCAGCATAATGCAAAAAAAATACATTTAGTAATTAAATTAATAATAATTTATTTTCCCCTTTTTTTACACTTTGTTAAAAATATTCACTTAATTAACCAGGAAATTTAGCACTCACGAAAGCAAGCTTGTATTTGAGTGCATCTAGTCACTTCAAATTACGTGCGGTATTTTGACAAAAACGTAAACATTTATAAATGTAGAATAACTGAGAAATAAATATATAAAATATAACCTAAGAAACCTTACGCTAGTTTTATAAAGATGAAAGTTCAAAAAGAGCAATTTATTAAAATTCAATATAATGTATAAACAAACAAAAAACGTGAAAATGAAATTTAGTCTGAAATAAAAATCACATTTAAGATTTTTTTTAATTTTTAGATTTATCAAGTTCGTGACGTAACTTACGTTAGAATTGGGAAGGGTATTTCGTCATGGTAGGGTGCATGATAATGTAACTAAAATATTGCCCTGCTTGTAACTCGTGAATGAGATGAAGACCCTAGAAGGCGTGCTGACGTGAGGCTGAAGGCCCCAGCAGTTAGGCAACCGGCGTGACGTAGTTGCCGACGGAGCTGCGTGCATACTAGAACAGCTGAGGCTACCAGGTGGTCACGTCTGTTCAGGGGTGTGTCTATGAGTCGGCGAGGCGGGATGATAGGCGCGACGCTCGCTGCTGCTTCTAGCGCAATTCGCCTGCCTGTCTTCTCGTCGTGTGTAGGGCAACCACGAGATCTGAGCGGTCACCATTAAACATCATATCTCTGAGAAATGAAGATTTAAGGTGTAATACAAGTCCTTTGACTGCAAGAATGTTTACATGAAGTTTCGCGCCAAAAAAATTATTCTGAAAACACGCGTTGTAGCCATTTTTCACTTTTCTGAAAATAGTTATAAAAAAAAAGAAAGAAATACGTAAAAACAACTATTCTTTCGCTCTGATATATTGAACCATTTTTAGCTAGCGTGGTTTTTTTCTTTCTGAAGCTCTGCACAAAGAATGTGTGTCCAGGTATAAGTATTTGAAAATGTTGCTTCGTTGTAAAAATAATACATTATTTTTTTATTTACAGTATTTTTTTTTTTTGCATTATACAATTTATATTTTCAACCCTCCGACTGACTGGGCCCGAGGCAGGGTGCTTCCCCCTCCCTCACTCCCCAGGGAAATTATATATATATATATATATATATATATATATATATATATATATATATATATATAAAGTATAACCTCTCGGGAAAGGTTCAGGGCTGCAAGGAGTCTGACCCAATGTACATTCGGACCAAGAGCTCTTTTCTCTCACAGCAGTGCTGCGAACGTTAATTGTTCCTTATTGCGTATCCTGTTGTATTTTAACATTTTTTTTTTAATGTGAGCGAGTATTTCAGTACTCGACAGAGATTTGTAACATCTAACTTTGGTAACGAGCAAATTCATGTGTTCTCATGTTGCAAAATACTTTTATAATACGAAACTCGAGTACGAAATTTAACGTAGAAATTTTTTTATTTAAAATAATGCTTGATAAATACAGGCAGATCGACTATCGAATCATTCTATTTGCAGAGCGGAGTGTTAAACTTCTGTACAAATTGCGCCACGCTTGAAGGCCCGTCTGCAAACAGTCCGAACCTGTGGGCGGTCCGCGTCCTTGTACCGACGTTCTCTCGCGGGGAAACTGCCCTTTTTCTATAATTGCGACATGCCCGATGTCCGAATACACTGATTTCTAAATTAATCAGAGCGCAGTAAATAAAGAGTGCCAAAATAATTGTTTTCCGATTTGTTTTTTGTTCACTGTTTTCGTGATTTTTAAATGTGTACGCAGATAAGTTTTGAATATTCAGTTAACTTGAGGAAAATTGTGTAAGGACAAGGTAAACACTAATAAATGTCGGTTATTTTCAGTTTACCTAATGAAACCGGAATGAGGAGTGTTCAGTCTTCCGTGCTACCAAAGGACACATATTGGGGCAAAAAGTTAAAGCTGACCAGTGTATCCGGACCATCGCCCACACCACGAAAGACGTCAGAGATTCACGTAGGCCAATCAGTGATCTGTATCCGCCGGGACACAGTTTAGAACATTGTAATTGTAGACGGGCCTTGAAAATTACAATTTTTTTCCCTTTAACAGGGTGTCCACATTCTGGAAAGTAAAAAAATATATATATCAGGGAAAATTCAGGTAAGTGGGAATCGGTCAGGGAAAGTCACGGAATTGGTCGGGTTTATTTATATTTCTCTGTTTATTTTAATGTAGCTATACTAACCTAACTAACCGTCCATGGTGTTTTAATGTAGCTAACCTAACCGACCACTTTTAATATTTGAATTCATTTTTTCCTGCGCGAAAATAAAACAGATCCCGAGGTTGGCCGAAGGTTGGTTGGTCGGGCGTGTTCGGGCAGGGACAGAACTTCTCGCTGTCGGGGAGCATGTCGCGGTGACGTCACGGGAGGACACGGGAGGACACGTGTGCTGGCCCCCAGCCCAGTGGGACCGCCAGGAACGTCCTCCCGGCGGAATGCGCGCCCCGCGGCCGCTAGCCGTATTAATAACCGCTGCACCGGCGCTGCTCCCGCCGACTGCAACCAGCTCCGTCCTCCTTGCTGTGCTCCCCGCCGCCATAGAGCACCGACCATGTAGACACGCAACCTAGCATCTCTCTCGAAAAAAAAAAAAAAAAAAAAAAAAAAATTGGTTGTCTGTAAAGTCGGTTTGCGGACGATAGTTCAACGTGACAACGTCAGAACAAAACATTGATGAAATGATTGCGTACTTTTTTATGAATAAAATCGAATCATTTTATTTTAATAATAAAAGAATAAATACTTGAAATAACACTAGTAATCAGATTTTTAAAATGCAAGAATAATTAACCTTTATTGCCGAAATTGTTGTTGTAGTAAGCAATGAAAACCACATTAACTTTTCACTTCACTTTATAAACAGTCGACGGAACAATTCACGTGGAGATGTCTTGTAATTGATTTTAAAAACTGGCGTTTAGCTATAAAGTTTAAATATAATTATGAACAAGTTTTCATATAAATAATCTGTAATCAAATATCTATCATCAATTATATGAATCACCATAATTTTTTAGTCAATTGTAACATAACCTATTATTACTGCACTCGCCGACAGCGTAACGGAACAATGAGCGTAACGGGACACCGCGTAATGGAACAATGTGCGTAACGGGACACACTTTCGTGCGTGCAGCCGGCGTTCATTGATTTATTAGACGTCACGTCAAAAAAAAAAAGCTCCGCAGAACATTCTTCTTATAAAAACAACAAATTAATTACGCATACATGATTAGCTAGTCTGCTGCGTAGAAAATGTGTATTACGTCAGAATACTCATATCTTAAATTTTTCTTAAGTTCACCTGACTATAAAAAGGGATATGCTAGTTTTCGTTATTATTGAATGCAGACTTTTTCGTGGCTAATCGATTGTTGGGTTTTCAAATGTTTTGCCACAGCTTTAAATGCAGCCTCCGTATTATTTATTTATTGGTTATACGCGGCATGTATCAAAGATTTTGGCACTTATGAATTCGGAAATTCCGTATTCTTGGACTGAATAAATTATTTGGACAGGTGTAAGTTGCCCGCATGAAACAATCCGTTATTACTAGCATGCAACTGCCTGGATAAAATATCAGATTGTAAAAAAAAAAAAAAAATGCAACAACTTTGTGTAACTCGCGCGGATGAAATAAAAACTAAGAATCGAATAATCAGAGAGATTGGAAACTTAACTCATCTCAAGGGCGTATCTGGGACAGATAACCCCTCGTTCCAAATTATAAAACAGACAAAATAAATTTATGGAAACAAATAACTAGCTGTTGGTATTAAATACTTTGAAAGAAACTTACGAAATAAACCACGTCATACGTGGTATGTGGTTAAGACACTCCTACCCGTGCAGTGTGTTGAATTAAAACCAAAAGCAAAACCATCCCATCGTGATTCATCCAAATGGTCATAGCTTTCGGGGTGGAAGAAATGTATGAAGTTGAGGGTTAAAAAACTCTCGCTACTGTTCCACACAGCTACTCGTCGATTAGGCCGTTCCTCCATATAAAAAAAGAAAATACGTCTCCGACCAAATGCCGGGAGTGGGCAAAAGCAAATAGAGTAATCCAATTTTTAAGGCTGCGTGATTAGCAGAGAGATATGAAAAGTAATTCCAAGCCAACCAATTATTTAACTCACGAAATGTATTTTACCAGACGCTAAAACGCAAACAAATACACGAATAAAGCAATGTACATGGCTCATGAATAGGGACCGGAAAAATTCGCGGGAATCAATGACCTGTAGGATGAACTCCATAGTTCTACGTACGCTCGGTCAAACGCCACCCACTCATTGGCTGCTGTCTTGTGAGACGTTCCAGCGTAGCAGCCTGTGATTCGATAAAGCTTTGGTTGGGTGTTTCTAATTGGCCCAAAGTCATCCAGGTGAGTTGAGAGTCAATAACAGAGGCAGCACTGCGGTATAACGATTTTTATTTTAGCCTATCGCGAAATGAATTCGCGAATTTTTCCGGTCTCTACTCATGAATAATCAAAAATAAATTAGAGCTAACATTGTTAAAGTTAATTTTTTAAGATTACTAAGACAAAGTGCAAAATAATCACGCGCGTGATTTCTCTACCAAAAAGAAAGGTGCCCCCAACATAGAAGAAAATGAACATAGACTATGCGAAATTTAGAACATAATTTTGTAATTAGATATGATAAAGTCCTTCAATTATGTAATCCTGGGGCGTAGACACGCAAAAAAAAAAAAAAAACTGCATTTTAAATTCTGCAAAGTTAAAGCGAGACATCCAGCAAAAGAAATTCAAAAACAGTTTCTCGCAAAAAAAATTTACATTCGTACACAATCCTGCACTACGCTGATAGTTTTAAGATTTCACGTTGAGGACGTTCCGGTCGGTAGAGTGACGTCACTGACGGAGCATTCGAAAAAGTCAAAAGGGGCAAACACATGGGTAAGCCGCGGCCTCGAAGGGCGTAGCAAAGTTTTTAAACGGTGATCCACTTACTTGTAGTCCAGGGGTGTGTCAGCGTGGTGCAGAGTGTACTTGCGAACCGCAGCACGGTCCTTCTTCGTCTCTCACGCCCTCACACTTCACGATTCTTCGATTGGCATGCCTGCGTGTGGAGCCGTGGCGGAAGTCAACTTGGCCCTCACTCAACTGCATCACCAAGTGCACAGGCGAAAAAAAATACGCGCGCCACCTCGTGATTAGCCGATGCGCTGGCACCGTAAAACTCTTCATGCTCTCGTAAAGTCCTAAACCGCCGTACAGCTCCAGAACCGTTAAAACACATTCCGTGTGGTTGAAAGAAGAGACTCGCGCCAGGCCAAGCTCCGCGCGCGGAGTCCGAAGTGTACAGTCCGACCGACGCGACTCGACTCCTCCAGTTCTAGTCTCCCTTTCTTGCCGCCGCCGCTGCGTACGGGCGCTAGTGTCGCACGTCACACGATGGAGACTCGAATCGAAGGTCTCACACGTAGAATAAATAATTAAACCTTGATCAGCGCCCCACACAGATAATTAAAAAAATATATATATATTTTCTTTTTCAATAGACGGATATAAAAGTTACAAACTTACACACTAGTTAAAAATTACAAAATATAAATCTTATGCAAACAAAGGCGCAAGAAAGAGGTAAAATTAAAATTCTAAAGCTAACCAACGATTTTTTTATTATAAAAACAAGGGAAATTAAAATACGTTCAATTATTAACACAACGGCGTGAAACAACAAAGAAAAACAAATATATGCCAGTGGCATGACGATGCCGCAAATTGATCAGGTGGGAACGTCTCGTCGACATCGGATCGTTAAGAGACGAGGGGTTACGAGATGAGAATGGATCATTTGACGGAATGAAATGGGAAAGACAACGGAAACGTCTGCCACGTTTTGCCCACTTGGCGTGGATACAGCTTGGTCATTTGTCAACTAACCTCCGGGCTGGGTGGTTGCTTTTACACCACGTTTCACCGTACTTTTTCCCCCTTCATAATGCATTTTCAGGGTGTTGATATTTCCCTCGTCAGCAAGTGTGCTTGATCCTGTTGGGAAAATACCACGCTAGGATCACACCACACTATTGCAATTTTGTTGCAGAACGACCCGTCCTGTTGCGAAGGAGCGGCGAAAGTAGCAGAATCTTTTTTTCCAGTTACCCTGAATGTGTGTTCTTGTAGAGGTCTGTCTGTACTTGATGAATTTTTTCGTCAACGTCACGTAAATTATTAAAATTAAATAATGTTTGTAATGACGAGCGTGATGGGTACTTTTTGACGTGATAACGTCTAATAAATCGATGAACGCCGGCTGCACGCACGAAAAAGTGTCCCGTTGCACACATTGTCCCGTTACGCTGTGTCCCGTTACGCTCATTGTACGCTTGCGTCGCATCTATCTCTCTTCCACTCGATTGGCATATGCGTCCGAGAAGAAAGACAGCGGCAGCACACAACTTACATCTACAAGTGAACTGTTTCGTCGACTGGTTATAAAGTGAAGTGAAAAGTTAATGTGGTTTTCATTGCTTCTTACATCAACAATTTCGGCAATAAAGGTTAATTATTCTTGCATTTTAAAAATCTGATTACTAGTATAATTTCAATTATTTATTCTTTTAATATTAAAATAAAAATGATTCAATTTTATTCATAAAAGTATGCAATCATTTCATCAATGTTTTGTTATGACGTTGTCACGTTAAACTATCGTCCGTAAACCGACTTTACAGACAACCAATTTTTTTTTCTTACTGCGGGGATCGCTAAGTGCGGCTGTCGTGCACGCAGATCGACATCGCCGTCGCGGGGGGGTGGACTGCGGGTCATCAGTCTCCTTCTTGAGCTCGAGTGCGGCCTGACGGGCTCCCCCCTCTCCCGCCACCCACCCTCCCACACGTGTGACCCGGGCGACAGTGACTTGCAGGTCACTAGTTCAGTGGCTCCTCTCAGGCTGTAGCGCTGTTCGGAGGAGTCGAAGACGTGCTGATGGTTGCTGGGTCTGGGGTAGTCGCTGCTTTTTACGTCTCACCCGTTGGCGCATACACAAGTTCGTGGCTCATGCAAAAGAGTTTTTTTCCAGCTTCAAAATAATTTGTGTTCATAATCACTCTGTTCTCTCTCTTTCGTTTCCTTCGTTATGTTCTCCTCTCTTATTTTCTCCTCTCGTTTTTCTCGCTTCTCTTTTTTTCTCTTTTTTCTCTTCTCTTTTTCTCCTTTTTTCTCTCTTCTATATTTTACTTTTCTCTCTCTTTCCTCTTCTCTCCTCTTCTCTCTCTTTCCTCTTCTCTCTCTTTCCCCTTCTCTCTCTTTCCTCTCTCCTCTTTGCTCTCTCCTTTTTGCTCTCTCCTCTTTGCCATCTCCTCTTTGCTCTCTCCTATTTGCTTTCTCCTCTTTCATCTCATCTTTGCTCCCTCCTCTTTGCTCCCTCCTCTTTGCTCCCTTCTCTTTGCTCCCTCCTCTTTGCTCCCTCCTCTTTGCTCCCTCCTCTTTGCTCCCTCCTCTTTGCTCCATCCTCAATGCTCTCTCCTTTTAGCTTTCTCCTCTTTTATCTCTTTTCTCTCTCTCTTTTTCTCCCTCTTCTTTTTCTCTCTTCTTTTTCTCTCTTCTTTTTCTCTCTTCTTTTTCTCTCTTTTCTTTTCATCTCTTTTCTCTTTCTCTCTATGCTCTCTTTTTCTGTTCTCTTTTTATATATTTTTTCTTTTTTCTCTTTTGGTTTTTTTCTCTTTTCGTTTTTCTTTCTTTTAGTTTTTCACTTTTTTCGTTTTTTTTTTTGCTCTTCTCTTTTTTCGTTTTTTTCTTCTCTTTTTTCGTTTTTTTTTCTCTTCACTTTTTTCTCCACTCTTTTACTCTTCTCTTCTATTTTTTTTCTCTCTTACACGTTTTGGTTTTGCTGAATAGTCTTTCGACAGATTTTCTTAGAGTGGCGTGCACAATACAGATTTCTAAACAATTGGTGTAGAATAAAACACCGAGTATAAACTGGCACAGTGTAGCACCGGCCTTTACTGGCCCCTCCCTTCTGCCGAGTTGAGTGTTCGTAGGCGCCTCTAGGCCTTCAACACCGGTACTGGTTATGCATTGTAAACTCTAAATAACTAAACTCACCTTTTGCCTACATAATTGCGGTCATGCCCAGTGACACATCGTCCGTATCCGGGCTGAAACTATAATTTTAACATAAAACTGGTAGCATCGTAGCTCCTCCCAATGCTTGTTTTGTCGGCAGGAGGCAGGACTCAACACTGGATGCTGCGGTCTTCGCTGCGTCCTGCTGCGAGAGAGAATTACGAGGGGTGGTCGGAATGGGGAGGGGGGCGGGGAAGAGACACAATGGCGCGCCGCGCACAATGCGAGCCTGGACGGACGCACTGCGCCGGGCAGGTCGTTGTGGATGCGCGCGGCGACAATGCACCGGCTGGCGGTCGTTTGTCATCCCCCACCCCTCGCCTGCTGCACTAGCATGTGGCGTGTCTCGTCCTTGGACTGCAGTGTGCATTTTGACGAGCAGTTACTCTTTCTCTCTCTTTCACTTTCATTCTCTTTCATTTTTCTCTTTCTCTCTCTCTCTCTCTCTCTCTCTCTCTCTCTCTCTCTCTCTAATGCACAATTTATGATTATAGCGCTGTCGTCGTTTCAGTGTGCTCTAGTGTCCAGGTTATACCCAAAGAGCGAAAACGTTTCAAACACAACTTTATAATGAAATTTTTAAAAACTTACAAAATATTATTTTTAAAAAGGAAATATTTGAAATGGTAATATACAATTCTCACTTTAAAAAAAAAAAAACGTAACTGAAGAATGCCATCTTGATTTTAGTCGTTTTTGCCATCAATTTTTTTAAAAATATAATTTTATGTTTGACCGTAGCACATATTAATGTAATACCTTGTTGCTACAAATAGTTTATCTCTGTAAAATAATAAATATTGGCGTTTTAGAGTTGATTTGTTTTTATCTTTTAGAATCAATACAACTGTAATATTGCTGTCAAAAGACATAATTTTATGATCTTAGAAAATACAACAAATAGTAAAATGTTACAAACGCAACATTATTTTAATTATCGGTTATATACAAAATAAGAATTTTGATGCCAACCAGCCGGGTAGTATCAGTCTAGCAACAAAAGGTGCCATTTGCTTTTTACTGCAATCGAAGCGTGGGACAGACTATAGGTAGGGGCAGGCATTTTTCGCGAAAAGATCTGAACTCCTGTTAGACAGCAACTAGCTATACCCGCACCAGCGGTTCCTTCCTTGTGATTGGCGGCCGTCTGCGAGGGAAGTCGTTGCCTTATTTGACCGAGCCACACAGGACGCGTTTGCTTCCGCACATAATTACTGTGATTGGTAGAGACCTGCAAAGTTCGCGGTTTCGGTGGCCTTCAGGATAGACTGCACATACCCCTGTACACTCGGGCAAATAACGCAAGTTCATTGGCTGCCGACTTGTAAGTCGTCTCAGCTGGTTTGTCTATGATTCGATCCTTCTTTGGTTGAGGGTTTATAACTGGTTGAGATTCGTCCAGATGAACAGTAAGCCAATAGCAAAATTTATCTAAGAGGTATATGTGCTTGAATTCTAGCCTATCACAGAATGAATCCGCGAATTTTGCAGGTCTCTAGTGATTGGTGTTCTAACAGTGGACATGCACCTGAAAGAAACTCACCCAATCACGAAACACAGACGATGCTACAGTGTTTCAACTTCCAGCTACTCTCGAAATCTTTTCGCGAAAAATGCATGTCCCTAACTATAGATGTGCGCTGATCAGCTACGTGGCCACGAGCAGGTAAGGCTTTACGACGCACGGCTATACAAAAAAAATCCTTGAGATAAGAACGTTGGCATTATAACGCAAAAACAAAATCTGTAAACATTTATTTCTGCATGACGTTAAATATTTTCCTCTCCATGTTTTGAGAATATTCTCTGCTCGTGTCGCGAATGGCATGCTCCCAGATCAAGGTTGTACTTGTGTTGACGAGGCGAGATAAGGGCGACGCTCGCTGGTGCTTCTAGCGGGTTATCGCCTCTAAGCACAAAGCACTGGTGCGCAGTCTTCTCGTCGTAAGTAGGTCAATTATGAGATTTGAATGGTAACCATGACACATATGGAGGAGAAAATCATCCACCCTAAGTTTATTCTTAGTGCTTGTCGTGAACAGACTCCACTCTGACGTCTTGAACAATTTTCAAATTGTGTGGTTTATTCTGAAGCTCTGCATAACGTATGTGTGCCTGAGTAGGCGGGGCCCTTAAAGGTCTACCGTCTTAATCTTTCAAAATTTAATTTTCATTGACCGCTTTATGCAAGACACGGTACAAAATCTTGCAAATTAACACGTTTCTGCACGCAAGACGTAACCCTAATATGTATTTTTTTTTTTAAATTTTACACAAAGTTAATGTGGCAGCAAACAAAGACCCTGCTGACGTTTGTGTAATTTTACACTTACATGCGTTGATGAATTTTTACTCTTGTGTTCAAGTAAAACATACTTTAAAAAGTGTAAGAGTACAACTGCTATGGCCTGGTAAACATGTCAAAGCTGTTGGTGTCTTTTTACTCTGTAATACATAAATTTACATATGTATGCAAGTGAATTTTTACCATAACTGTCAGTTTAATTTTATGCATATTTTGAGTAAATTCACATTACAATTAGCATGTTAATAGGTACAAGTTCAAAAAAAATTAACTTTTGGTAGCTTATAGCTGTTAATGAATAATGAATGTTTTCGTGCGAATATTAATTTAATGAAATTTAATTGTTCAAGTAAACACTTCTAATAATCTGAGTGAATTACAGGAGTATCGAACTCGCAACATTTTGATTGTTAGTCGAACGTCTTAAGGGCGTATGTCCCGTTCCAGGTCATGATTTTAGATTTATATTAATCACTGATCAACTTTCAGACATTTTCAATCGTTTAACTTTCACGAAATGAAAAAATATATAGTTGCATACTTTTTGCATAATTAGCTGCCAAAGTTACATTTTTAACCTTTTTGGGTTGTACAAATAAGGAGAATTTAATTTATTGCAGAACTGAAACTTTTTAGGATTAACTGCAATGCCACTGGCTACTTTAAGAAATGGTTTGCATTTCTTTCAGAAAATATTAATTAATTTTACCTGACATTTCAAAATTCTCAAAATTTTTATGATCTTTACAGCCAAGAAACATGAAATGAGTTTTTGTGATAGAAATGCAAACCATTTCTTGAAGTAGCCAGTGCATTGCAGTTAATCCTAAAAAGTTTCAGTTCTGCAATAAATTAAATTCTCCTTATTTTTACAACCCAAAAAGGTTAAAAATGTAACTTTGGCAGCTAATTATGCGAAAAGTATGCAACTATATATATTTTTCATTTCGTGAAAGTTAAACGATTGAAAATGTCTAAAAGTTGATCAGTGATTAATATAAATCTAAAATCATGACCTGGAACGGGACATACGCCCTTAACCACTTTTTTTTTAATAAGATTATACATTTATTAAGACATTTCTGTGGTTCAGACAAAATCTACAGGGTAATTCCAAGTTCATTATAAATAAGAGAACTACAATACTTTCTGATGATCATCAAGATAACATCAAGATGAAGAGTAAATAATGTTTATTTACTATTTGCGCTGTTTTTTGTAGTTTGCAAGACAGTGGTTGAAAAATTGTTTTAAAAAAAATGTTTGTATTTTACAAAAAAAATATTTCACTTTAAGAAGTTATAATTCTTGGAGAGGTACATATTTAAAAGCTTAAAAGTTGTATATCGTATTGTAACACTGCATACTATAAAACAAAAGCTTTAAAATATTTTTGAGAAAGTGTTGGTATTCATTGTGCCCGCACCTAGCGTCACTTAATATTTACCAATATAAGGAGTTGTATTAATTACTTTTTTCCCCCTTTTGACCATCATTCATACAATTAAATCATTCAGCAATCGGAATACCACTTTCGTAACCTAATGTAAATTGAATTGGTTTTTGTCAGTGTAAATTGCAAAATACATTTTTTCAGTTCCTCTGTAGTTGTAAATTTACTCTGACAAACATTTTGTACTCTTACACTGACGTTATGTGTATACCTAAAAGTACGATGTACCGACAAACCAGATCAATTACTTTTTTAACACGTTATTTATTGTAATAAAAGATTAACATTGTATCTAAGCCTATTGGTTGTTTATAAAAAATATGTGCAAAATCACACCAACTATACTAGTCCCCCCCCCCCTCTTCAAACTAACGTTGCAAAAATGTAAAACTACTGAACCTCTGTACGTGATTTTACAATTTGTTTTTACAGTGTACACGTACGTATACGTTGACGGAACATAAACATCCCTGTCTGAATACTTCCATCAATTCGCAGAGGTTCCACGTTCATGCAGTTTTTTTTTTTTTTTTTCAACTTTTCCTTTATAAGAGAATCGGTTTCTGTGGCGCAACTCGAACAGCTTGATTTAGGAAATGCTTATTTTAGACGTTACTTTAAGAAATTTTAATGTTTTTTTAGTTGTGAAATCAAATGCAGGTACATACATTTATAATTGTCTTAAGCTGTGATATAATAACACGAATGCTCCAAACATAGTGTATTTCAAGACTGAAAGAGAGGTTATCAAGCAGTCAAAGCTCTGCTAGTGCGTTTCTTTGGTGTTACGAAAGAAAGTGAGAAAGAAGAAGCAGAGGTGTGAAAGTCTAGGGTGATCAGAATGTAAGGAATTGACTTTATATATTATAGTTATTTGTATATATATATATATATATATATATAAGATTTACGTGTCTGTTGTTTATGTATTCACATAAATACTTAAGAAAATTATTTCAAAATTCATGAAATCCATATACTGTTCGGTAAGTGATCTTCCTTTTTTTTTTTTTAAATAAAAAATTTTAAACGCTTATTTGGCGTTATTTCATGAAATAATAATCATCATTTTATTAGTCACTGTACATAACATGTAAGACCATTTTTTTTATGAAATTTTTATTTATTTATGTTTGGCCCTCGGATTAGTTTCAAAAGTGGTATCTGACCCAAAGAAAGAAAAAAAGAAGTGAAATGGATCATTTCTGTTCTGGACAGTACTTTGTGGTCTGAGCTCTCTCTCTCATTCTCTCTCTCTCTCTCTCTCTCTCTCTCTCTCTCTCTGTGTGTGTGTCTCCCCCCACGCGCACGGGCTGTGAGAGCACTCTGGAGGATGACGGTCCGCGGAAGATCTCGCCCACTCGGGAAGTGCTTGCTTGCCGGACCTGGTCGCCTGTCAATACCAGGGGAATAGAAGAACTGTTAGCGCTCACGTGCCTGGAATCCACCATCTCCTCCCGACCCGACCCGACGGCTCAAGACTGTTCTTAGGAACAGAAATACGCCATCTTTCTTTGTCTCAACAGATTTTGGTTTTGCCGTGCCGATTTCCTATCACTCTACTTGGTCAGTTTGGCTTCGTTTGGAATGTCTGGATTTAATGATGACTGACTGCTAGAAATAGTTTACCCTGTGAAGTCATTGTATTTTAGTATTTAATACATCTTTTAAGTATGACTACAACTGCAATAATACTGCCAGTATACACTAGATCTTGGTCGTTTTAAATCTAGTGGGATACATGCCTCAGCGAAGACAACTGTTCAAATTTAGATTAAATAAAATGTGTTACGGCAAATAAACTGTTGAAACCAAAATGGCGTCCTATCTGAAGACAACTTGATACTGCCTATCACCTTGCTTGAACAATATTTTGCATGTGTTGACGGATTTTTTCTCGCTTAGTATGAGCTGTTATTCATCGAACCGTCGATAATTTTTTTTTGTACTGTGAGGTGAGTCCGCACACTTTCTCAAGTTGCTGGCAAGTCTGGCTGGTGTACCAAGGGGACTGGGTTCGATTCCCGACCGGGGAACCTTCTCCCTGGGTTCAGGACTGTGTCGTTTGTGATGTCCCTTTCACCTTAACCCCGCGGTAGGCACTGGTAAACCACAGCGGGATCACCCTGCATTGGCAAGGACAGGGACGTCACAGCTGTAAGTCACCGTGGCATTGCCTGTGCTCACGTCACAGAGATGTGAAATACGTTTTTTTAATGACTAGAACACCTGCCTTCCACGTGATATTATTCAGTTAACTGAAAAATAAGCTATTTTAAATTTGTAAAAAAAAAAATGGGTGATTAGGCCGTAGTCAGTGGCGGGTACAGGAAGTTATTTCGGGATGGAAATTAAAATAAAATTAAAGTTAAATAAGAATTTTTGTTTTACAAAAAAAAACTTACGTCAACCACAAGGGACTTGTTTGCGCTGTTACATTATTATCGTTATCAACATGCATCACTCACTACCTTTGTGGTTTGGAGTTCCTGGTGTTTTTAACAGCTCACTTTGCATCATCCAAAATAACACACTGCCTTCACCGTGATCTCCTTTTTTTTTTCATAACTTCCCTAGCTCCCTGTCACCCTAATCCCCCCTTCCCCCCCCCCCCCTCCTTCCCCATTTACTTGCGGCCGCAACTGGCCATAGTTTTCCAAACAAAACGACGTCTAAAACTGGTATGGTCACAAGATGTGATTTAGTTTGGTTCGCACAAAACTGTTGGCAAGTTTTGCACGAGATTTCCGCCCAGCCAAGAAGTATATTTTTTTCCGCTTTTCTCTTAGTTGTGAAAGTATGAAGCTCCGCCTACCCGAGCACAC
The DNA here is from genome assembly GCF_032445375.1 of Bacillus rossius redtenbacheri. Classification (NCBI taxonomy): domain Eukaryota; kingdom Metazoa; phylum Arthropoda; class Insecta; order Phasmatodea; family Bacillidae; genus Bacillus; species Bacillus rossius. The sequence continues at coordinate 48,769,961 of NC_086336.1, read as the reverse complement.
ATACGGTGTGCAGAGCTTCAGGAAAAACAACGTGATTTCTAAACTACTCAAGATATCCCAGTGGGGTCTGCTTACGAAAAGTATTTAAGAATTCGCTGAGGGCCGAAAAGTACTTTGGATTTCTGATTAAATGTTTAAACTGTAATTTTAGAAGAGTTAAAATTGCTAAAACGCACTTTTTTAGATTAATTTTTAGGGGCAAAACAACCATTACAGTTTCTTTAAAGCTTATAAGGGACTTGCATTACACCTTTATCTTCATTTCTCCGCCATATGATGTTACGGTCACCGCTCAAATTTCACAGTTGTCCTGTGACGACGAGAAGACTGCGCGCCGGTTCAGAGAAGAGACACCGCGCTAGAAGCACCAGCGAGCGTCGCGCCTATCATCCCGCCTCACTGACACAGATACATACACCCCTGACGAGGCGCTGAGTAGTTGCACTCGATGACGTATGGAGGAGGCGCCCTCGTACGTGCGCTGACTGGCGTCTGTCCGGCGTCTCGTCCCGCTGCTATCACTCGATACGCCCAGCGTGGTACTGCTGATAGGCGGCTATCGCGCTGGGAGATACGCCCGACCATTGCAACGGTACTTGTGCCCAGGGTGTCCACAGTTAGTACTTTCGTACTAGATCTAGTACTTTTATAAGTTTTTTAGTGGTCTAGTACATTTACGCTCAGATCTAGTACTTTTTTTTCTTTAATATAATAATATTACAGTAACTCCAATATGTTTTATTATTAAGCGTAATTATTTTTAAAAACTATGGAATGTGTCATTATTACTTCCTAAATTGTTAAAACCATTACAAATTATAATTTAGTACTTTTTTTTCAAATCTAGTACTTTTTTCTCGCCTAAGTTGGTACGAAAGATTTTTTCCTTGTGGACACCCTGCGTTGTGCCCTTGTAGAGCCTTTTTGCGCAGTGCTGCAATCCCTACTATCCTACTGTCTTTTACGCAGCAACGGTGCAACGGATCGACATGATTTTTTTTTTTGCCTGTAGATAGTTTATGGGCCGGAGAGTGACGTAGTCTACATACATTAAGGAAATTCTATCCGTAAAGTAGTGAGAAAAGAGGTAAATTCAGTTTTTAAAATAGAAAAATCTTAGTAGGTAGGCCATAGACACAAAGTGAGTTTGTGTCATTGTTTTTCTGTCTGCCACACGGTCATATAGAAAGGTCTGGCAACTTACCTTCATTCTCCGTCGGCTTAGTGAAGCTCGCGGCGGCCCGTGAACTAACGGCGCTAGTAGTAGGTGTCCCCTTCATTGACATTGGGAGTTTCGTATAGAAGTATGTATATTTAAATATCGCATCTAAGCGCAAGGCTCCGAACTGGCGCGCAGTCTTCTCGTCGTGCATAGGACAACGGGGCGCAACAACAGGGGGGGGGGGGGAAGGGTATTTTGCCCCCCCCCTTCTGAAACCTTGAAGTGGGGGCAAACGGGGGCAAAAAAAGTGCTGTGTAATCAATTTTTAGATAATAAAAATAGCACCATTTTCCACCTTGAAATACAAATTTTTCCGGGGGAGAGCCCCCGGACCCCGCGCTTCAATAGGGGGGATCGATGATTCTTTATAAAAAGGTATATTGCCCCCCCCCCCCCCCTTTTGGAAATTTAGTTGTTGCGCCCCTGAGGACAACTGTGAGATTTTAGTGGCAAACACAGCATTATATGGCGCAGAAATGAAGATAGAGGTGTAATGCAAAGCCCTTAGCTGCTGTCAAGTATCTCTACCGGATGTTTCACGCCTAATCTTTTTTCCCCTGAAATCTACACGCTTTAGCCATTTTGACTTCTATAAACACAGTTTAAAATCTAATTACGGAAACAGAACTACTCTTCAGCTCTCGTTATTGATTTTGGAAGACTGGTTACCGCTCTGATTTAGCGAGCATTTTTCTAATCGCGTGTTTTTTTTTTCCTTCTGAAGCTCTGCACACCGTGTGTGTTTCTAAGTAGGCAGGGTCTTTAATGATGTAAAGGATGTTGGCTATAATTGGGGTGGAATTCGATGGGGGGAGGGGGGGGGGTTATGTCACTGACTTCAGTTTTATCTTTGCGCGGTAGCACTCGGTGCTATTACCCACGCTGTGCTTGTTGACCAGTGCATTGTCGTTGTGGACTCGGTGGTGCCGGTGGTGGATTGTGGGCCGGAGCAAGTGTGCGTCACGCCTGCGCGGTGTGTGTTTTTCGCCCTTGGAGGCGCGCTCGGCCGTCGCCATCTGCGGCGTTACCTTCGCCGCGCCGATTACGTCTCCTGTTGTTTTCCTCCTCGTCCCCTCCCTCTTCCCCTCTTTCCGCCCACGCTTCAGTACCCGCCCGCGACTGGCGCATAAGGCTGCGGTCACTGTGGAGGCACGTTCCGAGATGTTGGCTCCCATCCACCAGCGAAGATGGAACCCATGGTCGATACGTGTTTCCTTGAAAGTCCGATATTAAAGTACGCATTAATGAGTACCCACGAAAACATAAAATATAATAGAAATGATACTTAACTACGGATGTTTCTACTTTTCCAGCAATTATATCCCTACTCTGCCGAGAAAGATCTCTGTTGTGAGTTTTTCCCCCCCCTCGGGTATCCCATAGGCGTTTGTACTTTAATACAATATTTATTAATTTTTCTTCAGCAATAGTCACGAATTATTGATAACCTGCAATAAGCAAGTGGGCTTCACAGATAATATACAAAAAAAAAAATCTGTTTTGAACGAATAACTAGTTCCGACTTGTTCGTGCGTAATCTGTGCAGAGGCGGTTTGCAGGCAATGTAGACACTTTCATTTTCATTCGCATTGTTTTATTGACCTGACGAACTCCTCGGAACCTTTTTTTTTTTTCCCCGTCAGAACACACGTCCACTGTTACCGTAACCTAGCGGAGCGAGGCGTGCGCAGCGGAGACATTTGGGAGTCCAGGCCTTACCTGTCAAATTTCTGTTTTTACATGGTTTTCCCCCAGGGCCGGATTTAGAGGTCTGGAGGCCTCGGGGCAACAGAGGAGCGGAGGCCCCCTGGCCCCAAATTATTTTCCAAATAAAATTAACAATTTTTTTCAGTCGAGTTTTCCAATAAATAATTTATTGTGAAATAAAGTAGATTCTCTTAGTATTAAAAAAAAATACATAAATATAATCGGAGACAAGAATTATATGAAATAAAATTTTAGTATTAATGAATATTTCTGTTAATATTTAAAAATAATATAATCATGTATGTACAAAGTGCTGTAGGTAAAGGTAAAACAGCGGAAAAAGAATATCAAAGGATTTGTGGGGGCCCTCCGTTTGTGGAGGCCCCGGGGCTTTCTCCCCGGTTGCCCTCCCCTAAATCCGGCCCTGTTTCCCCGAAATAATTCCTGTCAAGCGCTCGGATGGTTCATTACTTGGGACAAGATTACGTGGTGGATTTGATAAAAACGAAATAACGCCTAAAATCATGTCAAAACACAGCATATGCAAGTTAGTTCACCACACAGCATCAAAATGCAAGTTATATCACGGAATTAAGTAGCATTTAACCAAAATTTAATTCAAATCATAAACAAACGTAATCTTGTAAGGTTTTAAAAACAAGTTTTGTCATTTCCTGACAATAAATTGTGCCAAAGGGCATGGATTAGGTTTTGTGTTTTCATATTGAATATCTTTTAGACAAATTTATTACGAATTATTTTATCGTCAAAATGAAGCGTATGCATTTTATCGCTCTTTTGATGGTGTAAGTATTAACAAAAAAACTATTATAAAAATAAAAACAATAACACCGAACTCTTATGTTTTAAAAACGAAATTGTACTAAAACAAAAAAAAAATATAAAATCTTGTCTTTATTCATGAATATAGAGCATCTTTCAGTTATCAGTGCTGAGTATTGGTCGCGCATTGTTGCCACGGTTGCGTTGCACTAATCAGTGTCATGGCTTATTTACACGTAAAATTATATTTTGTGCGCCATTGTAAATTATATAAAGTTTTTTTTTATCATTTTAATATTTTTCGATCTTTCTAAGACTATAGGCCTAAGATAGTGTCTATTGACAGTATCATTACAGCTATAGTTATTATTATAAAAACACTAATGGAATACTAAACGCCCTTTTTTTCACACGAGAAACTTGAGTGAAGTAGCCAGTCACTATTAATTTCAGGAATTGCATCAAATCATGTGATATGCTAACATGTTAATATTAAATTGTTAAATACGTTTTGTGGCAAAGTAATATGAAACAAAGGTGGCAACTTTAGGTTCTGTCTCTCTAGAAGTAAAAACTATATTATGCTTTCAACAAAATACAACATGAAATTGCATCGCTTCACAAATTCGCACATAAAATTCCCTTTAAAGCAGTCAATAATTGTTTTCCCTCCCAAAAAAAAATGTTTCATGACCTTAAAGAAACGTATTTTTTTCAGAAAGATAACACAGGTGTGTCTTAAAATGTTGTGCTCTATGACGTACATCTGGCAACATTGCACATCGAAACAAGGAAGTGGCAGAAACTGTGCATTATAAAGAGAGAGTGGATGTCCATTACACTGCACGCTGCAAACCAAGAATGAGACTTGCTATAGAGACCACGGCAATAAATTATTTCCTAACATCGCTGTTCTGTGTAATTGTGTGTTATCTTCTGTTATGACCTTGTTGTCGACGAGATGTTAAATAAATTTTTAAAAAATATAGCTGTTCACATACGTCGACCGTACTCTCTTCACACGTTACAACTTTAGTACACCATTTTTCTTATCCTCCCACTCATCAAATTTATTTCTAGACGTCTGCCCTCGTCAACAATGGGGCTTTTACGGGAAGGCTTTTTTGGAGGGGCCGATGAACTAAGGAGGGGGGGGGGGAAATTGCAAAAAACCAAATATATATTGGTAGGCGCATCATTTTTTTTTTTTTTACCTTTGGTAGACGGACAGGAAAATTACATTATTTCCTCAGTGGCATACATTAACTTAGTAACTTGTGAACTGTTTGCAAGCGATTGTTTGAGGTAACGACAATAGTTGCAATATTTTACTCGAGCAACTTTTTTTTTCCATGACGAATAAAAAAAAGTCCCTTTTGACTCTTCTCGGTTTTTGAAGTAACGTTAGTTATCAAGTAATTTTACAGTCCCTGCATTCGCAGCTTGCTGTAGGGCGACATATGAACTGATTGTCAAGAAAACCACTGCCGTCGGCCGACGAGATAAGGACTGCGTCTGCAGTCGACCGCTGTGCCACCCACAGCTGTGCGGTTTCTCTCGCACATTTGGGAGGTTGGGGGGGGGGGGGGGGCTCTGCGAGATGCCCCGTGCGCGGGGTTCTGTAAGGTTGCGAAGTAGTTGGCTCATCCCTAAACAATGCTTCTTTATTTTGCTGCTGTGGTTGCGGGCCATAAGGTAGCTGAAGCTTGATTATGAAATACTTGATTAGATGATAGTGTGTGTGTTTGTGTACGTGTGGTTGGTTACGCGTGCGCTCCATTGTGTTCCAGGGGTCATGCCGTTGGGGGGAAGGTAGAGAGAGAGAGAGAGAGAGAGAGAGAGAGAGAGATACGAAGGGGAGAGCGAATATACTAAGATGTCGGAGTAGGGCAAAGTGAAAGTTTTGGCCGCGCCTCCTATGTGGGCTGGAGCCGTTCATGGCCACAACCGGGTTGGCTGCCGCAGTCTGTTGTCGCTCTCCGGCCAGATCACCCTACCCCTCTCCTCCAACCCCCCACACGTGACTCCGTAGCATTTTACGTGGACAAGTCACCGGAAACTTTTAATTTTCCCCTCATGGTTTGGTTACAGCGCGCAAGTGTTCATCATCATGCTGCAGATACACTCTTGGCGCACCAGGTACCTCGTACCCATTCATGGGCCTAGCCCACGGATCATCTCGGAAATTTTCATTATCGCGTCTCTGCTGCTTCCGCAGTGCACGGAAACGTAACAAATGACAACCAGTGAGATTGCATTTTAAGGTTACGATATATTAATTCGATTAAAAATTTATTATGCTTCGAAATTATGAGACGTGCAGAAATTAATAACAATAAACCACAAAGTAATAATATAACACTAGATATTCTTGTACTTAAATTTTATTTTTAACGTATTTACAACTTTTTAAACCTTCGGTGTGGGCCCTGCATGTATTATTGCGTGGAGAATATGTGGGACGCTCGAAACATTTGGTTCAAGCGTATAGTGTCCGCACTGTGAAGATAGTTTTGAAGGACTGTAGTTTACAGAAGTGATTGTGTTTATCGACGGAAATTCTAATTCATACTCGGTGAAGATCGCCACGTGTGGTCGGGCAACATTTCAACCAATATTTCGTGCGTTGAAATGTGACGATGGATGACTTCAACCACGTCACATATTGCCGTCTCCCTGACGATTCTAACCCCGCGCAGATTGTCATCGTGTAATAGAAGCGCGTAGCTGATCCACTGCCGCGGCCCGTGCGCGAGGTGTGTTGCGACCTGGTATCCCGGGTCAGTGGGTGACACAGCAGTGCTGGTTAGTGACGCGGCGTTAACGTGGTCCTCACGCATGCGCGACAAGCGTACCAAGTTTTTCAGACCGCTTCGCCGGAGTCCTGACTTTCGCCGAGTACACGGCTTCCTGGTTACACACTTTCGACGTGAATACGTCTTTAAAATTGCTTCCATAATGGGAGGCAATTCAAAAAACGAATGATATGTGTATGTGTATGTGCATATATTTGTATGCGCATATATGTGTATATGTGTTGTAGAGCTGTTTTCCCGGGTGAATAAAAAAGCAGTGCCCGCTGTGTCTCGTGTTCCCACGCCCGTAGCGCCAGATAAGAGACGGGGAAGGGGCGGAGGATTGTGGGAGGGGGGAGGGGCTCGCAGGCGCGTGTGTCCGCGGCCCCCGAGGGGCTGCAGTTTCGCCGCCTCAATTAGCATGCCCCCGCGCACAGGTCCCGTTACTGCCCGGTCACTGGCCCGCCCCGCTCGTCGTCCTGCGTCCTTGGCAATGCTTCACACCCGAGCAGTTCCGGAGCTCTCCGGTGTTTGCCGATCGCTCGTCAATAAAACACCATATTACAAGGTTTCGTATGTTTTTACGGTCATAATAGTATTTTAAATAATGCTAGCCTAACCTAACCTGATCTTTCTTTTAGTTACGGATAACATAACCTAACCTAACCTACCCTGCCGAAAGAAAAGAAAAAATAACCGTTACTGATTACACTGACCAAACCTAACCTTTTTACTTCGGTAAACCTCAAAACTGTTCGGGCTCTGGTTGTGGCTTCCATCCCTGTGAACTGTAGGCTGTCTCTCAGGAATGACGGAGAGGGTCAGGGAACGGCCCCGTAGATGGTCAGGTCCGATTTATAAACTACGCAAGGACGTAAGAAACGCAAGACGTATAAACGTTCAACAACTTTTTTTATTCTTCAAATACCCATTTATAAACTAGGTACGCTAGAGGCAAACCTCAACGCAATCATCGGTCAACTTTTCAACTTCTTGCATTTAGGTTTGCCTTTCTGCTTTTGAAGTGAGGTAGTGCGAAATTTTTGTTTATGGACCCAGACGTTATATACATGAAAAAGGCAAAAAAAAATTTACCGTGTACATTATACGTTTTTACTTTTTTAACATTTGGCACTGTGAAAGAAAATATGTTTAAATAAAAATATTGACATTTTTATAGGTTTTCATGACAAAGATGAATTATCAAATGAAGCACAGGGAAAAATTATTGTTTCTACTCTTTCACAATTTTAAGTTTTAGGGTTGGTGACGTCTTACGACTTCGTGATTTATTAACGACCATGATTTTCTGGCGTTGGTTGCGTATTGCGTTTTGCGACGTTGCGTCCCTTGCGTAGCTAAGAAACCGTTCCATATATCTCTTGAATACCGCTGAGGTACTTTTAATATGTCTTTTGTAACCTGTCTCGTATTTGAACCTTCTCAAAAGTAGCAGCAATGTGATAGCGTATCCTTTTTCTACCTTTGTTCTGTCAGCAGTATTTGTTTACAACTTAATGTGGTTTTCATAGTTCGTAAACAAAGATCATGTGATGCTTTGTACGTGACAGTTGGGAAATGGGCAACGCTGTTAATACTTTTGAGAACTATCAAATTTCAGATAGGTTACATGACATAGAAGTGGACTTAAGAGGCCGTGTCAGTAAATTTTTATTTCCAATATTCTGGTCTAGAAGTTCTCTCTTTTAACAGTGAGATTTAGTGGCTTATTCAACCGAAGTAACTGTAACCGCAGCGCGTGATAAAGCTACTATACCGCCAGATTACTCGACGAAAAATGTATCTGGTTCCTCGACAATCTGAGAGGATGACAATCTGACCGGCGGCTCACTAGGAAATTGCGGATGCAGGGATTCAGAATCAAGAAACCTCACATTTACAACTGTAGTATGAGTCGTATCTAAAAATTTTAATACTTTAAATGTATCGGAATACAATTAATCTTCAAACATGTGGTAATTATTCTTTATCTGGATGTAATATTCCGTGAAAAATAATGGTAGTTGACATTAAAAAGTATACGAAATTCATAGTGTAACGTTTTAAAAGGATATTAACATAAATTCTTATGCTTAGATATTGCATATGCATTACACACAATCTAAATACAATCTCACTTAAGTCAGACTACCTAATTTTTTTACAATGCACCATCATACAGTTTAACAGAGGTAGGAGAGAGAACCTCTTATCGATGTTGTTTCAAAGAATCTAAATTTACAAATGTTACTATTTATCTTATTATGATATGTATCTTTATGAATAAGAATTTACAAAAAAAAATGAATTGATTACATTACACTTTAACATTACAAAAGACTAAAACACTAACAAAACTTAGTTTTATATATTGTTGTAGCATATTAGAAGACGAAATAACTCACTAGACTAACATTAAGAGGGCTGTATCACAAATTTACTTTACAGAGAAGAAAATATCTTTTAAAGATATTTCATTACCTCATTGATTACATAATACTGCCGTTGATGTGATCGTAGATATAAAGTATTGAAAAATTAGATTTCATTATGTTTATGTAAATATTTAGAAAACGTTATTGCTTATAGATGCTCATTATTTAAATAATAAAGAATCTTTTACTTTTATGTACTGGACAAACAAAATACTTATAAGTTAATAAGCTTAGTTGAATAACATCTTCAATTTGTATTGAATTCAATGTACAAATTGAAAATCATGTACAATGAATGCAACTGATTGAATTCAATAAATATTTGATCTTGTGAAACGGCCATAATGGTGATGTAGATAATTATAGATACTCACATGCATTTTGAGAGTCCTTATAAAGCCTATTACAATTCTATAAGTATACATTAAAATGATTTTAAAATAGACATGTGTAATATAATTAAAACTTGTTTAAATAAGATCATAACAAAAAAAAATGAAAATCCTTCAACAGTAAGTTATGTTTTATAAGATTTTAACAAAACACACATACCATAAGAGAATATTAATCATGCCACATAATTCATCACAAAATATTCATTCCAATAGGCGCTACGTAAAAATAACTTCTATTTTTATGCTGATAACTTTGCATTGTTTTATATATATCATTATTTCTAACTTTTAATATTCTCCACACATTAACTGAAATTAAGTATTTTCAGAGCCTTAGCAAGTGTTGGTCTGTACCACATACAGTTCGTACGATATCTCTACGTGAAACACATACAGTTCATTATTTGTAATTTTAATTATATTTCCATGAACATAATGAAATTAGTATAGGGCCTAGGTTGTTCACTGTTGAGTACTTCTGAAGTATTTTCATTGTGAGTTAACATACATACCAAATGCCATTCTTCCAGTAAAGTTACAAAGAAGACAACAAGATAATATATGTATAATATATATAATATGTATAATATATATAATATATATAATATGTATGTAGTACCATATTTTAAACCCCTATTAAATGAATAATAACTCAATCTCTTTTCTGGACTATTAAGTAATAGTTTTTGATTACTGTTATTTGTAACTTAAATAAAATGACAACTAACAAATTAGTAAAATATATAATTACGTGCGATATAGTGACAGGTTTACTTGGACGGCAAACGAATATAATAAAATGTCTATGACAATGTTAACTTTACTCATTATTATGGAAAGAAACAAAATGGGCAGATAAGCATATTCTACGCTGACATTTAAAAATGCTCAATTCAAAATGAACATTTCTTCCCGATGACAAACAAAAAAGTTGTATGGTCGCGAATAATACATTCGTATGGCGTCACATCAGCGGAATATTCCCTTGGCATAAATGTGTGAAGTCTGTGACACAAAAACAAATGAACGAACAGCTTTTTTTTTATCGGATGTGCAATCGGAGACCCTTGGGGTGGTTGAAGAGTGTCAGGTCGGTCGCCAGACCAGATAGTGAAAGCTCAGGGGCTTAGGATAGAAAAGGCCTATCTCCAAATTATTAAGTATAAATGTTGTCATGAAATAGTTAAAGACTTGATTACAACCAGGTTTTTAAACCCATCATGATCATGAAGACACTGATCGGAAGGTGATGTACAATACATTTCAATGGCCTTTTCAGTTTTTGCTAAATAATTATAAATATAAGCAAAATTCCACTGTATCTGGACAAATCAAAATATTGATTATATTTTTTTCATCACAGAAATAATATATGATATGATAACTAAATTTGAAAAAAGCGGTTATGTTAAATGTATTGTATACTTTCAGTAGGCAAAATTTCTGGCCCCTACCTCTTATAGACTTTGAGAAAAACTGCCTTTTAAAATAACATTGATATAGATAGGAGCGCAAATTTGTGACACGGCCTCTTAAGGTGCCTACATGGTCAGGGGTGTATGTTTGTTAGTGAGGCGGGATGATAAGCGCGACGCTCGATGGTATTTCTAGCACGGTGTCGCCTCTAAGCGCAAGATGCTGAACTGGCGCGCAGTCTTCTCGTCGTCACAGGAAAACTGTGAAATTTGAGCGGAGAAATATGGCTGAGAAATGTAGATAAAGTTGCAATGCAAGTCCCTTAAGTGCTTTCAAGAATCTGTACCGGTTATTTTACTCCTAAAAATTACTCTGAAAATACGCGTTTTAGCCATTTTAACTCTTCTAAAAATACAGTTTAAAAACTTAATCTGAGATCAAAAGTACTTATCGTCCCTCAGCGAATTCTCAATGCTTTTCGTAAACATACCCCACTTGGATATCTTGAGTAGTTATCAAATCGCGTTGTTTTTCCTTAAGCTCTGCGCATCGTGTGTGTGTGTCCAGGTAGGCGGAGCCCTTTTAAGTCTTCGTGAACAGTGCAGCTCTTTGTTACTAGTTCTTGAAAGGTTCGTCACTAGTAGAATCATTGTCTATTTGCAGCGTGGGGCATTCACTGCAAGGTTCATTCTCCGAGTCTTCACGCGGGGAGTTGTGCACGCCGTCTGGCGCTCCGGCCATAGGCGGAGGAACATGGAATGAACCGGCTTCCCTAGGCGCTATTTGCGTCGAGCTGCGGAAGCTGGACTGCGACGTGTAGCGACGCCTTGCCGGTTGAATGCTCCCGGAGCCGTTATTTCACGCCTAATCTTCCATCGGAGCTCGGGCAAGGCCGGAAGAATGCGCGTCGTTAGTGAAGCGATCTGTGCAACTTTTTTTCTTTCTTTCTTTTCATTGAAGCTGAAAGTAGTGTTCATGGAATCAACTAGTTCCCCCCCTTCCTTTCTCCAATTACCTCGCCACCAAGCCGGAGGCTAATATACGCAGTGTTGATGTATTCCAAGCAGAAGTCCCGTTTTCGTATCGAAAACTACGTCGTCGCGTCAGGAGTGATGATGTGAAGGCCTTCCGGAACGCGTTCGTAAAAGTAGCATGACAAAACGTCAATACCGATCACCGTCCACCTCTAACGGTGATTCGCCGTTATTATTGCGGTATAAATGGTTATGGTTAAAACTTTTTTTTAATGAAAACTGCTCAAATGATAGTTCTCCCTTACGTGTCCAAACCTCCTTCTCATTTTAAAACAATAAAAAAACACAAGCGAGAATTAAGTGAAGCATGTATGATAATGTACCCACGGAGTTTTATGCATGGTCAGGAGACGGCATGCTGTGACGTGGCTGATGTCACATTTTAACCTCAACATCGCCATAACGTTCCGCCCAAAACATTGCGGAAATGGTACTTGACCATGTTTGACGATGGTCAGTTAAGTATGAATTAGAATTTCCGTTGTTAAACAACCAAATTTAATTTTGAAAAAAAAAATATATTTAATATATTTTTTGCACGGCAAGCAATACACTACATCTAATGATTTGGGCGCCTAACCATTATGGCGCAACAATTAACTAAAGAAAAAAAAAGTGCTTCGTGCGGACTTGGCCTCCTCCTGGGTGTCACCTTACTCGTTCCATGACGCAGTGTTACGCATGTTCCTGCTTGAACGGTACGTTCTCACCAGTTGATTATTGCAACAATGTACTGTAATGACAGCAGTTGCGGACCACCCGACTGCCAGATCTGGGCCCCAGGCAAATGCATCATTGACGCGCGCGTGCGCGGGCGGATGTATAGTCGGCTACTTTTAGCGTGTCGAATGGTGACTTCGCGTGTCGTGGTCTCGTGCGCGCGCGTCGTTGCGTGACCGGGGATGGTGTTACGTCACATGCGGGTATTCCCGCGGGTGGCGCGTGGCCCGGTAGCTTCCAGATAGTGGTTGGTGTTTCTTCCGGGCTCTGCTCACTGTCCCCCGGGGGCAGAGGAGGGGAAATTAATTATGGAGGGGGGGGGGGGGGGCTTTCCACTCTCTGGAATCCTCTCCTGCCCGTGGCTGTTCTCCGAAAAATTCGGGCATGCAAATACATAACATTTGAGACCAGGCAATTCCCCCGATGCTCCAGGTACAGTCTGTATCAGGTAACTTGTCTCATATTTGGCAGTTCCGAAAAGTATTACCGAGGTTAATAAAGATCTCAGACTTTCACGGCCATTGTCTGAATTTTCTTGGCTTCTGAGTGTAGGTCGTAATCAGGTGATTGTCTTGGGACGTTTCGGCAGTCATTGCAGCTGCCATCATCTGGTAGACTAAGTCTGACTGACTGTTGCAGAGGATGCAGGTCCTTTTATACCCTGGTGTCTGGGAAAAACAGAAAACAGCCAAGAAAATGTAGTACCGAGATGTGCGTATCCGTCTGCCACTGCTGTGTAATCAACTTCGTGTTTGTTTATTGCTCGTAAACAAACATCATATCGCTTTGCAAGTTACATTTTAGCAGTACTTTAGAGAACTATCACATTTGCGACGAGTTACACGAGACAAACTATAATGTGGTAAATGTGTGGGCGCAGAAGGCGATAGCGGTCGAGGTGGCCGATAAAACTCGTTTCCGTTATTTCCATCCTGCTCAACCATCGCGCTTATGCGATCCGATGAGTTTTCTCTGTGTATTCCCTACATCCTTCGCCTGTCCGTCGTCGATGTACACCGTCGTTCTTCACCTTTCAACTTTTATTAAGTCTCCGTTGACCGTTACGTTAAATCCTAGCTCATTATTTCACTCGAGGTTCAAGCTTGTCTGATGGATTTTTTTTTGACAACGCTATGCAGAGAGTTTTAAAGCCAAATAGCACTGCGTTGTTCAATCGAAAATGCCCCCCTCCCCTTTTTCCTCCACCCACCAAATTCGTTTTGCTGTCCGTTTTCATGCACATAAATCGTCTAAGATGCAGTACTTGATAACTTTACCCACCCGAAATTTACACCTAAAGATGATCTCTCAGGGGTTCATTTGTCTTCCGTTGTTGAAATTAAAAAATAAAATCATTAAAAAAAACCAATGCACTTTTTCCCCTCCCCCGGGCCCCGACCAGGGGCGAACGCGGTAAATTTGGCCACTGGACATTAACAGTCGGGCACTGTCTGACGAACGACGATGAAAAATAATCTCGACTCCGTCACGTCTTCCTGCTTTTTTTTTTTTTTTTGTGAACAGTGCCGTATTGCTTTGGGAATCGTCACGACGATGAAGTGAGTTATGTCTGTGAATGCGACCTCATTCTCAGTCAGCAGTATGTTAACGGTAATTACTTCGTTCCTTTCAAGTTGATAGGGCCGTTAATATCTCCCGACGGTAATGCAGTTGACGACCGTTCGCGACCCTTCGCCACGCAGGCCTCGTGAAGTAATGGATGGACGGCTTCGTTCCGATATTGTTTCTATAGTCGTGTCTTGTGTTTAGATTGCAGTACAGAGTGAAACGGCGCCCACTCTATCCAGACTTATACTTCCCAGCTTGTAGAAGTTATAATTCGGAATTTGTAAAGCACCAATAATCATCATTAATTTTAGAATATTTTTAATTTTACCTATTTGTTGATTTTTCTAAGGCCATACAATTTTGATAGTTTTATTTCAGTTGGTTAGGTATATTATGAAAGAAACGAATTTCGATTCTAATCACCAATTATTATTTTACTGGAAAAACAATCTGTAGCAGACGGTCACTATTAATAACAAGGAATTTCATTTATTAACTCCCATCGGCAAAAAAGGGCCAAACGTTTTAACATTAAAATATATAAAAAAATTAACAACTTAAAGGGTTGAAACCAAGATGGTGTATTTCTGTTATGTTTCCTTAGAAGATAGAATTCAATATTATCAGATGATGCTCTTGAATAAGTAAACAATCGCACCATTTAGACGGTACCAATGTCGATGTCTTTTCGTTGTGTAGAGTGGGGTAGACATGATTGGCTCAGCACTTCTTATTGGTTCATTTCCTCAGTATCGTCCAAGGTGTGTACGGATAACTAGTCTTTGAAGTGAAATGTTTCAATGTTGGAGTCAGATCTGGCCTAATTATAACACTACAAGTCTGCAAGCCAAACAACTATATTCCTTTGTAACTAAAGAAAAAAAATGTAGAAGTTTCATAAAAAAAAAACCTACAAACAAGCACTTTCAGTTCGAGTGCAGGTTTACATTACACAAGATGTTTCAACAAGAAATTTTTCACTCGCGTTTCATAAAGTTTCTGTTAACCTTCGTGGTCTCGTTTCATACCTTCTACTCTTAACATGAATGTAGGATACTTTACAAGTAAAATTTGCAAGCTTAATGTGGAAGTAAATTAGATGAAATATTAACTGGCACTGACGAAGATGACGATATTGAGGTTGGAGGAATATGGTGTTTCAGGCACAGTATTAATATGAACTTTTGCGTCTTTGCGATCATATTTTAAGATAACGAAAGTTTATGATTTAACTGAATTATTCAAAAGGCTTTTTAAAAATATAGGACACAATCTGGAACAACAAACAATAAGTCGTAAAACTCTGTTCAATTACACTTATGTTGTCACCTTAATTTACATGTACTGTGTTAGTGTTTTTGGTATATAATTTCCGCTTTAATAACACTTCGTAATAACTTTACCATAATTAAAAAGTTGTTTTTACTTGACCACCACGCAAGTTAGAAGAGATAATAAACTGCCTCAAAATTGAGCAAAAGGCGAATGTAGATATTACTAGTGAACACTCATCGAGAAAGGTCCTGGCTAAATCATCTGTTGACCACAGCATCTTACATTTACAACTCGCTCAAAAAATCGAGCCATCGGAATATTGTAACTGTAGTTACATAACAATGCAAGACGCGCATCAAGTAACAAGCAGGAATGGTTCACAAATTTCCTTTACCTCCATGGTGCAGTTTCATCAAATTCCATGAACGGTATTCAGTTCCAACGTAATGGTCTTCCTCTAGTGCCCTAGTACATTCTATCTTTTCTCGTTATCCATTTTTTGTTGCGTTTATTTGTGAGTCAGAAACGAAACCTGCCACGATCTCCTAACTGGGCTGTATGTCACGTAAAATAATTTATTATTGTCGCTGTTCCTTTTTATACATATTGATTGAAATTAGTATTTTATTCGAAATGCGCCATAGTTTGGCGGGAAAAGCACAGTGGGCAAAAAAAAAAAAAAGAGTGGGAAGAGGTAATTGCGGGTTTCGGGACATCGGGACGTTTCGGTGCGAAAATTCAACTTTCCACG
Organism: Bacillus rossius redtenbacheri; assembly: GCF_032445375.1. Taxonomy (NCBI): domain Eukaryota; kingdom Metazoa; phylum Arthropoda; class Insecta; order Phasmatodea; family Bacillidae; genus Bacillus; species Bacillus rossius. The sequence goes on along the minus strand of NC_086336.1, from coordinate 48,753,859 downwards.
TTGGCGGAATCCCGACACCTCGCCGCGTTTACCCGCGAGAGGCTTTTTTTTCGGCGAAAATCCGACCTCAACCTTTAAAAAATTTAACATGAAATTTGACTTGTGATTTTTTGTACGCCTAAAATTTACTCTGAAAACACGCGTTTTAGCCATTTTCACTCTTTTAAAAAATACATTTTAAAAACTCTTAATCCGAAATCGAAAGTACTTTTCGGTCCTCAGCGAACTCTTAAATGCTTTTCGTGAACGGACCCCACTCGGATATCTCGAGTAGTTTTGAAATCGCGTTTTGTTTTTCCTGTAGCTCTGCGCACCGTGTGTGTGCCCGGTCAGACGGGGGCCCTAGGTGTCCATGTCAGAGGGAGGCCGGCGAGTGTTGGTGGCCGGCGCGAGTCTCGAGGAACTAGGCTGGGCGTCGGGACGCACGTCGAGAAGCGACGAGCCGAGTTCCCCGCCGCGGGGGGGGGGGGGGGAGGGGGGAGGAGCGCTCGATCGGACGCGCTCTCTTTGTCGGCCGGACGCGCACTTTAGCGCGCGAGCGGGAAGGGAGCGCTAGTAGTTCCGCAACTTGGATCGAGAGCGCGCATCGGCGCGACATGGACCTCCGCGCGCCAGCCCGCACGCGCTGACGTCCGTCGCACGAGGGAAGCCTTTAGATGTACATCAAGTTCTGTCCCTGCCCGAACACGCCCGAATATTCACCTTCGGCCAACCTCGGGTTTATATATATATATATATATATATATATATATATATATATATATATATATATATATATATATTTCCCTGTTTATTTTAATGTAGCTATACTAACCTAACCGACCGTCCATGGTGTTTTAAAAGTGTTTTAATGTAGCTAACCTAACCGACCACTTTTAATATTTGAATTCATTTTTCCTGCGCGATTTTTTTCCTAACCTAACTAAAACTAAGTGTATTTTGTAGGGGTCCGGGTTAGGGAGGGACCTAGGTGCGTCTCAGGCCGAAGCCTATACGCCTAGTCATGCTGGGATTAGCCATGCAGGGAGAGGGTCGCATGCATCATGTGCTAGGAGTGGATTGGCCAGCCATGGCAGCGATTGGCGCCATGGCTAACTCCCCTCACTCTTAAATCTAGACTATAACTAGAGATAGGTTGGGCCCAGGTAAAACCTGCATAGACACAGGGGAAAACCCTGGGCACATTCATGCGGGATGCAAATTGGCATGCATTACGTGTAGGAATTTACAGGAGACAGAGGATGGTCTGGATGAAGTGTTGGACAGAGTAGAAAAGAGTCTACCATGCGGGGGTTGGGCACTTGGACTCGTGGTCCGCTTTACTAATTTTCCAGTACTGGATTTAGTGACCAGGGACGCAAGCGCCCCTGGTGGTGAGTGGTTGCACTGACCACTCACTCCGCCGCCAGTCAGCACCTAAAAAACTAAGACAGAAAACAGATAAATGACTTACAAACTAGGCATTTCGTTACGAAATATGCAAACACCCAACTCATGGATGGACGTGCAAAAATAAAACAAATCCCGAGGTTGGCTGAAGGTGAATATTCGGGCGTGTTCGGGCAGGGACAGAGCTTGATGTAGTCTACATCTTAGGCTTTTCGTCGCACGACGGAAGCGTCCAGTGTCCCGGGCTGACGGGGTGCCGGTGCTTCTGGCGCGGGGTCTCCTGTGGTCGTCGTGCATGCGGGAAACTTGACATGTTCGAGCGGTAACAATGAAATTTTCTGTTAAGGTGTAAAGTCCGTTTAGTTCTTTTCAAGAATCTGCACCTGTTGTTTAATGCCTAAATTTTTTTGACGTGACGTCTAATAAATCGGCGAACGTCGGCTGCACGCACGAAAAAGGATGACTCATTGTCCCGTTACGCACATTGTCCCGTTACGCTCATTGTACGCTTGCGCCGCATCTATCTCTCTTCCACTCGATTGGAACAACCATCGATTTGACTTTTTCGAGGCACATTAAACTTGTGACACTCCCATTCGTTTCCTACTTTTCCTATCATCGTCCTATCCTTAACAGAATAACACAGATTGGAAGAAGTTAAATGGCAAACGTGTACAAAAGTTATAGTTAAAATAATATGTTCGTTAAAGTAATAAACATATTTGAATTAATGAGTGCAAATAAAAGTAAATTTATCAATTAAATTGTAGATTTCGTTTCACTCCTTCTTTGTATCCATACAAAATAGTGATAATTCAATAAAATTGATTAAATTTTATTCATAAAAGTATGCAATCATTTCATCAATGTTTTCTTATGACGTTGTCACGTTAAACTATCGTCCGTAAACTGACGTTACAGACAACCAATTTTTTTTATGAAAACACACGTTCTAGCTATTTTTAACTCTTCTAAATAAAAAAAGTTTAAAAATGAAATATGTTAACAGAACAACCACTAATCCGACCTCACCTTTTTTTTTATATAATTATTTTCGTAAACAAACATTACTCGGATATCATTGAAAAATTTTGTGGTCGCCTGATTTCTCCTGAAGCTCTGTGCCAATGCAGGCGGTGCCTTAAACTCAGACTTGCATTGCAGCTCGCGTATTCAAAATACTGGTATCACGCGCATAGCTTCAGCTGAAGAGCTTTCTTTGTTACGATTTTTTTTTTTGCTAGCTGCGCGGTTTCATATAGTGTGAAAAAAAAATTACTGCAATGACTGAATGTTGCCCGGCGGAAGATTTCACTCCCCGTTGTGGGAGCGAGAACGGGGTAATGATAAATAGCAAATTAAAAAATTGAAATAGAAAATGTTTTGATGGAACAGTTGATGAGTTTTTGTTCTTCATCCGCAGCTTTTTTTTTTAGAACTTTCACTTCCGCCTACCCGAGCCTGACTACCAACCCGGAAACAGTGTCGGCGAATTAGTGAAACAGCGTCTTTAATTTGATACGGCAATGGTTGTGCTTTTATTAAATCAAAGAATGATCGGTGATTATCGGACGTCGCGGCTTTTTAGAACGGAAGGGAGAAAAAAAAAATTGGAAAACATGGTTTTCACACACTAGAAACGTATCTAAATTTACCCTGAATGGATGCTTTCATAATTCTTAATAGTTTGTGAAAAATAATAGTTAATAACTTACCTACTTGGACGTCGCGGCTTCGTGAAAATGAAAAGTAAATAAAAACCGAAAATGTGTTTTTAAAGTACTAGAGACGTCCCTAAATTTACCCTGAAAAAAATGGTTTTTTTAATTCCTTCTGGTTCGTGAATAATAACATTACATAACTTAGTAGTGTACTAATGTATTTCCGGCGCCAGGCTTCAGGCTGGAGGCGCCGGTGCCGGGGTTCAGGAAGTGGATTCTGACGTCACGGTGGCCATCTTGTATGACCTTGACCTTTGACCTTGATCTTCAAATTTAGCCAAAAATTTTCCCAAATTTTCCAGTTTTTTTGGAGAAAAAAAGGTTCCTATAAAAATTCTTAAAAAAAAATGACATGAAAATTACCTTATTTCTAGGGAAAATTCCCTTTTTGAGGGAAAATTTCCCGTTTTAGTCCTCAAAGATTCAAAAATGCTGACTTCGGTAAACCTCAAAAGGCTTTTGCTTTAGAAAGAACCAAATGGTTTGAATTCCCCGACGACAAGCCGCCCCTAAGCCACCGATGTCTTGACCTTGACCATTAATTTCAAATCTTTAATTTCTGACCAAAAACTTCCGAAAAACTTCCAAATAAAATATACAAAAAATTGCTTACGTCAAATGTTTAGTTACTTAATCGATTTCTGCCCTTCTTTCGATTCCAAACGAGAGTAAACATGTAATTTATTGTTCATATATTTAAGAAATTATTTAAAAAAAATTAAAAGTAATACAAATATGCATTAATTACAAGCAGGTTGGTTACGGAAAAAAAAATAAAAGGATTGTTAAGGAAGAAGAGTTGGACAGTGTAGAAAGGAGTCTACCATGCGGGGGGTTTAGGCGTTTGGACTTTATGCCCGCATTGCGTTTTGGGGGGGGGGGGGGGGCGGCGCTGGTTCTTTCGGGTTGCGACTTCGTGTCGTTATCCCGCCGGGCCGCCGGCCAGCCTGAAGCTAGGGGGCGACCCGTGGCGGCCGCGTGTGTGGACGGCAGCACAGCGGCTGGTGATGGAGGGGGGGTGGTGGTTGCGGGCCACCTCGGTGACGTCACGGAACTGGTTTACCGGGTCGACGCGCCCCGGGCGCCGCCGCCGAACAACTAACTCTCCGGGCAACCACGTGGAAAACAGTTACGTGCGCGGAAATGAAACTCTCCAGCGCGAACATTAGCAAAAACCATCGGTGACGGCGCGGTGGTGTGTTACTTCGGGTCGTGACCCCCCCCCCCCCCTCCGGCTCACCCTTTCCTGGAATTAAGAAGCCCTTCACTGAGGGTCCCCCGAAACTGTGCTTTGCAAAACCCGTGACCGTGAAACGAGGTCTGATAAACACAAAACGTCAAAACTTTCGGTAAATTTTTGTAATGTTTTCTTTTATAGGTGTAGTCCAGGAATACGGGCAGTACACAACATGCAAGCACACCCCATCCAGCGATGACTCGCGTCGGTTAAATCCCCACGCGCAGAAACTGTAGGGTCGCGTGGACCCACATATTTGAGAATCCCACAGATTGGCGATGCAAGATGAGCTGTTAACAACACCAGCAGTCTCAACCGTGTGAGAAGCCGCGATGCGTCAGTGCGTTAGTGCCAACAGTAATGTAAGTTTTTTGAAGGCACGCCTACCCCCTCCTCGAAAAAAAATTTCCTGTATCCGCCCCTGACCGCAGTGGATTCAGAAGCCCAGTCGTTTTGTCCGTCGACGTGGGGCGTAGCCATGATTTGTGGAAGAAGGGGCCCGTAGCGTGTTGAATAAGAACGTATAATTTTTGTTCATAACCTTTTCTGTGTGGCGTCAGGGGAGTTATGGAATATCCTCCAGGGAAGAGTGGATATCCTTGATTTTTTTTTTTTTTTTTTTTTTAGTGCTTCTTCGAAATATGAAATTCTAAGATGAGATTTTTCACCTATGAAAGGATGATCCTTAAATTATGCACCACTGCTTAACATTTTTTTTTATGTTGTTATACGTGTTTAAAGACATGGCTACTCTTAAGTTTGCATACTTGGGTTATTAGAAGCATTATTATTGGGGGAAAAAATCATGGCCGCTCCCTGTTTACGTCTTTTTTTTTCCCCCGTTAACACCACGCAGCTAGCCAAGCGATTTACGACGTGACTTCATCCGTCCGTCAGAATATTTTTTTTTTGGGTCATTGCTGCCAACAATCCATGTTTTTCCTTCTCTGAGATTTATCTCGATGTTTACTATTTATGTCGTGTTCCTTCGTGTATCCTCGGAAAAATTCTGTCATGATTGAATTTTTCGGACGTGAGTATTAACAGCCGTTATGTTATTGTGAAAAACACGTGTACGACTGGTGGCATTTGACTAGCGCAAACAAACCATTCCTCTTAATATTATAAATGCGAAAGTGTGCTTTTCTGATTGTCTTTCTTTCACGCAGCGACGGAGCAACGGATAGACATGATATTTTTGCATACATACATACATATCATAGTTTTGGGTGTGTGCGTGTATGTTTGTGTATATATAAGTAAGGTCTGGCAGCTTCCAATCATTCTCTTGGCGAAACCCATCCGCTTAGTGAAGCTCGCGGCTACTAACGAATTGTATCGCCTTGAATTTGTATCGCTCCATCATTAGGTGCGTCTGTCACGTCTTGCCTAGGGATTACCTGCCTTCTCACAAAATGAAGCTGAAGATTGGCACTCGGTTTTGCTGATGCGTAGCCTTGATGCGCCGAGATTGTGCAATGAATGGGACTTTAAAAAATCATAATTTCCCTTTTTTTCAAGTGTGTGTCCTACAGACTTTAAACTCGGTAGTGATGTGCCTTATATATTGTGACGTGTTTAACCCGGGCAACGCCGCTCCGGGTACTTCAGCTAGTATAGACATAGTCCATCCTTCCGTCCGTCGAAAGTATATGTTTGCCAAACATTTGACTGCAGGTCTGTAGGCTATGGTAGTCTAGGTCTGGAGCTTACAGCCAGACTTGTAATCAACGCGTTTCTTTCGCGATGGATTTTCTTAAAACAAACCAGTAGTCTGTGTCACGAAACTTACCTCAAATCTGTTAGTTGTCAACAAGCAGTGCCAACTTTACGCATTTTTCTGCCATTTCTTGTTTTGCCATCAGTGTTCGTAAAATTCACGTGGTTGTAAGTGTTCGTAAACAAACATAATAAGTTGCTTTGCAAGTGACATTTGGGAAACGGACATCTTTGTTACTACTTTTGCGACCTGTCAGATTTAAAATGTGCCTATATGCCACCGACAATACGTAGTGGGGAAGTGTGTTGCAAGAAGAACGAGGCGTAAACCGAAAAGTTGCTGACCTCGCGTACATCAGAGGGGCCACCATAACCTTTTGATTTTGAATGTCTATTTAGGTATTTTGTAACAGTGGTAACAGTGGTTCTCGGGATATCTTTCACAACTATCCACCTAACACATTAGATATTTTTTTTTGTCCTGAGCTTGTTTCGCCTTCAAGATATTTGGAATAGTAGCCTAAGATAATTTGTTACCCTCATTTGATTTTGTTAATGTACGACTAAACCAAATAGTGCTATATGTTTCACAATCAATGCTATTTCAGTCAGGGGCATGGGTTCGTACGATAGGAGACCTGATTCGTGTCTTTAAGAGGGTGGTTTTTAAACCTTGCTAAGTTCGGCTTCTCGTCGTACCATAGAGGTAGTAATTTACGTGTTAGGTATATTAAAATCTGAAATGACATCACGACTAATTAACAGCACCTTCACCTTATGGAGAAAGGCCACCAGGGCAATGGGATCATACCTGCAGATAAGTTACTACAGATGGTAATGATAAAAATGAATGGACTACGTTGTAGGAAAGGTACACGGCATATACATAATATATAAATAAAAAAAATAATAATGGTTAATAATTTATTTCCTGTAATTGACCACTAAAATTCAAAATTTAAATTAAATGATAATAAATGGAACCAATGTTTCTAAATTGGTTTTAACTTGATTTGACTTGATTTAAGTAAATAAATTTTGCTGTCTAAATAGAAGTGGAAACTTTCTCCTAAGCAGTAAGAAGTCAAGACTTCACGTCCAAAGCAGTGCGGTTTTATTGCATTTAAAAAAATCTGCTATGAATAGAGGTGAATTTCCTACAAATTAGTTCACTGAACAAAGTCCACCGATTCGTTTGTGATTTCCGCTGATTTTTGCATTGAATTTTTCTGCATGAAGTACGCATTTCACTGATTTACCATTCAACGACATCAACGACAGCTAGTTTACAAAAAAATAATCATCTATTATAATTTCACTGATTAAAATTCCGGAATCATATTTAACGTGAGAATGCAGTGACACTTTTTAAAATGTTTATTTCCTCTTGGTTCAGATTAGCATGGACGTGCTTCGTGCGGAATTGGACGCCATTGTTGTTAAAACCGTACTTTTGTCAGAAACGTGCCTTCTTCAACCACAATCGCTGCGCTGTGATATTCCACCCGTGGCAAGCGTGCCGCACAATCAGCTGTTTGCCGTGAATTTACGTTCGCGTGTTTTCACTCGGCCGTCCTTGCACAGTCTTCTAAGCAACACTGTGCACTCTTAGAATACCGCAAAAGCGGTGTGCGATATTCCTGAATACTTACACAACCGCACCGCACAAAAGCATTCGTGTTCTTCGGGAATTTTTTCCTACGTCACGATATGGTTCTTGGTGTGGTATTTTTTAAGTAAAATTATTGATTTCTTATAAGTCGAGATTTCAGTTGTTTTGGTGATTTAGATACTACTTAGTCAAACTCCTGACACTTGTTTATTACTGCACGGAAGTCGCATGGAAAGGAAATGTGTAACCACGGTGCTGCCATCTGTGGCAGGTGGCGCGAACAGTAAAAGCCAAAGGAAAACTTTACAGCATTAACTGTTTGATGAATTTTAACAGGATGAGCAGTAATTTAAATAAAATTCATTGTTGAAAATCAGGTCCAAAACCGGGTTTTAGTAATTATTTTTATAGTCTTTTTAGCTTTTATCGTACCGTTTCATTATATAGTTTAAAAATTCTGACTGCAAATAGAATGATTCGATAATCTTAATTCTAGCGGCTGGTATGGAAACTACGTGTGATTCGTGTTCAGAAATTTAGTTGAAAACTCAATTTGCGTACATCTATCACGCTCTGCATTATTTTAAAAAATTCTACGTTAAATTTCGTGTCCTAGTTTCGAATTATAAGTGTATTTGCAACTAACGCACGAATCTGCTCGTTACCGAGGTTAGATTGTACACATCTCTGGCGAGGACTGGAAGACTCGGCTCACATGTTTTTTTTTGCGAAGTTTTATCATACGTGCTCTAATGTGGTGTAATCCAATAACTATAGCCACGATTATTTAGCGGATTCATTGGTTGGCGAAGTAAACTGCCGTGCAGAGGCGCACCCAGGAATTTTTTTTTTTGGAGAGGGGAGGGTTGAAGTTTAATTTTTATGAAGGAACACCGGGAAAATTTGGATTTCTAGGTGAAAATTGGTGCCATTTAAGAAGTTTTTGTATCTAATTATTGAATATACTGCTGGTAGAAAAAAGAATAATTTTTAGTACGGTACTAAATTTTTTTTTTAGACAAGAATCAAACAAAGATACCTTTATCAAACATAGGGTCTCGTCCGCTCAAAATCAGTATTATTTTATTACCATGAGAATCATAGCATGCATTAAAGTCCACATTCTGTGCAACTTAAATCACTGACAATGATGGTTTGCTTTTTACTACATTCACACACACAAATTAATTTCACTCTACGAGTAAAAACAAAGGGTATAAAATTCACACATATAATGTCTAGTTAAATCTGCAGAAAAACAGTCAAAAATTATGCAAATATTGAGATAAACGTAGCGCACAAACAATTCTTAGTTTTTATATAACACAAACTAATTTGTAAAAAACTTAAAGTAATTCACGGTAGCAGACTAGTAATACTAACACCATAATGTATACACTGGCGTGAAAACATCTCACAAACTTTGGTAGATTGAGCGCTGCCCATAGATCATCGTACCTATTTTGCTGGGACTGGAATGTTTTTACTTTGTCCATTCTAGATTTTTTCTTCACATTTTCTGAGGGGGTTTAAACCCCCAACCCCCCCCCTCCCCCTCCTGGGTGCGCCACTGCTGCCGTGTGCTAAGCGTTGAGGACTGGACCACAGTGCCCTTGACGACTTTGAGTCGGGTATAAACAAGGAGGAGAGGACGGTACCCAATCACGCGTAAAATCGCCAAAGGATGAGACCTTATTATCGATTAATGAATGAGCTCTCTAAAAATTCTTGACTTAACATAGAAAGTTGAGTTGAGACTAGCCTGGAATCGAAATAAAACCGCAAAATAATTGTGTGTCTGCCGATGACAGATCAAAAGCAATTGAACAGTTGTGCCACATTCAAGTCATCCAATACGAAAATGTCTCTCTCTTTCTCTATCTCTTGGACAGCAGCCGGTGAAGAAATGCCCAAGGTTCAAGACTTTTAGGGTCTTTATTTAGGAATTAAAAGATTATATTAACTTTAAAATCATCTTGCCAATTTTTAACTGTATACCAGCTTAAAAATCGGAAAGGTAAATAAATTAATCTTTTCAAAAAATATTGAATTTCAAATACCGTACGCTCTAAAAATAAAATTTCCGATCTAGTAATACAGTGTATTTAATTGGAAATACGTATTTAAAGTTAGTGGAATTCACTACAATATCAATAAGAAATCGCTGGCGGAAACTATGAACTCGATTCACTTAAAACTTGAATTGATTTTGAACTGAAATTCGCTTAATGTGCGTGGTTTTCAGTCGAATATTATAAGCTGTTGTAGTGGTTGGTTTCACATGATTATCCAAGTCGGTTGTAGCGAGGCGGCTAGCTGACGCGCGCGAGTTGTTGCGTGTCTGGTCTCGTCTTGTGTCACGTGTGCCCGGAAGTAGTCGCGGGACGACGCAGCAGCCAGGCTCTGCCCCTTCACCCCCCCCCCCCCGGGTCACGCGGCCCCGCGGCGTCGAGACGCGTTCCGGGCGACCGGAGCTCCTCCCCGCGCCCGGATCAATAGCGACTCCGGAGACGTTCCGACCGGGGCTGCAGGCGTTAGGCGGGGGCGATGCCCCCCCCCCCCCAACCTCTCCCTCGACTCCTTTTATCGTACCCCCTGCCCCCAACTGCCCCTGACATCCGTCAAATACTTTTCCACGTTGAGGCTGCCAATATACTAGAAGGTTTAAATAGCGGTGAAAATTTATCTTGTACAATGTAAATTGGATTAACGTTCATGAAAGTTAAGCACTTAAAAAAATCATCAAACTTTATTTTCTCCGCTTGATGTTTATTAATAGGGCCTACTGTGTGAAAACGGTATCGAAAAGAATAGCCCAATCAATTTTTTTTATTAACTACTGTTTACGCTGAATTACAACCTTAAAAAGTTTGTCCACAGATTTTAATCACTCTTTGGTTAGATACACAGTTTACTCTCTCCCCCACTGGATCTCGTCTCCACAGTCGCTCTCCCTACTGCCGGTCTCTTACCTCTGTCCGAACAGACTGCCTCGCACTACTCACTCGTCCGCCGCGCACACAACACATCCCTGGATGTTTCGCTCACCGTGTAATCACTCGCCCTCTTCTCTTCACTGCCTCGAGAGGCTGGCATCGCCAATTTTTTTTTATATCCCTCAGCCCCCTTCTGGAATGATCTCGCACCCCTTTCGAAGTGTCGCGTCATCAGGGTCGACTCGATACACGAAGCACACAGAAAAATGGCGTTCTAGTTACGCCACTTCACGCAGGTGTGGTTCTGGGAACGTGCCGAACTCTCCAGAGCCGCAGAGAGTTCTCCGGCCATAATGAGATAGCGCCGAGGATAAGTTGGTAAGGGGGGGGGGGGCGAAAGGGGTTAGTGAGCCACCGCGCTGTAGTTAATCCGATTAAGCGTGTAGCAGTGATGGACCGCGCCCACCCGTGGGATAACGGGCCAGCTGGCTGGCTAGCCTGTACCGCTGGCATGCTCCGTGGCATATATTTTCGGTTTTATCATCAATCGTAATTAAAATACACTTCTGTGTCTCGGTCGATTTTTGTACCAAACATCAGACTTTAAAATTGTGGCCAAACGTAAGTTTAAAAACATTGAATGTAAGTAACTAAAAAAAAAAAAATCAACGAACTTGAAAACATTTTAAGATAGTATTTTCAATGTTATAATTTCATCCGCGCTTATCTCGAAAGTTAAAGCTTGAAAGGCTTTTGACGGACCGAATTTTTGGGTGTTCTGATTAGCTTGAGGTCATGTGATTGACGGACGGACGGACGGACGGACGTGACGTAGCGTTGTGATTTCAACTTAAGACTACGGTGCCGTGGTCCCTTGGACGGTAAAGTCTTGGGGTTTCGTTCCCACTGACGTCGCGGATGAAATGTCAGCGGGCCTGTAAGCTCTCGGGTGGACTTCGCCTCGCAGTTATTCCAGTGAGTCCCGCCAGTCCCAGTGGTTTCTCGCCATCGCTCCTGGAAGATGCTGGGATGTTCCCTTTACCATGGACCATTCCGCGAAATGCCTGATCTGGAGCGTTGTTCGTTAGTGTCCCGAACGACCTCGCTGTCGAGATTAAAGGGCCCATGTAAAAATAAAATAAAATAAATTATTGGGCTTTTACTTGTAGTTTGTGCGATTCTTTTTACTTCTTTAGCAATATTACGAAATATTCGAAAACGTATTAAGTTAGGTTCTCAGTAATAGTTGGGCTATATTCGGGCGATGATATATCAATGGCTTTGAAAAATTTATGACTTGTAGCATTTGCAAAAGTGTTAAGGTTTTTAAGGAATGGTCTTGAGACGAGCCTTAGCTAAGCATCGAAGGACATAGGCACAAGCGTCGAAGGTAAAACGTAAGTTTGAGTTAAATAATGTCAAATGGGATGTACAGTAATAAAGTTTAGAAATGGACCAGGAGTCAGTGGTAAAATGTTATGGGCATGATTACGCTAATGTGTATGTACGATACAAAAATGGTGGATTTGGGGAAGTTTGAAAGGGTTCAAGGGTCACGGGTGCTAGTGTTAATATAAACATATGGAATGCTATAAACTTTTTGCATCAAATAGGTTGCATTAATAATGTGTGCAAATATATTAAGATTTTTTGTTAGTTTCGTCATATTTTGTATAGGCCTACGTTACACTGAGCCGATGTATCTGTTACATTGTACATTACCAGTTGTTGTGTACTAAGGTATTTTTAAATTTACCAATATTTAATAATTATTAAACACTGATATTGAATTGAATGAAATTGCATAGTATCTAGCTCACGACATATCCAACATGTTGAGCTGTCGACAATTTTGCACACAAATTAACTAAGAACTAATGGGAATAGCAATATCATAACGATGTGTTGAATTAATGCCAAATAATCAGTAAGCATTTGTACATTTATGGAGAGTGTGTCGATGTTCATACGTATATTGATTATTAGTTTGTATAAATTTACTATAATCACTATTATTAACTTTAACAGTGACGTTGTTAAAATGGTTAAAGTGTATTGATAAGAAAAGGGACATCGGGTGCTTTAATACTTACCGTATGATTTTTTTTACATTATACATGTAAATGTGTAATTTAACACGTAAATTTAAGACATATACTTGTGCAATCCAAGCGAGGCCTGTTTATCTAGAAACATTCCGGGAAAAATTACGCACATAAACGGTTCTTGTTTGTGAAAACTAAACTACGAAAGATGTTCATGTAATACTACTTTTTTTACAGTTAAAAGTACCCGAGAATTCATATATACATACATACTTACTGACACACATCAGTGCATAGTGCTGTATCGTCAGGAAAAGGAAAAAGCCTTAAAAAGGGGTCCTCTACCTTGTATTCCCTCCTTTGCGTGTGGACTGTGTGGTTTGTTCCGTTATAGCTGACGGCGGCAGTAGTATCGCGTGAGGGCTACATATGTCGGAACTGGTTCGCTTGCGTGAAGCTGGCGGTAGCGGTTGCCGAAAGGGTTTGGCCGTCTTTCATCTCACGCTGAAAGAAAGGTTTGTTTGCCTCAACAAAATATTTGTTTGTGTATGGTCAAATAATTCTATACAGGAAAAAAAATTTGTTGACCATGCAGAATACACGCAAAGAATTTTTTTTCTCGCAATAATGAATGAAATTATTGTTCACACGAAGAAATCAAACGAGTTTATATATGGTTTACAAAAAAAAATAGTAATAATTAATTTAAAGGTACAGAGCAGACTTAAGAGTTAACTAGACTTAAATCTTTAACCGCTCGCATGTGTTGTAAATAAGCGCGTTTTAAAGGAATCGGGAGTTGGATGATCACTTGTCAACTTATTTGCGAGTCGATATTCTTGTTCTCTTTTTTCCAGGGAGTACAGTGCAGTCTCTCGCGCATCGTAGCCTCTGCACGCAAGGCCGTCTTCGCTCTAAGTGCGAACGTGAGATAATGGGCCGTGACTGTATCATGGCATTGAATATATTCAATGATCATGATCTCCCGACTGCTTCACAGACTGAGGGGATCCCATGAACATAGTTTTAAAAGTCTTTGGTTCATGTATATAACGCTCTTGGACCTTATTGTCGCGAGTTTTGGGATTGACCTAGTTTGGTTCTTAATTTTTTTTTTAAATATGGGCTCGAATAGTAATTTAATTTTTGTTATACCAGACCCAAATTTGAGGTGAGAAATAGTGTGGGTACAATATTTAAAAAAAAAAGTGTTATTTTATAAAAAAAAAATAATGTGGTAGCAGTGTCTGCACTGATGTCAATGTAATTTTACACATAAATGTAAACTAAGATACCATTAAAAGTGTAAAATTACAACTGAAAAAAATGCAAATCAATTTTATTGACATTTAATATACTTACAAATTCTATGAAAATGTAACATTGTTCTTTAAAAGCATATATAAATTTTTAAATATCAATTCTGTTAGTTTGTTGTGTACGTAAAAAGCTATTTACAAAATTATCACTATTTAATAATTATTTAAAATATAATATTGAATTGAGTAAACTGGCGGATTATCTAGCTCACGACATATCCAACGCGTTGAGCTTTCGACTATTATTGTATACACTAATAAATTAAGAACTGATAGGAACAACACTAGCATAACGATCATGTTGAACTAATGCCATACAAACAATTAGCATTTTTACATTATTGAGACTGTGTCAATATGCATATGTGTTTTTTTTTTCAATTATTATTCTGTGGAAATTTACTGTGATCACATTTGTTAACGTTAATATTGACCGTATTAAAATGGCTAAAGTGTAATGATAAGAAAAATGGAACATTGGGTGGTTTAATACTTACCGTATGGTCATATTTTTAATCAGACATGGAAATGTGAAATTTTAACACAGACATATCTAGTGCAATTAAACCGAAGGCTAGTTTTTTCTAGACACATTCGGGAAAACATTACATACGATACTTGTTTTAAAAACTAAACGACGAAAGTGTAAAACTGCAAAATATTGGTTCATGCAATATCACTTATTTACAGTGATAGTGCTAAATAATATGCATATATGTGTATACACACACATATTTAACATACACAAACATACTTAGCATCACATACTGTACAGGCAGCTTTTATACACGCTCACCGTACAGGCAGTTTTGTTCTTAGTGGCGTCCAGTGTAGGGCGGGGTGAAGTGAAGAGAAACCGACAGAACGCAGAAACGTGGTCTGATGGAAGGTGTGGGGTGTACTCAATCATAACTCTCACAATTCGAAAGACCGAGCTAAATTCTGTCATAACAGTTCGAGTGAAAGTTAATAATGTCGAGCGACCCAGCGGCTAAACGATGGTCGAATGAAGGTAATGGTTTTTTTGTCCCCCTCACTGGTAGATTTCACTCACGTATATATTCTTAAAGTTTATTTTCGTGTGTTTCGGGTTGGGTGTGATCAGATCACTCGCCTAACTAACTCTTGAAGGCGATGAGGGTTTGATTCCCTTCGGAGGTCAAACCCGGACCTTACCGCAGGTGGAAAACGTGAAGACTGCACTAAACAAACAGGAACTAGAAAATACATAAATTGAATATTTAAAAAAAAAAATGAAATGGTGGCATACTAAACTGATGGAATTGAAAGGAAAATACTTGAATTTGATGCACGACTTTTTTTATTGACGCTCAAAAACAACAAGAGAAGAGGAGGAAACGGCATTTTCTGCCACTTGGTACACATGTTTTTCTTTGAGAATTAAAGTTGTAGTCATTATATAAGTAGGTATACGATGTGCTGTGCAGAAACTACTTAAAAATAATTTTGTTGACCAGAGTATTTGTAGTACCACCAATTGTTTGATTCTTATAAGTGTTTTTACTGAACTCAGATAGATCGTTGACAAAATGAACTTTTTTTTTATTTATCGAATGTTTGTAATATATAAAACACTTAACTTGGGATCACCGCGGAATTGCAATCCCCCTAGTTATAACGTTATAAGTTTTTGTTCTTATTCTGCGGGACTGGTTTGAAGTTCTGCCCTCGGAGGTCCGGCTCGTGTTGTACGTGGTGGGTTCTGCTCGCACGACCGCGAATGGTCGGACGAAGGCCGTTCAGCCTCGTGAACTCGTGTCACCTGTGGAGGGGGTGAGGGGTTGAGAGGGGAAGGGGGGTAGACGTATTGTGTCGATCCCGGAGCGCCGCTAGCTGGCTCACACACACACCGCGAGAGCTCGCGAGGGTCGGTCGATTGCTCCGTGCGCCCGTGCCTGGCCCAATTCACTTTAATGGCCCAATTTACTTGCACGCCTAAATGAATGAAGTGGAGGGGTTTTTAACTGTTTCCGTGGCACACCCCTCTCCCCCTGCTTCATCCTTCTTCTTCTTGTAACACTAAGGCCGGGTTTATAAACTCCGCAAGGATCGAAACTACCTAACCATCGCAGAAATCCCTTATGAAGAACGAAACACTCAAAAGACCCCGCCATCAAATATGAAAGGCGGAAACGCAACTCTGAACCAATGAAGTTGAACGTCAATTAAAATATAAAGTTGTGCGTCAATTTTCGTAAGAAATACTCAGTACAATCTCGAAAGAAGTGTTTTTTGTAAATGCAGAAATAACCATAGCCATGTGCTGTTCAAAGTTAGAATATATATTGCTTGTAGCATTACAAACTATTTCTTGGCAACTGGTTTTGAAAGGAACTTTTATAAAAATTTATTTGCAGGGAGAATTCAAACGGTGAACAAGCCAATTTAAGCTCTGATGCCAAATTTCACCTGACCGAGAAAGTAAAATATAATTAATTCTCTGGATGGAATTTAGTCGGAAAAAAATTATAGCACAGCACAGACGAACATATTGGATTGACGAGTCAAGTGTTGAAACAAGAACAGTTGAATGGAGAAAACCAACCACCCTGGACAACTCTGTGACGCATAGACGAACACAGCGATGAAACTGAAACGGACAATCCGGACGACACAGGGACTATGGGGTTTCTAATTGCGTGGTGCGATTGTTCACACTCGCTTGCTTGGGAGTTCGCAAAACCTCGTGAGAGCTTGCACGCGTCCCAGTGGCTGCTCGGGAAATGACTGGACATTATTTTCAATCAAGTCCTCGTCAATTACGACAGCACAGTCGCATCCGGTTCTTTGTTACTACTCTTGCCTGCCCGCCGCGTGCGTGGAATTAACTGCCTTCCATTCCAACTGCCCCCCCCCCCCCTCTTCTTCCTTCCCATTCCTCACATTGTCAGCGAGGCGGGGCCAGTGTAAACGAAAGTAGTACGTGTAGTATTGTTACGAGTGGGAAATACAGATTCGGAAAGGATGTCCCAATTACTAGCAGTTTTATTTATCAGTTAATATTTACACTATTAAATAAATTACAGTGATTTTAATATCTTTCGAAAATTAAATCACTCTGTTGTTAGGTTCACAATTTAACTCCCCCCACTGGAGCTCGGCTCCACGGTGTCTCTCTACTGCTCGTTTCTCACCGAGCACCTCTGTCTCAACACACTGCCTCGCACCACTCTCTCGCAGGGCCCTCCAACTCGAATAGGGCAACGAATTCCTTACCGAATAATTCCGAGGATTCGGTCTAACATGCTGAAAACGTTGTAATATAAAAAAATGACCATTATTTTAATAAAAATGTACTACAGAAAGTAAGAAAATTGTGTAATGTAATTAAAACGTGTACAACTTGTTTAATTATTGTATTTTAATATCATTTAATAAATAATTTTATCATGATGGTGCCAGCGATGACAATACAAATTTTATTTATTTAGTGTGTTTAGCAGTTGGCACAATTGGGGTCCGTACTTCGGATATGTTCGGCAAACAAATGAGCTCGATAAGGTTCGCTCGTAATAACATTGAGTTAAAACTCTTATCTCCGCCGCGCACACAACACAGTCCCAATCGCTCCCCGTCCTCGCACACGAAGCCCGTCGCTCGCCCTCCGCCGTCGTTCGCATGTCAAACCACCATGGCTAGCGGTAGCAACGTATTCGGTGTCGTCTAAACACTCGGACACTATCCGACGACTTCCGAGTTCCGTCAGTTTATCCAGGAGTGTTCTTCTGTTCTTGAGGCGGGATGTTAAGTGCGTTGCTCGCTGGTTATTCTAGCGCGGAATCGCCTCTAGGCGCAAGGCTACGAGCTGGCGCGCAGTCTTCTCGTCGTGCATTAGGGCAAGTGCGACATTTTGAGTGGTAACCGTGACATGATACGGCGGAGAAATGAAGATAAGAGGTGTGATGCAAGTCCCTTGGGTGCTTTCCAAGAACCTGTTGGGTGTTCTGAAAGCATGCGTTTCAGCAATGTTCCCTCTTCTAAAACTGCAGTTAGGCAAACTAGATTCGGGAACAGAGCTAATATGCCCCCTCAGCGTCTTCTTTTAGTAGACAGACCCCACTCGGGTATGGTGAGCAGTTTTGAAATCACTTTTTTTTTCCTTCCGCGGAGCTGTGCAAGCCGTGTGTGTTTGTGTGTGTGTTTGTGTGTGTGTGTGTCCGGGCAGGCATTATGTCCACCGGCAGGAACATGAAACGGGCTGAGCGGCATCGCGACCATGCTGACGACGTACTCGGAATGTTTTTCGCTGCGCGCAGTTGGGGTGGAGCGCGCCGCCGCCTGAAGTATGTTGATTGTTTGCATGTTCGTGCACGAGTTTGTGTTTCCCCCCCCCCCTCCTCCTTCCCCCCCCCCCACACTCCCCAACACTGAGTTTTTTATAACTAGATCCTTGGCTGGACGCGCCTCCCGTCGCTTGTGACCAATGCCGCTGTGTGTTTCGCCGTGTCGCTCCGTGCCGCCCGGGGTAAGCAGAGCCGTTACACGGTCCGTCGCACGCGCAACTCTGCCGCTGCCGTTCCGTAAACAACTTCGCGCGTTGCTGCCGACAAGGGCGCGAGCTCGACATCACCCGGGTCGCGTCGGAATGACCCTCAGTACAGTCAAGGAGTGGTCGTGCGTGCATTTTAACCCGTGCTCCGGCCTCTTTGGATCAGAAACACTCCAAATCGAAAGAGTATATTTTTTGAAATTTTTAAAAATTTGATTGTTACTTCTTGTCGGGGGATGGGGGGAGGATGGAGGGAGGCGGTCGACCACCGGCGAATTTTCCACTATGCCCCGGGTACCCATGGATACACAAAACGCATAGTTATTGCACATAGCTCGAAAGTAGCGGTTTCCTGCCCCCTAAAAGACCCTCTCACCCTCTCTTCAGGTTATAGTCATAAAAGTATTGTATTGTCATCCGGATTGCATACACTTGCAAAGTCTCAAGTCGATACAGTTAGAAGTAGGTTAAAATCTACTTTCAAGATTTGATTACATAGTTACAAGGGAAGCTAATAAAAGCATGTTTAAAAGAAAATATCGTCTCGTTCGTAATTATTTATAGAACCTAAACTTTTAAACATTTTGACGCCATGTTTGTTTCAAAACAACCTAATTTTTCATTTCTTTCAAGCTGCTCTCGTGTTCTAGAGAGATAAAATGTGTACAAGTTTTTAAGTCTAATCATAATCTTTTAAACACGAAAAGTCTCATAAAAATCGGTCAAGTAGTTTTTGCGTGATGCTCGAACAAACTAAGACTTGACGGACGCACGAAACGATATTGCGTTTTCAAATTCCAGGTGGCGCCATCTATTGAGGAAATTCAAATTTAAACTGTTATTAGCGCCGTTAGTTCGCTAGCCGCCGCGAGCTTCACTAAGCGGACGGGTCTCGCCGAGGAGAAGGTTAGGAATTATCTATGCCAAAATGTGGTTTTTATGTAATATCTCCGGCGCCCGTTATTGTAGCGAGATAAAATATATACAGGTTTTTAAAGTCAAAGAATAAGCTTTTAAACACAAAAAGGTTCATTAAAATCGGACCTGTAGTTTTTGCTTAATGCTCGAACAAACTAAAACAGACAACTGCTCCCTGATGATGGCGACTGCGATGTCGACCGAAACGTCGGTGAATTATTCGCCAAGGACACGGCTACAACCCAGAAGCCAAGCTACTTCAGACAACGGCCGTGAAAGCCAGCGAACATTATTAACTGTTTGGACAAGTTAAAAATTTAAACTATTTTTTACCCTGGTTACCCGATAGGTCTACAGTTTAACTGGAAGACTGTGAGCCAATGAGAATCTCTTCAATCAAAGAAGCAACGAATCCAAGGAGTCTCGGTTAAGAGGGATTAGGTCTCGCCATCATCTAATTTAAGATATTTTGATACTGCTTCCAACTAAGCTTCGGTGCTATTATTTTTTCTGCTTGGCATAGAACTTAGCTTTGGCTGCTTTTTGAAGTCAACACCTGTGAACTGGACAGTTGTAGTCGCCCGCGCGACATAATGAGTTATTTCCTTGCGACGCTTACAGACTAGACCTTGTTAGTAAATATGTGGTTACAATCTAGGTATAGAAGGTCGGTGAAATATGATTTATACCTTGAAATTCCAGACATTGGGATAAATAGTTCAAAATTAGAATTACGTATAGAAAAAAAAAAGGATGGAAAAACCAAGATGACGGGGCTTAATCCTCCTGAAGACTTTTCATTAGCCAGGAGCAAATCATATGCCCGAGTGAGTTCAGGACAGTCCTATCATTCTAACCCGTGAAAAGGGGGGAGGGGGACATTCAACTCTCTAATTTGCCTAGTCCACCAATCAAAATAGTGCAGCAGATGCGTTCGTGCTTCCTGTCTTCTCTGCTACCGAATGAATCAGCTCTTTGTACTCGTGGCTATAAACCGTTGGAAATTACGGTACATTTACAAACTTTTAAAAGCGAAGAAAGCGCTGCGGAAGTTCTTTGTTCAAGATAACTGCGTAACTTCGTGGAAACTAGGTCGGTTTCTACTTTTTCGAGTTCTGTGTATCAGGGGTAGACATGGACGTGGCAGAAAGAGAGTTTCGACATGAATACGTCTTGTAAATCGGGATGCCAGTTTGAAGAGGTGGTTTTGGCGAGTATTAGAGTTTCGCATATTAATTATAGGCAGGGTGATGATTTACGAATGCGCAATTATAAACAGTTTGTGTGTTTTTCGAGATATTTACTTTGAGGCAGATTTTGGACACACGCGTTAACCAATTGGAATATAATAAAATTAATTTTGTGCAGAAAATAGTGAACTATTAAAAAAAGTTTACAATATAAGAATTATCAGTCAAAATTACAAATAAAAAAATTACAATGTCGAAGCATATGGCAAAAGTATACACTCGGAAATATAAGAAACGACTATTAGAAGAAAGACAGGTTGTGAAGATTCCAAAATGGCGTCACTAACTAGTGACAAACGGGTCTGATTCTGCAGGGAGAGGAAGAAAACTGTCAGACGTCTACTGGCCTAGTTTTATGATGGTTGGAGCGGCCAGCTGGCCTCGATTATCTTCGAGAGAACCCCTCTGGGACCAAGTAATGCCGGTACATCCCCCTTCCCCTCTCTCAACCACTTTACAAAGAGTCTTGTTGCCTTATTATATCGCCTGGTATGTTCTGCCCGTTCGCAGGACCCCGCTTGCGTGTGGTGGCGTAACTAGGACGCCAGTTTTCTGGGAGCTTCGGGTATCAAGTCGAACGCTGATGAGGCGACACTTCAAAAAAGGTGCGAGACCATTCCAGAAGGGGACTGATGGGAATAAAATCGGCGACGCAGGCCCCCGAGGGAAGGAAGTGAAGTGAAGTGAAGAGGGTGAGTGACCTCTTGGCGAGCGATAACCAGACGACAAGCGACGGTTTTCGTGCGCGGAGACTGGTGCATCGGGGGGCGAAACCACCGGTGATATGTTGTGTGCGCGGCGGACGAGCGATCAGTGCGAGGCAGTGTGTTGAGGACAGAGGTGCGATTTAAGAGTCGAGCCACTGTCGAGTTGAGCTCCAGTGGGGAGAGTGAACTGTGTACTAGATGAGAGTGATTAATCTGTGGACGGACATTTTAATTGTTGTAATACAATTGTGTAAATAATATTTTTGATAAATAAAACTATTTCTTTAAATGGGCTATCCCTTTCGAACCTATATATTTTTTTCCACACGTAACAATATATACATTTGATTGTAACTACTGAACTTCCCACTTACACGACTGTTCACGTTAAAATAAAATTCCGTCCGTGTCCAGACACAGCCATCCCAATTTTTTTTTGCTATGAACTCAAATTTTTGGTACTGATAAAAGACGATTCTTGCAAGTGTGCCTGAAAACTCAAGTTGCGTAGATCCCTGGGATGATTTTGAAACGAGCGTTCTTCGTAAATTTAAGGTATAAATATTAACTCTTGATAAGCGCATTTGGCGAGTCATTTTACGGACGTTACCCGTAAATATCCAGATATCACTGAATAATTAATTAGTAACCCCGTGGTTGTTTCCCGTAAAAATTTAACAGTATAGCTTCAGGAAACGCGGCCTGGTACTGCGAAGTACATCAGTAACTAGATTCGCTTGACGTGTGCGAGATCGGGAACCACACACAACTTAGAAACACACAACTTAGAACAGTCATAACTTAGAAACCTCGAAAAAATCCTCGTAACTTAGAACTGTCATACGTTAGAACGGTCATGACTTAGAAACACGTAACTTAGAAACACACAACCTAAAAACGTCGTAACGTAGAAATGCATAACTTAAAAACACGTAACTTAGAAAAAACACAAAGCCGAACCACGTAACTTAGAACTACCATAACTTAGAAACACACAACTTAGAAGAGGCATAACTTAGAAGATTCTATCTTGTGTTTTTCTAAGTTGTGACAGCACCCCTGCGAGATCTGCGATTGTGTGAGTGTGTAATGTTTGTGAGCCGGGCAGAAGTTTTTTTTTTTGTTAACCAGCTTTTATTCGTCACATGGCTTTTTACATTTTACAAATGCACCCTTTACAATACCTTTACCTTCAAACGCTTCAGCCTTTTGGCTCTTTCGTGCAAACATGAATTATTACATTACAAAAAACACATCAATGAACAATTCCACTACAACATAATGATACATTTACCAGGAAAATTGGGGAAAAGGAAGGGGGCGGTGAAGCAGTGCGCTGTGTTTCGGGCGGGTCGATCCCAGGTGCCGGTCTCGTGTGGTCGACCTTGCGGACTGACCCACTGTTCTGCTGCTGGTCCGACCGTTATGTTGGCTGTTGCCACACGGCCACAGCCTCCCCCTCCCCCTCCCCCTCCCCCGTGTCGGGCTCACACTCCCAGATCACTGCGCTCCCACAAGCGCTTCTCATTACTTCTGGAAGACATTTCGAAAGTGTAGTTGAACACAAAGAGCTTGACGTTCATTGCAGCTATCTCACACCAAATGTTTTCTTTTACTTGTGTTATACGTATTTCGACAAACCTGAAGGAGGAAAGACAACAGTGGGGGTACACCAAATATTTCCGGGGCAGAGGGTCTGAGAAAAAAAAACTAAATTTGAACACATGTATCCAAAAAAAAAAAAAATCTTTTAAGTTTTATTGACACTATGGGCTTACAGAAGAAGCCGTAGGCAGCGCGGCTACTCACAAGACATGGAATTGCACATATTGCCTTCACTGATTTTTGCCAATTCGTTCCCAACTTCGGGGGGGGGGGGGGGATATATCCCTCCGTCCCTTTTCCTGAGACCACCATTGGAAGGGAGGGTATATTTCATGGTAAAATTGCCGTGGATAAATGGCAGTCGCGAAACGAATCGAAATGCTGTGGGAAAAATTCTTGTTAATTGTAGAAGTCCACAATTTGCATCAGCTTGTCGCATTTTTTTTTTTTTTTTTTTTTATCATTTTACATCTTGTGTGCATTTTTTCCGAGCCACACCATCGTTCACTTTCAGTTTCAGTGTCATCTGGGTTGGACTGAGACACGGTACCGTCCTCAGCACGCCGGGGGAAAATGTCACCTGCTCTTCGGCTCCTGATTTTGCAATATTCCTGAAATGGATTTACTTTGATTTCACTACGTTGAGGATTTGTCAATGGCTCGTGGCCAGTTGGCACCATTATATAGCTCAGGCGTGATCTCGTGTCATTAACTGGTTTGGTCGATTGATCATGTTTTGACAACATTTTCTGTTGCACCGTTGTGTTTTCAGCGCCGAGCGAAGCTCCTTGTGACACAACATTGCGAGCAGACATGTCCGGAATTTACATGGACTTGATTGGGTTTACTATCTTTGAAGTTATCTTTGAAAGATTTGTGCAATGGGAGTGCATGACTTGATGTAAGCTTTTGGACATACGCCATTGCTAAGCACATGTATGTCTGTAGAAGAAAACTACAAAAAACCCAAAAGACAAAAACCCAAATTAAGCTAAAAATTGCTTTTGTCAACAGGATATAAACATCACATAATATTCCATAACAAGAATATGGTCAACAAACAAAAAAAAACCCACAAATGATGACAGCACAAAAATATTGAACCCAAAAAAATTCAGCACAACAGTTGAAACGAGACAAAAACACGACAAAACGAAAAATACGAAACAAACACAATAGTTTTCCAAAACAAAACAGAAACAAGCGACGTTTCGGGAACTGCTATTTGCTCCCGTCCTCAGGCAGAGACGCACATGGTACGAAAACACAGGTGCGACTGAATATTACTATCGTAATAAGACGTAAAAATTTCAGAATGATTACTAAATTTTACTAATATATAATACATGTGTTAAAATGTATTTTTTCTACCGTTAAAACCACATTTCACTTGTACTGCCCCCAAATTGTGTGTGTTTGTAAAGCCAGTTATTTTAGTTTAATGCTTTAATGATGCGCTTTTTATTTAGTAACGTACATTTACTTTCATATTAAATATATACTTATTCTTAGCAAAACTATTCATATTTCACACTGTTTTGTCTTTCAACAGCTTTTAAATACCGATATGCGTGTTTCAGCCGTAACTTGAAATCAAGAGAGACTAGGCGGCGGCTGCATGTGCTGCTATCTTGTGGCAACAGCATCAACCATCCACTCGCCGTGTCACACTCGACAGAAGCGACTTCGTGTCGTTCCAGCCCACCACTAGACACACACCTGACATTTCTTCGACCACCCTGTTGACGCATATTGAAAATGTATGCATCTCGGTTCACGCAAGCGAAGATCTAGTCCCAGTATGTGTTGACGCAACATTTAGAGGAATGAGGCCTATTGGTTTGGTTTTTGTTTTGTGAAAATATTTTTATTCAAGAAAGGAACAAGTATTTTTATTCAAGAAAGGAACAAGATTTGGTACAAAACATAAAACACTGTTCAGTATTCCAAAACATTTTGTTTCTTCCACTGTCAATGAATGTAATTTCTTTGTCTAAACGGTGACCATCACCTTACGTCTTTTCTTCGGAAGCTATAGGTACATACAAACCGGCGTATAAAAACCCTGCTGACTAGAATGAAAATTAAATACGATTGTGAAGGAAAAACAAACTGATATTAAATTAACAATAAGCCGATGATAAAACATGTGATTCCTAAAGATATAAATCAATCTTGGGCTGAGGGCATTGATTGGTACATGGATCAAAGAGCAGAATTGGGCAACTGGCCATCAGTAGGGCCATGTATCTTTTTTTTCTTTTCACTCATTGGACTGCAAAAAAAAAAAAGAAGGTATGCCCGCTCGAGCGATTGTTCCCCTGTAAGAGAAGCCATTGCCCTATTTGACCGGACCAGTGAGGACGCGTTTGCTTCCGCACTGGATGTCTTGGACAGCAGACGTGCACCTGAAATAAAACCCAAGGCCAACGACACGGAACACGGACAATGCTACCAAGTTTCAAAGCGCAGCTTACGTCTGCAGATCTTTTTAGCGGGGGGAAAAAAGAATATTTTTTTTGCATGTCCCTCTCCATCGGTCATGTAGATAAAACGCGCGGCCCGCTTCTGCAGTGACGTCTCGGGAACCTCTAGGGGCGTCGCCAGGCGTGCGGGTCTCTGGTGACGTCGACCTTGCGGCCCACGCGACGCTCTTGGCCTGCCTTCCGCGCTGTGGGGACATCAGCAGTCAATTAAACCCTTTCTTTCTACTCGCCCACTGTAGTCGACCATTTTATATCCCAACCAGCTAATGCCCGGCACGAGTTGCAATGCCTCATTCAATTATTATATTTTTTTGTAATTTGTTTGAAGTAGGTACACATGGGACGCGGCAGTAGACCGAACATTACTAGACCGAAAGGCACAAGACCGAAAGGCACAATACCGAAAGGCACAATACCGAAAGGCATAAGACCGAAATTTCGGTGTTATGACTTGTTGAGATGCGTCCAGATGAACAGTAAGCCAATAGCAAAATCATCTAAGAGGTATATGTATTTGAATTCTAGCGTATCGCCTAATGAATCCGCGAATTTTTCCTGTCTCTATTAATGGTTTTAATAAAGTATTTATTTAAATTTTAAACACAAACACAGATTAGTATAACTGTGCCATCCTTTCTTGCTACTGATCTGGACATACACGTAGGGCACATATAAAACACAACAGTTCTGTTTTCAGATTCTACACTTTCACGGATTCGAAAATTCACCAAAAATTGATCAATATAGTTAGTCTTCGAAATGGTATCAGTATGTATCTCAAACTATTAATTTAAATGTGACAAGTATGTGATATTTACTCTTACGCTTTCCCCGTGTGTCCGCCAGCCATTGGTTAGGTCTGTTCAAAGTGAAATCTGTGTCGGACGCGCTGGGACCCGAAGCATGCTTCCGTTTCCCGCGTGTTTAGGTTCATTTCCCCGCCGTGCCAATAGCTTACTTCCGGCCACCGCTTTCGCGCTGCTTTCGTAGTAATTTTTTTTTTAATATCATTTTCCTTACCACAGTCTGATATTTTAATTACGACTTAGATCTCTTGACGTGACGTAGCAAGAGGCACGAACTCCCCCTCCCCCCTTCCCCACTCAGGGGGGTGGGGACCGTGGCTCAGTAGCTCTGTTAGGCCCCGGACCACGACGGGTGCCACTTAGGCCCGTTCTTCAACGGCACGTAAACGGGGACGGATCTCCCTGAACATTTCACTAGGTATCGTTCGTATCTGCTGCTTCAACAATGCACGGAAACGTAACAAATGGCAACCAGTGAAGCTGCATTTCAAGGTTACGAAGTTTAATTTGATTTAGAAAATGTATTATATATATATATATATCAAGGCTTAGAACCATTTCACAGACAGAATTTTCATAAATAATAAACGACAAATTAATAATTTATTATTAGACATTCTTCTACTTGAGACAATTTTTAACTTATTTAGAACATGAAACATGGCTACCACCGCATCCAAGTACTCGGCTTCTATTGGTCGCACGGAGCAACGTAAACGGAAGAGCTCGGCATTGCCGAGCTAAACCGTAAGGGTCCGTCTCCGTTTCCTTGTCATTTTGGAACGGGCCTTAGGAACACGAGAAAAGTATCGAAAATTTTTGGTATCGATACCGATATTTTAGTACTTGAAACTTTTAAACGGATAGTCCTACCATGTCTTTTTTTTTGCAGGTTTTCGTTTTGAATAATCCTAGACATATATTTTTTTTCTAAATATATAATTATTACCATAATTATGTCTAACCGACCCAAAATCTGGCTGGATTGGTCAGATTCAACAAGTTCCATTGCACTTTTTATTTATTTATTTATAAAAAAAGGAACGAGTTATCGAAAGTGAAAGATAAGAGCGAAAGTATTTACGATGCTTAGAGACCGGAAAAATTCGCAGATTCATTTCGTGATAATCTAGAATCCAAAAACGTTTGCCTTTTTACCGCATCAGTGATTGGGCCACAGTTTATCTGAATAATACTCGGCCAATGAAAAACCTTTAACAAAAGAAGTATCGAACCACGAGCATCCCAATTAACAGGTGTCACGAGTCAGTAGCCAATGAGCAGGTGTAATTATCTCGCGTTCATAGAGGTTCATGGAGTCTATCCTATAGGTCATTGAAATCGCTAATTTTTCCGGTCTCTAACGATGCTCCGTTGGCTCGCATTCGTTTCATTAACTTGTTTTGTTCAGTTCCTGTTAGATTCAAAGTTGTGATATATATATATATATATATATATATATATATATATATATATATATAATTTTCTTTGATTGTAAAGTTCATAGAAACAAGTTTTGCTATTTAATGTGTAAAACATCAACGCTAAGTATGTAAGGAAACGCCTACTAGACTGCAACAAGTTATACTCACACCAGCGGTTTCTTCCTTGCGATAGGCTGACGTCTGCGAGAGAAGTCGTTGCCCTATTTGACCGAGCCACTCAGGACGCGTTTGCTTCCGTACTGACTCACTGTGATTGGTGTCGTAACAATCGATATTGACTTGTAAGAAACTCATCCAATCACGAGAGACAGACAATGCTACGGTGTTTTAACTTTCAGCTAGTCTCGGAGTCTTTTCGCGAAATATGTATGCCCCTAATAATGAGTATTAGATATTAGAACACTTATTTATGGTTGTGTTTGGCATAACCTAACCAACATTTCACTTCATAGTTAATTGCTAGAGACCGGAAAAATTCGCGAATTCATTTCGCGATAGGCTAAAATACAAATAGTTATACCTCAGTGCTGCCTCTGCTATTGGTTCATAACTCACCTGGATGACTCTGGGCCAATGAGAAACACCCGACCATAGCTTTATAAGAATCACAGGCTGCTACGTTGTAACGTCTCAAAACACAGCAGCCAATGAGTGGGTGGCATTTGACGGAGTGTACGTAGAACTATGGAGTTCATCCTGGAGGTCACTGAACCCGCGAATTTTTCCGGTCTCTATTAATTGCCTTATTTCCTAGAAACCGCTGCTGTGAGGATTTCCACAATTCTTTAGCAGAATTTTCACGCACTATAGTTTCACTGATTCATAGCATTGATCCAGTGTCAGATGTGAATTGGTTTGCATGTGTGGCGAGTCACTGACTGCTCACGCTGCAGAGGAATACCAAATACGGCCGCGCGCGACAGGCCGCGTCGGCGGAATCGGTTCTGGCACTTACGACGGCAGTTCCCTCGTGGTTAGGCCGCAAAAGGAGATGACACATAAAAAAAAAAAACTCAATGGAAAGCTTGTGCGAGTGAAAGCAGGGTTGGAATACTTAATTTTTATGTCCACAGTGGTTGTTTTTAAGTTTCTATTTTCCACGTGCGTCAGGTGTTGCGGTTAGCCGTCTTGCTTTACACCTGTTTTTTTTTTTTTTTTCCCCCAAAAGTTGTCGCGGACTATTTTAAACAACATTCAATTCGTACAATTGTTTATCCCGCAATAATGCGTCCTTTGATTTATTTTAACGTTTGGAAGACATCCTCCGGAAACAAAATAAAAATTGGGTCACCACGAAATGTGTTGTAAATAGTTTATGATGCGAAAAGAAATATTATGTATTTCCAAGGAAACTGACTGTTCGTAGTAAATCATGAAAGTTGACAATCACAAAAACATTAGGCAACCAGAGAGCTAACGAAAACTCTAGTGCCAGCCAGTTTTCTCTCCTCGGTGTAACCGTATCCACTTGGTGTGCAGAGCTTCAAAAAAATAAAACACGTGATTAATTAAAAAAAAACTGCTCAAGATATCTGAGCGAGTCTTTATTTAAATCATTTAAGAATACGCGCTGAGAGCGGATGAGGAGTCCTCTTTCCGTATTTATTTCATTAAACTGCATTTTTAGACCAGCGAAACGAGTAGCTAGAGCGGGTGTTCTCAGAATAATTTTTAGGCGTGAAACATCGGATACAGATTATTGAAAGTAAACGAGGGACTTCATTACGCCTTTATCGTAATTTCTCCTCCATATACGGTTACCGCTCATTTCTCTTGTTGTCCTGCGCGCCAGTCCACAGCTTTGCACTTAGAAATTTCAGTAAAATTACGCACTTTTCCAACGAAGAATTTAAATCAAATAAATGAAGAGTACTTCGTGATTTCAAATAACTGAATCTTCGTAGAAGCTACGCCGTACTTAGACTTAAGAGTTGTGTGCTTCGTACTAAAAAAAAAATTGGTTGTCTGTAAAGTCGGTTTACGGACGATAGTTAAACGTGACGTCATAACAACACATTTATGATATGATTGAATATTTTTATGAATAAAATTAAATCATTTTTATTGAATTATCACTATTTTGTATGGATACAAAGGAGGAGTGAAATGAAATCTACAATTTAATTGATAAATTTACTTTTATTTGCACTCATTAATTCAAATATGTTTATTACTTTAACGAACAGATTATTTTAACTATAACTTTTATACATGTTTGCTATTTAACTTCTTCCAATCTGTGTTATTCTGCTAAGGATAGGACGATGATAGGAAAACTAGGAAACGAATGGGAGAGTTTCAAGTTTAATGTGCCTCGAAAAAGTCATATCGATGGTTGTTCCAATTGAGTGGAAGAGAGATAGATGCGGCGCAAGCGTGCAGTGAGCGTAACGGGACACAGTGTAACG
This sequence comes from Bacillus rossius redtenbacheri, assembly GCF_032445375.1. Classification (NCBI taxonomy): domain Eukaryota; kingdom Metazoa; phylum Arthropoda; class Insecta; order Phasmatodea; family Bacillidae; genus Bacillus; species Bacillus rossius. The sequence goes on along the minus strand of NC_086336.1, from coordinate 48,723,746 downwards.
GGACAAGGTGCGTAACGGGACACTTTTTCGTGAGTGCAGCCGGCGTTCATCGATTTATTAGACGTTGTCACGTCAAAAACACACATTTGACCAAATAAGTGTGTTTTTGGATTAATGTTCAAAGTAAGTGAACTCAAGTGCCCGCAAATTCACGAGGATGACCGTAAATTCACGAAGATCCTGTGTGATGCGTAACGTCGGAAGGTGAAAAATCTTTTTAACGGTGTTAGCGGGAGACACCAGCGCCAAAAGCACCAGCGGACGTGCGTCGCACTTGACCCGCACTTGACACTTGGTTCGTAAGGGTCCGTTGATACAGCTTCCTTCAGACGCCACGTACGTCGCCCGTCGAGCATTGCGTATAAACTGTCACGTGGTGGCGGGGTTGTTCGCCAACCGGCGGAGCTGCTAGCCTCGTTTACGAGCCCACACATTTTTTTTTTTTTTTTTTTTCAGCGACAATAAAAAAAAAAGTTGTGATCTTCACTTTCTTGCCCGACATGTCGGGGCGCTGTCGTGACCTTGTACACTGTTCTGCTTGTCAACTGGACCTTCCCTTCTCTCTTCCTCTTTCCCCTTCCTTTGTCACTTACCAGAATAACTGGTTGGTGCCGCGCCAAGACCACTTATGAGATGTTTATAGACGCGACCCGCAGGTAGTCTTGGACGCGGCAACACTGTGCTAATGGAAGGTTCGGCGAAGGTTGGTGGGCGACACCTAACTGCTCCCCCCAGCGTCGATATTCCGTGGGCAATGCTTCATGTGCGGCGAAAGGAAAGAAAAGACAGTTTGGAAACGTTGTCGACCTGTTGCAGCCGCCTGTCGCCAGACTGCTGCGGTGCGCAGTGTCTGTACCGTCCACGGGGAAGTGAGTGCTCGTTTACAGTTGGTTTTAGGTATTTTTTTTAAATGAATTTTAAACCCTTCACTGATAAAAAATATTTACACCTTAAATTTACGAATACCACTGGTTACAGATTATCTAGAACACTTCTAAAATGTGCGTGTGTGTGTGTGTATGTGTGTGTATATATATATATATATATATATATATATATATATATATATATATATATATATATATACATACACTCACGTGCTTTATAAACAACTGTGATTTTATTTCGTTGGTTGCGAAGTTTATTAACAAGGCCTAATGGCAGTACTCCAAGACGTTCGGGTAAGGTAGTGAATAAGCACTGCCTTGTTGAGACACAAACGTAACCTAACTCGCTGGCTGTATCCCAGTGTCCAAACAGAAACCCAGTAAGGAAATAAACCTGCTACAGTTTTAATGAACTGTGCCCTACGCGAGGCTAGAAACTGGTTCCAACGCATTCTAGCGGATGTTTCGAATTGTTACGGCAAAAATAAAATCCTAGAGATAAGCAGCACCATCGCACAAAAAAATGGAACCGCATTTCTAAATTTTTGTCAAGTACATTTTAAATTGCAATTATTTATCTGTTAATGACCGTCAAAGTGTACAAAATGTATTACAGGATAGTTTCGCTATCATGAAAGTTTCATTCGGCACACTAACACGCTTCGTACGTCCCCCGATTATAACAAAAATTAACTATATACGGGTTAGTTGCACCAGACGCGAGTCCGCCATCTGGACGCGAAATCGACGGGAAAGAAAAGTGAAGCTCTGCGCCGGGCGCGGGATTCGGGCGACAGACCGGCAACTGATAAAGGACGCCCGAAAAAAAAAAAAAATCCGTTCCTCGTAGATGAAGGGACTGGTCGTTTTCCCATCGTGCGCTTTTAAATACGGTACAGGTGTGTGGCATATTCGAAGGCATGAACCCTTGTTTCTTGTGTGTGTCTTGGGAATGGCGGCCCAAGGGCCGTGGCTTCTCTCGGGCTGGAGCTGACGGCTGCTCCCCCCCCCCCTCGTCCTCACCGAGCTGACTCGCGGCGACTGCTGACGGCGCCGGGACGCCACTAACCGCTATCCTCGCTGACGGCGCGCCACCCGAGTCCTGTTGTCCTCCGCGTCGTGTTCAGGCCGCGCGACGCGACCATGTCAGCCCGAGAGAGAGAGACAGAGAGACAGAGAGACAGACAGACAGAGAGACAGACAGACAGACAGACAGACAGAGAGAGTCAGTCAGAGCTTTGAATATATATACTGTATAGAAGTCGCGAGTGGATAGGATTTACTCTACGTTTTTCAAAAGCGTATAATGAGCAGCTTGGGAACTTCACCGCTGCAGGGCCGCTGCCGTAACGCCCTGTATCGCCTTAGGTTGTTATTTACACGTTAGAGCGCAGCACTGTCGCCCGCTGTCATTCCCCGCACCCCTCACCCAGCATTCACTGCAGCTCAACGTCGTTCAACGGGAGGGGGAAGGGGTGTTTGAAGAGTTCGACACTTGTCCGCTAGGGACCACCACAAGTCGATGCCCTAGAGATGGTGGCGATTGCGGCGGTGAATTAACCAACTACCTCAAAACCGTATTAGAAATTTTAACCTGGGCTGGCGACTTCTATACAGTATATGTATTCAAAGGTCAGAGAGAGAGAGAGAGAGAGAGAGAGAGTGTGTGTGTGTGTGTGTGTGTGTGTCTTTCGTCAGTTACTCGCCAGTGACGTGTAAGACATCCAACCCAGGGAGCGATAGTCGGATATTCAATAATTGCATGTTATTTTGGTTTATCAATGTGCTCGATTAAAACTGGGAACATATCAATGGAACGGTTTTGACAAATAACTTTTTTATTACTATCGGAGGTACTGGGACAACTACTCAAACTGCCCGAGTAAAGAATCCGAAACCAGTATTACTGAGAACTATTTTTTAGTGTGTTTCCATGTAAATGTACAAATTTGCAAATACCTGTAATTTTACATGATTATTTATTCTCCATATACAAAAAAATATATAGTGTGGGAAGTTTGGATGTACGAGAGAACTTAAGTTGGATTTTAATACTTCTCACTTTCAATTCGTGGTTTTCGCCCATCATTTTTTTTGTGAGATGTGAATGAGATTGAATAACGACGGGGAAATTCACACGCTAAAATAGTTTGTAGTTAACAGTAAGTAATTTTTCAAAAGAGTGCTTGAGTTGTAACTACTTAAAAGCATATTCTGTGGTTACTAAGAAAGTAATACTGGCAAACTAAATTTTATAAACTTTTCCTGTCCACCTAAAAGTTTTTTTTGTTATAGTTGTAGGCTACCTATATTTTTTAGTAGAATCAAATAATTGATTGTGTTTTCTTCCAGCTAATTAAAATAGTGAAACACTACTGTTTCAAGCATTTAAATTCACATTTACCGCACTTTAAAATAATTCGGGACTTGTAAAGTATGAAAGTTTTTCTGGTGATTTTTCTTAACATGAGTATGGGCTTTTAAAATCCCTTACATGTGGCATGTTTAGCGACGATTGGTCTATTATAACTTTTTAAAACATCGTAGACACACTGCTTCCCTTTCCGCAATACTCGGAAATCCAAATTAATTTCGCCCTCTTCCCCCCCCCCCCCCCACCACCACCAATTCGGTCTTTTCAAATTGAGGGCAGAGAGAACGTTACGACTTTAAAAGCGTTTTATTTTTTTTTTTCGTCGGGAAATATAGCACCGCGCCACCACCCTATAAATGTCGGGTCCCTGGGTGGAAAGGGGGAGTGGGGGTGGGAGAAAAAGACTAATCTTCTGGTTCCAGACGGACGGTTGTATTTTCCTTTCTCAGGGAGAGGACCTTATGGGTGAGTGGTTGTGTGTGTGTGTGTGTGTGTGAGATCGAGAGAGAGAGAGAGAGAGAGAGAGAGACTCGCGTCTGGCAACATTTGATGTGGGATCTTCGCGTGCAGGAATAGAAGACGTGGCGCGGCGCTGCAGCCCCTCGAGGTGGTGACGTCACCACGCGGCGACGACATTTATTGCCCTCCCGACGATCCAAGGTTACGACAAGGGGAAGGGGGTTGTGGGGGTTGAGCCCTCCCCCTTCTCTCTTTTTTTTTTTTTCACTCTATTCCTCCACGTCTGGCGGTTAGCGCCCCGTCAAAGGAACCCTTCCCTCCCCAACTCAAACCTTTCTCGCATCCTTCCTTCCCCCCGTTTCTCCGCTATCTAGTTTCTGGTGAGGTCGCCCTCTCTTGTCCTGCCGCCGTAGCTCCGGTTGGCTGCAGGCAGGTGGTCCGCTGGGTGTCCCAGCCTATCCGGGACGAGTGATAAGACAATTAGACTTCTGTGGTTCCCCGAAAACACATTCATACGTAGAGACCGGAAAAATTCGCGGGTTCAATGACCTCCAGGATGAACTCCATAGTTCTACGTACACTCGGTCAAATGTCACCCACTCATTGGCTGCTGTGTTTTGAGACGTTACAACGTAGCAGCCTGTGATTCTTATAAAGCTATGGTCGGGTGTTTCTCATTGGCCCAGAGTCATCCAGGTGAGTTATGAACCAATAGCAGAGGCAGCACTGAGGTATAACTATTTGTATTTTAGCCTATCGCGAAATGAATTCGCGAATTTTTCCGGTCTCTATTCATACGTCTTTTAGGCGCGTTGAATGAGACATTTCAGTATGCGCGCGCATCACGAAACGGTAATTTAACTGATTGGAAGTACACTGCGCATATGCGTCTCAGCAACAGCTACGGTCCGTAGTCGTGCAGATGGCGAAGCAGCTCGTGGCTACGTGCACCCGTATGTATTCACTTTTGTAAACATCGGAGGTTGTACTAAGCGTAATGGTGTGTCAAGTTATAACAAGACAAAATCACAACTTCAAAAATTACCTATAATTAATCACATGGGCGTCGCAAGGATATATTGGGGGGGGGGGGGGGGGGGGGTTAACTGCAAATGATTTAGTTGTTGAGGAATATCCATCCCCTGCGGAAAAAGCGGGGGTCCCCCGGGAAAATTTGGGGTTTGAAGGTGCAAAACGGTGGTTTTTAGACATTTTCTTTCCTAAATATTCTAATTATAGTTGGTTGCAATATATAATTTATTTTTTTATAGAAAATATTTTCAGAGAACAAATTTGTAAAAACACAGTGCTCACATTACCACGATTGGACTAAATGCACCATGCGCAACATATGGGTTATATCACAGAAATCATATTTTTAATATAACTACGAAACTAAATACATTATTGGAGGGGACGAAATTGAAGACTTCTATTATTGGGGGGGACTTCCCCCCCCCCTCGGTTGCGACGCCCATGATTAATCAGATAAAGAATTGTGTTGGAACAAACATGGCGTCGAAGATATATCTATCTATAACATCATGAATACAGCGCTATCTCCTAAGTATTTTTTTTTAACTGGACGTTTCAGTCAAATTTAAAAAAAAAAACCTATCACGTGTATACATGAATACACGCACAATATTGTTTTACTTTCAAACGCCATCATGTCAAGTTGTTTGTAACGTACTTTTTACAGCGTTTTTTTCAGTGGCGGCACCGTGCTCCACGTGGTTCCCTAATTTACATAACACGTAAAGCACGCGTGTATTTTTATCCGTTGCATCATTTGCCCTTCCTGGGGAAAGGGGGGGGGGATGTGCCCAGGTGCCGCCACCCCTCCCCCCTCTTTCTTTCTCTCTCTGGCTCCGCCACTGTAACCTGACCCGCTCGACTTTGGGGAAGGGGGGAAATGGAAGTTTAAAAAAAAATATTTTACTTTAAAAAAAATGAATATATAATGTAACCGGTGCTGCGTGAAATTTAAAGAGCATGCTCATATGAATAGTGTAATATTATCGCGTGTGTCTGTTGCAATTAGTTCTCACAACTCGCTTCTGTCTTGTGCGTCCCGCGGGCTGAGATTTCTTTCTCCGTGCGGTAAAAAACCTGTTATACGCCAAATTCTCTCGCTTTTCTCCCCCTTCCATCGTTACTTAAGTCTCTATGTGGTAGTAGTTCTCCCCCGTTAACCCCGTCATAATTATAAGCTGTGCGTCACGTCAGCGTTTAGAATATCACCGACAGTCGCGCGCCGGCTGAATCATGGTCCGCGCGCCTGCCTGAGAAAGACATGGGCCCGCGCGGGGATATTGCGCGCCTCCGCTAATAGCACAGGCTTTTCCTGTTCTCGGGACGCGACGAGTTTTGGGACGCTGGTGGCCAGCCGTGACGGAGTGCTCATTACACACTCGGATGGCAAATCACGTCTCAACACTGTTGTTTTCGGCCGACATAATTATTGCCAAGTTCGCGTCGTGTTGGCTAACGGCAGGGAATTAACATTTTTCGCACCTTAAACAACTTAACAATAATTTCATCCTTTTAAGGTAGATTTCAAAGAAATACTAGGTACCCATTTGTAGCCGTTGCCATGGTGCGACTTTCGGAAAAATTTAAAGTTTTTTCGTTTCATGGTCCATGGACCCCAAAACCATCGTCAACTCTAAAGTTTATATATTTATATATGCGTGTTTGTGTTTTTTTGGACATAATTGTCGCAATTTTTCACAAATCACTTCCGGAACTGATATATAAAATCTAGTAATGGAAAACCTTGGTCGTTATTGAGCAATATCCGACCAAAGTGGTAGAAGTGGGGAATGATAAAAAAAATATAAAAAATAAAATAAAACAGAAAAATTGCTGTAACTCCCATAAATATGGCAAATATTAATATTTAATGCGAACACAAAAACTATAAATTAATTTAAAAAAGGATTATTTTCTTTACTGCGTGGAAGTTCGATAAGTGTAAACACCATGTTATAATAATTAAAAAAAAAACATCGTGGGCTTCTATGCACATAACGTCTGCATTTTCGAAAGTTTTTTTTTGAACGCTTCCCCTCATATATATTGCCGTCGAAAACGCAAGCCCAAAAAGAAGCGAGAGAGTTGGAAGTAGCACAACACTTGCATTGCGTTATTGCGTGTTGCGATATTTACGAAGAACCGGTACGGTGCCGTGAAATGAGATTTGCGTTTCTTGCGGGGGTTTGTAAACCCGGCCCCGAAGCGTGCAGTGCTGTCTTGTGTGCCGACTCGGGTGACTCGAAGACACGCGCGGATAATCGATTATGCCAACCTGCTGGCCTTGCGCGGACCGGGCGAGGTCGGCGGGCGGTTGGCAGGCCTGGCGCGCCCGGCGCGCCCCGTGTCATTTCGTCTGTCATTTGTCATTCTGCGACGGGGAAGCCTACAACTCACGTAGTTTCGGTTCCCTACCACGTTCGTGCAACTTCGGATTTCTCTCGAAAATTGAAATTAAAAAAATCGAAGGGTTAGGTTAGGTTAGGTCAGTCACAACATGCTTGTTTTCATTGGAAAGTTTCTGATTTAGCGGCTGGAGTGGCGTTAATACCAAAACGCAAAACTTCGGAAATCTTCGGAAATTCTTGCAGGGAACCGAAACTATGTGAGTTGTAGGCTTCCCGACGTCTGCAACGCTGCACGTCATTCTAAGCATAATACTGTTGATTAAAAATATGTATTTAGATTTAATGCTCAGTCTCATTACTTTAAAAAAATGGCCTATTTATGACAATTTTAACTCGATACTTCCCTAGCATTCCTTCCGCCACAAATATTTCCAAAAGATAGTCACTTAGTGTAATTGCAACGGTATTGAAAAGTCGCGCAAGTGATAATTAACGTACTAAGAACGTACTCAGTTACACCCATGACATTACACTAAGCGAATATCCGTTGAAAATATTTGTGACAATAAAAAAAACGCAAGGGCGGAATCGAGTTAAAATTTTTAGTAATAGCCGTTTAAATAAAAGTAATAAAAAACGAAAAAAATAACATTGCGTGTGAGGCAGAGCCTTTAACACCTCGTGTTATTCTATTAAATACATCACTTAAATGCTTTAAGTTCATTTTTAGTTAAAATATATAATGTAACCATTAATTGTTTGCATTTGAATAATTCGGACTCTTTGTAGTGAACACGTTTTCAGTTACACACAGTTCATTTGTTAATCTCGAAAAAATAAGCCTATTTGAAATGTGGGTTTCAGCTGTACTTCCAAGGATGTAAATTATATTTAAGATTACTTTATAACTCTACATTTTGGATATGCAGGCCTAGTTTTTTTTGTTAAATTGCAGAGATGGTGTTACAGTAGTTATATTTAGGCCTACTAAAGTTCTCAAATCTTGACTCTTTTTTTGTGGCATGCTCTTAAGTTGATAAACTGGAATTAAAACGAATGTACTAACGAGGATTCATGTGTGATCATTTTGTAAAAGTTTTACCGACACGTGTTTCAGGTTGACGGCGGCGGAGTCGTGTAATGCAACCAGTACACAGCTTTGAGTGAGTACCTTGCAGCTGTTGTACGGACCTGATTCAGCCGTAAAAAAAAAGTTTTTTTTTTTTTAATTCATACCCTACTGTAATTTCAACTTAAGTTCATTTTGAGTCATGGCATTTAAAATTGTTTCTCAGTTACGAAGGCAATAAGTAAAATTGTTAAAAATTAACGCTTTGTTATTTTATTTTATTTTAGTGTCTGTGATTTAGTGTTTGCCGACCCTGATCTCTTAAACTGTTAATTATTTTATTTCGAATTCGGGATTTAGTTCTGACCTGTTGTTACCAGTTCTGTTATGCTCGAATCTAATTTGAAAATTTGGAAGAGATGGATCTGGGGAGCAGGACTCACTTCCCGTCTTTGCACAACCTGTATTTATAGACAATAACAGTTTTAAACTCTAAGACGCTAATTGCGTATATTAGAGGTATTAAGCTAGGCGTATTTCAATAGTATTTTATGTACATAAAAATAATTACGAGTAAAGATAAATTTCACCAACTTTAAATACTCTGAAAACTTTAAATTGTAGGAAAATTAAGAGGATGTGCCACAGAAAACAGCAAAAGCCTGTGAACTACTTAAATAACCTAGTTTCATATTTTTTTCCCAAGTGAATTCGTTAATTCGGAATCACTTAAAGTGTATGTCATTAGTCACCGAGAGGTGACTACAGAATCTGTAGTGAGTGACTCGCTGATAGAAACCGTGTGTTCAGTCCTAGATGTGTGGTTTTGAAACACATGAAATTTTTTTATATCTGTATAAAAAATTGTTATGTTAACGTATTTTCACTAGGTTTTTATTAGTAATCAACTTCAGTAGTGTAACTGGCTTAGGCTTTGCAATGATCAGCGCAACTAAATCATAATCTTGAAGTCATTGATCCGAGTTTTAACACGGGTGGGTGCGTAATTAGAATTTAAAAAAAAACCTATATTTTTTGCCCCAGCCCGTTCAATTAACCCTTTGACGTTAGTAGTTATGAAAACATCTCCTGAAAGATACCATTGGTGTAATTTTGTACATTTATATGTAGGTTGTTACGTAGTACTACTATTAAATTTGAATTTCAACATAATGAACATTTTTTTAAAGGAGTTTTGTCGCGGTTTTTATTTAACTAAGCCTAACTGGCCAATAGTTTGAAGCCCGAATTTCCAAGAAGTGTGAAATGTTCGAGTTAATCGTGTCATAATGTGCCTGGTATGGCAACGGACGGTCATTTTAATAAAATTGGTGTAATTCCACCACTTTTTTTTTTGTGTCACAGATGCGCGCGCTGCTCAAATCATGGACAGTGGGGAAATATTTTTTTGGTACTTTTTGTATGGCTTACCTTCAACATCGGCCTCATGCTCTTCCCTAACCACGGTGTTTGTTAATAAGTCCTTATTTCCACTAAAACAAGTGAAGCTTTGTCTCCGGTGGGCCGTAATGTATGCGCCGAGGTACGCATATCGTTGACCCTAAAAAACAGCAGTTGTTAAGATAAACACTTCAGCCGAGTTCGCAATCAGAAAAACAACGTAAGCGAGTCGCTCACGACTGTGCACTCGACTTATATGTAATTGGTTTACAATAATTTGAATTCTTATGCATTAAATTTTAGCCAATGATTTTTTTTTTTTTTTTTTTGGCGTTTTGTCCGACATCTTGTGGTGGTACCTCATAAAATAAATGTCTTAACTATCTGGTATTTATTACGCGACAGCTGACTAGCAACCTGTGAACAATAGATATTCAGCATGCACATTCATATAGGTTACTAGCAGAAACTGGCAGACGTTGTCTTGCCAGTGTTTATTTATTTACCTCTATATGTATAAAATGAGGCGTCCAAAGCTAGTTGAAACAGACGTCATTAGTTATAAACAAAATTAATAATGGTTATTCATATCGAAGTCCAGCACTTCAGACATGGTATTTCATTTTAAACTCACTCACCAATTACAAATCACAATCACAATATGACCATCGGTTGAACGGTTTAGAAGTTGATGCGCTGCAGCGCCATCTAGCGGAGAGTTATAGCAAATTAGATATCGCGAAAATATTTACCGTGTTCAAATTTTTATGTAAGTATACCAATTTTCATGGAGATCGGTTGAACGGTTTAGAAGTCGATGCGCTGCAGGGCCTTCTAACGGCCAGTTACAACAAAAATGGATAGCATGAAAACCTTCTGCGTGAGGAAAAACACTTCGATGTGCCAAATATCATAGCGATCGGTCAAACGGTGTCGGAGTTTATCGACTTCATACGTACACATCAACATTTGAGAGGTTTATAGTAACGATTCTAACTTCGACACATATTTTAGTATTTTTTTATTTACAGTTATTGCTAGTCACTTTCAGCAGATGAATGCCTAGATTTATTTCAAAAGCAGGCAGTATCTTATTGAAAATATTCTTGCCACCTTATGACATATAAATTTAAACAGTTCCCAACTCCCACCAAAATGCCACCGAACTTTGTTCCCATGAGATGTTTCGTGTCCATGACAGAAATAAAATATATTTATTTCCCTCTTAACGCGCATGACCACCCTGTGAGTAGTTGTGATTTCTGTAGATTCGAAAAACATGGCGGTAAAATCTTTAGTTCGCCACCCATGGTCCATGATTTTTTTTTTTTTTAATTCGAATCCAACCATGAGAAAATTGCCGTGCGTGCGAACAAACAAAGCAATAATTCCGTCAAAGAGTTCGGCCCAGTGCTACACGGGGCTCCTACATTAGCTAAACGTGGCTATCTCGCCGAAACATCCAGTTCATATACATGAGCAGGAACCTGTTCTCGCCGACATTTACAACGAGTTCCACTTCTCTGCTCGGAATCGTTGTTAAGGGGGGGGGGGGGGGGGGGGGGACAGAAACATTCACGTGACTTTCTCACGGCAAGATCGTATATTTCGCTATCGGCTAGCTCAAAAAGTTTCCGTCAAAGGCCAAATGACCATACCTAATACAGCGAGTTTTTGTTGCGTTGTTTGTGGTATTTACTTATCAGTCGTAAACTTCGCAGTGGTTTTTAAAAAAACATTTTTTTTACTAAACCATGACCATTCTTGGAAGAGCACGGAGCTTTAATCTATGGAGTGGGTGTTTCGTAAATAGTAAGTCACTCTAGTTAGTAAATGGTTAGCAAAACAAACCGTAGCTGTATAAAGACTAATAATAACATGAGTTTGTTTAATAGCGTTAAAGGAACTTTCTTGGAAGAATCGTAAAAAAAATGTCATCATGAAGTGAGCGTAGTTAAACAAAGCTGTTAAGTACCACATCGGCAAGGAATTAAGGTTAAACTTAGACCGCCGTGTTTGGAACAAAATCATTCCGGGTAACTCGAGTTCTAAAAATATTTCGTAGTGAATCAGTAAACTCAATCATGTGCATTGCGTACTGTAAAAATTTATTTGCTTAAAGTTACTGATGCTGTTGTGTACAACCATTTTGTGATCACGTTCAATTCTGGTCCAAACTAAAAGCCCCACATTTTTATTCTTAAATTAAAATTGACCATTTTACTTTAATTAAGTACATTTCGAAACAAGTGTATTAAAATACTGCTTTTTAAGAAGCAAATAGTTTTTCAAGAAAAACATAGAATTTTATTTTATTTGCGTATATTATTTTCAAATATCACTTGAAACATAGCTTACTCTTACGCATTTGTCGGAATACTTCTCAGCTACTGCATTTCGCCTTTGGTACAAGCCTGGACAATTACGCTAGACACCAACGGTCTACCAAGATATTAAAGAACAAATCTTATTTTAAAAAATTGGCTCTCTAAATTTACAGACACTTAACCAAGGAAATACATACTTAGTGAATTTGTTTTGAGTGTGTGAGAGAATGACTATCATAATAAGAATTTTCTTTTTAAAACAATATGTAATATGTTTTAAATTAGTAGTTAATTATATTTTAGTATTTAATACGATGTTTTATAAGATTTAGGTCAGTGATAAATTTGGATGTTAAATTGGTAGATGATTCAGCAGTAATTGCTTTAATTTGTTAGTATGTAATTTCATGTTTGATTCCTAGATATAACTTAGTATACGTTGTTTGTCTCTTGGTTCAGTGTAAGAGAAGGCTTACAAGCCGTAATTGTGCCAAACAAAAGACAAATAAATAAATAAAAATGGCGCGGTGTTTCTTCTTTGACAGTAAAACTAGCTCCGCATTCGAATAAGGCGTATGTCCAGGGCTTTTATTGGTACTTGTAACTTCTGCGAACTTCGTATTTGTGCGCTAGCCGTGGATCCTGGGTTTCCTGGTAAACTTTACGGGAAGTAAAAAAAAAAGTTACTTATCAATGTGTGCCAACCTCTGCAGTCTGACTTTTAATCCTTGAATGGGTTCGAATTCCATTTCGGACATGGGAATTTTAATAATTAATAAGTTTGTCAGCCGTTCCACTCGGTAATGTAGTTACAAAAAAAATTAGGATTAAAAATTCGTAGAGACCGGAAAAATTCGCGAATTCATTTCGCGATAGGCTAAAATACAAATCGTTATATATCAGTGCTGCCTCTGCTATTGGTTCACAACTCACCTGGATGACTTTGGGCCAATGAGAAACACCCAACCAAATCTTTATCGAATCACAGGCTGCTACGCTGGAACGTCTCACAAGACAGCAGCCAATGAGTGGGTGGCATTTGACCGAGTGTACCTAGAACTATGGAGTTCATCCTACAGGTCTTTGAACTCGCTAATTTTTCCGGTCCCTAATGATTTGTTTTTACACAAAGGAGCGGTTCATATGTAGTGTAATTTTTTTTTGTGAGAGTTCCAAACCAAAATCAATTATTAGATCTTTGTAATTTTTTAGTTAGTATTTCATACGCTTGGTGGTTGGTTTTCTGCATTGCCGTGCGAGTTCTGCCCTTTGTTATTCGCCCACAAGTGGTTGGGAGGGAGGGGGTGACTGTTCATGACTGTCGGAGGTCGTAACTGCGTGCCTCCTGGAGGGAACGACTATTGTCGCTGATTGGCCGCTTTACGGGCGCCTTGCTCACGACCGCCGAATCACGCACTTCGCGATGGACCGCGCGGAGGGCCTCTTTGTCGCCTGGTGTCTGAGGCCGCGTTCCGTTTCGGTGCAGCGGCGAGAGGGCACGATCTCGGAGAAGTCTTTTTCGAGTCACCCGGTATGACGCCTCAGTTCGTCTGGCTGACGCACCCTCTTTCCAGTCATTTGTTGAGTTACAGCAAGACATCGCAATAGTCCACATTCGTCCTCATTTGCTTAAAGACGTAATTATTTCGGACAGAAAAGTGATTTTTATGGGTATCTGGGTACGTTTTATTGGAACACAGTTAAGAAGTACGTCTCAACCTTAAGCCGAGAAGTTTATAGGCCCGTATTTTACGGTTCTACCAACATTAAAAAAAGTGTCTGTTTTAGAGTTAATAGGCTTTTTTTAAAAAAAAAATGTTTTTAAGACCCTTAACCCTGCATAAAATTATTCGATACTGTGGCCAAACATTCATTTCTACGCAACCTACTATAGATAACAATACAAAATAAAATAAAACATTTTATACTTTTAGGGGAAAAAAAACTTCGTTGCACGACTTAAGCGGCAAAAAAATTTTTAATTCAGCGAATTTGACTAGTCATTCTGTAAAAAAAATTGTTTGCTAACCCTCAAGTTATTTAATCACATATGTGGCTAAGTTAGCAAAGTAATTTTATTTTTACAGTGTTAATATTCAGTGTTGCCCGATTAAAAACTCTTGCCGTAAAGTAGTGTAGAGAATTTTTCCTCCAAAAGGATTTTTTTAAAAATTGTATTTAAATAGTTACCAGTTGTACGGTTATTTATAAAATTTGTATGTAGCTCAAAACCTACCAAATATTTTGAATTTTTTTTTTAAATTCAAAATCTTAAATAGGCTTAATTGGCTTATCAAATGTTCTCAATAGTTTCAAAATGCTATTTATATACTTATACGGGGGGAAAATTTTTTCCACCACATCTGCAGTAATATTCAAGTGATTGTTTGAAACAGACCATCGTGATTTTCTCACACTAGTTGAAATATGAAAGTCCACCGCTAAACGACCAAGAAATTTTCGCGATTTTCGCGAAGGTGAACTGGTTCCGAGCAAAAGCAGTGACTGTCTTCCAACGCTCGCCATCACCATACTCGCCCGGCTGGTTCCCAAAATTTATGGCGTCGTTAACTTATTCATCATGTATTCTGCGTGTTAACGTGCGTTATTATTGAAGAAGCACACGTTCAGAGCGTGAGACATGCGCCAACTCAATATATTTTTTTTTTCAGCAAACAAACAAGAAATTTAGCCAACGTAACAATGATTTGAATCCAGTCCGAAATAAATAGTCTTTGCGAGACCCCGGTTCCAGCTGCCGACAGTCTTCACACTCTAAGGATGGCAAATATTAACAATTCGTAATGTAATGAATGTTGTAAATAAATGTTCTGTAATTTACGATTAGGGGAGAAATTTTTTTTTGAAGGAGATAAAAAGCGTGGTAAGTAAGAAATAGCAATGCAAAATCTCTAATGAATACATTCTTGAATTTTTTTAAAAAAAGAGAAGATAATTGCGACCTATAGTCACAACATTAAAAATTTTGGCTTACCTACTGCTTGAAGCTGTTATGTGAATGTGTGAGTTACAGGTTTTAATGCAACACTACTGTACTTATTATCTTGTTTTGTCAACGGCGGATTTTTATTTTTAAGGGTGCCGTTGGGATGGAGCGTAAACGCGCTGCGGCGTATACAGCAATGTCGTTCTTGCTCGGAGCTGGGTGGTGACTTTAGGGAGTATGCTGTTTCTCGCCACCCTCTTCTCCCTCTCCCCCCTGGTCATGCACTTAGTACCCTCCATCCTCCCCCTCTTCTACTGCTGGCCTTGTGACGTATGGGGTCGCCCGCCTCGGCATGTGCCCGAACCGCCCTTCGCTTCTTTAGTTCAGTTGGTCATAGTTGCTGCGTCTTGTGTTGCGATATTGCAAAATACCCATTTCAGTGGTTAGCAGTAACCTGTTTAACACTGTAAGGCATTGTGTATGTGGCACGCAGACAATTTATTGTGACCGCGTGCGCAAAAATAATTCTGTCGGGATCACTGTCTTTAGAAGTACGTGTCTGGACACTACTGTACATAGACTGTTGATTTCAATGTGATCGTTTCTCGGTTATTCGTAAACCGTAAATCTATGGTGCCACCAGTACAGCCGTGTTGTGAATGAGCATTTTAATTTACAAGCTTTTAATACCAAAAATGTTTAACTATAGAAATTATCCTTAATTGCTATCTGTATATATATATATATATATATATATATAAATAAATTTTAATAGGTTACTAAATTAACAGCATGTCTGCACCAGTGGCGCGGGCAGTTTTATTCGGTCACAAAGTTGTCAAAATACAACATTGGCAAACAGGCAAGTTTCCAGACTGAAGACAGTAGATGGGATATTCGGAATATAAATAATTTAATAAGCACTTGTTTGTTACTAACGGCTATGAGTTAATAAGTTATTGATATTTCAGTTTTAATATAAAATAAAAAGTATAGATACGTTTTAAATCGTCATTGTCATTTGAAAAAAAATCTAACCGAATGTTTTCCGAATGCTAAATCTGAAAGTGACAAAATAAAAATGTTCCTTACAGAAAAAAAATTTCTTCAAGGCAGCTACAAAATAAATTTGTGATTCAACTTTCTTCGAAAGCACTGAACCACACAGTTTGGTCAGTATGACAAATGGAGTAAAATAAATCCATCCCTCTCGGCACCCAAATTGATCGATTAAACATTTTCTTATATTCCATACATGACTGAAAAACATTAAACGAATTTCATATTATGCATACTAATGTATTTACCTATGAATTTTTGACCTTCAAATACTATTTTTAATAACTTGAACTAATAAGTGGCCACACAAAAATTTGCTTTGGACCAAGGTTTAAGTTAATATGAAGATGACTGGATTAAATTTTAACTTTGTGGATAGAATATTTGAATTGTTTTCAACCCCTGTTTATACGATTGGCCTACGGGTGGGTGATACTGTCCGTGTATGTAGTCGCTAGTGTAAAAGTTCTTGTGTGCTAAATATTGGCTGGCATGCTACACAGCCGTTCACACGACACAACTTCGTCGCGATTCGAGTTGTACCTACATCCCGTACACAAGAAAGAGGCCCGTCTTATTACAACTTGTGTTAGATGCCACTGTACTGTATATTATTTTTCCTTTGGTTAAAAATGTATATTTGACGTTCGGTAATCCGGCTAAATTGTGGATCCGGCATGACTTTGGTTCCCTAAAGTGCTGGTTTAGAGATGTTAGGTTAGTTACTGTTTCGTCAATCCATGTGATTGAAAATTATATAGGTATCTGTACCTCGGAGGCATAAGACACCATGTTCACTTTTGGACAAAATTCACTTTTAACCATACACTTTGACCACCGTTTGACGTCCTTTCTATTGGCTTAAAAAAAAAAAAAAAAAACAACTAAGCTCTAAGGTGTGTGTCAAAAATTCACCAGAGGCCTCCACAGTTGCTGCCCGCCCAAAGTAAAAAAATAAATAAAACAAAGTTTTGTGGCCCTCAAATCGTTGGACAAGTTAAAAGCATTCGTCTGTCGTCGCGTTCCTTCCAGTGTTTCAGCCGGCGGCATTGCAGCAGAAACACGCTAATTTAATATAGCGTACTGTTTTATTTATTTTTTTTTTCTTTTCCAACTCGAGCCCGCCTTGCCGGCTAGCTCCGGGGCGGGGTGCTCTCTCTACCCCCCCCCCCCCCCACTTCCCCCCCGCCGGGGCCCTGGCTGCGTGACGCGCCGCAGCGCCGGGCAGTATCGACCCTGGTGCGGTGTCGCCGCGGGGGGCCACGCCCCTGTGCCCCCTCCCCCTCCCCACGCCCCTTAACCCTACCCCCTCCTGAGTGCGTGTCGCTTCCTAATGTCCCGTGGGTTTCTTTTTTCTCACATGGCTTCAAATAAATAAATTCATAATATGTACATATATATATAATGCATGGAATTCTTCATTTAATGGTTACGTGAACTTAAAAGACAAATTTTTATGTCATTCGTAGCGTTTACTGAAAGCATAAAATCACGTAGTTTACCTTCGTCTTTAAACACTATTTTTAGGATATCATTTAACCAAAAAAAAAGCTAAACCGCGATATCTATGGTCAGGTGCGATCTGGGGTGTGTGTGTGTGTGTATATATGTATACACACACACACACACACACATATATATATATATATGTATATATATACACATATATATATATAAGTTCTAGAGGGATTTTTTTATGTTGGTGGTTTTGGGGGAGGGGGGTAAGTCTTTCACTCATCGCTCCTCCCATAGGACTGCCACACTGCAACAAGGAATGTCATAAATGCTTTAGTTTGCTTCTGGAGGTGGAGCGCATGGTGTAAGGGTGTTACAACATCGAAACACAAAACGTGCAGTAAGGTTTGAGCGGTGAAAAATGTCATACATTTGCACTATTTTTTTTTCTTGCAAAATTCTGTTGCGTCAGAAATTGTGTAACATGCTGAACATGTGTTTCCCTCGCCCGCCCCCCCCCCCCCCCCTCAACCCGACACCACTCTAGTGTAGCGCCAGCATTAAGAGAGTGTTTAACTTGAATTTGAGAATAACGAAAAACCAACTTGGTCGTGTTTCTTCCTGTCTGCTGGATTCTTTGTTTTCCGCGCCTGTCGACATCCGCGGCCCGTGTGACATAATCACTTTATTCCTCCCAGCGGGGCGGTTGCATGATGGGGTCTGTGAACAATACCAGATGTTTCCAGTGTGATAAATCTCTGGAATAACATTTTTCCTTGTACAGTAGTGGCAATTATTTCGACAAGCCATTTAAAAATTGAGGATAGATAATTCATATAAGGTGGGAATCAACTTTCCTTTAAGCCCACCCTTACAGTAATGTCTAAAGTTTTTTTTTTTTTTTGCCAAGTTAATATTAATATGAATAAATATTTTGAAATTGGGAATGAACGAAGGAATGTTCAACGTTAAACTTACCATCAGGGTTATGAAGGGCGATTATATGAGAATGAAGCATTGGAAGAGAAGTTAAGAGGGGGGAGAGGGGGAGGCAATTTCGGCCACGTTTTCCACGTTTTCCACTTGTAATATAATCATAGTTGATTTCTTCCGTCAGGAATAGAATCTGACCACTTGACCCCACTCTGACCCTTCTGAAACAGGAACCAAAGAAATTTAAACAAACTTGTAATTTGAATGCATGCATGAAAAAAAAGTAATAGAAGCGTAACAAACTTCTAAGAACAAAATTTTGCAGCAAAATATAGTACGTAATACCGCAGGAATTCTCTTAAAAACACAGTCTCAATTGCCATGTTGATTTTTGATGTGTACATCACACATAACTCTTGGTATGCGGCATTTGGTGGGAGTAATTTCGTGAATGGAACGGAAATGTGTAACCACGGTGCTGCCATCTGTGGTGAACCAAAGTTCACAAATCCTAAGGGAAACTTTATAGCATTAACTGTTTAATGAATTTTAACAATATGGCAGTATTTTATTACAATTCCTTGTCGATAATCAGGTTCTACTCCGGGATTTAATATTTTTTCAAGTTTTTTCTTCTCTTTTATCAGAGCCGTTTAATTATCTAGTTTAACCTTTCGCTTTGCAAATCGATTGATTCTATAGTAGACGTAGCTGCTCCGGCAGCGAATTCTAGCGGCGGGTCTGGAAACTACGTGTGACTCGGGCCCATAAATGTAGCTGAAAAAACAATTTTCGTATATTTATCCCGCTCGGCATTATTTTAAACAATGCTACGTTAAATTTCGTGTTCGAGTTAAGAATCAAATGTGTATTTGCAACATTAGAACACATTAATTTTTTTTTGAAACCGAGGTTATATATTAAAACATCTCTGGCGAGTACTGAAAGATTGGCTCACAATTTTTTTTCTCGTCTTTACTATTTGCCAAGCGCTAATTCTAAAATTTTCAATCTATAGTCCTTAAATTTGGTTTTCTGTATCAAATATTTACAGTAGATATTTGCCAATAACATATGTTGAAAATATTTGCGGTAGAACAACAAATGCAAAGGAAGTATCGAGTTCCTTGCCTGACAGTAATGACGAGAGAGTAAACAAGAGAACCCAACATGACAAGTGAGAGTCAACCTTATGCTGCAGCCACTGTAGCGCGACGTGTGTGTGTGTGTGTGTTGAACGCGAATATTTTTCTAACCAATCACTTCCGACTCATCTGTGGCGTCAGCGCGACACATTTGGCGGACGCAACAAATTTCCCGATTACAACTATTTTCTGTTAGCGTCACGGGCGTGAAGTTACTGTAAAGAGCTTCAGAGATTTGTTTTCGGAAGATGGTTCAACTGGTGGATTGGTAAATGCAATTATCATTCGTGCATTGGCAAGGTTTCGTTTAGTAAAATTATCCGTGCTAGCTCTAAAAATGTTGATGTGTTTCACGAACAGTGATATTTTAACAACAGAATAATCAAACATGTCGATTTAATTAAAATCCTGCAAGCATTGATGGACTGTCGTATGTTTGGTATGTACGTAATTGCAAGAAACATTTAATTCTGATATTTTTTTATCTTTGTCGCGTGGGCGGAAACCACGTGTTCACATCAAACGCGATATTTTGTTATCGCATCGCTTCCTTCGCGTCGCGTTACTATGATTCCAGCATTAATATAAAATAATCTTTCTCGAATTCAAATCACATATTCGAAACATTCTACTAAATTAGTGTTGAATTTTTAATTCATTACATTTCCTCCAAAAAAATTTCTTGTTATCTTTCACCTCGAATATCGAGTCTTTCGAATGCTGATGATTTGGTGGCATTTGAGTATTTGACTGGCCCATCCCTGATTCATGGTGATGGTTATGGAAGCTCAGACGCGGCGCCCAAGGAAGTGGAGCGACTTACAGCCGCCGCCTTTTCACGACGTGATCGCCGTCCACTTTGGGGCTGGGTATGAAAAGGTGTGGGAGGGGGGGGGTAGCGGGAGGATGGCGTTCGAGGTTCCTGCTTCCTGTGGAGGCCGCGCTTCCGGCCCTGAGGGCTTGCCGCGATTGCCGTCTCGGGACTGCGCCTGACCGGGTTACCCCCTCCATCGTGGTCGCGATATGCCCTTCGGCAGCGCTCTGTCATCTCTGGTCAACTGTGCTTCTGTATGTCGTGTACTTCCCTTTTCTCATGAGCGTTGTGTTTACTACGTGAAGAGAGCAGCTGTTACGTGGAGCCTAGTAGATATGTACGTCGCGAGGCATAACACACCATGTCCACCTTTTGGGCCCAAAATGCACATTTAACCATAAACTTGACCACTGTTTTGCACGTTATTTCTATCGGCATACACAATGTTAAGACTTGCGATATGTCAAAAATTCACCTTTTTTTTGTTTTTGTTTTTAGTAAACAAGTGAAACACTATTTACAATTTTCCAAACTGCTCTCATGTAACAGTGACGTAGGTACAGAAATATTTCCATGTACTTCGTATCCAGCCATCTTCTTAATTTCAAGGTGAAATTAGTTTACAGATTACAGCTTGCTTTAAAGAGGAATAAAATATTTCCTAACAAAAATATATACATAATTTAAATTGATAACACCCCACCCAGTGAGGGGACTTTTTAATTTCTAACCATTATATAATTAGGCATTTTAATAACAATAATAATTCAATTATGACGAGACTTTTTACGTGAAGGAACATATCAAGGACTACATACTAAAATAGTAATTAAAGGCCTTCGATTAGGAATAATTATATTTATTATCTCAAAAGTATTTTTTTCTTATTTCTCTAGCATTCTTTCATAAAAGATTATCTTAAGCAATTCAAATTGGAGCATTATGACCTATAGGAATTTACCCTTTTAACCCTATAGAAATCCCATTACTTAATACAGTATTTATATTAACATCAGGAGTTACAGTAACATGAGCTTATCACAGTAAGAATTTCAAAGAAATAAATCAAAGATTAACTATTACACTTATTGTAGGAATTTATTTCACTTATACTCCAAGCATATGAATACATCGAAGCACCTTTCACCTTCCCCCGATGCTAGCTATCGTCACTGTGCACTCTTTTAGTTCGGAAGAGCCCTGCCGGCAGAGTTCTCTCTTGTTTGATAAGGGTTTGGAATTCATATGCAGGAGAAATGAGTGTGTGAACATCGAGCTCTTCAGAGACTGCTGAGAATGTTGCGCCCGCCCCCCCCCCCCCCCCCCCCCCCCACAGGCTCACATGGGCCCGCTACATGTAGGGGTCCTAGCTCGTTAGACAAGACGGTCGGAGCCAACTGGGAGCTGACGCCCAATAAGGAACGCCCGTGCGTCGTGTGGGCAGGCCATCAAGCGTGCTACGAAGTCTTGCACACCCTCGAGGTATCGACCAGGTCTGGTGCTCGGTCATCGAGTCACGTCTTTGGCTCGGGGGGGGGGGGGGGGGGTTAGCCACGATTTTATTTACCTTGTTGGAGGGAGGGATATCATTATTATTATTATTATAGTACCGCTGGGACATCATTCAAAACGTAACTTAGTTTGAAGGATAACAGTTTCGAGATTCCATAAGGAAGTTACATTCTGAATGGTAGTTCAGTATAAAGTATTTTCATTAATAATGAACCAAAACTTTTAGGAGTTCTTGTTTGACAAAATACATATTTTGTGCTGAGCATTACAGAATCTTGCGTTAAGGTCAACTTTAGTTCGCGTGTTTTAGTATTTAACGAACTGTTGCGTCCGTGATTGAAACCACAATGGCGATAATCTGCCTGTATTATTCAACAGTTTTTTTCATTCACTTACGAACTAATGAAATGTCTGTATATTTGAAGTGAGACTGCAAATCTTGGGGCTTTGTAAGTTACAGCCGCCTCGAGAGGAACAATTGATGTGTCAGTGAGGAGGATGCCTGCTGAGATCCGGAGCGAAACTTACTTTACAAGAAATGATTTTGTATGGTTGGCAAAGGGAGGGGTGGTTATACGACCCCCCCCCCTCCCCGGACGCCCCTGCAGGAGCTGGGGATGGAACCAGTTACACTCGAGACTAATACTCCACGACAAATCAAGAGATGGAAGCATGTTATGGGGAGTATTATAACCTTTACCATTAGTTTAAAATCCACGATACCAACTATATAGAAATAACTTTCTTTTCTGTTATAAATTTGTTGTTGTTTTGTCGTCAGATATCTATTTTGAAAATAAACCTCCAGTTAAGAGAATTGGGGGGGGGGGGGAAAGTATTATCGCCAGATTATAAAGTAACATTTATAAAAACGGAAGCAGCCTTGTTCCAACCTTTTGGTCGGCATCCTCGATCAGTCCTCCCACATGTGCGCCTTTACGGGTAGAATGGGAGTGGCTTACAGATCCTTTTATTAATTCCAGAGCAAGTAAACTTAACGACAGGGCTGTCATGGGATTACTCCCCCCCCCCCTTCCTCCCTTTTGACCAGGAAGGTGTTAGAGCCTCAGCTTGAGCGAAGTCATCGCCTTAGCCCCCTGCCTCACTCAGCCGACCAGAAGCAGATTATTCCGACCTTACGGCCGGCATTCCCACATTCCCCTCCCACATGTGCGCTCTTTCGGGTAGGGTGGGAGAAACATTCCAGTTCCGCCCTTATTAACATTCCAGAGCTTTAAGAAAAACAGAACTGTGAGGGATCTTTCCCTATTGTTTGATCGGGAAGGTAATTAGAGCTTCGGGCAATGACCAGCGGCTGGGGGCCACACCAACCCAGCTTTAGTTCGCCGCCTCAGCCCCGTAACCTCACACAGCTGACCAGAAGCAGTGTTGACGCCTCGCCGCCAGGTTGCTTCCTTGTCACGCTCGCGCCTGGTGTTGTAGAAGAGCGTATATAGCTGCCGGGTGTTTGGGTCTCCGGCGTGGTCGCTTCCAGCTCGCCCTGTGCTTGTCGGTCGACGGCCGGGTGTCTCCCTCGCGGGTGTCCAAACACCGGTGTCCCGAGCCGACGCGACGCCTTGTTTGCCCAGCTGCCGTGCTCGCCCCCTCTCCCCCTGCCTTCTCCCACGCTTTACTACGGGTTTCCGACCCGACCGCGAGGAGCAGTGCAGTCTGTCCACCAGAGGATGTCCCACTTTCATTTAGACCGTTTACAACAGATCGTACAACAGAACTAACCTAGTTTTTTTTCCCCTCACAAATGTTCAATATGCGCACCTTTTAGTTGTATGTATGGCACACAATCCAACCTAAGGTCCGATTCTTCCCTACGCACACTTTGGTCGGCACGTCCGGAGTAAAAATGGAAGCAATATACTCTACCAAGTTTGTGTTCCCAACTTTGGCAATTCTATATAGGTAGCGGCGGAACGAAGACACGATCTTTCACAAAGCCCTAAAAGGGAACAAAATTCGCATGGCGTTGTGTCAGGTGAACGTGGAGGCCAGCGAAAAAAGAGCTCTTTCGTCTCGACCATTACCACCAATCCAACGGTCAGGGACTTCGACTTTCAATCACAATCGTACGAACAGATTCTAATGGGGAGGGGCTCCATGCTGTTGCCAAATAAAGTTCACAGGTTCACCCTCTACTAATTGAGCAAAGAGCCATTCATGAGTCGCCATTTTGCGTAGGTGGCGCTGCAATCGAAAAGTCTCAAACCATCGCCAATCATTTAACTTAAAATTAAAACTAGTTTTTTGTGTGTGTGTGTGTGTGTGCGTGTGTAACATCTTATCTTCAGTGTACGGCAATTGTTAGGAGTAATTTCATAAATGGAACGGGGTTCAAATTAACTGAAATATGTAAACACGGTTATGCCATCTGTGGAAGTCTCTCGGAAATCTTTGAAAAGTTTGTGGGTCAGCGTGATTCATCCGTATATATTGCTTTCGTGAACATCCCAGAATTTAAACTGCGCATTAGTATTACAAAATAAAAATTTACTACAGTACATGTGTCTTTTAATAATACTTTGTTATAATTTATATATCATTAAAATAAATATTGACAACATACTGTTACGAACGCGATAGACAAGACCGCGACGCTCGCCAGGTTATGAGCGGGCTGGCGGCCTCACACGGCCACTGACGTCACGCGCCGTCCATTGACGTAAGACATGCCAAGCGTGCCTACTGTTAAATCTTAAAAATTTAATATGCTAAGCATAGTTAAGGTTTGTTTTTAGGAAGTATTTAGAGACTAATTCAGTCGTCTAAGCAAAAATAAATATGCAAACATATAATTAGTGTTATAATGAATGTTTTAAAGTTAATCATGTTATACTTTATTGTTACTATTGTGGAAAAAGGGCTCGTAAGAATAGCACAATTAATTTTTATACGGTTTTATTTACTACCAATATTTAAATTTTTAACTAAATCACCACATTCCTCACTGGATCTAGGCTCAGCAGTGGTTCGCTCCTTACCTCTCACCTGTCCGCGCACATGCAGTCACGCGCCACTCAGTCGCACTCGGGCGGTCCCGTCGCTCAGCGTCGCAAAGGGCATCTCTGGTCCTCTTCATCGGACTCCCACTTCTCTGAACTCGCACTCTTCAAAAATCCTGCGGAGGCCGGCGTCGCCGCTTTTATACCCTTGGCAATAATTCTGGAACCTACTGGAGTGGTTGTGACGTGTCGCGTCATCCCTGGCCGACTCGACGCTCGAAGCATCCAGAATAACGATGCCTATTCACGCCGCTCGACGCGGATTTCCCGGGCCGCTGAGGGATAGATAACCGCGCTGTGGAAGGGTGTATAGGGGGCAAGGGGGTGGTGATCCAGGGCCGCCATAATGCCCAAAGGTATTAACGCGTGACGTTAGTAGCCGTGCGGGGCCGACAGGCACCTGGCGGGAGTGCGTCGTTTGGCCTAAAATATTTGGTCTAAAACTGTTTCAGAACATTCACTTGGCCTAAATTGCCAGAAATAAAGTTACTTTCTACCAAATGACCAAAAATGTTTGGCCTAAAATCATTTGACCTAAAATAACTTTCGGAAACTTATTTGACCTAAAGACGTTTGGCCTAAACATATTTGGCCTAAAGACATTTGACCTAAAATTATTTCGCCTAAAGTTGTTTGGCATAAAGATATTTGACCTAAAGTCATTTGACCTAATATTGTTTGGCATAAAGTCACATGGCCTAAAAATATTTAGCCTAATTTTAGGTCAAATTATTTTAGACCTACTGGCGGGTACCCCACCTGGCGCACGTTGCACCCTTGCCTCTCACGTTCGTTACATTATTTAAAAAAAAAATTCTACGTTCAATTTCGTTTCCAAGTCCCGCGTTTGGTATTATAAATAAAACAAAAAAATGTTTTTGACAAACATTTTTTTAAAAAATTATAAGATTTACAAACAATTTGAACGGATTTGATGGTGTACCTACTAAGGAAGTTACATATCCTTTTGTCCTCCAAGTCATGTTTTTTCCTCCCCTTACCATTATGGTTGGTCGTATCAAAAATGTATTCAGTCAGAGGTTTTTGGTATTACTCGTACGAGTGTTAGTACGTTTAAACTCGTATACTATGAGGGTTATTGTTTTTATTCTGTTTATCAAGACCTTCCACATTTTTACCTCTTTGGTGGTATAATTATACCCATTAATGAACTCTATCGAGATATTTATTACTATATTTTATTCATACGTTTGGAAATGATTTGTGTGTAATTACGGCAGTATCGTTTCCGTAAGAATGTATGAATAAACTATATATATGTATATATATGTGTATATATGTATATAAACTTTTGAGTTGACGATGGTTCCATGGTCTATGGAACATAAAACGAAAAATTGTATTATATTTTTCCTGAAGTCTCACCATGGCGCCGGCTACAATAGGTAATCTTTCCTAGAAATCTACATAATAATCCACAAATTAAACAAAATAGATGAAAAATGTAATGCATATAGATAACCCAATAACAAAATTGTTTTTAAATATAGAACTGTGTTAAAGATAAAGTAAGTTACATGTTATGTATGTACGTACATACAATCATTCACTTCGCGGACAAAGGTAGGTTCTGAATGTGCTTTCCCATAGTTTTAGCTTCATGCGAGCATTCGTGAGAAGAGACGGAATTGAAATGCAGGTACGCTGGCAAGGCCTCGCCCCCCCCCCTCCTCTCCCCCCTCTCTCTCCCCTCACTCTTTCAATTTTCAAGCCCTTCCCGAGGGCGCCATAAGACGGCGAACAGTTTCGCCGATGCAGACGTTTACCTCTAGTATTGCCATTAA
Source organism: Bacillus rossius redtenbacheri (assembly GCF_032445375.1). Taxonomy (NCBI): domain Eukaryota; kingdom Metazoa; phylum Arthropoda; class Insecta; order Phasmatodea; family Bacillidae; genus Bacillus; species Bacillus rossius. Next base: position 48,697,162 of record NC_086336.1, on the reverse strand, counting down.
GAATTTTTCGCACTGACTTATCTGTTAAAAAGCAGTAATCAATGCAAGAAGGTCCCGGGCATGTCTGACTGGTGAGTTCCTTAAATTCAGACAATTTTCACTCCACAAAAAAAGTTGGTTGAAGAAGGCCAATTTTCCTGATAATGGTGAGGTTAGAAAAGTTTAAATGCTGGTACAAGGCTACTTAAATCAACCAGACTGACGTCGAATGTACTTTTTATTCATTTCCTGCGGAAACTAAAATTAAACAGCTCAAGTTATTTTTAAATGAGAGTTACAGACGTGAATGTCTACAGTATCTTTCTTCCAGCGTCCAGATGGCACCCTTACGTGTAAATTACTTTCCAGCTAGTGTAGTCCTATGCTTAATTAGTTTTTGTTACTTGTAAATTGAATAATTTTTTTTGTTTAAAAGGTTTGGTATTGAAATATGTTTAAAATCAGCGCGAATGGACCGATATACAATGATGAAAAACGCTGGTTTCAAATTATCCAGGGAGCTTTCGTATATTTACCGTTATCTTCGGTAAATATGCAGGTACAAAGTTCACCTACTATGAGCACGAAGCCGCACGAATAATCTTTGTATATAAGAAAAAAAACATTCATAACCTGGTTAAGACACTTTCGAAAAACACACTTATTACTTCCATGCGTGCGTTTACCCTGTTTTTACAAAAAAAAAATAAAAGGAGGGGGAAAACATGATTCGGAAATTAATATACGGAGTAGTTTCTACGAAGATCCAGTCGTATGAAATTACGGAGAACTCTTCGTTTTATTCCAGGTGAATTATTCGTACATCTAAAGTAATTTATAAGAGTGTAGGCGTGTTTGCACGACGACGACCCAGCGGCGAGCGGGGTCTGTCTGATGGACGTACATCAGGGCGCGGGCACGCGCTGCGACCTCTCTGCCCACGTGCCTGAGACGAGCCATTTTCCTCGCCCACGCTTCCCTCCTTCCCCTCTCCCTACCTTTTTGTCACTTCCTTTCTTGTACTTGCTCCGTCCGCGGGACTTCCAAGATGGACGCGCGCGGCTGGAACCCGACACCCGGTTCGTGACTCGAACGTCGGCCGTCCGTCGTCTGGAGAAACTGCCTCGCGTCTCGCGTCTCCCGGCTGTCGGCTCGCCGCGGGGCATCGCGACCTCCGCACGACCCCGCGTGGTTTCCGCGCCCGCCGCTAGAATTCGCCGCCGGAGCAGCAACACTTAATGTGGAAAATTTTAACGATATGTTTGCTTCCCAATGTGACTTTTTGGGTTCCGGGTTTTCACGAGATCAGTAGGTCTTGTGCAGGGGTGCCCACAAGGGGGGGGTAACGACGCAGACTGCGTCATTAAAATTTCAGGGGGGGGGGGGGGGTGGTTAAAAGACGAGAAAAATGTATATATTATTTACATAATTATAGCTTCTAATGTGAAAATACGTTTCTGGTGCTTTGATAATTGAAAGGGATCTTGTAAATCAAATTGGCAACCCCGCACTTTCCTCAACAAAAGCAGTTTGGCATCTGTCGGTTCAGGATGGAAATATGACCAAAATTATTATTAGAAAATCAGTTTTAATTAATGCAAAATGTGATAAAATATAATACTAAAAAAGTATAATATTATAAAATAATTGAGTAAATCATTGAAAAAATAACATAAAAAATTTCGGGGGGGGGGGGGGCCTCATTAGGTTAGGAAGGGGGGGGGGGGGTGAGTCATAGTGTTTGGGGGGGTGGGCACCTCTGTCTTGTGAGTGGTAACCACAACACATGGCGGACAATCGAAGCTGAAAAGGTGTAATGAAAGACCCTTGAATCTTTTCAATAATCTGTACCCGGTGGTGTTTCATGCCTGCTGAAAATTATCCCGAATTAACCGCGTTTTAGCCCTTTACACGAAGATTAGAAACCAATTACGGAAAACGGAAAGACTCTTCCGTCCTCGGCGTATTATTAAATACATTCCGTATCAAACACCACTCGGGTATCTGGAAGTTCTTAAATCGCGTGGAGTTTTTTTTTATTCTCAAGCTCTACACGAAGTATGTGTGCCCGGGTAGGCTTGGCCCTTAATTTGGTCGTTTCTTTCTAGTCCTTAAAGGCATCTTAGTTTATCAGTGATCAAATGATAAGTCATTCAAGTCTTTAAGAGTGTGTATTCAGATTTTTTTTGCAAATTAAAAAAATTAATGCGTGTTCTGCAGGTCTTTAGCGAAAACTTCAGGAGCACGCAATTTTTTTTTCGCGAAAGGAATCAAAAGAAGACCAGCTGTGCGGTAAAACACCCTGGCGACGTCTCTGTTTGTGATTGGTGCGCTACTGTCGGGAGACCAATCGCAAGCAATCTTGCGCGGGAGCTAACTCGCGCGCTGATTGGGAAGTACAAATAAGGCAATGGCTACTCACGCAGACGGCCTCCAATCACACAGAAGAAACTGCGGGTGCGTGTATACATTATTACGGTCTTAATGAGCGGTCAGAAATTTTCGCGAATAAATACTTGCCGCTATAGTCCATCCACGGTAACCTCCTACTTTTCTGAAGCCCTGCTTTTCACCGGATCTACTTTAATGTCACTATGTATCCTTCCGCCGTATGTAAACAAAAACATTGCCATGTGACAAATGTCAAATGGTTTGTTTACAATCACCAGCTGTCAAAACAATGTGTGTGTGTATGTATATATATATAGGGGAGAGTTGGCTAAAACGGGGTACTTAGTGTTTATATGCTCATTAAGTGGCTGGTAATTATATTTGAGTATCCATTATTTGCAAGTAAACACTATATATATCCCTACTGATATTGTGCATATGAAGAGTCGGATCCAAGCAATGTGAAATAAAACATTAATATTTTTCTTTCATGTTGCTAAGTACCCTGTTTTATCATACCGGTCGGATAAAACGGGGTACATCAATGTCGAACATATTAGTGCAGGTATTTAGATACAAATTGAGACATATTTAATACAAATGTGTTGACAACGTAATTTCATATGATTTATGACTTGCATGTATATTACAGTTTACTATGATACATTAACAAATAGCACAATAAGGAAGTCAAATGTCATCATTATCAGTTTGTGAGGATCTCATTTTTCAAAATGCCTGAAATCACAGACTCTCTGAGTATCAGTGCAAGTTATACAACACATTTATAGCAAAAACAATATTCTATCGCTGGAAATAATCACAAGTGTAAGGACCAACACCATCACTGTCTATACCTGCACACTGTTCGTGTGCCCATTCATCGCACATAACACACTTAATCCACCCTTCTTCTGATTTGGAGTTTGAATACAAGTCATAGCAGAAGAGACATGCTGCATTTGTTTCCTCTTCATCAGATGTTTCAGAGTTGTCCTGAGTCATTACGGATATTTTACTGCATTTTTTATTACTGTAGTCTTTGCGAGTTGTAGACTCATTAACATGTGACCTGTCTCTAGATGAATTCAGTTTTCTTTTTACTGTTTTGGGATTAGCAGTAAAACTATGCGCAGATGTCTTACTTTGTGCAGCAATTAGGCCTAGTTCATTTTTATAAGGGGAGCTCGTGAGGATCAATTTTTGCCACGTCTCCTGTCATTTTTGGTTTCAACCTTCCTCTGAGCTATAGGTATGGGTTTAATGCCGATGTGGCTGTTGATGTGGATGCTTCGGAATCCAAAAGACACTGCGAAAATGGCCCATGAGATTCACGTTGGCTAGATGCAGGTTCAGATGTGCTGACCATAGGTTCAGATTCAGCCATGGTAGGTTGTACCAATTGTTGGTGGATGCTTGAAATGGCCAAACTTTGCTTCCTCTAAAGGCCATTCAGTGGTTTCAGCAGGTTGGAACATCCAGCCCAAGCCTAAAACATAATAATTCACACATTATGATGCTTCTTATTTTAAAAAGTCAAGATTCAGCAAAATAATAGAGATTTTATTTAGTTTTTTTCCCAATAAATATATTAAAAACTGATGCATATTTATTTTTTACACTTCTCAGAATGCAATAATTTTAAAGTGCTTGCCTTTCTTAGTAGCATCCTCAAGCGATAAACCAATTCTGGCTTTTTTCACTCTCGCTTTAAGAAGTTGATTGTGGGACGCCAAACATTTTAGAAGCCTTGAGGTCCCATTCTGGGAGCCAAAACCTCAGCAACTGCATTTTTCATAGCATCTTGAAACCAAGACTGTCTGTTGGTTTGGCGAACATAAGGCATGATGATTCACTGTCTAAATAAAATACTGTACATTAATTTGTGCCCGAAACCAAATAAATAATGGTTTGGAACTTATGGGTAACAATATCAAATGATCATTGTACTTAAAGCTATAGTTAAGAAACGGTTTGATAAAACAGGGTATAGTCGGATAAAACAGGGTACTACCCTGTTTTAACCGACCACGCAGTACCCTGTTTTGTCAGACTACGCCTTGCTACAAAATAAATTCATTTCTAAGGAACGATGAGAAACGTACAAGTTAGTACACACACGTATTTGTAGTGCATACTACACTCATTTCTATGCCCACTCACCTGTATAGTTTGACGGTTTCATTCATCTGCAGTTATCATACAAACAAAAGCCAAAAATTACATCACATCAGTCAGAAAACACACTTTTCTCAATAGACAACGCTTGCCGCTGCCGACTGCCGCGCTATTTGTTGCTGGCTAGCGGTACTCGTACTAGTAATTAACTGACACGAGCAGAGGTAGATGGCAGCAAGGTATAGTGGAAATAACAGCGGTACCCCGTTATATATATATATAAGTAATTTGAATATGATCTAAGTATACATGTATATGTTCATAACATTTATGATACCCAATGGTAAAAATATTAAAAAATAAGTTTGTTAGCTAAAGAAATAACATATAATTTAAAGTAAATTTTTAGGAGAACATATAAATTTACAACATTTATGTAAGCAATAAATATCATCCTTTAGTACAGTTCAACACAGTTTTCTGCATCTGAAAAAAAAGTATTGTAAATTATACATATGGCTGTCCATCTAAGCAATCTGGAAAAGACTAAGGATTGAAGGTTTAATAAAATTAACAAATTCAGATGAAAACATTTAAAAATGAATTTTCTTCTTTTATTTAATAAACCCCTACCATTTTGCCGGTTAAGGCCACAAATAAAAATATGGTTATATACATTTTCCTGAGTATACTTATTAGACAAAATCATAATTTTATGAACAGTAAAATTGTGGTAAAGAATTGACAGTAATTTCTATACCACTTATATGCATTATTTATTTGTGGCCCTGGATGGGGACTGGCTTTTTGTTTTCCAAGTAAGTTCACTGAAAAATGAAGAGACACAACAAAATAAAATGTTTCACATACACCTATACGAATCCAGAAATGAAATTTATTATTAATTTTATAATATGTGTAATATAAAGTTAATACATAAAGTTCCAGTAATCAACATACTTAATGGGAATGCATAAAAGAAAAAAAAATGTTTCAAACCCCAATACTTACAGTTGCCCAGGTGTTTATTACATACAGACCTCAATAAGAACACCCGGGTAAATCATCAAGAGGAACTGCCAGTACTTCACTGTCTCCATCTACTTGCTGTGTCGTAACCTCAAATTCTTCGCTGTCACTGTCTTCACTTGAACTATCCTCGCCGAGGTGGATGATGAGTGGAGGAATGGTGCCGCTGTCTATGTGGACTTCTCTCTCCCAGTCTGCTTGAATTAGCTTCTCCACGTGATCCACACACCTCGCCCATCTAAAAAAAATAATGTATACAGTCAAACCTCTATATAAATGACCTGTTTATAGCAAAAACCACTCTATAACAAAATATGTTTGTTTCTGTCAAAACGGCATAGTAAACAATGCATGGCATGCTCTTTATTACATACAATTTTGAACTCACTCCACAAGAAACTATTTTTAAACACAACAAAACTCATTTAATGTGTTTTCCTCAACTATCAAAGCTATTATTTAATACTTGAAGTAACATGTTTTGTTTTATGTTATCTGAAAAAAAAAATTGAGTGGTTTATTCAAGATATAATAAAGCTGTAAATATTTTCTATGTTATCAATAAAGGCTTAGAATGCATATGATAAAATATTTATTTCATAACTTTTGTGTTTGTTTTTGGTTAAAATTTGTCCCAGACAAAAACAGTGAGATATAGCGAAAATTTAATTTTTTGAATAGTTTTGATGATTTACTGTATATGTATTTCACTATAATAACATAACTTTTGAAAATACTAATGTGCAAGAACTACATGTGTAAATACCTATTCAAGTTCGCTAGATGAAAATATTCAAAATTCTCTACGTTGAAATTTTATCTGAATATTGAAATCTGCCTACAGCACTGAACCCACCATAACTTTAAAGTCATTGACACAAGATTAAGCATAACAGAAAGTAATATCACAATTACTAATAAATACAAAACTATTTATGGAAATGAAACAATTGCAAATGGACTGCAATTACAAAAAAAAACCTTGCAAATAAGTCACCACTGTTAGATCTAGAAACTACACAGATATGTATGAATCACATGGGAATAAAATTACAAACACAAACACGAACACAAACACATACATGCAACACATTTTCAAAACGACAACTACACAAATTCAAACCACTTATTTTTACCAATTGTTTTAAAACTGTATTACTGGTATATGAATATACACAAAATGATAATCACACTATACACACACTAGCACACAAAGTTATCAAAAGGAATGGTAGGACCAGGCTGCTAGGCAACAATACTTACGTATTATGTAAAAATGTATGGTAAGGGTTTTGCTGAAGCTTGAGGAATGTTCTACAGGAAAATAAAACAATTTCTACTTCAAAAGGAATACCCCATTGGTCATGCAACATGAAAATACCTCTCTGGTGTGGAAGCATCAAGAAGAGCCTCTTTCCAGATGGCTGCAACTGCATCATTGTCAAATCTCTTGGCCCGCCCCACGTTACTATTGTAATGGTGTTTACATTGAGCCCAAACTAGTTCGATTGCATTATAGTGGCAGTGATAGGGTGGGAGTCGTAGAATTTTGTGGCCATAGTTACAAGCCAACTCGTCTACCTCATATCTGAAAAGTGTGTTAGAACAAGGCGTATACGTAATTTTTTGCAACTATCTCACTTTTAAAGAAATGCTGTAAAAAAAACGAAATAATATACCGTATTCGGGGCTTGTTTTGTTTAGCTATTCTCAGCAGCTCCACTTTCAACAAATTATTTTCATGTTTTATCTCATTCTTCTCCAGCCACGCGATCAGTGCATCCTTGGTCCAGTTCGTTGTAGGTGTTTTCTCAACTTACGTTATGCCAACATTTAACTAAATACTCAAGTAGCTGATAAGAATTCATGACAGTAGAACCCTGTTACAATTTTACTGCTTATAAAGTTTTCCTGCCTATAATGTATTATTTTTCAAGTCCAATATTTTCCCTATAAGGACAATGTATTTAATTCCTGGATATAATGTTTCACAAATTATGCGTTTCGTGCTTGTAATGTTCACTTCATAAAATTTTAGAAGACGAAAAAAATTAAAAGCCTTTGTCTATACTGTCTATGTATATGTGTATGTTAGCAGTTAACTGCCTGTTGACACCCTTGGAAAACAAATAAATTCATAAATTTTTAGCCATTCTGTGTGTTTTCAAATGTATTCACTTAAATCACATGTTCAAGTGGCAAAAGAACTGGACTTAAGCATTTCCACTGTAAACACTGTCGTGAATTATGACAATTATACAGAAATGAGACAATTTTACAGCAATGAGACAATGTGTAAGTAAAGACAAAGCAGATAGAAGCTAGAAGCACCATGATGTTAAAGAAAAATTGTTTTTGGCTTGCTACAAGCAAATTGGAGCATCAAATATATCTTTATGCAGCTTGTTGAGTCCATTGGCAATAAATCCACACTAAAAAGTACTAAATTGAATTTCCTGCTTATGTTTTTTTTTTCTTGTAGCCCCTTAAAAACAAATTATAACAGGGTTCTACTGTACTTATGCAAAGCAAACATGTGTTTTGGCATATTGTCGTAATGAATTTCTAAATTTAACAAAGCATGTTAGTTTAGTGACTAGAAATTTTTTTGAAAATATTATTTTAATTTATTAAGTAGGGCAACAGAGCATTCATAAAGTGGGTCCTTTTACCAAACAAGTAATTATGTCATTTTCAAATGCTATTTGCAATAAAAAAATTTTATTTGGTATTTCAAACCCTCTACTAAATTAGTTTACACTATGATGTAATTCAATTACATTATATATATATATATATATATATATATCTGTGTGTGTGTGGGTAATCAATTTCAGCTCAAACATTATAGTTTATAAAAATGTAGTGTAGGCATACTATTAAGATAACAATTATTGCTGGCAAAATGTATTAGTCTCGAATATTCGTACTTATACACATGTAAATTTTTCACATTACAATTTGAGCAATAAAAAGACACTGCTTTACCATTGCACATACCTGGGTGCTGTGATATGAAGCATTGTCCATTATAATGACACTGGGTTCCTCCAGATGCACCAACATGTCTTCAAACCACATCAAGAAAGTTTCCCCATTCATCTCGCCATGGTAGTCTGCAGTCTTCTGACCTGAAACAAAAAGTAATCCTGCTCCTGGCACAAAGCCAGTGCGCCCTCCAGCATTAACAACAATAAACCTTTTACCATCTCCAACAGTACGTCTCTTCGCAGATTGTAGACTCTTGTCCTGCCATGACTTTGATACAGTTCCTGAAAAATATATGAAATGGAAATGAAATACTTTGTATTGGACCACAGAACAAATTTTCAAATAAATTAATGCCTTGCCTCTCTGGAAAATCCATGTTTCATCAACAAATATGAAATTGGCACCTCTTTCTTTTTCTTCTTTATACTTTCTCAAGAAATCTATTCGCTTCAATACTATGTTTTCATTCTCTATCAAAGCTTTTCGTCCATCAACAGTTGTCCATGAAAATCCCATCTTCTTTAACAATTTATGAAGACTTGATCTTCCACCATAATAATCTATTTGTCTTTCCCTGATTTCTTTCAAAATGGTGTCGACTGTAACATTCAAACCTGTAAATAAATTGCATACATTAACAATACATGAAATAACAGAGGTACACAAAACTAAGCGAAACCACAACCCCGTAGAAGATAATTTAAGTGCACAATTTACATTTATTAAATAGTTTTAATAAACTTACATTTCAAAAATACTTTTAAATTAATTTAAATTTTGTAGTTTGCTTAGAGGAATTCTACATTGCAGTATTTTTGTCTGCAATGATATGACGATTATATTGCGCGTTTGTATTGAAGTTGTGTAAAACATTATTATTTCAGCATTCAATTTAGCAATCAATAAGTTACAAGCTCTACACTGTGTTATAGGTAAATGTTTTGTATCGTGTATCCCATGTGATCCCTAGATCTTTATGCATGAACCTGTACATCCTATTGATCGTGTGGTGCATACTTTTTTTCATTTATTCAGATCAAAGATCCTGAACATAATCAAATATTGTGGTATAGCAAGAATAATTATCATAAGTTTAATAAAACATATATATTTTCATTATTATTCAACTTTAAATCATAACTCATTACTACATCACAGGTTTTTAGTTTTGGTTTTGTACAGGATTTTTAAACGTAATAAATTAGAAAAGCAAGCATCATCAATCACAGGATCAATATTTGCAGGATCATGCGATCAGGATCAATGTATCGAATCGGATACGCGATACTAAACTTTTACTGTTTTATAACCTTCTGTTACTTCATACACTAACACACAGTTTGTCTGGCTAAGTTGTGTTTTCATATGATACTTCATTACAATGAAGTAGGCCTATTGTTTATAAAATAACAATACCCCTATATTTTCTAAAGGGTTAGGCGGGGCATGACACTATTTTGCAATAGAATATATATTGTACTGGACCCTGCCACACAGTACAATTTAGCCAATTAAGTATCCCAATTTTTTTTTTAATAACCATGCTTGCTTAGACCACAACTCACTAATTTGTAACCAATTACTGCTAAAGCGCACAACTGGATATTATTGATACTGGAAATAGTCATTATTTAACCTTCTGTTACATCATAAAAGTTGAGGTTATTTAATATGTATACTGTGTATAACGATATAAACATTACTTGTAGTTTTAGAATGTAACAATTTTCTTTCTATCTTTAACCTAACCTTAAAAGGACGTGTACCTATTTCATATGTTGCACAATATTCTATATATCAATACCATATCAATAAAGAAACCTAACAAACCACCCAAAAATGTTAAGTATTTTTAAAGGACAGATGATATCGGGAAAAAAACTGAACCGGTCAATCTGCATATGGATATATGAAATGAATACAATTAAGTAGGGCCTACCCCAGTGATATTGAAACTACTCTTCAGTATCAAATTTTTACCTTCAGCGTACATCCTGTAAATTGCATTCCTGATTGCATTTACTGTGAAATCGTCGACTGTGTCAAGTGACTTTCCTTCCTGTGGCCTTTTTTTCCTCTTTTTTCCTGGTGTTGAAACTTCTTCAATGTCTTTCTTGTAGTACCTAACCAAAAAAAAAAAAAACATTTGTCATAACACTTTTCCGGGGACCCGTTCACAATACGCAGTTAGGCAGTGTTCCAAATATGGCATTTTGTCACAAATATTTGCTTTGTGGTCACTAAATGGAAACATGACAGACTTTGTCCACGAAATTAATGAAGTGTTTTTTTATTTATTTTGTGATCTCCCAAACAGATGAAAAACTAATTAAATGCAAATTATAAAATCACTCCCTTATGTTATAGTTAAACCTATCATAAAGTTTATAAACATCGTTATAAACAAACGTGTATCACACCCATAAAAATACTTGAAAGTGCCTATATTGTTATTGTTAGGACCTGAGTAGGCCTAATATGATTTTAGGTTAACTTTTCAACAGAGACGCCACATGGCGGTGTTGTCTCACACCAAAAAATATAAATTGGAAATAAAACACAAAAAACCTCGTGAGTTAAAACACAGGCCGACAATACTTAGGACACAGTCGATATTTTTTTTACGTGCATGAAAACGAAAAAAGCCTACTTACTTGAGAACAGTTGACTTTGCGATGTTGAGAAGAAACGCGGTCGTCTGCGTAACGTCACATTTCTTCAAGTCGCCTTTCCTAATTAAAACATATAAGTTCTGAGCGACGTTAATGATGTCCATCTGACGCTGCGAAGAAGTAGCTTTCCCCATTCCGGAACCAATTACCATTACTGCAATCACAAGAACCACACAAAATATCAAAACGATAACAAATTCCATCATTACAATAGTAGATAATAAATAATATAACAAAGTTAAAATACACAATATTAACACAAAATCCTTAAACACAAACTGTATGTTATTTCACGGTCAGTAATATATTAAAACACACTGCAATATGGCGTAATCTGTGCAGACTGCAAACGGCTGAAAGAGAAAACAAACAAGTGACTATTAACATTATTAATGCGCGACCACGGTTTCGGCACGTAATATTTTTTTACCGTTAACATAACGTTTTTATTTCACCAGAGATTTAAAAAAATGTTCAAACTTAACAAATACCCACACAAATTCTTAAATACACGCGGAAAGTCAAAAAATATATATTTTGGCTATGGAACTATTTCGTTCTAATCATTGCCAACACACCACTTCTCTCACTGTTTCATTTACACACATGCGAGATCATTAATATTAATAATATTGTACATAGATAGTTACTTTTTTTGTAAAATTTTATTTAACATCATTATACGGTAATTTAGTGTTAATGCATGTTTAATATGCATATGATGGAAAGTATTTTTGCAAACGAACCAAACATGCTGCATCCTGGTGTGTTTTTTCAAAGGTTCGTTTAAAAAAGTAGGAGGTTACCGTGGATGGACTATACCAATTCCGATCCTTCGGGATTGGCTTAGTCCCAAGCAGTCCCAAACCGTCCGTGGAATAGGTTTTTTTTTTTTTTTTACACGCTTTATATAGCTTCACCTGTATGTTTGTTTGACTATCAATACAGCTGTACATATTAATAATTTGGAAAATAATTACAGTAACTTATAGTTATCACGGAATTAATAGTAGATTAGAACAAAATGACATTTAATTTTTTTTAATGAAATACGCTTTTATAAATAAACCAAACTAAAAAGTAGAAAATAAATAATAGTTAAAAAAACTAAAAAACACGCATTTATAGAAAATCCAACTAAATAATAATAATAAATTTTAATTAAAAATAGTGTAAAATAAAAAAATGTAGGTATGTTATTTAAAAAAAAGTGTAGGGTGCTTTTTAAGATATTATCAAAATGATAATCCTTCTACTCATATCTGTCAATAAAATAATTATAACTATTGACACAATGCACCCCACGCTTATTTTTAAATAACATACTTTTTTTTTATTTTACACTAATTTTATTTCAAATTTATTAAAACTTATTTTCATTTTTTTAGTTGGATTTTCTATAAAAGCGTGTTTTTTAGTTTTTTTAACTATTATTTTTTACGTGGATCATTTGCGTGTCGTCAACAACGAAATCATTAGAGACGAGCGCTTGCAAAGAAAGAGGGCGAGTGATTAATAACCATGACGTGGCTTCAACCGAACTCCAAGGCTGCTATATGACAAAGGCTGCCGTGACAAAAGGCTGCGAAAGCCGTGGTTAATCTGTATAGATTGTGCTTTTTTGAGATCACAGCTTAGCCAGCAGCCCGTAAATGAGCGATCTTATAAAATATCCCACCAAGTTAGCATGGCACATTTTATCATCCAAGATGAATACTTAAAAGTTTCTCGATTAAAATTTTTTTTTTGTCTCGGAAATTGTGCAAAGAATTTCCTCACCTTCCCCCTTTCCCCTTTCCCCTTCCCCCTTCCCCCTTTCCCAAAAGAATAGCAAGTTCAGATTTTGTTTTGAATTTTCGAAATAGTAGATATAGCCATGGCCGCGATTGGCGCCATTACTGACTCCTCTCACTGACTATTCTAGACTAAAACTAGATAAGTTGGGCCCAGGTAAAACCTGCATAGACACAGGGAAAACCCTGGGCACTTACATGCGGGATGCAAAATTTCATGCATTAATATCAGGCAGGTTGGCTGCAGGAAACAGAAGGATGGTTCTGGAAGAAGAGTTGGACAGAGTAGAAAAGAGTCTACCATGCGGGGGTTGGGCACTTGGACTTTGCTGTCCGCATTGGTTTGAGGGTGGGTTGTTTTTGTAAACTATCTTGTCGCTAAAAATTTTGGTTTTAAAAAAATCATCGTATCTTCTATCTCATTTATTCGTTTCGCAATACTCTTGACTATAGCTTTGTTCCGACTTTGCGTCGCTGGTGATCTCGTCTCGGCGAAATGTGAGACTTAATAAATTAAAGAATAATTAATATAATTTCCGGGATACTAGCGCCGCCCTCGAGAGCTCATTCCAAATTTTTTAATAGAATTTTAATTTGAAAAAAAAAAAAGTTGTAGAAGCTATATCGCTGGTGTTTTTATAATTTTTTTTTTTGCGTGGAAATGTTCTAATGAGTGATAACGACAAAGTTAATCAAGTAATAATATTTAATAAGGATTTAATTCTTGGTCTTTTTTTTTTTCAAAAGTGACTCTTTTGTAGCTTATGTCTGGTATTCAAACAAAAGACACACGTGTTGCCTTTTTTTACGAAAAAAAAATCTCATGAATCTCTCTGAAACAAAAATTAGATTTAAAAAAAAAATGCCACAAAAGCCTAACTGTTGTGGGGTAGATGGAGCCAAGACGCGGAGAGGCAAGTCCGCGGCAACGGCATGGCTGGGCGTCGCTGCCGGAGAGAAAGTGACCCCTCGTTCGCCGGCGGGAGATCTGATTGGCGCGCGCTAGGGGGGTGGGGGGCCAACTGGAGCACGACCAGTCACGGCACGAGACGTCCAGCGCGATAGGCCCTTACCTCCTGCCGGGGCTCGCCTCGTGACCACGCTTGTCTTCACTCGGACGTCTAACCAGCGGGTGGCCACTCACGTAATATATGTGCACCCCGGACATGTACCCAAGGAGTGTTTAACATTGACGCTACAGATAACGCTAGAATTGACATAGAACTCATTAAAATAATGTCCAGTTTGAATCAGGGGCGCAACAACAGGGGGGGGGGCAATATTATTTTGCCCCCCCCCCCCCCCCCTCTGAAACCTTGAAGTGGGGGCAAACGGGGGCAAAGAAAGTGCTGTGTAATCAATTTTTTAGATAATAAAACTGCTTGATTAGCACCATTTTCCACCTTGAAATACAAATTTTCCCGGGGGAGGACCCCCCCGCTTCAATAAGGGGGATCGATGATTCTTTATAAAAAGGTATATTGCCCCCTCTTTTGGAAATTTAGTTGTTGCGCCCCTGAGCTTGATAACTATACGAAAATTGTGTTTTGAACTAAGTTTCTGGACGCGAATCACTCGTAGTTTTCGCAGCCGTCGCTAGAATTCGTTGCCGGAGCAGCTAAGTCGGCTTTTGGATCATTCGATTTGCAGAACGAAAGGTTAAATTATATACAATGAAAATGATCCAATATAAGTGGAAAAAAAAAACTTTTAAAAAATTCTAAACCCCGGATTCTTATTTCAAAACTGTCAATCTTGTTAAAATTCATCAAATATTTAGCACCGTGGTTACACATTTCCGTTCCGTGGGAGTTACGTCGCATTCACGTAATTAGTCATATCAAACGCCGAACACTTGAGAGCTAAGATAAAAACAGAAAGCTTGATATACATAGGCAAGTTGTGGTTAGCTCGGAGTGAAATGAATCCGCAAAGTAATAGTGTCCGTACATATAAGCCTTGGAAACTGTTTTGTTATTACAGTATACCCTATCACTTTGCGGTACAATACTCGACAACCATACTAGATCGACCGTGTGACAGGTCCTTAATTATTTACCATTGTCTAGAGGCAGTAGTAGCTGATCCAGAAGCTAATGTAGGATTGGGTTTGGAAACTAATGTTCTTTACAGAAAATATCTTCGTGTGCGGTGTAACGCGCGATCAGAAATAAGTAGCTCAGAGCTTGACCAACCCAAGGAATAAGCCACTGGGTCGTGGAGGTCTTGCAGTCAGTCAAATAAACGATGGCCCAACCTCACAAGTCGTAGAAATGAATAGGTGTTTGTGCAGGGTATTGGGGTTGTTAAATATACCGTTAAATTGGTTGTGGGTACTCTTTACTATCAAAGAATTTATAAATAGTAGTATGTAAATGGGGATTCTGAAACCGGCTTCAGGCTGTGGAGCGGGGAGCCGGTGTCCGCCATCTTGGATTGTTACGAAACGGCGGCCATTTTTGACTCAAAATTCCTCAAAATTCCTCAAAAATGACTCAAAATTTCCAGTTTTCGAGGGAAAATTTCCCGTTTTAGTCCTCAAAAATTCCAGCAGTTAGAAATGTCCATATGTAGGCTTAAGCATCCATGTCTACAGCCTCAGATAAGCCTCTGACGTCATCATGGATTATGACGTCACCGTTGCAGTTTCCGTTACGCCCGCCATCTTGAAAATCCGCAATTTTTATGTTAGAAAATCGGGAAAAATTTTAAAAATCATTAAAAATATTATTTAATCGAATAAATAATAAAAATCTTAAAAACCACTGTTGCAGTTATCGTTATGGTCGCCATCTTGGATTATACATATAAATGTTGCATATTTCGTTACACCCGCCATCTTGGTTGAGTACCATGTCATTCTTACACTTTATGTTACAACCACCATATTGGATCCTATTAATGTTGCAATTATAGTTATGGTCGCCATCTTGAAATTTAGTCGCCATCTTGAAATTTAGACGCCATCTTGGAAATCCGTAATTTTTATGTTAGAAAATCGGGAAAAATTCCAAAATTCATCAAAAAATTAACTTAATAGAATTCTGATTGATTATGTCAAAAATGGCCGCCGTGACGTCACAATCCTAGATGGCGGACACCGGCTCCCCGCTCCACAGCCTGAAGCCTGTTTCAGAATCCCCATTTACATACTACTATAAATTATTCACAAAGCAGCATATTGAGCTGATTTAAAACTAATATGTGACCATTTACACGGAATTTTATAGTTTTTTTTTACGAGTGAATTAACGCTGATGTGAAAACATCTGACGAGTTTTTTGGAAGGACCAGAATTCGAATACCGTTCCGGCCATTTCCACTCTTTATTTATTTCTCTCTCTCTCTCTTTCTCTCTCTCTCTCTCCCCGCCTCTTTGCTATCGTCCCAAATGATTTATCGTGATACCTTATAGAAAAACGCAATGATAATTACTTTTTTTAATGTTTTATTATTTTATTTTACTGTGTGGTCTCATACTAGCGACCTCGCTGTTATAGAAACGTAAAAGTCGTGCACTTTTAAGGGGCCCGGATAGTCTGATTGTGTGTGTGTTAGTGAGGCGGGATGATAAGCGCGACGCTCGCTGGTGCTTCTAGCGCGGTGTCGCCTCTGAACTGGCGCGCAGTCTTCTCGTCGTCCACAGGACAACTGCGAAATTTGAGCGGTGACTGTAACATTCTATGGCCGAGAAATGAAGGTGAAGATAAAATGCAAATCCCTTAAGTGCTTTCAAGAATCTGTACCGGTTGTTTTAATTATAAAAAATTACTCTGAAAACACTCCTTGTAGCCAATTTAACTCTTCTGAAAATACAGTTAAAAAACTTTCTCCGAAATCTGAAGTACTATTAAGTGCTTTTCGTAAGCAGACTCCACTGGGATGTGTTGAGTAGTTTTGAAATCGCGTTGTTTTTCCTGAAGCTCTGCGCACCGTGTGTGTGCCCGGGCGGACGGTGCCCTTGGAGGATTAGGCCCCGCCATCTTAAGAGTTTCCAAATATTTGTAATAATTCTAATTTTGAAATATTTATCCCAATTTTTGGCATGAGGCATTAAATTTATATCTCCCAAACCGCCTATGTTTTATTGCAACTACTTAATTGCTAACAGCGCCGCAACGAAATAACTTATTATTTCACGCGAGTGACTACAATCTATTTTAATAATCACCCCGATTTACAAGTTTTGACTTAAAAAGGTAGACAAAGTTCGCCTGTTGATAACGTTCTTAAATGAGATAGGTTAAACGACAGAGACTATAAACATCGCTGCGGATTCGGACTTTCGAGTTCTGTGTTGCGTTGTAAAAAAGGTAAAACTGCAAGTGAGATCAATACAAGTATACTTGCCATGGACTTAACAGTTTTTTTAAAAGATGTCGTAAGTATTAAAAGACCTTTGGATGATTTTTAACTAGTGGTTTTTTTTTCTCGGTAATTTACGACGAATTCTTCCTTTAACGGTGTAGATGAATGTTTCAGCTCATTAACAGCAATCAGAAAGATGTTATTTTTTCCAGTAATTTACATGATAAGTTTTTTTTAAGACCGGAAAATGTTCCAACGAGTTATACTTTAACAAATACTCAGATAATTTTATTACACTTTTTTATGTACAACGTAACACTGTGTCTTTCTCCGCCGCCTAATGGCTCATTTAACACTAGAGAGTCGTGTAGAACCCAAGCTATCCTCCACCAACTGATGATACGAACAAACTAAAATAAAATAGTTGTTTAAAAAGTCACTACCAATGTGCAGAAAAATAAATTATTGTATTAACGTGTATTGACCTACGTTGAATTACGTAAATCTATGCTGGTAATAGATGTATAGAAAATTTCCGGGGGGGGGGGGGGAATATATGTGGTTGTATTTTCCCATAAAAAATGTTGCCACCCACATCTGTGCCGGCAGGTGTCCGTCAGGTTCGCCGACCTTAACGCTGCCTCCCCCCCTCCTGATCTCTCGCAGGACCGAGAGAGCCGGCTACCGAGGTAAAAGCGCAAGTTGTTATGAGCCGCGTATAAGGAGGGTGGTGGGGGGGATGGTAGAGCAGACTGCACAGTCACCGGCGGCAATCAGCGAGACCCGTCCCCGCGGCGACAAAAGAGAGGTCTCCCCCCCCCCCCACACACACACACACACATCCCACCCCCCCCCCCCAAGGTCGCGCGAGCATGGGGGTCGCTGCCCCTCCAAGCGCGGCTCCAGATGGGGGGCGGTGCGGGCGATAGCCCCTCCCGAGACCAATTTTATTGATTAGTGCATATCTTAAATATTTAATTTCACATGTTAAAACTTTTATCTCATCAAAAGTTTGCATGGAGCTACTAAGGTTCTGTATTTGAAACCTGTAATTTGTAAATAATATTCCCAAGGCCAATATCTGACCACTTTCATTTTCATTTTTTGCAACTACGACCTTTCTTTGTGCGACAGCCCCTCCCGAAAAGTCATCCTGAAGCCGCCATTGTGTCTCTCCGGGTCTCCTTCACGCGCGCCCGCTCGTCTACCACGCAGCGCAGGCACCTGTGAGGCACGTTCTACAACCACACGGAACAAAGTTTCTGTAATAGCACGCGGACGGGAGACGGGCGCGTGCGGATTAGCTCGGCAACGCTGCTGTTCTGCGCGACCAATAGGAAGCCGAGTACCTACTCGGCTGCGGTGGTAGCCATGTTTGGTTGTGTTGTAAATACTGTTGGGAGTGGATAAAACGGGGTTTTAAGGACAGCCCAATTAATGTTTTACCCAGTTTCATGTACTCATATATATTTGCATTACTTATATTAAATACCACCATTAATGCATGTTCACAGAGCACTTAAAGTGTCTGTCAAGTGTCCACAGTTCGCACTCCTCGCTGGAGCTAGGCTAAACAGTGGTTCGCACCCTTACATCGCTACTGTCCACACACACACACACACACACACACACACACAAAGTATCGCGCCGCTCGCAAAGGGGCGTCCTCTTCGCTGAACTCGCACTTCACTGAACTCCTTTCAAAGCTCCCGCAGAGGCCAGCGTTGCTGCTCTTATACCAGTTGGCCGTTTTTCTGGAATTGACTGGAGTGGTTGTGACGTGTCGCGTCATTCCGGGCCGATCCTGCGCCCGAAACATCCAGAATAACGGCGCTTATTCACGCCACTCCACGCGGAATTCAAAGGCCGCCAGAAGATAGATAACAGCGACGAGGAAGAAGGGCGCGGTGGCATGGAGGGGAGGGGGAAGTGGCTAGGCCGGGCCTCTATAATCGTTTCTACCATCTCCATCTAAAATTTAATTACACCACTGAATAGCTAAAGGATCAAAGAATTCGTTACGCTGAGTGAGGACTGTGACGCATCGCGTGCCGTGGAGGGAGAAGCGCCGCAATTTTTAGGTAATTTTGCTGCGTTTCAAGATTTACATTTAGTATAACTTTTGACTCGGAGAAGCTACGACGTTCCTTTGAGTTTCAATCGTCAGCTCTCGTCAAAATATATATTGCTTGCGTGTATAAAACATTAGTGTGAAATAGTTACAGTGAATATATATGGTGTTAAAATTAGAGATAATTTAATCAAAAATATATCATGTCGGCGTATACGCGACTTCTCAGTGTTCAAACATGATTATAACATGCATAAAATAGCGTATTTTATATTTTGTATTGAAAATATTACCTGATACGTTCACGTATTCACGTACAATACACGGCCGTGTATTTCCCCCGCCAATCGCGGCCTTCTGCCACGGAGCTCGGTTTTCGAGACACGTCGCTTTGGTCCGCACAGCGCGCCGCCGGCGGCCGTCCGCTTTCTACCTCGCCTCGCCCTGAACCGGTATTATCCCCCCTCCCTCCCTCCCTGATCATTGACGGCCCCCTTAACCCTCGTGTGCATCAGAACGCATCGAATCGATTCCAGGAATAAACGAAAACATTCTGTGCCCTGCATGGCCCTACCTGAGGTTTAGGAGTACATTTCGCCCATGGGGGAGAAACTCTAATTACCGAGACTGAGACCTAGTTTTTTGAAGTAGTTATGGGCCCGTCCGCTGGATAGTAGTTTTCATAATATATTGCTGACATAACTACATCAATTTACTAGGAGAAGTAATGTATAAGCTATTATCCGGCAAACAAGCCAGTGAAAGTTCACTCTACTTAGGTAGCCACTAATTTTGTGGTGTGTAATACAATGAGTTTTTGCACTTCCTACTCCTTTATTTATTACATGACGGTTTATTACGAAACAGCATTTTCGCATCGATTAAATTAGTTTTACGCCGCCAAGGAGATAACTTAATACAACAAAAAAAACGTATTAACATCACCACACATCACCACCAGCCCCCAAGGACTCTATTGTTGGGAGGGGCCCAGTGCTACGTTAAGTAATGTATTGTAAATATATTTTCCTTTTGTTTTTTTCAAATTTTCCCCTCCATGTTTTTGTACTTGTATTCGCCCTTTTTCCAATAAAGAGCACATTTTTTGGCCGGGTGGACCCCCTGGAGGGGGGGGGGGGGGGTCCTCCCATTTAAAATAAAAACTAAAAAAAAAAACTTTTTATTGGAACCTCTATACAGATTTTTTTATGTGCTAGTAGTTATGAGCCCGCCCAACAGATAGCGACACATGTCGCGTGAAACATGGTTTCAGTTTCCACTGTAAGAGTCGCACTTATTTATTTCCCTCCTTGTTCTGTGATTCCACCCCGGGCGGATAACACGTGTGTGACCGCGAGGGCGCAGGTCTGGAGGATTACCCCGGCGCAGGGGGAAGAGGGGCAGAATGGGCGGCCCGATAGGCGATCAAGGCCCATGTGCATGCAGTAAGCCAATAATTTTACAGCAAGCATTCAAACAGTTTTCCTTAAAACATGGTTGGGCGTATTTCACATTGAGATGGACACAAATGACACAATGGCAGCGGTACAGACGAACACTTTCTAAGTTAAAATTATCGGACAGCTCAAGAATACAGTGGAAGAAATTTTATCGTTAAAAATATAACGGTGCAGTCGAGCAGGGTAGGTTTCCTGTGACAGAACAGTTGCGAGGTTTCGTGATCTGGCGTCTTTTCGTCATCAGGCTCAAACAGACTGATCAATCTGTGTATCAGTATGTTTTCATTTTTATTTCTCATTGTGCATTCTTGAGTTTTTTTTCCATGGCAAACAGTGCAAAAATGCAATGGTGCATGTCCAAAAAAGTGACAAGTTTTTCTCCACGTACCTACCTATGTACAGCAGTTTAATATTCACGAATACCTCAATCTTAAATAGTCGTTCTATAGCCAATTTAAAACTCTGTTTAGCGAGCAGTGATGAAAGTGACACGCAGGTATATGTCTGCGCATCCCTTCACGTCACAGGTGGGCAAGTTAAGTGCTAAGACCTTTATTTAAATTTGTAGTCTTTATTATAATGTAAACATGTTTCTCATAGCATGCTTGATTGAAATTGAGTTAAATCATGGATATTAACAAATACCACTTTTTTATTTTTATATAAATGACGCAAAGCTATAACATTGACATTGTTATGATGAGAGGAATAATAAATTACCATCGAACTTTTTTTTTGTCTAATCATCTCATTGAGGAACATTTCGCGTGACGAGAATACACTTGGAAGTAGAAAAATTAGTTTATACTGTCACGTGCCCCTTCAGAGGGGGGAGAGAATCGTAGCTCTTTACATAGAAACAACTCGCTTGGCATCAACTAGTCTTAACTTCATAAAATACTTTACTGTACCTAGGATCATAGGTTCGTCATCCCGTACAGGATGTCTGGTGAGAGCTGAACTAAGGAGATTTTGCAAAATAACATAATACTTAATTAAAATTATTTTATTCTTAAAGTCAAATACTCAACATCATTTTAAAGAACATTTAAATAGCGGGATTACAATTTAAAACAATAATCTCTTTACTTCCTTAACGATTGAACGACCTTACAAGAGAGAGAATGAGAGAACTTCACTAAACACTTCCCTAGTCCTTCCGAATACCTCAAATCATAATTAATACTTAAAATTAAAACAAAGATAAGTCCATACTCACATTTTCCGAAAAGCCTTTCTTGATCGATTACTTTAAAAAAATAACGTAGGGGCCTCTCCTGCCCTTGAAATCCCGAACGAACATTACATTTTAAAAACTATGACGCGTGACCCCTGACGAGGGCCATAGCCTCCGCCCGAAAGCTTGACGACTACATTATGACCTAACTTAAATTAAACGACTCGTGGCCTCTGGCGTCGGCCATAGCTTCCGCCCGAAAGCTTGAATTCCTACATCACGAACGAACTAACAACTCGTGACCACAGGTGAGACGCATAGCCTCCGCCTGAGTGAGCCCCGAGTCACCAATCACTTGCGCTTAAATTCGCGCGCCCTGCCGCGCCTACCATAACAAAAGCTCGTTATTGAAGTCAAATTTACTAAACAACTAACTAGAACATCTGGGAAGACTACCCCCCCTCTACCCCAATGTGCAGGCCACACCGCGCGGCTTGTTACGACAGCGCGCCCCAGTAACTGCGGCCCGTGGCTGCGCCAGCGCGCGGCCAAACAAACAAACAAAATTCTGCAAGCCCGCAGCGCGCCGCGCCGGCCCCGTGCCCCAATTACATGGTCACGCCACTTGCGCTGACGAGTGAACAGAGCAGCCAGCCCAGAGTCCCGTCAGTAAAGTCCCTAAATTTGATTTCAACAACCCTGCAAAATTTCAACCCGCGACATAACCCTCCCCTCACAGAGCTCGAGCCCCATCGAGCTACCTCAAAATTACAAATTGTCTTTTTCCATTAAACCATAACTATAAATTCCTCATTTCACAAAAATAATAATTTTCTTAGTTCCTTGCTGTCTGAACATACATCTAGATTCTGCATAAGATTTATTTTAAAACAACAAGTATTCATAAAATTAAATGTAAAACTTTTATCTGGTTTGTTCTCACAGGAACCTTCAGAGGCTCGAGTTCTCAATTCTAAAAAAATTGTTCTGTTAGTGAAGCTCTCTTTACAAATTAAATTACTGTTCTTAGTTTCTCAGTATTCGTTAAACAATGTGCAAATTCTTGATAATTATTATTATTTTTTTTTTTTCGGTTTCCGTTTATTACCATACTTCTTTCGTTCTTCAAAAAAAATTAAGTGTCCTTACAAAATTATCAGTGTTTCAAATTAATTAAACTCTATCTCGTGAAGGTTGGTGCAACTCCTCGAAGTCAGTGTTGTCGAGAAGAGTAGCTCCCTGGGCTGGCCATCAGCAAACACCACTCAACTCCAACAGCTACTGGACTGGCTTCCAGGGCAGCTCACAACTTCTCCCCACATCTGCTTCGGAGTTGTGCCATCCTCATCACGAACAGATTACAATTCTGAAACATCATCAACAGGCATTACCATCACGCCTGACAAATACAAAACTAACTACTAAACTGCAATCGATGGGCAAGGATGCAAACACACAAAAAAATAAAATTAATTAATTCAACTGCTAACATAAAGTATCCCACCCTTAGCATAATCTAATCAGGCAAATAATTTGATAGGAAAAACTTAAGGAAGGGAAACATGACCTCCAATGATTTTCCCTAACTCTTGAGTCTTGATCTTCTCTATACAGCAAATAGTCCCCACGAAGTAACTGGGTTGAAGGTCAGTTCACATGACCCACCCATAACCTCTTCTACTCTTCTTTTCTTCTGGGGGCAACCACAATGCCCACCAATCTCTCTCCATGGTGCCGAACCAGCTATCCCATGAGAGTAAACAACGTAGTCAATAGAAGCGCAGAGGGGAAACACCAATCTCTGGCTTGTCGAGTCATAAAACTGCTTTATCTTCTTCTTCTTCTGAGTAAAACATCTGATTAATCTTGCTACTATTCTTCCCAACAATAAAAAAAAAGTTCATCAGGTATCTTCATAAAAAAACATTCTAACTAATACTTAATAAGTCTTCTTTTTCTTATTTTTTTTCTGTTAGATGTAATAGAAGGCCATGTTAGGGAGGTTATAGGGAAAAAGAGTGGCCAATTCCCACCCCATCACCCACCTAGATCATGACTAATTAACTTTTAAACTTTCTATTTCAAACAAATTAAAAAAAACCATTTTTTTTTTATTCAAACTTTTAAACTATAATTACTTTTACTTCATAACCTCAAAAGCTAATCAATAATTCTAAATGAAATTGTGATTTACTGCATCCTTGTTCCATCCGATCTGTTTGTTTATAACCTTTCTTGTAAAGTATAAAATTTTCAAACATTACTAATTCAAAAAAAAATTAAATTCTGGTGTCCTTTGAGTTAAAATTAAATTTACTATTTCTTAGCTTGAAATAATTTAAGTTTTCAGAACTATTTCATTGTCTAATTCACAACACTTAAAAATCAACTCAAAACAACAAATCATCAAAATCAATAAGATCATCTGACCTACCTATCAGTACTGTGAACTTGAACTGTTCGTACACATTTATAATAAGCTATTGTATTTAAATTCCAACCTAAATAAGGTTTTAAAAAAACTACTAATCCCTCTGTAAATTAAGAAAATTAACTTTAAAAATTAAACTTAAGGTATTAGTTCTTTTTGACAGCTACCACAACTCACTAGTTCCATTACATTACTATAACCTAAAAAGTTCTGTAAATAATGTTTATAACAAAAAAAAACTCCAGTTACTGTCTTCCATAAAAAAAAATAAAACTTTACATGACCTTATTAATCTCCACTTGTAAGTCCATGGCTGCCAGCTTTCTCTTCTCTTGAATCTTCAGTCTTGGCTCTTGTTTCAGTGATCTTGTATCTTGTCTCTCGAACTCTTGTCATCTTGTAAACTGGACTGCTGCTCAGCTAATCTTAAGGAATCTGTAACAGTTTCAAAAATACATGTTAATTTAAATTACATAATTCCTGTTCTTTGGTCCTAAAAAAAACAATTGTATTATTAGTACACATTACCCTGAAACAACATTATTATTCATTGTTTATTACTTAAAAAAAATGCTTTACCATAAAATCCTTTTTTTGTTCTTTTCATTAGGCCTATTTATTTTCCTTCTTCTTAATTAAATTCTGCTTCAAATGTTAATCCTAACTTAAGACCTACCATCTATTTATTATTCATTACCTACATTATTTATGTTACCCTAAAATTCCCATAAGTTTCTAATACTTCCTATCAAAGACATTCTCTCTCAAAAAAAATTTACTTATGACTCTTAACTTAACAAACTTAAAAAAAACTTTTACACTAGACTTAACTTATTATTCATTCTTAGTTACTAAATTTCTATATGTAAACTTTAGTACTTACAAACAAAAACTGCCTATTTCTCTCTACCTCTTAATCTCTTTCAATTATTACAATAATAATGTTACCTTGCATCTTTAAACTTTCTTCTTTTCAATTAAATTAGACATCTCATAACAATAAAAATTCTGCCTATACTCTTCTTATGGGTGTACAACCCAACAACAAAATTTCAAATTCTCAAGTTTCCTTATATTTAAATTATGCAATACAAATAACCTCTGTGGTGCCTGTACCCTTTTAGGCCTACCACCTTCTCCTCTCACAGCATGACAACTCTTATTCCTCGGGGTCTGTATTCACTGTTACAAATCAAATATCTCAAAAAAATTAAAAACAAATTTATTATTTTAAGAAAACAAAAATTTACATTGAATTTACTATGGAGCCTGGAAATCTTAATGTCTCACAGCAGCTAACATGACTAAATCCCATGGGACCCCAGGTTTACCTAACCTGTGCCCAAAAATTTAAGCATACCAGGCTTTCCCTGCACTGGTTTTACAGCATCACACACTATTTAGGGCCCCTGATCTGCCATCAGTCCCAAGGAGTTTTCCCACAACCCCTCTCTACACAAGCGCCTACCACATTCCTCTCAATTGGCTATCGGTTTTACGGCATTCTTTTGGGATCCGACCATCAAGTTAGGGCTAATCGAACACTAAACCTCCATACTTCCAAACTAATGTAAATCAATTAAATTTTCTCTGTAAATTCTAAAAATCAAAAAAAATTATTCCAACATGCCAAAGAAACTTCCAAAAAAAATTCATAATCTTATCTTCAAACCATTAAAATAAAAATAAATAGATTACTCTGTTTTCTCCTTAATAACTGTAAACTGTCAACAAATATCATGTCGTAAATTTTAACTATGCTTACTGACTCTTAATCAAAAAATCTCATTTGTCCTAATTAATAAACAACCGATTTCCTTAAAATCTCACTGTATCTCTCACACTCAAACTTCACTGGCTGAATATCTCAATAAATTCAAAAACAATTATCTAAACTCTTAAAGAAACTCCTCCCCAATTATTCAAATTACTTCACCTTATTTTATTTCATTACTTAAAACACCTTACTCAAAAAAAAATTAATTAATTATCTAGCTATCTTCCATTATTATTTATTTACCGAACAAAACTTTCTCCTAAATTAATTTAGTAAAATTCAATTTCACATTAGGCAAGTACACTAACTCTCTACAGCAATGTTTCTCATTTCCCTCCTTCCTAACTGAATCCAATCTTACTTAACCTCCAGGGAATTTACCTCACAAAATAACCAAATTCACTGTAGTGCCTATCTGCTATAGGCCCACTACACAACAAGGGACTCTAACCCCACCAACAAACTTCATTGAAATGGTACCCTATCCCATACAGGATAGCCACTTCGGTACTACCATGGGGAACTCCTGCCCCAAACTACTCACAACTCTCAGGATTCTCCTGACCCTTAATTCCGTAGTCAGCCCATCTCCTATGGTCTGCGCTACAATTCCCTTTCTTCCCAGGGACACAACGCCTCACCTTAGGGTCCCTCGCCCTAATGAAAACATTAATTTTGTCTCTCTGTTCTTTTGGAGTAAATTCCCTCTACACACAAAATCTAGCCTTCCCAGTTTTCTCAATGCTTATCGATTTTATAGTGTACCTCCTTAATAATGTTTACAAATCCCAAAAAAATATTTTTAAAACCGAGGTAGAATTTAACTAACAAAAACATAAACAACTTACAACGAAACACTTCTAGCCTATACATCATACACTTCTTAAAATAAATTACTTACATACTGAAAGTTCCTCTTCTTCTAAAACACACTTAAATTTAAATTTATTTAACCAATAGTCTATTTTCTTATCGCTAAGTTACCGTACAGCTGATCAAAACAAGGTCACGGCCTGTCCACGTCTCCGTATGAGCCCGTGACGTCACCGAATTCCATCAGGTGCGCCAACCCTCGCTTGCGGTTCCTCCGTTCTCCGCTAGGTTTCAGCACCTCCCCGTCACGTGTTCATTCTGCCACGTCCACTGACGTGTCGTTCTGAAACAACTCTCAACATTTTTCTAATTAAAACAAAACATCACTATAAATTCTATAACTCTCTTTTACATAAACTCTCGTTTTCTTTTTAATTCCTTTCTAACGTTTATCCTTCCCTCGACTGATTTAATTCGTACGTCTCGTCTCCTACGCGCACGACAACAAAACAAACTTCACTTGAAAATAATTCCTATTTACGAAAAAAACTTTATTTTAAATTTTAACTCTCTTAACCTACAATCTTAAAATGAACTTCAATTAAATTAAACCACTTGCATTATCTCTAATAAGCATTTAACTTATAACGTATTCTCCTCACGTAATAATCCCCGATATAAATCTACAATAAATTCAACGACTTAAAACAACTTATCACTATAAACTTTATCCTTACAAGTATCCTCAAATAAACATCTGTTACGTCAAAAAAAAAATCTCAAAGACTTCCTCCACTATAGACTAAAATTCCGTAATCCTCTCCTCAAGTAAACTCTTAATAACCTGCTATCAGAAGCTGAAACTAACTTAATAATAAACATAAAAATCTACCTCTCTCTCCAGAAATAGAACCTACCCGGCGCCTCCACCATTTCTGTCACGTGCCCCTTCAGAGGGGGGAGAGAATCGTAGCTCTTTACATAGAAACAACTCGCTTGGCATCAACTAGTCTTAACTTCATAAAATACTTTACTGTACCTAGGATCATAGGTTCGTCATCCCGTACAGGATGTCTGGTGAGAGCTGAACTAAGGAGATTTTGCAAAATAACATAATACTTAATTAAAATTATTTTATTCTTAAAGTCAAATACTCAACATCATTTTAAAGAACATTTAAATAGCGGGATTACAATTTAAAACAATAATCTCTTTACTTCCTTAACGATTGAACGACCTTACAAGAGAGAGAATGAGAGAACTTCACTAAACACTTCCCTAGTCCTTCCGAATACCTCAAATCATAATTAATACTTAAAATTAAAACAAAGATAAGTCCATACTCACATTTTCCGAAAAGCCTTTCTTGATCGATTACTTTAAAAAAATAACGTAGGGGCCTCTCCTGCCCTTGAAATCCCGAACGAACATTACATTTTAAAAACTATGACGCGTGACCCCTGACGAGGGCCATAGCCTCCGCCCGAAAGCTTGACGACTACATTATGACCTAACTTAAATTAAACGACTCGTGGCCTCTGGCGTCGGCCATAGCTTCCGCCCGAAAGCTTGAATTCCTACATCACGAACGAACTAACAACTCGTGACCACAGGTGAGACGCATAGCCTCCGCCTGAGTGAGCCCCGAGTCACCAATCACTTGCGCTTAAATTCGCGCGCCCTGCCGCGCCTACCATAACAAAAGCTCGTTATTGAAGTCAAATTTACTAAACAACTAACTAGAACATCTGGGAAGACTACCCCCCCTCTACCCCAATGTGCAGGCCACACCGCGCGGCTTGTTACGACAGCGCGCCCCAGTAACTGCGGCCCGTGGCTGCGCCAGCGCGCGGCCAAACAAACAAACAAAATTCTGCAAGCCCGCAGCGCGCCGCGCCGGCCCCGTGCCCCAATTACATGGTCACGCCACTTGCGCTGACGAGTGAACAGAGCAGCCAGCCCAGAGTCCCGTCAGTAAAGTCCCTAAATTTGATTTCAACAACCCTGCAAAATTTCAACCCGCGACAATACTAACGATAATGTTGTGTTGTGCAAAAAAATATCGAGTTGATGATTACTTACATAGTTTTTTTTTCTCTCTAAAGCTTCAGAGAGAGACAGATAATTAGATAGAGTATTTGTCGTTTAAAAAAAAACTTTCTCAAATCCGAAACTGTCCTAATGCGGAAATTGAAAATCGCTGTGCCATTTCCTGCTTGCGGAGGGCGGAAATGAAGGTGAGGTTCTCCTGATAGACGCCATCCCGAGGGCACGTGTTGTGAGGAAGGGGGGAGACGGTGGAACGCGGGAATTCGCCGCCGAACAAACAAGGCTCCACCCCCACCCCCCCCCCCCTCCTTCCATCCAGGAGACTGTCTGCGACGCCAGGGTCGTGTATCGACCGCACTTCTGCTCGGAAGATGCAGCCCCTCGGTTGGATGTCTGTAAGCTACTTCTCTTGCTTCTCGGATCGAGCCCACGCCTGTTTAACGGCGGCACGGGCCAACACGAATGCTGCGCCAGAACAAGATGCGCCGAGACGTCGGCCCGTCACCATTCTCACGAACGCGGCCTGGACTCGGAAGCCAGTAAGCGGTTGGTGATTGCGACCACGAAAGCCTAACATCTAAATTTGTTGATTTTTTTTTTTTATGGCTGGGAAAAAATCAAGGGCGGGTCCAAAATGATGGTCAGGGGAGGGCCAAATTAAAAATTTTTTAATGAAATTTTAGTACACTTAGAATTTAAATATTTAGTACGTTTTATTTGTGGCTCAAGAAGTCCTATCTATAGCACTGCAGTGAAATAATACGTACGTAAGTTTGGTAAACTATAAGGAAGTAGGAGAAATTAAAAAAAAAAAATCTCAGGGTTCAGGGTGGGGTCATGCCAACACCCCCCACCCCCCACCCCCGGACATATTTTTTCCCTCTCCTTCTGGATCCGCCAGTGGGTAAGATAGGTAACACTTCCAGACTGTCAACATATGGACGGCAATTAGCTGGGTTAGAGGTAAGTTATAACTGACACTGGAAGAGTTTAATCGTTAGTATATTGAAGAAAGACAAGATGCGGAAGAAGAATATTATAGAAGAAAGAATAAGTGTATGAGAAGCATTAGAACTTCAAGACTATTCGAGATGAATATGAAAATGGCTTATTACCGAGGATGGGGACAGTAGTAGAAGATATATGAAGAATATAGAAGAAAGGAGAAGTGCTTGGGAAGCCTGAGAATTTGTAGATTATCCAAGGCATGGCCAAACACTGGAATACTTTAAAGAAATATACAAGAGACAGAGAGAACGAAGATCGAGGATCATTGAAGATGAGAACCGTGGTAGAATGGTAACTAAGAACATATATAGAAAAGAAACATAAAGAAGGAAGGCATGGAAAATAACTTTGTATGGACGAAAGAAACAAGACAGAATATATTAGAAATGAAAAGGGATGAATATAATCTTAGTTGAAGTACAACATCCTGTCAGTTGAGAATAAATGTGATTTAAGATGACATGGTTATCGACAGATTAGGAACATTTTAATATTATTTTATCGAGACCACGAGGATAGGAAGTATGAACGATATTGGACGAAATTTGTACGTGAGAAGCATGATCGAAGATCAAGAAAATCACAAGGATAATAGGAGTGATTTAAAGACCCCATATAGAAAACCATCCTTTAAAGATGAATAAGGTCATAAGAGAATCAAAATTAGAACACATACCCCTAGCATATCTTTGCAGGTGGTGTATAAATATATGTCATTAATTTGCAATCATCCTTACTGGAACTCACGTATGTGATATAAACTACTTTTATAATGTCTTGTGTACTTTACATTTAAAACCACGCGTGTATGTTGGAATTGTGTACATTAGCTTAATTTGGTCGCAAGGCAATGCTAGTCCCCGTGCGCTGAGGACAAGAATTTATTGGTTTTTGGTTTAACGTTTGAGCAATAACGAGGTAATTCTGGACTGTATTTTACAAAGGGACACATTGTTGATGACGTCACCAACATAGCCGCGGTGACTGCATTACAGCACTTTTACGTTCGTACGGGACAAGCGCGGGATGATCATACGCTTTGTTTTGCACAAAAAATAAGTTTATATTTTTCAAACTAACTCTCCGGTATCGTATTACATGTATACTACAGCCGTACCGATTCAGGTATAGAACACGATATCGAAGCTGTGTTGACCGATTTGCACGTCAGGGAAATTCGCGAAGGAATCTGCCGTGGTCATGCGCCAAACGTTTGTGCCTGGGGTGGTGGTTTCCGAAATCTTCGGGGGAAATCTAAATCAGGACGGGTGCACCGTCTCGTCGGGTCCCGTCATCAGTCAGATGTGGTCTGAAGAAACACCACGGCCTCTCGGCGGACAGGAGAGGAGCCTCGGGCGAGGTCGACGTCGGGAGACGCGCGCGCCCTTTTGTTACCTTCGCTCCTCGCCCCGGCGCTTGTAATAACCGCTCTGGAGCCTTCCCTTCTCCATCGCCTCTGTCCAGGGGGGGGGGTGGGGGATGAGAGAACGAC
Organism: Bacillus rossius redtenbacheri; assembly: GCF_032445375.1. Lineage (NCBI taxonomy): Eukaryota > Metazoa > Arthropoda > Insecta > Phasmatodea > Bacillidae > Bacillus > Bacillus rossius. The sequence goes on along the minus strand of NC_086336.1, from coordinate 48,665,603 downwards.
GCAAAAAAACAACATACTGGGTTAGGGAGGGGGGTTGTATCGACTGCCACGCCTGCACACCCCGCAACACTCCAGTCTACTACCCTCTAGCATCACCTCTTTTTTTTTTTTCTTTTTGTTCCTGTTCCCTCCTCTTCGCTTCATCCCCTCAGAGCAGCGCGCCGATGTGTACACCTTGCCTCGACGCGGCCTGGTTTTGACGGCCTGGTACGGGAAGAGGGGGGGAGAGGGCAGACAATCAACCCGCGCTGTTACTCATCCCTTCCCCTCCCCCCTTTGGTGTTCCCCCGCCACGTGCAGTTGACGCATGGCTCGTCTGTTCGCGCTGCCAGCGCCTCTTCGCTCGCGAACCTGTTCCCCCCCCCCCCCCCCACCACCATCATGTCGGCACGTAGTCCAGGAAACACACACGTAAAAAGGCGGAACCTACCAAAAAAATAATGTTTTTAACGTTTTTCGAGGCACGCATTGCGAAAAATATAAATCGATAATATTAATAATAAAATCCCAGTTAAGGGAATAAAAATGGTAATTACATTATCATAAATGATCTCGTGAAAACAATATATAGCCTATTTTTTTTTCCTATAAGATGTATGTATAAAATATATATTAAGAATTGGTAGTTTTGTTGATAGAATGCGATAGTTAATTGCATTTTGGGGAAAAAAAATACTTGCTTAAGGGACGCTGTAAGAAGCCATCCATTTTGGACGTAACTGCACGTTTTCGTTTTCGGCGGTTATCTTTTGTTATGTTATTAGGCATTGGTAAACTGTATAACTCTGTGAAAATTCTGCTTTGGTCGAATTTGTCGGCTTTTCCCCTCCCTTCATTTTCTGGGCTGAAGAAAAGTACCGATGTTGATCCCGTGCAGTGAGCTTCGCTTCGTGTTCACTGATGTTGAAGAGTAGGTTGACCGTCCGTAAGGGTATGGCTGTCATTCATTACCTTCTTTATTATGACGCTGTTAGTGAGTAATAAACATGTGTTATTTTTAGAGCCACGGAAATTTCGCGGATTCATTTAGTTGCAAGCTAGAATGCAAACCTCCACACTGTCGCACTGTGTTCATGATTGGACCGCAGTTATCTGGACACGCCCCTCTACGACCGTGAGCCAATGATGCCCAGCTAGGAGAGAAGTAAGCGACTCAGGTAGTGCCAAATAACAAGGATAGAAATGTTCTCGCTAAGAAATCAACCAATGGGAAAGTAAACATGGGTCGAGCACACCTATAACTTTGAATTCTATCCTGAGGCCAGAGGAATCCGCGAAATTTCCGGGACTCTAGTTATTTTAAATCAAATAAGCCCATTTATTTTCAGTGTGTAGTGATTGGAATACGAACACATTTTTTTTTACAGGAATCTACTGAACATAATCACACGTTGTAAAAAAAAAAAAAGCACTCAAGACTGCGTTAAGCTATATTAAAACAATTCCAACTCAATACCTTCGGAAATACACGTGGCGTTTGTTTAAAATTGGACGCGCTCGCACTTCGCAACCACGGAATAATAGGCCTCAGTTTCGTAGACGGATGCACCACTACGAGAAGTCCCCATACTTCCTCGTCTTATGTCCAAATAATTACTCCCCTTCGTCAACATTCTGTACATTTTTAATTTTTTTTTATTACGCGAGACCGATTAGTTCTGGAACCGCGTAACAAATTTACAGGTGTGATATGTTATGTTATAAGAAACATTTTTTTTTTCGAAATGATACTCTAATATGGCGCTCTGTGAATAACTAATCCTAGAGACCTGCAAAATTCGCGGGTTCAGTGACCTCCAGGATAGACTCTACTACATTCTACACACTCGGGCAAATGCCACCTGTTCATTGGCTGCTGACTTGTGAGTCGTCTCGACTGAGTGTCTGTGATTCGACACTACTTTGAGCGAGGGTCTCTAATTGGCCCTCATTACTCCAGATTAACAGTGAACCAGTGGTAGAAGCAGCGCTAAGGTATAATTATTTGAATTGTAGCATATCACGAAATGAATCCGCGAATTTTGCAGGTCTCTACAGTAATCCTTCATACGTGGCAGGTAGGCAGACAGACAGCTATATGCGTAGTTAGATCTTGTTGTCTAGTTCTCAAGCGGGAGTAATAGTGATATATATATATATATATGCGTATATGGTTTTTTAATACGTAATTTGTTGGCTGCGGTTGTCTCCCCATTGTCGTGAAAAAAATCTAGCGTCACATTTTCTGGAACCGGCGGGTCCGGACACGACTGCAATGATTTCCGCTCCGAGTGAAGCTTTTGAGTTAAACTTTCGATAAAGTCAGAATTGCTCCTAAGCTTGAGCCTAAATTACTTAATCAGATTTTTTTTCTTCCTACTTAGGGAACAATTGCACCTCCTATGTGTGATTGTATTAGCAAAAAAAAACACGTTGTTTTAACTTTCTCTTTTCCTGTCTAGCTTCTTTAAAAGCAGCTTGTCCGGCAGTACAAAGACCCATCTTCTATTATTTCGCCGTGTATTTGACTATCAGGGTAGACTGCAGTGTCCTACACATACTTGCGAAGCTTTGATGGACTGCCCATTAGTTGCCGCCTGGGTAGGTCTAGAGTCACGCGGAATTTGTAAACTAGAGATCTACGTGTTCACCCTTAGCCGGTGGTTCTTAGGTTACGTTGAAGATACACATGTATATGTAATACACACTTGATGTGTGTATGCGTATACGTATACGTATGTCGTAATATGCCTGCATTTATGTGTCAGTTTGTTTACTCACCGGGTTGGTTATTTTATGATCATTGCTATTAATTCGGGATCTTCCTGTAAATTTATTCCAATGTATCTATATCAATTTATTGCTAGGGTCACACATTTTCTAATCAGATATATTCATTGAAAGAGTTTTTTTTTTCGAGCCGTGAAAAGGTCACTCAAGTGATGCATTATTATGAACACGTGTATGATATTTTTACCGCCATTAGATAATCTTCAGTAAATATATATTTAAAAAAAATTTTAACGGAATAAAAAATGAAAGAGCGCTATCTTGGTTAATTTACAAAGTGGTAATGAAAATAAATTACGAAATTGACGTTGTGGAACTGAGCCTTAAATCCCACGAACTGCTTGGCTGGAAATAAATGTATAATATAAGATAAATAATGGTGGATATATCGTTCATTTAGAAGACTCATATAATGTTTTGAAGAGCATCCAGGTAGTAAAAATATACCGTGAAATGGTAATCTCACGTATGCCCAATGCGAGCTGTATCGAAAGTAGCGTTGGGCGCCCCCTTACGGAGGCGGCTAGCTTCGATATCAAAAACATAAGTGAGCCATATTTGTGGTCGTAAAACCCTCACAGCCACCCCTAGAAGGCTGCGCTAAACCGGCTGTAGCCTCAGAAGACCAGCATGTTTTCTGAAAGCGCTTTACGAGCGGTGTGTCCGTGTCAGCACGGCAACTAACTACTGTGTGGGTGCGACTGCATCATTGCTCGTTGCCGCCAGCGTGAACAGAGCAGGTACTTTAGTGATATACCAAGCGTGGGGGGGGGGGGGGGGGTGGCAAATTGGGGGAGTAGTATAGTTTGGTATGTTCGGGCACACGGGTTCTGGGTGAGGAGCGAGGAGTTGACCGAGCTCTGACGTCACGTCCATCTCTGACGTCACGGCGGCCATCTTGGATGAACTTTGACCTTTTACCTTCAAAATTTTCCAAAATTGGCCAAAATTTCCATTTTTTTTTAAAATTCCCGCCAAAAATTCTCAAAATTTCACAATTCAAAAATTAGGATTTCGAAAACCTCAAAATACTTTTTGCCTTTGAAAGAACACAATGTCCAAAAACGGCTTAAGCATTCATGTCTAAAGCCTCCGATAAGCGATTTCTAGGAATAAGGATGCCAAGACAGCAATTTTGAATTATGACGTCACCGTTGCAATATCCGTTAAGGTCGCCATCTTGAAAATCCGTAATTTTTGTGTTAGAAAATCGGGAAATAATTTTTAAAACAAATAATCGAATTTAATAATAAAAATTATTTTAAAAAAATAATGTACACTTACGCCATGGAGCTCGGAGTTCTCGGTTCAAACCCGTTGAAGTCAGAAATTAAAAAAAACGACGAGCGATCCTTCCTCCACGGAAGCCGCTGGCAGGCTGACCTCCCACCACTTATGTGAAGATATATATATCGTCATCTAGTATGACGTCATGTCCACCATCTGGAAAATCCGTAATTTTTTATGTTAGAAAATGGGGAAAAAATTTAAAAATCCTTAAAAGAATTAAAAAATCGAATTAAATAATAAAATTTTAATAAAATATTACTTTAAAACCACCGTTGCACATATCGTTACAGTCGCCATCTTGGATTATATATAAATGTTGCATGTTTCGTTACGCCCACCATCTTGGTTGAGTACGATGCCATCGTTACACTTTTCGTTACGACAGGCATATTGGATTCTAGATCGTTGCATGTTTCGTTACGACCGTCATCTTGAAAATCCGTAATTTTAATGCTAGAAATTCCGAAATTTTTTTAAAAAAATTTAAATTTGTCTTTAAATGTTTAGTTACGTAATCGATTTCGGTCCTCGGTTCGATTCCCGACGAGAGTAAACCAGTAATTTATTAATATATTTTAAAAATTCACAATAAAAAGTAATACAAAGTCTTACACCACACCCGACATTTTGAATTATTTCACCTCTGTATCAATTATCGTTATGGATGCCATCTTGAAAATCTTTATTTATTTTCCGATTTTAATGAAAAAATGTTCAAAATTCATCAAAAAATTAACTTATTAGAATACTGATTGATTAGATCGATTCCCATCCTTGGTTCGAAACTGGTAAGAGCAAAAAATATAAAAACAACTGATCCTTCCTCCACAGAAGCAACCTACAGACTGACCTACCACCACCAATAACAAGGTATATATCGTCAGCTGGTATGACATGTCCACCATCTTGTCTTCGTCTGCTGGAGGCCACCATCTTGTTTTCGTCTGCTAGAGTGTGCTGATGCCATGTTAGTATGATTTACTGTTCGCCATACCTTTGACCTCGACTGTTGGAATTAAACTTTAACATTTACCTTGAAATTTACTTTGACCTTGACCTTTAACTGTGATCTTGACCTTGAAATATGACCTTGGCATTGACGACCATCATGGATCCGACATTTTATGTTCAGTACATGCTACCAGGAGCTACCACATGCCAGAGGACATTGCCACCGTCTTGTTTACGTCTGCTGGAGGACACCATCTTGTGTGTACTCGTCTTATAGAGTACATTACCATCATGCTAGTTTTATTCTAACCCGCTAGAGTGCAGTAATCATTTATTATTACTGAGTTGCCCGCCATATTGAAATTTGGGCGCCATCTTGGAATAGTGTAATTATTTAACTAGAGATTCGGGAGAAAATCCAAAATTCAAAAAATTCAGTCACTGAAGTAATGATTGATTCGAAACTTGGTTCGATCCCTGGGCGATACAAAAAAATTAATTTTATGTAAAAATACCTCAAAAATGACAGGTTCGAAAATAAAACACAAGTTCTTTCACAAAATAAATTTTATTACTTAATGTCTATTCTACTACAGGAACACTTGCGAAAGTTAACAATTTCATAAAAATTTAGGTCTGCATAGGCGTGAAATGACTAATTCTTAGCTTCAATCGGTTTGTTCTAGACAGAGACCAGTCAGAACCTTTACTGACATAGTTCTCCTCTTCGTGACAGAGTTTCTGGACACCATGGTTAACAGTTTGATTCACATCGTTAGAACTGTAAATTACTGCAGCAGAAGTCTTGAACGCACACTTCTTCACTTTGTCATCGAGCGGATATGGCTTTCCATATATACAGTCCAACCACAAGTTATATTTTAATGGACCATTTGTTGCTACGTCATCAGTAAGTTGATTGATTATGTCCTGTCTGATATCATCTAGAAAAGTACAAATGTCCATCGACTCACTTATCGTATTTAGATAATAGTAGTCTTTCAATGTTCCACGAAATGCAGACTGCGCTAAGTAGAAGCCATTATCATTCACCTGACATGCACCGAACACAGTCTTAGGTTTAGTTCCATGTCCAGATGCCATAGCAATCGGTTGCTGCACATCGGTTTTCTTGCTTGTACGCTTACGAGTCTCCAATCTAAACCGAGGAGTCGAAATTTCTGCAGGTAGTTAGCAGTAGGCGCACAGACTTCACCTTTACATTTTTTCGCATGATGTCGCAAACTGTCAATTCGAGTAAACCATTTATGGCACTCATCACATCAAAACTTCATGCGAGAAGGATTCTTCTTGCATTTGCTCCGCTCATGTCTCATGCACCAGATGAAACAAACTAGGTGATCCTTACACCGTCGATGTCAGTAACAAACTGAGCGACCTGCTGTCTAGGACTCGCTTATTTACCCGCGACCGATGGATTAATTTAAAACAAGAACCATTTACTATAATACACGAGCCAAAACAACATTAAAAATAGAAGCCTATATGATCGAAAAACATTCGATGCGGTGTGATACGTTCTCGTAATTAGATCTCACCAAAATACGCTAAGCTCCAAAGCTCCAAAGCTCAAACAGCTCCAACAGCTCCAACAGCTCCAAATGCTCCAACAGCTCCAAAGTTCCAAATGCTCCAACAGCTCCAAAGCTCCAACAGCTCCAAAAACTCCAATTCGCGCCATCAGGTCTATCTACATTTGGCTCCAATGCTCCATTTGCCCATCGGCTTCAAGTGCTCCAAGAGCTCCAACACGTAATGTTCACGCAATTGACACGCAATGTACACACAGTACACACAGGAAACGGAATGAACAACACAGTACACACAGGAAACGGAATGAACACACAGTACACACAGGAAACGACATGAACACACAGTACACACAGTACTTGTCTCTGTGTTGTCCACAAAGTCTTTTGTGTCTATTTAATGTCCTGTTGCTGCTATCTCGTCGTTGTTAGCCCTCCGTCTATGCTGTTATAATTATTTTTGACTATTTTCTTCCAGGGAATTTTCAATGCAGACATCGACTGATTTTGGCTCTTTTTTTTTTTTTTTTTTTTGTGTTTGCATGTTCAATTTTTTATCTTCATCATTTTTTGTCCTTTATTGAGTTTATTATATTCATTGTCATGGCGTATTTTTAATCGATCTTTGTCATTGAAAGAACCATTAAAAGAACGTGCCTTTCAGTGTATTCGTACACTGAAGTGGAAATTGTATCTCGCAATGATACATGGAGTTTATCAAACCCCAAATGTGTCTGTCGAGGTGTACATTCTAGTCGACATGCCTATGAATTAAATACATTTTTTTTTATATTTTTACAATATACATTAATATTATAATTAGAACGTAATATTATGAATACACATAATATTCAAAGAAGTTGGTAATACAAATTTAAATAATATCTTTGTAAATGACAAAGTGTGCCTTAATGGTTAAAAATAATTATTAGAAAAAAAGGCTTTATCCCATCTGCCTTAAATTTTCGCTGAGACAATCGGTGTAGTAAAAAAAATTATGATAATGGGACAGTAACCGAGAGATCACTTCCTCCCATCACGGCAATCCGGACTCGATTTCCGGCAGGGTAAACCCTTTCTTTTTTTCCCTCCTGCAATCGAGAAACGTGGCGGACGTAGCCGTTCGTGAGCCGTTAGCCATTCGTGAGCTCTCTCTGCGTACTCCCGTTTACCCGAAGGGGAAAAAAAAACATGCCGCCTTCGATTCAGTTCGTCGTCCCACCCGACGGTCACGATATGACGTCGACGATGCCCAAGACAATACGCGCTGGTGTGTGTAGGTGCTGCTTTTGTTCCCTCTGGGCGGGCTTATTGATTCGGCAGGGATTTCGCTAGTGAAACTGCAAAAAATATGGTTTGGTCTCCGCCGACTTGTCGAGGCCTGTTTGGTTTAACCGGGGCGGTTTTCAGTTTCCACCCGGTGCGGTGATTTCTTGTGCACAAATTGTTAACGTGTTCGATTTTGATCAATCAACTTGAGAGACCTGCATTCTGCGCTCTTTTAAGAAAAGCTACCGAAAAAAAAAATGTTCAGCTTTAAAACTCTGCATAAGTATAGCGTGACGCCGCGCCTTAAGAGGAGTGACGTCACTGCTTCTAGCGTTCGCTGCTGCGGAGTTGAGCACGTCCGTCTTTACCGCCCGTGTTCGGCGATTACTTGGCTGGTGTCATCGGTGACCTCACGAGAAGTGTGCCGAGTCAGAACGACAGCTGATGGAGCAGAGGGTGACCGGTCGGACAGCTAGGTCCTGTGTGCATTTGCGAGATATCCAGCCAAATACATTTGTTTTCTTGTTACTAGTTTCTGGGGGTCGGAATGCCGCCATAATCTTCCACTTCCGTACCCGAACTTTTGATGTGTCAACATCTTAGCTCTCGGTGATCCGGCATTTGGCAGGAGTAATTTCGTGAATGGAAAACGGAAGTCGCGTGCAATAGAAATGTGTAACCAAGGTGCTGCCATCTGTGGCGGATGGTGCGAACCAAACTTCACAGTCAACTAGGCAGAATTTAATAAAAAAATCCTTGTCGAAAATCAGGTCCTAAGCCGGGGTTTAGTTTTTTTTTTTTCAAGTCTTTTTCGCTTTTATCGGTGTCGTTTCATTATTTAGTTTAAAATTTCTCTCTACAAATAGAATAAGTCTATAGGCGGCGTAGTTGCTCGGGCAACGAATTCTAACGGTGGGTGCGGAAACTACGCATGATTCGCGTCCAGAAATTTATTTGTATACATAATTTCCGTATATTTATCACGCTTGGCCCGAGTAGGTAAGTGTATTTGCAGCATGAGAACACGTTAATTTGTTCGTTACGGAGGTTAAATGTTAAATTATCTGGCGAGTAATGAAATTCCCGCTCACATTTATTTCTTGTCGCATGGCCTCAATTTTGAGCGTAAAGAGCTAGAGTAGTACAGAGCACAACGATGGCTCGTAGTACATCATCCTGTGAAGCCTTTACACTCGGAACTGCCGTCCCTAGGAAAATTCTTACATTTTTAGTAGCACCATGTGAACGGTTAAACCCTAGCGGTTTATTCGCAGATTGCTCGCTCTTGGGGGGGGGGGGGGGTAATAAGAGAAGCCAGCAAACTAGCGTCAAAAACAGCAGCGTGTAAATCACACTTAACCGAGTAGGTTAGCAACGAATTAGTCAGTTTTACAGGGGCGGCTCAAAAAAAAAACACGTCGGGAGGGTCTCTATTGTACAAAGATTTGATGTAGTTGCAGAAAATATTATACAGGTCATAAATTAGAAGTCACAAATGGGAAAATTTACAAGGTTTATGGTCTCAAATACTGAACATTAATAGTTTATAGTACTACTCTTATGCTTATCTTTCGAAATATAAATAATATAAAATCCGTGCGCTGGAGGGGCTATCGCCCACACCGGCTCCCCTTCCAGTGGTATTACATTTTAACGTCACATTCAAATCCCAGAATTTTAAATATTGGCCAGTTGTACCTCCCTGAAACAATTTTTTTTGTGTTTATTTAATAATTTTTATAGGTTAATCGTTTCTTTACGTTTAAGAACCGGGGGGGGGGGGGGGAGAAAAAGTGACAGTTTATTAATTTAATGTTTTGAACGAGCGTCATTTTCGTAATGGGCATTCATTACCTGAATAAAACTGTATCTGCGTGTATATATTTCTTTATTTACAAAAGCTCGGGCTGTGAAACGCGCAGAAGGCCGAGTTAAGACCCGGACGGGAAGACGTGGATCGGCATCATCGGCCGGCGTGTTGTCGGCGTGTGTCTGGAAGCAAGAGGACAGACAGACGGACGGCCTCGCGAGGTCGCCCCGTGACGCAACGCTCGTGTTCCGGAGGGGAAAGTGAAAGCCGTCTTGTCGATGGACGCATGCGCGCGCGCGGGGGGCTCTGCGGGGCGGTCGTATCGTCGTCGACGCCTCGAACGACCCGTGTTCCCGCGCTTTGGCACTCTCCGTAGGATGTCGCGTCACTGCGGGCGGCGCGCGCTGGCGCGGCCTTCTGTGTAGGGTGTCGGAGGTTGCAACCCGGGCGGGACCTCGGCTGCAGCTATATCACGTACTTGGGCAACACCCTTTTATCCTTAAAAAAAAATTGGTTGTCTGTAAAGTCGGTTTACGGACGATAGTTTAACGTGACAACGTCATAACAAAACATTGATGAAATGATTGCATACTTTTATAAATATAATTGAATCATTTTTATTGAACTATCACTATTTTGAATGGATACAAAGGAGGAGTGAAATGAAATCTACAATTTAATTGATAAATTTACTTTTATTTGCACTCATTAATTCAAATGTGTTTATTACTTTAACGAAGAGATTATTTTAACTATAACTTTTATACATGTTTGCTATTTAAATTCATCCAATCTGTGTTATTCTGTTAAGGATAGGACGATGATAGTAAATGTAGGAAACGAATGGGAGTGTTTCAAGTTTAATGTGCCTCGAAAAAGTAAAATCGATGGTTGCTCCAACCGAGTGGAAGAGAGATTACGGCGCTAGCGTAAAATTGGGTAACGGGACACAGCGCAACGGGACAATGTGCGTAACGGGACACTTTTTCGTGCGTGCATCCGGCGTTCATCGATTTATTAGACGTCACGTCAAAAAAATGCTTGGGACTTGTTGTTACTCCCAATTATTTCCAGCTATTTTTTTTTACTACCGCTAAAAGTTTTGCTGTGTCTGTAAAACTTAAGTTTTGGGTTATGCGTGTTCGAGACACGTAAGTGTTCAGACTCAAATACTTTCCTCTATTTTTTTTTGCAGTGATAAAGTTGTTCGGATCCAGATTCACTGGCGCTTACCAGCCCTGGGAAGAACTTCAGTGGGGGTTTATTCTAAGTTTCCAGCGTTTTCTATCGGAACATTTCGATATCGATTCCGACATATAGTTCTTTGGCCGATCGGCAACACACGGTTCCGAACGATCGTAATCGAAAGGTACTGAAATTGCTATTCTAAACGCGGTATCGTTACGAGGCCTAACTATCTCGGCAAAGTTCGGATTATGATTTCCCCCTCTACAATGTTTCTGGCAGCGAAGATGAGATTTGAAAACTGCAACATAACAACAAAAAACACTTCATATTTCTAACAAATTTATAAATAAAAACACAGAGTTTGTAAGACAATATACTTTCCAGATGTTTCAATGTTGATAAAAGTATTTATAAAAATCTTAAGTAATTTTAAAAGTGCTCGAGCAAGCGAAAACATGTTTATTTCTTAAATTATTTTTACGGGATATTTGGTGTGAAATGTTTAGAGTTGTTTGCACGTGGTCGGTCATTGTATTATTGAAATAATGGCTGCTCGGCTATCTCGTGTGAGTGAGAGGCAAATTAAAATGTTGGTTTATTTTATGGAGGAGCACCCCGAATTCTTGCGGAGAAAATTTTCATCGAATTTCACGACTGCAACAAAATACACACGCTGAGTTATTGTTGAAACTTTTGATATCTGAAACAGGCGAATAAATTATGAATATGTATTTTGGAAGTTTGGTTATTTTTCAATTTACTTGCATAAAATCTTCGTTATAATAATGTTATTATAGAAAGAACGTCTTTACATTCCCACTTAGTTATTATGTATCTGGAGCACTACTTACATTACGTAATTATTGTAACTTAAAGCGGTAACCATGGTAAGGACTCGTCCGAAAGAAGGCAAAACTAAAAAAAAACGGAATGCATTTCTTTTACTTATATACGTCATATCAAATCATTCTATAAAACTGCATTGCTAGATGGCAGGGATTGCGGAAGTGCGAGGCAGTAGCCGCAGCGGCCGGTAGGACTACTGCAACACTACGACTACATCGGAATTAAGTTTCGCGTCCATTACCGTTTCCTGAGTGGTAACAGTAATTACTGAAGATATTTGTACATGTATTATGGATCAATATTTTATACATAATAATTGTACAAATATCTTCAGTAATTACTGTTACCACTTGGGAAACGGTAATGGACGCAAAACTTAATTCCGATTAAGTGTTGTAGTAGTCCTATTCGCCGCAGCGCGCGCTACTGCCTCTCACTCCCGCAAGCCCTGCTGCCCTCTCGTGACTGTTAGGCTAACTACTTGAATAGGACCCCAAAAACATACATATTGAATGCTACTGGGAAAAAATTTCCTTTTATAAAATATTAAACACAATTGACTCCTACGTAAAATATCGTAAATATAGATCACGCCCAAAAATGTACTATTTTCGACCATGTATAACTATTTGTGTACACATAAATCGTGCATCCGCCATGATTTCAACTGGCTGCTAATTCCCGATCGGCAAAGGCTTTTCGACAGCAATTGTATACTCGAAACATACCGATCGTTGGCTTCCGAGAATCGAAAGGTTCCGAGTTGATGAAAGTAACTTAGAATACCATATTGTAGAAAGTTTCCGATAATTGTGGAATCACGATCGGGAACTCTTTTCCGAGAAACTTAGAATAAACCCCCAGACCACATATGTCGTTCTCACTATAAACCTGCAACCGAAGTTACTCATTTTGGATGTGTGTGTCGATATAAATGTATATGTATATGTGTGTGTGTGTATATATATATATATATATATATATATATATATATATATGGGGTTAGTATTCGACCGAAAATTTTCGGCTCTTAGGTCTATCAAGATTAAAATGAATTGATAAACTATGGTCTGAAATGCTTTTTCAAGCCTGGGCGTTTGGATGATGTTAAATCAAACAGTCTAACAACCTCCGCAAAACTTTTCGCTGTTGTAAAGTGATTCAGTTGATTAGTTGTGGGTAACGAAAATATTTCTTATAAATTACTCCATAAATTTTAATTTTATATGTATGTATGGCTATATTGAGTGTGTGCATGATTCATGAGGAATTAAGCCCACATGAAGGGTTTTATGTCGTAATTCATCTGGAGCAAAGTGCGTCATATAACTGTGGGTCATATTACCAACATTCACAGCGTAATTTGAAACAATGTAAAAATTACGAATACAATAATAACCCATTCAGAGGTGAATACAGTGTGTATTATCAGTAGTGGCGACCCTAGATTTTGTAGGGCCCTGGGCTTTTTACTTTCATGGGGGCCCTCCTCCAAAGAAAAAATCTAATACTAAAACAGGATTTGAAATTGATATTAACCAGCACTTTAGTTCACATGCAAATAATATTTTAAATTTCCTTCTCCCATTAATGTCATTTTAAAAATACCGCTGGGCAAATACGCAATTTAAAAATGAAATAGGCCGTAGCGGGGCCCCGTGTCATTGCCCTGCCCTGGTGCCGCACCTGATAATCAGACCGCAGTTGTATTACAGTTGCGTGCAATAAGCTTACTTTGTTTCACGCCTGTGTGCCTCACTTGTTGCTCTACGTGTCTCCACGCGGCTGTGATTACAGTAGCGGCATGCGTGATAACAGCAAATACTAAGTGCTGGTGCAGTCCTTTTGGTAAACTTACGTCCACCGTTCTTCTCCGTACGCAACAAGCTGGTCATTCGTTGCCATGGCCTTTCCAAGTTGTCCAATCACGCCGTCGATATTGAAATTAAAAATAAAGGACATTTGTTATGACAAATCAACTTCAAAATGATGTTAGTAACAAGCCCTGTGAATGATGGCAACTAATAGTAAATAATGCTGTAATATTATCACGTTTATTTTTTTTATTATCTGTTGGTGAACATCTTTCGATGCTTATTTATTTAAGCGCGTTTTTGTGTACTTAACGCGCGCGTGTATAAACATTGCATCTGTCCCATGTATGTATGTATGTATGTAAAATGCGTGTCATGAATAAAACGTTGGCCACCGCCGAACTACTGTAATAATATCCCCTCCCCTCGTTTCTTCGTGTAACAGATTACAGTGTAAGGTCTTTAATCCGGCACATTCTATAATCCGGCACCAAGCAGGCCGCTTGCGTCCATGTTTATCTTCGGGTGGATTGCGGCTGTTTGCCCAGCCAGCATCGCTGTGATACCGGTGCTTTTCAGTTCGCTCAAAGTTCACCGTTACCGTCATTGTTCACTTCAGTTCAGTGTTTTCCTGTTTCACATTGCTTACAGTCCACTTTCGGCATTTCTTTTCAAAAAATTTATTGGCGTTCAGTAATCCAGGATTGGGGGTTGAAAATGTCGGATTAACCATTCCAGGTCATTAGTTTAACACGGTTAAATTTGTAAATTTCTCAGTGGCCGAATTAAAAAAAAAGTATTATGCATAGTTTTTTTCCTTCATAATTAGCTGTCAAATTTCTATTTTGATTATTTTTGTTATTTTTGTGCAGAATGAATAAGAAGAACCAAATAAAAAAAACTGAATATTATTGGGTTTAAAGTCAATGCTGGTGGCTACTGCGTGGTATGGTTAAAATTTATTTCAGAATAACTTATTTAGTTTATTTTTCAGCCTTTTAAATTCGCAAAAGTTCTGAAGATTTTAACAAGACTAGGTAAAATTAACTTTAGACCTAAAAAGTTCCAGTTTTATATTAAATCTCATTCTCATTATCCATACTACACGAAAACGTTAAATATGAAACTTTGCCAGCTAATGATGTAAAACGTCTGCCATATAATTTTTTTTTTTTTTAAATTTTGTGAAAGTTCTGTTACTCAAAAAAAATCAGCGAGTCTAACCGTGTGGAACGTAAATACAGAACAATGACCTGTAACGGTACGTACCCCCTTAAGACACTTCACTGTTATACTTATAAAACTGAATTCCAGATGTATGTTTGTAACCACTTGTCACTTGTTGTGGTTGATGACTAATGGTTTGATACTAGCACCCTCCCGAAGTGGATCGAGTCGTTCCATTTTGACGTTTTACATATTTCTTCGCAGCTTGAATTTTGGGGCGGGGCTCCATCAAGCCACATATAACATTGCGACACTTTTTTTTAAAGGTTTTATACATTTTTGTTCCTTTTATATTTGTCGTGTCTGTAATCATACCTTTAAATTTATAAATACCTGTCTGTGTGTCTCATATGTCGCTCAGTTTGCACTAGTACCAGAAACTCAAAATATTCAGCATGTCGTGATTCAGCTTTCATTTTTAATATATTTTTTTATTTAACTTATTTACACCATGCTTATATTTGTAAATTCATACTATTATTTAAAGAGGAAAACATATGATTGTATCTTAACCACGCATTTGCGAGGCTACTGATATGGATTTAATTTTGTACTCCGGTAACACCAGTGTTCAGAATCTAAAATAATTATTCCGAATGGATGCAAAATATATTAGTATCATCGGAGCAGCTTTCGCGTAAGTCACACAACACGCAGTTTCTCGACCGAAGGTGAGTGTCAAAACAGCTGTATTCAGACTGACACATTAACTTTAATGAACGAGTTACAACCGCTAGTGCCTACTAAACTTGGTGAAAATGTGATTTCCAAACTTTATACCCCGAGAAATGGCGTTAAGTTAAACTACGAGCGGTATGTGGCATCACTGTTGGTTATTGATCATTCCCGCCGCTGTTGCGAAAACCCCAGAGTTGTAATTCACTCCAACTTCATTGGCTAATGGATGGGGGAGAGGGATTTACCGCCACTGACTCTTGATGAGGAAGCGGAAGTAGACATCCTTGTAAAGCTCCAATTAAGTAGCGGCACTATTGTGATTTATATGACTTCAAGTTCGTAACGCCACCATAAACGACGGATGGATTTAATTACCCTCCATATATTTTTTTTTATTTCACATAATTTACACAACTACAAAAAGGTTTTCAGGAAATTTAACACTCGCCAAATGGTTGCTTCTGTGTGAGCCCCGTGCGGTATTTCAACTTCATTAACCTTATCGTAAAAAGGAACATACAATAAATAAAAAAAATACCGTAAAGGCTCTAAACTATTAATACTGAATTTTTCAAAACACAAATAATTTTTAAGTGCGATCTACGATTAGATTTATTCAACTATATATTAAAATTTAAAATCATTTTATGTAAAATTATTATAGTTTATAATTTTGTTATACCTGTGTGTTCCAACAAATTAGTTTTTTTAATGTTGTTCACTTGCATACACGCTCCGAGAATGAAGTCGGGTGTCTCGGAGTCGTAGTGAAATTCGGGGCTGCTTGTAAAATTTTAAGGAACATCAGCAGATACGGCGTCGGCCTGACGGTCAGGATACAGTTAGTGGGTTCGGGTACGGAGTTGACGTTTTCACGCGCACCTACTCCCGCGCAGAGTATCCAGAAGATTGGTGACCTTGAACAAGGGCAGTTAATATTATTGCTGGGCTAATATTAAAAAAAGCTAATGTGCTCTGAGCATTTGGAAACTGATTATTAACCCTCTTTTTTTTCCTTGCCCAAGGACAAGTTCAATGACGTGGCCGGCTTTCATATATGTACTGAGTGGAGTGCTGTTTACTCTGACAAGTCATGCTCACGATAGCTCTCCAGGTATTACGTGAAGTGTCAAACAAAGAAGGCACAGATAGTTGTGATTAGCTTTGTTCGCAACACGGCGCCCTCGCATATTTTAACGAGTCACATACAATATTTTACAGCTGTAATAATTTTTTTTCTCGGGCCTTGTGATTACGTGCGCATGTGTGTTTCAGTTATTACTAAAGTTCGAATGCATTCATAAAGTCATTTCTATCGGAACTAATTTTTTAAGATTTGAAGTATGAATTTCCATTTAAGTTTTACATTAACAGTAGGACTTTTTTTTTGTTGCTTTTTGCAACAAATCATACATCAGATTGAATGTAAACTAGTTCTTCTTACAATATGTGCACCTATAGTTATACGGCACACGTCCTACCTAAAGTCCACTTCTTCCCACATTTTCCTTAACAAGTCCGGGGTAATGGAAGCAATAGCCTCTTCAATTCTGTGTAGACACGATCTTTTATACAGCCCCAAAGGAAGAAAAAAATAATTCGTAGGCGTTATGTCAGGTGAACGTGGAGGCCAGCCAAAAAGAGCTCTGACGTTGGCGGATTTTTTTTTCCACATGGGGGTACATAATTAAACTTTAAACGAAAAAAAAAATTACTGATTAGCTCTTGGCGAATTACAGAATCACAAAACGCTTTACGCTCAGGAGTCGCCATTTTGCGCAGGTGGCGCTGCGAGCGAGAAGACGACAAAGCGGTGCTCGCGCATGAGATTATCTAAAATCGAGAGTTTTTCTTTTTGACGTGAAACGTCTAATAAATCGATGAACGCCGGATGCACGCACGAAAAAGTGTCCCGTTACGCACATTGTTCCGTTACGATGTGTCACGTTACGCTGTCGGCGAGTGCAGTAATAATAGGTTATGTTACAACTGACTAAAAAACGATGGTGAATCATATAATTGATGATAGATATTTGATTACAGTTTATTTATATGAAAATTTGTTCATAATTATATTTAAACTTTATAGCTAAACGCCAGTTTTTAAAATTAATTACAAGTCATCTACACGAGAACTGTTTCGTCGACTGTTCATAAAGTGAAGTGAAAAGTTAATGCGGTTTTCATTGCTATTTACAACAACAATTTCTGCAATAAAGGTTAATTATTCTTGCATTTTAAAAATCTGATTACTAGTATAATTTCAAGTATTTATTATTTTATTATTAAAATAAAAATGATTCAATTTTATTCATAAAAGTATGCAATCATTACATCAATGTTTTGTTATGACGTTGTCACGTTAAACTATCGTCCGTAAACCGACTTTACAGACAAACAATTTTTTTTTTTATTTTGGACCTTGGACCAAAACTTCACAACGCTTGCAGTTGATACTGTTGAAATTTATAACTGGGAACATTCTCTTGTGAACGTGCCGTGTTTCCAGCTATGTGGAGCGAACGTCAAATTGTAAAATGCGAGCTGCAGTTCCCGGAGTGGCCGCCAGGGAAGCGTGCCGCGGCGGTTTTGAACGCGCGGACGCCCTCCGACGGAGCAGAATCCGACGGGGGACTAGTGTCGGATGTCCCGGCCGGCAGGAACGCCCTTGGCGGGATGAGTGCGGCCCCGTGTTCTCGTCGCTTGTCGTGTTTTACAGACATGTTACCGTCCTCGACCCGCTGTTTCCCCTCGCGACCTTTGCCGGTGGCGCGGAGAATCCACAACAGGCTGCTTTCAGCCTCACAGGCGTCCCCTTGTGCGCGCGCGGGATCCTTCCGCGAAACATCTACAGCTTGCACGACTGTTTGCGAAGTGTACGCACCTACTTGTTAGTCGTCTCCGGGAGTCGGAGATTTACATGTCGAAGACTATGAGGCGCTATTCTACCCCCTCCCCCTCCCAACCCGTCAATTTCACTTTCGAACAAAGTCGCACCGAGAAATACGTATTATTTACTTTATGAACTCTTTCAATACGCTTCTGATCGTTTTAGCATTGTTTAAATGTTTAAAAAAAAAAAAAAAAAAAAAAAAAAATATATATATATATATATATATAGAAGCGCCAAATTAAAAAAAAAAACTATTCTGTATACGTTATCTTTTGCAGCCATGTTCTTCTCTCTGTAACGCCCAGTGCGGTATTTTGGTTCGAAACCAGGGCCGGCGCGTCCAAATAGGCGAACTAGGCAACCGCCTAGGGCGTCAAGTAGCTGGGGGCGGCGCAGCACGACACATAACAAACAGCTGATATAATATGTTTAACGATTATTGAAACTAGATGAAAATGGATATTGTAACAGTTTGGAATGTTTATATTGATATAAGTAATTATTTAAAGTCCACGGTGACCTGTTTATGATTTGTAATAAGTAAAACAGTAAAAAAAAAAAAAAAAACAAGCCTGCTTACATTTGATTGTTGACAAAATATTAGGCTTACGTGATGTATTTTGAGGCAAGGACAATTTTTTTTGGGTGTCCGGCCCGGGGGGGGGGGGGGGGGGATTAAGGTTTTTCGCCTAGGGCGCCAATTTACCTTGCACCGGTCCTGTTCGAAAGCTATTTGTGACAAACTGCTGAATCAAACCAAATAGTTATTCTACATAAGTGTTTCTTGCGAAAAGGAACATAGATTAAAAATAATTTCATAGACATACGCTTTAACTGTTTTACACTGATTGTCACAGAAAAAAAAAACTCCAATAATGGTCAACAAATATGAAAAAAACATGAATACATCTTTGTTGTCCTGAATTCAGTTTTTTTTTTTCATTGGAGATCGGTGAAAACCAGCATTGGCATATGTCCACGAAATAATTATTTTTGTGAAGTATTCTTATGTCACCGGATAGACGGGTCGCTTACGTGGGTCAGTTTCCAAAGAAGACAGTCTTAATGACCAAAGGTACCTCGGAGGCTATTCAGTGATCAGATACCTCGATACGGGTTCGAGTCCTGGCCAGGTCGAATACAGAATGTTTTAATCGTAAGTGGGGGAACTCGGTGGGCGTTGCCTTGTGCCGGTGGGTTTTCTCGGGGTACTCCCGTCTACCCTCACCCTTTCATTCCGTCAACGCTCCATTGGCACCTCGTCACTTTTCATCGTCTCTAATGACCCCGTTATGAGACGTGTAGTTAAAAAAAACAGCCTGTTAAAGTTGGCGTGTGCTATATATATATATAGACACACACATATATACATATATAGACACACACACATGGCTTTTCTCTTTCATAATTACTTTATTTCAAAGTGTTGAAATACCTACACCCAGCGTGTGAATCTTTTTTTTTTTCAGAAGTTGTTTACCAATTTTTTTTGTGTGCTCTCGGTATACGGCATTTGCTGGGAGTAATTTGGTGACGGAACGGAAGTGTGTAACCACGCTGCTGCCATCTGTGGATTTGTGGCGAATGGCGCGAACCAAAGGTCACAAAGCCAAAGGGAAACTCAATAGTATTAACTGTTTAATTAATTTTAACAAGATAGGCAGGCAGTATTTTAAACAAATTCCTTGTTGAAAATCGGGCACAAAGCCAGTGTTTAGTTGTTTTTTTAAGTCTTTTTTCGATTTTATCGGAGCCGTTTCATTATATATTTCGCTCTGCAAATCGAATGATTCCATGGTTTGACGTGCGGCTGGTGCGGAAACCACGTGTGATTTACCGTCCGGAAATGTAGCTGTAAACACAATTTGCGAATATTTATCGCGCTCGGCATTATTTTAAAGAACCTTAGGTTTAATTTAAGTGTCCCGAGTTTCGTATTATAAGCGTATTTGCAACACGAGAACACATCTCCGGCGAGTACTGAGAGACCCGCTCACATTTTTATATTTTTTTACAGAGATAATTTAAACACTACGTGCTTAACGTAAGCAATGTACGGGTTAATGGTATGCCGCTGTCCGGGTGGGATGACCCCCTCGCCCGGAAGATAGCGGCATGGCCACCCTAACGGCATTCTCCAGATCCAGTGGCGTGATACGGTGCGCGCCGTCACTCCTCGTGCGGGGCTCCGACCATCAGGCGGTGGTTATGTCCGTGGGAGACACCCGCACTCTTTTGTGCCCCGCGCTCGGCTGTTTCCGCCGATTAATTTTGCTTTTCTCCCGCTTTCCATGCATGCACGTGGAAAAAAAAGATGTTTTAAAAAAGACGTACGTTGGGTAATTTAACTACGCTGTCACAGTTTGCTGTGTGTGTATTTTAATACAGTTTCGAAATCAAACACACACAAAGGATGCTTATTAAATTTTTTTTTTCACGCACTTGTGGTGTTAAAAAAAAAGCTTTAAAATTAATTCTGAACCTCTCTCTCTCTTTTTTTTTTCTTTCGTTCTCCCAACCCCTTTTGCAAAATTGACAAACATGCGATAAAATGTTTGGGGGAAATAAAGTTGATTATGTGCCGTAGTGGAAAGGGAAGTGGGGGTGAACGGGGAGTAGGCGAGGGGGCTGGGACTCCAGAGGGGATCGGCCTGTAGTGCAGTAATTGCCCGACTGTGTCGCGCGCAGCTTCAATGAGCATGGCGTCCGCTGCTTCCACGGCGCAGCGAGAGGTCACAAATGACAACCAGTGATGTCGAATTTCAAGGTTACGAAATATTAATTTAATTTAAAAAATTGGTTGTCTGTAAATTCGGTTTACGGACGATAGTTTAACGTGACAACGTCATGACAAAACATTGATGAAATGATTGCATACTTTTATGAATAAAATTGAATCATTTTTATTGAATTATCACTATTTTGTATGGATACAAAGAAGGAGTGAAATGAAATCTACAATTTAATTGATAAATTTACTTTTATTTGCACTCATTAATTCAAATATGTTTATTACTTTAACGAAGAGATTATTTTAAATATAACTTTTATACATGTTTGCTATTTAATTTCTTCCAATCTGTGTTATTCTGTTAAGGATAGGACGATGATAGGAACAGTAGGAAACGAATGGGAGTGTTTCAAGTTTAATGTGCCTCGAAAAAGTCAAATCGATTGTTGTTCCAATCGAGTTGAAGAGAGATAGATACGGCGCAAGCGTACATTCAGCGTAACGGAACAATGAGTCATTCTTTTTCGTGCGTGCAGCCGGCGTTCATCGATTTATTAGACTTTGTCACGTCAAAAAAATATATATATACTGTATGGTTCGTGAACGTAACACGGGCATAATTAACGCATATAATACAAATGACAAAGTAATTAAACAAATATTTTTAACGTATTTAGAACACAGAAAAACGTGGCTTCCCACCGCACAGGGGTCACTTAGACCATTGAATAATATATAATGTATTCAATGCTTAGACGGAAACGTTGCCGAGTTGATTCTTACGGGTCCGTCTCCGTCTGCGTGCTGTTGGTGGGAACTCTGTTTTTGACGTGACAACGTCTAATAAATCGATGAACGCCGGCTGCACGCACGAAAAAGTGTCCAGTTGCGCATATTGTTCCGTTAAGCTGTGTCCCGTTACGCTCATTGTAGATTGTACGCTTGCGCCGCATCTATCTCTCTTCCACTCGACTGTTTATAAAGTGAAGTGAAAAGTTAATGTGGTTTTCATTGCTTATTGCAACAACAATTTCGGCAATAAAGGTTAATTATTCTTGCATTTTAAAAAATCTGATTACTAGTATAATTTCAAGTATTTATTCTTTTATTGTTAAAATAAAAAAAATGATTCAATTTTATTCATAAAGTATGTAATCATTTCATCGATGTTTTGTTATGACGTCACATTAAACTATCGTCCGCAAACCGACTTTACAGACAAACAATTTTTTATTTTTTGCTGCGATCCGTCTCCGTGTACGTTGTCCGTGTAGGTTTACGTGCCGTCGTAGAGCGGGGCTGGACGCCGACGTCGAAACACACGTAGTCGACGGGCGCCGGGAAGCGCGCACCTCGAGCCACGCATCGGCAGCTGTCGGTGATAACACCAGGGTGCCCCATGCAGTAGCGGATCCAGAAGGGGGGCTAAGGGGCTCAAGCCCCCTCCAAAAGCATCTGAGTCCACTATTGTTTTAGTGTTTGCCTTGATAAAGCATAGCCTCAGCTGGATCAAGCCCCTCCCAAACCAAAATCCTGGATCCGCCATACTGGGCCCCCATGTCATGGAAGACAAGGACAACGCCAGGAGAGTCGTGATTGGTCGGGGAGAGTCAGAAAATTCACTTCAAATATTTGGAAATTCGTGTAAATTCCACAGTTGTAGTAATTTCAGCGGAAAATGTCATGCTCCAGTTCTATGCAGGTTCATTTTGTGTGTAAAAGCATGTAACGTATAACAACGACATTTCACTACAAGTTTGATTTAACGTAACGTTACCGAAAGCATTAGCTATGTTATTAAGGGAGATTAGGTCCCGTCATCTTTGAATTTTGCCATCATTTTGGTTACAATTCTAATTTTGAACTATTTATCCCAATTTTCGGCGTGTCGAGACACAAATCATCGATCTCCCAGACCGTCTCTACCTCGTTGCAACCACACGTTTACCAACAGGCTCTAAAGTCTGTAAGCGCCGCGAGGAAATAGCTTATTCTA
Organism: Bacillus rossius redtenbacheri; assembly: GCF_032445375.1. Classification (NCBI taxonomy): domain Eukaryota; kingdom Metazoa; phylum Arthropoda; class Insecta; order Phasmatodea; family Bacillidae; genus Bacillus; species Bacillus rossius. The sequence continues at coordinate 48,642,591 of NC_086336.1, read as the reverse complement.
GACGGGCGACTACAACCATCATGATAATCACGCCGGTTCACGCGTGTTGACTTCAAAAAAAGTAGCCGAAGCTAAGTTCTATGCCATGTCAACCAAAAAAAAAAAAATAGCCTTGCAAGCGTTATCAAAATATTTGGAATTGCAAGATGAGGAGACATTTTCCAAACAGTAAATGTTTCTTGTCGTTGTAGTACAGAAGCGTCGATTTTTATATCTTAATAATTATATATAAATCCAGTGTCCTGATGTTTGTTTCCAGTGAACTCTTCACCAAGTCAACCGATTTCGATGAAAATTGGCATTTATGTGTAATTTTTTTTTCGAACTTGAGAGATAGGATAGTTTTTATTTATAAAATTAATAATAAACTGATTATCAATGTTGATTGGTGTTTAAGCCCGGGAAACAGTGGGGTACTTCGTCTCCATGACAACGTTGCGTGTATTGTTGTATTAAGTGTTTGTCAAAATTAATCAATTTTAATTTTTATTTCATTTATTATAACTGTAAATTAGAGATTTGGTCACATTTTTCCCCACATTAATACAACCGTACGAAGCCGGGTCGGAAATGTTTTGGACCTTTTCAGAGATGGAAAGAGCCCGCCGGACATTTAGCGCGTGGTCCGTGGCGGACCGACCTCAGGTATAAAGGACGGTAATTACGGAGAGTGTTGCCCCGGCCCTTGGACGCCATCTCCTCCGTCGACGCTTCTCGGAAAGTCCCCCCGAATGGCCCGGGGGGGGGGGGGGGAGTAACAAAAGCCGGCACTCGACGCTTCAACGAGCCTAGCTGGCGGTTTCCCGGGCCCTTAGAGCCGCGGGGTGGGGGGAGGGGGGTGCTGCGTCGCCGCTCCTTTTGAGCCCCCCCCCCCCCCCCCTCCCCTCTCCCCATCATGCCCGGGCCTGCACACACGGCGTCAGAACTTCACAAGGGGAAAAATCGTGTTTCAGTGCTCGCCAGCGACGTGTGAACATCTAACCTCGGTTACGAGCAAAATTCATGCGTTCTCATGCTGCGAGAACAAACGTGTAATAAAGACACTCGGACATGGAGTCTAATGTAGAGCGTGATAATATGTACGAAAAGAATTCATTTCAGGGTGGAAAAAAAAACTGAATTTTTTTTCCCCTTTACAATAACTATGAATCTTGTTTTAACAAGATGTGAACAACCTAACCAAAACCCAACCGAAACCCAACCTAACCCCACCCAAACCCAAAACCAGGATAATTATTATTTCCTACAATTTTTTTTTCCCCTCAAATGTCGGTGCATTTGATGCGCTTCGGGTAGTTTCGGAACAGTTACGGTGAAGTTGGTGCGCGTGGTGTAGGCATTGTGGGTTAAAAGAGCAAAAAAAAAAAAAAAGTGGTGCATCTGATGTGCTTTGGGGTGGTTTCGGAACAGCTTCGATGCTTTCGTCCGCACGTTGTAGGTAAAAGTGGAGTCAATATTGGCTTCATTCTGGTATTCAATTCCGCGAGATAGTCTACTCAAACATACCACCACGGCCGTTGGGGGGGGGGGGGGGGGGAGGGGGGAAAGGGTGAGAAAGATAGTTAAAAATGGCGTAGCTATAAAAAGCAGAAAGGTTTTCAGGCAAACAATTCACAAGTACGTAAGAAATAAGTAATACTACAAAAAAATTAATGCCAAAAGTTTAAAAGAAAAAAAAATGTATACTCGCCACAAAAATATAATAAAGGAAGGATGCATGTTTTAAATGCAGGTTGTCTTGTAACTCTTCGTAATACACACAAAACAGCATCGTTGGTAACACATGAGCTATAGCACTTCAACGCGCATTAATATATAAATCGTGACACCCGAGAACCATAAACAAGCACTTTACTAATGGTCTAGAGACCTGCAAAATTCGCGGATTCATTTCGTGATATGCTACAATTCAAATAATTATACCTTAGCGCTGCTTCTACCACTGGTTCACTGTTAATCTGGAGTAATGAGGGCCAATTAGAGACCCTCGCTCAAAGTAGTGTCGAATCACAGACACTCAGTCGAGACGACTCACAAGTCAGCAGCCAATGAACAGGTGGCATTTGCCCGAGTGTGTAGAGTGTAGTAGAGTCTATCCTGGAATCCGCGAATTTTGCAGGTCTCTACGTAATAGCTAGGGGGAAATATTATATTGGAATGAATCTCGCGGGTCCCTCCATCTTTTATAGATTTCTGAGACTTGGATGCAGACGCAGCATCGTGGTTACGCACTTCCGTCCATTCGACTTCCGTTCCATTCACAAAATCACTCCTAACAAATGCCGTGCAGCTAGAGCTAAGATGTTTCACACATCGAAAGAAAAAAAAAGTATTTCAATGCACGTCTTGTATATTAGATATAGAAAAAAATATTGGTTGTCTGTAAATTCGGTTTACGGACGATTGTTTAACGTGACAACGTCGTAACAAAACATTGATGAAATGATTGCATACTTTTATGAATAAAATTGAATCATTTTTATTGAATTATCACTATTTTGTATAGATACAAAGAAAGAGTGAAATGAAATCTACAATTTAATTGATATATTTACTTTTATTTGCATTCATTAATTCAAATATGTTTATTACTTTAACCAAGAAATTATTTTAACTATAACTTTTATACATGTTTGCTATTTAACTTCTTCCAATCTGTGTTATTCTGTTAAGGATAGGACGATTATAGGAAAAGTAGGAAACGAATGGGAGTGTTTCAAGTTTAATGTGCATCGAAAAAGTCAAATCGATGGTTGTTCCAATCGAGTGGAAGAGAGCTAGATGCGGCGCAAGCGTACAATGAGCGTAACGGGACAATGTAACGGGACACTTTTTCATGCGTGCAGCCGGCGTTCATCGATTTATTAGACGTTTTCGCGTCAAAAATTCTGCATTGAGGTATGTAGCTACCAAAAAAAAAATTGGTTGTCTGTAAAGTCGGTTTACGGACGATAGTTTAACGTGACAACGTCATAACAAAACATTGATGAAATGATTGATCCAGAAGAAAAATAAATATATTCAGCCTAAGACTGAGCCGTAATAGGTTTTTGCAACCAAACCATTTAGGCATTAAAAATATTATATTCTTTGAGGAAGATTTTTTTTTTAATTTTTCTATCTTTTGTATGATAAAATATACCTCTGCATACTTTTATGAATAAAATTGAATCATTTTTTATTGAATTATCACTATTTTGTATGGATACAAAGGAGTGAAATGAATTGTACAATTTAATTAATAAATTTACTTTTATTTGCATTCATTAATTCAAATATATTTATTACTTTTGAAGTGTCGCGCGCGGTATTAATTTTACAAGTACAAAAAAAATTGCACCGGCCGAAATTCGATCCGTCAACGTTCTGAATTGGTATCCAGCGACGCTGACCAAACAGCCACATAGCCATGTTGTAATTTATTGTTTCAGTTGGTATAGGCTATATAGATATTTATAAACATTTTGTGTTGTGGGAGTTTTAAAAACGTATGTAGTCCGCCATATTTATTTCTTATAGTGGTAGGCGGGAAATTAAAAATATATTGTCGGCTGCAAATCGGTGGACGATCGTTAAATTACATAATATTAATAATTCAAACGACGAAAATATGATTGAAAAGTTAAATCAATTGTTGTTCCAATCGTGTGGAAGAGAGATGCCACGCATGCGTACAATGAGCAAAACAGGACACATCCGTAGTGGGACATCCGTAGTGGGACAATTTTTCGTGCGTGCAGCCAGCGTTCATCGATTTATTAGACGTTGTCACGTCAAAAAAAAACAGCGAAGCGGGTTGTTAAGTTATGAACCTGCTTCCTTCCTTCCGAGATACGTAATTCTGTTCAGCGCGGCGACGTGAAGCCAGGAAGCGGACGCTCATGCGTGTGAATACGGGCGCGGGTGCAGAGAAGCGTGTGAACCTCAGCCGACAGGTACGGCGACACGCGGCGAGAAGTCCTGCTGCCCGGATTACTGCTGGGAAGCCTAAGATGTACATCAAGCTCTGTCCCTGCCCGAACACGCCACGAATATTCACCTTCGGCCAACCTCGGGTTTATTTATATTTATTTTTATTTCTCTGTTCATTTTAATGTAGCTATACTAACCTAACTAACCGTCCACAGTGTTTTAAAGTTTTTTAATGTAGCTAACCTAACCGACCACTTTTAATATTTGAATTCATTTTTTCCTGCGCAAAAATAAAACAAATCCCGAGGTTGGCAGAAGGTTAATATTCGGGCGTGTTCGGGCAGGGACAGAACTTGATGTACATCTTAGGCTTCTCGATTACTGCTCCGACCCCCATTTGACGGCCACGCAGATCCTGCAGTTCCGCCAACTGTTCAACACCGACTTACGCCGTTCTGAAGTACGCATGCATCGTTTATTTTTAATATATGTAGTTCTGTACTCGATTTAATGATTGAAAGTAGAAGGATGGTTATTATTTAATATAATGTTACAATATTATATCAAACTGTTGAATTTATTATAAAGAAAAAAATTATAATTTCGTAACCAAAACTTATGCTGGTGTCTACTCTTTTATCTTTCTAGCAATATTATTAATTTGAGTTTTTATTAAACTTATTTTCTTGTATGTAAGAAGCAATCGATACCATTTATTTCTAACCAAAGCAGCATAGCACATTGGTGTGTGTGTGTGTCTATGTATACTGGTATTCTATTAGTACAGCTTTAGGTACAGGCAACTGTCTTTTTTTTTTTTTTTTTTAATATACAAGTTCTTATTTTATGATCAAGTATATACTTATGTATTTTTGATAGACGATTCAAATACTTTTCGAGGCAATTATTTTTGTTTGGACTATACATAGTTACTTTTGCTTATACTATAAACATATATGTTGTTTAAAGTTGGTTTACATTGGTAATCTGTTTTTAAATTTGAAGGGTATGATTGAGGGTCGGCTGAACCCGTAGGCCCTCCAGGACGTTGGGAAGTATATAAATATGCTATTATCAATACACGGAATTTGATTGTGTGTACATATTAACGACTTTGAATTTGCGAACACGAATAATCGTAATAAAATACGAAAACACATATGCAAATACGAATTCTCGTCAGTAAATACGAATATAATAATATTCGTATATATTGATGATCATCTTTGCGAATCCATTCGTATTCGTGTTTACGAGTGCAAATATTCCCACCACAGGTATTTCTGTATCTGTTTTTCGTTTTTAAACTTTATTTTTAGAAGCGTGAAAACGGACAAAATGCGTGTTTTCAGAATAATTTTTATACATGAAACTTCCTGTACAGATTCTTGAAAGCACCGGAAGGTATTGTATTTCACCTTTCTCTTCATTTCTCCGCCGACAACTCTTATCTCGCAGTCCACAATCCACAGTCCTGCGCACAGAGTCGACGCTGCGCTAGAAGCACCAGCGAGCTTCGCTCTTATCATCCCGCCCCACTAACACGGATATCAGCACCTCGCTAGACGGAACTCATTAGTCTCGCCGACAGCGTGGTCATCAGAGGAGGACTCGCTAGACCAATGGTCCAAAGGTCACGCATAGCCTGTTTAAAAAAAAAAAAATCAGTGTTTCTACTGCTCAGACCAGTTGCCCATTCTGACAGTGCCACTGCAGGCTGTTCCGCGGAATGTACTGTCACCACAGCAGTTGCGGGTCTCGTGGTCCAACTACCAGATCCGGGCACACTGTACAGTTTATTTTTTATAAATGGAACGAAATATTCATGTAAAATTACAGATATTTGTAAATTGGTACATTTACATGAAAACAACTGTATCACTACAAAATACAGTTCGCAGTAATACTGGGTTCGTATTCTTACCAGTACCTACCTCCAGTAGTTAAAAGTTATTTTTAAACCGTTCCCTGAATAGCTTTCCAGTATTAATGGCACAAATTAATAAGCATAATAAAACAAAATGAATTATAATTATTTCATGTCCGATTATCTTTTCTGTGTTAAAAAAAGTATGCTTGAATGAAATATCAATTAAAATATTAAATTATGCGCCAATTTGTGTAAGAAACACTTTGTATTATCTCTAAAATTGTATTTCATACAGGCACGAATAACTATAGCCATGTGTTGTTCAAAGTTAAAATATCTTTCATGTTGTATTGCAAACTATTTATTAGCAACTTGTTTCCAAAAGAATTTGTTGTAGAAGTACGGAAAGTGTTTTTTTTTTTTATTTGTTGTTTGAACCACAGTACCACGGAGTGTCCTAGGCTACGGATCACCGCCCATTGCCTCTGGTTATGATGACTATATACTTTAAGTTATTATGGAGCTGAGGAGTGGACCGGGTGTTGTTGGATTTGGCGGTCTAGCACTTGAGGGTTTTAATACGCGCCGTGTACGGCGGAAGTATATCCCTGCAGATGGTCGGGACTAGGGTGTTAGTTCGGGAGGGCGGGGCTTTGAATCCTCCGCGGAAGCAGTTTTCATCTGCGCTGTCCGTTCGCCGTACCTCTTCGATGGTGCATCCCGGTTTTCTGGAAACCAACGAAAAAAAAAAAAAAACTGAAATCTCTGGTTTTGCTAGACCGGGACTCGAACCAGGCTCCATTCTCGAACGCAAGTCCGTACGTTGCTCGTTATCTGCAAAGATGTACGCCTGATGCCTCCGTAGATTTGCAGGGGCAAGGGGTTGAGGCTTCATGTCGCGAAATAAATTCGGACAACTGAACGTAGCAGCCCATTGTGTACCACGGACAGGGTTGCATGAATGAAGTTTGAAAGAAGAAATGAAAATAATAAAAAAAATGAAAATTATTTGCTGGGGTATGAAATGAAATGTGTGTCCTGTAAAACATACGAAATCTGACTGTTAAAAAACAGTCACGGGTCGATCCACTACCCCAGTATTAATATTGTGGCACACAAACAAAACGGGAACTGAAGGTAACCCAAAGCTCTAAAAAAACAAAGTAATAATACATTATTAATATCCTAAAATTAAACTAATGCAGGCGGTAGAGAAGGTAGGGTTTAACCTTATGTGATTTTTCACACGGTGTTACGGCTTCGAGACCTCCCATATTTTAGTGCGCTCGAACCAGAGAAGTCCTCCGGGAGGTGTGATGGGGGCGATAAATCTCCCCCCTCCCTTTCCATCCAAACCTCCATATCCTTTAGAACAGATAAAAGAAACTGGAGTGATAATAAAAAAAAACTAGTCTCCTTCAAGCCGCACCTAACCTTTGAAGTCGACTCAATTTTTTTTATGTATTATGTTACAAATTTTCCAGTACTACTGCGGATAATTTCCGCTGATAGGGCTTCAGAAATGGGTTGAAATGATCCTTTCAGGGGCTATTACACCACCCGTAACCCCCCCCCCCCCCCCCACGGGCCTTTTTTTCCTGCCCCAGTAATCATCCTTCCCTTCCCCTCCTCGAAGCTAGGTCCGCCACTGCGGTCTGAACCATGTTAACGTATTTAACGTGACTTAAGCAGAGGCAGGTCTCTGCCCTTAGCCACCTGGGAGCGTTTACGGTGCGCAGAGCTTCAGAACAAGCTTGTTTTTTGAAAACTGCTCGAGATATCCGAGTGATGTCTGTTTACGAAAAGTGAAAGCGCTGATAGCGGATGTGTATTTCTTTTTCCGTATTTCTTTTTTTGAACTTTTTGAAGTGAAACTTATAATGCGACTTCCAACAAGGTTGCGTTAAACGTTTAACGCTACCATGGAGAAAGCACTGTTGCGTTAAACGTTCAACGCTCCTGGGGAGGGGGAATAGAAAGAGACAGAGCGAGAGTGAATGCGTGGCACTCGAACGCATGCGCGTAGTATACCTGTTACAGGCCAGCGCGAGCGTCAGCAACGAGTAGCGTCCAATATTCCAACGCAAGAGGGAGAGAGAAAGAAAGATACACAAAGGTAGAAAGTAAGAGAGAGAAAGAGAGTGAGTCGGTAGATCCTAAGTACATGCGCGTGGTATTCATATATATATATATATATATATATATATATATATATATTAAATTTTTAATCAGAGTGGAAACTGCTAAAACGAGTGTTTCACAGAGAATAATCTCTGGAATTGAAACACCCGGTGTGGATTCTTGAAAGCATCCACCATTACAGTGTTACGGTCACGGCTCAGATCTCGCGGTTGTCCTGTGCACGACGAGAAGACCGCGCGCCAACCAGTCCAGAGACCCCGCATCGCCCCTGACCCGTCGGGTCCCCAGATGTTCCGAGCCTGAGGGCAGGGTGCAACCTTTGAATATATATACTGTATAGAAGTCGCCAGCCCAGGTTAAAATTTCTAATACGGTTTTGAGGTAGTTGGTTAATTCACCGCCGCAATCGCCACCATCTCTAGGGCATCGACTTGTGGTGGTCCCTAGCGGACAAGTGTCGAACTCTTCAAACACCCCTTCCCCCTCCCGTTGAACGACGTTGAGCTGCAGTGAATGCTGGGTGAGGGGTGCGGGGAATGACAGCGGGCGACAGTGCTGCGCTCTAACGTGTAAATAACAACTAAGACGATACAGGGCGTTACGGCAGCGCACTGCAGCGGTGAAGTTCCCAAGCTGCTCATCATACGCTTCTGAAAAACGTAGAGTAAATCCTATCCACTCGCGACTTTCATACAGTATATATATTCAAAGGTGCAACGGAAAGGTTGCTTGTTGTCAAGGCGTGTGATGTTGGTGCTGTCACGACGCAGCCAGGCGGCTTGCCTGGAGCATCTCCTGACTTTTGTGCCCCTCGCTCCAGCACGTGTGCAGGGGGTCGTTACCACAACGCCGAAATACCATAACGCCGAATGTCAAAATTGACCACAACGCCGACATATAGAAAACTTCTGTGTACCACAACGCTGAAATAACAACTGAATGAATTTGTGTGTGTTTCTTAAATGTACCTTAACGCCGAAATACCACAATCAAACCTAACCTAACCTAGCCTAGCCTAGCCTAGCCTAGTCTAGCCTAACCTAACCTAACCTAACCTAACCTAACCTAACCTGACCTGACCTGACCTTTGTGGCAGTCCTGCAATGACATTTTTCGGCGTTCGTGTATTTCGGCGTTGTGGTACACAGCAGTTTTCTAGCTGTCGGCGTTGTGGTTAATTTGGCATTTCGGCGTTGTGGTATCTCGGCGTTGAGGACAATTTGGCATTTCGGCGTTGTGGTATTTCGGCGTTGTGGTGCGTCCCCGTGTGGGCAGGCACGGACGCCATGGCGTACGACGCCGCCAGGAAGGACCTCGGCCGCCGCCCTCGCTAGCTTGAGGGAGCTACCGGACATCGCGGAGGGCGTGCTAGTCTCTGGACGAGAGTATGGTTGCCTGCGATGCCGGCGAGCGGCAGGAGAGAGTTCTTCCGCGACGAGCGAGGAATCAAGGCCCCCGCCAACTTGGATTCTGCCAATTTTTTTTTGACGTGACAACGTCTAACAAATCGATGAACGCCGGCTGCACGCACGAAAAAGTGTCCCGTTACGATGTGTCCCGTTACGCTCATTGTACGCTTGCGCCGCATCTATCTCTCTTCCACTCGATTGGAACAACCATCGATTTTACTTTTCCGAGGCACATTAAACTTGAAACACTCCCATTCGTTTCTTACTTTTCCTATCATCGTCATATCCTTAACAGAATAACACAGATTGGAAGAAGTTAAATAGCAAACATGTATAAAGTTTATAGTTAAAATAATCTGTTCGTTAATGTAATAAACATTATTGAATTAATGAGTGCAAATAAAAGTGAATTTATCAAATAAATTGTAGATTTCATTTCACTCCTTCTTTGTATCCATACAAAATAGTGATAATTCAATAAAAATTATTCAATTTTATTCATAAAAGTATGCAATCATTTCATCAATGTTTTGTTATGACGTTGTCACGTTAAACTATCGTCCGTAAACCGACTTTACAGACAACCAATTTTTAACTTCTTTTTTGCTACTAATTGAACTATTTATCCCAATTGTCGCAACCTCATATTTACCAACAGGCTCTTGGTCTGTTAACGCCGCGAGGAAACGACTCGCTGTTTCGCGCGGGCGACTACAACCGTCGTGGTAATCACACCGGTCCTCTAGTCCTATAGTCCTCCCGTGCCGCGTTGACCCAAAAATAAAAATAAAACATTAACACGGAAGCTTTATTGCAAGCGGTATCAAAATTTTTTTGGAAATGCGAGGTGGCGAGACTTCTAAGATGATATCGGCGAAGCGTAGAATTGTCGCGGGCATGCGAGTGTGGCAGACAAGCGGGCTCGGACCACAACAGACGGGTGGTAAATTTTATGAATTAGTTATTTAAATATGTTGGCCGATGTACATAAAACTTTTTTTTTTGAAAATTAAGAGATAAATGTAAATTTTGGTTTGGTAAATAAATAAGTTTATTAGTTGGGCTATTCTTTCTAACCGTGTTTCTCCCAGTTCGTAGCTGATTTGGATGATAACTGTTACTTTCATCAAAACATCTTATCAAAGGATAACAATTTTTTTTTGCAGTTAAATAAGGAATTTTTGTTAATTATTATTTAACGTGCATATGTATTTATTGGGATTTTTGTTTGCTGAGATCTGACTGAGATACCACCCGAGCATGTACTTCGAGCACGCTGCAAGCCAGTTCATGAACAATACAGGCTGGGTACCGTGACCTCACATCGCTATTGACCGTGCACGCTAGATGTTTATAAAAATAAATTTACCGTATCCCGTCGAGATCTGGCGTGTTTCCTGTTCCGCGCGTGCGTGAAGCCGCCTCCTTCCATCCGGCGAGATTTCTCTCGTTCGTGCCACCGCAATAATTGCTTTTCAGATAACTCGGACTTTTCGTGGCAATTGAACGCGTATAGTCTGCTCGAAAAAAAAGGTTAGGCCCTCGCGGTAGAAGGATAGTCCACACGAAAATTGTGTGGACCTCTAGGTCATGGCGAATCTAATATATAGGTATATATCGCTACACCCCACATAGGTCACGAGATAAAGTCCCGAAATTAAAAACTCCTTTTTTGGGAGTCAACAAATTTTAATTTTCAGCTGCTAACTTACATAATGTTTTTGACTCCCCACTTCGGTTTATAGTTAATTATTAAATATAAATACTAGATAGGCTAGTTAGTGAATGTCCCCTTAAATTATATGAAAATCATTTTTGAAAAGTTTGGAAAATTTTTAATTTTTATATTATAAAACATCGGCACGCTCCTGTATAATAAAATAAGTATTTTGGCGTGGATAGATATCATAAACGCCAAGGAAACTCAAGAAACCATGCACGAAACTTATTATTTCGACTTACGATAATCTAGATTTTTAAAAAAAATTTCAAACAGTTTACTCGTATCCCATTAATTTTACCATCAATGTATTTCTTTATCGTTCCGCCGAATTTTCGTAGACTACTTATTGTTTCCTTTGCAATTATTACCGAATAGCTGTCAATTTCTGTACCAGCCAGTACCACGACGGGTTGCCAGTTCTGTGACGGCTATCCCAAAGTAATGGCGTGAATTTCTGTAGCGGCAAAATATGTAATCAATTTATGTATTAAAGGCAAAAATCTTGTCTCAGGTAAGGACAGTAACTTCTGTGCCGCTGGTTAAAAGTTGAGTTATTGCCACAAGATAAGTAAAATAAGATGTACATTTCTATAAACTTCAGTACTGCATAGATATTGAGCGCTGATGGTTGGTTCATATTTACGTAATAGTCTATTGTTTTAATTAAAATAGGAAAGAGTCGATAACCTACTTGTATGAGACTGTTAATATGCCCTTGAGACATTTTCACGTTGTTAAAATATTGTCTTATATACAATCGCATTACACAATATGCTTCTTTAATGCCTTAGTAATGTAGGTATAGTTTCACGTGACACACAAATCTTTTTTTCTAAAGAACACTTCAAACGCTACTCGAACTTTGTTTTACAGATATATGTAGATAATAAACACATTCAAGGAAAAATAAATGAAAACTAACATCACACTACCACCTACTTACAAATTAAAACATAATTCCGGTACACATTTCTCCTTTCCACTTACGCTGAGTTTCAAACACATGGCTTTCCTAATACATGCAATATACCAACATTTAATGCAACTTGTCGGACTCGTTATATTATTACTCCTTATACAGCACAATAAATATAGTGTTCATTATATTTATATATTCCTAGAAGCTGAAGTACCTGGAACTCTCCGATGTAAAGTTACTTCTTTTTTTTATATATATAGAGGGAAATTTGAATACAGAAAAATTTTAATTTTTTTTTATTTCATAAATTTAAACTCTTGGTGATGGAGGATGTGGGTAGTTTTTTTTTTCTTTCAAAATCGGATGTAGACAGTATTTTTTTGTCTTATTTAGAATGTCATAAGTGTGCAAAATGTAATCAAGAAGTACCAAAATTCTTTTTTAATGGGTCAGAATGTATGTCAGGTTTGGTTTTTCTAAATGTTATGTAATCAGACATCATCCGTAATCTTTTTTTAAAATTAGATTTAAACAGTATTTTTTTTTTGTCAAGCGTGCAAAGATTCGCAAAGAAGTATCAAAATTGTGATCTTGAGGGTTTGAGAAGATTGGGCACCGATTGCTCGGACCTTGGAACGGATGGGGTCTGATGCGAACAACTTTTTTTTTCGTGCCGGGGCACACAAACGTAATCGTTATCTTTGCGGCGATAATGGGCCGCTCGTGAGTGATGGGGCACGGGGCCCACGCCCTCTCACTTTCCGTGGACTGCGGCGGCGACCCACATCGCAACTCTCTGACTCGCTGACTCTCTGACTCCCCGAGGCCGTGGGGCCGCAGCGGTCCGCTTTCTCCCCTCGCGCGCACCCGCTGTCCGCGGACACTTGTTCGGGGCTCGAACCCAGCCTGCGACCACTCCTCTCGCCGCCTGCTCCGACAAAAAACAAACACAACAAGGTTGCTGCACATTTCTCCTATAATCTGTCCTGCCGGGGTGTTTTCTGACATCGATGGCAAATTGGTGACTAGAAACCGGTTTAGTTCTCAGTTTATTTTTATTAGCTTCAAAAATTTTGAAGTGCATTTTAACACACACACACACACACACACACATATATATATATAAATCAAAGGAAAGGACTGAAATGTGTGGAAATGTTATCTACTGGTACATATTAATGTGAAATAACCGAAATAATCTTAAACGATACAAATAATGGAACTGAAATAAATCCAATTGTACGGAAAAGAGTCGGAAACCTAATACATCAAACCAAATCACTCCATACAATGGAAATAAATATAAATATATATTTATATATTAAGTTGCTGTTTTTCTGTAGTTTAATATTTCTGATGATTATAAAACACATACATTATAAACTCGGAAAGGTTTTTTTTATATCTTGGGTCATAAATTAAGGATCAGTCTCATATGTTTTTTTCGCGTCATTACTTTCGTTCGTTGCATTAGATTTTTAATTAATGCAATTATTATTGCGAATGAAAATCCACGCGTATTTTTCTCGCCCGGGGCAGGGTCCGCATGGATGGAAAGGTGGCTGACACCCAGCAGGAGCCGAGGGACAGACCTGTCGTTCCGACCAGCCGGAAGAGTGCGTGAGGCGAGGTGAGATGGGGTGAGGAGCAGCGACGGAATGAATTGGTGCGGAAAATGGGAGTGCCCCGAGAAAACCCCCGCGGGCTACGGAAACGTCCGCCACGTTTCCCCTCTTGACGAAAATCCGGGTTCGACCTTTCTCCGGGAGGGGGTGGGGAGGGGGAAGGGAAGACGAGGATTCCAACCACTCGACCGCCGCGTCTCTTGTCATTAAGTGAATACCTGTTGGAAATATTTGTGACAGAACAACAACAAATGCAAGGGAGGTTGTCGAGTTCCGCAGGGTTGATGATGTTGAAGTGGGCTAGAGCATAAAGTAGATCGCAGGTTTGCTATATATAATATCTTGTGATTTTAGGCCCTATATACTGCGTATATATGTTTTCAAAGTTGAATCGCGTCGACGAGGTGGATTTATCCCCATTTCAACTCTGCTTCGCTGCAGGCATATTCTGGGTTGATACATAAAATTGCACAGAAAATAATTTTATGTTCTTTTACAAAGTATTTCCTTTTTGGAAAACCAGTTGCCAAGATATAGTTTTTGATACCACGAGAAAGATATTGTAACTTTGTACAACGCATAGATATGTTTTTTTGTTGTTGTTGCATATATTAAATAAGTTTCTCGAGGTAATACAGAGTATTTATTACTATAATTGGCCATTAATTTTATTTTTTAATTGATGTTTAATTCAAGCATAATTACTTTAAACCCTGGGGGAAAAATCGTATATACGGCAAATTGACTTTATTTTGTTTTATTAAGTGCGCAGTTAATAATCGAAAATATTCAAGGAACGGTTTAAAAAGAACTTATGCTATTGGAGGTACAGGGACAACAAACAGTATAAATGCTTGAGTAAGAATCCGAACCCGGTATTACTAGTTGTTTTCACGTAAAAGCACGGATGTACAAATACCTGTTATTTTACATTAATCTTTCGATTCCATTTACAAAACAAGTTATCAGTGTGTTGATTCCCCAACCGTGGTGCTGTACGTAAACCAGAAAGTGTTACGACGTGTGATGTTATAAACGAGCGCAGAGATCCTTTAGTGTGTCGATCGTCTGACTTTTTAAAGTGAAATCACGCCTATGATAATAAACCACTTCGACGGTTTAATGCGCCGCGTAATTACGCGGATTGTTATTGTTATTTTTATTATTTGATGCAGCGCAGAGCGAAAACGTCGGCACAACCCGCCACCCGGACGCTGCTTGACCTCGAAAGGCAAGACGGTTTGAAATGGGGATGTATAGGGACCGGGAAAAATTCGCGAATTCATTTCGCGATAGGCTAAAATACAAATAGTTATACCTCAGTGCTGCCTCTGCTATTGGCTCACCACTCACCTGGATGACTCTGGGCCAATGAGAAACACCCGACCAAAGCTTTATAAGAATCACAGGCTGCTACGTTGGGACGTCTCACAAGACAGCAGCCAATGAGTGGGTGACATTTGACCGGGTGTTACGTAGAACTATGGAGTTAATCCTGCAGGTCATCGAACCCGCGAATTTTTCCGGTCCCTAAGGGATATAATCTCTTTCTTCACCGAGAACCGCGGGTTGTCGAAGTAACTCTAGAGAGACTGCTTTGGGGCGTTGATCGCGGACGTCCGTGAACACGAGGCGACTCGTAAACCAGGGCGTTAAAACCCCCGGGAAAGTTTATTCGGTGGCGACAAATCGTCCAAATTCGGAGAAACGCCACGCATTTAGTCTGTAGAACGCCCATGCACCTGACGGGAGTAATTTAGCGCCGCACGTAAACCAGAAAGTGTTCCTCCGTATGGTGTTATAAACGAGCGCAGAGAACCTAAATGTGTCGATCGTCCTGACTTTCTGAGTGAAATCACGCCCGTAATAATAAACCACTTTGGACGGTTTAATGCCCCGCGTAAATACGCGGAATTTTTTTTTTTAATTTTTTTTTGTGGCAATCTCGTTTTCCCTCCGGTTGGATTCCGAGTGGCCCTCTTTCCAAACGACTCATCGCGACTGTTTTTAACTGTTTCGTGGTTAATGTCCTGGTCCCATCATTCGACGCCCAGCATCGCTCGGGGGTTGTCCCGCGTCTTGGAGGACGTAAAGTTATTTCCGGCGATGACGACACTCCATAAGCGGGGCGTCCAAAGAAGGGTTGTGTGTGTGTGTGGGGCTGGCTGTCTGGGTTAGGGGGGGGGGGGGATAAAAATCCCTGGCCCCGCTTGAGTTTCGAGAATTTTTTTTTTTAATGCTTGAGTTGTCCCTAATAGCAGGACTAAATTTAAGACTATTTGGCTAATAGGTTCCAACAAGAGTCGAGACCATTTACAAAAAAAGTATTTATTTCTGAAGTTCTGGTAGAAATTCATTCTTAACCACAATAAATATTTAAAATTTGTTTTTTTTTAAATTGTATTTTAACGCGTTATTAGCAAATTAAAAACGAATAAGTTAATAGGAACTATTTTATGAACTGCTATTCGTTCACGTAATTTAGTTCACTGAGATTTTTTTTTAAAACAAATCACAGCATTCTGTTGACAGGTTCATTTTACAATGCACAAGCTTGTACAAATATACAAAAAAATATATTTATTAACATGCTCCAGTCTGTAAGTGCCGCGAGGAAAGAACTTATTATTCAACGCGGGCGTCTACAACTATCATGATAACTCACTTAAAGTGTTGGAGTAGTTAAAGCTAAGTCCTGTGCCATGACAAATTAAAAAATATATATATAAATGGCACGGAAGTATAGTAGTATAGTATAGTATAGTAGTATAGTAGTTTTATTGTCCAAGTCGACTACAAAAATACACAATTATATTGTACATGTAGTATAGGACTCGTCAAGAATATTAAACATTATGAATACAAATTTAAGTACAATCATATACACATAAAAACAAATAATGTATGTACATCATATAATAATAATACATTTTTAGCATAGCTTTATTGCAAGCGTTGCAAAATTCTTTGGGATAGCGAGACGACGAGGTCCAATCTCCCCTCAAGGAGAAACGCCGTGTTGGTTCGCTCGCCAGCAGCGCAGATGTGATGTGAAACCAACCTTGCCGAGAACACGTGGGCCGGGACTTTACGTGGAAGCAAGGCGCCGCCGACCTTGGAGCAGTGATTGGCTTTCCCAGGTGCGCGTCGTAAAACTAGTCGGCTTACCGCGCAGTTCCGACCAATCGCAGGAGCTGTCACTTCGCGGAACTGCGGAATATGTTTTTTTTTTTTTTTTTTTTAAATTTATTTTTCAATTAGTTTTGTAGCTAGAGATCTCCTAATGCTTCCTTGAATTGTTCATGCGTGGGCAAACATTATTAACTTCGATTTTAAACTTACTTGGAACTGACTTGAACCTGCGGCAGTTGCCCTGCCGGCTGAGGTAGTGAGGGGCCACGACTCTTTGTCGCGTGTTTTTGAGCTCTTAGTTCGCGCGTGTAGTGGAGATTGGTTCTTTGAAATCTTCCCAGATCGCCTGGATGCTTTGCACGGCCCGGTCGCTGTCGATTCTGTTTTGGTGGTTTAATTATTGTTTCCTCGTTTTGTCTAGTCATGACTATACATATTTGGTTTCGCTTACCAATTATGCATTTGTTTACCATTTTTGGAAGGTATAACTCTTGTTAGAAAACACACACACACACACACACACACACACACACACATATATATATATATATATATATATATATATATTGTTTGTCTGCGAAGTTCTTGTATCCTATTTGTGTTGTTAACCCTTTGAGTCGCTCTTGGTCAATTCCTAAGGTATACATAATTTTAATTAATTGATTGTAACTAAACAATTTTTGTGTGGAAATATTACATCATAATTATATTAATGTATAATTATTGTATAGTAATTAATAAAAGTGAAATAAAAAATATTATATGATGTCCACTAGAATGTAGGTATACCTTAACCCACACATTCAAGGTTTGATAAACTCCATGTATCATAGATATATAAATTGTTCACTAAAGTGGGCGAGTATACTGAAAGGGTTAACTAGAAAAAATCTTATGCCAGAGAACCCTCATGTTTTTGCATACAAATAGTTTAGGTTTTGTGAGTTCTTATACTCAGCAAGGTAATTTGACATTTGTTTTAGGATTGCGCCATTTTAGCCAACGTTTACATGGACATTTATGTTTTTAAGGCAAGACAACGTGTGTGGTATTGATGGTAACGCAAGACATGTTGAAGAAAACATGGATAGAAATTGAGTATGACCGGACCAATAGGAACAGGTAGAGTGTTGCGAAAAATGCTTGTAACTGAATGGTGACTATGTGAAAATGTTATGTAGATGTGTAGTAAACTAAAACTTTCATTAAAACCTTTTTTATCATGAGTTTATTTATTTTTAATGACCATAGGGCACTTTTCCGGACACGCTTCGTGTGTGTGTATGTGTGTGTGTGTGTATATAAATACATACACACATATTGCTGTAGTTAGTGTACATGCTCATTGTTTGTGTAAATATATGTCGCCAGTTGTAAATGTAAGTTTAAATACCAAGAAGTAAACAAACCCCAACAGCTCTAGCATATTTACCAAATAATTAGAATATAACCTTTGCAGTTTTTATAGAATTTTTCTTTGAGCACAAGATTAAAAATACAGCAGCACGCGTAGGATTAAAAATACACTAACACCCGTGGAGTCTGCTGCCACATACATTTTGAGTAAAATACCAAAAAAAATTTTTTTCAAAGTGTGTGCTAAGGAGTAAACGGTATTCCATAAGGAAAAAAAAATCTAAAACATACCATAAATCGAGCAACTGTACATAATGTATAACAGATTCTTAATCTGCGGAGCACGACTTGATTCTGGAATCGCAATAGTGCGATTGACGAGTCGCTAACTAACTATTATTCAAACCATTCACGTTCGACGGATTGGCGACATTAGTGCGAATATAAATTCGTACGTGATGAGACACTACCTATTAGAACGTTTTCTATTCGCGAAGTTATTGAAACGAGAGCCAGATTTCGTGTTCCGTTGATGTTAACCTGCTGCTTTGTAAATACAATAACAATCGTTTAAAATCTTTTAAGGTTTTGTTTTCTAAATTTGCCTGTTAAAAAATGCGTACGTTCAAGTAAAATTATTATATTTTTTCCCCGAATAATTGTTCCTTTCGCCGCGCGGTTAAAAGCCGCGTGTTCACAATGACGCGATATTTCGCTGTCCCTCCCCGGTAGTTTCTCCTTCGCTCGCAACGCTGATAACGTCTAAGAGCTCAGGGCGCAGCCACTAGTCTGGTCAGCTGTTAAAGGCGGGAGGGGGGGGGGGGGTGAAGGCGGTGTCTATGCTGGGATGGGTAGCCTCAGCCTCTGGTCATAGCTTGATCTCTGACACCTCTCCTGTTTCGCGCATACGACGTATTCCGTATCCACGACCGTGGGGGCCCCTGGACGGTAGGGCTTATGCCTAAGAGGGCTGGGTCAACAAAACAAAAGGGGGAGCAATCCCTTATGCAGTTTACTTTCTGTTGTAGTCCCCAGCAGAAACACGAAGCAGGCGTCACCAGACAGCACGAACTACTCGCCGGGTGGTGGGGGTGGGGAGGGGGCAGGTGGACGCGAAGTACTTTAAACGCAATTCGCAGTCTGCTGTAAAAAAATATGAGGGACCGTAAAAGTTTTTTTTATTATTATTTACGTCCAGCCGCGTGAAAGTGCTACGAGCTCATCCACGCCGCAAGGCGGTCGTAAATTCGGGTCCCGCCGCTTACCGATTCAAGGGACGTTCATGCAGATGCGAAAACAAGGGGCAAGGGGGGCTATGCACTCCGCGTATACAAATAATAGATATTGTGTCTGAGGGAGGGTTCATCAGACGAACAACAAGCACTATAGTTTTCGCAACGTGACGCGCAGCAGTCAAAACTGAAAAGAAAAAAAAAAGGGGGTGGGAGAATTCATCAGGCAAAGGTGACTTTCATGTCAGCATCGTTTGAAAAAAAATTTATCACTATTAAAAAAAAATTGTCGACGCCGGCTAACCTGTACCACGAGGTGCTTTGGCGGCGTTCGTGTACGCAGCATATACTCGATTTCATTTATTCACTCCACAGACTTTGGCTTGCAAGAATCATTCTGAACCTTCAAAAACTTGTCGAGTCCTCAGAAAGCACACACTTTATTATTCCTTGTTCAAAACAGACGTCCGGGCTTCCGAAGTGGTTTTCGACGGAGATCCAATTAATGACAGGTGTCTGATCCTGCATTCTGTCGTTTGGCACATATTTGTAATCCGGCACTAATCGAGCCAATCCCGTTCTGATAATTTTTTATTATATATTTTTGATTCCAGGTGCTGTCCTTAATCGCCACAGGTCGCGTTAAACCTGCGTTGTCTACGTTCATTGTTAGCTCGAAGTTCATTGTAACTGTCGGTGTTCATTTCAGTAGTGTTTTCCCCGTTTTCTAACGGGTTACATTTCCATTTTTTTTTTAAAAAAGAAGAGATCTTAATCATAGACGCGTCATGATACTTTTTTTAACAGAAATGTTTATCTGTATTTTTTCCCTTATAGTGCAGCTTATTACAACTTTATTTAAATGTAATTTTACTCTAAATTAATTTTTCCCTTGGTATTACCTTTAAAGAACTTACGGACGTTCACTAATACGATAAAAAAATTAAAGCTATTAAATGGATGTCATTTCTAAATTTATGGACACGTAACCTCCTATAACTAGGGGCATGCACATTTCGCGAAAAGATTCTGAGACTAGCTGAAAGTTAAAACAATGTACTATCGTTTGTGTGTCATGATTGGGTGGGTTTCTTTCAGGTACATGTCGATTGTAAACCACCAATCACAGCTATTCAGTGCGGAAGCAAACGCGTCCTGAGTGGCTCGGCCAAACGAGGCAACGACTCCCCTCGCCGACGGCCGCCAATCACAAGGAAGAAACCGCTGGTGCGGGTATACCTTGTTGTAGTCTAACAGGCATTCAGATTTATTCGCGAAAAATTCCTGCACCTACCTAAAACGTATAAAACGCATTTTTTGCTTGTTAATCTGTATTTTAAGTACGAGGTCTTGTTTGTTTTTTTCGAGTGTATTAAACAACGTTTTAACAGAGCGTGCTCTCTTACAAAAAAAATTTCACCTTCAACTAACAAGAACCCTGGTTAAAAAATAATCCAGCAATCTTCGTAAACTGAGATTTATTATTTCTTCCACGCGTGTACTTAACGTTGTTTACTACGAAACACACAATACTTAGTAGCTTATAGGGATATCCGGTTGTCTGAAATTACGACGAAATCTCGTGAAATTCCGACGAAATCTCGGTTTTAACTTGAAGCAAATTTTTCGCGTGAAAGTCCGTGAATGTAATGTAACTTCTAACATTGCAGCGAGTAAATGACAAGGGTGCTTGCTGCTGGTGGTACCTCCAAGACTCTCCGGAGAGCAGGTTTTATTGTTTTATGGACTCGGTGTTCATAAATTAGTCAACCCTAGGCAGGAGCATGCCCTCACTCGTCACTGTCGACCGGGGAGATTCTGCGCATGCGCGCTGGAAGCACACCCACATCTGGCAATAATATTGTCGCTCTCTGTCGCTCTCTTCA
The DNA here is from genome assembly GCF_032445375.1 of Bacillus rossius redtenbacheri. NCBI lineage: Eukaryota > Metazoa > Arthropoda > Insecta > Phasmatodea > Bacillidae > Bacillus > Bacillus rossius. The sequence goes on along the minus strand of NC_086336.1, from coordinate 48,621,385 downwards.
TATACACACACACACACACATATGTATACATACACGCTCTATTGTAAACATGTGCAATTCTTCTCTACACGAATGCGATCACAACCCCTGCATGATTATTTATTTTGATTAAATATATATTATTATTATTATTAAATATCTGGAAAGAGAATGTAACATGTAGGGGGTCTGCGAATATTCGAAAAATATTCGATACATTCCGTGAATAAACCGATATTCGTTTCAACATTTCAAAACAATTTTTTTTGGTTCGTTACCAATAGATACTGTAAACGGGAATCAATCTAAAAAAAAAAAAAATGATTTGAACATCAATGAATTCAAGATGATTTATTGAAAAAAAATTGGATTTGGTAAATCGAAAAATGTTCGATCTTTGTGAATGATTAGTTATTTAACGTGAAATTCGATTCGAATTAAAAAAAGAATGCAGGATTCGCAGGAGCCTATAAGCAAGTTTGCGGACGTCTTCTCCGCGCGCCCTTGGAGAGGCGAAGTGGCGCACTTTTTCCTGAGTATGCGAAGCGAGGTGTGCTTTCGCGTGAAGACTGTCGCCCAGGTTAGCTGCAAGAGTGCATGCAGCTTACAGCTTAAAACACCCGGGGGGGGGGGGGGGAGAGATAGAGAAAGAGAGAGAGAGAGAGGGAGGGAGAAATCGGCAGGGCTTTTTTTTTTTGGTAATGCAACCTTTTTCATGTGAGAGGAGTGTCCATGGTGCCGTACAATAATAAACTATTTTTAAAAGGAAGATCACAATTTATTTAAAAAAAAAAAATTAAAAAAGGCCAATTGTTTATTTTAAAGGGTTAAAATGCTATCAACAAAACTGTTAATTTTTTTAAAAATATATTTTTGATTATTATTTCCCCACTACGGGAAATGAGCGGTCGGGGAGGAGCATATATTCCAACCTCCTCGATTCCCCTCTGGATACGCCCTTTGTTGGATTATTACATTTTCGTACTGAGAATGGAATTCCCGCGTATGCTTAACTATGCGAGCATTACTAATTATGTATACGGTATTTGCTGCTTGTATAAAGGGTAGACAAATATTCGTAATTAAAATATTTGTCCGACTTATTGCGTCACTGTCACTAACTAGAGATTTATTTCCTGTGTTTCGGGGTAATGCATACAACTTTACATTCTACAGTCCCATTTTTAAATTTTTATTTTGTCCATAAACTTCATTAATTAGCAAAAATATTCGGCATGATTGGTGAGATGAAAACAAAAATGCCGAGTTAAAGCAGATAATAACTCGAATGAACAGATTTTCTAAGGTTGTATAAAGTACTGACAATATTTTTTTTTTTACTGTTGTTATATTAAAAAAAAGAAGGTGAATTAAACTCTGAACCAACGTATGATTTTACGCGGGAAATTTTTTTTCCCCATGGCCGTTTCGGTGTCATATCAGGCACTCCTTTAAATTATGCTTCGTAATGCACTAATGAGGTCGAAGTGTCTGTAATAAATTACAAATGTTTATGACCAATAATAAAAAAAAATCAGAATTTTAAGAGGGCGTCCTTCGAATTCCCACATCTCTCTCTCTCTCTTTCTCTCTCTCTCTCTCTCTCTCTCTCTTTCTCCTTCCCCCCCCCCCCTCCTCCTCCAACCCCCTTTTCAAGCAGTTTCGTGTCTGGACACGCGAGCGTTGTTGGCTGACGGCCGCAGAGACTCCGCCGGAATCCGCGGGCCCGGGCGTCGAACCCGCGATACGCCCGGCCTTCCCGCCGCCGGTCTGACCAGTTCCGGCCCGCCCCCCGCCCGCCCCCCGCCGCCCCCCGCCGCCCCCCGCCGAACCCCGCCGAACCCCGCCGAACCCCGAGGGCGTGTCTGCCTGCTCGGGGTCGATCGACCCTTGGTTCGTTGCCAGCTGGGGCAGCCTGCTGCGTGTTCGTTGCGAGACAAGTCGAAAAAAAAACCTCTGTACGACCCGTGGTCTGAACTGCTTCCCACGTCTTCGGAGCTACAGACAGGGTTCATACTCCCTCTTTTATATCATTTAAAAAAAAAAAAATCCTTAACTTGTCTTCAATTGAATAAGGCCCCCCCCCCCCCACCCCCCAAGAGTCCTTAAATTTCCACTAATATTCCTTAACACAAACTCCCTAATAAATACCGATAGCGTGCAAATAATGATCAAACGTGGGTATTTTAATGTTAATTTGGTTTCCTGCCGGCAGCAGAAAAAGAAAACATGCAATTTCGGGCCACGAGATAAGATTTTATCTAAAAAAATGATTAGCATCTCACGTTTAAGCTATAAAGTAAATGTAATTAGTGATCAAATTATTATGTTAGGGCTATAGATTTAAGATACGCTCTATGTTTGGGTCAGATATGAGCTCCAGAGACAATTATGTGTAGTATGGGCTTACGTATTGGAATAACCCACAAAATTATTTTTTTGTGCAATAACTATCCATTTAACATTATTTTCTTGAGGTATTTTGTGATATTAAAAATAAATAGTTTTCGACCTTTTGATAGTGGTAATGGGTCCTTAAATATCCTTAATTTTGATTTCGCATTAAGCTACGAACTATGTGAGATGAAGAACAATTTTATTATAAATAATAGAGAAAATATTTAAAATGGACAATGATCGTTTTGATTATGTTTATTGAACAAAGTTATACAACAAACGTGAATTTGGTGGCTGATGCAAAATTATTTTGGTGGCTGATGCAAAATTATTTCATTGAATTAATTGAGGGTAGTAACAGGTCACCGAAATAATGTAGAAAATAAAGTTGTTGCCCCCAGTTATTTCAATGAATTGATCTAGCAAAATTCGTGGTGTTGTATAACTTCATTCAATTAAACATTATCCAGACGCTTGGTGATCCATCTTAAATACTTTCTCTATTATTTACTTACAGAAATGTTGTTCAGCTACAACTTCGAAAGCATATACCCGCCTTGGATAGCGCTAAACACCTAAGTCGTATGGATATTTTCAACTTATTTTGTCGAGATAAAAACTGCAGCCGAAGTTTATCGTTCGAATTCACACTCATATTTAGAGACCTGAAAAATTCGCGGGTTCATTTCGTGTTATGCTAAAATTAAAATAATTATACCTTAGTGCTGCTTCTGTCATTGGTTCACTGTTAATCTGGAGGACTGAGGGCCAATTAGAGACCCTCACTCATAGAAGTGTCGAATCACAGGCCACCCAGTCGAGACGACTCACAAGTCAGCAGCCAATGAACAGTTGCGGCTCACAGAGCGGCTGTGGTTCGTGTGCACGCATGCGACTGAAAGAAGACCCGACCAGTCACGAAACACTGACGTTGCCCACAGTCTTTTGACTCACAACTTGTAGAGACCTGCAAAATTCGCGGATTCAGTGACCTCCAGGATAGACTCTACTACACTCTACACACTCGGGCAAATGCCACCTGTTCATTGGCTGCTGACTTGTCAGTCGTCTCGACTGGGTGGCCTGTGATTCGACACTCCTATGAGTCCTATCTCTAATTGGCCCTCATTCCTCCAGATTAACAGTGAATCAGTGGTAGAAGCAGCGCTAAGGTATAATTATTTGAATTGTAGCATATCACGAAATGAATCCGCGAATTTTGCAGGTCTCTAACAACTAGTCTCGAAATATTTTCGTTAAAAATACTTGGCCCTATGAATCATGGGTAGTTTGACACGCCACGGAACACAATAATAAAAATAAGAAATTCACACAATGATCGTAATCCAACCGTATTCAATAGCCAGTCAACAATACTCATCGACTTGTCCGTGTAAAAATTGTTTGAAGTTAGCCTAGTACCAAAAAATAACGCGAATTTTCAGTTTTCCCAAAATACTTAAAAATCCCATTCTTCTTGGCGTTTTGATAACTAAATTTTAGTTGATTTACGAATCATATATAAAAATGTTTTACTGAATAGGCCACATATAAACGTTTTAATCTAACTGTATCACACAACTGTACAAAGGTTATATTTTCATTCTAGGACTGTGATGTAAATCATTAAGTAAACTCTCGTCAAGTTCATAAAACCATTTATAAAGAACTACCTGGAGTTTTGAATTTACATGTAATTAAGATAAAACATACATTTCTAGAAGAAGAAGAAGAATTTTTATTATACTTTAAGTGTTATCAAGTCTTGCACAGAAAACCATTTTCTGTACTTTTACAGAAGATACCTTTGTAAACCAATAGCCAAGAAAGATATCGTGACTTTGTACAACACATTGCTGTTGTTATTTCTGCATATATGAAATACGTTTTTTCGAGATAATACGTACTGAGTATTTCTTACGTAAATTGGCGCATAATTGTTTCAACGAAGCATTTTTTTTAAACCATGGAAAAGATAATCTAATATTCATCAATTTGGCTATATTATGTAGTACCGTGCTTATTATGTGCGCAGCTAATATTAGAAAGCTATTCAAGGAAGAGGTTACAAATAACTTTAACAATTGGACTTATTGGAACAACTCAAAGTAAGAATCCGAACATAGCATTACTGCGAACATTATTTTGCAGTGATACAGTTGGTTTCATGTAAATGTACAGATTTACTAATACCTGTAATTTTACATTAATATTTTTGTTGCATTTACAGCAAAAAAAAAAATAGTGTTCGTACGCTATATTAATCTGTTTTAAACCGCTCCTAGGTTGGTGGGCCTGCCCGAAAGGCGAAGTGAGCCGATGTTTTATTGGCGACACGTAACCACTTCGTCAGTAGTCGGCGCCGTGTTTACGAGTTGTGCTCGCGTTTGAGGGGGGGGGGGGGGGGGGTGGAGCGAATAAACTTGCCACGCGCCGTATTTTCGCGTGGTTAACGCCCTGGAAAGTTAAGAGCAGCAACTGTCGGTGAGCAGTGAATAACACTTAGACCGCGACAGTAAAGGACGGGTTGCCGGCTCCAGGAGATTATTTGTTTTTGGAAGGCGTAAAACGGCGCAACTTCTCTCATAAAACCCGCCAATGCCGGTACTTTGTGGGTCGCAGACTTCGCATAGTGGGAGGTTTATTATTAGTGTTCTTCCCAACACTAAAATTCATATTGAATACGAGGATTCGTTAAACATTATATTTCAAACCGTGAATATATAATTTTTATGAAACATTTCAGATTTCGGAACTTTAATATTTCGTGTTACATATTTCATAAACGTTTTAAAGTCCCAATTCATTGCTGAAAGTTTTTTTCCACTATAACGTATTCCAATTATTATTATTTTTTTACTTTCGAATATATATGCACAATTTTTCTTGCCGAAATTGCTTTGCATTGGATCAGTGCGATGACGTCAGTAATGGGTAGTAAATTGCAGAGACTGCGAAAATTGTGTTAAGCTCGATCTAAAAGAAAACGGAACCAGTTAAAAATTTTTTTTATTTCAGTGGACTGAAGTCTGCAGACAGTTGCGAACGGCAGTGTGGGGGTGTTAAGGTGGCGGGGGGATAAATCCCCTTGAAAATCCTAAAAATCTATAATCTTCACCGACAAATGTAAATAATTTTAAAGCGAACAGTAAGGCAAATGGTTCTATCCCGCCCGAAATGAAATTTTGCGTACACGGGAGAATTAGACATTACTGTCGAGAATTGTGGTTTCTTAAATTATGTTGCGTCAATTATTTCTTTGGATGAATTCAAAATTTTAAATAAATTTGTAATTAAATTATAACAGTTCATACTATTTCAATAAATGTTTATATAGCGCTCGGGCTTTCTGTCTACCCATCGATACACCCATTTTGGGTTATATAGGGGGTAGTGGTGTCCCGAGGGGAAAATAAAATATTTTGAATATTACACTCAGGCACAAGAAAAAGGTCTCGGCGATCGAGGGCTCCACACCCCGGCGAAATCCTGGCCCTCGGACTCCGTGTCTTCGCCTGCAGACAGCAAATCGGGACTTTGAAAATTTCAGACCGGGGAGTAGGAAAACCTTATTTTTTATTAATTAATGGATTAAATACTAAAAAGTTAGGAATATTCACGACAATAAGTACAAACGAACAGTTACTTCAATACTGTATATATTACTTTTACACTTTCTTGGTTCGTGCTTGGATTGAACTATAAATTTGCCTGTAAGTTTCTAAACCATTTAGTAAACACTTTTTTTTTTTTAAATTATAAAACCTATCATGAACTGTATTGTGTTATGAATTTATTAATATCTTAATCGAAATTAAAAACCAATTTTTTTAGAAGAAAATTAATTTTAGCTTCAAACTTGCTGTTGGCATTCTCTTTGAAGGGGGGTTGTGTCATGCTTTACTGGAAGATACAGACTTCGGTGTAGTAGCCTGTAACACTAAACGTTTGATATTTTTTTTTTTTTTCGTTTTGTATGAATGTTTTCAAAAATGTCCACGAAGTAACGATTGGTTGAGGTTCAATGATGTCAACGTCGTGGCGCCAGATGTTAAATTGTATTTTTTTCTCCGGCGTGCCAATGAACTTGAACTTGTCGCCTCTTCAGTCGTGTGCCTTATCGAGGCCTGGCGCGACGACGAGGCGTGACCAGGCCGTTTGTCCGAGTCGGAGCGCGGGCACATCCATGCTCTGCCCGCCCCAGGGTGTCCACGAGGAAAAAAAAAATATTTCGTACCAACTTAAGCGAGAAAAAAGTACTAGATTTGAAAAAAAAGTACTAAATTATAATTTGTTATGGTTTTTAACAATTTAGAAAGTTATTATGACATTGCAATGCTCAAACTTAAATATCACCACACACACACACACACACATACATTCCATAGTTTTTTTAAAAAATAATTACGCTTAATAATAAAACATATTGGAGTTACTATAATATGATTATATTAAAGAAAAATGTACTAGATCTGAACGTAAATGTACTATACCACTTGTAAAAGTACTAGATCTAGTACGAAAGTACTAACTGTGGACATCCTGGCCAGCCCTCTGTACTCACGCGCCACATTATCGGCTCCCTGCGCCCGGCATTTTGGCGGGAGTAGCTGCGCGAGTGCGACGGAAGTTCGACGAACGGAAGTGTGTAACGAGACCACTGCCATCCGCCACATATGTAAATAATTAAATTAAACTCTCGTCAATGTGTTGCCATCTGTGGCGAATGGGCGGGAACCGGTAAAAAAAAGGGGGGGAAGGAGAAACGTTATAGTATTAACTGTTCAATGAATTCAAACAAGGCGGACAGTATTTTTATATTAATCCCTGGTCTAAAATCAGGTCAAAAAGGCATTTTATCGGAGTCGTTTCATTATATAGTTTTAAATTTTCGGTCCGCAAAATTGAATAATTTGATAGTCGCCATTAGCTGATCCGACAGTGAATTCTATCGGCGCGTGCGGAAACTGCGTGTGATTCACGGTAAGAAACGTATACTTATCACGCTCTGCAATTTTTTTTTTTAAGAATTCTGCGTTAAATTTCGTGTCCCTGAGTTTTTCGTATTTTAAGCGTATTTTGACCACGAGAACACTCGTTGCCGAGGTTAGATGTAAGTTATCACTAGGGGCATGCAGATTTCGCGAAAAGATTTCGAGACAAGCTGAAAGTTAAAACACTGTAGCATCGTCTGTGTTTCGTGATTGGGTGAGTTTCTCCCAGACAGTAACAACACCAATCACAGCAATTCATTGCGAAAGCAAACGCGTCCTGAATGGCTCGGTCAAATAAGGCAACGACTTCTCTCGCATACGGTCGCCAATCACAAGGAATAAACCACGGGTTTGGGGTATACCTTGTTGCAGTCTATTAAGCGTTCAGATCTTTTCGCGAAAAATGCCTGCCCCTAGTTATCACGTCTCTGGCGAGCTCTGAAAGACACGCTAATTTTTTTTTTTTTTTTTTGACGTGACGTCTAATAAATCGATGAACGCCGGCTGCACGCACGAAAAAATGTCCCGTTACGCACATTGTTCCGTTACGCTGTGTCCCGTCACGCTCATTGTACGCTTGCGCCGCGTCTATCTCTCTTCCACTCGACTGTTTATAAAGTGAAGTGAAAAGTTAATGTGGTTTTCATTGCTTATTACAACAACAATTTCTGCAATAAAGGTTAATTATTCTTGCATTTTAAAAATCTGATTACTAGTATAATTTCAAATAGGTATTTATTATTTTATTATTAAAATAAAAATTATCCAATTTTATTCATAAAAGTATGCAATATTTTCATGAATGTTTTGTTATGAGGTAAACTATCGTCCGTAAACCGACTTTACAGACAGCCAATTTTTTTTTATAACTGGCGCTCTCTTTATTTGATAATGGTGTTGGAATTGTCGGGGACTGTTGACCGCAATGAGTCTCCGCTCGAGTGCGTGGCTCCGAGCGCAGCATCGTCACAGTCGAGGTGTCTTGCGACGGTCGGAGGCTCGATGGTTTCGCGGTTTTCGTTGGATGTTCTACTTTACTTTGATAATTACCTCGCGTTTCTTTTGACATGTGGCGTGTCTCTTCCCCCCCCCCCCCCCCCCCTTCCTTTTTATTTTGAACTTACAATGCTCAGCGGAAAGCAATGGAGTGGAATCATATGCATGTCAGCGGCTTGGCGCGCGATTACTGAGACGGGAAATACTTAAGTTTTGTGGGGGGGGGGGGGGGGGGAGATAGATGAGAACTGAAAGCCCACATTCTCGTTTAACGAAGTTTTGGGTCATTGCAATATCCCATCATTTGATTTTAAACTGTTTTCGTAAAAAAAAAAACTATATAAATTAGTGCAATGCCTGAAGTTTATTTTTTTTTTCCTTGTGAATTCATTGGCTTTCAGTTTAAAAATAAATTATAATGACGTAGAATTTTTGCACAAGAAACTGTGTAAAATTTCGAGAAAACCGGGTTAAATTAAGTAAAACGTGTTTCTCCACTAAAATATGGCTAAATCCTACACAATGATATTTATCGCGGTTATGCGAACGCCACAAAGTCACTCTTGAGACCACCCATGAGTCCTCGAGGACTGAATTAGAGTAAATATTTTTTTACGAATTTTGGTAGTTCCTATTTAAGTATATACAGAAAAAAATACGAATTTTGAAAAATCTCTCGTGGGATTAGGTAGGGGGGGGGGGGTGGTCGTCGAAATATCACTAAAATCGCCTCACGTAATTAATGTACGCCCCCGAATATGTACTATGTTGTTTCTATGTTGTTTCAATTTTGTGTTTAGTAGTTAAACATGGAGTTCACAGGATTTCTTTTTCTGTTGCAGGTAAGCTGGCTTGGCGGCACTGATCAGGTAAGACTCGGTAGAAATATGCACGAGGGAGTTCATTATGGCGAAATTGATGCATTGGCCATGCTCGTTCCAAGCTTGGGTTCATTTTCCAGAGCGGGTCGCCCAGCGTGCAAACTCGACTATGTAGTCGGATTATTTTGCAACGAAGCTGCTGATCTCAGTCGCTATAGCGCTATAAGGTTTGGAACGTGGTTGGGTGCTGAAGTTGAAACCTCAGTCACCACGTTCGAGCATTGCCACCCATAGGTAGAGACCTGCAAAATTCGCGGATTCATTCGGTGATAGGCTAGAATTCAAACACATATACCTCTTAGATAATTTTGCTATTGGCTTACTGTTCATCTGGACGAATCTCAACCAGTTATAAACCCTCAACCAAAGAAGGATCGAATCACAGACAAACCAGCTGAGACGACTTACAAGTCGGCAGCCAATGATCTTGCGTTATTTGCCCGAGTGAACAGGGGTATGTGCAGTCTATCCTGAAGGCCATCGAAACCGCGAATTTTGCAGGTCTCTAACCATAGGTTATCGTTAGCATCAATGTCGTTAGTAAGGGCACCGTTATATATCCCCCCCCCTTCCGGCTCCAGAAATACTGAAAATAAGTATTATTCCCACCAACAGAATGAAAGAACTGGACATTAGGGATGGGTAGTTCGCGAACTACCAGTTCATTTTGAACTGTTCTGACGAGCGAACTAGGTGACTAGTTCGCTGTTACCAAAAACAATCGTTCTTTCGTTCTTTCGTTCTTTGCGTGTTTCTCTTCTCCTACTCTGTTTGGTCCTTACTGCGCATGCGCGAAAGATCCCTAGGTGACTAGTTCGCTCGTTCGCTGTTACCAAAAACAATCGTTCTTTCGTTCTTTGCGTGTTTCTCGTCTCCTTCTCTGTTTGGTCCTTACTGCGCATGCGCGAAAGATTCCCCCCCCCCCTCACACAAAAACAATCAAGTCAGCCAATATGCCACGTCTTTCTTTCTTCCTTTCTTCCCTCTCTTACGTTTGTTCTTTATTTGGTCTCATCTCCCCCCCCTTTTTTATATTTCCCCATCGCTTCTTCAGTTCCAAGTACTGATCTGAACTACGAAGACCGAAGAGAAAGGGAGTAGGTTTGTTTGACTCGAGGTCTCTCGTGCTCCTCGGGAGTTGAAAGAGTTGGGAACAAGTTGACCTGAGGGCAAAAAGAGTCGGTAACTTTTAATACACGAAGAAAACGCTATTTGTTGTTAAACAATGATGGCGGAAAATATAGCAGACATCGTGAGAAATTTGTTTGGAAATTAAGATTCATATGAAGATGAAGTTGTTATTGATTTACCATTATATTGGACTACAAATTATGAGAGCTTGATGAAGGTAAAAATATATAAATATTGCTTTTTGACTTTAAACCGCTTGTGGTATGCATAAGCTAACCTGTACTAGGAAACGATTGCAAATCTTGTGATTTTTAAATAAAGGACGCCGAATAAGTTATATTGAAATGTTTTTCCGCTTCAATGTCGTCATCTAATTAAAATATTACCGTCATCACCAACTGTAGCTTGATAACATATTGACTCCATCGTCAAAGTCGCGCCAAAACAACCAGCAGACGACTTGCCCTCGCAACTCTTCCTCGAGAGGAGGAGCATCGAGAGCATGACCTGAGTGACCTGAGAGCAACTTGCCCCCGCGAGTAAAACGACCATCCGCCATACTGCTTCCGGAAAAGGGCGCCCCGAGAGTTGACAGGTCAAAAAGAGACCTCGAGTCAAACAAACCTACTGAACTAGCTAGTTCAAAGACATAGATAGTTCACACAGTAAGTTAGGCTATCGGTCATTATTTTCGTTTCGTTCTTTCTTGCGCAATGATGTATCGTTTGACGATCGTGAACTCTAAATTTTTATCTAATATTCTTTAGACATTTACATTACATATTGGCATTAAAAAACGTGTCACGTAAATAAGTGTAATTACCTACGTTAAATTTCAGATAGCCTATACAATCTGAAATTAAACTTTAATAACACATAGACCACACATTACAAAACTACACTAAAATTTAAAGAAACATAATAAAACTTACCTAATACGAAAAAAATCAGCTTAGGTTGTCACAGATGAGAAAACACTATACCATTATTTTGTTTTGTACACATGTGAAAATAAGCACTTTACTTGCAGAAAATAAATTGATACACATTCAAAAATGTAAGAACTGTGTGAAAGAAAAACAATATGATTGTCGTTCATTTGTAATGGGAGATATTGTTTACAAGCATCGGATTACTGTGTGCCTCTTTTATTTATAGAAAAAGAAATGCCCATAAAACAAAAAGTCCGTAACGATTGTGTTGGTGTCATGTATGGAATATTTTGTTTAAACATTGTAAACCACGATACCGTCCGCGACCGATGTAGTTCAATAGAACGGTTCCTAAAGAACTAGTCTTTGAAGTGACTAGTTCCGAACGAACTAGTTCTTTCCAAAGAACTATATTTCCCATCCCTACTGGACATCAAGTGGCAAGAAAATAGGTTCTATTACACCCCCCACCCCACCCCCATCCCACCCCCTCCCCGCAAATGACGCCACCTGACGGTTATTTTTTACGGTTGATCTTTATTTTAAACATCTCAAGTTCTTGGCTCGTATTATATTGCCATTGTATTCTCTTAATGTCAAATGTCAAGTTATCGTCGTATAGATAACCTTGTTGTTTTTTAATTCTATTGTCTTGTTTCATTGCGAAACACGTTAAGTTGAGCGGTGTTTCGTTACGGAAGAGTGTCTCAGCGGGGCATATCAGTTTGAACGTGCGGTCACCCAGGTAGGGCGAGTGTCTGCTCAAAGAGACGAACGGAAATTTGGGGTTCCGTCGGAGCTATACGTTTGACGCGGCGCTCCCGAAACGTCGTATCTCGTCTTGAGATGGGTGAGGAGTGAGCTTCGGACACACCCTGCAGGTAGGCCTACATGCCCTTGAACAAATCTCCTAGGTCGGTATTCCAAGACAACAAAAATAAGGGTTTAGGTGTTGAATATGCTACACGTGTACCCTAACCATAATCCAAGTGCACGATAGGTAGACACCTGAAAAATTCGCGGGTTCATTTCGTGTTATGCTAAAATTCAAATAATTATACCTTATTGCTGCTTCTGTCATTGTTTCACTGTTAAACTGGAGGACTGAGGGCCAATTAGAGACCCTCACTCATAGAAGTGTCGAATCACAGGCCACCCAGACGAGACGATTCACAAGTCAGCAGCCAATGAACAGTTAGCATTTGCCCGAGTGTTTAGATGATATTGGAGTCTATCCTGGAGGTCATTGAACCCGCGAATTTTTCCTGTCTCTAACGATAGGACACGGCCAGTCCCTTACTTTTAGGCAACCGATGTTGGTGTCCCATCTGTTGACTTTTTGTTGGCAAAATTACGAGCATGCGCAGAGCTGAATATTTTCTTTGATTTCGTCCAGATGTGTTGAATCGCATCTGGCGCCGTTAACTCGTTTATAGTCATTTTTATGATCGTCGGTGGACGTACCAAGCGTGTTTGTGTGCCAAATGAAACTTCATGATAGCGAAACTATTCTGGAATACACTTTGTACACTTAGCAATGAATAGTCGCAACTTTAAAAGTACTACAGAAAATTAAAATTACAGAATTTAATTCGCACTGAAGCGCTGCTTTCTGTAGGATATTCGGCGTAGCAAATGTATCGGTGGGTTCCCAAACGTCCGCTGGAATGCATTGAAATCAGTTTCTAGCCTCGTGCGGGACACCGTTCATTAAAATGGTTTGTTTTTTTCCCGTTACCTGACAGTGATTGTGTTTGGACACGTTATGGAACACGGTCTTCGAGTTGGGTTACAGTTGTGTCCAAAACAAGGCAGAGCTTATTCAATACCTTACCCGAATGTCTTGGAATACCGGCTCTGGTTGTTCACCTGAGATATCCGGACATCGCCCTAGCCCGCGACGTAAACGTAAACGTAAACGTAAACGTAAACGTAAACGTGCGACGAAGTGCACTCCCAGTTGGTGAGCGTCCGCGATCGGCTGTACACCCAGTGCGCGAAATCTCAGAGTTCTCGTCACGCCACGTGAAACACCCGGTAGTCTTGCTACTTCCACCGCAAGTGCTTTATATTCATCTACACGGTGTTAATATCATTAAGTTGTTTTTTGATCCACTTTGGGGTCGTCCATTAATCACGTGATGTTTTTTTTAGCAAATTTTTAACCCCCCCTCCTCCCTAGTAATTTGTGGTGAGGTTTTAGACCCCCCCCCCCCCCCCCAACAAATCACGTGTATTTCTTCGGTACAAAATATTTTTAAAAATTTCAGAATATTATCTTTAAATATAAATATAATCTAATTTAATTCTGGAAAATTAAGCACATCATGTATATTGGGCGCCAAAATCACAGTCTTACTGGCGACTGGCAAGCCGAGCCGGGCGGGGATATTGTTGCCTGGCTACGGCGAGTCAAGGTCACGCGTCGCTTTTCGGTTTAGTAGAAATCGCGTGAAAAAATAAATACACGTGATATCTCTCTACACCCCTCCTCCCCCTTGTGATATTTCGTGATTTTTCCGAACCCCCCCCCCCCCCCCCCTTTTCGAGCCTCACGTGATTAATGGACGATCCCTTTTCCCCGTGTGTGCATGCCGTTCCATTGGTTCACATATCAAGGATCTGGTGTCAAAATGCACTTCATCCTGCGCCAACCACGCGGGAAGAGATTTAAAAAAATCTTCTGATACTGTTCGTTGATGTAACAATTTTTTTTTAACTTGAAATCGCAATGCTGTACGCTAGATATACCAAATTCTATGAATTAAAATAATTAAAAAAAAAAAAAACACTGATTGGGGATTTTTCTTTCTTCACACGGACATAGTGTTTGTGCCTGATGGCAGGAACAGGTGTTAGTTCCCGGAACGTTGGAACTGTTTTTCCTTTCTTAGGAAGTCTCTAGTGTGTTCGTTTGTGCCGTCAGAATACCTGTTTAGTTTCATCGCTGGATTCACACGTGCGTCGTTGTATTATCTGTGGTGCTGTCCACATTATGTGTTCAGCATCATCGATGGGTCCCTGTCTGTCTCTCTGTTGTCCAGGGTTTTTGTTTATATATACAGTTTCTGTTGCTACGGTCGCGTGTCGTTGTCAGCCCATTGTTTTCCTCTGTGCTGTGACGTTCTAAATAATGTCACGGAATTATTTGTGCTGAGTTAGCACTCAACATTTAACAAAGGCTCATTGTGGCTTGTTTTATGTTTTTTTTTTGTATTCGTCTTTCTTGTCCGTTCTTCGTGTTTTCTTCATGAGACAGTGCAAAATAGCAATGGCATATGTTCAAAAATAATGATTTAAATCACTATTCCCCCATTGCAATAACCATTCGAAGAACGCATTTTTGCGAATATGTATCTCTTTTTTTTTGCTAGTAAAAAAAAAGTGTTGTAAGTGAATATGTACAGATAACTAAACACGAGATGAAATTGAATCGGGAATTAGGTTGGTGATCTGGGAGTTAGAAGGCTCAGTGTTTTACCGGGATTATATCGTACGACCAGGTCCTGCCGAGGGCACAAAGGAGTAAAAACATTTTTAAAAAATTGACCCAGAATTTTTTTATGACTGCTATATGTAGAATCCCAAGGTATGTAGAATACCAATGTAATCACTGTTTTTTATGCATTGAGGAATCTGGCACGAACGGAAGAAAAAAATGCTTTACGCTGATTGAAGCGAGTGCACGTATGTTTCTACGAGATCATTTAAGAGGCCGTGTCACAAATTTGCGCTCCTATCTATATCAATGTTATTTTAAAAGGCAGTTTTTCTCAAAGTCTATAAGAGGTAGGGGCCAGAAATTTTGCCTACTGAAAGTATACAATACATTTAACATAACCGCTTTTTTCAAATTTAGTTATCATATCATATATTATTTCTGTGATGAAAAAAATATAATCAATATTTTGATTTGTCCAGATACAGTGGAATTTTGCTTATATTTATAATTATTTAGCAAAAACTGAAAAGGCCATTGAAATGTATTGTACATCACCTTCCGATCAGTGTCTTCATGATCATGATGGGTTTAAAAACCTGGTTGTAATCAAGTCTTTAACTATTTCATGACAACATTTATACTTAATAATTTGGAGATAGGCCTTTTCTATCCTAAGCCCCTGAGCTTTCACTATCTGGTCTGGCGACCGACCTGACACTCTTCAACCACCCCAAGGGTCTCCGATTGCACATCCGATAAAAAAAAAGCTGTTCGTTCATTTGTTTTTGTGTCACAGACTTCACACATTTATGCCAAGGGAATATTCCGCTGATGTGACGCCATACGAATGTATTATTCGCGACCATACAACTTTTTTGTTTGTCATTGGGAAGAAATGTTCATTTTGAATTGAGCATTTTTAAATGTCAGCGTAGAATATGCTTATCTGCCCATTTTGTTTCTTTCCATAATAATGAGTAAAGTTAACATTGTCATAGACATTTTATTATATTCGTTTGCCGTCCAAGTAAACCTGTCACTATATCGCACGTAATTATATATTTTACTAATTTGTTAGTTGTCATTTTATTTAAGTTACAAATAACAGTAATCAAAAACTATTACTTAATAGTCCAGAAAAGAGATTGAGTTATTATTCATTTAATAGGGGTTTAAAATATGGTACTACATACATATTATATATATTATATATATTATACATATTATATATATTATACATATATTATCTTGTTGTCTTCTTTGTAACTTTACTGGAAGAATGGCATTTGGTATGTATGTTAACTCACAATGAAAATACTTCAGAAGTACTCAACAGTGAACAACCTAGGCCCTATACTAATTTCATTATGTTCATGGAAATATAATTAAAATTACAAATAATGAACTGTATGTGTTTCACGTAGAGATATCGTACGAACTGTATGTGGTACAGACCAACACTTGCTAAGGCTCTGAAAATACTTAATTTCAGTTAATGTGTGGAGAATATTAAAAGTTAGAAATAATGATATATATAAAACAATGCAAAGTTATCAGCATAAAAATAGAAGTTATTTTTACGTAGCGCCTATTGGAATGAATATTTTGTGTTGAATTATGTGGCATGATTAATATTCTCTTATGGTATGTGTGTTTTGTTAAAATCTTATAAAACATAACTTACTGTTGAAGGATTTTCATTTTTTTTGTTATGATCTTATTTAAACAAGTTTTAATTATATTACACATGTCTATTTTAAAATCATTTTAATGTATACTTATATAATTGTAATAGGCTTTATAAGGACTCTCAAAATGCATGTGAGTATCTATAATTATCTACATCACCATTATGGCCGTTTCACAAGATCAAATATTTATTGAATTCAATCAGTTGCATTCATTGTACATGATTTTCAATTTGTACATTGAATTCAATACAAATTGAAGATGTTATTCAACTAAGCTTATTAACTTATAAGTATTTTGTTTGTCCAGTACATAAAAGTAAAAGATTCTTTATTATTTAAATAATGAGCATCTATAAGCAATAACGTTTTCTAAATATTTACATAAACATAATGAAATCTAATTTTTCAATACTTTATATCTACGATCACATCAACGGCAGTATTATGTAATCAATGAGGTAATGAAATATCTTTAAAAGATATTTTCTCCTCTGTAAAGTAAATTTGTGATACAGCCCTCTTAATGTTAGTCTAGTGAGTTATTTCGTCTTCTAATATGCTACAACAATATATAAAACTAAGTTTTGTTAGTGTTTTAGTCTTTTGTAATGTTAAAGTGTAATGTAATCAATTCATTTTTTTTTGTAAATTCTTATTCATAAAGATACATATCATAATAAGATAAATAGTAATATTTGTAAATTTAGATTCTTTGAAACAACATCGATAAGAGGTTCTCTCTCCTACCTCTGTTAAACTGTATGATGGTGCATTGTAAAAAAATTAGGTAGTCTGACTTAAGTGAGATTGTATTTAGATTGTGTGTAATGCATATGCAATATCTAAGCATAAGAATTTATGTTATTATCCTTTTAAAACGTTACACTATGAATTTCGTATACTTTTTAATGTCAACTACCATTATTTTTCACGGAATATTACATCCAGATAAAGAATAATTACCACATGTTTGAAGATTAATTGTATTCCGATACATTTAAAGTATTAAAATTTTTAGATACGACTCATACTACAGTTGTAAATGTGAGGTTTCTTGATTCTGAATTCCTGCACCGCAATTTCCTAGTGAGCCGCCGGTCAGATTGTCATCCTCTCAGATTGTCGAGGAACCAGATACATTTTTCGTCGAGTAATCTGGCGGTATAGTAGTTTTATCACGCGCTGCGGTTACAGTTACTTCGGTTGAATAAGCCACTAAATCTCACTGTTAAAAGAGAGAACTTCTAGACCAGAATATTGGAAATAAAAATTTACTGACACGGCCTCTTAAAGAATAAAACTGCAAACGCTTCATTATCGCTGAAAAATAACAGTATTGAAGCAACACTTTGTCTCAATATTCCACACAAACCGCACACGAAAACATTCACGATTTGTAAACCTATTGCCGCAGTAATAATAATCAGAAAAAATATCTGATTCGAGTGTTCTATAGTGCATTACAACCAAGTCTTACTGTCCCTGTACACATTTAATTGTGGACTTGATTGCCTATGTTCAACCACCAACATAATACGTGTTTTTCCAGTTTGAGTGTGTAGATGAATGAAGGGAGGAAAAAATTACACAGGAGGATTCCTAAATGTTCGTATCAGCCTGTAAATACAGCCTGCGTTAACCGATGAAAACAAGACGCTCTCGGTCCTTTCCGTACAGTCATTGAATATATATAATGTATAGAAGTCGCGAGCCCAGGTTAAATTTTCTGTCCGGTTTCTTAGAAGAATTGTTGTAGTTCCAAGCTCCGCCGCTGCGATCGCTTTCATCGCTGGGTATCGGCTGTATACGCCCCTGGCGGTATTTGGCAGAACTAGGTTAACCAGCCCAGTCGTGACATCATCCTTCACCCCCCCCCCCCCTCGAAAATCCCAGACCAACGATTCAAATTACCCGGCAGGTCTTATCAACATCGTTAGGCGACCTTGAAGAGGAGCTTCCCTTACCGTCGTTTGAGAATGATGAAATCCCAAAAGAAGCTAGCCACGGAAATCACTGAATGATGGGATTCTGTACCCGAGTGAAGTGAAAATTAGCTATTAAAACTTTGTATTGGGCCAATAGTCAGTGTTACGTTCAAAATATGGTTTTATTTTAAAAGTAAAATACTTATTTAAACTATATTTCGCGTTTGTGCAAATTTACTTTTAGATATTGGCAAGGAAAATCAACATACCTTAAACAACCTTCTCTTATTCAACGTTATCTATTAAGTAGTAAAAGGGGTAGATATTATTTTTAAAAATAAAAAAATTATATAACCCACTAAATCAGTATTGGCAAGATATATATAAATTCAATATTAAAATACGCACATTAAAAATTTTTGTAATTAACTTTTTTCTGTAATAAAAATTCAGGATGATTTTGGTTTAATTGGTTTACGTATATTGCTATATTTTCTAAATCACATAGAAAAGGGAAAACAGTGCATCAGTGAAAATTCAAAAATTTAGTTTAAGTAATACTAGCCATACCAAAAGATCAATATGCGAGATAAGAAATTTGGTAACTGCTCTACATTTCAAATAAAAATGCACTGGTTTCATGAATACTGAAATGTATGCGTAATAAGGCATATTATGTTATTATACTAAGCATGACTATAACTAAAAAAATTACAGTAATTTAAAACGATGGCATTCTTAACATACAATAAGTGCGCGAGTCTTAGTTTATTTTTTAATTGGCTTCTTCGTCAGATGGAAAAGAGTTAAGATTTCATCAAGGAAAAATATATTCTCAAAGTCACTAAACCGGGAGATAGAAAATAAGGTAGGTACTTAATTTTAAATAAAAGTTAAAATAGACTTACGCTAAACCAATTAAAAATAAGTCGTAAAAATATTTTTATTTATTAAATATGTTCTATACTTGACAGTTCTTTGTGTATAATTCTTCAAAAATATTTGAAATTTAATACATATTTTCTTAAAATGGTAGAATATCAGCAATACCCGGAAATTACGTGAGCAAAGCCACGGGTTATTAGATACACTTTTATTATAAAATAAAATAATTATGCATTTGTAGTTCACGAATGTGATATTTTGTTTATTGCTTCACAACATTCATTTGCCAGTCTCAAATTTCATTGTACCACTTGTCAGAAATGTCACCAAAAATGAGAGATAGTTTTTTTTTGACGAATTTCAATTACGAGGAAACCTTTCGCAAGACTTTTTTCTTCGCAGTAGTCACTGGGACACCATTAATTTAAATCCACTAAGATAATAAAATTGTATGTATAATGATTTGTTTTTGTATATTTATATAACTTTCCAACCAATTTTTAATGATTTTCATGTGAATAAAAACTTGTAAAGCAATTTAATTAACTGTGTCATAATACTTCTGATTAGATGGAAATACAAACTTTTCATCAGTAATATACGATGATAAAAATATTTATTATTGTAAAATAATATTCACTGTTCAAATGCAAATTTAAATAGATTATTCATACATGTTTCCTGCTAATTAATGGTTTAAAATAATAATTTTTTAATATAAAATCATTTTTCTCTTGTGTTAAAATGGGTTGCTAAAATGAGGAATTATAAATATGTCACTTACTAAGTCCGTGCACAGATTTACACAAAACAGCAATGTAAATAATCTTTTTTGGTAGTTTCTAATTTTGTGCCCTGGATAACATGAATTTGGTTTAATTCATACCAAAGTGAATTTTTTGAACAACTTAAATTGATGTCATAAACAAATATTTATTTTATATTAAAAATCCACAAACAGTTTTTAAAATATAATATTTATCACGCCAGATGGAATAATAAACAAAAAATAGCTCTTATATGTTGTCTGTGTTTAAAGAATTGTATTATATTTCATGGAAATAATATTTACCTTTCGGTTATTAAAAGAAAATATATTTGTATTCAAAATACTTGCGCATCGTTTTTACGAGCATAAAGGCCGGGATACATTCGCAATAGCACGCAAACAGCACACAGATAGCACACACGCACAGAGATAGCACAGAGCTTGATGCTACATTCACGCACAACACAACACAAAATAATACCGGAAGCATTCAAAAAAGTTTTTTAAATGTAAAACTCCCGTTCACAATTTTGGTCACTGAAGTTGGCATACGTGACGTTTGTTTAGATTCGTGTGTTGTTATTGTGGTACGGTTTTCGTTAAACCCAGAAATATTTTAAATATTTCAAAGTTTACGTACAAAACACAATGAGCATTCAAAAATATATATCACTGTTTATTTCAAATCCGGCTTCTTTAACACATTCAGACACAGACTTCCAAGCATTTAATTTAGCTTCTTCATTTTTGTATCCTGCGGATCCCCTGTCATACAAAATATTTTTACTTTCTATTACAGCTATCAAAAAGCTATCAAATGTGCCTTCCATTTTTATGTTATCGCGTGTTTGAAAACAATAACAAACTACTCAAGTCAAGAGCACCAATACTTTCGTGACAATTGTTCTTTTATAAGCCCACTCGAGTAGTACTTAAACTGTTTGCTGATTGGCTACCATCATGGTCGCGCACAGAAAATAACCTAAAAGTTAAAAGTTAATGAACTTTCTGTGCGCCGATCCTGTGCTATTTTTCTGTGCGCGTGCTATTTGCCAATGTGGCAGCTCATATCTAATAGTGTATGTTGAACTTCTGTGCGTCTGTGCTGTTTGCTTGCTATTGCGAATGTAGCCCGGGCTTAACTTGTGTATCTAACCTCAAAGCAAGGAATATAAAGAGTGGGAACTCAATGCTATAACAAACACTCTTATTTTCTTTGGAGATCCGGGAAATGTGCTTTATTTATAAGCAACTTAACATAGTAAATCGTTAACTTTTCAGATCTATGTTGGCAAAATTGATTTTTTTTGTGGTCATTCGCTACTGGGAATATTCACCATATAACGTTTAAGATTATTTATTTTGAATAACGAAACAACCAAAACATTATGTAAAAATGCTTCATCTTATGTTAAAAAAATTATAAACTGCATAGCCACAAAGTATGACATCATACCATTAGTTTCTGTTACTAATAACAACACGTGCACGCGTTTGAACAGTCATCGCAGCCATAGTTGTTTCATAGCTACCAAAATCATTCAACGTTGTCAAGAATTATTCCAAATTATGTTTTGCCATTTTACTCAATGCGCCACTCCGTTAACACAACATTTTATAAATTCTGAACCACGAATGTCAGTGGGAATGTACACTATACTGTACATTCCAATCTGATACGCTTTAAGAAATTTCTGTAGTTTTCTTATTATTAAAACTTAATTTTTGATGTTGGCATCTTTTAACCGCACTTTTTTTTTTTTTTTTTTTTTTTTTTTCGGTGGCCGTACTCCTCCAATTCAGTTGCGCCCGCCGATATCTAAGCGCTCGGATTTCAACAAAAGGCACCGCCTCTCGATAGAGTGAAACAGAGAATTACGCGCACGACCTTGAAAAAAGCGACGCTACAGCGCTCTGGCGTGGAAGCTGGTAACTACGAGTACCCTCTTGTGGAAAGAAGAGCTGTCTAGCGGCGGAGCTAACAACTACCTCAGTTTTGGATCCGAAAATTGGAATAATAAATCCTATCCCCTCGCGACTTCTATAAGTTATATATATTCAATGGTACAGTGTAACTCACGACCACATCTGGTTGGCCGTGTGTGGAGTTTGTGAAGCTCAATCTGCTCCAGTAATAGGTAATACGAATACCACGTGTAATGGTTCCTCCTAAAACGTTAAATGTGAAAGGAAATTTTTAAAAAAAATCAGCGTCGGCCTCAGTTCACGCAAGAGCCAACTGATATATATATACATATATGTATATACACATATATATACATACATATATTTACATACACATATACACACACACACA
Source organism: Bacillus rossius redtenbacheri (assembly GCF_032445375.1). Classification (NCBI taxonomy): domain Eukaryota; kingdom Metazoa; phylum Arthropoda; class Insecta; order Phasmatodea; family Bacillidae; genus Bacillus; species Bacillus rossius. Next base: position 48,599,046 of record NC_086336.1, on the reverse strand, counting down.
CCTCGGCACCACTAGGTCCACTTTTTGGCATAATTCACATTAACCTTAAACATGACCATCGTTTGACGTTCTCTCCGGTGGTATACAATACCAAGATAATACGATATTTCAATTCGCATATTTTGGGTAGAAACTAGTTTCTGAGTAAATAAGCGAGGCACTAATTAAAATACCTATTTTAAACTGCTCTCGTGAAAAATATGTTTTTTTTGTGACATGGTGTCTTGTGCCTAGGAGGCACGTATGTATTAAGCATATCGTTGTGAAGAGGATGCTATGGGCCACACAGGTGCCCCTGTGTCCTGCGCCGAGCGAGCGAGACGATTTTGGTTTTTTTTTTGGGGGGGGGAGGGAGGGAGGTGTCTATTTCCCGGGGCTCAGTTTATTTTCGAAAAAAAATTTTTAATGCCTAAGTTCACCCTGGCATTAGGACGTTACTAACAGAATTCGTTGGAAACTTTACAAGTTAATGCAAAATACACAGGTCACATTTGCAATTATGGCCACCATGAACTTACGGTCTTTAGACGTTTATGAGAAGTTGTAAGTTTTAAAGTTTATAATAATTTTTTTTTGGGAATGACTAAAATTTTAATAACACTGTCAACATACACAATGTTGGGGTACTTGATTGGAAATTTCTTAACGTGTGAACTCTGCCTTAACGAAGGCGAAATGTTATGTGGATAACGTTAAAAAAATTGTTACGGCATGAAAATTGTTGAAACCGGTGCACCGGTAGGCCTATCTATCCCACGGCGCGAGGCTGTTTGCGCTAGCCGTACTGACGCGTGTCCGAGCATTTACCCGATGTTTGACGAGAAAGGTCAAGCCGCTCCGAACAATAATGGGTCGCAGGCCTTGAAGAGGCACAGCGTTAAAGGCATCGCTCGCTCTTGTCACTAATGCATTGTCCAATACTGTGCGGAACGTCCAGCTGCGACTCTCCCGTTTATCCGTGGAAGTCCAATGCCGGTCCAGTCTTGGACATGTTTTATGTGTGTTTAGGAGTTTTGTCCGGAAATTTTAAAGTACAACTTGTTATTCAGCTTCCTTTGGAGACGTGTTGTTTTCCGTACGCAAACAGCTTGTGAATATACTCAGCATTTCGGTTTTGTAATAGCTTCGGGTTTTTTTTGCAGCGTGTCTGTGGCTGTTGATTGCGCGAAAAAATCTTCAAAACCGCCACATCCACATGAAACACAGCGAGCCGGTGCTGGTTAGTTCTTGACGTATTCGTAGGGCCATGCATTTTTTGCGAAAAGATTCCGAGAGTAGCTGGAAGTTAAAACAGTGTAGCATCGTCTGTGTTTCGTGATTGGGTTAGGTTCTTTCAGGTACATGTCGATTGATATAACACCAATCACAGTAACTCAGTGCGGAAGCAAACACGTCCTGAGTGGCTCGGTCGAAAAAAGGCAACAAATTCTCTCGCAGACGGCCGCCAATCTCAAGGAAGAAACCTCTGGTGCAGGTATAGCTAGTTGCAGTCTAACAGGCGTTCAGATTTTTACGTATTCGCACTCTCACCTTCAGCAGCGCGGTTCAACTGTCGCGAACCGATTGTACGCACATCCGCTCATCCACTCCCGTTCCGCAGGCACGCACCCTCACGCCCTTCACCCCTCCCCCACAAACCCTTCTTGCAGCGGGATCCCTCCCCCCCTCTCTCCCTCCCCGCTTTGCCAACCAGCTTATTGATTGGCCGAGCGGATTAATTAGTGCTGCACTCGCTCGGCGCGCCGGTCGAAAATACTTTTAATTGATTTCCCGTCTGTCGCTTCCCTCCGCTTGTTTCCCCCGGAGCGATATTCCCCTCCCAGTCTCCACCAGCTTCCCCTCCCTCCTCTGCCAGCTTCCCCGCGTAACCATGGTGACCCCAGATACCCTCTGGCTGTCCTACCCCCTCCTTTCTTCCTAGTGTGCGGCGGAACGAAGGTGCAACATAGAACACGGCGTCTGCCAGGGTTTCCTTCTGTTCTAGTCGTCGAACAAGGAGGGAGATCTAGAATTGCGACTCTTGCTGTGGAAACTGAAACCACGTTTTACGCGACATGTAACGCTACCTGTTGAATGGGCCCATAACTACTGGTTTATAATGTCAATTTAACTACTTGATGACTAATTGCTTAGTAACAGAAATTTAAACTGCGCGAGAAACATTTAATGCGGTTTTGTGATTATAAAATCATTTTCTATATAAATAAAAGTATAAGATGCACAATTTATGGTATGCCACACCACGAAATTTGTGGTTACCAAAATAAAGTGAATTAATTTTCACTGGTTTGTTTGCCTGAAAATAGCTTATGCATCACTTCTCACAATAAATTTAGCTATGTTAGTAATATATTATGAAAGCTGCTATCTTGTGGGTGGGCCCAAAACTATTTTTTAAAAAACTGGGTCTCAGGCTTGGCAATCAGAGTTTCTCCCCCATGGTTTTAGTCATGATATCAGTCAAACTTCCAGTGCCGTTCATTATGCAAGCGCCCCGCATCCCTTGTGTGCAGAGCTTCAGGGGAAAAAAAAAATTACTTGATTTAAAAACTGCTCGAGATATCAAAGAAAAACATTTGAGAGTGCGCTGAGAGCGGACGAATAGTTCTGTATTTTAATAAGAGTGAAAATGGATAAAATGCGTGTTATTTTAATTTTTTTTTTTTGGCGTGAAACATCCGGTACATATTCTTGAAAGCACATGACGGGCCTTCCATTAAACCTCTATCTTGTCCAATGCACGAAAATAAGACCAGAGCCTTGCGCTTAGGAGTCGATACCATGCTAGAAGCACCAGCGAGCGTCGCATTTATCATCCTACTTCACTAACACACATACATCACTGACTAGGCGAACCCTTAATGCAGTCTGTGTTGAAGAGCGAGGGAACTCTTCACCCCCCTCCTCTCCTCCCTTTCATTTCCTTCTTGGATACAGTTTGGGTCTATCAATAAAAAAAAAACTATTTGACCACCATTACATTTCATACTAAAACATTGAAGTTGGAATAACGGAACAAATTATTACTAACATAATTGTTTTAACACAGGTTTGTATTTTTTTCTTTACGTAGAGTTTTTTATTCTTTCTGTTCAAATGAGGTATCATTTTTTAGCCACTAAGAATTTATATTTTCATAGCTGAAAATTATGACATAATAAAAAAATACATAGTTTCATGTAGTACGTGATTAGCTTATGCATGAATTATGCTGTCGATTTTGTAAGAATATTTATCTGTCAAAATCTGAATGTTCTCTGAACCGCTACACCTTATCCTGAACAGAATGTACTCGCTGTGCCTAGCTATCATTTCCAGTTTGTTTGTAGCCAACACTCTTGAGTGCACGTGACATTATAGTGACCACAGTAGTGAAATAGAAATACTTTCAAACTTAATTTCTGGGAAATCAAAATCACAATTCATTTTTATTACATAAAACAGTAAATTATCTTAGCAAGAGATGTAAAGATAAGGAGATAGGGAGAGAGAGACACACCCAGAGACGCACAGAGAGAGACGCACAGAGAGAGACGCACAGAGAGAGACACACACAGAAAGACACACACAGAGATCCAAGGGGAGGGTGACACACACATTCTCACACACAGATATAGGCTGCTTCCTCTGGAATGAATGTCGGCTGTTCCAGATGAGCACGACAGCGTAACGCGGAAATGGTATAGGATCGTACGTGCGTTCGCTTCTCACCACTTTCCCGCCAGTCGGCTGAGTGTGAGGCATGACGCCTGGGTTCACGTCCTGAGACGAGACTATCTCACTCAAGTCACTGTGGAGAACTTATAGGCCGGGTTGATAAAACTACGCGAGGACTCAACACGCAACAGACGCAAAAAAAAAAATCACGGTTTTTTATAAAGCTATTATCATCCCTACAACTTACATACTTCAACCCTTCAATGGAAAACTAATTTAATCCTAGATTAACGTCATTTGCATTCACTGTACGATATAGCTTCAACCAAAAAGCGTTATACAGGTTGTAAAAGGAAAAAAAAAAAACATTTGTACCCTTCTGTGTGCATGACGTCGCATTTTTATAACGTTTCTGAATATTTCACTTTTAGCTGAAATGCAAGGAGTTGAAAGTTGGCCGATGCTTGCTCTCCGTTTTTGTGTTAAATTGTGTGAACTCGACACGTAAGCTATTGTTATTTACCTATTTGTCGAAGACGTGATACCTGTGACCTATGTCAGACGCGGCTAGGAAATCGCGGTTCCTCCAGTGTCGTCGTATATGTAAATGTTGAAATGGTAGTTAACCTTCGACTCTCTGTGGTGAGCATCAGTCTGTTCTTCGAAGGCTGAGCCGAACCCACGTGGACTTCTTTGGTGCGCCACACTTTGTGGTTGTCCTTCTGTTGCATTCCCTGTTCTTCTATCCTAGTATACTCGTTTTCCTTAAGTATAGATTTGTTTACTTTATTTACTGTGCTGCAATGACTATTTATAGTAAAACAACTGTTTAAGAAGTTAATTTTTTTAGTTTTGTATTCGGGTATTTACTTTCAATTGGTACATATTTAAGCTTAAAGTAGTTATATTTTAAAATACAATAATGTAAGAAAGATTCGACACTCAAATTTACAGCTTGTGTGGATTTGCTGTGTAAATTCATTTGAATTTCGAACTAAGATTTGGCAGGAGGAGGGAAACGTAAATGGCACGAGCCTCTTGTACGTCCCTTTCGGATTGCCGCGCATACGTGAAGTGGGAAAACTGGCCTGGTGCTAGCTTTTGGTGACGTAGCGGCCGTTACGAAGCGCTTCGAGATCGTTTGAAGACTGGAAGACGCGGTGATCATTAGTAAGACGATGCTGCGCAAACAAGCGAGACCCATTAAGACGACAAGAGACTGGTTTGAAGCTCTTGAGCTGCTCGTTGCCTGTGTAGTGTCTTTGGAGATTGGGGTTCGTCTAATGATGGTATATCTAATGTTGCTGCCCTCCTCCCCTCCCCTTCCGGTCCGACTACACCCTTATTTATCCAAACATGCCGCCCTCGTGGTTGTGGTGATTGAAGACGACATCGTGCAAGGTTCGCGATTGATCGAATTTTTTTTTATAAAAGCTCTGCTAATAATCTCGTTTGATTACGTTTAGTTACTTCGAATTGCATTGTAAATATTGTCAAGGTTCTAATGGCTGTCAGTGCGTTAATCACGACTAAATTTTTAAGTTAACTGCAAACAGAAGTACTTGCACAAAGTAATAAAATAACCATAGGTGGCCACACGAAGAGTGAGATATGACAGTTTCCGAAAAAACTTCAAGACACTGCTGTACCTGTTCTGATCCGCGGGCTGATATGTTCGACTGTCTGAAGATGTTTATCTTCGAAGTAAAGATGCGCACGTGTCCCAGTGAGTATACACAATAATTCGTTGTTGTATTTCGTGCGACCATAGAACTTGGAGCGGCGACGCTGTCATGTTATGATCCAGAAATAAAGCATGTCGCAATTAATTGTGTTTTCAACATTCGATACCACTTTTTTTTCATTCCTGTAGATAATTTGGAATACGATAATTGTATTTATTTTAACTTTCTTAGAAAATAATATTGTGCCCGAAATAGGAGACCAAAAGTGCAATCTGACGTAAGGATTTTTTTTAATGCTATTGTGAAACAGACGCTACTCTTTTGAAACATTTTCAAACAGTGCGTGGCCTGAAGCTCTGTACTTCTGGGTATAGGTGGGCGCCGGTCGGGCATCTATTCCAGTGGCTTGTTTCAGATTTTGGGAATTACGCCATTGTCATTGCGTCGTTTCGTTTATTGGTCAACATGGTCCAATTGTGGGTGATTCGCTCTCTACTTTTTTTTTAATCATCACTGAAACGTGTAGTTGGACTTTCTACTTATTGGATCTTGTACTGAGGCCACGTCTAGAGAGATGGGTGCGCCCGGCGTTTCGGCATGCCTTGTTTTAGCCATCTTCAGTAGCGCGGTTAACAACTGTGGATGGGCATGATTTGTGGAGGATCTGGTCTGGATGAATCTGCTTAGTAGGCGCAGCTTTAGCTGTGACTAATATTCGGATAGTGACGTTCATTATTATGGCGAAAATCTGTAGCCTACTATTATCTGACGCACTGACGCTTGAGTTAGCTTTAGTTCACTAGGTCTTTTCTGCGATTGTTGTAAACAAATATTTTTAGATTTAAAATCAGTGTCCTTGAATCTAAACGTGGAAACCCATTAGCTCCTATCTGAATGACTGTCCCAGTTAAAAGTGAGTTCTATCTCGTATCACAAACACTCTGTCTTTTTTTTTTTTCCTTTTGTTCTATTGGACACTATCGTAAATATAGTGACGAAATTCTTTTTTGCACAAGTAAAAACTAGTACCTATTATATGAATTATAGTTATTTATTTTGTAACAGATGATGCTAAAATTATGTTTATTTTTATTGTTAAATGTTGAAAACACCAATCTTTGCGAATGATTTTTAGTCGGCTGAATTATTAACTACTTGAAAATTTAACCATACCAGACTAGGCCTTTTAGGCATATTTCGAATAAATACCATCTATTGTAGCAGTTACCATGGCGCGACATCCGGAAATTTTTCATATAGTTTTTCATTTCATGGTCTATAGACCCCAAAACCATCGTCAACTCAAAAGTTATATATTTATGTATATAATATTAAAATTTTGTAGACACGATAACTGCTGCAATTTTTCACAAATCTCTTCCTAACTGATAAATAAAATCTTATTGCAGAAAATCTCGGTCGAGTTCGTTAATGAGCGATTTTCGACCAAAGGTGTAGAGATGGGGAAGGTTTTTTGAAAAACAGAAAAATTGCTGTAACTCCCATAATATAGAAAATATCACATCCATTTGAAGGTATTATAAGTCTTAGTAGTAATACCAAAAACAAACTTGTATAAAAACATTTTTGATACGTCCAACCATAACTGCAAGGGGTGGAAAAAAGAAGGGTTGGAAGACAAAAAAAATCTTAACTCTGTTCGTAGACACACCATCGAATTCGTTCAGAGTGTTTGTAAATCTTTTAATTTTTATCTAAAACTTTTGTCTGAAATGATATTTTATGAAACGAACCATTGCTGCAAGAGGTTTAAATAAAGGTTTTCAAAAAAAATCATAAAATCCGTACCTTGTACACTATTAAATGCAATTATTATAATTATAATAAATAATAATACTATCTACAACTTTCTTCCTAAAATATTTTTTATATGACCAACCATTAATGTAAGGGTTGGAAAATAACAGGGGTTGAAAGGCAAAAATAAAGCATAATTCCCTTAGTAAGGACACAATCGATTCCGTTCAAATTGTTTTGTAAAACTTTTATAGTTTTTATCCAAAACTTTTGTCAGAAACAACAATTTTTGATAAGATGAGCCACTGCTGCAAGGGGTTGAAAAAACAAGGGTAGAATTGGACTCCGTCCAGTCCAGGTGTTACAGCTCACGCTCAAAACACGTTGACCTGGAACCCCATAGATCACTGTTTTGCCGATTTCCCCCCCTCCAACATTTTTTATTTCCTACACAAAAATATGACCTTGTGCCACAGCCGAGGAGATCTCAATATTAAATTCAAATTTGCAGCCTAGCTCCCTATTCACCTTTTTTAAAAAAAAAAAAAAATCAAAACATAACTTAAATAATGTCAACACTGGAGGTTGTGGGCCGCCTGGTACTACCTGCGAAGTACATACGTGGTTCGATGCCCTAGCTGGGCATTCGGCCTTCGGGGGCCGTAATAGCTGTGATGAAAGCCCAGCTGCAGATAGCAATGGCTGCCAGGGACTCCTTTGAGGCCTGAGCTATACCGAGGTAAGCGGAGCGAGTGGCCATCTCGACAGCGGATGACGTTGCAACAGGTAGCGGGGAAGTGACATCAGTAGAGACCTGTAAAATTCGCGACTTCAAATCCCTAAAGGATAGACTCCATGATCCTCTACGCACTCCTGCAAATTACATCTGCTGATTGGTTACCGGCTCGTAACACCTGTTGACTGGAATGATCGTGATTCGCTAATTCTTCTGTTAAAGATTTTTTCATTAGCCCAGAATCCTTCAGATAAACTGTGGCCCAATCACTGAAGCAAAATATAATGTCAAAAGTATTTGGACTCTATCCTATCGCGAAATGAATCCACGAATTTTACAGGTCTCTAGACATTAGACGTAGTTTACTCCACAGAGAATGGCCCCGACACTCGAATTTGGCACGACCGTAATGTGGTCTTTGGATGGAGGACCCAGATTTGTACCGCGGGTGGTCGTGCGCTAATGCATACGGCAGCAAACTGCGTGTGAATGCATCCTGGCATACTTGAGCATGCGGTGACAAGACTGACCCACGAGCGAGAACTGAAAGAACACACGGAAACATATATATTTAAAAAAAAAATTGTTTAAAATTGTCTGTGATGACGCCGTTTCTTGGTGTTGAAATGGGGGATTTTCAGTATTCGCCAGTGATGTGTAACATCTAACTCGGTGACGAGCAAATTGATGGGTTCTTATGTTGCAAAAAAAAAAAAACACTTTATAATACGAAACTTGGACGCGTCATAAAATTTAGAATTCTTTAAAATAATCCAGAGCGTGATTAAATGTACGCAAATTGTATTTTCAACGACTTTTCTTGCCGCGAATCTCACATAGTCTCTGCATCTGCCGCTAAAATTCGTAGCCGGACCAACCACGTCGACTATCGAATCATTCGATTTGTAGAGCGAAGTTTTAAACTATATAATGAAACGGCTCCGATAAAAGCTACAAAGACTTGAAAAAATACTAAACCCGTTTTGGACCTGATATTCGACAAAATGTTTTATTAAAATACTGCCCATCTTGTTAAAGTTCATTGAACAGTTAATGCTATAAAGCGTCATCCGCCACATATGGCAGCACCGTGGTTACATTTCCGTTCCATGCGATTTCCGTTCAATTTACGTAATTACTCCTATCAAATGCCGTATATCGAGACATGTGATGATGTACATCAAAAATGTTTAAAAAAAAAAAAAATAAAATGGTTTTCTGCTTAAGAAAGATTTATAAAACTATTAAGATTTCCTCACAATAAAAAACTTTAAACTGTAAACTGTAACCCCTCCTTCCCCCAAAATAAGCATTTGCGGAGCCCATGATCGATATACTCATGCAACTTTCCGTTTGCGTTCTTTAGCGCAGTAGACTTGGCTGCGCTTCCTGGCCTTGCAATGTGGCCCGGATATGGCGGTGAGGCGAAGCGCGTACGGACTCGCTGTTTCGTCCATCTCTACGCGAGTGAAACGTGGTTTGGAAAATAGTAAATAGATTACGCTTACTGTTTGTGCACACCAAAACAGTAACGCGAGAGCGTGAGAGATATGTACTGGCAGATTGCATAATGTGAGGTCATTAAAACCTGAGGCTTATTTCACCTTGTAACACTTTATACGGACTATCTAATATGGGCTGAAAATTGCCAAAAAACTATGCGCCATTTCGTTGTTGTTTGCGTGTTCCCCATATTCATAATCTTTGCTGATAATGGGATTTATGAGCTATAGTTCTTAAGGTGTACATTTTGTATAACTTTTAATATGAAGTTATGACAGGCAAAAAAATAATTATTTTGAGAATAGCATTTGAGGCATATTTCTAGAAAGTAAGATCAAATATTGTAGCGAAATTAAATACATTAAATCAGTTTAAAACGTATTATTTTATTAGAAAATGGATAAATGTAATATTTATTCTGATAATAAATAAAAATCAGAGTATATAGTTACTTGCTTGAATTTTCGTGTTTGTTTTATTCAGACTAATACTTGATTATGTAATTTAACCTTTAAACATATTTAATTTCTGTAATTAATACTTAATTTTGCTAGAAAAAATAAAATGATATAGTAAAAAAAAAGTCCTAGCGGGTATCGAACCTGTGCCCGCAGATTATCAGCTCACGCATGTTACCACTTCACCACGCCTCTGACTAAACATTAAAAATAAATTAGTTAAATAATGGCTTTGTTAGATTAAAATTTAAACTGACAATTGCGCCAAAGTTACAAGTTATTGCTATGTATTGAAACCCTACAAAGCTTTTTTTTTTTAAAATAAAATAAAAAACCTCAACTTTGCTCGACGTTCAAACCGAAAGATATTTTTTTTTAAATTATACGTACTGTTATATGTAACTTCCATTTAACACAATGTGAATGAAGGGGACATCTACTACTAGCGCCGTTAGTTCGCAGGCCGCCGCGAGCTCCTCTAAGCCGACGGAGAATGAAGGTAAGTTGCCAGACCTGTCTTTATGACCGTGGTCTCTATTAATAACGAGTCATTCCATGAAAGTATGTGCAGTGCTGAATAAAATGAAACTTCTTAAATTAAATTTATATAAGACTAGCAAAAACGTTTGAATCAAATATGGCATCTTTCATTACATCTCCGTAGAAATAAAACAGAAAATTATCAGATGATGCTCTTGCTGAAATAAACCAGGAAAATGTATTTCCACGGCTATCATTCAAAATTTTACCTTACAAAATACAATTCCTCCGATACAGTGAATAAATTTTAATTGCATTACATAGTTTTGTCTGAAACTTTGACGCTCTATGGTGTGCTTTGGCAACAGAGCACGCCGAATCAAGGACAGAGCTAATGGCAGAAATCGTGCTTTGGAAAGAGAAAGTAAATGCCCATATAAATGCACACTGCAATCTAAGGATGAAATACTCTTAACATCGCAACAGTATGTTGAGAATATTAATCAAACAAATTTTCGTTAACGTATGGTTTTTAATACACACATTATCTGTTTGTTTTTTTCATATCCCCTTCCGATAAAAAAAATTGGTTGTCTGTAAAGTCGGTTTACGGACGATAGTTTAACGTGACGTCATAACAAAACATTGATGAAATGATTGCATACTTTTATGAATAAAATTGGATCATTTTTATTGAATTATCACTATTTTCTATGAATACAAAGAAGGAGTGAAATGAAATCTACAATTTAATCGATAAGTTTACTTTTATTTGCACTCATTAATTCAAATATGTTTATTACTTTAACGAAGAGATTATTTTAACTATAACTTTTAAACATGTTTGCTATTTAACTTCTTCCAATCTGTGTTATTCTACTAAGGATAGGACGATGATAGGAAAAGTAGGAAACGAATGGGAGTGTTTCAAGTTTAATGTGCCTCGAAAAAGTCAAATCGATGGTTGTTCCAAACGAGAGGAAGAGAGATAGATGCGGCGGAAGCGTACAATGAGCGTAACGGGACACAGCGTAACGGGACACTTTTTCGTGCGTGCAGCCGGCGTTCATCGATTTATTAGACGTTGTCACGTCAAAAAAATTCTGTGTACGCCACTGGCTGTATTTGTAATGTCCCAGAAGGGGGCTGTGTGAGGATGTCCAGCGACGTTCAGCGCACACAAACTCGGTGCGTCGTAAAATACACATACTCGATTCGACGTGAATGCCGTTACATGTTTAGTAGCTTTATTTAATTTGTTCGCGAGATTATCCCGCGCGCGTCATGTTCCGTCAGGCGTCCGACTGGAGATAGCGACACAATGCCTCGCTGGTCTCGTGTTTCAGTCGGCCTTGGTTGACGGACCGGCGTTGGCGGGCAGTGTTCTGAACCCGCCCGCGCCTCGCAGATGTCGCTTTGCGTTACGAGAAACGTAAGTGCGTCGACCTGTCTCCACGCATGGCCAAAATTTAGGACGTATTTATTACTCCTGCGTGTTCGTGTGTATCATCATTAGAGTCCCGTAAATTTAGCGGATTCCTCTGTCCTCAGGATAGAACTCAAAGTTATAGGTGTGCTCGACCCATTTTACTTTCCCATTGGTTGATTTCTTGGCGAGAATATTTTTATCCTTGTTATTTGGCACTACCTGATTCGCTTACTTCTCTCACTAGCTGGACATCGTTGGCTCACGGTCGTAGAGGGGCGTGTACAGATAACTGCGGTCCAATCATGAACACAGTGCGACAGTGTGGAGGTTTGCATTCTAGCTTGCGACTAAATGAATGCGCGAAAATTCCGTGGCTCTAATCATCATCCAAAGGGGGTTCGCCTAGTCTCGAAGGGTGCATTTGTATTGGTTGTGTTAGCCCGGTGTCGCCTCTAAGCGCAAGGCTCTGAACCGGCGCGCAGTCTTCTCGTCGTACACAGAACAACTGTTGAGATCTGAGCGGTAATCATAACATTGCTTGGCGGAGAAATGGATATAAAGACGTAATTAAAGTCCCGTGAGTGCTTTCAAGAATCTGTACCGGATGTTGTTTCATGCCTAAACATTATTCTGAAAACAACGCGTTTTAGCCCTTTCCAATCACCTAAAAATTATACTTTAGAAACAAAATACTTAAACGAACCACTAATTCGCCCTCGGCGATTTTTTTTTGTAAACAGACACCACTCTGATATCTTGTAGTTTTCAAATAGCTTGGTTTTTTTTCCTGCAGCTCTACGCACCATGTGTACGCCCGGGTAGGTTGGGCCCAAGCCTGTCAGTTATGCTCAACTATTTATGTAATTGAAATATGAAATCTATATTTTTACACTTTACTACAGCAATAAAAATGCTAATATTGAATAAAGGGGATGTTTCGTGATGTTTAAGCTTTGATCACACTATTACGTACTATCGAGCGTGATGATAAAATATATATTTATTTTTTTATTCCGAAGGGCCTTGCGTCTTTGTAAGTAGTTTCGCCCAGTGGCCGAGCGTGTTTTGTTTTGTTGGTGTCCAAGTTGCGTTAACGCATGCAGGCTGACAAAGGGCTCCGAATTGTAATTTTTTTTTCAACTCGCTGACAAAGTAAGCAAAAACAAACCGCTACGTCGAACACGTTTGTAAGTTTTCAAACTAAATAAATTAAAAGGGTTTTATGTGGGAACCATGAGGTTGTAAGGCGTCTAAGGCGCTTTTAGCAGCAAGAAATTAAGGTACCTCACAAAAGACGAATATAATATAAAAATTGAAAAGGAGCGTAACTACAAACAAAAAAAAAAAAAAAGCAAATCCACCAAAAAAAATTGGGCATACAAACATATTATATTATACACATAAAATACAAAAATACTAACTTTTGAAATAAAATTTTTATCTTAAAAGATGTAAGCATATTTTAAAAATATAAACAAAGATTTTCGAAAGGGCACAAGTACAACATTCGTAATATCATATAAGATTTCCAGTTGCGCTAACTTAAATTTCCAAAAAAGGAAAAGTTTTCACAGTTTTTTGTTTAGAGCTAAACTTTTTTAGATATAAAACCTTTATAGTAATTATAAGCATAGTTATTCGTAAGGCGCCTAAGATGTCCATTGAAAAGTGACGACTACAGCAAACACTTAAGTTTAGTAATCAAGGCGTGTTCCACTTATGTAGCTGTATGTTACTCTATTGTTATACACATCTCTATTGTATACACCTCTCTATGGAGCAGGCTGATATTTGTGCTTCATGATACGCTTGTCTCCAAGGTATACATATATCTTTGGTGTTGGAATCGGTGATTCAGTGATAAGCTTAACTATATAGGATCACAGAGCGTCAGGTCCTTGTGATGGAATGATTTTTTTTTTATCGCCAACAGTGACAATCCCGCAAGAGACAACATTTTTCTTAATTCACGCACCCGAACACATATAACTTGAACCATACATTATATATATTCAATGGTAATACTAAGTACATTCCAAAGGTACTTACCTCCTTAACTCAGCTCATTGTAGAACATAATACAATCCTGCGTTCCTTTGGTTTAAAACTGTCATTTTTTTTTTAAGTATACTTTTTCGGTTCATCATTCATTTTCAGTTTTAGGTATTGGTTTAATCTCATTTAAGAAATAATGAAGTTAATCACTTTATAAATAGCCGAAATAAATTTTTCCTAGTCTGATGTTACTCATTTTTCGTTTCTACGCACTTTTTATTATTCAAAATTTAGTTTTCGAAATTTTTGAATAATTCTGATTGGGGAAAACAAATTCATAGATATATTTATAGTTAAATTAAAGAACTAATGTTAAATTTGACATGCCAGAAATAAAAAATGAATACACCAAAGTGTGAAAATATTTTTAAAATGGACACGATCACACACAATATTTTACATTTGTGTTTCTAAAAAAGCTTTAGACAAACACGAAAAAAAAAATGAAGCGCAGTAATTTGCTGGTAATCGTCAATAGAAAGAAAAAAATCTATTAGGACAAGACAATTCCGCAATTTCTAGTCGACTCCGAAAAGGCACGTCGTGTCTATTCTATCGGGCCTGGTATGTATTCCTTACTAATCGACTTGGTAAATTGTTTATCATGAAATTCGATACGTTATATTGTCTTATATGCGGTGTTGACATTTTCATCCTGGTTACGTTCTGATTAAAAGAGGAAATCAATTAATTATAAAATAAACTTTGCCTGTTTAAAGATGCCTGTGGCTAAAGATTAGTTAACATGTAATATTTGTTTAATACGTTAACGAATTGATTACTGAGCGTGGCTTTTGTCACGATGTTTAGCCGGACGTTTTATATCAGTTTTGAGCCCATGCTATCCACTGTTAAGTGGATTGGTTTACTTCCTGAAATTGCTTTCCTCGCGAATGTGTCGCGCTCTCGTGGTTTTATCGCGAACTTCCGGCGTGTTTCATGTTAAAATCGCGAGCTAGATCAGCATTAACATTACCGTCCATTATAACTTACGACTGCTTGAAGAAAATTACAAGTTACGATGGTAGATTCACTACTGTAAAAAATATTAGAAGACAAAGTTTAGTTTATGAGGATTTTATAAAGGGGACGAAAGATTTACGGCAGCTATTAGTACAATAAACACATCGCATTCACATATTATAAGATCAAGGAGGTAGGAATGGTCAGGAACAAAACATGCTGAGGTTTAATTAAAGTCACTTTTTTTACCGCATCATCGCTATATTGTCTCGCACGAAACATTGTGGAAATGGTGCTTGACCACGTCTGATGATGGTTAGTGAGTATGAATTATGATTTCCGTCGTTAAACACAGTTCCTTCGGTTAAAAAACAACCCTGTCCTGTAAAACTGTTTCCGCAATGCAAACACTACACTTCAACTAATGTTTAGGATGTTTATCCGACATGGCGCATGCCATGAGCCAAAACAAACGACTTCACCCGGTTACCATGTAATCGTGCAGAAGTGGCCACTCTCAGTATAAAATCTAGTAGGCTGGAACTTTCAGGGGATGTAGGCTCTCTTTCCTCAATGCAATCATATATTAAAAAAAAAAAAAAAGTCTCTGAGTACTCGCCACAGATGTGTAACATCTAACATCGGTAACGAGCAAATTCACGTGTTCTCATGTTGCAATTAAACTTAAAATACGGAACTCGGGACACGAAATTTAACGTAGAATTCTTTTAAATAATGCCGAGAGTTATAAATTTTACGAATACACGAATCACACGTAGTTTCCGCACCCGCGGGTAGAAATCGCTGCCGGAGCAGCTACGTCGACTATCGAATCATTGGTTTTGTAGAACTTTTATAGTAAAACGGTTCCGATAAAAAACTAAAAAGGCTTGAAAAAAATACTAAACCCCAGCTTTAGACATGATTAAGACACTGCACATCGTGTTAAAATTCATTACAGTTAATACTGTATAAATTTTTCCTTTGTCTTTATGAGCTTCGGTTCTCGCCATGGTTGTGTCACATTTCCGTTCCATTCACGAAATAATTCCCGCGCCAAATACAGTAGACCGAGAGCTAAGATGTGACACATGGGAAGGAACTCTTTAGAAAGAAAATGTCGCATCCGAGGCCGGACGTGATGGAACCACGTTCATGCCCTCCACCAGTGGCGTAGCCGGGGGGGGGGGGGGGGTTTAGGGGTCCAACCCCCCCCCCCCTAGCACCAAATCTTTAATTAATTTCTTATTCATCACTCAAACAAATTTCATATTAAAATTAATAAAATTTTACCATTACAATATTTAAAGTTAAGTACCGAAAACTGCTAAAATAGCACTATTTTACACCTTAAAATCCAAATTTTCCCGGGTGAGGCCCCCCTGGACCCCCCCTCCCGCTTTAATACGGGGGGGGGGGCATGTTTCTTAACACCCCCCATAAACAAATCCTGGCTACGCCACTGGCCCCAAACAAGGGTGGGGCTGGGTGGACCCCTGGGTCCAGGGCCTGGGCCCAGGCCTGGTTATTTTTTTTAATGTTTAAACTATTATAATTTTTTTACAAAATTAAAAAAAAACACATTGAATGTTTTATAAATAAAGCTTAGTTTGGACTTATAAAATAGTAACAATAATTGAATCGGCACATGCTAAAAGGGCCTCAAGTCACAAAAAAATGGCAAAGTGTGTATAACATGAAAATCGCATGTAATAGGATTGCTTCAACCATCTATGCTGAAAGGGATTGAGTCACACGCGCGGGTTAGCTAATAATTAGCTAGGGAAATTCTTAACGTACGCTAAAAAGGGTTGCTTAGAGACAAGTTTATTGTTTTTTTCTCTCAAAACTGGGTTTGCTTGGACTGAGGCCCTTTTAGCATGTGCTGATTCAATTATACCCTGTATTTTCAGGTTAAATAACATTCTAAAACGAGTGTAGGTAAGAAATAACCTTACAATTATAATGTAACACGTGACTGAAATATTAAGGGATTGGGGGCCGTTTCCGATCCTGGGTTGGGGCATGGGCGTCGCAACCGGGGAGGGGGGGGGCAAGGGGGAAACGTCCCCCCACCCCAATAATAAAAGTCTTCAATTTCGTCCCCTCCAATAATATATTTTGTTTCGTAGTTTCTCCTGTTGTTTAAATTAATGATTTTGTGTGGATATAGCACCAACAGATATGTTAACTGTGTTTTTACAAATTTGTTCTCTGAAAATATTTTTTACAAAAAAATAAATTATTTATTGCAACCAACTATAATTAGAATATTAGGGAAGGAAAAATGCCTAAAAACCACCTTTTTGCACCTTCAAACCCCAAATTTTCCCTTTTTCCAGGGGATGTATATTCCTCAAACAACTAAATCAATTGAAGTTCCCCCCCCCCCCCCCAAAAAAAATATATCCTTGCGACGCCCATTGTTGGGGGGGGGGGGGGGGGGGGGGTTTGTCTCCGATCCTGGGTCCAGGGCCCGTAATCGAGTGTGGGGGCCATGACCACGTGGGCTGCGGTGGGCAGGCCGACCGGGAACGGGAATCCTTCTTTTCACAGACGAGAGAGCCAAACGCCCTATCGTGCATCTTCGGTTGTTTTTTTTTGGTTCATTGTAAATAAATATGGCGGTGTTGATAAAAGGAAAGACCATAAACAAGGCAACAGTATTTATTTGTACGCCGCCATATTTTTCGTTTGCCGTGTGTCCGTGAATGTTTATTTTGGACAACTCGTGATAACTAATGGTCAATTAGGTTAGGTTAGCTACATTATAAATACTTTAAAACATTGTTAGACGGTTGATTTGGTTAGGATACCTAAATTAAAGATACTGCGAAATCATGTAAACGGTTTCCTAGCGCTGGATAGTTACAGATTAAAAAGTTATTTGCTAAGAAACCATAAAATGATTTTACAGTATTTTTAATTCAGCTATACTTACCTAATATTACCAACCATCCACAATGTTTTAAAGTATTTATAATGTAGCTAACCTATCCTAATCGACCGCAAAATTTAATGCCACACCGCTTTATACAATGAGATAGAACGGCGTATGACGTTTGAGTAAGCTACATCCCAAATAAATACACCTGTTGTGGTACGGAAAAAAAAGCTAGCATGAACTTCGGGTGTGGCTCTCTCGTCGGTGAAAAGAAGGCTTCCCGACCGGGAACAGCTGCTCGCCGGCGGCCATGTTTCCCGCGCGGCCACCGAGGCGCTCCGAGCGGCGGCGACCTCGAAGCTCGCCGCGCGCACCTGGGCCCGTGACGTCACGTCGCGTGCCGCCCGTCACGACTAAGGCCCTCCGCGGGGTTCAAGGTCGCGTGTGACGTCGAGCCTGTCTCCGTGTTCCGCCCGGCGTCGCTAAACACCGGCTTACATCTCGGCCTGTAATTGCACCTTTTGTGTCTTTCAACCCCCCCATTGTCTCGTAAACGCCAGTCACTTAAGTATCATCAACCGGTTGTCATAGGCTAATTTTGTGCCAGTATTTACGGAGGATAAGCGACGCACAATGTATCAAGTTTCAAGTGATCTCAAAAGAGTCCATAAATGTTCGACGTTGTGCGTTTATGTGATGGTCTGTCAAATTTAACTTGTAAGATCTCACCTTCCTAACAGCAAGCACTAGGCTCTTTGCCTTTTAAATAGTAACTGAAATGTTGTGTTCGAATTGATTTTTTTTTAAATATATATTTTAGTAGCTTGTAACTAAATTAGTATATTAACTTTGTTTTTATGTATTTCACTTCTGCGAAGCAAAGAGTTAGCGAGCTTTGCTAGTGGATATTGTTGATATTTCGGTGATGTGTTTTTAAATGTGGTGAAATCTACGTTCATTCTTTTCGGTAGAACAGTGCACTGTCAAATATTTCAATGCCCCTTTCTCGCGATGTTAAATGTTTACCAGGAAATATTTTTTTTAATAGCTGCTTAAATATTAACTCACTTTCTTTCCGATTTGTTTGTTTGTCTTTTCGTTACGAATTAGTTTGCTTTTTTTATATAGCAAAAGCAAACTAATTTGTGGCAACAGGCAACGAGCATAACAGTACAGTGTTGCGTGATGCATAACGCAATACTCGCAGGTGGTGCCTATATCACGCATACAGGGCTAGGAGAAATGTCTGCCACACGGTCATAATAGTAAGGTCTATCACCTTGGTGAGACCCGTCCGCTTAGCAAAGCTCACGGCGACTAGCGAACTATCGGCGCCGATAACAGTTCAGTTTAGAACTAAACTGCATTGTTGTTTGCCTTGCATTGAATTTGACTTGCATTGTCGTTTGGGGCATCCATCAAAACTTGTCTGCCTTATTACTGTGTATTGCAAGCGCCCCTAATTTTTTAGTTTTAAACCTTACAAGTACTTTTGTAGGTATTTAAATTCCACAATCACAATTTTACATTACAATTTGTATGGGGTTAGGAAGAAAATTAGATACTTAATCTGTACCAAAAAATTAAATTAAATTTCAAAATTGCACACATACAAGACTAAAAAATCATAAAATAAATGAAAATATATTTAAAAATAGTTTTTTTAATACGAACTAAAATAATCAAATAATTTCTCCTAGCCCCATAAAAATTAATAACCCCATACAGATTCCTAACACCTTACATATTGTCCTAAAAATTGGCGATTGTTGTTTAATATATATAAAATGAAAATCGTGGGGCGCATGCAATAGAAAATTGATGCATGACTAGTTCACTAACCATTTTATTGCACTGCAAATGATGTGGACTGTTGTGTGATGCGCCCCAAATTTAACAAATCACAAATTTTTAGGACAATCTGTGCGGTCTAGGAGATATTATTTTATTCGTTTTAGTCAGTTTTAAAAACTTTTTTTTTACATTTTATTTTTATTTAATTATTATTCGTGATGAACTTGCGACGAAGTTCGTCGGTTGAATTCAGATCATCACTGTTATGATACAGATGTGATATGAATTGTTTGTGTGATTTTCAAAGTGCTCGAAAATAATTTACAGTTGCATAGTAAGTGTCATTTAAAGTCGGCGTCACACTAAGCTATTAAAAAAAAAAAAAGAGAGATGTTGCCAGTTTCTACGCGCTGATTTCTTCTAGATCAATTTGTTTACTCGTTAGATTTCGTAAACTCAACTCGATTCTTTTTCGTCGGACCTGAATCGTGCATTCTTTAAGGAAAGCTGCCGATAGGACATTCAGCGTCAACAGAAAAGCGTGGTGTAGCACCGACTTGGTGCAAGTGTGGGAAGTAAGAACAAGCGTTCGTGATGAACTCGCTGGCCATGGAGTGTCGTCTGGCACTTTTTTTCGTAACCTAACTAAAACTAAGGGGGACGCACCACAACGCCGAAATGCCAAATTGACCACAACGCCGACAGCTAGAAAAAAAACTGCTGTTTACCACAACGCCGAAATACACTAACGCCGAAAAATGCCAATGCAGGACTGCCACAAAGGTTAGGTTAGGTTAGACTAGGTTAGGTTAGGTTAGGTTTGATTGTGGTATTTCGGCGTTAAGGTACATTTAAGAAACACACGCAATTTCATTCAGTTGTTATTTCGGCGTTGTGGTTGATTTTGACATGCGGCGTTATGGTATTTCGGCGTTGTGGTCTATTTTGACATTCGGCGTTATGGTATTTCGGCGTTGTGGTAACGACCCAAAACTATGTATTAGTGTGTATGTGTGTGTGTGTGGGGGGGGGGGCCCTTAGGTGCGTCTCAGGCCGAAGTCTGGACGCCTGGTCATGCTGGTGATTAGGGGTGCAGGGGGAGAGGGGCGCATGCGTCGTGTGCTAGCGAGGCCCCCGGTGATGGACGCAGAGAGAGAGAGAGAAAGTGGCCGAGCAGGAAGCACCTCGCCGCGGCCCGCGACCTCTGACCTCTGACCCCGGACCCCGAGTTCGGCGGCGGACCCACCTGCCTATGCGTCTGCTGCGTGCTCGCTGGAATCTCTCCACCCTCCCCCTTCCTCCCTCCCTCCCTCTCCCACCACCCACGCATTCACACACGCACAAGCGGAGCGAACGAGACAGTGGGAAGATGGTGCGAAGTAGCCCTCGATATTATGTACGTACTACATACCGATAACGGTTGAAAAAAATATTACTTTTATTTGAGTATCGAAGGAAAAAATATGTTGAAAACGTGTTTTATTTGGCGTTGCATGGTTCGACGCATCCTGTAATTCGGCACCGATGAAAACCGCTGGCTTACAGGTTTCTGGTTTATTACGACTGTTGCTTCGGCCCGTCAGGTCGCATTACTGTCGGTTTTCCTGTTTTATAACAGTTTATATTTCACATTTTCACATTTGGTATTCCCGTTTAAACTATATTGACGTTCGATAATCAGGCAAGATCACTATTTCGGCATTGCCGCGGTTCCGAACCTGATAGACCTTTCTGCTGCACAATCATTCCGACGACGAAAGGTTAAGAGTTCTGGTTCACAAACATAATGCAGTCAGAAATCTTGTAGAATTTGCGATATTCCGATGTCCTGCACGCGTTGTTGAAGTGAAGCTTCATTACAGCTGAGCATGATTTTAAACATTTTATTTTTAAGGACATTCGCAATTGCTGGTTTTCACTATGTCATAGAGAAACCACAATATTTGAACAAGAAAGGTAAATGCAGAAATACGCACGAAAACAAGCCAAAAAATCTGCCGTTGTCAAATAAATGAATAGACATCACATAATTCTGTGGAAGGAGTTATGCGGAAAACAATATGCATATAACTACACATACGAACACAGTGGATTGACAACGATGAGACACATGTGACAAAGAACCAAATAAAAAAAAAACAGACAATACAGCGACCAACAGACAAACCCAACGATGAGCTAAACAGATAATCTAGACAACTCAACAACAAAGGGACGCACAGGCGACCCCAGCGATGAAACTGGACAGACATTCAAGACGACGGCACATACGAACACAGAAGGCTATCCAAGATAAGCTGAGAATAACGAAATGTGCAACGATCAGGAATAGGTAGCTCGATTGGTGGGAGTGGAAAAAGGGGGGGGGGGGGGGGGGGTAAAGAATACCGCAGAGAGTCGGACAACTGTAAGACACTTTGTTGACATTAGTGAACCTCAATCGTGTACTTAATTGTTTGGTTTTATTGTTCACGTGCATTATTGCATTGATAAGAACTATCGTGATGGAAACTAGACTAGACGTTGCAGTTTGTACGTCCATGAAGCACATCTTATAGTTTTAATATGATTTGTAGAATCAAGCCGCTTAATTTTGCACCCAAGTTCAGAGGTCTCAAGCAAACCCGATAGTTATGACTAGGGGCAGGTGTGTTTCGCGATTAAATCTGAGACCGCCTATTGGACTGCAAAAAGATGTAGCAACTGTGATTGTTCCCATGTGAGCAGCCATCTACCTGTTTGGCCGGATCAGTCAGTACGTGTTGGCTACCACCGCGAATGGCTGGGATTGGTGTTCCGACGGGAGACGTGAAAGTGAAGGAAACTCAACCAGTCACGAAGCACAGACGATGCCACAGTGTTTTCAACACACGGCTGGGCTCTAAAACTTTTCGCGAAAAAAAAAAAACATGACTAGGGGCATGCAGAATTCGCGAAAAGATCTGGAAACTTACTAGACTGCAACAAGGTGTACACCCGCACCTGTGGTTTCTTCCTTGTGATTGACGGCCGTCTGGCGAGAGAAGTATATTGCCTTATTTGACCGGGCCACTCAGGACGCGTTTACTTCCGCACTGAATCACTGTGATTGGTGTTGTTACAAACGATATGTACCTGGGAGAAACTCGCCCAATCACGAAAAGCAGACGATGCTATAGTGTTTTAAACTTGCATCTAGTCTCAAAATCTTTTCGCGAAAAAAAAAAAAAAAAAACATGACCCTAGCGTATGACCGGTGACGTTCATATCTGAGGAAGGACTTCGTTGTTTTTTTTTTTTTTGTAGAGGAACCACGTGGTTTGTGTCTGATGAAGGCGCTGTCCCCGTCGCGTCGTCGAGTTTCCCCCACTCCGGCACGTGTGTGACCCGGGTTATCGACCACGGTCTCCGTTCGACAATTCAGCGGGAGTTGCAATCAAGGGAGGACTGAATAAAACAGCGCGGCGGTGCTTCGGTTCGCATAGAGAGAGGTTTCTGCTGCTCGTGCCAGCCCGTGAGTACCTCCGCTTCGTAACCTTTGGAGCTGTTTCACGTGTTCGGCGAGGTGGGATGATAAGAGCGACGCTCGCTGGTGCTTCTGGCGCGGTGTCGCCTCTAAGCGCAAGGCTCTGAACTGACACGCAGTCTTCTTGCCGTGTATAGGGGGCAACTATGAAATTTGTCATTTGTATACAGCAACCTATTTGATTGTCATTAGGTTGCGGAGAATTGAAAATAAAGGTGTAAAGCAAAGGCCCTTGGGTGCTTTCAAGAATTTTTCTCCTGGACGTTTTTAATGTCTTATTCTGAAAACATTGTGCTCTAGCCGTTTTCGCTCTCCAATAAATACATTAAAAAAAAATACGGAAATGGAACTACCTACCCACCTTCAGCGCATTCTTAAACGTTTTTTTTTTTGAAAACAGACACCATTGGTTATCTGGAGCAGTTTTCAGACAGCGTGGTTTCTCCTGAAGTTCTGCACACCGTGTGTGCCCGAGTAATCGGACCCCTAAGGGCGTTGTATCATAAACTATTTTGCGTGTATTATAATTTTGTCGCACAAGATTATAAGTAAATTTATAATATAACCTCTATTTTTTTGTAAATGTTTGTATAAATCAATAAATATAATTAAATGGTTATTAGAGAACCAGTTGGCTGTTTCATTTTCTTACTATTACTACTTTTTTTGTGAATTAATCACGATAGCGCTCTTCATTTTATGTTGGGTCACTTTATTTTTTTCAACAGATATTTATTAGGAATGGGCCAATAAAATATTCTAATCCTCAAATACCTTCAACTCCTTAGTAATCCTTTTTAGTTAACCATTCTAACCAAGACATTTTTTTAATTTAATATTTGCTAGTGCCGTATAACTAACAGCATTAATAAATTTTTAAAGCAGGAATGACACCTGATCATTGTGATATTTAAAAGATTTCTTGCCAAAATATGATTGACGAATATTAACAGAATGGCCAAAATGTCTTCCTGTTTAACTCTCATTGGTTATTGGGCCATGCGTCCTTAACAAAAAATAAAATATATTAATTTCCCTTCTATGCGCAACACGCCTGTCTCCCAGTTCACACGACCTTCCTATGCGCTATTAGTGAATCAGTAGTATAGAACACATGACGGTCAAATCTTAGGCGCACGAACCTACTGTTAACTGTTATTTTTTTCAATTGTGCACCCAGCTTTCGAACAGGGCTGTAGTCGAGCATGTCGCAGATGCGCCACTGGGTTCGCGGGTTAGTTAGTGAACGCTGTGTTCTCGCAGGTGAAATTTGCCACTCGTACAAGGTTCACACAGGGAAGAAAAAAAAGAAGAGGGGAAGGTGGAGGGAGGCACGCGTTGCCCAACAGAGCCCCCGCAGAGTCCCGCGGGCGGGATCCGGAAATGACGCCATTACTTTTGTTTCGCCAGTGTTTTGTTCGCTCTACTCCCCTCCCCCCTTCCCCCTCGGGAGCTCGTGAGAGTCCCGGGACAGATGGGAGCGGAGTCGCGGGTGGAGTCTGCTCGTTAGCGCGGCGCCTGGCTTTTGGGGGAACGTCGCTTTTCCACCCACGTCACCGCCCGCCCGCTGGGAACAATGGCGGCCGTCGTGTCTCCGGGAACAACTCCTGCACCTCGTCGCTCTGCTGTCGGCGCCCCCCTGGTCCCGACCAGGCACGACTCTCGCCCTCTCTCTCTCTCTTTCTCTCTTCCTCTCTTTATCTCGCTTGCTTAGTCTTTCTCGATATTTCGTTGTATTTCTTTCTCCATATTTCGTTTTCTCTTACTTCTCTATCTTTCGTTTCTCTTTCTCTCTTTCATTATCTCTCTTTTTCTCTCGGTCTCTCTATTTGCATCACTTTCTCCCGTTCTTTTTCTCTCTATCTATCTCCCGAACGCAGCTTTATTTCGGACTTGGAAAGCCAGTGTTTTGCTAACTATTCCTTTACGACACTGTCACACTGTCAAATGTTTCGCTTCCAACACCACCTTCAAAATGTGTTTTTTTTGTCAAAGAAAGTTTTGTAGGGTCGTGACGTCACCGAAAACGTCTTCAGCCCCTCGCTTTAGGACAACCCACCACTGGACACGAGGACAGCGAGGTGACTCCTCGAGTAGAGCTCTGTGCGTCTCGAGAGAGCGGGCGTGTCCGCTTGGCTGAACCGCGTCCAGCCGCTCACGTTTTCACTTTTACTTTGATTGGGGTTTCCTTTGGGGGGTGGGGGGGGGGAGGGGTGAGACCAGCTGATTGCACGATAAATTATTAGAGCCTAAAGGCGCATCCACATTATGAAGAATGGCGTCGTTCGTCTTATTCTGTTCGACTTTTCCGCGTTCTGCTCGTTCGATTCGTCCTTAACGCCCAAACAGCTTTGTAGTGTGGACGAGTCGAAAGGGTTGAAAGAGGTCAGAAGCATTGCTGGGTTCTCAAGCGGTGTTCCGCGCGCGAGTACACCTACAATGCGATGTCGTATGCAAAATAATTTTATGTATAAAAAGGAAAATATGTTTCTATAACATAAAAAAAATAATCGCTGAACATTTATTTTTATTGTTTAACGAATATTGTTGCGAGTTAAATTGATGTATATTTAAAAATTAAAAAATGCACAAGCAGCATAACAAGGTAAAAAAAGATTTATATCCAACACTGTGATGCATTATTTAATTTCGAAATGAGAGTAAAATTGAAAAGTCTTAGCTAAAATCAAAATTAAACTTTGATAGTGTGAGATGATTAAAAACAATATTTAAGGTTATCTGTCCAAATTATTTGGTGGAGAAAATTTGCAGCCATTTTTCCGTCCAGCACTACCTCTCAAACTCGCTTGTCAAACATAGGAGACAAATATCTTGCAGTGTGACTGTGCCCTAAGTAGCAATTTTACTCGCAGTTTTAACTTTAATCAACCCCTCCCCCCTCCTTTTCCCATAATTTATTCCCTTTTTCCCTTTTTGCCTTTTTCCCTTTTTCCCTTTTTCCCTTTTTATTCTCAGGTTTTCTGATCGGTATTTCAGTTGCAATAATCGGTCGGAGTGATCAGTTCCTCGCTGCACCAGATCTGAAGTCGGATCACGTGCCGGTCACGATAAGCGTGCTCGAGTTTCTCCAGAATTGTGTCGCAACGTTGTCCAGGTCCGGACGTGACTTCATCGTGCATGGAATTCCGTTACATACCACATTCCAGAACCGACGTTCCAGGGTTCCAGTTACGAGATAGTCATTCAACCGTGTGAAATAATGGCACGACTCGAAAAATAAAATTATGGTGAAAAATTCAATAAAATGTACACGTTGGTTTCAGTAGTAAAAAATATATATTTTTTCCTTTGTGGTAGTGAATGTATTCAGTTAACCATGTGGATAAAAACAAATGTTCTCCAATATTGAAACAAAATAGCAAAAATTTGTTAAAATATATTTTGTGAAAAATTACACCTTTAATATGGAAAAAAACTCTTTTAAATGCCTATATAACACTGCTTCTTTTCATTGGCCTGAAAGAGGTGATTTGGCTCCAGGCCATATTACAAGTTGAATACTTTATTTGTAATATAAATAGTAATTCAGGACCTAAAGCGTTAAACGTGTGGTTCAAAACAATACAACTGGACTGAGAAACATTTCATTTCTTATTTTACACATATACGAACCTTTTTTTCTTCTGCTATCCATGGATATCGGATATTAAATGCAACCCATTTACCTCATAAAGTTAAAAAGTTCAACTAGGATTTAGCAAAGGTTTTTTTAAATTTAATTACATGGTATTTTATCCAAATTACTCTTCTTCTTTTTTTTACTTAATCCTATGAGCTGAGGTGAGATCGACAAAGTACCTAAATGTGCGCAGTACTTTTTGCCTTATTTCCGTTAGAAGTATTTCGTTGAATAAAAAGAGAGAAAAGCTCTGAAGTGGTTCTGATTATTAATGTAGGATTTGAGCTTCAATAAAAAAAATAATTGATATTAATCATTAACATTTAAGATATTTTGAGTAATTATGTTTAAACTGTCTAGGAAAACAATTTAAAAAAAGAAAATTTTCCTATAAGATAAATGATAAACCTCGTAGTTAGGTTCTCAGTGTATACATCCATAGCTCAACCAAGATTCGAACCTAGGATCTCAATTACTGATTATTACTTCGTAGATGGTAAAATTTTGGAAAAACTTTGTGTAATTTTATTTAGTAGGCTTGAACTTTTTCCCTAAAATCGCAATGTGAATAAACATAAACAATTTTAAGGATCCCTGATAGTCAGACGTGAATCTGTTTTAGTATGGTGGGATGATTAGTGCGACGCTCGCTTGAGTTTCTAGCGCGGTATCGCCCCTAAGCGCGCTGTCTTCTCGTGCACGGAGAAACTATTGAGATTTGAGCTGTGATGACATTACACGGCGGAGAAGTGAAGATGCAGGTGAGATACGTGCCTTCAAGTATCTTAACCGGGTGTTTCTTGTCTTCAAATTATGCGTTTTAGCCATTTTTACTCATAAAAATAAAGTTTAAAAATTAAATCCGGATTCGAAACTACCCATCCGTCGTCAGCGTATTATTAAATGTTTTTCGTACACACACACTACTCCGACATCTTGAGCAGTTTTTTTTTACTGTTATTTGTACACAGGTAGGCGGAGCCCTGGAATTTTTGAATGCGGCCACTTATTCCGCGATTGGCCAACGTGTTTTATTTCCGGCGGTCGCGCAGGTAAAGCGCTCTGTCCTCGTCAATGGGGGAAATGGATCGCTTGTTGTTTAACGCAGCAACAGGTTTTGTTATTTCGTAACCCTTGGCGGAGTCCGCGGTCTCGCCGGGCGACGCCAACACTTGGACCAGTGATGGACGGTCCAGCTCCGGGATATCAGCCCACGGCGGGGTGTCTCGGTCCGACGGCTGGTCCGCCGGCGTCGACCAACACGGGGGCGTCTGCGAGGAGCGGCCGTGACGGGTCGTTACCATAACGCCGAAATACCATAACGCCGAATGTCAAACTTGACCACAACGCCGACAGCTAGAAAACTGCTTGTGTACCACAGCACCGAAATAACAACTGAATGAATTTGTGTGTGTTTCTTAAATCTACTTTAACGCCGAAATACCACAATCAAACCTAACCTTACCTAACCTAACCTAACCTAGCGTAATATAATCTAACCTAACCTAACCTAACCTAACCTAGTCTAACCTAACCTAGTCTAACCTAACCATTGTGGCAGTCCTGCAATGACATTTTTTCGGCGTTGTGGTAATTCAGCGTTGTGGTACACAGAAGTTTTCTGGCTGTCGGCGTTGTGGTATTTCGGCGTTGTGGTGCGTCCCCGGCCGCGTGATCCGTGGCGTAGTGAGGCGACCACTCCAGCGTTAAGGGGTATTGATCCCTAAGTTAAATGTGCTCAGATAATGCTTGCCTTGCGTTCAAGTGTTTCTTACATTAAAAGTGTATGTTCTTTTAACAAAAAAATTTATTAGCATTTTTTTTATATATTTTTTAAGCATTTTAATTGTTATTTGACTCATACTTTGCTGAAACTCCAGCTTTAAGCAGGTGAAAAATTTTCTTGTAGAAACTTTATTTTTATTAAGAATAAAGTATATGGAATGCCATGAGATAATGATTTTCTTTAAATAGTGCTTTAAAATGTAAAAATATCTAGTTTTAAATGCCTCTGTAAATCTCCTTTTTCAAGTTGAGAATCAACAACTTTCAACACTAAATTAAAACGAGTTATGTATCAAAATGTTAGAAAAACTTTAGCTCAGAGTATTCTTCAGCATTTAACGAATACATATATTCATGGATTCTGAAGTTTAATTCCTTCAATTACTTGCTGGAGATGCTAAGATAAAGGCTTGCATTCTTCAAACAGATCTAACATTCAAATACCGTGCAGTGCAGCCCTCTCGCGCCAAAGAGAAGCACTACTTGGACTCGCCACGCCTTCACCCTCTGCCCCCTCACATTGGTTGTTTGAATGGAGCCAGACTGTAACATGACGCGCTGTCGGTGGTGGTGAATCACTTAGTCTGTTCGCTTGCGATAATGTGTGGACGGGTTGGAGGGAGGGGTGGAAGGTAGGGAATGCACAGAACAGCGTTGCCTGATGTCCTTGTAGCGGGACAGCTCAGTCACGAGCCTGCACGGCCGAGGGCTAGACTGCTGAAAGGCAAGTGGCAGTTCCGAGCGATACTGGGCACGGGGCGTTGTGCATATAAAATAGTTTTTACTAATCTTGTGTGAGGTCGTAATTTGCAACGGGTAATGAGAAGAGTTCATAATGAACTAATTAACAAGTCAAATGTGTGTGATATCGCGAAAACTTACAGCTTACACCAAACAATTAACTAAATAAACACCAATTAAATTTTTGTATCAGTCATTGCGTTCATTACTTAGGTTATCGATTGAAGTTCAAAAACAAATAAAAAAATAAGTTTATGAAGGAAAAGCAATGGTTTTTTTCTTGCTTCGATAATTTTATCGTCTTTTGTATTTGCTTAGAATCGTTTTATGTTTTACATTGCTGTAAGAGTTATTTTTTTACATATTGTGATAAGTAGTAATGATATGTCTGATATCGAGATATTGTTAACTACAAACTTGTACGGGTCCGTCTGGAGGGGGAAAGGGAAGAGACAAACGCCCAAAAACTGTAAATAAATAAATGTATTTATTGGTTAAATTTAAAACTATAGGCCTAATGCTAAGCAACATCTGAGATTTCTTCGTCAGATATACATGGTTATGAGATGAATTAGTTATACTAAAAGTGTAAGACATTCAATACAAAAATATGTACTAATCAGTTCAATTATAATGTCAGTTTGGAAAGGACATTTTTTCTTTGCAGATTTTCAAATGGCTCGAGTCACTCCATGCGCCATCTTTCAAAGTGAAATACAACCTCAGAACTCTTAATGCAAAAAAAAAATGGCAATAAACTTTACTTGATTCATCATAGCCGTGTTCTTGATTGAGTACAGTGTTTTTTAATTAAGTATTATTTATGATAAGCATTGACACAGGGAAGGGAAGGTGGTGTGTATATTATATATATATAGTACAATTTTAATAGAAAAAAGAAGTAAGAATGTTCACGACTTAAGCCCGTATCACACGATGGCAGTTTCTTTGGAAGGTCATCCATGCCAGCTAGTATGATGGTTTAGGAGTTGAAATAGCAGAGCGCTGTCCGTTTTCATGGATGTTTTTTTAATCGGCCGTGTTCGAATTTATGTGGATGGTTTCGTACTTGATGAATATTTTAACCAATCAGAATGAATGCCCCTAGTTTTTAAATCTGTAATTAACTTTGGAGGAACTGAAATGTTTTGATTGTTTGAAAATAATGGTGAACATAAATTTCTAATGAAATCTAAGCAGTTACGGCAAGCATTATTCGAAAACTTTTGTTGTTGAAACTTGTAATGTAAATGCTCACCCATTTTCGATCGTTTTATGAATGTTAATAAGAGTATTTGAAGTGAATTTTAAATACTCAACTAGTTGGACCATCGTATAGTTAGACATAGGCCTATATTAAAATTACGAGATATGTTGTAGGTAGAAGATAAAACATAGTTTATATATTTTTAAAACGTGATGGCTTTTGAACATTATTAATTTCATTTCAATTAAATTTCACCACGAGTGAATTAGGCCGTGTGTGTGATAGTTTCTTTCAGAGAAACATACCTTTCTAGCTGTCAGCTAGCAGTTTTGTTGGAAGCTTCTAGCAGAATCCAAACGAAACTTTCCATCGTCTGATACGGGCTTTACACTATGCGCGCATGATGTTACACGCCACCGAAACATTGTTACTAATTTATAGGGGAATATTACCAATTGGCAAAGTGGGAAAAATATAGCTCGAGAACGCACAGATTTAGGATGTTGTGCGAGTTGTTTGAAAAAGTTTGACAAGATATATAAAGTAATAAGCTAATGTGAAATAGTGGAATTATGTGGAAAAAATAATTCGATAACTATTTTATATTAGGTAACATTACTGTAAACTTTTAAAAATGCATTTATTTCTTAAAAATAAATTATTTAGGAATCCAAAAAATATATATAAATTATTTCATGATTTGCCTATTATTAAATTGTACATAACAGGTTGTAACTTGTACTCAAGAACAATAGGTACAAAATTTTTGTTGAAATAATTTAATAGTACCCAATGAAAGTAAATTTTATACGACTCGTACACAATACGAATATAATTGGTTCAGACAAAACTTACATTATTTAAATATTTTAAGATAGGGCCTATGTACATTATTTCATTTGTGCACACAGCTACGCTATTATTTGATACTTCCTTATCTATCGTTTGGAATCAGGACAATATTTCCAAACTTACGCAAAGTTGCTGACGACTAGTGAAGAAATTTAAAAGTTTCGAACTAACAAAACGGAATAGGTTAACGACTCTAGCCACAAGCAGCAGCGGATCCAGAGGGGGGGCTAAGGGGCTCAAGCCCCCTACAAAAGCATCTGGGTCCACTATTGTTTTAGTGTTTGCCTTGATAAAGCCTAGCCTCAGCTGGGTCAAGCCCCTCCCAAACCAAAATCCTGGATCCGCCACTGGCCACAAGTAAATGTTCTCAAAATTGTATTTCAATGAAATAAAGTCACAAATGTTGGTTAAAATATGATAAGCAAAACACTAGCGAAACTATGAAACAGCAATATAGCATGAAATTTCGTATTCTCAACGGAAAAAGTTATTTACAAACAGTAAGGTATAACCGAGCATATTTATACACACACACACACACACACACACACTTATTATTGCAAATATAATTTAACAGAATTAAATGCGTAATAAGTACCTACATGCTTGTTGCATAAGATATTGATAACTGGCAGCATTATTGTAATTTCTATTCACTTAAATGCATGTAATTGTTCCGTCATAATCATTAAATTAACAAACACAAAATGTATAAACGTGGAACCATTGAAATTTCAAAACACTGAACTATTAGAACAATACCTTTGTTATTTCTTAACACCAAATTGCAACTCTTTCATAATATTATCTTACGTAATGTTAATACTATATTATAGATAATGTAATAAACAAAACATCTATGTTTGCTTTTGCGTACTGGCGTGAATTGCGCGGGCGTTCTGTGATATTACTTTTTCCTTATTTTTTTATTACCGACTGTACCTGTGCTCGGCGCGCAAGATAAATTCAGCCTATCACTTGCTGACGCGGCGGGTCAGTGATACAGCGGTGTTTGTTTACTTCGAAACTCAGCTAAGAGTGAACAGAGAAACGTTGTTTGTTTGTCCTTTTGCAAGGGCCTGGATTCAGTTGTCGTTTGACAGTAGCAATGAGCAGGTCGCGCATGACGCTAGTAGGCTGCGTTTTTACGAGTCAAAACGTTTTCTATAACTAGGATTGAGTTGTACAAAGTCATTAAAGTGCAAACAATGTGAAATTTAAAGCATTATCACGCGTTTACCTTCGTCGAGCGAGCCACGGGCATAGAAGATAAATCGGAGAAGGTACGAGCACAAATTAAAAAGGATGTAGCCCGCGAGGTCTCTAAATTTAAATCTAAGCTGGACAGCGTTCAGAGAGGAGAAGAAAAGTTCCTGTCGAAATTTGCAATCACTGCCTTCAGCCTAATCACATCCGGTTTTTGTTCGTCAGTCTTATGCTTTTCAATATTTCAAATCAATTTCCAAATGACCACTTCACATTTAAAGGTAAAAACTGCGAGCTAAAAATAAGTTTTATGGTATTTGAATTAAGCAGCCTCAAAAACCCCGAGGCTCTACTTTTTACGTGCAAATAATGTTTTGACACTTCCGAAGTTATTCCGAACAAATTGCGGAGAAGTCATCTCGAATTTTGAAAGCAACATTAACAGATTTGCTATCAGTTTTGTTGGGAACCCAACCAAATCCCGTTTTCTGCGTTAAACGCTTCTTTTTGGCTGTTTCAAAGTAGTTTCGAAGTAACTAGTTCGAATTTTATGTAAAAATAAACAAATTGAATTCAGCGACCTCGAAATCATTCAGGGGACAATTTTTTAACGCTACTATCAATGTTTTGGTATTTTCGAAGAAATTTTGATTAAAATTCGAAGTAATGTTATTAAATTTTGACGTAACATTCAAAGATGTACAATTAGGGACCTCAGAAACCCAGCAAATACAGTTTTCTGCGTCAAAGGCATATATTCGCCGTTTTCGAAGTAATTTCGAAGTTAATATTTCGAATTTCGATGTAACAACAATGGATTTGAACTCAGCGACCCCGAAAACCCCCGAGTACGATCATTCGCGCCAACTGTCAAACCTATTTGACTTTTGGCCAGGGAATTCGGATTTGGCCCCACTGTGCGGCCTCCAGTTATATGAGCGGTCCAGGCAAGATATGGAGATAAATAAATGGATTTATTAGTTACTTCGGGTAATATAATAACATCCAAAATGACATGAATTAGTTATACAAGTGTAAGGCATTCAATACAAGGTGTACTAAGCAGTTTAATTATAGTGACGCACTGTGGAATGACCTTTTTCTTTTGTAGATTTTCAACTGACTCGAGTTTTTCTATGCACCATCTTTCAAAGTGAGATACAATCTTAAATATCTCAATTCAAAAAATATTTGCAATAAATTTTATCTATGGCAATGCATGAAATAATTTTGTTCTTTATTGAATACATTGCGTTTAAGGTTTGTTCATGAAAAACATTTAACCGGCGATGGGATAGGGGGGAATTGGGGACATAAAGGAAGTCAATGTAACGTATTTGTGTAAACAGAAAATTATTAATGACTTTCATTCGAACGAATATTAAAATATGTAGTACTGAATTAATAGGACAAATATTAAGAAAGTTCGTGGATTATGCCATTAACGTATTACGTCACACGCCACCGAAACATCGTCGCTAATTTTTTGAGGAATACTACCAAATGGGTGAGCGGAAAAAAATATAACTCAAAAACGCTTAGGCATAGGGTTTGGTGCAAGTTGTGTTAAAACGTTTGACAAGTTGTATGTAGTAATAATGAAAATAATGACAATAATGAAAACAAGTAAAAAATTGTTTCCGTTAACGAGTTGAGCTTAGGTAACATTAATGTAAAATTTTAAAAATGCCTTTGTTTAAAAAATATGAAAGAGATATTAATATATATATATATATATATATATATATATATATATATATACATACCTGAATCGGCCTATCATTAAATTGAAAACATGTTTAAATTGTACTCAATAACATTTACTGCAAACTTTTGGTTGAAACCATTTAAAAGTACCAAAACGAAAGGAATTCTCTAGGAACACTCGTGCAAAACACACAAATAACTGGTTATAACTGAACTAATATTCTCTATAGTTACATATATTTACATATTTTATATTAACATAATTATATTAAACAGCCCTCATGTGGGCACATTGCTACACTATTTAGAAATTACTTCCTTACCTATTGTCAGGAAAGTAGAAATCGGATAGTAACATTTAGGAATTAAGAAAATATTTGCAATTTCCACTTTCTTCCATCGTTCTGTGAGCTGTTTCAACTCAGCTTGTACAGCGACGCATCTTTTTGTACGTGACGTTTGAACAGCATCGTACAAAATCGTCGATTTATCCTTTGATTAATTTATTGTCCAATTTTATGTATCATCAAACGGTGTGTACTCAAGTTAGTGTATTGTGTATGTAAATGTTTACTTTGAAAGTGTTTATGTAATTTTGTGATATTCCCAATTCCATCTCCACACATTGATATTATTCCTTCCCATATTACTTCATATTTACTTGTCTTGAACTAACTTAAATTGCCTTGTTGAATGCTTTGTTTGACCAATTTTAATGTCAATCTTCAGTTCATTTCTATACTAACTAAAAGCCTATTAGAGTACCCTAGAGAGAAAGAGATTCTTGCAATTGCTTTACTCACACTGAGCTTAGTCAGAATAATATTGTTTGACTTAATTATATGATATATATATATATATATATATATATATATATATATATATATTAACCTACTCAATTTATCACAAACTGAAACTGGCTAATCTCCACCGATGGAAATCGGAATATCAAATCTTATATTAGTATTATCTTAAAACGTTATGTAAATAAGTATTTATGTGTTAAGATATGCTGATCGACTATGATGCAGGAATTTGTATTCATATGGTTGTAATGAAACCTGGCCAGATAGTGGTTAATAATATAGATCTGACAAAGTTAATATTTATATTTCATGGTAGATTTGGCTGGACAGGACAATGATATACAGTTTATGAAGGTAAATTGGCGCCCTAGAATCCGTAAGTAATTTATTACCCTATACTCAAATTTTAATATTCAGAGTACATTTAAATATTGCATTAAACCGACCAAGTATATGTTAGAAGTAGGTGTTTGTTTCTATGGGCTTTGACTTTTCAACTTTGATATGAATCGATATCAAAGTTGAAGGTGCGGAGTAACATAGAGTTCTGAACGGCACGGTGAAATAGGGCTGTCTTCTCTTGCAGGCGGCCACCAGTCACAAGGAGGAAACCGTTGGCGTGGGCATACCTTCTTGCGGTCTAATGGGCATTAGAATTTTTTCGCGAACTTCATGGCCCTACTTATTAGTCGTGAATAAATTATTTTGACGTGGCAACGTCTAATAAATCGATGAACGCCGGCTGCACGCACGAAAAAAAGGCCCGTAACGCACATTGTCCCGTTTCGCTGTGTCCCGTTACGCTCATTGTACGCTTGCGCCGCATATATCTCTATTCCACTCGATCGGAACAATCATCGATTTAACTTTTTCGAGGCACATTAAACTTGAAACACTCACATTCGTTTCCTACTTTTACTTTTCCTATCATCGTCCTATCCTTAACAGAATAACACAGATTGGAAGAAGTTAAATAGCAAACATGTATAAAAGTTATAGTTAAAATAATCTCTTCGTTAAAGTAATAAACATATTTGAATTAATGAGTGCAAATAAAAGTAAATTTATCAATTAAATTGTAGATTTAATTTCACTCCTTCTTTGTATCCATACAAAATAGTGATAATTCAATAAAAATGATTCAATTTTATTCATAAAAGTATGCAATCATTTCATCAATATTTTGTTATGACGTCACGTTAAACTATCGTCCGTAAACCGACTTTACAGACAACCAATTTTTTTTGGATATGCGATTGTTCTCCGGAAATGTGTCTTTTTTGTTACGCATTAAGAGACATTTAAATACAATGTTCCTGAGAGCTTTACCCATTTGTCTGTTTTAAATAATAGGTGTTGCTTTAACTCACCCGTGTTTCTCCACTCTTGATGTCTGTACCAAATTTGCCAACGATTTCTTACTTTTAACACCGTTATTCAGTTTCTTGATAAAAAAAAAAAAGGTTGGTTGTCTAGACCAAGCGACAAGGTAAACAAAAAATCTAGCTTCCTTTAAGTACAGGCTGAAAAAACATCTTTGTAACACCTGCTAATCATCGGCGCTACCCTATTGCTTGAATCTGTGTGTGAATGTGCGAGTGACTGGTTTTAATGTAGTAGCACCTTTTTTTTTTTTTTAAATACTATTTGCTGTATGTTTAATCACTTCCCTTTTTATGTATGTCTATGCTTAATTTTTAATTACTTTAAATTAGTTATGGTTGAATCTTTGGTAATAGTTAATATTTGAACATTAAGTTAAAATTTTAATTTTTTCTCTTAATATTTAGTCAACATCTGCTTATATAATGCTTAATTTTTAATATTCCACTATTTGATGTAATTTCAGAAAAGTGGTTAAGTGTAAGAAAAGGCTTACCGCCTTAACTTCGCCACCAATGAAGACGATAAATAAATAACTAAATAAATAAATTTGCGCCACTTTGGCATTTTGACAGAGCCGAAAATGCCGTAGACTGCACTCCAACTCTATCGCTCCGTCTGCAGTTTGGCAACAACGTAGAGGACGACAACCAGGGATGGGACGAGCTCAGCATTTCTGAGAATCGGGTATCAACACGAGTGTTTGGTGTCAAAGATAAAGATTAGACCCCGGGAGGGGTGGGAG
The DNA here is from genome assembly GCF_032445375.1 of Bacillus rossius redtenbacheri. NCBI lineage: Eukaryota > Metazoa > Arthropoda > Insecta > Phasmatodea > Bacillidae > Bacillus > Bacillus rossius. Next base: position 48,562,067 of record NC_086336.1, on the reverse strand, counting down.
GTGGGGAGGAGGAAAGGTTCGACTGACGCGCTGTCCTACGGACAACAGTTGAACTTTTTTCTCATTCTTGCCCTGTGTTTCTGAAAACGGCCAACAGATGTGTTAGCATCGGAAATTTATTCTCGTAGCCGAGGGCCTAATAAGCCTTAAGGCCCCCGCCTACCCGGACACACACGGTGCGCAGTGCTTCAGGAAAAACAACGCGATTTTAAAACTGCCCCAGATATTCGAGTTGGGTATGCTTACGAAAAGCATTCAAGAGTTCGTTGAGGGCTGAAAAGTACTTTTGATTTCTGATTAAATTTTTTAAGCTGTATTTTTAGAAGAGTTAAATTGGCTTAAACGCATGTTTTCAGAGTAATTTTTAGACGTAAAACAATAGGTACAGATTCTTGAAAGCACTTAAGGGACTTGCATTAAAGCTTTATCTTCATTTCTCGGCCATTATAATGTTACGGTCACCGCTCAAATTTCACAGTTATCCTGTGACAACGAGAAGACTGCGCGCCAGTTCAGCACCTTGCGCTTAGAGGTTAAATCGCGCTAGAAATACCAGCGAGCGTCGCGCTTATCATCCCAATTTTTTAAATGTATTTTTAAATAAAATAATCAATAAATTTTAATTAATAGTCTAATTACACTCTAATAACAATATTTTGCTCATTAATGTTTTTTTTGTTATTTGCGGGAACAAATAATTACAGGAATACTGACTAGATGTAGGCTTTTGGACATACGCCATTGCACTCCCATTGCACAAATCTTTCAATGATAATTACAGGAATACTGATAAAGTTCTTATCATTTGTATTAACTGAATTAATTGTAAATTATACCCAGCTAAATACCGCTCTAAAATTAAATTAATTAGTAAATTTTAGTCAAAAGTGTATAAAAAGGAGGAAATAAATAAATGTATTATTTAAAAAAAAACCTATTTTTTGGGAAATCTATGACTGTACTGAAAATTCTCTTTGAGGGAAACCCCCATTATGTGGAGAATCTTCCTCCTGTGGGGAATCCCTTTTGTGGTTAAGTTCCAGTCAGGTGTGCAGATTTTCCGGACTTCAGTTATTTGATGTTATAAGTTTCCTGGTTCAAAATGAGTGGCAAAAAGAGGGGGATGTTATATAGCTTTTATTTGAACATGCTGATAACCAAAATAACTAACAACACCAGGTTGTTTGGTTTACAAAATTCTGTTTTTTTTCCCCCCAACCCTTGATTTTCATATTGTGGTGCTTATCTCAGTAAAGTAACGGGTAATAACAAGGAGAGGGCGTGAACGTCGGGTTGCTGATTTTGACGTTTCTTTGCGAGAGTATAGTACTTAGTTCCCAAATGTAATCTAGCCTGTAAAGGTGAAAACCCAACTGTCAATTGTTTTCGAGATGTAGCCGGTTGTATAAGCACAACATTCAAAAATTAGTAAAGATTACTAAAGGAAAAAAAACGTTTCTTCTACGTGTATGTTTACCCTGTTTATACCTAAAAACAGAACTCGTTGATTAAAAAATATGGATTTTTTAAACAAACATCTAGTAATCTGAAGTTACGAAAAACTCGTGATTTATTTGAGTCGAATTCTTCGTTGGAAAGTCCGTAAATTTACTGTTATTTCTGACAGTGTACTGCTGGTGGAGTGACAAAATTTAAGGGGTGGGGAAATCCCTGGGGCCTGGTAGAGTTTTAAGTTTTTTTAATTAATGAATTTAACCTGTTAATAGACACGTTATGCCGTACACACAGTTCACATTTACAGTTATGGCCACGGTAAAATTTACAGTTTTTTTTTTTAATTGGGGTATCTGATAAATTGTGCAGTAAGTATAATTGAGAGTGCCCGAAAAAAAAAAAATTTTTTTTCTCCTCGTCCTTTGGTTTCTTTTGTAGGCCCTGACTAGTAAGAGCGCGTGCGGTAATTTAAATGTGCTCTAGAAAACATTGTGTGATGTTGCTTTCAATATTATTTACTGCAACATACAACAAATAATTAAAACCTTTCTTTTATTGGAGTTTGAAAAAAAAAAAGGGGGGGGGGGTTGTCTGTAAAGTCGGTTTACGGACGATAATTTTACGTGATAACGTCATAAGAAAACATTGATGAAAAATTGCCGACTTACTTTTTAATTTTCAAATATTATTTACAGTTTTTGCAAATTTAATTAATGAGTCATGCTTTTTCGTGCGTGTAGCCGGCGATTATCGATTTTATAAGACGTTATCACGTCAAAAAAAAACATAGTAGCGTGAGAAAAATACAGTAAGAAAATGTAATTCATTTGGCGGTGTGTGGTTCGACACATCCTTTAATCCGGCAACAATTAAACCGCTCGCTTTCTGGTTTTTGGTGTATTCCTGCTGTTGACCTTGGACAGGTCGAATTACTGCGCTCATAATTGCCGATTTTCAATTCAGTTTTTTTTTTCTAGTGGGTTACATTTCCCATTTTCACATTTGGTGTTCCCGTTTAAACTATATTGACGTTCGATAATCAGGAAAAAAAAATGACTAATCTAACTTTGCCGTGGTTTCGAACGTGTCGGAATAAGACCTTTATGCACAACCATTCCGACAGCGAAAGGTCAGAGTGCTATTCGCAAATCTCGATTATTTGCGATATCTCGAAGTCCTGCACACTTTCTACTGGGTCGATTGTTCAATAGTCCTCCTCCTTCCCCTGAAAACGACCACGTCATTGAACAAACGAGACATCGGTCTGTAGTTCCGAAGCCCGCCGCAATCTTGGCGGTCCCATCGCCTCAATCCATTTTCTGTGCATAACCGTGCGACGTAAAAAAATTTTTACCTTTCTTTTTCATCTCTTTATTCCCTGGACCGTTATTGCTCACGTAGGTCGTTCACACCGCCGCCATCTACCTATCTCATCTCCAACAAGTTTTTTTTTTTTTTCATTTCATCTCTCCCCCACTGCGGTCTCATTCTCTTAAAGTTATTACTGTATGAGGTCATTCCATCTTGTACGTACGAGCTCTTTATGATGCTGATTTTTACGTGCAACTCAACTGTTCTGCTCCTGTAATGCTTTAAACACACAAACATTTATATTTCTTTCTTTTACTTTTCCGTTCCTGTTGAGCCTACGTATGATTTTTTTTTGTTGGTGATTTCTTAAATAGTTAAACGTTTCATTTTTTTTGTACTTACGTAAGATAGCGGTAAGTTAGTATGCATTTGCGTTTCTGGCAAATTAACAGCGACTGGATGTGTTTGGTAAGTGAAACACGATACATTTATTAATCGGGTATTTAGTCGTTTACGAATCATGCAAACAATTTTTTTTTCTTTTAGGTTAAGAATTGTTTTTGTAAACATTGATTTTCGTATATATTGATTTATTCTGCGGGAACGTTTTAGGGGGTGATGGAGAAAAGAATGTTTGAACTTAAGCACACACGTTGGAGGTTTTACTTCCATGACATTACTAAAATATTGACATGTAACTTTTTAAAACATATTGTATCACTAAGTATATGTTTGTTTATTTGATTTTGATTAAACGATTGAAATCAGTCTGTACATATGTCCTACAAACGAACTTTAAACTTTGAGCTGATTCAACATTTAAGATTAAACAGTAAAACTTTCATCATGAAATTATTTTATTTTTCGTGGTTTCGAATATATGTAGGCTAACAAATTGTTTTGTGTCTACAGAATTACAAACACTGCGCTATCTCTACATTTCATTGTTAACGAAGGGTTGTCAAAATTGTAATTCCAGGATTTTGACGTATTTCAGTTGTAATTTATTTTCGTGACTATAAATTATGAAGTTTTAAAGGATAGTTGTACTATAATAAAGTTTTATTTTCGAATACCTATGCGTGTTGTAAATTATGAGATGTTCACGAAAGCAATAAATACATGCTGATGAATTACTCAGGCCCGTCATATTTCGATATTGGTTTTTGCGATTTCCACAAATGTGTACACATTTAGTTTCCAATTCACTTCCGTTCCATTAATGTAATCGCTCCTACCAAACGCCGTGTACCGAGACCTAAGATGTTACACATAAAAAGAAGGGTGCGTGTACTTATGTACGCGCGTGAGAAATTATACTTCTTTAGCATCATTAAAAAAATAGTTTTTAATTGCATGCAAATAATTAATTACGATAAAATAATAAAAGGGCTGGAAAAAGATAGTCAACACCCTCGCAACATGCACACACGAAGCCATTTTTTTTATGTGTAACATCTTAGATCTCGGTATACCGCATTTGGTGAGAGTAATTTCGTGAATACTGTTACGATTTACCTGCGGGTTCGTAAGGATAGCCCAATCAATAGATTTTATTTCACACGCAGTTTTATTTATTACCACTACTTGTCACTTACAAATAATCTTCTAAATTGGCAAATAATTAACTACACTTAAAGAAATGCCAATTCCCCAGTCACTCGTTTCACACACCTCGCTGGGCCGCACTTCCGGCGCAACTCTGACCGCAGCACCCCTCGTGGGTCTCCGCCGCGGGACTCCGTCGCGGCACTCCGCCGCCGCCGTCACACCCTTCGTCGAGATCCCACACGACGACTCGCTCGCCACTTCACTCGGGACTCCGCCGCGCCCGCGACTCTATCGCCCGGAAACTCCGCCGCGGGAAAACTCACTCAGTCACCGACTGACTGACTGACTGCCCTGGAACCTTCGTCCAAGGACTTCGCCACTCTGCCGCACCCGCGGCACTATCGCCCGGATCTCCGCCGCGGGAGAACTCACTCAGTCTCCCTCTCTGACTGACTCGAAGGTCGGCCCAACCTCCTTAAATAGCCCTTGGGTTCCCATCCAGAACAATCGGGCATGTCTCCGAGATATCTCGCGACCTTCGCCGTCGAAATGCCCAGAAACGCATCGTGAGTCCTCGAAGGACGCGGTGGCTGCTCTAAGAACGCCGATAAAGGCGTCTGAGTCATTTTATTCCGCAGTGCGGCCTCTTTTAAGTAACCCGATCTGAGGCAGGTGCGCGCTGCGACGGTCAGGATGTAGCGAGATAGTATGACACGAGATACCAGGGAGAGGATGCGGGTGGAAGGGGGCGCAGACAGGCCGAACGAGTGCGGCGATGCCATGCACTGCAGCCAAGCGCGATCGTAACAATACGATGGAAGTCGCATGGAACGGAAATGTGTAACCACGATGCTGCCATCTGTGGCGGATGGCGCCAATAGTTTACAAATCCAAAGGAAAACGTTATAGTATTAACTGTTTAGTGAACGTTAACAAAATTAGTATTAAGTTAATACAATACCTCGTGGAAAATCATGTCCAAAGCCGGGGTTTGTTATTTTTCAAGGTGTTTTTTTTTTTTCCCCCGCTTTTATCGTGGTCGTTTCAATTATATAGTTTAACCTTTCACTCTGCAAATTCGACGTAGCTGCTTGGACATCGAATCCTAGCGGCGTGTGTGGAAACTACGTGTGATGCGCGTCCAGAAATGTAGATGAAATAAATATTTATCACGCTCGGCATTGTTTAAAAAAAAAATCTCCGTTGAAATTTCGTGCCCCGAGTTTCGTATTCCACACGTGTGTTTGCAACACGAGAACACGTGAATTTGCTCGTTAACCGAGGTTAGATGATGCACACCTGAAAGACTCGCTCACGTATTTTTTTTTTTTTATATCGGCATTTCCTCCCGCGTGGTCCGGGGGAACTCGTGACGCACAGACGGCTGCCATTCGCACCGCGGGCGGCGCGTCAGCTGCGGCGGAACAGTTACGCGCGTGAAGCGCAGTCGCAAGGCTGAGAGGGTCTCGGGCGCCAGTCGCAGTCCAAGGCGAGGTCTCCGTCTGTAGTCCAGCCTCAGGTAACTGCTGTCCACTTACGGTTGTTAACATTAGATCCAGTCTAGCCGGACACACTCTCACTCACACACTCTCTCTCTCTCTCTCTCTCTCTTACAGACTAGAGCCTGTAAGCAAATATGTGGTTGAAATAAGGTATAGTGCCTTGCAGGGGCGTAGCCAGGGGTGTCCAAACACCCCCTGAAATTTTAAATTATATATATATATATGTGTGTGTACTTATGACAAAATTTACACTTGTTGTCTAGCTGTTGCAAATGCACTTAGATGAAACTAAGAAAGAACCCTTGAGCCGATAACCCTTAATATTCAGCAATGAGTTTTCAACAGTGTCTCGTTAAAAATATCATAAAGTCGGGACACAAATGTATGTTATTTAAGTCCAATATTTTAATTACGAAAGTTCTTAAATAGCACCAATTTGCACATTAAAATCAAAATTTTTCCGGGAGGGGCCCCCGGACCCCTCCCTTCCCTAGTACGGGGGCAGAGTGTAAGTAAACACCCCCCTAAAAAAATCCTGGCTACGCCCCTGTGCCTTGATATGCCAAATATTAAGTAGTTCATAATTAGAATTATTAACAAAAAATGGATAAATCCAAGATGGCGGGGCTTAATCTTACTTAATTCGGGTCTCCAAGGGAACTGGGAGCCGACCCTTGTCTGTCGGTACGTTAGTGTGATTCGCTCTTGGTTTACTGCAACCAGGGATTCTGTTGAAAGACATTTTGCGTAATTTAACGTCAGTTCTGGAGTTCGGAGATTATGAATTGCAGCTCTGAAGCGAGTGTTTGTTCTAGACTAGATCATTTTGATAGTGCTTGTAGTGTTTTTGAAATATGGATGATGATTCGAATCGGTATATTACCAGCACGTTACCTTTAAGTTTTTTTTCCCCCAGTGTTATTACGTAATAGCAGATCCGATGTACATAATTTGTGCGTAAGTTAAGTTGTGTATTTTTTATGAGTCCGTAATGGTTCTTGGCTACTTTAGAAGGCCTTTTGTTACTTGGTAATTAAAGTTATTTACTGAAAACGTAACGTTTACTTGAGGGTTTTATTTTTTTCAAGCACTCGTATCATCTTCGTAATCACCCGTAAACAGTGTCGCTGGATTTGGTTTTCGTAATAAAAAATCATGTTTTTTCCTTATCTCGCTTCGTAGGCATACCGTTAACTGAAGTAGTAGATTTAAAGGAAGTATGTAGGCCTACTCAAATCCTTCATTTAGACAACATTAAAATAAACAAAACAAAAAGAACTTTAAAAAAATTAAAAAATAATAAACTGGTTTAGTCCTCGGTTTTAAAAGTAATATAAATGTTAACCATACAAATTATGAAGTTTTTTTTAATTAACGATTTATTTTTCTCATTTCGAAATTGCATTAAAAATATTGCACCTGTTAAGATAATGACGTGTATTTCACATTCATGCGCAACGCACATCGAGTTTCCCCGTGTGTAATGTTCATTTTAATAATTAAATTTGTAATCGTATGTACATCAAGCATATCGTCGCTCACCCACAAACACGGACGTCATGCGCAGCTATGTACACGCAAATCCAATTACATCGCTCTCCGGACGGCAATCCACATTATTGCAGTGAACTCCCCCCCCCCTCCCTCCCTTCCTTTCCCACTCCATTACAACTCGTGCTGACCCTCTGACGTCATGAATATTCATATCGTTATGGGAGACCGCAGCGAGTCTTGCCCGTTGGGCCTGTGTTACGCTACATGCGTGCGTTTCGTCCGAACGATTTAACGTGCATGCGGCGACTATCATACGTTCGATGATAGATTTTTTTCCCCCTCTTTCGCAAAACGAGTTGCCAACTCTACAACATAAAAAGGGTACTCGGATCCAATGTTTCTTGGAACCGCGTTTAGTTATCCTTGTTTCCATTATTACTGAAAAATAAAGTGATTTCTATCGTTAAAAACCATAATAAACTTTTATGAGTGAACAATTTCGCAAATAAGCGTACTGACATTTACGTTTCAGGCAGCACTCGTGATTGCGTATGCTACTGGTATTAATTAATCATTAATTTTATATAGTATACATTAATTATTAAGTACCTGGATGACCGAGCTTTGCTAGGTATTTTTTTTTAGTAAAATATGTTTTTTTTAGAAATTATATTTAAATACGAATTGCATACTGATGAAATATGAATAATATTTTTCTCTCTTACCGACATAATAATAAGCGTTTTTTCAAAGATCATTTAGGCATTTTTAAGTGAACACATGAGTTAAAAATACACAAATAATATAAGTAAACAAATGATTTTCTTGGTCTAACCTCAAACGAAACACTCATTGGCTGAGTGTTATTTGAAAACGCCATCTACTGGAATAGCTTTAGTGTTGTTGTGTCGTTAAAGCAGTTAGTTGCTCACAATTATATATATATATATATATATATATATATATATATATATACACACATGACATTATTACTTGCCGATAAATGTCAGGAAGAGTCATTTATGTTTAATTTGATTATCGATAAAGTTGATTATTGAAAACACGGATAAAACGACATTTTCTAAAAATGAATCCTAGCTATATCGATTTATCACCCCGAAACCCCCTGCATACTAAATTACATGAAAATCGTTGGAGTCGTTTCCGAGATTCAGATTTTATATATATATATATATATATATATATATACATACACACATACATACACACAAGAATTGCTCGTTTAAAGATATAAGATTCATTATTATAAATAATTAATATGCTACTTGTATAAATTTAAAAAAAATATGTTTTTAAAATCTGATTTTGTGTTTGAGGACTGTGGTTCATTGTGTAAAACGGACAGTAAATTATGTAGCTTTGTACGGCACTAGCGACATGGCAGCACATTCGCCGCGATCTTAATGTCTTTAAATTCTTGATGCGTCCATGGCAGTGGAAAATGATATCTATCCCTACACGAGTGCCAACTGGGAAAAAATAATTCTAATAAACCCTTGAAACAATATTTGAATTAAATGCAGCAGCACTACGTTGTATACATCTTTATATATATATATATATATATATATATATATATATATTTATTTATTTATAATTCTCCTGTGCGTGTGTATGTCACTGATCTCCTCCTAAATGGCTGTACCGATTTTAATGAAATTTTTTGTGTCTCTTCAGGTGGATTCGAGAATGGTTTAGATTCACAATTCAGTCCACTGGAAAATGTTTATTCAATTATTTTTTTATTTATAAATTGTTGTTGAACTTTGGATGGTTTAGGTTCACAGTATATATGTGTGTTGTGTGTGTGTTGTGTATTTATTTATGTGTTGTTAATATTAGGATGGATTCTATGAATTGTTGTTATTACATTAAAATTAAAATAGAATTGCTTATTGAGAATATTGTAGTATTATTTATTGAAATAACATTTTAAAGAGTAATTAAAAATATATATTGTGCAAAATTTGTGAGGTGCAGTATTGAAGTGAGTATTTTACATGATTTTTTCGTAATTTTAATTATGCATACACGTACATTCAATACCAATCAACTTAACCTACAATTTTAAATTGTCAGTTCTCATTTTATTCTATGCATCTTATGACGTATTGAACGCCTCTTTAAAAATAAAAATATAAGTTTGTAAAATAAATTATAACATTTATAAAATACAAATTACATATAGTAATTATAGTTTAAAGTATATTTTAAATTGAAGTTTTATATTTTTAATTTATAGTTTATTTTAAAAAATACATAATTTTAGGTTCTACAACGTTTGAACAGGCCAACGTCTGTCGTGTCCACTTTAAAGTGTGTGTTAAGGTGGATTCAAGAATGGTTTAGATTCACAATTCAATCCGATAAATAATATTTTTAATTAATTTAATTTAATTTTGTTGTTGAACGTTGGATGTTCTATATTGGATCCGGTAGGAAGCGCTGTTATCGCGTTATCGAATATTCAAAAATATTTTATTTTTATACAAGTTCGACCCGGCAGATGGTGCTGTGATTAGATTTAGGGAAATTTAAAACGTTTGAATAGAACAACGTCTGTTGGGTCCGCTAGTAACATATAGGTATAATCCTCGGGTGGATCGCTGCATGAACTGCATGTTTCCCTGGACCGTTGTAAACTTCCGGCAAGTTTGAATTTGTCGCACGGAAGTCCTAGAACAGTGTGTGCCATGCGTGTGTTGCGGGGTGAGCAGGTGGTACCAGGTTCAGGTACCTGCCCATCCTGATTGTGGATATTCCCTGGTTTCCCTGAAATAACTCCGGAAATTTGCTGGGATAGTTTCTTTCTATTGGCCACGACCTATTCCTTCCTGCCGTGATAGCCCTGATTTTTTATAGTTTTATTACCGGTAATAATGGCCTCGCTGCCGATATTAAATTGAGAAAGAAAGAAAAAAATACCGTACGTATGTAAAAATAGAAGACTGGGAAAATGGCGTGAGTGCACCATACAAACGAAGAAGTTTTCTGCATATTATAACATTATTAAAGTCGTACCTTCTTGACCTTTTCGTATGATTAATTCATATTCCCGCATTTTTTTTTGTTACAGATTCTCATACGAGAAATGATGATTGAAGTGTTTTTTTTTTTTCGGTCGTAGGTAGTTACGCGATTGTAGCCTGCAAAGGGTGGATATTTCACCCCTGACTATTTGAATTACTAAAACACTTGTCGATAACAACTAATTTCGGAGCTCGTATTTGAGTTTCATTAGTTTTAATAAGCTTTGTGTGTAGTTTTAATCCTGCCGAATAACATTAACTGGTGGATGCTTGCGTTCGTGATTGCCGCAAGAGTTGGTAAGAAATCGAGCCGAACCGTCTCTTCAGTATCGAGGTCCGTTGCAGACTGTGGAGTGGCGATGAGATGCTAATGGGATATTGACGGAATGAATGTGAGGGGTAAAACTGGAAGTACCCCGAGAAAAATCGCTGGCATACGACAACGTTGGCCAAGTTTTCCATGTTCGATAATAAATCCGGAATTGAACCTTGGGGGTTGCTCTGGTGAAGTAGAGCGATCTGAACACTTGACCAGTGGCCTTCTCGGGCACACACAACGATGTGCAGAGCTTCTGAAGGGAAAACAATCCACACGATTTAAAAACTGATCAAGATATCTCTAGTTTGGGTCTTTTTACGAAAAAAGCATTTAATAATACGCAGAGGGCGGTTGACTTGTTATGTTACCGTATTTAGTTTATAAGTTGTATTTTTAGAAGAGTTGAAATAGGCTAAAACGCGCTAGTTTTTCAGAATAATATTAATTCATGAAAGAATTAAATCCTTTATCTTCGTTTCCGTGCTGTATGTCGTGGTTACATTTTAAAACTCACAGTTGCCCTGTGCACGACGAGTCCACAGCATTGCGCCTAGGGGCGACACTGCGCTAGAAGCACCAGCGAGCGTCGCGCTTATCGTCCCGCCTCGCCGACACAACCCCACCCCCTGACTCTTGAAGGGCCAGGATGCCCGCATGTTCTTTTGTAGATAGCGCTGTGTAGACGGTCCCGGGGCCCCTTCATTTCCCTTGTTTGTCTCGTGTTCCGTTGGGGAAAAACAAAACATAAACATTAATGGAATTACTAACATGCATGTTATGTAGCTGGTTTCGTATTTAAAATACTGTTACGAACGTGAGCAAGGCCGCGTCACGCGCAGGTGCACGCAGTAACATGAGATGTGTCGTGCGCACCTGGGTCGCCGTTTTATCTCCCTCCAACCCTCCGCTCCCCGCGCGCGCTGTTTGACATCCGAAACCTGACAGCTGCGGAGTTACGCGAGTCGCCGACACGTGTTTCAAGAGATTTCTGCCGTCGGGTCGGCGCGGAATGACGCGACTGGCACCAGCCGTGATCGGGAGTTCTGGAAGGTGTCTGGGCCTATATATGTGGCCGTGATGCCGGCCTTAGTCAGTTCAGTGTTCAGTCGGGAGTTCTCCCGCGGCGGAGTTTCCGGGCGATAGTGCCGCGGGTGCGGCAGAGTCCCGAGCGAAGTTCCGAGCGAGGCGTCGAGTGGGATCTCGGCGAAGGCGGAGTGCGGCGACGGAGTGCGGCGACGGAGTGCGGCGACGGAGGACCACTAGGGGTGCTGCGGCAAGAGTTGCGCCAGAGGTGTGGCCCAGCGAGGCGTGTGGATTGTAAGAAATGAGTGACTGGAGGAAGCAACATTACTTTTAAGTGCAATTGATTATTTGCCATTTTAGAAGATTATTTGTAAGTGACGTAAGTAGTGGAAATCAATAAAACTATGTGTGTAGTAAAATCTTTTAATTGGGCTATCCTTTACGAACTCGCGGTAAATCGTAACAATACCTTCAAAAGACCTTTATTGCTTAAATTAATGATGCGTTTTTTAATGTGATCGTTAGCATTTATAAAACTAACAAAAAAATTTGCCAAAAAAATATCAATCGCCAAAACCATCGTTAGAATTCAAAGTTCTAGGTTGTCTTTGAAACCTTTTTAAAAAATATTATTTTCAAATTTTCCTTTCTTTTCTTCCCCCTAAAACCCAAACCTTTTCTGGTTACGAATGCATACCCCGAGGCCCATCGTTAAAACATTTAGAGCCTTGCAAGAGGTATATGGCCCAGGAACCCGCGGCGTATATAAAACCTGCGACCGTGAGTATTGCGTGGTAGCGCCCTGCGATTAAGTGCTGCAACCCGCACTGCATGGGTGTCGATTAGCGTCTTGTTGGAGGGTCGACCGACAATCGATTAGATCAATTAAACTGTCGACCAGTATGGTCAGTTGGTCTGTCTTCGCATTCCGTCTCGTGTCCCCCTCCCCAGTTTATATTCCTTCACGGCCACTTTTAAAACCATTAGGTATAATAAATGATTTTAGCTTTAAGTTTTGTTATACTTTTTTTTAAAATTGTCATGATTTTGGAACATCTGTAAAAATTTAAAAAAAATTGCTGTTGATGAACTTCTCACATTTATGTGTTTGTCTGTGTATTGTGTTTTCACATGTATGGTTACTCTATGTATTTCTGTTTCGTTTAAGAGTTATTTTTGTAATTGTGTGTTTATATGTTAATGAATTTTTTATTTGTTTTATTTTTGTGTCATTCTGTAAATGGCCTCGAGCTGTCGAATGGCACGCAAAACCATATTAAATAAATAAATACAATAAAAATTGACATTCAGTTTTAGGTTTGGCGTGTCAATATTCATATAACAATATTCAGAATTTTCGTAGACCTCGTAATGTGTTTTTTGTCTGCACGTGTTTTCTCTGTGTCTGTGCTCTGTAGGTCCCCCTAAACGAAAACCATGCATGCTCTTGATGTAAATTTTTTCGCTCTAAATTACTTAATTCTGTGTTTAGCTACTAAAAACAACGAAAATTTTGCATAAAGATAAATGCCGCATGCTCACTGGAAAGCATTTTTTTTCTTTCGTGAAATTTCTCTATTTTTCCTGCTATCGCTAATTATTATTGTCGTGCTGGTATGTTATACTCGTTAATTACCTACTTCGAAAGCATTTATTGTTTCGGCCAATGCTATCAGTAGACAGTTGGTTGTATGAATTCTGTTATATTACTCCTCGACATGCAACTGTTTTTGTTGGTTTTTTTCCACCCAGTTTCAGATCTAATCTTAAATTGAGTCTGTTCCTTGTTAAAAAGTTTCTCCGGAAGAGGAACCGAGACATCAAGCTGACAGGCTAAGTCTGCGGGGAAAATAGGAGGAAACTGTTATAAATGCAATTATTTTTGCATTTACGCCTCGTCGAGAACGATATCATTGGTGAGGGACAAACCTGTTCGGTTTCGGGTGATCTGGGGATAGAATCGGCGAGAGGCGGACAAATAACTCAATGCCCGTTTCGAATTCCCACGCAACAGCAGCGCAACATTTTTTCGCGGGGTTTTTGCGCGGCCATTTTCCGGAGCCGCGTGGCTGCTGGATTACAGCAGCGTCGGAGGGCGAAGATTTCAACGACGTTTCGGTCGACCTTGCAGTCGCCATCATTAGGGCAGCCGTTGCCTCCCTCCGCGTCGCACTTGCACGTGGACTGTCGCGCCGTGGTCTCGTTGTGCATAGAATGACTAAGCAGTTTGTGCGGTAACAGTAGCGTTAAGTAGTGGAAAAATTAATATAAAGATGTAAAGCAAATCCTTTGCTTTCAAGCATTCTTTCTGGTTTATAAAAGGCCTTAAAAATCACTCTGAAAACATTCGTTGGAGCCATTCTTCTAACTACTCATTATTTTAAAAACGCAAAAACTAATCCGCCCTTAGTGCATTCTTGAAGTGATTTTCGTAAACACACCCCACTCGGTTATGTTGGGCAATTGGTTTTGCTGAAGATCTGCACACACCGTATGTGCGCCCAGGCATACCGGCCCGGGGAGGGGGGGGGGTTGATGCTACGGTTACAGCGGATGCATGTTCTGACGATTTCCGTCAAAACAATCGAACAATGCTAATTGAATGGAAGTGTTTACACGCTTGCCTGCAAATTCGCCTCTGCAGATTAGGCACGAACGTGTCAGAATTAGTTTGTCGTTGAAAGTTGTGACGTCCGTGTGCTTTGTCGTAGGTCATTACAACGGCTGTATAACAATCAGTCAATGTTGTGTGATTTCTCTCCTCAATATCCGTGAGTATATAATTGAACGTTGCAGATGTCATTCTGAGATACTCATGAAACTTTATTGGTGGACGTGAAATATCTTGAAAAGAGCGTCGTCTATTGCAGCCAAATCAATCCGTTAACATGTTTCGTTTGTTCACTACTCATTACTAGGGTCAGGCATTTTTCGCGAATAAATCTGAACGCCTACTAGACTGCAACAAGGTATACTCGCACCAGCGGTTTCTTCCTTGTGATTGGCGGCCGTCTGCGAGAGAAGTCGTTGCCTTATCTGACCGGACCACTCAGGACGCGTTTGCTTCCGCATTTAATAGCTGTGATTGTTGGTTTAACAATCGACTTGTGCCTGAAAGAAACTCGCCCAATCACGAAACACAGACGATGCCACAGTGTTTTAACTTTCAGCCAGTCTCGGAATATTTTTCGCGGAATATGCATGCCCCTACGACTTTCAAGGAGATAACGCAACGTCCGTGGGTTCTTCCATCTTCGGTGTGGTAGATAGAAGCCGAACTGAAGTGAAACAAACCACCGTGTTGTGACACGGACAAAAACCTGAGCTATTCTGAAACGGATCCTTGATTGCGAAGCCCACAAGACCACACTCGCCCGTCAGTCGGCACGGGAGCTTGGTCGCCGGACCAACCGGTTGGAACATAGTAGTCGGGGAGTGGCCTGGGGGGGGGGGGGGGGGAAGAAGAACACACACACACGCACACGCGCGCGCGCACAGGCCTGCGTGACGCCTCAAGTGCTCGTGTAAGCCGATCCCGGCCCTGGCCCACACGCCCGGCCGACAGCCCCGGGGCTGCGGTGGCCACTCGACCGCGCAACCACGAGGATCACGCACACTAGGCGACTAGACCGGAGCTACTGCGCGGGGCCGGTGTCACTGGCACAGCCAGACAGAACTTCCGCGGCACTCCTTCGGGCGCGTTACGGAAAAAAAATTGACGAGAGTGAATTTTTTTAACGATGCGCGCGCACCATGCGAAGAAATTTTTCACAGGAAGATAAAACCTCTACATTATACAAATAAATAATTAGCGATAGGAAATATTCGCGGGTTCAATGACCTGCAGGATGAACTCCATAGTTCTACGTACACTCGGTCAAATGCCACCCACCCATTGGCTGCCGTCTTGTGAGACGTCCCAACGTAGCAGCCTGTGATTCGATAATGCTTTGGTCGGGCGTTTTTAATTGGCCCAGAGTCATCCAGGTGAGTTGTGAGCCAATAGCAGAGGCAGCACTGAGGTGTAACTATTTGTATTTTAGCCTGTCGCGAAATGAACCCGCGAATTTTTCCGGTCCCTACAAATAATCATACATGTGATTGGCAGAGACCTGCAAAATTCGCGGATTCATTCGGTGATAGGCTAGAATTCAAACACATATACCTCTTAGATAATTTTGCTATTGGCTTACTGTTCATCTGGACGAATCTCAACCAGTTATAAACCCTCAACCAAAAGAGGATCGAATCACAGACAAACCAGCTGAGACGACTTACAAGTCGGCAGCCAATGGACTTGCGTTATTTTCCCGAGTGTACAGGGGTATGTGCAGTCTATCCTGAAGGCCATCGAAACCGCGAATTTTGCAGGTCTCTAGTGATTGGTATTGAATACTGGTACAAATAATAAATTTATTTATTTATTTATTGGGAATATTAGTGATAGAAAATTTTGTGTTTATAAACTTAAAGTGTATTTATGTAAGCGAGGTTATGTTCCCGTGTACATAATTTATTTGCATTATAAATTACAACATTCTTTTTTAATAAATAATTGAAATTAATAAATTAGAATAAACATTCAGCATATATTAGGTTTTTCATTATTAATTAAAATTTATCGAGATTGTTTTACTAAATTAAATAATTTTATACATGTGTTTATGTTAATATTGAATACTGAGTTGTTTTTTTTAAATTTGATTGAATTTATTCTTTTCCAATCTTTTATAACATCACACCCGTCCTTTTATCATTTCTTTTATATAAATTATTTGCATGCAAAATTAAGTTTTTTTTATTCACGCCACGTAAGTATAACTTCTAACGCGCGGACACAAGTACACGCACCCGTATTTTTTGTTGTTGAATATTCTCTTGACAGCTTTTCTCAGAGTGCTCAATTCAGGTCTCTCAAGAATGCACTAAATTACTTTCATCAAAATCGAACTAGTAAACAATTGATCAAGAAGAAATCACCGATTAGAAACAGGCGACAGGTCCGGTTCAGCCTCGCGGCGTAACACCGGCCTTAAGGGCGTGATTCGAGTGCAGAGTCTGACGCACACACTCTACGAGTGGAACGGTTGCAATCATGTTTGGATGTTAATCTAAATGCCACGTCGCCTTGTCAAATTTCAACAAGAGTCGTGTTGATTGGATGTTCGAAACAACCTTCCACAGTTCCTTGTTTGGAAGATCAGTTGTGTTGTCGGTATTTCTCTCGCACAGTTGGCAGCAGAATTTCCTCGTCCTCAACTTCTTCCATCATCAAATAAGGCAACAAATTGCGGCCACCATCCTTTTCAGTGCCGGTATCGTACGGCGACTGACACACTGTAGGAAAAGCCAGATATGCGTGAGCCGTACTGCGTCAGACATGTGCGTCACCTTTAGCACCTTTGTAGTGTCTCGTAGCCTCATCTCTAGAGATAAAAACTCTCTTGGTATTGCTTACACAATTCACTTGAATACTATTTTAGATATGGTTACGAATGTTTTCTTTTTCCTCCTGATAAGTAAAAGCTAGTAGTCTTTGAATCAAATGATTTCTTAACCTAATGCAATGATATTTCTTTGCACGCGATCTTTCGTTATCAGAGCAAATAACACATTTTAAAATAAAAATCATAGCACATTAAGCCGTTGTTTTCTAAACAAACAAAACCTTGCCAAAGCCTGGCGAATAAAAAAATAACTGTTTCAGAATATTGTTTCCATACCTATCTTGAACATCGATTTAGTTAATGAATTAATGATGCACCACGTGACGACTTAACAAAAACAAAAACATGAAACAATACGTTGATATGTTCTACAGACTAAGTCTGAATTCGACCGAAATTTTTCGGCGGCAGGTTTATCACGACAAAAGAGATTAAAACATATACTACTTAATAATCTAAATAATTTCCTTAGGCTGGTATACGTCTTTGAAGTTGGGGCTGAACAAAATTTTTGTTGTAAAATAATAGATAAAGTACATAAAGTAAGAACACTGGGCGTATAATTACGTTTAATCGAAATAAGTTCTACAACCACCGCACATTTTGTCGCTGTAGCAAAATTATTTCGTTGAATTAATTGAAGGTAACTTTCCACGTTTTTTTTTTAATTTTACTAAACTCAATTGTTTCAATGAAATGATTTTGCTACAGCGAAAAAAAATTCGCGGTCGGTGGAGAATTTCCATTCAAATAACATATAATCTAGTTGCTCAGTGTTCCATATTAAATACTTTATGTATTATTTAGAGTAAAAAAATTTGTTCAGCTCCAACTTCAAAGATGTGCCTACAGCAGCCTTCAGTCTTGGGATGCACTTCAGATCAAAAGTCGTGTAGATTTCCAACTTGTTTTGTCGCGATCAGCCTGCAGCCAGAGTCCGTCTGTCGAATTCAGACTCACCCCGTATATAATGCTCTTCCCCCCCCCCCCCCTCCTTGTGATCCAATCGTACAAAATGCACCGCCTTGCTCGGCGACGTGAGCAGATAAGCCCCCGCCTCCCCGGGGGGAAGAGGGGGAGTTGTTGGGGGGGGGGAGACTGCCGGGTCCTGGGTTCGCGTCCTGCCCCGCCCCCCTCGGACACGCTGACCCGTGGGGGCGTATTGATCGCCGATGGACGCTGCTACAGCCCGCTCCGAAAACATAGCGCTGGCTGGCGGCACACCACACACACACACTTGGCAGTGACGGTTCACTTGGACGCCTGCCTTTAGAGCGGCGTTTTTGTACCCGTAACATGTTTTACACCAGTTCGGTGCCTTTAGTGACGATTCTGTTCTAACATATACGTTTATAAATTAAAGATGTAGCTTTCAATTGTAACGATTTTTTAAATTAGAGATTATGCGTAAACCAGAAGCATTGGTATTTTCTTAAAATGTATGTGTTTATGAATTATTATATACATTGTATCTGTTTTCCTTTGTGGAAAAGCTACGAGTAAAAAAAATCTTCAAAATTGCTCTTTTGTTATGTTTTTTTTGTTAGATGATTGGATTGACCTGTGCACACTAATGAGTTCGTTTTATTTACCTTTGGAAATGCGTTAAAGAATATAATAATATTAATTTTGGAATATAATTTTTTTAGAAACGCACACATCATCATGTTTAAACATAGGCAAAAAAAAATGAAACAGGCCAAAATCAATCCATATTTACTTTTAAATATACGAACCATCAACTCGTCTAAAATACGCCTATTTGTTTCTTAGGCGCGATTTATTTTGTGTCAACCCTTGATACGTTCTTTGAATGATAATCGCAGTGGGGAAGATTGATTGAAAATAAAAACATTTGCATTTTGTAAGGTGTGGCACAGCTGGGCTACCCTCCGAAGCCGTACAGAGTGCGGCCCTGCCTCTTCAAGGCGTACACGACGTCCATTGCGGTGACGGTCTTTCTCTTGGCGTGCTCTGTGTAGGTGACAGCATCGCGGATCACGTTTTACAGGAAAACTTTGAGCACGCCTCGTGTCGCCTCGTGGATGAGGCCCGAGATGCGCTTCACTCCACCGCGCCTGGCCAGCCTACGAATGGCCAGCAATGGCGTATGTTTATGAAATTATTGTTAATCAGCCCATGATATTTCTGTATTGTAGGCAAGTATTGAAAACCACTGTTGGTTATGAATTGGCGTGGCTTTTCGCGAGAAAGTTGTTTGGATGGTTTAATAGTTTTTTTATAAATGGCAATCTCCTACGATACGGTGCGTTGTCGGCCTAATTATTTTGTCCTTTCACAGAACTAGTCGGAAAATGACTTACTACAAAACCGGTTTTGACGTATGACGAGTTTAGTGGAACACTAATTTAAGTATTGCTTGATGGATTTCGTTTCAAATAACAGGAAATGACTAGAAAGAACTTTCGAAACATTAAAATGTATTTTAATATATCAATATTTTCTGGCTCCTCTGTCTTCTCGAGTTAGTGTTCATCTTGTTTGGAGAACTGTTAACTTTGGGCGGTAATTGCTCTCAAAATTATCGTAAAAAATAACTATGAGTTAACAGGGTAACATTGGCTCTAATGTAAAGCGGTTATGAATATTTACAAAAGTAATTATGTTACTGCTATACAGAATACATATACCTCGTACTTTTTGCATAGTTAGCTGGCAGAGCTGCATTTTTTAAAAGTTTTTTTATCAGAATAGGTAAGGAAAATGGAATATAATCTAAAAGTGGGACTTTTTTTTAGGTGTGAAATCAAGTTTACTGGCTGCTATTTGATATGTTTTAATTTCTTTCAGAAAAAAAATTAATTTTACCTGGCCTTCAAAAACACCAGATTTTTTTTAATTTTTAATTAATGAATGAAATTAAATAAAAAAATTCTGAAAAAAAATGTTAAACCATACCACGCAGTAGCCACCATTTCAGTTATTTATTCCATTTGGTTCTCTTTATACATATTGCGCAATGATAAAAAATCAACTTTCCAGAAAATTATGCAAAACGTTTATATATATATATATATATATATATATATATATATATATAAATTGTGTGTGTGTAACTTTATTTAAGTTCGGCCACTACAAGTTTAACCGCGTTAAACGTAAAAATAAAATAATAACATGGAATGGGACGTACCTACACCCTTAAGCAAACGCGACTGGAGCCGCGCCCCACACATCAAGTATCGCCCCTACGCCACTGCCTGTCGCGGCCGGGCGGTGTAGCGGGTTGCAGCGCGATAGTGTCGCAGGGGCGGTGGTCGGCGACATGCGGAATCGCGCGCCCAGCCCAGTTCATGCGTGCCCGCCCCGGAGGGTGGATGGTGGGGGAAGTCATACCACAGGCGACCCAGCGCAAGACACACATTTCGACACCACATTCGCCATCTCCGGCACACTATTCGACGCCCACTCCTCTCATCACCATACACACAATACGACCGCGCATGCATCAACACACATCGTCACTGCAGAACCATACTCTAAATATTAAGTGTTAAGACTTGATACTCTGAGAAAAATACTGGAAAAAAAATATTTCAAAAAGAGTAATTAAGAAATTCAGACACTGCGTAGTTCACAAGGACTACATTTTTCATCCCTACAGAAGCTATCAAAAGAAATATTTATATTTTCCATCAGCTACAGTGCTCTCGCGATGTTGATGTAGCACTGTAGGGAACGTATGTGTCAAAAAAAGGTTATGTCATAAATATGCAAGTACCTATGCTTTTTGAAATTATTTAAAGTCTATGTTTTTGGCCATAATTTATTTTATCTCTAAGTCTCTATATCTAGCTTCTAATTTGAGGCAAACTCTTCAGAATTGAATTTGAGTTTCTCCTTTGGGAAAATTGGATTCTTCCCGTCACTAACCTCGCGTTCGTATCACTGGCATCGAGTTGGTATCACTGGCATCGAGTTGGTATCACTGGCATCGAGTTGGTATCACTGGCATCGAGTTGGTATCACTGTATTCGAGTTGGTATCACTGGCATCGAATTTGTATGACTGGCATCGAGTTGGTATCACTAGCATCTAAATCGATGCATTATACCTATCGCCCTTAAAAATTACCGGAATCGATGGCGATACATCGGAAATATTGCAGGAAGTATCGAAAGTATCAGTGATCTCATTTCTACTCTTTTCCCTCAAATATGAATATTTCAAAACTTAAACTGAAATAATGATTACATCGCTAGCAACGCTAATGTAGTTGACATTGACTGGCAGTTAAACATCGCAAAAACAATTTTCTATTTATTTCGTGTTTAATGAAATATTGCAGTGTGAGATATATGATCGCTGTATTCGTATTTGCGATATTTACGGTTAAATAATAACCCATCGTAACCAACGTATTAACATATAGCACAGCGCTATCCAGCACTCGTCTGCTGCTGAAAGCCCCCGTGCCCTGTAATCGATCAGGTTCAGGCTGATCGATCGATCGTCTAAGTCGATAAAACGACGCGGGACGGCATTTTTTTTTTATTTGTCGGGGATCAACGTCTTGTCGACGCCACGACGAGGTCATTAGGGACAGGAATAAGAAAACATTACCATCACAGTCCAGGCAATTGGAGCAGGAACCGTCTACGGCCTATTTGTTGTCGGCAGTCATTTCGTCGTTTGCCTGTACTCTCTGGTGACTTCGGGGAACTTGTTACGTACAATTACGTACTAAACTAAAACCAGAATGGTCAGTTATACTAACTTCTTCTCAAAAAAAATTTTGTCTACAGAAATTATTTCCCCGTGGTAAGATTTTTTTTTTTTTTTTTTTTTTTTTGCAATAACCGTTGATATAACGGCCACACCAGAGAATCCTTTCATGGCTGATCCAACGTCACCCTTCATCGGTTCAAGCAGTTTTCACCGGTAAAGTTTTAAATAGTTGCGTGTATGGTTCTAGGCTATAACTGTATTTTTAAAACGCGGTAGCATCGTCTGGGTTCGCTATTGGTTGAGTTTCTTTCAGGTACACAAATCAACATGGACGTAGATCGTCGGCGAGAGGGGGGAGGGGGCTGGAATAAAAAAAATGTCAGGAGGCCCATTTGTGCTTACAAACTCATAACTGTAAAATGGGAATGATAAAAAAAGTCATCCCTTACCCCTCCTTGGGAATCCTACATTTTTTTTTTCGCCCATACGTAACACAGTAATTTTTTACGGAAGTGAACACGGCAAAATACGGCGTTTATTGCAGAAGGGGCGGATGACTACAATAAAGAAACCGCTAGTTTTGAGCTATGTTTTCGAACTGTAGTTTTGAACTGTGGTTTTGAACTGTGTTTGTGAACTATGGGTGTGAACTATGGGTGTGAACTATGGTTGTGAACTATGGTTGTGAACTATCGTTTTGAACTATCGTTTTGAACTATGGTTTTGAACTATGGTTGTGAACTATCGTTTTGAACTATGGTTTTGAACTATGGTTTTGAACTATGGTTTTTAACTATGGTTTTTAACTACGGTTTTTAACTACGGTTTTTAACTACGGTTTTTAACTACGGTTTCGAACTACGGTTTCGAACTACGGTTTCGAACTACGGTTTTGAGCTATAGCTAGTGGTTGTCGGAGCCAACGAGGATGCTGAGGTCGCAGTCGTCTTGAGCCAGGAACGAGTGAAACGCGGTAAGTGGAGGCGCGGCGTGAAATGAACCAAGCTGCAGTTCAGCGAAGGAGGCGGCGCACTCTTCCGGTTCTGGAGCTATACGCAGCAGTGCAGCTTCCTGCTTGTTGGCATCCATTAGCGCCTCAAGCACGCTTCCTAGTACCACGCAGTAGCTTGTACTAACAAGATCAGTTTAACTGCTTCTTAGCTTGTGGGTTGAAACCACGTCCGTGAAAATGATCCCGAGCACCCGACGGATTTTGCGTGCCGCGTTGCAGCAATCTTCAAGAGCGGCTGACGGCTTAAAGGACCAACTGGCGCAGTTCATGACTGCCCGACTACTGGTACCAATCACAGCACGGCTGTGCATGATCCTATACAGAGACCAGGCCTTCAGTCGTTGATTGCCCTTTTAAGATGGCTCCAGCAAGGCATGCCGAAACGTCAGTCACGCGATCGTTTCCGGGTATAGATGCTGTTACGTATAGTAAGTCAACAATGATTTTGTTAGTACAAATTGTATTTTCTGTTTTGTTTTTTGAGCTGTGAGGAGAATTTATAAAAACTTTTTTTTTTAATTTTGCGAATGATTTAGCATATCTGCAGCAATGCATTAATGCAGAATTAGTGCAAGCAATTAAACGTTAAATATTTTTTTTTTGTAAAAAGTGATGGTTCAGTTTGGAGCAGTTATCCCTATTGGTTCCTCTGAAGATACGGCCCTGCAAAGAGAGAAACTTGTCATCAACCTAATTTTTCGTAAACATTTTCTGTCTTGTTTGTGTATCTCGGGTATCTGATGAAAGACATTCCCGGTTTAATCCATACGGCCAAACTCCATTTCTCACTGCCAGAGCGAAACCCGCCGAGGTCTGCGCTAATCCAGGTCCGCAAGATCTTCCTCGGTTGATTGATGACTTCCTCGATCTTTTAATCTGGGTTATTGTCCCCGAGATCCGCGGGGGGTGCGGGTGGGGGTGTGGGTGGAGGGCAAAGATCCACCCGATGAGTGATTTATCGCCTCGGGTGATTAATTCCAGTGGTAGCGGCGTAGGCTGGCCCAAGGACGTTCGTACGGGCTCGTGTTTCGAGTCGGAGGCTCGTGCCGTCCGACGTCATACGTTCTATGCCATATCTAGAGACCAGGAAAATGCGCGGGTTCAATGACCTCCAGGATAGACTCCAATATCCTCTACACACTCGGGCAAATGCCAACTGTTCATTGGCTGCTGACTTGTGAGTCGTCAAGACTGGGTGGCCTGTGATTCGACACTTCTATGAGTGAGGGTCTCTAATTGGCCCTCAGTCCTCCAGATTAACAGTGAACCAATGACAGAAGCAGCACTAAGATATAATTATTTGAATTTTAGCATAACACGAAATGAACCCGCGAATTTTCCGGGTCTCTAGCCATATCTTAAAGAAGATTCCTTTGGAAACCAGTTGCCAAGTAATACTAAACAAAAAAAAAATTGTAACTTTGCACCACACATGGCTATGGTTATTTTTGCATATATGAACAACGTTTTTCGAGATAATACTGAGTATTTCTTAAGAAAATTCTTACGCATGATATTATATTTTAATTGATGTTTCATTCAAGCTTAATCTTTTTTTTAAACACGTAAAAAGATAGTCGAATATTCATCGATTTGACTTTATTTTGTTTTATTATTCTTATTAATGCGCGCAGTTAATATTGGAAAGCTATTCAAGGGACGGCTTACAAATAACGATAACTCTTGAAGGTACTGGGACAAACCACAGTATAAATGCTCGGGTGAGAATCCGAACCCAGTATTACTGCGAACACTATTTTGTAGTGATACAGTTGTTCTCATGTAAATGTACAACGTGTTAAAACTATTGAAAACTAGCTGATTTACGTGTGCTTCGCCACGGGAAACTACAGGAAGAACACTATTTCACAGCTGATTACATATATAACTAAGCTCTATCTAATTGTGATAAACAGACTCTTGGGAGTTGATTTTCGTAAAAGACAATTCTTACTGGATATCATACATAGTTCCAGACAACTGATGAGTGTGTCATTGAGTGGTATTTCAATTAAACAGGAATATATAGATTTAGTAATCATACTCTGAACATATGTAAATTCACTCGTAGTGAGATATCAAACCCTAAGTGCATTAGAACTTGGATAAACAAAGCGATGCAAGATTTATAACTCCACAACAACGTACCTACCCGTTACGTGCGGTACGACCCTCGATTTTCACAGTTGTTTTGGTAAATAGTCCGTTAAATGATGCACTCAAGACATTTATTCAGTCTGTATCTATATAGGGCCTAAATTATTCATTTGTAGCCTTGCCTTTCCGGGTACGGTGCGCAGAGCTTCGGAGGGAAAAAACCCACGCTATTTGAAAACTTAAGTTTGTTCACTAAAAGCATTTAATAATACGTTGAGTGTGTATGAGTAGTTAATTTCCGGATTCCGTTTTAAAACTGTATTTTTAAGAGACAGAAATTGCCTAAAATGCGTGTTTTAGGCACAAAACTCCCAGTAGAGATCTTGAAAGATCTAATTGTACTTTTCATTACACCTTTGTCTTTATTTCTCCGCCATATAATGTTACGATTAACTCTCAAATCTTATAGTTGCCCTTAGTACGACGAGAAGACTACGCGCCAGTCCACAGACTTGCGCTTAGAGGCGATACCGCGTTAGAAACACATGCGAGCGTCGCTCTTATCATCCCACCTCACTAACACATACAACCAGGACTTGCCCTTAACATGGTTGAGTATGGTGTATGAACATTTACTTGAAATACTTTTTTTTAAAAATCGGAATAGAAATTTACTCTTAACGGTGTTATCAAAATTGTGGTTTTTGAATTGATGGCTTTGTGAGCATAAGGGCAGTACCGTAGTGTTTTGGAGGTCCCTTAGTCTTGTGTATCTTTGGTAAACCGCGACGTTTAAATATACGAATTGGTGGCCTCTTACTGATATATAATATTATATATTGTTTATATTTTTATGTATTATTTTTATTAATAAAAATAGTGTATTTTTCAGCAAATATTAAATTAAAAATTTTTTTAGTACTTTTATTCACCAAAATAATAATCTTACATGAGACATAATGCTTTTATCAAATAAAATTATTTGTAATAGGTAAGCATTAATGTAACACAACTACTCTGAAAAACTTTTTTTTTTTTTTTTTTTTTTTTTTTAAAT
Organism: Bacillus rossius redtenbacheri; assembly: GCF_032445375.1. Lineage (NCBI taxonomy): Eukaryota > Metazoa > Arthropoda > Insecta > Phasmatodea > Bacillidae > Bacillus > Bacillus rossius. The sequence continues at coordinate 48,536,060 of NC_086336.1, read as the reverse complement.
GTGCTAATGTCAATGTAAAAACATGTTTTAATAAAAGATACAAGATATATATTTGTTTTCTGAGAATTATGCACGTACTGAGATTTTCGAATAGCATTAAGGTAGCGGTAGGTTTCTGTAAATTTCGTAGCCTCGGACGATATGAACGTATCTTGAATCGGTGTATCTTTTTTTTCTTTATTTTTCGGTGCGCTGTGTTTCGTAAACCAATCCGATCCCGAACGATCTAGTCGCGGCCTCGTTTTCATCGCACGAACGAAAAGGAAGGGGGGGGGGAAGAACTCTCCCGTGAGAGTTGCAGCTTCACCGAACGAAGATTTATTGCCTGAGGAAGTATCGAGTCGGCAGTCAGCCATCGCTGGAAGGAGTTTGGGACACGAATGCTACACGAGATAAAACGTGTACCCGGCCCGGCCGGCGGGAACATGCTATTTTTTTTTTTTGCCGCTTCGGTGTTGCACAGACGTACCCGAATTCCGGTACGCTTACCCAAATTACTATGTCTGTACCCAGTACCCGAGATGATCCGCTAGGGTACGCAGATGTACCCGAATTTAGGAAAAAGACAAATTTAAAGTAAAAAAAAAATTATTGAACCATATTCACTCTGAATGAAAATCCAATTAGGGTGGGAAAAAAATGCCTTTCTTTCTCCTGGCCGTAATGTACTGACATTAAACATCCCTGATTTTTTTTTTTTTTTAAGTATCGACTTCGCCACACTTCTGTAATAAACAGCTGTAGTGCTTCACTTCATTAGGATTGAATTTAAAAATTATATTGAAATAAATTTTTCAATTTTAATATGTTAGATATTTTTCTATGTACCTAAAATTAAAATGACTTTATGTTCTTTGAGTTTGTAAAGCTTCATATAGATTTGTTTAAAATAAATTAGGCAGTTACATTTGTTTACCTGATTTTGCATATTTCGTATTTGACTCTTTAGGGTCTTTTTTTCATTTACTGTCGTGACACGTTGTCAAGCAAGTAAAAAAAAAATTACTGTTTGTCCACGAAACTTTCACCGCTATCTTGTACTGTTTTTAAACGTGCTGGCATATCACGTACAAAACGATAATGAAAGCTGCAGCATAAGCACGGAGAAGTATAATCATCACACTGCTAATTGTTGTTTCGTGTTACTGGGCGCTGCGTGCGGTATCTGTGCCTCCGAGTGTCGCCTCTATCAACGGCGACGTAACCCAGTGGAAGAGACTCGAAATAAATACACATATATTGAAATGACTCGGAAATCTAATATAACAAATAAAAATTGGTTGTCTGTAAAGTCGGTTTACGGACGATAGTTTAACGTGACAACGTCATAACAAAACATTAATGAAATGATTGCATACTTTATGAATAAAATTGAATCATTTTTATTTTAATAATAAAATAATAAATACTTTAAATTATACTAGTAATCAGATTTTTTAAATGCAAGAATAATTAACCTTTATTGCCGAAATTGTTGTTGTAATAAGCAATGAAAACCACATTAACTTTTCACTTCACTTTATAAACAGTCGAGTGGAAGAGAGATAGATGCGGCGCAAGCGTACAATGAGCGTAACGGAACAATGTGCGCAACGGGACACTTTTTCGTGCGTGCAGCCGGCGTTCATCGATTTATTAGACGTTGTCACGTCAAAAAAAATTAAATCCCGGCTTTGTACTTGATTTTCGACAAGGAATTTCATTAAAATACTGCCCATCTGGTTAAAATTCACTAAATAAACAGTTAATACTACAACTTTTCCCTTTGGCTTTGTGAACGTTGGTTCGTGCCATCCGCCAACACGTGGCAGCACCGCTGTTGTTACGTCCGTTCCTGGACTTCCTGTCGCATTCACGAAATTACCCCCACCAAATGCCGTGTACCGGGAGCTATAATGTTACACCAAATCCAAACACGTGCACGCAACGATATGGAGTCATAATGTGTGCTTTCGATATTACTTTCTTAATATATATATATATATATATATATATATATATATATCCAGTATTGCGATCGTTAAAGTAGCTAAGGTACATGTGCCTAATAAGACCCACTTAAATACTTATTTGTAATTTAATTTATTTTACGCGATTGAAGGATTTATGGGTGCACATAAAACTGTGAAGTTAGTACGTGGAGATACAACGTGTACGCGAGTGCTTATAACAAAAAAAATATATATATGTAAACCAGCGGACCATATTTATAACCGGACCATGTTAGGCGTAGGTACCTTCTCTGGCTAGTTATCTACAAACTATCCCCCCCCCCCCATAAACTACCCAAGTTCATTGTCTCTCAGAATGGTAACTGCCGACCAAGGCGGATCCAGAACATAGGTCAGGGGTGGGTCATATTAAATTTTTTAATGCAATTTACATGTAGAATAGAAATATTTAGTACATTGTATTTGTGCACGTCCTGTTAGCTATAGCACTGGAGTAAATTATTACGTAAGTTCGTTAAACTATGTTAAGGAATTAAAATAATTATATATATATATATACGCACATACATACATACATGATTCGGGTTGGGGGAGGGAGCGGGTATGCCGCTATGTTTCCCACTTTTTTTTCTTCTGGATCACCCAGTGCTGCAAACAGTACAATGTTTGATACATTCAGGTTCGTGTCCGAGTACAGTTTTATGGGTATGGGTGCCTTAATAATATATGTTTTACGTAGTGCGGTCCACGAAACGTGCGGTGATAGACGACGGAAGAGAGAGGGTGTTCCTGTGTGTCGCTACGAAATACGCTACCTCACCACAACGGAACATTCGGTGGGTTGAGTCGTCTTAAAGATTGAGCGAGCAGGACTGTGGCTCCATTGCGAATTCTGTACTCCTCGATTTCCTCGCTGTCGCTCCAGGCAGAGGTTGAAATGTTTCTTTTTTCTTTCTATAGTTCCTGGCCGATCCTTCTTCAGTATGCCTAGTCAGTGTCTTTGTATAATAACACTATCCCGTATTTCGGTTTTAAACTGTAGTTTTAGAACATTGAAAAGTTCTAAAAAAAAATAATTTTTAGACATGAAACACCCGGTACATATTTTTGAATGCACTCAATGGCCTTGCATTTACACCTGATGTTAATGGTTAACGCACAAATTTCAATTTCACGACGTTAAGGCCGTTGACTGGTTGCCAAGAACTCCAGTAAAATATGAAAAATTGCCTATCTAAATGCACGGATGTATGACAAGTAGCATCTTCTGAATTTTCAGGCGAATTTGGCCGTACAATCCACCTTTGTCCCTCCAGGGTAATGACACGCCTTGTCGACCCTCGTCAACACAGCTGGGTGCTTCACTAATGGGGATTATCGTAATCCCTTGTTTGAAAAGAGGAAAGGAAGCATCTCATGCTGCTTGTCCTGGGGCGAGTCGAGGTGTTATGGGAAGCTCAGGAAAAACAAATGGTGGAATTTGTGAATTCAATAATTTAATTCAATAAGTAATAGATATCAAAATGCTACACAGAATTTAAAAATAAATACTTTGATATTGCGAACTCTGCAAAGTGATACATATAATTAAGTTTTCACAGTGCCATATGTGTTTATTTTCTCTTGCTTGTTTGATATACATCTCCGTTGAACATGCCTGTAAAAGGCGTCGTACACATTCTATGTGCGACATCATTTGAAACTAGAAGGTCTTTTCAAAATAACACCGAAAGTTCGCGCAGCGACATTTAGGCCCTACATAGTCTGCCTGCCGATGTTGCAGTAAAAGAAATCATAAATAGTAATGGAAGGCAACGCATACGTGTATTAATTTATGTAGGGCCTATATCTACGCGTATCTACAATTCACCTTCGATATTTCTAGAATTACTGAGTATGTCTCCGTGTATATCTCTGACAAAAACAAGTTATTGTTTAAACGCAGAATCAAGGCTTGATCCCTGTGCGTAGTCAGGAAGCTTTCAGTCACGTGGAGTACACATTTGTATTCTAATTTATAAATGCATCACAGTTGCTTATAATAAAAGCGTCGTTTTTAAGGCACGCTAATTGAACTTTTTAATTAGCAGTTTTTTCGTTTATGCCAAACCTAAATAAAATTGTCTACATGAAAAGTGTATTAAATTAGTGGTGTTTTTCTTTCGGTAGCCATTCGATTTATATGAATAATGTAGTTGCCTCGAGTAAGATATACCTACGTTTTTTTGCTTTGTGGCATAATTAACTCCATATGTCTTACTAAGTTGTGTGATATCCACTTTATCAGTTTTTATGCCACGCAGGTGGTATGGATTTATCACCTAATTTTCTGTCTGGTTTTTTAGCATCGTTCGCATTTGACCAATCATACTGCAGTTCTCTATCTAAGGCGCTTCCGTGATCACTATAATACTGTACTTGTACTTTTAAAAAAATGCAATACATGTCAAATTTCCAGCGTCTGTGAGATTAAAAGTAATTAATGTGGCATTAAAGTATGTCAATACTAAATTACCACATATAAGTATGTAATATTTGGTGTAATACACAAGAAATTATTGAAAATAATTTTGAATTTTATTTGACTTTAATTGCAAATATGTCGCACGACTGTGGTATTACAGTTGTTTATAGGTGCCGCAATGTAACTTCAACGTTTTTGTTAGATCTACTTCTGGCTTAGTTCTACTTTGATGCGTATTTTGCATCTTCCGATTGAAAACATTTTCTTGTGGTAGTCACATGGCATTTCCTGCATGGCAATACTATTGTTAACGTTTGGCGGAATTATACATCATTAGCCTGAAAAAATATCTAAACCAGAAGCAGATATACCACAAAGGCTGAAATTGCCACGTGGTATGTAAAGCGTGAGTGAATATTCCACCACTGGATTTTTATAAGTTATTACTGGTTAAATAATCGTTTTTGTAAATAAATATTCAAACACTTTTGTTTAGTCCGTAGGCTGACTTTGTAGAGGGAATGAGGATGACTTAGTAATCAAACATCAACCTGACATTAAACACTCCCACCACGCTCATGCATGTCGCACGAGAAACTCGAACCCATGACCCCACCCTCCGCAAGCTGGCGAGTCTTCTACAGCGAAACGTATTTCAGCACTGTAATGATCCTTCTGACACTAGCAGAGATGACTAAAAGATCCTTAATTTTCTGTACCTGAACCAAACACTACTTCGAACAAACTCCCACCAAACGTCAATTTAGATGAGCACGTACGTACTGTGCTGTAAATGTTATATTATTTACTATATTTTTTCATAACTGGTCATCCAGATATTTTTCGTAAGCCTAACTGTAAATAATAAGCGTGTGTAAGTGTCGTTTAAGAATAAAAGTAAAGATCAGTACTTAACTAGTCCCCAAATATATATACTTGAATAGTTGATGTCGTTTACGTTTTATTGCACATTATAGGCAATTAACTTCCGAAATTTCGATTTGAATTTGAAGTGAAGACATTGAACAATGAAGCCTTCCTTTAATCCACAGTCAAGTTAATGACAACGTAGTTGGTTTGGTTACATCTTGTTGTTGTATATGTGTACTTGAACGTGGGGAAGGATACAAATGGGCAGAGACGCACTAACTTTCTTGAAGTCTTACGACGAGCGAGCTACATATCAATATCCTACTATTAAAACGGCATTGTTCATGTTATAATTTGCTATTTGAATTTGGAAAAACATTGTTTTCTAACTTTACGTGACAAATGAGACTTCTGTTAATCCAATAATGAGTGTATTAAATTAGTGAAAATACACTAATTAAGTGAGGATTTTTTTGTCTCGTGAAAAACAGTTTTAAATATTTAATACAATAATTTATTCAGAAATGAGCTGACCTAAAATTTTATACGGACGGAATTGCGATTATGCAATAGCACGGTGCATTTCAAAACCACATATAATAAATATGGGCAACTGTGTTATCATCGTATGGTTCAGGAGAGTAAAAAAATAATTTGCAAGCTGAATAAAGTGTACAGTATGCAGCATACATATAATCTTTGCAATATTATTTTAACCTTTTATCATGATTATAATTACAAAAATATATAAATAAATATAATTATGTAATTCTATTAAATTTGCATTTATACTGATATTGTAGATACACACATTTATTATACGAGCATACTTCAAAACTGTTTCGAAGGTCACTATAATGAGCAAGAAATTTCTTCGCTAGTAAATTTCCCTTTCGGTGAAATTCTTATGCCTTCGAAACAAAATTAAATATGCCAACGAATTACAGAGTGTACTAAAGTAATTTTTAATAATTTTTTTCATTAATTTTTCTGTTAAAAAAAATTACTGTTCATTCCTGCAAGAAACATAAATCCTTTCTCTTACCACAGGCATAATCTGAAACACTTGCACGACCTAAGACAAATCTTTGTACCTAGTAATCGTTATTCCGATGTTGGCAAAGCCTGAAGAAATCTATTTATAATTTATATAAGCAAATAAATTATTTTTTTATATGTGATTTAGAAGTCATTACGTTATTGTGTAGTTATTATTAATTCAGCAAGAAGCCACAAAAACATGTTGAAAATTGATTTTCACAAAAAATTTTTTTACAGAAGCTGATCAGAGAATGTGCGATGTAAAAAGGAGTGAGAGAGAGAAACACGCAGCCTTTTAAATTGCGTTATTAGTTACTTTATCGGTTGATAACCTTTTTTAGGCATTCAAAAACAAACATACCTACAATATCTACAATAGGCCTACATATCTGTACATAAAGTACACGCATATAAGCTACACATTACCTCCCAAATCACATCAAATACTTTTTGTTCTTGTTTTATGTTTGTCAAGCTGCAGTTTCTTCTTTGCATCTTGAATGTATGGCGGATCTTTGATGCTCAGCCCTCGAGCTCTCCGCGAATCTATTATTTCAGGCAGAAGACACTCCTTTTAAAATGTCTGAAGTTTTGGAAGCATTTTACTGAACCAAAATTCTCTACTTATTCTGACTTCGTCGATCAGTAAACCTGTAAAATAATCCATATTTTTAATATGAAGATAAATTGTGTTATGAGTGCAACTGAAACATACACGGGACTTGCAATTTATCAGAATAATGGCTGTTGATTGTGATTAACCAAAAGAATTCAAATATAATAATTTCATCTATATATTGGCCTACTATAAATTGGGTAAGCACTATTATTTTTAGATTAAGAAATATAAATTAAAGTTTAAGTGAGTTGTTTTATTATTTGTATGGCGTATGTCCAAAAGACTTCACTGAATCAAGATTTACCATTGCATCAAACATTCAAAGAACGTATTATTTGTATAGTTTAATAACTTTTGTCTGATTAGATATTCACTTATTTTAATAATAATAATGTTTGTGATTAGTTTCGTGAAGTAAATGCAACATTAATTCAAATATAACTCGCATATAAATTATATAACTATAACTTGTTCTATGTCCTCAGATATATTATGCTAATGTATGTATATAATGTAGGCATGTGTGTATTCAGTAGAGTAAACTTATATTGCCGAAATAAAGAACGATGCGACGCACATATGGTCCCGGTCCTACATTTTACTGTACACTATAATTCTACACTCTTCGCAATGCTGCAAAATATTTACAGCAATGTAAGTTATCGTATATTAATATATATATTTATAATATACAGACAACTGGAGCAATGAAACATATACGTTTAACGTTTAATTCCGTATTGGTATACTTTTTTCCTCCTTTTTTTAAATATGAACGCAACTGAGCGTAATAAATAATTACGTAGTTTTCTGGCTGATTTACCAACAATACTTGCTTTGCGCAATTAAGGTGAAATCATTCAAACATTGCAAAATAGTTTTCTCACTGACCCTACAATAACAGTTATGTATATGTTGTCAGATAACACGCAGGCCCAATGTACTAACGGTTTGTAAGCAATTTTTTTATTTGTATGTATGCTCACTCGCCGAGATTGCACGCGTAATCACACTTAATCTGCTAAATATAATAAATATTTCATTTCTAAATAAGTATACGAATTCGATAGAGGTATTTTAATGAACACTACTTACTATGTTAAGTTTGGAAAAAATATCCTACTTTATCGGTCCCTAGTTAAAAGATATGACTATATAATTTGTTTTCAGATATTTAACATTTTGTTTACCATATATATTATTAATGATACATGTTTTCAATCCATTTTAAGTCCGCGATGTGTAAATAAAGCAGTTAACGAATGTTATGCTGAAGTTGTAATAACTTTGGTTATTCATTATAACTGGTTTATAATCAGTGTCACACAAATTGCACACATAGTAAATTACATAAATTTATTTGCATCGTCAGTAACATGGTAATATACACTTATAATTTGGTGGCCCACACTGAGGTGATATGGTATACCAGTTCGCGAAATCTGTTTTAGGGTCTAGGATTCAAATTGAGTCAAGTCAACTTGTCAAGAACGAAGGGGGGAAAATATACCAGAGTTTCGATGCCATGGTGAGTCACGACCTACAAACTGTAAACAGCTCCAGGAAGGGATTAGTACCACCCCCCCCCCCTCCTCCAGTCACCAAGGCAGCTACCTGACAGCTTGCCTCCCTTCCTGCCCCCCTCCCCCAGCTAGCCATCGCTCATCTGAGATATTTGCCCCTGCCAAATTATTTCAATACAACAAATATAATATTATAGCTTTCCTATTACAGATAGAGACATGCGGTCTGAAACTTTTTTGATTTAAATAATTTGCATAATATGCCTTAATATTCATTTTATATATAAAACGGGCAGCCTGTTTACAATAGAGTATTGAAAAATGAACAAGTCATTTAAAAACTATGTGAAAATGTTATTAAAAAATTGGGTATTAACGCAAGTGTATATCTGCATTATCTGCATTTTGGTTTTTACTTCACCTTTTTATCTTATTTAGTGCCTACATAAAATGTAATTTAGTTAACATTGATTTTCCTATACTGGCAAGATGCCAGCGCCCGACCATCCAACAGCCTTAAGACTGCGCCAGTTCACAGCCTTGCGCTTAGAGGTGACACCGCGCTAGAAGCAGCAGCGAGCGTCGCACTTATCATCCCGCCTCATTGACGGTGACACAGATACGCCCTTGGCTTGGAGGGTCCCTTAAGCGAAAATTCCTATACTATAAAACGAAGAAATTATGTACTGGCTTTCTCTAAATTCGTTCGATTGATGAATAGCTTAGTTTTTTTTTTATGTGGAGCGATGTATCGATTTAGTTTGTTTCCAACTGTAAAAAAAAATCGTTTCAGTGTACTTTTTCAAGTATTAAAATATTAAAAAGTCATGAAACTGCGTTATTTTTGTATTTTTCGTCTGACCTTCTGAATTTAGTGGTTTTGTGTAAACAGTTACAATTATACCGAGTGAAGAATAGTTGTCCATATACTAAGATAATGACATGGATGTGGTCCGTGTCGCTGTGACAACAACGCGGGAATCGGTAGACCCTAATCCCCCCCCCCCTTCTTTTCTCTCTCTCTCATTCTCTCTCTCTCTCTCTCCCTCTCTCTCTGAAACACGCCAGTGGTTGAGGCGCGCCCCCGACTGTAAGGGTGGGTTAGCCGCCGACTGCTCCTCGACGATTCTCCAGAATTTATCGGCAGGGATTATCCGACGCCGTCCCTTCCCGGCGTTGCGACGCTCCCCCGGCGGGTGGTGAACACCCAACGACGCCCTTAGGGCGCGGTCCGGGAGTGGAGACACTGCTGCTGCTGCTGCTGCTGCTGCTGCTGCGAGTTCCTTTAACCTTTCAGGCTGTGCTTCTTTAGGCGCGCGTTTGTAGGGAGACGTTTCAGTATGAAATCACATGCGCGCGCATCACGGAACTGAAACTTCAGAGGTTGAAAGTCCAGTGCGCATGCGCGTATCAGCTATTAGCCACGAGCCGAAGTCGTCAAGATGGCGGACCCGCGTGCGGTAACCAGCACCTGTATGTATTCACTTTCATGAACATCGGGGTGCGTCCTGGTGTGCCAAATGAAACTTTATGATAGAGAAACTATCCCGGAATACATTTTGTAAACTTGCATGATCATAAAAATATATATAATCGAAACTATAATTACACCTATAATTTATTAGCCAAGAAAATTGTGGTGGAACAAACATAGCATTAAATATATTTAACAGTATGTTGGTTCTCTATAACATTACGAACGCGGCACTTTATTTTTATATATTATTCAAACTATAAAAAAGGTCCAATAGATGCATTTAAACATAAAAAAAGTTTAACTTCTAACACGTGTGCATAAGTACACGCACAATTTTTTTTTATTTACGTTCGCGTTTGTTGCTCGAAAACCGCGTTTCCGCTGGTGTCCTTTTACTCTCGCGTTTGTATGATCTAATGGTATTGGCAGCTGTAGTGGTGGTATTTACCGTGCAGTCAAACCAACCACTGCTGCTTCTTAAATTCCTGTTTATATTGTCTTCTGCGGCGGTATTCCAAACGGGAAGCCTTCTTTTCACAGACGAGAGAGCCAAACGCACGATCGTGCATCTTTTTTTTTTTTGTTCATTGTAAAATGTTAGGTTAGCTACATTATAAATACTTTAAAACATTGTGGACGGTTGATTTGGTTAAGATAGCTACATTAAAGATACTGTGAAATCATGTAAACGGTTTCCTAACTCTGGATAGCTACATATTAAAAAGTTATTTGCTAAGCAACCATTAAATTATTTTACAGTATTTTTAATGTAGCTATACTTACCTAATATAACCAACCATCCACAATGTTTTAAAGTATTTATAATGTAGCTAACCTATCCTAATCGACCGCAAAATTTAACGCCACACCGGTTTATACAATGAGATAGAACGAAACAAAGAAGCGAGCAAACTTCGGGGAACTTCGAGTGTGGTTCTCTCGTCTGTGAAAAGGAGGCTTCCCATTCCAAACACACTGCCTCATTTTTTAACTCGTGTAAAATAAACATTATCAAGATCAGATGTATTGATTTTGCACCGACTCACTTCTCACCGCAAGTGCACGCCAAACACCAAGCGGAATGAACTGTGACGGTGACCTCGGAGGGAACGATAGAGTCGGAGGGTCGCAGTGATGTGTGTACACGGCACCACACAACACAGCGGTGTTAGGAAACGCTTAAACGCTGAGCATCGTAACTGCCAGCGCTCCAGTTTACAAGAGGGGAAAAAAAAAAAGAGCGTTAGCAAATACAGTCCACGAGGATAAAAAATCTTTATTTTTACCCGTTGCAGTTCAGAAACGCGGCGCGTTCGAGGTATCGCTGAGGCGAAAGCCTGAATGAAAGAGGTCTTGATTGATTTATTAAAATAAAAACACCAAATCCAAGGAACAACTGCAAGTCTGTGACGTTTAATTTTCTAAGCTATTAAAACTGCTTTTCATCTGTGATTCCGGATGGATTATTAGGGACTTTTTTTTTTCTCGCGGATATATTGGGAAACTTGTTTCAAAACACTTGAACATCGTCTGTGTCGATTGGACTTCCTTTAGACAGCTACATATCTGCTGTCGACACACGAATCGCACCAGTTTTGTGCGGACGCAAAGTCGTCCCAAATGATCGGTCAAATAAGTAATGAAATACCTTTCAGACGGCGGATTATTAAAAGGGATAAAAACCTGTCACGAGTATACCTTATCGGAGCCTAATGAGCATTAGCATAATTTCGCGAGAAATGGCTGTTTCTTTTTAATGTCACAAATATTTAGTAGTCGTTTCATGGTGTCATTTTCAGTATGTATGGATTTTTCTTTGAAGTTAAGTGATCATCCAGTGCGGTGCGCTGATTTAGTCACCTCTTTAGCAAACTGGATTTCAGGCGAGTAGCATTCCACCGATATCCATAGGCATAATTGCAGCGACTCACGTTATGAGCGGTCGATCTGTTTCCAAATAGTATGGATTGCGCTTTAAGGTGCCCGCCTAGTCAGGGGTGTATGCACGTGAGTGAGACGGGATGATAAGTGCGACGCTAGCTGGTGCTTCTAGCGCGGTATCGCCTCTAAGCGCACAGCTCTGAACTGGCGCGCAAAATACGAGGACAACTATGACATTTGAGTAATGAATATAAAATTATATGGTGGAGAAATGGTGATAAAGGTATAATACAAGTTCCCTGAGTGCTTTAAAGAATCTGTGCAGGGCGTTTCATATATAAAAAAAAGTATCCCGAAAACACGCGTTTTAATAATTTTCACTCTTGTAAAAATAAAGTTGAGATCGAAATACGGAAAAAGAACTACCCATCCGCCCTCAGTGAATTCCCAAATGCTTTTCGTAAACAGGCACCATTCTTGATATCTGGAGAAGTTTTTCAAATTGTGATGTGGTTTCTTTTGAAGCTCTGCACTCCGTGCGTGTGCCCGGGTATAGACGGGGCCATAAATCTTGGATTTTCCCGTCAGACGGAGGCTTCCTGTGTTTGCAACAGGACAACCACGCAAGCCGGCGTGTACGAACGCACTGGGGTTTCGTGAGATTGCGGAATACGTTGTTGTTGTTGTTGTTGTTGTTGTTGTTGTTGTTGATGTTGTAGTTGCACTTAAAGCGTCGTTGCAACAGCGGGTCGCGGGCGGTGTTGAAATCCAAAAAAACATTTCCCGCGCGGGGCGCCATCATGCGGGTCCGGCCGCCTCGTTTGGTTTGCGCCACGCGCCGTCGGCGTCACGTGATAACGCGACGTGTGGCGGCGCAGGTCTGCGGGGGGGGGGGGGGGGGGACTTCCCTGGGTCCGTACGTGCCCCGGCGTTCGTACGGCCTTACTCGCCCGAATACTGTCCCTTCGTGTGACTTCGGGGGTTTCGAGTTCTACATAGCGTGGGTTAAAAATGAACCATAAAAGTACCTATCAAGAGTCTTAACAAACAACATAATCAAGCCATTAAAAAAAAAAGCGCGTGTAGCTCATTACGTGTGATAGAAGTGGGGGTCGTTACCACAACACCGAAATACCACAACGCCGAACGTACAATAACGCCGAATACCATAACGCCGAATGCCAAATTGACCGCAACGCCGACAGCTAGAAAACTGCTGTGTACCACAACGCCGAAATACAGTAACGCCGAAAAATGTTGCTGCGGGTGGGGGGGGGGCACAGGAGCAAAATGAAAAACAACTGAATGAATTTGTGTGCTAACCTTACCTAACCTAACCTTTGTGGCAATCCTGCAATGACATTTTTCGGCGTTGTGGTAATTCGGCGTTTTGGTACACAGCAGTTTTCTAGCTGTCGGCGTTGTAGTCAATTTGGCATTCGGCGTTATGATTTTCGGCGTTATTGTACGTTCGGCGTTGTGGTGCGTCCCCATAGAAGTGAAACTACTTTGGCAATTCAAGCCTCGACTCGTAAGTATATCGTAAGGGGTGAAACGGCAGAGAGAGAGAGAGAGAGAGAGAGAGAGAGAGAGAGAGAGAGAGAGAGAGAACGGGAGAAAGAAGACAATTTTCTAAATAAACATGAATTAACAAAATTGTTACTCCGAAATAACTGCTTAGGATATCAAAAATTATTGATCAATCAATAATGATTAATTAACAATAAATATTACTCACTATTGAAATACACAGTAAAGAAAATTTGTTTGGCAAATATCAAAGCTAGGATCGAGTATAATAAACTATTTTTTAAATTAATTTTATTTATTTTGTATAGGTTAGATGTGGTCGAGTATTATTATAGACTGATTTTGTAGTTCTGCAAATACCACCTTATCATTTGAGTTATGGTGCAACAGATTCTGCCATACTGCAATGTATTCATAGGCATTGATAATGTTCTACCATCGAATGAATGAACAATGAGTAACATGTTCTACGCTCCGCGACGCAAAAACTAAACGGCACGGACCTATCTCACAGTAATTCTTTACATTATAACCATATTGCCACAGAGTGACAATAAAAACAATTAATATTCCACACACGGATTTTGTTTGAACATTGTTTGTAACTAGCATATTCTTAGTTGGGCGTAAACATGCAACTTGTAGGCTCATAATTATATACGGTGTGTGGTTTAGTTAATCAAATAATAATTTGTGACAAATAATTACCCTGTCAAACTAAAGCGTGAATAGCATTATGCAAGCAAAAAAAAATATTTAGTTACACAGCTAATACAATACTCACGTAACAATGTTTAACAATGCTGATTGACACAAGTAATTAAAATATAATACGCACTTGAAATAACGCAATTTGTTTTGCTAATATGGCCAGTGGCGCGGTGCTGATTGAAAAGGGCCCCGCCTACCGGAGAACACACGCGGTGTTTCCATTTGGAAACTGCTCCAGCAATCCGAGTGGTGTCCGTTTTTCGAAAATCATTTAAGAAAGTGATGATGACGAATGGATTTGTCTCCTTATTTTGTTTTTAAATTGTATGTTTAAGGAGAGTGAAAATGGTTGAAAGACGTGTTTTCAGAATAATTTTCAGATATGAAACACTCGGTACAGAATCTTGAAAACACTCGAAGGAATTGCATTGCACCTTTTATCTTTATATCTCCGCCCTGTAAACGTCGTGGTAACCGCATTATAATCTCACAGTTGTCCCGAGCACGACGAGAAGACTGCTCGCCAGTCCAGAAGAGACACCGCGCCGGAAGCACCGGCGAGCTTCGCGCCCAAATCATCCCGCCTCGCCGAGGGAAGCCTTCATTTCACAGACGAGAGAGCCACACCCGAAGTTACCCGAAGTTCCCCGAAGTTCATGCTAGGAAACAGTTTTTACATGATTTCACAGTATCTTTAATGTAGCTATATCCTAACCAAATCAACCGCGTCCACAATGTTTTAAAGTATTTATAATTTAGCTAACCTAACCTAATTGACCATTAGTTATCATGAGTTACAATGAACAAAAAAAAAAAACAACCGAAGATGCACGATCGGGCGTTTGGCTCTCTCGTCTGTGAAAAGATGGCTTCCCCCTCGCCCACACAGGCACCCCCCCTTGATTAAGGGGCGGGTCCATCACTGAGGCAAGAAGAGGCTCTTCCGAGAGCTGTGAAATCCGGGACAGGCTTACGTGGCACGGAGACTGCACCAATTTCGTGGCGTGTTTGTAACTACGGGCCGAAAATGCGTGTCCACGGGCTGGTTGGCGGCTTCCCTCCCACCGCGAGTATAGCCCGGGGCTGAAGGACCCCGCTGTCCTGGCGTCTGTCTTGGCTCGTAACTTCTTGTCTCGGTGACTCGGGGGGGCTGTATCATTCTCGAGTCTCGCCCGAGCCCGGTGTTCATTTGAATACAAATTGAACCGCGCGCTGGTTTCCACGACCTCCTACACTGTTAAACATTTTTTTGTTTTTTAAATATTCCATCTACGAAGTACTCTGGTTCGAAATTGTCCAGGAATGTTTCGTATGCATTTACGGGCTGTCTTCGGAAAATTTGCGGACACCACGGTTACTTACTTTGAACATGAATCCGAAAGCATATTCTTGGCATATTAACAAAACTTAAAAAAAAAAAAAAAAAACTGGTTAGTTCTTCAGTAAGAAACACACTTGTTTGTTTGGAACGAAGTATACAACTCGGAAAGTCGAAATACGGCGTAGTTAAATCGCGAATAACTAGAGACTGGAAAAATTCGCGCTTTGGATGACCTCTAGGATAGACTCCACAATCCCCTACATACTCAGGCAAATGCCACCTGCTCATTGGTTACCGACTCGTGACACGTGTAAACTGGGACGCTTGCGATTCGATACTTTTTTTGGTTGAAGGTTTTTCATTGGCTCAAAGTCCTTCAGATAAACTGTGAGCCAATCAGAGAAGCAATATAAAGGTACAGTTGTTTGGATTCTATCATATCGTGAAATGAATCCGCGAATTTTTCCGGTCTCTACTAATAACTCTTGGTCTGAGTTAAGTCTTCGTTGAAAAGTACGCAAGTTGACTGTGATTTTTGTAACAGTGTATCGGTCTCTTCGCCCGATCCTTCATATGTGCCGTGGGCTGGGAGGGCGTCGCTGCCCGCCTCGTCTCTCCCCCTTCTTCACCCCGCTCTGCTGCGAGACGTCTGCGCCTGCTCCGTTGCGCAATGGCGCCAGGGTTACGCCTCGTTATGCAACACTTTATTCCCCCCCCCCCCCCCCCGCGGGGCTGCGCGCGAGCGCCCACACTTTACGCCCCGGCGCGTTCCGTTCCGTTCCGCGTCTTCACTCGCCCGCGGGAGGCTGCTGCCGATTGGCTTTTAAACGGGCGGGACGGCATCTGGACCAATCAGCTCGAGGTCAGTGCTGTGACGTGAAAGAGTCACAGCGGGCAGTTAGAAACTGTCCATTCGTCGAATTTTAATTATTTTGTGTTAGCAGATGTTTTTCATTTGTTTGTTTTATGAATTTGGAAATGGCACCGTTCTGTGAACTGTTTTACTAAATGGCACTAGACCAGCCGAGCAAACAACGATAGCCTGCATTCTCTAGGCAGAATTAATTGTATTGTTATTTTAACATAAACGTTTGTTTCCATTGTCATATTATTTCTAACTTTTTTTTATTTTGAACTTTGGAGTTATCATTTGTATTTTTGTGTTGATTCACGTCCATATTGAAGGTTTTCTGTATTTGGCATCTGTTGGCCTGGGTCCACAGACGACCAGTCAGGATGCTGTATTTAAATCTGGCACATTTTTGAATGATTCGGAATTGGAACAAAAGTTAAAAATTAACGTCATTGAACAAACACACACAAATCGTGTGTAATCCGGCTTATTTATAAGCAAAAAAAGTACTTGAATGTGCTAATTTTGACATTTAATATATCTAGTACAGTGAATAGTGCTTGGATAACCCTAGAAGGGTTATGGAATAAGAGTGATATACACACAAGAAACACAGTTTATTAACTTTCCGGCAACATAGTTTGCATGATAATGGGGTTCAAAAGGTTACTTCACTATCCTGAGGTGAAATTATATACATATTTCACGTTCTTACGATTGGTTCAACACTAATGTGCATATTACTATACATTCTGCATCAGCCAGACTTTGTTTTTGAGAACATATTTTATGTGGCCTAAAAGGCGTAACTACAAAGTTAATTTTGTTTATAATTCCCAGTAGTCCAGAGACACCGAGGTTTGGAACCTACCCTGAGTCTTCTAGCCCGGCAAATACAAAGTAAAGTTAGGTAAATTCTTCTAAAAATCCGGACATTAATGAAACAGCGAGATAGCTCAGAATATACATTTATCTAAAAAAAAAAACTATATAAAATCCTTAGTCAGTGATAATTGTGCTAACTATATACCGAACTTTTGATAGTTTCTATGTGCACGACGTAACTTTCCGGTGGATTATGTAGTTTATTCCTGTACAGTCGCACTAAGCTGAATTTATTTTATTTAGTAACATATTTAATTTACGGTATGAATTTGTAACCTAATGTGTATAAGAATTAGGTGTGTTAAATTAACCTTCTAATAATTTGTCACATCTGCCCACAGAGACACAAATCGTATTATTCAAATTTCTGGCATTTATTTACATTTTTTTATCACCCCGGGCAATTACTATTTTGTGTTTTCTGTTTCCCATACATAATAAATCATTACTGTGAATATTTTTAAGTAAAAATAACTCTCTGACTTTGGATCAATATAACTTAATTATATTTGTCATCCCTCAGCATCACTGGCGCCCAACATCATATTATACAATTATACAATTATTTTTATTACTATACAATTATTTTTATTACCACATAATTTGACACCCTGAAGTATTGTAGTGAAGCCTATGCTATATACATAACTATATCGAGAGCCGGCAGCACTTGAGTGCGTCTCACCATAGAACAAGGAGGGAGGGATAGAAGTGAGACTCTTGTAGCGGAAACTGAAACTGTTCTTCGCGCGACATGTGACGATATCTGATGGGTGGTACCGTTACTACTAGAAAAATAAAAAAAAAAACTAGGGATCGAGGTTCAAATCCAAAGTTTTAAGTTATTCATTTTTATTGATCTACTTGACGGCTAATTGTTTAGTAAAAGTGATTTCAACTGTGCGAAAAACACAATGTTGTTTCGTGATAAAAAAAAAGTCATGTTCTATATAAACGAGTAGGAAAAGAAAAAAAATTATATTATGCCAAACCACAAAATATGTGGCTACCAAAATAAATTGAATTAATTTTATCTGGTTTGTTTGCCTGATAATAGCTTATGCATCACTTCTCACAATCAATGTAGCTGTGTTAGCAATATAATATGAACGATACTATCCAGCGGGTGGGCCTAAAACTATTTCATAAAACTAGGTCTCAGTCTCGGCAATTAGAGTTTCTCCCCCCCCCCCCCTTCCCACCTCCCTTCAGTGCGTGTCACGACCGCCTGAGTTCTGAAAATTTTGTTTTTGAATTTCCGTAGTATTTATGCCTGTGTTTACCTGAAAACCTTACGAGCTACACTAATTTTTTTCCAGATCACGTTTGCAGCTATGGCCGCGGTAAATTTTAGTCTTTAGATTTTTTTAATGGTTTGTGTTGGGGAAGGGGGGAGGGCGGTTGTTTTCCAATAAAATTAGTCGTCCCCGGGTCCTCGGTTTCTGTAGATGTCCCTGGCTGCCAATTCATTCGCTGTAGTCTTTTCAAATGTTCGAATTATAAATGAAGTTTTAGCGGATATTTTATAGAAAAATTAATTTTTAGGGTTGTAAAAATCCACTTATTTTCTAAATTGGTTTGTAACGTTAAATTAAATATAAAAGTTTTTGTTATCGTTTTCAAAGCACTAGACAGAAAACTAAATCTTTAATGAAAACGTGTAGGGTTTCCGTAGACAAGCAAAATCTGGAATACAGGTAAATTAAAAATAAATAAATAAAACGTTATCTTCTAAAACTGGAAAACACAGGAAAATTGACAAATATCAGCTAACCAAACTGGTTTAGTAATTTTTTTAACACAAGCGTGTTCTTATCATGTCTTAAATCCAGTCTGTATTTTAAGCACAAATTCTTATGTAGGTGAAAACCGTCTGTTTCGATTATTGATTGAACACAAAATAAATCAATCAAACAACTGTGTAATAATTATCAATGATTTTAAGAACGATAAGTAGTATGTGAATGACGGTCCGAGATCAGGATGCAGGTAGTGGATTGTGATTGTCGGTCCGCCATCTTGGATTGTGACGTCACGGCGGCCATCTTGGATGGTTGTGACCTTGACCTTTGACCTTGACCTTGAATTTGATCCTCAAAAATCGCCAAAATCCGCCAAAATTGGGCAAAATTTGCCCAAAATTCCTCAAAAATCGCCAAAATTTCCATTTCTGTGGAAAAAAGTTCCGCCAAAAAATCTCAAAAAATTCCACAAATTAAAAATTTCTCATTTCGAGGGAAAAATTTCTTGTTTCGAGGGAAAAATTCCCGTGTTTAGTCCTTAAAAATTCCAGCGGCTGAAAATTCCTAAAACTGGCTTAAGCATCCTTAACTCAAGCCTCAGTTAAGCCATTTCTAGGAATAAGGATACCATGACCGCCATCTTGAATTATGACGTCATCGTTGCAATTTCCGTTACGGCCGCCATCTTTAAATTTATTATCCGATTTTAATGAAAAAATTAAAAAATTATAAAAAAATTAAATAATAAAATTTTTAATAAAATATTTAAAAAACAAACATTTACGACACGGAGCTCGGAGTCCTCGGTTCAATCCCGACGAGTGCAAAAAAAATAAAAATGGCGACCGATCCTTCCCCCGAGGTGGCTGCAGGCATACTGACTCCCACCACTTTTTATCATCATCTAGTATGACGTCATGGCCGCCATCTTGTCTTCGATGCTGGAAGCCATCATCATTGTATCGTCGGCTAGAGTGCGCCGATGACATGTTAGTTTAATTCGTATCCGCAAGAGTGCAGTAATCATTTATTACTGTGACATCCGCCATCTTGTCATTTGGCCGCCATCTTGAAAATCCGTAATTATTTAGCTAGAAATTCGGGAAAAGTTCCAAAATTCATTAAATAAATCACTCATTAATTTACATATTGATTCGATCGATTCCCGTCCTCGGTTCGATACCCGATCGTTGCAATAATGTTTAATCTTATGTAAAAAAAATAATTTAAATAAACCATGTTCAACATTCTTAAAGAGACTTTAAATCCTCTACTACCACCATCCTATCAGACATCAAGACCACCATATTGGAAATGTGTAATTTTAATGCTAGAGATCCGGGAAAAAGTTCAGAAATCATTAAATAAATTTCCGATCAATATACTGATTAATTAGATCGACTAAGATCCTTGGTACGATCTAGGATGATGCAAAAAAAATTAAATATATCATCAATTTAACATAATAGTAACAGGTTCGAGGAATTAAACACCGCAAGTTCTTTTACAAACATAATATTTATTACATAATTTCTATTCTACTACAGGATCACTTACGAAAGCCAACAATCTTATAATCATTTAGTTCCGCAGCGGTGTGAAATGACTAATTCTTAGCTCCAATCGGTTTATACTAGACAGAGTCCAGCCAGAACCTTTACAGACATAGTCCACCTCTTCTTGACAGAGTTTCTGGATACCGTTTTTAACAGTTTGCTTCACATCGTTAGAACTGTAAATTACTGCAGCAGATGTCTTGAATGCACACTTCTTCACTTCGTCATCGAACGGATATGGCTTTCCATATATACAGTCCAACCACAAGTTATATTTCAAAGGTCCGTTTGTTGCTACATCATCAGTAAGCTGATTGATTATCTTCTGTCTGATATCGTCAAGAAAATTACAAATGTCCTTCGACTCACCGAACGTATTTAGATAATAGTAGTCTTTCAACGTTCCACGAAATGCAGACTGCGCCAAGTAGAAGCCATTATCGTTCACTTGTAATGCTACGAACACAGTCTTAGGTTTAGTTCCATGTTCAGACGTCATAACAATCGGTTGCTGGGCATCTGTTTTTTTGGTTGTACGCTTTCGTGTCTCCAATCTAAAGCGAGGAGTCGAAATGTCGGCAGGTAGTTCAGCAGTAGGAGCACAGACTCCACCTTTACATTTTTTCGCATGATGTCGCAAACTGTCAATTCGAGTAAACCATTTAAGGCACTCATCACATCGAAACTTCATGCGAGAAGGATTCTTCGCGCATTTGCTCCGCTCATGTCTTCGTGCATCATGGTAAAATGCGAACGACGTATCACAGTAGCTGCAAGGATACCGTGGTGATGAAGACGATCCTTTCAGACCCGATCCAGATACAGGCGTTGCAACAGTAGTACCATTTCCAGGCATTCTCTTATGCACATCGATGCATCGTTGTTGCGCCGAAACCTTTACTTTCTGCCGCACAGCAGGACCTTTGCATGCCTTCATGCGCGTTTTCATATTATCTTTTCTGGCAAACTGCTTATGACATTTCTCACAAACAAACATTTTACGATATAGGTTCTTGGCACATTCGCTCCTCTCGTGTCGCCGAGCATTGCTGTTGTTTGAGAAAATCTTGTCACAGTAACAGCACCGATGTTCGCTAGTTGTCAAATCAGCATCCATTGAAGTCTCCATCGAGGTCGTATCGTCGATCGTCGTGGTTTCCTGCACATCCAGCTCAGTAGTCATTAAGCTATCTTCTGCTGGTGGTATGACATCTGTTGAAATCTCCTCCAATGTTGACATCGTCGTCGTTGCCAACGGGATCTGCTCCACCATTGTCGTCGCTGTCGTCAAGGTTCCCGTAGACGATGATACAACGTCCATCGAGTACGACGTTAAAGTCGGTAAATATGCCATCGAGTTCTCAAGAACAGGTAATTAGGCGACTTATTCACCAGATGAAATAATCTAGGTGATCCTTACACCGTCGACGACAGTAACAAACTGAGCGACCTGCTGTCTAGGACTCGCTTATATACATGCACCGGATGGAATAATACGCAAGTCAAATCAAGAACCACTTACTATAATACCAGAGTCAAAACAACATTAAAAATAGAAGGACCATCAACGAAAAGGCAGCACATTTGGAAGCACCGACAACGAAAAGGCAGCACCGACAACGAAAAGGCAGCACATTTGGAAGCACCGACAACGAAAAGGCAGCACCGACAACGAAAAGGCAGCACATTTGGAAGCACCGACAACGAAAAAGGCAGCACCGACAACGAAAAGGCAGCACATTTGGAAGCACCGACAACGAAAAGGCAGCAGCGACAACGAAAAGGCAGCACAATTGGAAGCACCGACAACGAAAAGGCAGCACCGACAACGAAAAGGCAGCACATTTAGAAGCACCGACAACGAAAAGGCAGCACCGACAACGAAAAGGCAGCACATTTGGAAGCACCGACAAAGAAAAGGCAGCACCGCCAACGAAAAGGAAGCACATTTGGAAGCACCGACAACGAAAAGGCAGCACCGCCAAAGAAAAGACAGCACATTTGGAAGCACCGACAACGAAAAGGAAGCACCATCAACGAAAAGGCCGCACCGCCAACGAAAAGGAAGCACATTTGGAAGCACCGGCAAAGAAAAGGCAGCACCGCCCACGAAAAGGAAGCACATTTGGAAGCACCGACAAAGAAAAGGCAGCACCGACAACGAAAAGGCAGCACATTTGGAAGCACCGACAACGAAAAGGCAGCACCGACAACGAAAATGCAGCACATTTGGAAGCACCGACAACGAAAAGGCAGCACCGACAACGAAAAGGCAGCACATTTGGAAGCACCGACAAAGAAAAGGCAGCACCGCCAACGAAAAGGAAGCACATTTGGAAGCACCGACAAAGAAAAGGCAGCACCGCCAACGAAAAGGAAGCACATTTGGAAGCACCGACAACGAAAAGGCAGCACCGCCAAAGAAAAGACAGCACATTTGGAAGCACCGACAACGAAAAGGAAGCACCATCAACGAAAAGGCCGCACCGCCAACGAAAAGGAAGCACATTTGGAAGCACCAGCAAAGAAAAGGCAGCACCGCCCACGAAAAGGAAGCACATTTGGAAGCACCGACAAAGAAAAGGCAGCACCGCCAACGAAAAGGAAGCACATTTGGAAGCACCGACAACGAAAAGGCAGCACCATCGACGAAAAGGAAGCACATTAATTTGTCATTGACTGCAATATTCATTGGTTCCAATATTCATTGGCTCCAATATTCATTGGCTCCAATATTCAATGGCTCCAATATTCATTGACTCCAATATTCATTGGCTCCATCAGTCATTGACACCTACAGTCTTTTGGTTCCAAAAGTCTTTTGGCCCCAAATATATTAGGCTAGAATTCTTCGAGTCTAAGAGACTATGAGACCACATGGCTACAGAACTACGTGACTACGAATCTTCAAGTTTACGAGACTGCGAGGCTACAGAGCTACGAAGCCTCTAGTACACAGGTTTACGTGACTGCGAGGATACAGGACTACCAGTCTGCATGAGTACTTGACTACGAAGCTACTCGTCTACAAGGCTACAATTACAGCATCTGTTTTCGTCAGAATTTTCTCTTTTGCTCCAACTGCACCACCAGCATTATGTTATAAGATTACAAGGCCGCCTGCTTACGTAGCTTCAAGTCTACGAGGATACTTGGGTACGTAGCTTCAATTCTACGAGGTCCTAAGACTTCATGACTACGCGACTTCGAGCCATGAGGTTACGAGATTACGTGACTACGAATCTTCATGTTTACGAGACTGCGAGGCTACAGAGCTACGAAGCCTCTAGAAAACGAGTTTACGTGACTGCGTGGATACAGGAATACAAGTCTGCATGAGTTCTTGACTACGAAGCTACTCGTCTGCAAGGCTCCAATTGACACATCTGTCTTCGATGGAATTTTCTCTTTTGCTACATCTACACCATCAGCATTATGTTATAAGATTACAAAGCTACTTGCTTACGTAGCTTCAAGTCTACGAGGCTCCAATACATCATGTCTACGAGACTACGAACCATGAGGTTACGAGACTATGCGATTGCAAGTCTTCAAGGTTACGTCATCGCGAGGCTATAGGACTACGAAGCTTCCAGAACGCATGGTTACGAGAATGCATGACTAATTGGCCGCATGGCTACGAAACTTTGTCTCTGACTGACTACAATAGCACTATTCAGTGGTGAGAGTTAATTTATTTCATGCAAAGGTACTTGCTGCAAGCAGTTCCGCTTTTCAACATCAGATGACGTCACGTTTCGCTTGCAGGTAAAATAATATTTATTTATTTTATGCGGGATGCGGGTTGTTCACTATCGGTCGCATAAGAAGAATGGCATCGATAGTCTTCAAGGAGAAGGAAGTTCGTCCTTCCTGCTAGTGCTTCTCAGATTTCTCACGGTCCGCCATCTTGGATTGCGACGTCACGGCTGCTATCTTGGATGGGTGTGACTTTGACCTTTGACCGAAACCGCAGGAATGATCGCAAGCACACGGATTAACCATCATAATATTGATAAGAATAATCAGGAGCACACGGAGAAAACCATCATAATATTGGCAAGAATAATCAGGAGCACACGGAGAAAAACGACACATGTTTTCTTTGATATCATAAAATTACAGGAAAAAAAATATTTAAAAATAAAAATAAATTAATAAAAAAATTTAAAATAAAAACAAAAAATACATAAAATTCTGGCTTGTACTAGAACTCTATCTTTGCTCAACAATGATAAGTTTACAAGCTAGCAGAATCAGTTTATGTATTTTTTGTTTTTATTTTAAATTTTTTTATTAATTTATTTTTATTTTAAAAATTTTTTTTCCTGTAATTTTATGATATCAAAGAAAACATGTGTCGTTTTTCTCCGTGTGCTCCTGATTATTCTTGCCAATATTATGATGGTTTTCTCCGTGTGCTCCTGATTATTCTTATCAATATTATGATGGTTAATCCGTGTGCTTGCGATCATTCCTGCGGTTTCGGTCAAAGGTCAGTCACACCCATCCAAGATAGCAGCCGTGACGTCGCAATCCAAGATGGCGGACTGTGAGAAATCTGAGAAGCACTAGCAGGAAGGACGAACTTCCTTCTCCTTGAAGACTATCGATGCCATTCTTCTTATGCGACCGATAGTGAACAACCCGCATCCCGCATAAAATAAATAAATATTATTTTACCTGCAAGCAAAACGTGACGTCATCTGATGTTGAAAAGCGGAACTGCTTGCAGCAAGTACCTTTGCATGAAATAAATTAACTCTCACCACTGAATAGTGCTATTGTAGTCAGTCAGAGACATAAAGTTTCGTAGCCATGCGGCCAATTAGTCATGCATTCTCGTAACCATGCGTTCTGGAAGCTTCGTAGTCCTATAGCCTCGCGATGACGTAACCTTGAAGACTTGCAATCGCATAGTCTCGTAACCTCATGGTTCGTAGTCTCGTAGTCATGATGTATTGGAGCCTCGTAGACTTGAAGCTACGTAAGCAAGTAGCTTTGTAATCTTATAACATAATGCTGATGGTGTAGATGTAGCAAAAGAGAAAATTCCATCGAAGACAGATGTGTCAATTGGAGCCTTGCAGACGAGTAGCTTCGTAGTCAAGAACTCATGCAGACTTGTATTCCTGTATCCACGCAGTCACGTAAACTCGTTTTCTAGAGGCTTCGTAGCTCTGTAGCCTCGCAGTCTCGTAAACATGAAGATTCGTAGTCACGTAATCTCGTAACCTCATGGCTCGAAGTCGCGTAGTCATGAAGTCTTAGGACCTCGTAGAATTGAAGCTACGTACCCAAGTATCCTCGTAGACTTGAAGCTACGTAAGCAGGCGGCCTTGTAATCTTATAACATAATGCTGGTGGTGCAGTTGGAGCAAAAGAGAAAATTCTGACGAAAACAGATGCTGTAATTGTAGCCTTGTAGACGAGTAGCTTCGTAGTCAAGTACTCATGCAGACTGGTAGTCCTGTATCCTCGCAGTCACGTAAACCTGTGTACTAGAGGCTTCGTAGCTCTGTAGCCTCGCAGTCTCGTAAACTTGAAGATTCGTAGTCACGTAGTTCTGTAGCCATGTGGTCTCATAGTCTCTTAGACTCGAAGAATTCTAGCCTAATATATTTGGGGCCAAAAGACTTTTGGAACCAAAAGACTGTAGGTGTCAATGACTGATGGAGCCAATGAATATTGGAGTCAATGAATATTGGAGCCATTGAATATTGGAGCCAATGAATATTGGAGCCAATGAATATTGGAGCCAATGAATATTGGAACCAATGAATATTGCAGTCAATGACAAATTAATGTGCTTCCTTTTCGTCGATGGTGCTGCCTTTTCGTTGTCGGTGCTTCCAAATGTGCTTCCTTTTCGTTGGCGGTGCTGCCTTTTCTTTGTCGGTGCTTCCAAATGTGCTTCCTTTTCGTGGGCGGTGCTGCCTTTTCTTTGCTGGTGCTTCCAAATGTGCTTCCTTTTCGTTGGCGGTGCGGCCTTTTCGTTGATGGTGCTTCCTTTTCGTTGTCGGTGCTTCCAAATGTGCTGTCTTTTCTTTGGCGGTGCTGCCTTTTCGTTGTCGGTGCTTCCAAATGTGCTTCCTTTTCGTTGGCGGTGCTGCCTTTTCTTTGTCGGTGCTTCCAAATGTGCTTCCTTTTCGTTGGCGGTGCTGCCTTTTCTTTGTCGGTGCTTCCAAATGTGCTGCCTTTTCGTTGTCGGTGCTGCCTTTTCGTTGTCGGTGCTTCCAAATGTGCTGCATTTTCGTTGTCGGTGCTGCCTTTTCGTTGTCGGTGCTTCCAAATGTGCTGCCTTTTCGTTGTCGGTGCTGCCTTTTCTTTGACGGTGCTTCCAAATGTGCTTCCTTTTCGTGGGCGGTGCTGCCTTTTCTTTGCCGGTGCTTCCAAATGTGCTTCCTTTTCGTTGGCGGTGCGGCCTTTTCGTTGATGGTGCTTCCTTTTCGTTGTCGGTGCTTCCAAATGTGCTGTCTTTTCTTTGGCGGTGCTGCCTTTTCGTTGTCGGTGCTTCCAAATGTGCTTCCTTTTCGTTGGCGGTGCTGCCTTTTATTTGTCGGTGCTTCCAAATGTGCTTCCTTTTCGTTGGCGGTGCTGCCTTTTCTTTGTCGGTGCTTCCAAATGTGCTGCCTTTTCGTTGTCGGTGCTGCCTTTTCGTTGTCGGTGCTTCTAAATGTGCTGCCTTTTCGTTGTCGGTGCTGCCTTTTCGTTGTCGGTGCTTCCAATTGTGCTGCCTTTTCGTTGTCGCTGCTGCCTTTTCGTTGTCGGTGCTTCCAAATGTGCTGCCTTTTCGTTGTCGGTGCTGCCTTTTCGTTGTCGGTGCTTCCAAATGTGCTGCCTTTTCGTTGTCGGTGCTGCCTTTTCGTTGTCGGTGCTTCCAAATGTGCTGCCTTTTCGTTGATGGTCCTTCTATTTTTAATGTTGTTTTGACTCTGGTATTATAGTAAGTGGTTCTTGATTTGACTTGCGTATTATTCCATCCGGTGCATGTATATAAGCGAGTCCTAGACAGCAGGTCGCTCAGTTTGTTACTGTCGTCGACGGTGTAAGGATCACCTAGATTATTTCATCTGGTGAATAAGTCGCCTAATTACCTGTTCTTGAGAACTCGATGGCATATTTACCGACTTTAACGTCGTACTCGATGGACGTTGTATCATCGTCTACGGGAACCTTGACGACAGCGACGACAATGGTGGAGCAGATCCCGTTGGCAACGACGACGATGTCAACGTTGGAGGAGATTTCAACAGATGTGATACCACCAGCAGAAGATAGCTTAATGACTACTGAGCTGGATGTGCAGGAAACCACGACGATCGACGATACGACCTCGATGGAGACTTCAATGGATGCTGATTTGACAACTAGCGAACATCGGTGCTGTTACTGTGACAAGATTTTCTCAAACAACAGCAATGCTCGGCGACACGAGAGGAGCGAATGTGCCAAGAACCTATATCGTAAAATGTTTGTTTGTGAGAAATGTCATAAGCAGTTTGCCAGAAAAGATAATATGAAAACGCGCATGAAGGCATGCAAAGGTCCTGCTGTGCGGCAGAAAGTAAAGGTTTCGGCGCAACAACGATGCATCGATGTGCATAAGAGAATGCCTGGAAATGGTACTACTGTTGCAACGCCTGTATCTGGATCGGGTCTGAAAGGATCGTCTTCATCACCACGGTATCCTTGCAGCTACTGTGATACGTCGTTCGCATTTTACCATGATGCACGAAGACATGAGCGGAGCAAATGCGCGAAGAATCCTTCTCGCATGAAGTTTCGATGTGATGAGTGCCTTAAATGGTTTACTCGAATTGACAGTTTGCGACATCATGCGAAAAAATGTAAAGGTGGAGTCTGTGCTCCTACTGCTGAACTACCTGCCGACATTTCGACTCCTCGCTTTAGATTGGAGACACGAAAGCGTACAACCAAAAAAACAGATGCCCAGCAACCGATTGTTATGACGTCTGAACATGGAACTAAACCTAAGACTGTGTTCGTAGCATTACAAGTGAACGATAATGGCTTCTACTTGGCGCAGTCTGCATTTCGTGGAACGTTGAAAGACTACTATTATCTAAATACGTTCGGTGAGTCGAAGGACATTTGTAATTTTCTTGACGATATCAGACAGAAGATAATCAATCAGCTTACTGATGATGTAGCAACAAACGGACCTTTGAAATATAACTTGTGGTTGGACTGTATATATGGAAAGCCATATCCGTTCGATGACGAAGTGAAGAAGTGTGCATTCAAGACATCTGCTGCAGTAATTTACAGTTCTAACGATGTGAAGCAAACTGTTAAAAACGGTATCCAGAAACTCTGTCAAGAAGAGGTGGACTATGTCTGTAAAGGTTCTGGCTGGACTCTGTCTAGTATAAACCGATTGGAGCTAAGAATTAGTCATTTCACACCGCTGCGGAACTAAATGATTATAAGATTGTTGGCTTTCGTAAGTGATCCTGTAGTAGAATAGAAATTATGTAATAAATATTATGTTTGTAAAAGAACTTGCGGTGTTTAATTCCTCGAACCTGTTACTATTATGTTAAATTGATGATATATTTAATTTTTTTTGCATCATCCTAGATCGTACCAAGGATCTTAGTCGATCTAATTAATCAGTATATTGATCGGAAATTTATTTAATGATTTCTGAACTTTTTCCCGGATCTCTAGCATTAAAATTACACATTTCCAATATGGTGGTCTTGATGTCTGATAGGATGGTGGTAGTAGAGGATTTAAAGTCTCTTTAAGAATGTTGAACATGGTTTATTTAAATTATTTTTTTTACATAAGATTAAACATTATTGCAACGATCGGGTATCGAACCGAGGACGGGAATCGATCGAATCAATATGTAAATTAATGAGTGATTTATTTAATGAATTTTGGAACTTTTCCCGAATTTCTAGCTAAATAATTACGGATTTTCAAGATGGCGGCCAAATGACAAGATGGCGGATGTCACAGTAATAAATGATTACTGCACTCTTGCGGATACGAATTAAACTAACATGTCATCGGCGCACTCTAGCCGACGATACAATGATGATGGCTTCCAGCATCGAAGACAAGATGGCGGCCATGACGTCATACTAGATGATGATAAAAAGTGGTGGGAGTCAGTATGCCTGCAGCCACCTCGGGGGAAGGATCGGTCGCCATTTTTATTTTTTTTGCACTCGTCGGGATTGAACCGAGGACTCCGAGCTCCGTGTCGTAAATGTTTGTTTTTTAAATATTTTATTAAAAATTTTATTATTTAATTTTTTTATAATTTTTTAATTTTTTCATTAAAATCGGATAATAAATTTAAAGATGGCGGCCGTAACGGAAATTGCAACGATGACGTCATAATTCAAGATGGCGGTCATGGTATCCTTATTCCTAGAAATGGCTTAACTGAGGCTTGAGTTAAGGATGCTTAAGCCAGTTTTAGGAATTTTCAGCCGCTGGGATTTTTAAGGACTAAACACGGGAATTTTTCCCTCGAAACAAGAAATTTTTCCCTCGAAATGAGAAATTTGTAATTTGTGGAATTTTTTGAGATTTTTTGGCGGAACTTTTTTCCACATAAATGGAAATTTTGGCGATTTTTGAGGAATTTTGGGCAAATTTTGCCCAATTTTGGCGGATTTTGGCGATTTTTGAGGATCAAATTCAAGGTCAAGGTCAAAGGTCAAGGTCACAACCATCCAAGATGGCCGCCGTGATGTCACAATCCAAGATGGCGGACCGACAATCACAATCCACTACCTGCATCCTGATCTCGGACCGTCTTTCACATACTACTACGATAAAATGTTGGAACTCAGTTTAATGCTCACAATTAATGTATTGTTTCAAATCTTCATCAAATTTAATCTTTTATTACACTTCAGACTTCAGCGTTGATTCCAGAGCATTGATGAAAATGATAACAGTGAAACTGTGGGATATGCTGGAAAAGATTTTATGGCCAGTTTTACTTGTTACGTGGGGTTTAAATGTGTTTGTTTATTTATTTGTAGTTTAAAATATTAATGTTATCTTGCTGTATTGATTGATGGAGACACTGCAATAATGTTTTGTTTTTTTTGGACAGGGGAAACTCATTGAAATTTTCTAGAGGAAGAGTGTGAGAATCCTGAAAATGAAAGTGTGAAAGTAAGTCGGTTCTAGCCAACTAATCGACGCAATTATACGGAAGGCAGAACTACTTCAGATTATAAGGAAGTTTCAGCAAATACATGCTCATGCATACGATCATAACTTCGAAAACAAAGAAAATGATTCACAAAGCAAAGTGCTGTAAATCCGCGTGGCACCAAATTGTTTTTCCAAGTAATTTTTTTTTTTTTGTTGAAAAAAAGAATACAGTGCTAACTACCTGTTCGTCTGGCTACTACGGTTTGAAGGGACCAAACATTGAAGTCCGGAATACGTCAAGTACGCCTCCAGGGCGAGCGAAGTACGGAAGGTGCGTACTCGAGTATGGCTGGACACGACCAGCGAGCGAGTGACCCGGTTCTGCCTCACTCTGCTCGAGGCGCCTGGTCACCCTGCAACCCGCTGCGCGGCGGAGCGTGGGTGGTTGCCTATCGCGCAAGGGGGCGGCGGAGATTGCCCGATGTTCCACACGAATAATTACAACTCCATTCCTTTATTTTTCCTCCCCGTCGCGGCCTGGCTAATTAAGGAGCCGCTGAAGTTGGCCGGAGAGCAAGCAGGTGCATATTAGGGAACGTAATCGGTGGTCGCCGGGATTGGGAACGCTCGGGGTAAAAAAAACAGTTTATAGCGCGTGTTATGATGCAAGTATTGATGCAACTAGCATGATCGCGCAGTTTGCTGTCTGCATGTTGCTATTTTTTGGTAGTTCAGAAACACGCATTCCCGTAGGACGCTGTTCACATGACATCGGGCATTATACCGTATCTTTCATAAACTACGAAGTAAGTATAACTGCTGTAATTTTGTTTGAATTTTTTAAATGTACTTTAAAAGATTTTTCCTAAGATTTAATATTTTACAGTGTTCTAGTTATCTCACCTCGAATTATATTCCTCGTATCATGTAATGAAAGAGTTTAGTGAGCGTTAACTTGTTCATGATTATAATAAACACTCAACCTATACAACCTCTTGTCACAAACCTGGAAAACCACCTTGTGGCAATACATTCACCGTAGGTGCGTAAAGCGAGATTGCACGGTGCCATGAAATTGGACTATGATTCTGAAGGACCCTGGTTCGAATCCTGGTACCGCCAATACTGATTTCTGTTTTCCAAAACTACATTTCTCTCCCGTGTGTTTTACCCTGTTTGTGCCGGGGAAAAAACAGAATCTGAAAGTTGAAATACGAACATCCCAGTTGTCTTAAATTACGAAGAACTCTTGGTTTACTTCAGGTGCGTTGTTCGTCGGAAAGTCGGGCTGCACCATCGCACAAAAATGGAACCACATTTCTAATTTTCTCAAGTACTTTTCTTAAGTGGAGATTATTTCTTGCTATGACCATTGCATATTCCAGGATAGTTTCGATAACACACAGTTTCATTTGGCACACCAGCACGCTTGGTACGTCCCTCGATGATCACAAAAATCTTTATATATATATATATATATATATATATATATATATATATATATATATATATATATATATATATATATATATATATATATATATATATATATATATATATATATATATATAGTGCGTGTGTATGTCACTGAACTCCTCCTAGACGGCTGGACCGATTTTGATGAAATTTTGTGTGTGAGTTCACGGGGATTCGAGGATGGTTTAGATTCACAATTGGATATTTTATCTAGATTCTGAGTTAAGAAAAAACTAAAAAAACACGCTTTAAAAGCAAAAAAACTAAGCATTGTTGATAATTAGCCTCCATGGCAACGGGCTTTTGCATTGTTGTTGCCTTCTGCGTAAACATGGGAAAGGTTTTTGGTAACGGCAGTGGCGTGCCCAAGAGGAGGGGTATGTATAATGAGAAGATACAAAATGTCCAGCGTAGAAATACTTACCACCATATCTACATTTGGGCAGGACAATGTCTGTCGGGTCCGCTAGAAAGATATATAGAGAGATATATATGTAGAAAGATATAGAGGGATAGAGATATAAATAGAAAGATAGAGAGAGTTATAGAGATATACATAGAGAGATAGAGAATTAGAGATATAAAGAGAGATGCTCAGTATACGTTTAAAAAATTACAAAAAACAATTGATTGAGGCATTGCAACGCATGCCGGGCATTATCTAGTGACTATATACAAGTTGAATGGCGCCAGACGCAGGTCCGCCATCCGGACGAAATAAACGAAAAGTGAGCTCTGCGCATGCGCGGAAGTTGGCAACAAATAGGTCACGAATAACTAGAGACCTGCAAAATTCGCGGATTCAATGACCTCCAGGATAGACTCTACTACAATCTACACACTCGGGCAAATGCCACCTGTTCATTGGCTGCTGACTTGTGAGTCGTCTCGACCGAGTGTCTGTTACGAATAACACACCAAAATCCGTTCCTTAAAAATAAGGTTTGGGAACGGTTTTGTGCCCTAGGAATACGGTTAGGGTACAGGGTAGCATATTCAACACTAAACCCTTATTAAATAAAACAGTTTTTTTATTTATTTTGTATTAATTTGATGATATACCAAAAATAAACAGTTTTTAGGATGAAGACTGCACACGAACGGCTAATACAAAACTATATACCACATTATTTAATGTTACAGTACATGCTAGGACTGACATAGAAATTTGCATTTAAGTTCATAAAAATTCAATATGGTTAAATTATAATTTTTTTTAAACATGAGCAAAACACGGAATAATATAAGCAACTTCAAGAATATTCATAGGATTGAAATGTTATATAGTTTTACTTCTAGGATCAGCTAACGCTAATAACGTCGATATTTTAAACCTTTTTAGGAATTAAACCGATGTATGTCATCACCTTGTCTCAAGCCTTGATTTATGATCATAGTCCTTAAATTACTTAAATAATATAACATGTATGTCTCTAGTCGAAATGGAAAGAGTTTCTTTTGTGTCACTTCCCGAGTGCGGGACACACAAATGAAATAGCATTCTTCCAATATTTTACTTGAGTTGAATTTTAGTTTTCTAAAATTATATGTTTTAGTGTGTAACACCACAAACATTTTTTGATCAAGCTCCCGTCTTGTCGGCGACCAGGTTATTAGAGACGGTAACACAACTACACACACCAGAGATGTTGAGGTATGAATCGGCAATATGGTCTGTAATAATTGTATTATTCTCTTATACAAATATGGATTAGCAGTGAAACTTCCTTCGAATTTTTGAAGTACACGTTTCTTAAGAATTTAAATTAATTTACAACTCAAGTATTACTTTGTTTCAAAGAAAACTTTATACGTTCGTGTGTTGTAATTCTGTACATTATGCTGCCAAAAGTTATGTCGCTATGGATTTTCTAAAGGAGAAATTACACATTTCATTTAATATTTTGGCTGTTTGTATAGCCGGCCTGTAGTTAACGCATCCATACCTTAAAAAAAAAATAGTTGTTGCTTGAAATGTGCATTTGTATGTTTTTGTTAATTTATTTTTCGTTCCTCACAAATATTTCTTTTAAAGTGTTTTTCTTCTTTTTGTTTCAGGTGAGTTGGCTTTTGATACACGCCCGTCTTCCGCACTGGCAGACAGGTAAGACCAAACTTCCGTGCGGGGTAACCGATGCTTGGATTTATACTAATGCGCGCGTGCGCCATTTCCAGTGCACGCGACTTTTACTGCCGTCTCGATTCAACGAATTCCGAGAGTCTTATCGTCGATGGAGAATACCTAAAAGAATTTGCATAGGACGACCATTCTTCCTCGGAATTGCACCCTTCCTTCTTGCTCCGGCGGTCGTTAACGGTCCCGGCCGAGCGCCAGTTTATCGCATCGTTCGCGGCCCGGCCGCCAGGGGCGCTAATGGTTCCCCCTCCCCTGCACACGCGTGGCGCGGGATGATGGCTGGGCTGGGAACAAGCGCCACTTAGCGCCGTCTCTCTTGCCGGGCGTGGCGAACACGGCGCCCCTGGTGGCTCGCACCCGAAGCTCCGGCCCTCGAGAGGCGCTGTCAAGCCCCCACTGCAACCACCCACTGACGTGACGTATCGCTTAACTTTCAAGGTTTTAAATGAATTCTACAAGCAATATACTTGTGCTATCGGAATATTCTCGCTCATTAGAAGTATCTTGAAACTCGATCGGCCCCGTAGAATTCCCCTCCCACTCTTTTTTTCTTTTCTTTTCTTGAAGTTTATGAATTACAATAGTAAATTTAAAAAATATATTTTTGCTACAAAATATCTTGGAAAGATTTAAGCCTACAAAATATAGGCTATTTTCATGACAACTAAATAATTTTGTAGTTAGCCTAGAAACTATTTGATCAGTGATATACGCAATTATTTTTTTTTATTTTGTTGAATACAAGAGTATTTTGATGGTTCTGAGAAATTAACTATTGAGGTACTTTTAATTGAGAAGCTGCTTGATTTCAAGTATTTTTATTGCGCAAATATTTTTTTTGTTGGTGAAAATTACGCACGTGAATGTTGTTACGATCTCTCTTTTAAGAGCGTAAAATCTCTGCGCGGTATTTAAAGCGTCGTAGGTGAACGTTGCGCTTGTTGGTGTCCGTGATCCTTCGCCGCTTGAAGTCCAGGGAATACTGCGAAAACACTGCGCATAGGGGCGATGAAGTGTTTGGTGTGCGAGCCAGCGTCGCCCTTGTAGCGTTCCCCTCGCTTTTAGTCTTCCCGACGCCAAATTAAATTCGTTGCTCGGCAGGTGCTTGAAATGATTTACGACTTTTCTTTGTTGGTTGTTATGGATTACATCTTGTCAATCGCGATGTAATTGGCAGAACCGTGATGATCGCGCAGATTCATTTCACTCCAGTCTAGGCTCGACTTGAATATGTATCATTAAGCCTTTTTCAGGGTGCTTGTTGGTCTCATTGGTCGATAACAAGGTAAGAATCTTTGGTGGGTTATTCGTTATTGGGCAACACTTCTTCTCGGGGTCTTCATGGGCGTATCGAAAGAGCACTGCAGTCCAGTATAATCTACGTGAAGCAGACGTATGTGCGCTTCAAGTCTACTTTTCTATTCAGTGAATCCACAAAATGATGGTGGCTTTAGTAAGTGGGGCTGAAGACAATAGGCTACAAGCTCTGACATTTTGACAAATCTCCCAGAGATACGGCGGCCTTGCTTGGATCCAAGTAAAGCTGGCTCGGTCTCACACGCCTTGTTGATATTTTTTCTCGCTATTTATTTCATTAATTTTTTTTAAAGGGCTACTACTAAAATTTTTAACTCGATACCTCCCTGCCTTTTGTTTTGCAACAGATATTTTCAACGGATATTTGTGGCAAAACAACCAATGAAAAGGTAGGTATCGAGTTGAAATTTTAGATATGGACTATTTTAGAAATAGTGCTTGAATAATGTAAATATGTAATAATGATGTAACGAGGAAAAAACTTTCAACATGGCGTGTGAGACGCTTTGGGGGAAGTGAAAAAAAAAATGATCATGGTGGCTTCTGCGCTGAGAACACTTCTTCCTGCAGTGATTGTGGACGCGGGTAGTGTGGCTTCCTGTTGTTTACATTCCCCGCACTCTTTCTCATCCACTCACTCTTCCCCTCCCAACCCCTACTTCTCCCACTTCCTTTCCCAGCCACCTCCAGACGTCGTAAATCCCCGGGTGCGCGGGGCGGCAGATTATAGTGCGTGTTGGCGCGCATGCGCGGGCAGAAAGGAGTGGTCCAGGGGAACAGACCCGCGGGGGAGGAAAAGGGAAGAAACGAGACGAGACGAGATTACCCGGTGTGTGCATTCCTCGTTTCCTCCTCCTTTTCCCCCACCGCCATCCCCCTTCTTCACTTTCCCCGGGACCGAGATGATTCTGTTTTCGTTCGACGGCGCGGTCCTCCTTCCAGCAGCGACCCGGGGATGGATGGACGCTCTTTGCCCCGGGAGCTGCGGTCTGGGTGGTCTCTGCTTGCTGGATCCCTCCGTATCTGGTTCCTGACGTGCACGCGGCATTTTTCTAGGAGTGACTCCGTCAGTGGCGTAGCAGGATTTGTGTATGGGGGGTGTTAAGAAGCATGCCCCCCTCCCTCCTGTATTAAAGCGGGGGGTCCGGGGGGTCCTCCCCCGGGGAAAATTTGGATTTTAAGGTGTAAAATAGTGCTATTCTAGCAGTTTCCGGTACTTAAATTTAAATATTGTAATGGTAAAAATTTTATTAATTTGAATATGAAATTTATTTGAGTGATGAATAAAAAATTAATTAGAGATTTGGTGCTGGGGGGGAGGGGAGGTTGAACCCCTAACCTCCCCCCCCCGTCCTGGCTACGCCCCTGAACTCCGTGACTGGAACGGAAGTCGCACGTGTAACCACGGTGCTGCCATCTGTAGCGGATGGTGCGAGCTAAAAATTCACAAAGCCATAGGGAAGTTTCACAGCATTGTTGCGAACGTGAGATGCAAGGGCGCGTCGCGCGCCAGGGGCCTGGCGGCCCCGCACGGCCAGTGACGTCACGCGTGCATACCTTCAGCCTCCTGCCCCCGCGCCCCCTCCTTTCTCGGCTCTGTTATCTATCCCTGGCGAGCCTGGAAATTCCGCGTGGAGTGGCGTGAATAAGCGCCGTTATTCTAGATGCTTCGAACATCGAGTCGGCCCGGGATGACCCTCTACACGTCACAACCACCCCCAGTCCATTCCAGAGAGACGGCCATGGTATAAAATGGCTATGCCGGCCTCCGCGGGAGTTCCGAAAGGGGTTGAGTGAAGTGCGAGTCCAACGAAGAGGACGGGAGACCCCCTTTGCGAGCGGCGCGACGCGGAGCGACGAGAACCGCGCGAGTGCGACCGAGTGGCGCGAGGCTGCTTGTGTGCGGACAGGTGCGGGGTAAGGGGCGAACCACTGTTGGGCCTAGCTCCTGTGAGGAGTGCGAACTGTGGACTTGACAGATACTTAGTGATTTGTGAACATACGTTTTTAATTGCGAGTGAGATGTGAACAGACATTAAATGTGATGATTTAATTAGTAATTTAAATACTAGTAGTAAATATAACTGTATAAAAATGAATTGGTCTATGCTTAAGAACCCGTTTTCCCCCACTCGTAACATATGGTGTCGGAAGTGGGATAGCCCTAATTAAATGATTCACGAATAATCAATAGCAAATTAAAAATAATTAAAAAGTAAATAAATATTATAATTTAAATTTTCGAGATTAAAATTGTTTTTAGGAACTGTAGATAGTTTTAATTGCAGTAAAATTAGTGATAGTTTTGAGTAGAAGTTTGGGTTAGCTCATAGGTGAAATTATAGTGTAGTAACAGGACAGTAGTGATAGTGATAGACTAATATTGTATGTGGACAAGGAAGATGGCTACCGACGAATTTAAGCGTGTAATGATTTTCTTAGCCGAGTTAAAAAAAATGATATCAAGGAGATGAAGAATAAAATGGAGGAAATCTAGAGTGGCTAGGAAGAGATTAATGGAAAAGTGGCCAAGAAGAGATGAAGAATAAAAGTGTAAACAGCCAATAACAGTTGAAGAATGCCATGAAGAGCGAAATTGAAGAAATGAAGGGCCAAGAGGAAATGAAACAGGCACAAGAAGATATGCGGAATGAGCTGGCGGCTGTTCAAGAGGAAATTAAGAAGAAGATGGAAGAATCCAGTATTCAACCCGAAGACAAAGTACAGTGTTTGGAACAGCATCTGGTCTAACAGGAGTAACATCTAGCAGAACATGAAGACCTGACGGCGCAACAGCTAGCTCAACTCGAGCAGGCCACCGAACAGCGAGTGGTATACTGCTCAATCGATTCCATCTGTGTTACTCATGTTGGCGAAAATTTTCTCTCGAGTCACGGTATACCTTCAAGTGCTACATGGACGGGTGTCTCGTGCGGTTACTCGGCCTATTTTGAAGAGAAACATTGGGTAGGCCGTGATATCTTTTCTATGGTCCGTTGTGTAAGCTTCGCGCGAAGCAACGTTAATGAATTTTTAGTGGAGTTTGCGGACGAAATTGCCTCCAGCTTCGCGGCGAATGTTCCAGCCAAGGTTTAAAATAAAGGGGTTGATTTGTGGGGGGGGGGGGGGTAGGGGTTGTATGTCACCAGCGGCGTAATTAATACTCCCCCCCCCCCTTTCCCACCCGCGCCCCAATATCCGTGACAATGGCGGGTGGTGAGGGTTTTCTGGCTGCAGAAGTTGGCGAACTTGTTATCGGCTTCCCCGTCCCCCAATCAGCTTCTTTTCCAAACCCACTCCTCTCTGCCCATTGTCTGCCGGCTGCCTTGTTCGTTTCTGTCGTACCCGCTTGTTTGGCTGGCGGGGTTATCCACGTGTTAGCTCCACCGTAATCACATTTTGCCTTTACGAAGTTTAGTTTTAATGCCTGTACGCGTATCGTGATTAGCTTTCAGTAAAGGTGTGCGTTAATTTATTGGGTGTCTCGCAGAAAACAGCCAAGTGACTTTCATCCTAGCTTTATTTATTTATTTTTTATTTTTTTTATTTTAAGTTTTCTTTCTTATCTCGTCGACGTCATTTCGACACGTGCAAAACAGTTCGCGTTATTATTTGGAGAGAGACAGGAATTAATACCATCACGCGTGAACTGCGTTCTCCGGAGACCATTGGGTTGATTTGACACGTATACTGCAAGACAGTTAACCAATAACATTACAAAATTCTAATGACCAGTTCATATGACCCAGTCACTTGCAATCCGGCTCTTAAGGTAAAATATGACAACAGAAAATGAAAAAAAAAAATAGGCGCAGACTTGTTTGTGTGCAGATGGGTGTGCCTCATAATCGTGATAACAGAAAAGGCAACGTGAATATCTGAAGGTATCTGGTCAAGGTCATGCATATATATATATATTTTTTTTAGAGAATGTGTCCAGAATAGCTGTGCGTTTGAAACGTTGTAGGATCGTCGGTGTTTCGTGGTTGGCTGGATTTATTTCAGATGCGCGTCCACTGTCGGCACACCAATCACAGTTATCAAGTGCGGAAGCATACACGCCCTGAATGGCCCGGCCAAAACAGGGGCAATGGCATCTCTTGCGATCGGCCACCAGTCACAAGGAAATAATCGCCAGCGCGGGCATACCTTACTGCAAGTCTAATGAACGATCAGATTATTCTGCGAAAGATACGCGCCCCAAGTGGTCGAGCGTTAGAGTCGATACAGGAACTCGGAAAGGCCATGGCCTTAGTGCTAGAAACCATCCTAGCATTCGCCTGAAGTTAAGTTCCAGAAACCATGGGGAAACCGGTACCTATCATGGATGGTCGGACTGGGATTAGAATCAGGACTCCTCTGCGTACGAGTTCAACCTTATATCGCTGCACCACCTCGCTTAGTAGGATTTTAAATAGCTAAAGATAACTTATTTAAATGTGATATTTCAACAGAATATTTTTTCTGCATGTTAACCGTACACGTGCTTTATACAGATTTTTTTTAAAAGTGTCTTTCTATAGTTTTGCTTAGTAAAGTATTAGTTTTGTGTTTGGAATCTAACAGTTGAAGTATTTCTAGAGATCTAAATATGTTTTGAAAAAATCCCTATATATAAATCCCTGTATATATGTGTGTGTGTGTGTGTGTGCGTGTGTGTTTTTTCTTGTTTGCAAGGAAACCTGGATCGCCGATGGGAGTGCTTGGAAGTTGGCGGCACTGCCATTGTAAGCGAAGCAGACTGTACAAGCAATAAATCTTTTTCTCCTTATGGCAGGAAATACACGAAGAAGCCTTCTTTTTCACGCTTTTTTTTTATCACGTCGGGGAAGTTAGGCCTGCAGCAGCTCACCCAAAAGTGGCGGGGGGGGGGGGGGGGGGCTAGTCGTACGCATTGCTGCCTACCATTTCAAACCTTAGCTGCGGCGACGATTCCAACGGGAGGGAATACGCGTGTGTTCGAAAGTTTGGCTGTAAATATTCCAGGATCCTTCAGGGAAGACCAGTGTTTTTCATCGTGGAAATTCGAGGAGTGTCACTGAACAACACGGGACTTCTCAGAAAACAGGCGTTTTTTTTTTTCCTTCTTTCTTCTGGCGATGGGATGGAATTGAGGGGGCCCGCCTAGTCAGGGGTGTACCTACCTGTGTGAGGCGGGATGATAAGGGCGATGCCCGCGCGCGCTGTTGCCTCTAAGCGCAAGGCTGCGGACTGGCGCGCAGTCTTTACGTCGTGCGTAGGGTGACTGAAATTTTTTAGTAGGTATTAACATTATCTGGCGGAGAAATGAAGAAACAATGTGTGCCGGGTGTTTCGTGCATGAACATTATTAAAAAAAAACACTCTTTTTTTAAAGTCATTTTCACTCTTACAAAAAAAAAACATAGTTCAAATACGGAAAACGGCTATTCATGGAAAACTATTGTGTTTGTTTCGTCTTTTCGTTTTGTTGGGTTTTTGTCTCGTTTCAACTGTTGTGCTGAATTTTTTTGGGGTTCAATTCATTATTTGTGGGGTTTTTTTTCGTTCTTTTAGTCCATTTTTTTTTGTTGACCATATTCCTGTTATGAAATATTATGTAGTGTATGTATATATCCTGTTGACAACAGCAAATTTTACTTATTTTTGTGTTTTTTTGTGTTTTGGTTTTTTGTAGTTTTCTTCTACAGAGACACACATGTGCTTCAAAAGCTTGCATCAAGTCATGCACTCCCATTGCACAAATCTTTCAAAGATAATATTAATTCGCCCTCTGCGTATTTTTAGATGCTTTTTCGGGGAAACACACACCACTCTTGACATCTCGAGCAGTTTTATTAAAACCACGTGGTATTCTCAAGAACGTGTGTGCGCTCGGGTGGTCGTGGTCCTTGCTTTAAGGTTGGGTCTCGTGTTGAGAGCTCGGCGTGCCTGGAAGGCTATGCCGACACCACAGGTGCTGCGGTAAGAGGCTTTTAAGAAGATTGCGTGGCCCACCTGGTTTGCCGGCTTGCGGAGATTAACAAGTACGTACGCCGTTTTAAAAACTGCTTAATATTCATTAATGGTTTCTTCTTCATAATGTTTAAGAAACAATTTTTTTTTACTTTTTTACACCTTAAGGGTTTTAATGTTTTTGATGATTTTTTTTCAAGGCGTGAAAAATGACCAAACGGGCATTTTCACCAGTTTTTTTTTTTGTGAGTAAAGTTTCAAACATATATGGAATATGCAGCGTTGCCTCTGCCCTATTAAATCTCAGTTTTTTTTTCCGCCATGACACCGAAAAAAAAAAGCAAGTATTCTACACATATATATATATATATATATATATATATATTAATAGAGCAAGCTCTTTACGTTTTTATTATTTGCACATTTAAATAACCTGACTTGTTTTGTTTTTATATAATTTGTGCGTCGCTACAACGTGACTGCGAATATTTTCTAATCACCAGCATCTGTGCAACAAAAAAAAAATTGTGATAGTTTTGCTTGCATAATGTCTATAAATTGACGGAAATGTTGAAGCCACGAGTAGAAAGGTATCGTGCGCCGGGTAACGATATCATTCAACACGTGTATGCAAACACCGTACAAAACACGCAGAACCCTATTTTTTTTTCTGCCTTTGTTAAAAAAAAATTCAATTTTGAAATGTCCCTGGAATTGGTTTCGTACGTTCCAGCGTGTTTATATTAAACTTCGCGGGTTAATGATGGCACACTGCACGGACGTCTGTAGTAAGAATTGTTTTATTCTGACACTCGCTGTTTCCTCCCTTCCCTTTTCTTACGCTCATTCACACTCCTTGTGACCTATCACCTAGTACTACTTGCTGCACCTAGGACGTGTTTCTCCACGTGTCTCGTCCTATTCTTCCACTAGTACTAGTACTTTTACTAAAGTGTTAGTCTACTTATTATGCCCTCATTTACGTTCCTGCAATTTAATCTAGGTAAAATACATAAATTTAAACTAGAATTTTTTTTTTTTTGCTAGTCACTACTTCATGGCTTCTATATATTGAGTCCACGTCCGTGAAAATGATGGGTGTGCTCGTCGTTTCGACATACTTTTTGTTTGCAGCCATCTTCAAGGGTGATTTACACCTGGAGGCCTGGTGCAGACTTTACTTAGGGCCATTCACAGCCTAGCTTATTTATCATGACTCATGATTCAGGATTATATTCTTTCTTATCATACCTAGCACCCGCAGTCTGAAAAGTTGAACCTCCCGAGAGTAAATGATATTTTCTTTGCCTAAATTAAAAGCTACAGGATAATGTGAATACTTTTTTTACTTTTGTTAATTTTTTTATTGCGTTTATATTATTCTACCACGAGTATCCGCACGTGTGATAAATAAGCCAAAACAAAAATTTTCGAAATTTTGGTCTCTGTATTTTAAATTTTTTACAGTATTGCACAAACACTATCTACTGTATCTAAATTAAATTTATCAAGATATTAATTGACGTGGTGAAATAGCATCCGAGCCATTTTCGAAGTGATAACTTACATTCTTTTTTTTTGTTTCGTGCATCGGTACAGAAGTAATCACAGAGATCCCTCATTTCCACGCGAACGAAGTCGAGGGCACAACTAGTTTTCAGTGAACCGATGGAACATCGCTACTAAAGTAACTCAAGTGAACACAGTGTTTTTGAGTATTAATTACAAAATTTGCGACATGTATAAACATGTAAGCGGTCGCTGCAAGTTAATCTACGCTCGTGGCTACTGATGTGTCTACGAGACGTAACATTTGTTTTTGATGCGGATGCGCTGTAACGGATGAATGACGCTGTGGGAATTCTAACATCGTTGCACCGTGTCGTGCATTAGGGTTATACGTAACCACGCCACGTACCGAATAACAAGGACAACTTGGATACCCACCTTACTGCGCTGTGTGTAGTGTTGACATCGGCTGATTTTTTGGCTCGTTTCTTGCGTGTTTTGAGTATTCATTTTTCTTTTCTTCGTTAATTCTGGGTTTTCTCCGTAACATACAGCGTAAACCAGCATGGAGTATGTCCATCAGGGGTAGTTATATTTTGCCAAGTAATCCGAATGCTAATAAGACACTGCGACAAGGTGATTGCCGCGTATAGTGGTTCACCTTTTCTTGTCATCGCCGGTCGTCTGCAAGCGAAACCGTCTTGCCACTTCGCTTCTTTTGAGTACTTGAATGTTGTGTTTCGGTCCGTGCCTCAGAGGCGCGGTGGCAAAACGGAAGAGTTCGCTGTTCAGTTTGGTGAGTGTGTTTCATGGGGGAATGGCGGGCGGGAATCCATTGTAATCCATTGTTTGTAAGTGATGTTGTCAGTCATTTCCTCCTCGAAAAACCTGGTTAAAGCTTCTTTAAATTCCTCAATATCGGGACAGTATTCACATTCATTTAAGAAGCACTCCTGTAATGATGAATGCCCCATAACTTTAGCCATACATTCCTTGTGGGCGGGAAATAAGGGCATTTTTTTTCTCTAACCTAACTAAAACTAAGTGTGTTTGGGAAGTTTCCATGTTAGGAAGGGAGACTTAATTGCGTCTCAGGACGAAGCCTATACTCTCTAATCATGCAGGTTGTTAGCCATGCAGGAGGGGTAGCATGCATCATGTGCTAGGAGGGGATTGGCCATCCATGGCAGCGATTGGCGCCATGCCCAACTCACCTCACTGACTATGCTAGACTATAACTAGATAAGAATTTGGGCCCAGATAAAACCTGCATAGACACAGGGGAAAACCCTGGGCA
The DNA here is from genome assembly GCF_032445375.1 of Bacillus rossius redtenbacheri. Taxonomy (NCBI): domain Eukaryota; kingdom Metazoa; phylum Arthropoda; class Insecta; order Phasmatodea; family Bacillidae; genus Bacillus; species Bacillus rossius. The sequence continues at coordinate 48,491,816 of NC_086336.1, read as the reverse complement.
CTTACATGCGGGATGCAAAATTTCATGCATTAATATCAGGCAGGTTGGCTGCAGGAAACAGAAGGATGGTTCTGGAAGAAGAGTTGGACAGAGTAGAAAAGAGTCGTCTACCATGTCCGCATTGCATAGGCGTACCCAGGATTTTTTTCCGGGTGGGTGGTGGTGGGAGGGGGCTTCTGATTTTTAAGAAAAACTGCATAAACACAGAAGAATTCTTCTATTTTTTTTTTTTGGCAAATTCAGTAACCACATTCTCCGGGTCGATGTGGATGTTGTAGTGGACATTCATGGACCAACCACTTCAATTCAAATTTGTTTACGTTAACTTACAAATTGGGCTGCTTGGTGACGTTCTCTCTCGTCGCTCGGTGTGAAACTTCAGAAAATGAGTTTCGAATGACATGAGTGTTCATAATATTCTTGCCTTTATTTTGTGTGGGGAAGGGGGGGTGGTTGAACCCCCAAACCCCCCCCCCCCCACCTGGGTACGCCTATGGCCGCATTGTTTTGGTTGGCGCTTGTTGTTTCGGGGGCGACGTTTTGTCGTTTCCCCGACGGGCTGCCAGCCAGCCCAAACGAGTTAGCAGAGGGGGTGTGTTTAGCGTGCGGTGTATCGGAGTGGCGGCTCCCACCATCCACTCCCTGGTAGCCCACCAATCACGGTCCGACCACCTGAGTTATGACTCGGGCGGGAACACACACGCGCTTAGGCCCCGGGCGCGGGCGGGGGGAATACAATTAAACCTCTGCGCTTGTACGTTGAACCACCCACTCCCCACAACTCTCCTCTCCCCCCCCCCCAAGTTCCCCCCCCCCTGAACTTTCCCTTCTATGGCTTTTTCGTTCGCCACCAAGCTTGCTAGATTTATTTATTTTATATTTTTTTATCTCTACCCTCGTTTCAACTGCGCCGTTAGTGGACGCTGCCCATACGAGTTGCGTCCACGCTTCTATCAGAGGCTGCATGGTGAGAGGTGGTGGGGGGGGGGTAGAAGGGGGTTGGTTTATAGACCTATGTGGATGAGCCATGCTGTCCTCTTTTTTTCCTTCGCGTCTCGATACTCTGTTGGAAAATTAACGGATTTTTGCACGAAGTGTGCAGCTCAATGAAGCGAATGGTACACTTGTAGTACAAGATAACCGGATCTTCGTAGAAATTACTACGAATTTCGATTTTTAAAGATTAGTGTTTTCCCTTTTTTATTTGACAGCGTTAGTTCAAGTTTTTTTTATAAAGAAATTGAAACGATACTTTCAGATTATATTATTGCGTCGCCAATGCTGCCAAGTATCTCACGGGATTTTCAGTAACTTGACTTGATTTTTACGTGCAGTTACAGAATTACGCAGTGTCTTATCAGCGTTTTGTACGATAAATCTAGCTCAAGTAGACGTTTCATCGGGGATATTCCTATTTTTCCACTCACACTTTCAATTCGGCAATGCTCCATTAAGCATATCATATCGTCATCTCTAGAAGTTTCTAACCCCCTCCCCCTTTACTTTCTCCCCGATGTTGAGGACACCCATTTCATTTATCATGTTGGTTTTGTGATTGTTTAATTTTATACATAAATGTGATTACTTAAGCACTGCATTACTGGGCAAGATTGGAAGTTCGAACTTGTTTTGCATGTATCAAATCATTATTTTGGAAATACGAGCACAGACGGAACACAAGTGGGCTGGCAAACGACGAGACAGTCGCAACGAAAGCAGTAAATACAAACAAAACAACAATCTTGGAGAATTCAACGCGACAGACAGAGAACCCGAAAGATGGTAGTAAACAGATATAATCTGGGGACAACACACTGACACCTAGAGATGAAATTAAACCAACAACACGACGACGACGACGACGACAAGTTAGACGAACACAGTTGCTGTCAACATTTGGCCCAAAAATAATAATTTGAATCAATTTCCCCCCCACTTCCCAAAAAAAAATTGGTTGTCTGTAAAGTCGGTTTACGGACGATAGTTTAACGTGACAACGTCATAACAAAACATTGATGAAATGATTGCATACTTTTATGAATAAAATTGAATCATTTTTATTGAATTATCACTATTTTGTATGGATACAAAGAAGGAGTGAAATGAAATCTACACTTTAATTGATAAATTTACTTTTATTTGCACTCATTAATTCAAATATGTTTATTACTTTAACGGACAGATTATTTTAACTATAACTTTTATACATGTTTGCTATTTAACTTCTTCCAATCTGCGTTATTCTGTTAAGGATAGGACGATGGTAGGAGAAGTAGGAAACGAATGGGAGTGTTTCAAGTTTAATGTGCCTCGAAAAAGTCAAATCGATGGTTGTTCCAATCGAGTGGAAGAGAGATAGATGCGGCGCAAGCGTAAAATGAGCGTAAAGGGACAATGTGCGTTACGGGACACTTTTTCGTGCGTGCAGCCGGCGTTCATCGATTTATTAGACGTTGTCACGTCAAAAAAAATATAATTGCAAGAATCATTCAACGAACAAAATTATGTTTGCCGAAATTTTTAATTTTAAAAATTTTTACTTGGGCCATCTCGTCATCTTCAGAGTAGTTCACGCGCACTCGTCGGATGTGGCGTCTCGTGCTAGTGACTAGCGAGGAGAGTTGGCGGCGTCTCGTGCTAGTGACTAGCGAGGAGAGTTGGCGGCGTCTCGTGCTAGTGACTAGCGAGGAGAGTTGGCGGCGTCTCGTGCTAGTGACTAGCGAGAAGAGTTGGCGGCGTCTCGTGCTAGTGACTGGCGAGGAGAGTTGGCGGCGTCTCGTGCTAGTGACTGGCGAGGAGAGTTGGCGGCGTCTCGTGCTAGTGACTAGCGAGGAGAGTTGGCGGCGTCTCGTGCTAGTGACTAGCGAGGAGAGTTGGCGGCGTCTCGTGCTAGTGACTAGCGAGGAGAGTTGGCGGCGTCTCGTGCTAGTGACTAGCGAGGAGAGTTGGCGGCGTCTCGTGCTAGTGACTAGCGAGGAGAGTTGGCGGCGTCTCGTGCTAGTGACTAGCGAGGAGAGTTGGCGGCGTCTCGTGCTAGTGACTAGCGAGGAGAGTTGGCGGCGTCTCGTGCTAGTGACTAGCGAGGAGAGTTGGCGGCGTCTCGTGCTAGTGACTAGCGAGGAGAGTTGGCGGCGTCTCGTGCTAGTGACTAGCGAGGAGAGTTGGCGGCGTCTCGTGCTAGTGACTAGCGAGGAGAGTTGGCGGCGTCTCGTGCTAGTGACTAGCGAGAAGAGTTGGCGGCGTCTCGTGCTAGTGACTAGCGAGAAGAGTTGGCGGCGTCTCGTGCTAGTGACTAGCGAGGAGAGTTGGCGGCGTCTCGTGCTAGTGACTAGCGAGGAGAGTTGGCGGCGTCTCGTGCTAGTGACTAGCGAGGAGAGTTGGCGGCGTCTCGTGCTAGTGACTAGCGAGAAGAGTTGGCGGCGTCTCGTGCTAGTGACTAGCGAGGAGAGTTGGCGGCGTCTCGTGCTAGTGACTAGCGAGGAGAGTTGGCGGCGTCTCGTGCTAGTGACTAGCGAGGAGAGTTGGCGGCGTCTCGTGCTAGTGACTAGCGAGGAGAGTTGGCGGCGTCTCGTGCTAGTGACTAGCGAGGAGAGTTGGCGGCGTCTCGTGCTAGTGACTAGCGAGGAGAGTTGGCGGCGTCTCGTGCTAGTGACTAGCGAGGAGAGTTGGCGGCGTCTCGTGCTAGTGACTAGCGAGGAGAGTTGGCGGCGTCTCGTGCTAGTGACTAGCGAGAAGAGTTGGCGGCGTCTCGTGCTAGTGACTAGCGAGGAGAGTTGGCGGCGTCTCGTGCTAGTGACTAGCGAGAAGAGTTGGCGGCGTCTCGTGCTAGTGACTAGCGAGAAGAGTTGGCGGCGTCTCGTGCTAGTGACTAGCGAGGAGAGTTGGCGGCGTCTCGTGCTAGTGACTAGCGAGGAGAGTTGGCGGCGTCTCGTGCTAGTGACTAGCGAGGAGAGTTGGCGGCGTCTCGTGCTAGTGACTAGCGAGGAGAGTTGGCGGCGTCTCGTGCTAGTGACTAGCGAGGAGAGTTGGCGGCGTCTCGTGCTAGTGACTAGCGAGGAGAGTTGGCGGCGTCTCGTGCTAGTGACTAGCGAGGAGAGTTGGCGGCGTCTCGTGCTAGTGACTAGCGAGAAGAGTTGGCGGCGTCTCGTGCTAGTGACTAGCGAGGAGAGTTGGCGGCGTCTCGTGCTAGTGACTAGCGAGGAGAGTTGGCGGCGTCTCGTGCTAGTGACTAGCGAGGAGAGTTGGCGGCGTTTCGTGCTAGTGACTAGCGAGGAGAGGAGACAACGTCTCGTGCTAGTGACTCGCGAGGAGAGGAGACAACGTCTCGTGCTAGTGACTAGCGAGGAGAGTTGGCGGCGTCTCGTGCTAGTGACTGGCGAGGAGAGGAGTCGGCGTCGACCCGCAGTGCCCACAGCCAGTCACGTCCCGGCCACGTGACTGCGGGGAGGAAGTGCAGTCACGCAGCCAGTCTGGCCACGTCTCCCAGACCCGCACGTGATTGGCGGCTCCCCCCCCCCCCCCCCCCCCACTCACCGGCCTTGGTTCAACAAACACGGTTTACACGGACGAGTCGGGCGGGGAACTCCTGCGACGGGAACAGACTTGTCAGGGGCAGGTATGCCACAAGGCAAGGAGGAGAAAAAGTTCCCACTCCATGCCTTAACTAACGCTCTCATTTTATTTGGAAATCAGCGGACTGTGCGGCATTTAAAGACGAACTAATAACAAAAAAAAGTTAAACTTCTAGAAAATAAATGTTGGCAACCATTATTATTATTATTATTATTTTTTTTGGTCTTTCGTTGCTGGGAATACTCACTATAAATGTTTAAGATTATCTATTTTGCAATACGGAACCACCAAAACACTTTGTTAAAATGCTTTATATATATATTTTTTTTTCAAAAATTAAACACTGCCTAGTCACAAAGTATGAGTGTTGAAAACCATAACCTCAGATTCACTTGCAATATATATATATATATATATATATATATATAGGTTCACATGGCAGCCATGCTTATTTCATTACTACCAAGATAATTCAAGACCATTGTCAAAAATTCTTCCAAAGTATAATATTTTGCAATTATACTTAGTACCCCACTCCGTTAATACACCATGCAATGCATTCTGAACTAAGAATGTTAGTGAAATTACTATTTTTATTTAAGTTATTATTTTAAGGTTTTCTTTACATTTAACACTTAATTTTTGATTTTGCCATTTCTCAACCTCATATTTTTAGTGGCCATATTCCGCCTGTTCAGATGCGCCCCTCTGAGGTATACGAGGTGCGTTGCAAAAATGAGTGATGTTAAAATATGCATATTTATTTTTAAAAAATTACACTTCGGTGTTATCTCCTTCAAATTATGACTCTTGAGAAGCTATATAGCGGTTCCAGCGATATTTCCACTCTTCTTAGCAATGAGCGAAGTCATTTTCTGCAAGTGTGTGCGTAAAGCACTCGTCGCATCGGAAGGCTTGTTTTCCTCGCGACGATTTTTTTCCCTCGTCGCGTTAACGGAAAACGTTTGGCAGAGCGGAAAGTACATTTGGGTATCCATGTGTTGCAAACGACCGTAACACGAAGATATGCAACGGGCTCGATCCGTCATTTGTCGGTCTTTCGCCGTCACATCACAGGAAGTCACGGCTCGACGTGAAGAACCAGTGAAGACGGGTGGAGTGTCATTCTTCATTTTTCGACCCAATTTAACACGGAAAAAAAAATTCGAAATCCGTTGGATACGATGCATCATCGTGAAGTTCTTGTACAGTCCACTCACTGCCTGAAACTTCAAATCAGCCAACAAACTCTAACAATCCTAAATCTCCCTACTTGTAAATATTTTCGACATCTATGTACCAACGAGGTGACTTACTCTTCTATCTTCTTTTAAGGGGGATTAGGCCCTGCCATCTTGGTTTTTACCCCCCCCCCCCCCCATATTTTTGCTATATTTTTTCTAATTTTGAACTATTTATCCCAATTTTTGGCATGTCAGGGCATAAATATAGACCGGAAAAAATCGCGGGTTCAATGACCTTCAGAATGGACTCCAATATCCACTACACACTCGGACAAATGCCAACTGTTCATTGGCTGCTGACTTGTGAGTCATCTCGATAGTGTGGCCTGTGATTCGGCGCTTCTATGAGTGATGGGTCTCTAATTGGCCCTCTGTCCTCCAGATTAATAGTGAACCAATGTCAGAAGCAGCACTAAGGTATGATTATTTGAATTTTAGCATAACACGAAATGAATCCGCGAATTTTTCAGGTCTCTAGGTATAAATCATACCTCCCAGGTCTTCTATACCTTGTTGCAACCAGTCTGTAAGCGTCGTGAGGAAATAACTTTTTTTTTTTCACGCGGGCGACTACAACTGTCACGATAATCACACCAATTCACTAGTGTTGACTTTAACAAATAGCCAAAGCTAAGTCCTATGCCATGACAATCCAAAAAAAGTAGCATGGAGGTTTTATTGGAAGCTGTATCAAAACATTTGGAATTGAAAAATTGCGACATGTATAAACAGGTAAGCGGTCGCTGCAAGTTAATCTGCGCTCATGGCTACTGATGAACTGGCGTGTCTACGAGACGTAACATTTGTTTTTGATACGGATGCGCTCTAACGGATGAATGACGCTGTGGGAATTCCAACATCGTTGCACCGTGTCGTGTCGCAGGGTTACACATAACGACGCCATGCAAGGGATAACAAGGATAACTTGGATACCCACCTTACTGCGCTGTGTGTGGTGTTGACACGGGCTGATTGTTGGCTTGTTTCTTGTGTGTTCTGAGTATTCATTTTTCCTTTGTTCGTTAATTCTCGGTTTTTCTCCGTGATATAAGTACAGCGTAAACCAACATGGAGTATGTCCATCAGGGGTAGTTAAGTTTCGCCAAGTAATCCGAATGCTAATAAGACAATGCGACAAGGTAATTGCCGCGTCTAGTGGTTTACCTTTCTTGTCATCGCCGGCCGTCTGCAAGCGAAACCGTTGCCTTATTTGGGCCGGGCCATTCAGGACGAGATTGCTTCTGCCCAAAATCGCCGTGATTAATTTGCCGACAAAGAGAATCTCAACCAATTACGAAATACAAACCGTGGTGCAGTATGTTAACACACAGCTAGTCTGTCGCGCAAAAATTCCTGCCCGCTGATATGTCTGACTAATTCCATAAGGTACAATTTTAAAATAAATTTTTAATTGACTCAACCTCAGCAAGAAGCGAAGAATTTTGTGATTTTCCGGCTATACTTTGAAGAAGAAATGACATAACTGTGAGTAGATTAGGTTTTCTGCAATAATTGGTGATTTTAACAAATTTTTACAATGCCTGCGTGTTAATTATGAATTGGATTGCTAGATTTCAATAATTCTATTTTTTTTTAATATATAGAATTTGGTTTGGAAATGAAGTTCGGAGGATACTTTCTTAATTTTTTTTTTTTTTAATTGCAGTAGTTTAATTTGCGCACTAATTAGCAGGGTCTATCCCATTTCTCCGTCAAATAAAAAAAAAAAAAAGGAAAAGGAAAATGGGAGCCGGTGAGAAGTAAATTAAAGCGTGAAGTGCCAACGTAGGCTCTGTGGATATAGCTTTCAGAACGTCGCAGCCTGTAGTCAAGAAAGCAGGAGGAAGCCTCGCAGATTCTCTGAAGTTAATTACATTGCGAGTTAAGTAACGAAGTTAAAAGGCGCGTTGGTCGGCGGTAATGGATCGCGCGCAGGCCACTCTGTTGCGACATTCCTTCCTGGACGAGGAATCATTTCAAATGTTTTAGACGATTCACGTCACTGCCAGGTACGCGGTGTTGCGCAAGGCGGGACCACGTCACACTATACCGCCCAATAAGGCAGATCTTGTGACAAAGTTAAGTTTTAGTTTTATAAATTCTTTTATTTTTCGGAAGTAGATTACGTATGGCATAAGCCATGAAATACAATAACATTAGTAGTAAATAAATAAAAACTATACATATACACAGCTGCATTGCAGCCTGCAATGCCAGACGCTTTTTCCATTGTTTCTTCTTGCAGTAGGTACATGACACGAAGAAATATACATAGGGACAGGCATTTTTCGCGAAAAGATCTGTACGCCTATTAGACTGAAAACAAGGTATACCCACAACCTGTGGTTTCTTTCTTGTGATTGGCGTCCGTCTGCGAGAGAAGTCGTTGCCTTATTTGACCGAGCCATTCAGAACGCATTTGCTTCCGCACTGAATTACTGTGATTGGTGTTGTTACAATCGATATGTATCTGGGAGAAACTCACCCAATCACGAAACACAGACGATGCTACAGTGTTTTAACTTACACCTAGTCTCAAAATCTTTTCGCGAAATCTGCATGCCCCTAAATATACACCATAGCACACAGGATTACATTACACGATAAAATTTACATAACAGCATGGGGAAAATTAGACCAAAAAAAACCACAAACTTATGATAAAGAACTTTCATTTACATTGGTCAACCTGTCGAATAAAAGTTATATCATTACATGACCACACAATATATAGTTATACTAGTAAAATATTTTACTAAAAAAAAAAAAAATCAGTGTCTATCAGCTACAGATGAAGACATATGCTGTGTACTGCTAAAACGTTTCACCTTCAATTTACGAAGAATGTTGGTTACAAATTATACAGGGATCTTTGTAAATTTACTGCTATCTACGCGAATTTTGTGGAAACTGAATTCACTTACTTTGATTCCAAAATAATATTTTCTTTTAACAAAACTGTGAACAAATCGGGAAAAAAAATTACAGCAATAACACTTTTATTTTGTCCACGTGTATGTTTACCCTTGTTTAGAACGAAACATCCAAATTGAAAATAGAGATGTCAGTTATTTTAAATTAAACCGTGTGTGTGTGTGTGTGTGTTCGGACAGACGGCGCCCTTTGAGGAAAAGTGTCCCAGAATGTTCGTGGAGTGGTTCCGCCATTTCGTGCCGTCCCTGTACGCGGCGGCGCTGAAGCTGGAGCGATGTATCGTGTGCGCGCGGTGATTCACCTTCTCCTCTCCCTCCAGTGGCCCGTGGCGTTCCACGTCAACGGGGCCCTGTCGTGCGGGCTTCCTGCCGCCGCCTCCTACACAAAAGCGTTCCATTCCGCCGAGCGCATCGTTGTGGCGCCGAGCTCGCTTCGCGGGTTGCTTTCGCCCCGGGACTAAACTCCGGGCTTCTGGCCACTGTTACAAAATTACAGGTGTTTGTAAATTTTGTGAGTATACACGAAATAAACTGCATCACTACAAAACAGTGTTTCGGAATTCTCACCCGGACATTTATGCTGTGTGTTGTCCCAGTACCTCCGAAAGTTACTTTTATTTGTAAACCGTTCCCTCGATAGCTTTCCATCATTCACTGCGCACATTAATAACCACGATACAAAACAAAATAAAAAATTGAATGTTTGATTATCTTTTAATTTTTTTAAAAATATATACCTGTGTAAAACATCAATTAAAATATAAAATTATGCGCCAACTTTCGTAAATATTCAGTATTAATGTGTAAAAAATAGTACTTCCTATATATGAAAAAACAACCATAGCTATTTGTTGTGCTATGATTCTTTCTGGTAGTATTACAGACTATTTTTTGAAAACTGGAATTTTTTGTAAAATTACAGAAATTATTTTTCTGTGTAACACAACTAACCTACTAAGTGGCGATAGCAAAAATCAATTGGATTTGGATTTTATCGCTTATTTGGGGTCATCACTTATCCTTGTTTTTTGGCTGGAGTCGCTCTAATCCAGTCTTCAGAGTACCTTAAGCCAGGGTTCCTGCAGACAGGGAAAATGTGAAAAATGGGGGAAAATCGGAGAATTAAACATGTGCTTCCAAAACCTGGAAAACGCAGGGAAATGGAAAAATATATTATAACAAAATCATGGAGGCAAGAGGTTATAGAGCTGGCGTGTACAATCTTTGTTATGCTGATACTTGAAGTAAAAATGAGAACAACCCCTTACCCCCTCTCCTATCTGCATAGCAAAACAGTTTTTGTTTATAACGAAGTTTAACGCAAATTTATTGCACAATTATTGGTATTATGTTTATTGAGAAATATTTACTACAGGACGGCATCTTTACGATTCTTTCTAGCAATTTGTTTTCAAGTTATTTAATAATTTTTTTTTTTAGCATATTAGCGTTTATAGACAATCGCCTGCATCGTGCAGTTCTGAGCTGTTGCCGTGATCGGTATCGTTGCAGTTTCATTAAGCGCGCATTGCCACTACGCTACTGAGCCATTGCACTTTGAGGTTGCGACTAAGAGTTATTAACAACTTAGTGCATTTTCATTACGCAATTTAAAACTTGCGACTACTTCTTTCTATGACTATTTTAGTTTAGCAAATATATTTTAGGGTAGGTTTAGTATCATAAATTTTAATTTGGCATACCATTACGTTAGTTACGTCTCCTAATGTTTACAAAACACATATTGCTATACGTGGGTCCGCCATCTTGATAACTTCCACTCGTGGGTATATCAAAAAAAAATAGAACATGTTCTATTACGGTTTTGGTCAAGAATTCAGTATGAAAACATTTATACCCTGAGCCAGACCCTTAGGAAGGGTGTTGGAATGTTACCTTGTGACCGTGTGTATTAGTCACAAGACGTTTCGTGTTAATTTTCTACATTAAAAAAAAATTAAGGACATGAGAGAAACATAACCTTAACCTGTTCACCATGTGGAATAATTATCTTGTGACATCACAAGTCATAGATGGGCTACTGCTGTGTGCTATTTAAGACAGTAAGTACCCTTCAAGCAAAATCATGAGGGTTCCTTCCAAAACAGCTTCCAACTCAGGGGTACCAACCGAGATCTTAGCAAGAAGAAGAATACAACCGGAAGACTCGCCTGGGTATAAATTGTTTGGACTACAGTGAATAATCTTCTAGAACTTTCTGTAACTGTCCCAGATTTTCTATTTCATCTTAGAGAGTTTTAGAGTCGATAGGAGGGAAAGAGGAAGGAATTTAGGCAGTTCAGGATGGACCAGGAAGGGCCATCAAGACGATGTCACCATAAATCAGTGACATAAGAGAGAGAGAGAGAGAGAGAGAGAGAGAGAGAGAGAGAGATAGAGGCATGAGAGTATGGAGGTTATTGGAGAGCTAAGTATAATTTTATGGTCCTTATTTTCTTTAATGGCCAGTAATTTGTCTAAGTTTGATATGTTTGCTGTTGTACGAGGTTACTTGTGAATTTCACTAATGTTTTCTGACATTTTTTTCCTTGGTATTTTGTGCGTGATGCATATGGTAAAGTAAATGTTAGGTTTTTTTTTTTTTGGTGCTCATAATACTCTGCACTTGTTTGCACTTTCTGCACCTTCTGTGCTGTTTACTTGGTGGCCATATTTGTTTCTGAGTATTGAAAGTAACTTAACTCTCCAAAACTTTGAAATTAATTGTAATTGTTTATGGTGTTTTTTTTAACAGTTGAGAATATTTTTTTGAGATAATTTCGTGTGATTAAAAACAAAATATATAATAACTTCATTGTACCTGAAAAAAGTAATGGGATCAGATTGATTATTTTTGTATTGTTTAAGGAAAGTGTGTTTTTTCCTATATTTGTTTTATATTTACACTTCAATTATTAAAAAAAAACAAACAAATATCTTGTTTTGTCTTGTTAATGTTCTTCCATCTCATAAATCTTTTCAGCATTTAGGTTATTTCCTCTGATTTTAATTTAAAATGCAGGTTAGGCCCAATCTGAGCAAGCAAATGTTTACCTTGTGATTTCGTAAAAGAGTTCGTGCTTGCAGTGAGTGTTTAGGACCTCATGGGACCCTCATCCTACACTATAGAAGGTGCGCTGACAGAAAGTAGGTATGAAAACCTCCAAGGAAATAGGTGTCGTGTGGGGCTATCCCGATTGTTGGGGCTTGCTTAGTCCCGAATTTAACGTCTGATTTTGCCGAAAAGATTTTTGAAAGTATTGGTAATGGCTGATAATTTTTTTTTTTTCGTTTATTTAATACCTTAAATTTTTAAATCAGAGATACAATTTTACAAATTTAGTTTATTTTATCTTCAGACGTGTGCTGTGTTCTTAAAAAAAAACACGCGATTTGAAAACTGTTCAAGACATCAGAGTGATAACCTGCCCACGAAAAGTATTTAAGAATACGCTGAGTGCGGATGAGTGGTTCCGTTTCCGTATTTCGTTCTTGAACTGTATTTTTACTTGAGTGGAAAGGGCCAAAACGTGTGTTTTCAGGGTTATTTTAAGATATGAGACTCGTGGTACAGATTCTTGAAAGCACCCTAGGGACTTGGATTACACCTTTATCTTCATTTCTCCGCCGTGTAATGTTACGGTCACCGCATCGAATTCCATAGTTGCCCCGTGCACGACGAGAAGACTGCGCGCCAGTCCACAGAAGCACCAGCGAGCGTCGCACTTATCATCCCGTCTCACTAACACAGGTACAGCTCTTGACTATAGGCGGGCGGTAAATGTTTTGATAAGATTGTCTCTCGTTCTCTCTCTATCTCCCTCTGTCTCTCGGCTGACCTTGAATAAAGCTACGGCCACACACGGCGCTATGCTCGCTATGTTCGCGACGTCGCCAGGTGTTTGGCTTTCGGCTATTTTTTTTCTAAACGTCGTTGACTTCGCGCATTCGCAGATAAGCAAAACATCTGTTTTCGCGCGGAATTGTGCTGTGCTTCTGGGGTTTTTTCTTTTTTATGAAGTTTAATTTCTCTCGGTATTGCGCTTTAAATTGTCAAGTGGACAGAAAGGTTAGTTAAAAGATTAAAAAAAAAAAATATCCATGTTAATTTAATAAATGGATGGAAGAATGCAGGAGGCAGGATATGCAGGACAATGGTTTCCAAGGGAATGCTATCAAACAGAGTTGAATTTATTTATGAAATAATCCATAAATTTGGTTTCGTCCTCCACAAGCAACTTCTTCATCAAATGATGAAATTCTTCAAATTCTTTTGTATATATATATATATATATATATATATATATATATATAATTCACGAAACTATTTATTTTTACGTTTACATACTGTGAGAGCCAGGAGAATATTATCATAGCTTGAATCATCACTCGAATCCCATGGCATGCGTCTCTCCGACATCGCGAACTGGACTAACCTGTCTGGTCGCCTGGCGCAGCGAACATAGCGAACATAACTTGATGTAAGCTTTTGGACATACGCCATTGCTGAATTTTTTGGGTTCAATATGTTTTGTGCTGTCATCATTTGTGTTTTTTTTTTTCGTTCTGTTTGTCCATTTTTCTTTGTTTTTCTTTGTTTGTTGACAATATTCCTGTTATGGAATATTATGTGGTGTTTATATTCTGTTGACAACAGCAATTTTTTTTTTTGCTTAATTTGTGTTTTTTTGTAGTTTTCTTCTACAGACATACCATGTGCTTAGCAATGGCGTATGCCCAAAAGCTTACGTCAAGTCGTGCACTCCCATTGCACAAATCTTTCAAAGATAATTATAGCGGACATAGCGAAGCTTTTTGTGTGGCCTGGGCTTAAAAGTAAGCTGCGTTGGTGTTGTTTAGTGCCCATGTTCGTCGCGCCGTATGAGTGAGCGCTCACGGCACCGACAAGGCTTCACAGGTAGGTGGTCCTTCAGCTGAATTAGCCGCGAGGGGTGAGTTTGGAGTTCTCTGCTCAGAGGGAGGGGCAGGTATTCGCACTTGGAATGTTATTTCCCGTCCGCCATTCGGCCTCGGCGGGTCGGGGGGACGAGAGGGTGCAAGGTTACGGGAAGAGCGTGAATGAGTGATAAGTTTACGGGGTGAAAGGGTGGTGGTGTTGGAAGCGGGGCGGGGGGGATCGCAATTTGCCGGATTTTAATTAATCTCCGGCGGGCCCGAAGGCGAGGGACGTGAATATTGCCTGACCGACGACAAACTCCAGGGGATTGCTTTCTATCCTCTTCTTTCCCACTATTTTTTTATTTTTATTTTTCCCCCTTTTCGCTTGTGATGCCGACTAACCCTCCATCGCAGTGTTTTTTCTGTAATAATGTGATGGCGAAACCTCTCGTAAAATTTTTTTTCTCTTGTTTTCCCCCCCTCGCTTTTATATAATGGCCTATTTCGATACCTCCCTTTGAATTTTTTGTTTCGGTTTTTGCCACAAGTATTCACTTAGAGTAATATCGTGGGTGTAAAAAAGGCGCACTAATACAATTAATGGGAAACCTTACAAGTTAAATGTGTGATACGCGCAGATCAACGCCTACGGTTACATGAACACGGTAACGTTAGTAAAATATGGATTTTATTTTATTTATTTTTTAAATTGTGGAGTTTTAAAAGTGGCACATGAAGTAGAGAGTACGACCAAATTATTTGACCAACCCCCCCCCCCCTCCTCACCCACCACCGGATCATGGGTTTCTCTCGACGACCACGTGATTGGACCATGCCATACTGTAGGAGCTCGGAAGGCCTGACTCGTGTCCTTTGGGGTCGCGGGTCTGATGTGTCGTGCAGCTAGCTACACGCGGGTCGTTACCACAACGCCGAAATACCATAACGCCGAATGTCAAAATTGCCCACAACGCCGACAGCTAGAAAACTGCTGTGTACCACAACGCCGAAATAACAACTGAATGAATTTGTGTGTGTTTCTTAAATGTACCTTAACGCCGAAATACCACAATCAAACCTAACCTAACCTAACTTAACCTAGCCTATCCTAACCTAACCTAGCCTAGCCTAACCTTGTCTAACCTAACCTAGTATAACCTATCGTAGTCTAACCTAACCTAACCTTTGTGGCAGTCCTGCAATGACATTTTTCGGCGTTAGTGTATTTCGGCGTTGTGGTAATTCGGCGTTGTGGTACATAGCAGTCTTCTAGCTGTCGGCGTTGTGGTCAGTTTGGCATTTCGGCGTTGTGGTCAATTTTGCATTTCGGCGTTGTGGTCAATTTTGCATTTCGGCGTTGTGGTCAATTTGGCATTTCGGCGTTGTGGTATTTCGGCGTTGTGGTGCGTCCCCGCTACACGCCATCCTCGCTGGAGGGGGGACCTGGCGGCACGGCAGGACGCGAGCATCCTCCCTCGCCCCGCGGCCCGCTACCTGCCGCTCTATAGGCACGTGGCTGGCTGGTCCACCACGCCGCGCACCTCCATCTCGGCAGGGTTCTGGCATTGCTCCCTCGCATTTATGTTCAAACACATTAAACTAATGTTTAAAAAAATGTGAGCCATTCTTCCAGTACTCTCCGGTGATGTGTAAACATATAACCTGGGTAACGAGAAAAATTCATGTGTTCTCGTGTCGCAAATAAACTTAAGAATTCTTTTAAAAAAAAATGCCGAGCAGGAAAAAAAATCTATGACAAGTATTCATTTTAGTGATAAAAACCTATTCAATTGTAACCCCCCCCCCCCTTTGTTTTATACCTAACTATAATTCTGTTTAACAATATGATAATAACCTAGCCGAACCAAACCTAACCCAACCCAGGTTAGGTTAGGCTTATCTGTATTACGTAGAATTTTTTCTCAAAATACGTGCATTTGGCGCGCTTCGGGTAGTTTCGGAACAGTTACGATGCAGTTCGAGCGCATGGTGTAGGCATTGTGGGCTAAAAAGAACAAAAAAGAAAATAAAAGATCGTTAAAAATAGCGTAAATTTAGAAAGCCCAGAAATTTCCACGCAAACAATTGACAAGTAAAGTAAGAAATAAGTAGGTAATAAATAAATGCAAATTAAAGTCAGATAAATGTCTCGCGACAAAAATAGAATAAAGGAAGGGCATGTACAAATGCAGGTTATCTTGTAAATCTTGGTGATGTACACAGTGCAGCATCGTTGGTTACACACGAACTAAAACACTTAGAACACGCAATAATAAATTAATTGCGACACACGAAAACGATACACACGCACTTTCCTAATAGCTGTGTATGTATACACACACACGACAAATGAATCGCGTGGGTCCGCCATCTTTTCGATATTTCTGAGACTGCCGTTTCATTCCCGAAATTACTTCTACCAAATGATTCACACGTAAAAAATTTAGACGCAAATCACTCAACGGAATAACAGTTCAACGACTTCCCGATATTAAGCTGAAATGGCTTTAATATCTAGATATTAGATTCATTCCAAGTGGTTAATAACAATACATCAGTCTTTGATAAGTATTTAAAGTGAATATATATATAGGCTATATATTATGTATTCAGATGTCATTTCACCCAGTGCATCTTTTGCCCTTCTGTGGAAGGGAGTGCGTGGGGAAGCCTTCATTTCACAGACGAGAGAGCCAAACGACCGATAGTGCATCTTCGGTTTTTTTTGTTTATTGTAACTCATGATAACTAATGGTCAATTAGGTTAGGTTAGCTACATTATAAATACTTTAAAACATCGTGGACGGTTGATTTGGTTAGGATAGCTACATTAAAGATACTGTGAAATCATGTAAACGGTTTCCTAGCCCTGGATAGCTACATATTAAAAAGTTATTTGCTAAGCAACCATAAAATGATTTTACAGTATTTTTAATGTAGCTATACTTACCTAATATAACCAACCATCCACAATGTTTTAAAGTATTTATAATGTAGCTAACCTATCCTAATCGACCGCAAAATTTAATGCCACGCCGGTTTATACAATGAGATAGAACGGAAAAAAAAAAGCGAGCATGAACTTCCGGGAACTTCGGGTGTGGCTCTCTCGTCTGTGAAATGTAGGCTTCCCGAGTGCGTGCCTCCGTGCGTGGATCCACCTCTGTGTCTGCGCGGCGTGCGTCACAGCACGGATGTGAGGCACAGACTATCGATTAGATCGATACCTGCACAGTCCGCACTATTTTCCTGGCTCCAAGCTGGTCTCTACGAACGTGCGCATGTTCGATTCCCGCTGCCGCCCGCCCTTTGACCTTCTCTCTGGGTCGCACGTGATCCGGTCAGGCGCGTCATTGCGTGTCTGGGCGCGGTTGCACGAGACTGCGAACTGCTTCAGGTAAACATGTTTGAACTTTCGCACGCGTCTACACACAGTCTGAACGTGTTTCGTACGAGGTCGTTCTTCATTCAACCTAAACAGGTTGGCAAATATAGGTTCAAGTAACGACGTCGCTTCTACAAAAGCCTCTGATTGGCTGCTGAGTGTTGACCTTTTCAGAGTATGAACAGTCCCTTGCGAAAAAAAAAACAAACATGGAGAATGTTCCTGGCGCAAGTTAGTGCAATATTTTACAGACTGCAACGAAAAAGATGAACAGACAAATATTTGTTTTAAAATTCTCTAATGGAGGTTCACTTGTTCAAATGTATAGGATCCAACACATTGGTTCGATAACAATCGGATTTGGAGATGAACACACTTTATACCAACTGCCGTGTAACTGATCACTTTCGCGTTTGTAAACATGTTTCAAACCTGTTCACAAAGTGTTAGGCCTTTCTTGTAACCCGCGCTCTTTGTCATTGGTTGCTAGTTCTTCTGTGTGTATCAGATATATTATCATGAGGGACCTTCAAGTACAGACCTTTGGGATCCGATTTGTCGCTTAGTAATAACGCGAATTTTGAAGGTGTATTTGAATGATTTAGCGATACATCAATAGTGTATACTGCGTATGAGGCCATCAAAAAAACTATCAATTTGCCATCTGAATTACCATGAGCGTTTTATTTTTTACAAATAATCCAGTAAACGAAGACTTTTTTTGTTGAAATATAATTTAATGTTGATTATTAGTTTGACGTAGAACGTGTTAAACTGTCGACGAAGTATCAGACAACTCGCCGGCTGTTTGCTACCAAGAGGCACGATTTTGAAATTTTTGTTGACAAATCAGCCGTTAAATATTGGACTCAAAACATTTCTATATTGCGCAGGACGTCTGTTCATCGCCTAAGGAGCCTGCCTAGCCAGTTGTGTGTTTTTGTATTTGTGCGGCGGGACGATAAGTGCGACGCTCGCTGGTGCTTCTAGCGCGGTGTCGCCTCTAAGCGCAAGGCTGTGGACTGACGCGCAGTCTTCTCGTCGTGCACAGGGCAACTATTAGATGTGGGTGGGAACCGTAACATAACTTCATTTGAACTTGAACTCTCGAGATTTGTTCTTGGAAGTGTGAATCAAGCTCTCAAATATTTTTGATATGTTAACATTCTACGGCATTTGGTAAGAGTAATTTGTGAATGGAACGGAAGTCGAATGAACGGAAATGTGTGACCACGGTGCTACCATCTGCGGATTCAGAAATCTCGAAAATATGGCGGACCTGCGTGATTCATCCGTATATATTGCTTTCATGAACATCGCAGAATTTACACCGTCAATAGGCATTAAAAATAAAACTTCGTAATAGTACAACTATTATTTAATATTTCGTTATCATTTATAGTCATAAAAATAGACAACTTAATTCATACATTAGAATCCTGGCATTACAATCCTTAATATTGATGTGTAGAGATAGCGCAGCGTTTATCATTCTGTAAAGACACAAAGATTTGTTATTCTACATATATTTGACGCCAGTAAATATAAAATAATTTCTTGATAAATTTTTTACTCTTTAATCTTGAATGTTTAACCAGCTCAATAAAGAAAGTTTTTTTTTGTAGGAAGTTTATACATACTTTCAGTCATTTAGATAAAAACAAATATACAAACATATGTTTAGTGTTATAATACGTGTTTCAAAATGTTTCAGGTTTTTATTTTTTATTTTTAATAATGCTACATTAATTTTTGTGTCCGAGTTTCATGTTATACGTGCATTTGCAACACAAGAACACATTAATTCTTAAAGTCTTCTTTCGCTTTTATTGAAGCCGTTTCAATGTATAGTTTAAAATTTCTGCCTCTAAATGGAATGATCTGATTTTCGATGTAGCTGCTCCATTATATAATTCTAGCGGCGGGCGCGGAAATTTGAAAGAATTCCACGTTACATTTCGTGTCCGCAGCTCTACTTTCGTATTATAAGTGTATTTGCAACATGAGAACACGTGAATTTGCACATCTCTTGCGAGTGCTGAAACACTCACTCACGTTTTGAAGTGAGAACTTCTTTAGCCGCGTTGAGCGATTTTTGGTAGGGGCAAAACTTATGGGTTCGCGTCACCGACATGCTAGTGAGGTTTTGCGCCAGACTGGCGAATCGCAGCGGCCTGTGTACATGTATACGCATATATACACTAATACATCGTATATACTCGACTGTATCATGTGCGTGTTGGACTCTTTTTTGGATGGGTAAAATCTTGTGAGTTCGCATCACCGACATCCTGTAGTAGCAGTAAGTGAAGTTAATTTGACCACATGAATACATGACCTAGGTCTGACATCACTGGTAATTCATAGCTTAGGTAATGAATTTTCACGTAATTTTTACATACCACTGACATCTGTTGTGACTAAAAAAAATGATGTAAGGATAAATTATATCATGCTGACATCTTACTGATATAATACCAAAATCATTTTCTTACGTACATTTGACGTAGAAATGATGTCATATTACACATTTAAAAACAAAGTTTTAAGTTTTCACTTCTGTTGACAGTCCCCATGACTGGCTTCTTTTTTTTAATTTACACACACAAAAAAAAAACTACCTCTCACGAGCATGTTACTATTTTCACAACTGAAAACAGAGGTACAGTCGCAATCTGAGGTACATTCTTCGTCGTTAAGTCTGTGTATTCGCTGTATGTTGTAACGGTGCACCCGTTAGGGCCTCGAGTCCTTGGTCAGAACGAAGGGAAATATCGAACGCACCCAGTGTTTGGAAACC
The DNA here is from genome assembly GCF_032445375.1 of Bacillus rossius redtenbacheri. Lineage (NCBI taxonomy): Eukaryota > Metazoa > Arthropoda > Insecta > Phasmatodea > Bacillidae > Bacillus > Bacillus rossius. The sequence continues at coordinate 48,471,983 of NC_086336.1, read as the reverse complement.
CCCGACCGCACGTAATGCCGGGCAATCGACTGTCGTTACGGCACGTCACTGCATAGTACAGCGAGTGCGTTTTAAACGTGCTTTTAGAATTCCCCTGTCACATTTATCTCCGTCGATCCGCTGTGACGATATGAGGTATTTTTTTTTATGGCCAATGACGGCGTCGTAATTGCGTCGCGCATCACTATTCTGCAATACACCTGACCTTGACACAAGTCACTATTGCGTCTCGCGCAGACCTGATTAAGGCCGTAACGATTTAAGTTATTAGTTAGTGTGGATCTCCGATATTTGTAATTTGTACATTTACATGAATACAACTGTATCGCCACAAAATAGTGTTCGCAGAAATGCTGGGTTCGGATTTTCACTCGGACATTATTATCAGTATTATCTCGAAAAACTTACTTCATATATGCAAAAATAACCATATTCGTGTGTTGTATAAAGTTACAATATCTTTCTTATAGTATTGCAAATTGTTTCCTGGCAACTGGTTTCCAAAGGAATCTAAGTTTGTACACACATACAAAGCATCTCTCTCTATCCATATCTCCATCTCTTTGTAACTCGTTATGTCTCTTAATATCACTATATCTCTCTCTCTCTTCGTTTCCATATCACTCAATTTTAAATAAAATCATAATGTAATATAATTACGTACAATTGTTTATGGAACGGGAATGTGTAACCCCGGTGCTGCCATCTGTGGTGGGTAGCGCCAACCAAAGTTCACAAAGCCAAAAGGAAAATTTCACAGTATTAACGGTTTTTTTTTTACAAGATGGGCAGTATTTTAGTGAAATTCTTTATTGAATATCAGGTTCAAAGCCGGAGTTTAATATTTTTCTTTTTCAAGTCTTCTTTCCCTTCAATCGGAGCCGTTTCATTATATAGTTTAAAATTTCGGTCTGCAAAATGGAATGATTCAGTAGTCGACGAAGCTGCTCCGACAGCGAATTCTAGCGGCGGGCGCGGAAACTACGTGAGATTCACGTTAAGAGATTTATTTGAAAACACAATTTACGTGTATATATATCACTATCGTCATAATTTTGGATAGTTTTTCGTTCAGTTTCATGTCCGAGTTTCGTGTTGCAACATGAGAATACATTAATCTTCTCGTTACCGAGGATATATGTTATACATCATTGGCGACCACTGAAAGACTCACTCACGTGTTTTTTTATCTACTAAGCAAGTTTTAATTTAATAATCCTTATGTACTTGTACTAAATTTTATACTAGTCCTAGCATGTGGCTGGAAATATTTTAAATCTTTTAAAAGGCTTTGATTCAAAATTATTTAGTGTAACCTTGCGAAGAAGTGCGTGATAACAAACAATTTTATTATGATAAGTCATGACATGTATTCATGAAAATCTTTCCTTTTCTGAAAATATTTCCACTCAGAACTAACTCAAGTGATTACGTGTGTCTTGACTGACGTTTTTATCACTTGTGTGGTCATAGTTTATTTCAATGTTATTGACTGGTAAAAAAAAACAGTGTTTCAAAAACATTTTAGTACTACAGTTAAAGTTTTATTTAATAATGATGTTTCAGCTACTTTACTTAAAACTAAACTTTTTTTCAGGCTACCAAATTGTGAATTTTTATTTAGGCCAACTGAAATTTTTTTATGCTTGGTTTCTAATGAGGTGTATCGCAGAACTGAATCACAAAAACTGCTTTATACTCTGTTTTAATTTGTCGAAACGTTAACAATACTCCTGGCTGCAATAAATACATCGGTGACCTTTCGAGACCGCTGCAGGCGACTACCCGAAATCCATACAAACTTCGGCGACTAAAACAAGATGAATATGGGGATTTTATATTAAAATAAAATAATTAAATAGGATTTTAAATAATCCATGAGCGACAGTTCATTTTACATTTAAAAATTCCAAATGTTCCTCTTAGTTCCGCTTCTTGCTAATGTCACATTTTGTTTTGAAGGAAATATGGATATATACATATATATGCCTATTATTTATGTGGTTTTCAGGATGCTCCTACTGTAGTAATTGTACTTTAATTTTTTTATACGTTTTAATGTTCATCCCGATATTTTTGGATAATAATTACGATATTTCATTATAGCGGACTTGGATGTCATTAAAAATGGCGGAGTGCAAGATGGCGAAAGTTCTAGAAAATAAAATGGCGGAATGTAAGATGGCGGCCATTTTCAGGTTCAAAGGTCGTTACGATCCAGGCTCAGTGGCTAATTTTTTTTTTTTTTTTTTTTAAGGAGCCTTAGCCTCTTTTAGGGCATTTCAAGCCACCGTCAGTTTTGAGGATGAAAATGAGAAATTTTCCCTCAAAAGGAAATATTTCCTTCGAAATAGGGAATTTTTTTCTCATCTGATTTAAAAAAAAAAATTTTTTTGTGGAAATATTTTTTCCTTAAAACTGGACATATGAGTCATTTGGGTGAATTTTTGATTCCTGCCTTAACAAAGGCAAATGTTTAATACAAATAGCTAACTATTCTTAAAACCTTATATTGTTGAGTTCATGATAGCGTATATTGATTTATAATTATTATTCCCGTTATTCTTAATGTGTATACACACACATATATGTGTATATATATATTTATATATATATGTGTGTGTGTTTTTAAAACTTCATTATAGTACCTTTTTTTTATATAATTTGTGGCGTGTTATGGACGAAACCATTAAACTTGTCATCGGCGTTCTCACGAGGAGAGTCCTGTAAGTAGTTAGCAAGTGAACCAGTACTCATGCAGGGTTTTAGCCATGCAGGAGGGGTGGCTTGCATCATGTGCTAGGAGGGGATTGGCGAGCCACTCCAGACTAAAACTAGATAAGTTGGGCCCAGGTAAAACCTGCACAGTCCCATGCATAATGAGTAGGGACCGGAAAAATTCATCCCTGTAGGATGAACTCCATAGTTATACGTACACTCGGTCAAATGTCACCCACTCATTGGCTGCTGTCTTGTGCGACGTCCCAACGTAGCAGCCTATGATTCGATAATGCTTTGGTTTGGTGTTTCTAATTGGCCCAGAGTCATCCAGGTGAGTTGCGAGCCAATAGCAGAGGCAGCACTGAGGTATAACTATTTGTATTTTAGCCTATCGCGAAATGAATTCGCGAATTTTTCCGGTCTCTAATAATGAGCAGTGCGAGAGAGTTCTACATGCAGCCTTTCCGTAGCGAAGCGTGGGTGCATAAACCCATTACGTACAGGCAGGCAAAGACGAACCACACAATTTAGGGACGTCCATCGCACGGAAAATAACAACTTGAGTGTGTTTCTAGGGAAGCCTTCTTTTCACAGACGAGAGAGCCAAACCTCCGATAGTGCATCTTCGGTTGTTTTTTTTTTGTTCATTGTAAAAGGTTAGGTTAGCTACATTATAAATACTTTGAAACATTGTGGACGTTTGATTTGGTTAGGATAGCTACATTAAAGATACTGTGAAATCATGTAAACGGTTTCTTAACCCTGGATAGCTACATATTAAAAAGTTATTTGCTAAGCAACCATAAAATGATTTTACAGTATTTTTAATGTAGCTATTCTTACCTAATATAACCAACCATCCACAGTGTTTTAAAGTATTTATAATGTAGCTAACCTATCCTAATCGACCGCAAAATTTAATGCCACATCGGTTTATACAATGAGATAGAACGGGGGGGAAAAAAGCGAGCATGAACTTCGGGGAACTTCGGGTCAGGGTCTCCACAGTTAGTACTTTCGTACTAGATCTAGTACTTTTATAACTTTATTAGTGGTTTAGTACAGATATAGTACATTTTTATTTAATACTAGCTGTACCCTGCCACGCTTCGCTGTGGCTTCTTAGCTGAATGTAAAATAACATAATCCGTTTAGTAAACTCCGTTGAAATCCATGAAAACAAAAGAATCAAGAGAAAACGCTTGTCTATTGTTTTTATTAGCGGAATAAATGTTCATAAAAGTAAAACAGCAATTAAAAAATGAAGGAACGTTAGAATTCAAAAAATAAATAGCCATAAACCATCTAGGAAAAATTTCGCATCGAATGGTGGTAGTTTCATGTCGATACGATCAGTGGTTTAGGCGTGATTGAGCCTCAAACGAAGACCATTTTCATTATATATATATATATATATATATATATATATAGAAGATAGAAGAAGATAATAATATTATTGTAACTCCAATATGTTTTATTATTAAGCGTAATTATTTTTAAAAAACTATGGAATGTATGTGTGTGGTGTGATATTTAAGTTTGAGCATTGCAATGTCATAATAACTTCCTAAATTGTTAAAAACCATAAAAAATTATAATTTAGTACTTTTTTTATAATCTAGTACTTTTTTCTCGCCCTAGTTGGTACGAAATATTTTTTTCCTTGTGGAGACCCTGCCTTCGGGGTGTGGCTCTCTCGTCTGTGAAAATAAGGCTTCCCGTGTTTCCAGCCGTCTCAGGCTCAGCACCCCGGCTGTGAGGTGATGTCCCTGGAAGGCTGCGTGGGGTCGACCACGGGGTCAGCTGACTCCCGTGCGAGCGGAGTTCCGGTTCCCGATGCTGTCTGCAGCGCCGGTGGCCCGCGTCTGCCACTGTCGATCCGCCAGCAAGCGTTCCTGTGACGGCCGGGAACTTTAAAGTCCCACTGGTACCGCTTTTTTGAGACCAGTTACCTTGCACAGACTGTACGCCAGGCCTGTCGCAGTCTATGGTGGGGGAAGTTTTGGAATCGGAGCACCACTTTTCGCGTATTTAAAAAAAAAATATTCAGGGATTAAAAAAATACTACGCTGAATTACTGTACTTATAGAATTTGGATATTTATTTAACACCAGCTCTGCACGCGACTTAGACATACGTTATTTTCGAGCCATATTCCATCTAAAACCATTGTTTTTTTTTTTTTTTTTTTTTTTTAAGGTATGCTATACCGGATCAACAGGCGGACAAAATTGTTCAAATTTGTTGTTTTGCTTTTTGTACCACCTCTTTTTACGAAATCTATAAATTATTTACAACATATTCCATGTAACTACAGGAAAGACGCTGTTACAAATTTGCTATATGTATACATTTATGGCAAATGGTTTTGTACTGTAGACTTTTAATTTTAAGTAATTTTCAGGACATATTAGCATATAAGTATGAATATATATATAAAGATATATTGTAAATTTGTTTGTGATCATTTTATTAATTTTGGATACATACAATCAAGTAAAACGGAATTTATGAACAGTTAAATGTTAAAAATTAAAGCTATTGACTTTCATGACATAATTATGATTTATGTAAGGGAAAATGTTCGTTACTTTAATTTTAGCGTAAAAATTATCTAAATGTTTTGTTTTGAAGTTGCAGGCAGAAACGTTGGTGAATCGCCTCTAGCTTACGTATCTACAAACATTTCACGCAGTAAGGCATTGAACAGAAGGGCAGTATCTTCGTCAGTAACTCACTTCTATTGGACCCTATTGGTTTTATGGCGAGGTATTAAACTCAAAGGCATGTTTGCTCCCTCGACCCCTGCATTCCACTTTGAAGATCGTACATCAGAATATTTATATTTAAAAAAAACCAACCTTATTTTTAAAAATAAATGCAACTTTCGTTACGTAAAAGAAACTTTTGAAAGTAAACTTTTTTCAGTATTTACCCATTTCAGATGTCTCGCAAAAAGATTGAAATGTTTTTAATAAGAAGGTGGGAACTTTTTTAATAGAAGGTTTTTTTGACTAGAAAATAAGTATGTGTGAATAGAAAATATTTTTGAATAGAAGAGATTTTTTTAAATAGAAAAGACTTATGAATAGAAACTCTGTTTTAATAGGAACTCTTTTTTTTTCTTTCTAGAAAGTCTTTTTGAATGGAACGCGGACATCCTACAGACAGTTTGGTGGTTTTTAGTTTTTTTGTGTGTAATATGGGCTGTATGGTGTGTAATCCCTACACGCACGACGGTAAACAGTGTGAGCGGGGGGCGTGCTTGTGTACAGCAGTTGGAACGACGCGTGGACACGCGGCGAGGTGGTGAAGCCTCCCGGCTCGTTGGGACGTGATTACCCGCGCGTGACGCGCGAACCTGGGCGGTCCGGACGCGTGAGTCGCTCCTCTTTCCCCGCTCCCATCCCTCCCCGTGATCCATGCTTTGTTTCCCACGGTAGCGTGATCAGATCCCGCCAATTATTTAAGTGGGGGGTTTTCTTTCCTCTGTTAGCTTATTGCCCGAATCGTTGAAATACTTAATCAAACCTTTAAAAAAAAATTGCTCTTTTATAAAATATTAGCATTTAAATTAATAATTAAGGTTTTTTGTGTTTTTTTTTTTTAATTTTGTTGCACGTGGCAAAAGTGTCTACTAGCACTCGAGCACAAGCTTGCTGTTGTGTTAAATTTTTTTGTAAAAAAAAATCTTAGAATGACTCTGTAAATATGTTAATAAAAAGGAAATAAATAATAAAAAAAATTATCAAGTATTACTTTTTTCTGCGTATTATGTTGTGAGGGAGTGTCTACATGACCAAAAGTATCAAACCTGTAGCCTCCTGACCACGAAAGTCGCGAAAAAAGTTCCAACGTTGTTGGAAGACCCGAATCTTTAATTTTCAGCGGACTTTTGCTAACTTTCATTTTGTTTTTTTTGACACCTCACTTCAGTTTATAGTCTCACATTGAGTATCAATTGTTGGAGACTGTCCGCTTATATCATTGTGGTAATTATCTTTCTTTTTTTTTAACTTTTAGCAAATTAGCTCTCCATATGCGGCATTTGATGGGAATAATTTCGTGAATGCGACAAAAGTCAAGGAACGGAAATGTGTAACAACCCCATTACTGTCATCTGTGGCGGTTGGCGCGAACCAACGTTTACAAAGACAAAGGGAAACTCTTTAGTGAATTTTAACAAGTTAAGCAGTTTAATAAAATTACTTGTTGAAAATCTGATATATATCCGGTATATTGTATCTTTTTTTTTTAAGTCTTCCTTTTTATCGAAGCCGTTTCATTATATATTTTAAAATTTCGGTCTTCAACTCGAAAGATTCGATACTCGGCGTAGCTGCTCCGGCAACGAATAATGGTGATTCGCGGCCAGAAATGTAGTTGAAAACATAATTTTCGTATATTTTAAATAATTATACGTTAAATTTCGTGTCAGAGTTTCGAATTATAAGTATATTTACTACATTAGAACACATGAATTTCCTCGTTACATATCGGTGGCAAGTACTCAAAACTTTGCTTTTTTTTTTTTTAATTTTCTAACATACACATTGCACGTTCTTGCGAATAGTATTTCTATTTCGTATTGTGTTAAGTTTTGTATGTTATATGTAAACAATGACCCTGTGATAACTAAAAGGTTTTGAAAAAGTCCAGAAATCGGTTAACAGAGTATTTTTTTCCGACTCACGCATTCATTGTTGATACTTGCATATTTTGTTCTATGCCACAAAAAAAATATATAAAAATGTGAGTACATTTTAGTCCAAGTAGAGTCGTATTTTAAGAATTGACTTCAACCTTCAATTTCAGTTATAACATTGTCATTTCATTACTCATGTTTTATTGCAATTAAATATTTTTCACTGTATGCATATCACTATGTTTAATGTTAAATTTATGCCCGATATATTCTACATGTTATTTGATGTTAGTTCAAAGTCAAAACAAATGTTAATAATGATAATTTTTTCTTGTAATCTCTCTGTGGACACTCTCAACTTAAGTTAATTTTCTGTTCTTTAAATGATTCTTGCAGATGAGATGATGGATGTAGTACATTATTTTGGACAGACCCCGTTGCTTGTTTACAATTTGTCATAGAGGAAACCTGAATAATAGAAAAAAAGAGAAAAATTAATACATAAAGAAAGAAAACAAAACAAAATCAGCCGATGTCAAATGTTGAATGTATAGACAGCACAGATGGTTACGTGGAAGGAATAAGTCAGAACAATACCACAGCACAGACGAAACACGACGAGATTGTTGCGACAAGATAAGTAAATGCAGACAGACAACCATCTTGGTCAAAGCAGCGACGGACAGTTACCGAACGATGATATTTATACATCGCAACCACCATACGGCGTCGCACAGGCGAAACCAGCGATGAAATTAAACATGTATTTTGGCGACACAGCGACGGCAGCACAGACGAACACAACTAAACTTCCTAAGACTTTCATCAGGCTTAGACAGACTGATCAGTGTTTCCAAAAAATGCGTAATACTGAAACTTTACTTCTTACAATCCCATTCTCCATACATTTCTTTAAAAAATATTTTTAATTGGCGATGAGCAAACACATCCCATACGGACGGTGAGACCGACGCCCAACTTACCGTTTAGAGAAAAAAACGGGGCCGCATGAAGCTACAATCGAAGCTAAGGCCGCTACTCCAAGACCCAAAAATAAGGGTTTAGTTGTTGAATATGGTACACCTGTTTCCTAACCGTATTCCTAGTGCACTATGGGACACGGATTTTATTTTCATTTAGAAAATAGTCTTCTCTTTCTCTCTCTCTTGTCTGCCGTTTTACCCCTTACGATATACTCACGAGTAGAGGTTTGAATTTTTCCAAGAAGTTTTACTTCTATCACGTGTACTGAGATACATGCGCTCTTTTTTATTCGTAATCTCATTTTTGTTAGAAATGTGGTGATCTGCAGCGATTGCAATTTGGTTTTCTTTGTGTAAAGTTTACTTTACTTATAATTATTTTTGTGATGTCATTTATTTAAAGGCAACTCTTAATATCTTAAAAATATTTGACAAATTATTTTTTTTTTGGGGGGGGGGGGGGGTAAAGCATTGTTTTACAAAAATTACTCTGGACACACGTGATTGACAGCGTGGGTATTTGTGAAGTGGTCCGCCAATTGTGTGTGTGTGGTAGGTATGTCAATATTTTTGGGCATATCATGAATTGGAAGAATGTTATTGCGTATAATCAAGGCTAGATAGAGATTTCCGCCGATCAATCATTCTTGACGTGGGTTATTTGTTTTTAGAAATTTTTCTGTCAATATTCATATCTGAAATAAGATAACGCTTACCGATGTTGCTAATATTTTTTTCTGTAGGTTTTTATCAGAAAATGAGGAATTAAGGGGCCCGCCTCGTCAGGGGTGTATGTGTGTTAGTGAGGCGGGATGATAAGTGCGACGCTCGATGGTATTTCTAGCGCGGTATCGCCTCTAAGCGCAAGGCTCTGAATTGACGCGTAGTCTTCTCGTCGTCACAGGATAACTGTGAAATTTGAGCGGTGATCGTAACATATGGCGGAGAAATGAAGATAAATGTGTAATGCAAGTCCCTTAAGTGCTTTTAAGAATATGTAGCGGTTGTTTCACGACAAAAAATTTACTCTGAAAACACGCGTTTTAGCCATTTTAACTCTTCTAGAAATATAGTTTAAAAACATGATCCAAAATTAAAAGTACTTTTCGGGCCTCAGCGAACTCTTAAATGCTTTTCGTAAACACACACCACTCGTATATCTTGAGTAGTTTTGAAATTGCGTTGTTTTTCCTGAAGCTCTGCGCACCGTCTGTGTGACCAGGTAGGCGGAGCCCTTAAGGGGATTGGTGCACCAGCATCGTATTAAAAAAACAATATATTTGTTAATGATTCAGCTGCTAGAGAAGATTTGAACCATTCTGGTGTAAAATTTATTTTTTTATTTTTTTATTTTAATTAAGTTATTGCTGATTTTCGGGAATTTTTTAAATTCAAGCTTTATTAAAAAACTATAAAGAATTCAGTGGTAAAACTTTCGCAGATAAATTTTCAGACACGGGAGATATGACTGTGACCATTATTTTATCTGTAATCATTATTAATTTAACGTATTTACAATTTGAATTTTAATAAATAAGCTGCTACGAAATTACGTGATATTCATTTGCGAATTTAATAACATTCGCGTTTTCATTTGTAATTCAAACGCCTACATATATGTCGGCTGAATGATTGACTTTATTTTAGTCTTTAGCTTATTGCAGTCGGACCTAAAGTAAAAATGTAGCTGTAGAAATTTGAGCAGCGTGCAAGCTCGGATACGAGGAATTATGGAGCGCGCTGGACAGTAGTGACACCTTGCGACAGTTTTCCAAACTTTTTGCAGCTCGTTCCCACCCAGCCATAGCTGTCTGCTGTTTACGAAGGGGAGACGGGATTTCGCGGGAAACTGATATGAAGGTCAACGTACTCATTTTCAGTAGATAAGAGAATGTGTTTGGTATAGCTCGGCGTATAATTGAATGGTTATTCTCTGTTATTATTTAGCACAGTGATTTAGCTAGATGTTTTTTGTTGTAAGCGTGAGATTTATTCAGGAATAAAATGCAGAAGAAACCTCCACCAAGCAGCGTACACAAAAGAACAAAACTATCGAAAACCATTAGAGCGCTTAGAAAAAAGAATAAAGAAAGATACGAGATTATTTTATTATAGCTTTTTTTACCATTTATATTTATTTTTCAGAGTTGCGTATGTACAACGCGATGGACGCGATGCGACAACAAAAATGTGTAAAATTTTAAACATGTTTTTTTTTTTTTTTTTTTTCAGCAATGCGTGAACCATTCATTAACTATACTCAACATGTATCCGTATAATTACGTTTGAGTTTTTTTTTATGACAGGCACCAATGTTAACAAGTTTATTAAGCCACAATAGACTTTTTTCAGAAAACTGTAGCAGAAAACACTCAACATAGTCTCACACAAAATCAGTTTACATGAATGCAGTTTTAAGAAGTAAGCTACGTAAATAATAGTTAAAAATTATTTAATATCTGCTGGTAACGTTTCCAAAGTATCAGCTTCGCCTTCATTCACGAACAATATTCGTGAGCTCAATTATTTATTATGCTGGTGGCTATTCGTTGGTGACTGTTAGGACTGCAAAATTAGTAAATATTTTTCACCCTATCCTGAGTTAAATCTAAGTGTGCGCGGTTAGATGAGGACCTAGATGTGTCTCAGGCTTACGCCTTTACTCTCTACTCATGCGGGGTATTAACCATGCGCGTAAGGGCGCGTTGCCAATGACCTGTAGGATAGTCTCAACAATCCTCTACGAACTCGAAAAATGTCACCTGCTCATTGCCTACTTGACTTGTGACAACTGTTTGTTGTAATGCCTGTGATTCATCGTTGATTTTGTTGAGGAGTTTTCAGTGATTCAGAGCCTCCCATTTAACTGTGGCCGAATTGAAGAAGCAGTACTTGAATTCATAGCGAATGGAAACCACAAATATTTACTGATGTAGTGGTTGGTAAAAAAAAATATTCGTATCGCGTCCATCGCTTCGCGCCATGGTGGCTCCTATATTATATGGATTTACAAAATATAACGATTCATTTACGACACTTAAGATAAGGTGTGTAGGATTTTAAGAATTCACTTGAATTAATATTTAAGAACATATTTCAGGATAACTTGTGAAGACGCTCGTACAGACGGCACCGGTTGTGATGACTCATTGTTACCAGAGCAGGGGCCACGCATGTGAAACCTCAACACAACTCGAAAATCAGTAAGTGTTACATTGAAATGTGTCTGCTACACATGTTCAGGAATTATAACTTTGAAATCGAGTAGAAATATTCCTGCAATTAGCATTAGGTATATTTTAATAGACATTGAAAGCGAATCATTAAGTAGCTTCAAAATCCAGATACCGGAATACAGATAGTCTGTAACAATACAGACCTCACAGACTAGATATGGTCCAGATTGTTAATACTAACACATTTGAAAAAAAACTGACTAGTTACTGAATATGTTGAAATTTTGTAAACCTGTTACTTTAGATGATTGGTGATGTAATAATGTCTCTTAGAAACTACATAAGATTTTAACTGCTTTTATTTCTCCATAAATTCGCAAATCACCATGGCAGCCATTTTACGATCATGATTTAATTCTTAAATTTTAAATTAGTTTATTTGTTGAGAGCCTGGTACAATGTGTCTGACCACTAAAGCGATCCGAGCCGCGTAGTGTATACTACTGCGAGATTGCCGAAGTAGGCTCGGGTCGGGACGAATTTCGCTGTGAAGAAACAAAGGTTTTTAATACATGGAAAATTATCCCAAAGCCGAAAATTTGTACAGTAGTAGAATGAAAATTCTTAGTAACACGTCAAAAGTTTAAGTACTGCCGCAAACCTTGTGCGTCACACCAAAAACGGGCAGTTAAGTCCAAAATGACAATTTTATGCAACGATCCACAATAATGGATATTGCAAATGCACTTTATGGATTAGACCGTCAGTATGGAACCCAAAATAATCTAGAAACATTGCCCTATCTGAGGATAGTGATAAAAAGCACAAAGTTTTAACATGTTTCTATAAAATATACCTTTTAAATCATTAAAGTTAACGAATTCACTTTCATTCAATTTTAAGGAAATATAAATACATCTTACATAAACTTAAAGAGCCCAAAGTGGAAATCGCTTAAAGTAAACGTTGTTGCATATTTATTCATCTTTAAATTGGTATATTTTTTAAGTGTCTCATACAATTAGTCTGACCACTAAAGCGATCCGAGCCGCGTAGTGTATACTACTGCGAGGTTGTCGAAGTAGGCTCGGGTCGGGACGAATTTCGCTGTTAAGAAACAAACATTTTTAATACATGGAAAATTATCCCAAAGCAAAAATTTTGTACAGTAGTAGAATGAACATTTCTTAGTAACACGTCAAAAGTTTACTGATGAAACCTTGTGATCACACCAATAATGAGCAGTTGAGTCCTTAATGATAATTTCTACAATGATCCACAAAAATGTTTCGTAAATTTAATAACTTTAATACTTTTTTAAGCCGGTTCTCATTATGGCACCAAAGTAATATAAAAGAATGTCCTACATGGAAACTGTGATAAACACCTCAATGTTTAAACTTCCTATTATTAAATTGGTAATTTTAATCATAAAAGGTAAGAAAAATATATTTTTTATAGAAATTTGACTACATGTTACATAAATATGTTGAGTGTAGCGTCAAAATCACTTCATAAATATTGTCTGTGTGTTTTTTTTTAAAGGTTTAAATGTGTATATTTTGAGTGTCTGGTACAATAGTCTGACCACTGATGTATTTCAAGATGCGTAGTGTGTGTGCAGCAGTGTTAGTCGCTCGTGCTGGGACGTTTTTTGCTCCAGAAAACTAAGGTTTTTAATGTATGGTAATTCCAGACTGAATTTTACTCTGAAAGAATAAAAGTTTCCTAACTGCAAGTGATTTTTGCTGCTTACGTAGATAAAAATCTTCCAGGATGCGATTTTCTTAGTTAAAAATGTTAGTATGATCGACTCTTTAATTTCTAAATTATAAATAAATAACAATAGAACTTCCCGGAAAGTTGTGATAAACTGACGATATTACGCGAGTAGCAGACCCGTACGTGACTACAGAGAAAGGCTATTTTCCTTGACCGTTAAGATTTCTGGGACGAACACCCTCTCACAGCTGGGGTCATAAAATACGGTCAAACTCTTGCAAAAACATCCACCACCGCTCTTTGCCACTAGCAATTCAACGAAGTAAGCTAGGCGCAGCACTCCAATGAATTAACTTAGAAAAAAAAATACTAAATATGTAATTCTATCAATACATTTTACAACACAACTTATGTTTTATTTATTTTCTGGAAAAAAAATAATATTATCATACGAATTATGTTATAAAAGTGACAAAACTCAATAAGCACATTTACGGTGTATCGTTTTCTTCAATTGTTATGTAGTAAACCAATTTCATATAATTAAATATATATATTTTATAATATAGGCTACATTAAAATTTTGCACAGTTCTGATTAAAATAATATAATGTATTAGAAATAAAAAATAATTATATTTTTTGGTATTAAAATATTTTTTAATAATAAAATTTTTGTAACAAAATACGAACACACATATATAAAACCAGAGGTCCTCTAGAATTTTGATTTACAAGTTCCAAGCAGAAATTGTTTATTGTTAATTTTATTGTATCAAAAATCATTCATATAAGAAAAAAGAATATGTATATCTCAATAGATGTAACATGAATACACCCTATCATATGCATTAAATATATTTTAAGTAATTCCTAAATAAGACCAAGTTTATTGAGTGTCGCAGTACGCAGCGTGTTTCAAAGCCCGCCGGCCGTGAAAGATCAGTACGGCCGCAGTACACTGCAACGCTCGGGCAGCTTTAATGAGGCAACTAATTATGCTAGACTCTTTATAAATATACTATCTTAAAGCTAAAAGTATAATTAAAAACATTTATTTAGACATTTTTTTCTTATTGGGCTCTTCAAATCGGTGTAAATCGTATTTTTATCTGGGTGGCAAAGATAAAATAAATATATGTCGTGAATAATCGCTTTATATCATATCTTAAATATTAAAAATTTAAATTTTTTCTAACATTACAGTTTCTAGATTATTTTGGTAGGTTTACGGACAGTCAAAATTAAAAACTGTATAAATGGGTAGCATTTTAATGGACTGATGCTGTCACCTAGGACTTAAATGCAAATTTTCGGTGATAACGCACAAGGTCTTCAGCGGTAAACTTTCGGTATGTTATCAAGCATAGTCAACTCTACCACAGTACACAAATTCAGCTTTGGACAAATTTTTCACAGGTTGTCTTGGTTTCCTGGAGTAACATGAAAGTCTACGCGGGAAAGGGCGGCTACCTGATCCGAGAATGAAAGATAGGGCGAGATGGGAAGCGAAGATAAGAGCTGGTTGGGTGTCCGTGTTGGAGAGAGAGAGAGAGAGAGAAAGAGAGAAAGGCGATATTGTGGAAGACCTTCGAAAGATTCCCGCTAGATGGCAGGCCTCAGAGCTGCTACATTCGACAACCTCCCCTCACAGAAGCTCTCTCGCCACTAACTTGCCAAATCTCACCCGCTAGCTTATATACGTGCTGGCTGGCCGTACAGTAGTAATAAACAAGCATTTATAAAACACTTAAGCTCATTTCCAACAAATTCTGACGAATGACTGTTTTTTGTCCTGCACCAATCCCCTTAACAAATATATGCGCGCGGGTTTTAATGCCCGGCTTCATACGCCATGTTTTTATCCAGGTCAGTTTATATTAATGTTCCACTAAACAAGCGTTCCATTTTGTGTTCTGTTTCAGTTTTGTAAGTGTGCAAAATATTTCTCTAAAAAATTCCAAAAATAATTCAAGGCTGCTAGGGAAAATGTTTTGACTTGTAATCGATTTCCCTCTATACGGATTGGAAAATTATGATTAATTTTGTCAGAACCCAATTTACGTCGTAAATTCTGTTTACTACTGACTTATATTTCTAATACCACATTCGCAGCTTCTAACTGATAGCAAACTGTTTGACTTAATTCCATTTTGGCTATTTTGTACCTTGAGTAAATCTTTTTCTCTAGGAGTCTAGAACTATTCTGCGGTATCTCATCAGAAGTGATTTTGTTAGTTTTAACAGCGGGATAACACATGCAAAATAAATGTTTTTGTCTCATTTTTTTAAATATTTGTTATAAAAATTTGAAATTGGCAAAACAAATCAATGGTGGTTGAAACCTAACCTTAAGTATCGGCGTTGGAAATTATCTTAACCGACATCAGAATTTAATCATTACGAACATTTAATTTAAGGGAAAGAAAACTACACCGTATCTAAGGTTTTCATCCTAATACTGTATGTAGCTGGTAAACTGTCCTCTACTGGAATTTATACGTGGTGGGTATCACGAAAACGTAATTGAAAACAAACTTGATTAAACTTCACCGGAACGCCTCGAAGTTGTGTTCCTATTGCTTGAGATCGCTGCTGTGGCCAAGTAGGTCAGAAACTTCAAATTGAAGTGTGTTGCTGTGTGTGTCCGGGAAGGAAAGAGGGTGTGGAAGGAACATTGTACGGTATTGGGGGCAGGGGGGTTGGACAATCTACCGGATAGCTTCCCGGTACTTCCTGTGAGACATCCAGTTCGAACCTTGATTAGTTTCTTGCTTCGATATCGGCGTCGGTTTTTTTTTTCCAGATTAACTTTTGGTTTCTAAGTGTTTTCACTATAGATATGGGATTCTGACGGTGAGACATGACGCTTCAGGGTTTGTTTCCTGTATAAACCGTTTGTGCCGTTTCCTAGTTAACGATTTTAAGTTATGTTCCTCAAGTTCCTTCCCCAACCGTCAGCCCCTAACTTAGGTTAACCGGAGAGTTAATGAAAAGAACGAGATTGCACTGTGAAAATTGGGTCGATTGTGTCGTCGCCGAGAATCGATGTAACATTTCCTGCAGTCGAAGCCGCGATGCCGTGGCTGCAGCAGTACGTTTCGGCGTGAATTCCAGCAGGCATCTTCACGGTGTCGAAGTGAACTGAAATATTCTCGCACCACCAAATATGGCAACCTTAATGAAGTTAATGTCTCGTCACTGCAACCACTATGTCGTGTCATCGTCTCAGCATAGTAGCAGATCCAAAGGGATGGAAGAAAAGCTCATGGTCGCTTTTTTTCCCCCAAGAATCGAAGGTTCAAGTTTTGTTATGCTTAATTATTTAATGTGTGGCTTGAAATATTCTGTTAAAAATTGGTTCACCACAGCAATACACACATGAATTATTTTTGTGTGTGACTGATGTATACGTGTATAGGCTACACATGTAAGCTAAAAACAACCCCGCCAAACATGGGAACTCGAGGACAAATTTATCATCAGCATTGAAGAGACAGAGAAGGGAATTCCCTAGTTTTATATATATATATTCATTTCTTGGAAATTACGCTTTAATTGGCTGATTTTTGATAGTGTCTTAAGCTTGTACGTGATTGGTTGTGGGGGGGACACGTGACCACCTCCCTCCTTCGTGGATGCAGGTAGTAAGGTTGGTCAGTAGTCCTATCTACACACATACACAAATAAGCAAATACACATATATACATATAACACAACGAAAGTGTCTGAATCTCTCCCTGTCTCTGCCTCGACATTATTATTATTATTATTATTATTATTATTATTATTATTATTTTTATTTTTTATTTTTAGATTTGTCTGTTGGAGACGCGAGAGCGGGGTTGAAAATACGTATTATCTCGTGAACGTGCTCTCGTATTGCCCGCGCAGACCACCAGCGGCAGGAACTGCTTGCATGCTAATCTTGTTCCAGCTCGCAGTGGCGGGACGAGGAATTGCGGGGGTGGGTGGGTTGGGACTGAAATGTTTTAGGGACGCGGTGAAGGGCGCCGCGGCCCGAGGCTGGCGGAGATTCCGCTTCGCTTGCCGCCGCCCCCCTCCTATCGCTGTAGGGCGTCTTCGCCCTTCCGTTCTCCTTCTCACTGCTTCCCTTCTCCCTTCTATCACCCTCCTCCAACCCACTCACGCCTCGCGCGGCTCTAGCTAGCCCGGGGGCGCGTTTTGCCATTCCACGCGGGAATCGGAGACGCGCCCCCCGCCAACAGCCAATCAGAAATACGCGCGACGTTACGCACGCACGCACACGCGTCTTGCACCTCTCCCTTCAGAAACGCCGCGCAACAGTCATGCATGCGCTGCCGTCTCATCCTAGGGTCCTGCAAGGGTTTTTTTTTGGATATCGTTGATTGGAAGGGGTGGTAGGGGGGGAGAGTGAGTTCTCGCTCACAATCTGAGCCGAGATCAGCAGACTCGTGTTCATTGGCTCACTTGGTCCGTGTTTTTTCCCCCATTCCCATCTTTTCCCACCCCCAAAATTCTTTTTTTTTTTTAAATCCTAAATCATTCTAAGATGTGATACGTGTATGTGCTATTGTATACATTCCTTTATATTATGCTACTTGATTTTTGTTAATTAGCGCTTTTAATGTTCATTACTTATTAGTTCAACTAAGGCACACCGTGACACATGGCTACATATCTTTAATTTACATTAATAACTTGGAAAACGTTCACAAGTCAGTGGTAATTTCCACTGGAAAGTTATTGTCTTAGTGTTTCAAAAGGATCCAAAAATTAAGCAGTTATAACAGTTTATCAATCTAATTTTGCCCATATGCAGTAGTTTTTTTTTTTTTTAATTTTCGTATTTAGAGTGTATACTTATGTGTTTATATGCGTCCGTACATAAAAATATTATTTCCTCTCCCCCTTTCCCAATTCACGGTAACCTCACACGCGCAATTAATGAATTCTTAGCTCCGCCCTGGCTTGTATTACATTCAAAATGTATTTTAAGGAAGGTTTGTTGGACGGGAAGGGAAAATATCGGCTAAAACTTTGCAGTTTAATCAGATGGAACAGTACTTACCTTTGCCTCAACACAAGACTGTACGAACGGGTGCAATTGTATCGATGGTATTTTTGCAAATGATTTTAAATAATTTAATAATGTAACTGTAGTTGATAATTTAAAAAAAAAAGTATAATGGTTTTACGAACCTTAAAGGGCAATTTAATGTAAATTTATGTACATATTTATGAGTTATTTGATATATATTCCCCACTAATTGAAAACATAAAATTGTGCGGTGTACAGTTTTAAATTAATCGTTTGTATGTAGTCTTAATTTCCCCCAAAACCCCGAATAACACATTTATAGGAATTTTGGGAAAACCAATTTTTTTTTTGTTTTGTTTTACGAGTAATATCCTAGTAACACGACGAAGACTACATGCAAACGGTTAATTCAAAACTGTAGACTCAACTATTACATGTGTCTCGCTCATGCTAGGGTTGAAATATGAATAAATTGGCCTATTAGTTTGTGAACGTTTTCCAAGTTAAAAATATATTTAATTGATAATGTAATTTATTAACATTTGATGATCATACTACGAACTTATTTTAAACGAATAATAAAAAAAAAATGAAAACCTACAAAAAAAATAATGGTGGATACTTCTACCTTGAGCAGGAGCTTACATAAAAATTTCATTTGGGGATAGAACCACTTTGCCCACTGTTTGGTTTCAAATTTCAAATTATTTCTTTTTGTTGGTGGGAATATTTTTTTTTCTTTTGGGGAAGGAGAGAGATTCAAGGGGAGGGAGGAGGGTATTCCCCTACTCCCCTTCTCCTATTGCGTACACTCATGCCCTTAAGCAAGTTGTCAAAAAAAAGTGGTAGGGTCACTCACACCCCACAAAGGCCCTTTTGAGTTGGATTCCTAATGAAGTCAAAACCCGCATTTATTCTCAACAAGTAACTAGCGTAGTCAAAAACCGTTAAGCCGGGTTCGCAATAAAAATAACACAAGTGAGATAAGTGAGTGTATAACAGGCTAGTCCCATAACTAGAGACCTGCAAAATTCGCGGTTTCGATGGCCTTCAGGATAGACTGCACATACCCCTGTACACTCGGGCAAAAAACGCAAGTTCATTGGCTGCCGACTTGCAAGTCGTCTCAGCTGGTTTGTCTGTGATTCGATCCTTCTTTGGTTGAGGGTTTATAACAGGTTGAGATTCGTCCAGATGAACAGTAATCCAATAGCATAATTATCTAAGAGGTATATGTGTTTGAATTCTAACCTATCACCGAATGAATCCGCGAATTTTGCAGGTCTCTACCCATGACTGCACACGACCTGCGGGGTAATTGGTTCACAATATAATGCATATATTTTACCCAGTGAAAATTTCGTGATGTATCTGGCATCTATTGGTGTTACTAAATAAATATTTTAACTATCTGGTAAACATTCCACGACAGTCGACCGGCAGCCTATGGATACAGTTATTCACTATATTAATTTAAGTTATGCTATATTACTTGAAAGTTTTAGCGAGAAATTATTACCTCGCAACATTTCTTTTAGTTCTTTTTCCCCTTCAATTATTTATCGCTAGTTATGTTTTGCATATTTCTAAAACAGGTATCACCTGACAGGTTCGTGCCACCATTAATGAAAGATACCTAGATAAAAAACAGTTTTCCCATGTCCCCACTGAAATGCCACCCTTTGCTCTCATTGGCTGTTTCGCCATGCGTCCGTAACAGAAATTAAATATGGTAATTTCGTTCCTATGCACACAACCGTGCTGTGTGAAGTTTTGAATCTGTAGGTTTAAAAACATGATGGTAAATCTTGTTCCACGACTCATTTTATGTTACTGGTTTTTTATTTTTTCAATTGTGGATTTTTTTTCCCTCTCCTGTTCGTTCCACGGCTTCTCCACTTCTCTCGCCCACTCCTAATTCATCTCGTCAACTAGACGTCAAACATACATTATCCCGTGGTCAACTGGATGTCATAAAATATCATGCTCACAACTGTACTTAATTTTGTCAGTATTTGGTGGGGGTGATAGATACCAAATATACCTACTTGAAGTATTAACTATTTAATTTGGAATATAATTTGTGCAGTTTTGTCTAGGTCCTTAATAGTAAAACTACGTAAATCAATTGTAAAGCACAAAAACAACAAAACAAACTTTTTACAGATATATTTGAAATCCTTCGTTGAGATACTTGACATTTTGTATTTTTTTAAAATGATTCACTACTTTTACCGTATACACGCGCTGATCATTACATATTGTTACGAACGCAGACAGGACCGCGACACGCGCCAGGTTCTGGGCTGGCTGGCGGCTCCACCAGGCCACTGGCGTCACACGCCGTGTCGCGTGCCGTCCAGTGACGTAAGGCATGCCACGCGTGCCTGGCCGGATTACAAGGGTCGTCGCTATCCCTTCCCTCCCCTCTTCCCGCGAGGCGTCCTGCCTCGGCGTCGTTATCTATCGCTGAGCGGCCTTGGGAATTCCGCGGGCTTCGGGCCGTCGGGATGACGTCACTTGTCACAGCTGCTCTCGTCGGTTCGAGAAGGGCGTCACAGACCACTCAAGCAGCGACGCCGACCTCCGTGACAGTTTTGGTGACAAGTCTCGCCTGGGTGACTGCCGTTGAGTGGTGCCGCGGGTGCGGCGAGAGAGTTTTTCGGCGACATAGTTCTGCGGGGTGTGTACCTACCGCGACAGTTCCGAGAGTTCTGAGAGCGAAGGGAAGTGAGACATCGGCGAAGAGGGTGAGAGAACCCCACACCCCCCCCCCCCTTCCTGAGAGTGGCTTGACGCGGAGTTTGACTGGATCGTGGGAGTGCGGCGACTGAGTGACTGAGTGACGCGAGACTGTGTGTGTGTGGACAGGCGCGAGGTGGGGGGGGGGGGGGGGGGGGCGAACCACTGTTTTGAGCCTAGCTCCGGTGAGTAGTGCGAACTGCGGAACTTGACAGACAGTGAGTGACTTGAGAATAAAAATGTTTAAGTGCCAGTGATTTGTAGTCGGACGTTTTTTTTTTAAGTAAAATAATTAATTATTAATGTAAATGATAGTAATCAATAAAATTGTAATATAACTTATTTTGGGCTATCCATTACGAACCCGGTTCTCCCCAAATTATAGGTCGTGACAATATGTTTCGATTGCACCATTCGAAAGAGCACTAGATTAACTGTCAAATAATCTTATGCTAAATTTTCAGTCAAGAAAACAATTGGCCAATATCAGTTAAACCATTAAAAAATTTAAATGTTTGAAATTGTGAAATATGTTATGGATTTACTATATAAAAAAAAGTTTAATGGTTTTTTTTACAATATAGTACGTGTACAAAACATATATACAGTTCCAATTTTTTTTAATTATTCAGATGTTTCAAGTGATGTGATCAATTTCCAAAATTGACTTTTATATTGGGAAAAAAAAGTTCTCTTACAGGAAATCTAACGCTCTTTCGAAATGTTCAATAAGATTTACTGTAGCTTCAGTAAATTTGTCACTATTATGGTTTTTATACGCAAGTTGTGAAGTTGGAATAACCCAGTACGGTAAATAAATATATCCTGAACAATTTTGCAAGGCACATTTATATTTCTTTTTAACTGTACAATTTTTTTTTACTTTTTACTGAGTCAGCCTTTATATTTATCTAATACTCGATCGTGTTTAAGATTTTTTTTTTTTTTTTACTTAGGTAAACGTTGATGCTATTTTTTTTCTAATAACATTAACTTGTGTTTTTATTCGATATGTGGGAAGAGTGTTTGCTTCACTGACCTCCCAGTCATTGCTTTACGGCCCCCTGATCCTACGAGGTTTCCACGCGTGATGCCATAACCACGAACTAACTTATGACATGTACCTGTCGGGGCGGCTGTGTGGTTACAAGTCACTCTCTCCAGGGCGCCGTAACTGCAGACTTCTCTCCGGTACTAGACTTGGTAATAATGCTAGGGGAATAGTGGTGGTTAGGAGTTCCTCCTCCTACCCCCCCCCCCCCCCCACACACACAATCAACCCACAGGGGCTAGCAGACTCCCCCTCCCTAGTCCACGGGGAAATAGTGCCTTACTCTCCCCCCTTCACCCATGTTACCAGTCGGCGGCTTTATCGTGTTTTATGTGTCCCCGGGCAAACTGCGACCGCCTCCTCTCCTCTCTCCCCCTGACTATTCCCCTTTTATCCTTTATCGCTCTCCGCTTTCCCCCCTCGATCTCGTACAGCCGCGACAATTGCCGTCGCCCGCAGTTCAGTTCGCCAGTACCCGCCGTCACACGAGACTTAACGGCTGTTGGGTTTGTTTCCCCGAGCCCAGCCGCGCCCCGTGACGTGGACGTCAATAGGGTAGCTGATGAGGGGTAAGTGGTGAGTATGGGGCTGTGACGGCGTGAATCCCCCCCCCCGTGGCTTTCGGCAACAACGTCCGCCCTTGCGGAAAAGTCTAGTGTTAGGAGGTGGGCATTTTTTTTTTGGGGGGAGAGAGAGAGAGAGAGAGAGAGAGAGAAAGTCCCGGGGGCCCGGTTGAGTTCCGAAATAATTTATTTGCGCTTGTGTGTACCCTGAAAGTGTGGAACAAAAATTACAATTATATAGTGCCAATAGTGTCCACCGGAGAATTTAATGCCAGATGCCTCTTTCAGTCACGGACACGGTAACTTCTAGTCTCAAGATATTTTATTTTGATGGTGAGGTTTGAAAAATTGCACGTTAAGAAATTGGGAAGGGGATTCCGACAAAAAAATATATATATATATATATATATATATATATATATATATATATATATATCTTATATATAAAATTCTCGTGTCACATTTTTCGTTGCCATACTCCTCCGAAACGGCTTGACCGATTTTGATGAAATTTTTTGTGCTTATCCGGTATCTATGAGAATCGGCCAACATCTATTTTTCATCCCCCTAAATGTTAGGGGTAGTCCACCCCTAAAATTTTTTTTATTTCCAGTTTTTGGTAGGAAATCACCATGGCAACGGCTGTTGCTTTGTTGATGCTTCATTCGTCTCTATGGCAACGGCTATTTCATTGTTAGTGCAGTCCTCATCACCGTTGAAATTTTGCAAGTGGTAGTGGGAGGGGGAGGTGTGGTGGTAGTGGGAGGGGGAGGTGTGGTGGTAGTGGGAGGGGGAGGTGTGGTGGTAGTGGGGGGTGGAGGGGGAGGTGTGGTGGTAGTGGGAAGGGGAGGTGTGGCGGGAGTGGGAGGGGGAGGTGTGGCGGTAGTGGGCAGGGGTAGGGGGAGGGTGGGAGAGGGACCGCCGACGCCGAGCAGATTTTTTCGCGAAATATGCCTGCCCCTAATGTTCCTTATGTTACGCAGGATGACATTTTCCGAAAATTAGATCTAATGGGTGGTTAAAACCAGGCAACAGTGGGTACTTTGTCTGCATGAGAACAGTATTTTGCATTGTTCATGCCTTCTGCGTCTCCATGGCAACGGGCATCGCGCGGCAGTGGCGTACCCACAACGAGGGGCATGTATTATGAGCGGCGCAAGAGTGATCTGCCTGTAGACTGCCGTAGCGAAGTACGGGTACATCAGTTGTACGTTGCGTGCATGAGTCGGGTAACCATCGGTGCTATTCATTTTCTCTCCGGTACATTATACAGCATTGTAATAAATTTTCACTGAATTTTTTTTTATTTACCATTACTATAAATGGGAGATGTGGCTTAATTTTTTTCCATTAGTACCTATAGCCGTGCGAAGCCGGGTCGGGCAGCTAGTGTATATATATATATATATATGTATATATATATATATATATATATATTTGCCCTCCGGGCCCTTGTACTGTAATTTTTTTTTGTACTTTTCTTGGAAACTCAGTGGTCAACGATATCACTTGTAAAATTTGCAAGGCAGAGCTTGTACGACTGGAAATTTTACAAATTTTTTTTAAAATTGCAAGGCAACTGGGTTTCGAATAATTTTCTTTGTAAAAGTACAAAAAAAAATTACAGTCAGTTTCTCTCGACAACCCTGAGTGATATGAAAATTCAACCATCATGGCCACATCCACCAATGGGGGACAAAGTCAACAATTTATCCGAAGTGGAAAACACTGCACATTATCTGTGAAATTTAATTGCGGAACTGTTGTAACTCCTCCGTGTAGGTAAACCTGGATTTCACTGGTCTGTATCGGCGATTTTCACTGGTGTCAATCGATTTAAAGGGTGCAGTGGTAAGGCACCGACTCAAATTCCAGAGAACCCGGTTTCGAAACCAGGTTTGGACATACTTAATTCAGGTTTTTCCACGATTTCTCGAAATAGCTTCAGGGAAATTCTGGGGTGGTTCCTCACCAAGACCATGGTGTGTGTCGCTGTGTGTTTGTTTTTTACCTTCTTATGAAGACCTCGCTGTCGGCGGGACTGTACGCAATATATATATTTTTTCCAAAAAAACTTGAACCAATTGAAGAACATCTTCATTTAAAATACACTAACACGTCCTTCAGTTACAAGAAGTGGTCATATTGTAAGTCAGTTTCATTTTATTTAAGTCGCTGAACATTAGGGGTCATCCATTAATCACGTGATGTTTTTTTAGCAAATTTTTAACCCCCCCCCTCCCCCCTAGTGATTTGGGGTGATGTTTTAGACTTACCCCCCCCCCCCCCCAATAAATCACGTGTATTTTTTTGGTACAAAATATTTTTACAATTTTCAGAATATTATCTTTAAATATAGGTATAATCTAATTAAATTCTGGAAAATTAAGCACAGTGATAAAAATGTCCAGACACACATCAAGCTTTCGAGCCTCACGTGCTTAATGGACGATCCCTTATATGTAACTTTATTATCGCTGCGAATATTAACAACAATATTCTCACTCTATCGAGGTAAAAATTACCAAAACCAAGATATCATTGCATGAATTCTATCGGTATGATGATGTAACGCAAACTTATGTTTATGGAAAGGAGAATCTACAGTTTTATTTTTTTGGAGGTAGAAACGATGTCGAGATAAAATATATAGCGTGCCAACTACGACGGTTACTTCAAATGCGCAATTATTTACTATAAAATGCAGTTTATCGTTACTGTGTGCACAACAATTTATAACAATGTTGTTTTCGACAGTATTCAAATTAAATTATCTGCATAAATTTTTGTAAAATGTTTTCTTACGCAATGGAAAAAGCGCAGTAATTTGCCACAATTCACGCAAACTTAACTATTTATTTATTTGATTATCAAGTGCTAACCAAAATACATAGTTCAAAGAAAGGTTAGCACTTTACAAATACATAGACAAACAACACAAACACAGAGGGAAATTAAGGGTGGAAAAGGATGGGGGGGAATGTGGATGCCTGACGTGGATATGACACAAACATTTCATAAAAATGCAATTCAAATAAAAAACTATTAATTAAATATATATTAATGATTTCATTACACGCTAGGTGTTTTACAAGATACTATCTGTAGATAATATCAGCTTAAATAATGATTATAATAATTAGGAATTTAAGCATCAGTAAGGGCTGATAGAGTATTGATCAGTTGGGACGTCAGAGAAGGAATATTAAGTTTTTTTTCTGATAATCAGAGCGATAGTGAGACCTGTTTTAGTGTTTTCTCGCTCGGAGATTTCTGACCTTTTCGCGTGACATTACCGCGCGAACTTGCCTGCGAAAATTGTGCCGGCCTTAAATGGCGGGACGAGTTGGAAAGGTCTTTCAGTGATGTTTCGCACCGAAACTCTGTAACCCAGAATACAGTATGCGTATTCGGAAAGTTTAGTGGAAAGGCATTCGTTTAGCTGCCGAATATGGCAAAAACAAAATGCGGGGTTTCAAAATTTAACGTTAAAATGAGACGTGGTTGGTTTACGCATGGAGTTAGGGTGTTTACGACTTTGAAGAGAGGAGAAATGTTGAAAATAATTTTTATTTGGAACAGTGCGGTTATGCATTGAGGTAAGAAGTTAAGGAGTTGTGTGTGAAATCATTGTCATGTATATAATTAAAGACAACGAGAAGACCTCCCCCCAACCATTTTCCAATATGAATCCGATTTTTTTTTCGTTTGTTATTATGTAAATTAACGCTATTCTTAGCTGATGTGTTGTTAACATGTTTGTTTAAACAATACTCAAGATTCTTCCTAGAAGTCCTTTAAGATATTAAACTTCTGGTAGTATTCGCAAATATCGCAATAAGACAATATGAAAAACTTTGGCCAATCAGCATTGACGAAGCGCGAGAAAATTAATTGCATCGCTTCCAAGCTATGTTACACTCCACGCCGCTAGATGCCACTACTGCGCGTAGGTACACGCCACACCGCCAGGTTCGCTGGCATCTCGTGTCTCGCGTTTTTCTTGTCAGTTTCCCATATTGTCCCTATTACAATATTTGGTATTAGCCTTTGGGCAGCTACGGTTTGGTTTGCTGACCAACTGCTAAACAGAGTGACTTAAACTTTAGAACAGACGCCATCTCCATAGAATAATGCCTCTATGCGGTTTTGGATGTTCCGCTGAACGCTGAATTACAGCTGTCATAGTCCTTGCCTAAACAATTAGAAACGATTATAACTGTTGTATTATCAATCGATTATGTATCATTTTTACTCTTAGGTAATTTATTTCTACTGTACTTCCCTGTAATATTACTGTTATGAGTAGGGACTGGAAAAATTCGCGGTTTGAATGACCTCTAGGATGGACTCCACGATCCTCTATGTACGCGGGAATATTACACCAGTGGCCTATTTCATAAAACTACAAGTCTACAGGTTACAAGTAACTTTGCTAGTACCTTGTAAAAACTTTGATAATGTTGTTTCATAAAGCTACAAGTAAATACTTGTAGTTACAAGTGAAATGCTACAAGTTACAAGTTAATTTTACAAGTAAATAAATGTTTTTGTTTCATAAACAAACTTGTAGCTTGCAAGCATTTGTAACTTGTGAGAAATTGCTACTAGTGTCAATACATAGGTAGAATATTGTGTAAGTCCAATTATATTAGTTGTAAATCATTAATAAGTCTATGCTTGTGTATAGAATGATATAACATCTTAGAATACAATGGATATTATTATATTTACCGATTCTGATGAAGATGATATAGATATTGAGGTTATGAGGCGACCACGCAATTTTAGAGAGAGAGAGTGAACATAATTGACATAATTAACATATTTGAGTATAACGAAAGGTTCCGCATGAGTGCTGTTAAACTAGAGGAGCAAGTACAAGATATAGGTCATCTATTGGATCACCCTACACGAAAAAATAAATCGTTACCTGCAAGGGAACAAATATTTGTCTCTCTACATTTGTTGGGAAATGGCGGACAGCACCATGCAGTTGGAGATATGCGTGGTATTTCCAAAGCAACAGTACACAGATGTATCAAAACATTTGTAAATGCTGTCAATGAAATCATTTTTATCAGCATACACTTCACAACTATAACCTACAAATTCGTTACATAATAAAAACACGAACAATAAACAGCTGACTCGTAAACTTGTAGGTATGTGTTACAAGTGCACCAACTTCTACAAGTCAAGCAACTTTCTTTGTGAAACACTTCAGATTCACACTTGTAAGAAATTCCCTTGTAACTTGTAGACTTGTAGTTTTATGAAATAGGCCACAGCTCATTGGTTACTGACTCGACACCTGCTAACTGGGATGCTTATGATTCGATACTTCTTACGTTGAGGGTCATTCATTGGCTCACAGTCCTTCAGGCAAACTGTGTTCCAATCACTGAAGTGGCAATAAGTTACACGCACTTGGATTCTAGCCTATCGCGAAATGAACCCGCGAATTTTTCCTGGCTCTAGTTATGAGTCTTTCGGGGGGCGAGGTTTTCTATTTTACTTCACATCCTCTTTTTTATTTGCCGATTTTAATTAATGTTTGGCAAGTGATAATCAAGTTGTGTTACACTCAGTATGAACAGAACGATGTTGTTTTTAAGATTATTGATGATTAACAACAGTATACGTTATACGGCATTTGGTAGGAGTGATTTCGTGAATGGAACAAAAGTTCCATGGAACGTAAATGTGTAACAACCACGGTGCGGCCATCTGTGGAGGATGGTGCGAACCAAAGTTCACAAAGACAAAGGGAAACTGTATTAACTGTTTAATGAATTTCAACAAGATTGGCAGTATTTTTATAAGATTCCTTAAAAAAAAAAAAAAATCATGTTCAAAGTAGGGGTTTAGTATTTTTCGCTTTTATCGGAGCCGATTCATTATATGGTTTAACCTTTCGCTCTGCAAATCGAATGATCCGACAGTCGACACAGCTGCTCCGACAACGAATTCTAGTGGCGGGAGCGGAAACTAC
Organism: Bacillus rossius redtenbacheri; assembly: GCF_032445375.1. Classification (NCBI taxonomy): domain Eukaryota; kingdom Metazoa; phylum Arthropoda; class Insecta; order Phasmatodea; family Bacillidae; genus Bacillus; species Bacillus rossius. The sequence goes on along the minus strand of NC_086336.1, from coordinate 48,443,363 downwards.
GTGTGATTCGCGTCACAAATGTAGTTGAAATCCCAAGTATTGTAAATTCATCACGCTCTGCATTATTTTAAAGAATTCAACGTTAAATTTCTTGTTCGAGTTTCGTATTACGTGTGCATTTGCAACATAACACTTGAATTTGCTCGTTACCGAGGTTAGATATTACCATTGATATTACCATTGAATATATATAATGTATAGAAGTCGCGAGCCCAGGTTAAATTTTCTGTCCCTTCGAAAATCCAAGACCAACGATTCAAATTACCCGGCAGGTCTTATCAGTATCGTTAGGCGACCTTGAAGAGGAGCTTCCCTTACCGTCGTTTGAGAATGATGAAATCCCAAAAGAAGCTAGCCACGGAAATCACTGAATGATGGGATTCTGTACCCGAGTGAAGTGAAAATTAGCTATTAAAACTGTATTGGGCCAATAGTCAGTGTTCCGTTCAAAATATGGTTTTATTTTAAAAGTAAAATACTTATTTAAACTATATTTCGCGTTTGTACAAATTTACTTTTAGATATTGGCAAGGAAAATCAACATACCTTAAACAACCTTCTCTTATTCAACGTTATCTATTAAGTAGTAAAAGGGGTAGATATTATTTTTAAAAATAAAAAAATGGAACCCACTAAGTCAGTGGCAAGATATATATAAATTCAATAATAAAATACGCATATTAAATTTTTTTGTATTTAACTTTTTTCGGAAATAAAAATTAAGGATGATTTTGGTTTAATTGGTTTACGTATATTGCTATATTTTCTAAATCACATAGAAAAGGGAAAAGAGTACATCAGTGAAAATTCAAAAATTTAGTTTAAGTAATACTAGCCATACCAAAAAATCAATATGCGAGATAAGAAATTTGGTAACTGCTCTACATTTCAAATAAAAATGCATTGGTTTCATGAATACTGAAATGTATGCGTAATAAAGCATATTATGTTATTATCCTAAGCATGTCTATAACTAAAACAATTACAGTAATTTAAAACGATGGCAGTCTTAACATACAATAAGTGCGCGATTCTTAGTTTATATTTTAATTGGCTTCTTCGTCAGATGGAAAAGAGTTAAGATTTCATCAAGGAAAAATATATTCTCAAAGTCACTAAACCGGGAGATAGAAAATAAGGTAGGTACTTAATTTTAAATAAAAGTTAAAATAGGCTTACGCTAAACCAACTAAAAATAAATCGTAAAAATATTTTTATTTATTAAATATGTCCTATACTTGACAGTTCTTTGTGTATAATTCTTCAAAAATCTTTGGAATTTAATACATACTTTTCTTAAAATGGTAGAATATCAGCAATACCCGGAAATTACGTGAGCAAAGCCACGGGTTATTAGATATACTTTTACTATAAAATAAAAACAACTATACATTTATAGTTCACGAATGTGATATTTTGTTTATTGCTTCACAACATTCATTTGCCAGTCTGAAATTTCATCGTACCACTTGTCAGAAATGTCACCAAAAATGAGAGATTTTTTTTGACGAATTTCAATTACGAGGAAACCTTTCGCAAGATTTTTTTCTTCGCAGTAGTCACTGGGACACCATTAATTTAAATCCACTGAGATATAAAATTGTATGTATAATGATTTGTTTTTGTATATTTATATAACTTCCCAACCAATTTTTAATGATTTTCATGTGAATAAAAACTTGTAAAGCAATTTAATTAACTGTGTCATAATTATTCTGATTAGATGGAAGTACAAACTTTTCATCCGTAATATACGATGATAAAATATATTTATTATTGCAAAATAATATTCACTGTTCAAATGCAAATTTAAATAGATTATTCATACATGTTTCCTGCTAATTAATGGTTTAACATAATAATTGTTAGTATAAAATCCTTTTTCTCTTGTGTTAAAATGGGTTGCTAAAATGAGGAATTATAAATATATCACCTACTAAGTCCGTGCACAGAATTACACAAAACAGCAATGTAGATAATCTTTTTTGGTAGTTTCTAATTTTCTGCCCTGAATAACATGAATTTGGTTAAATTCATACCAAAGTGAATTTTTTGAACAACTTAAATTGATGTCATAAATAAATATTTATTTTATATTAAAAATCCACAAACTGTTTTTAAAATATAATATTTATCACGCCAGATGGAATAATAAACAAAAAATAGCTCTTATATGTTGTCTGTGTTTAAATAATTGTATTATATTTCATGGAAATAATATTAACCTTTCGGTTATTAAAAGAAAATATATTTGTATTCAAAATACTTGCGCATCGTTTTTACGAGCATAACTTGTGTATCTAACCTCAAAACAAGGAATATAAAGAGTGGCAACTAAATGCTATAACAAAAACTCTTATTTTCTTTGGAGATCCGGGAAATGTGCGTTATTTATAAGCAACTTAACATAGTAAATCGTTAACTTTTCAGATCTATGTTGGCAAAATTGATTTTTTTAGTGGTCATTCGTTACTGGGAATATTCACCTTATAACGTTTAAGATTATTTATTTTGAATTACGAAACAACCAAAACATTATGTAAAAATGCTTCATCTTATGTTAAAAAAATTATAAACTGCATAGCCACAAAGTATGACATCATACCATTAGTTTCAGTTACTAATAACATTACGTGCACGCGTTTGAACAGTCATCGCAGCCATAGTTGTTTCATAGCTACCAAAATCATTCAACGTTGTCAAGAATTATTCCAAATTATGTTTAGCCATTTTACTCAATGCGCCACTCCGTTAACACAACATTTTATAAATTCTGAACTACGAATGTCAGTATTTTTTTTTTTTTTTTTTACGTTATTACGTTTAAGAAATTTCTGTAGTTTTCTTATAATTAAAACTTAAATTTTGATGTTGGCATCTTTTAACCGCACTTTTTTTTTCGGTGGCCGTACTCCTCCAATTCAGTTGCGCCCGTCCGTATCTAAGCGCTCGGATTTCAACAAAAGGCACCGCCTCTCGATAGAGTGAGACAGAGAATTACGCGCATGACCTTGAAAAAAGCGACGCTACAGCGCTCTGGCGTGGAAGCTGGTAACTACGAGTACCCTCTTGTGGAAAGAAGAGCTGTCTAGCGGCGGAGCTAACAACTACCACAGTTTTGGATCCGAAAATTGGAATAATAAATCCTATCCCCTCGCGACTTCTATAAGTTTGCCACCCGTGTCGCCTCGCACGGACATTCCTCCCCCTTCCCCCTCCCCAACCCACACCCTCTTCATCCCTACCCCTCCCCTTCCGATTTCAGTCACTTGGTCACGGGAGTTAGTCATGGCGAAAACGTCTGCCATGGCTGGCCAATCCCCTCCTAGCACATGATGCACGTGACCTTTTCTGCATGGTTAAAAACCGCATGTATAGAGCGTATAGGGCTTGCCCTGAGACGCACTTAGAGTCTTCCCTACCTAGACCCCTCCCTTACACACACAGTTTTAACTTAGGTTAGGAAAAAAAAAACGTCGTACACGTCATTTGCGTGTATAGCTGGACCCACAATGATCTGTCTCATTCGTCTGTCTCCCGTCCGTCCGTCTGTCACCCGTCAGTCAGCCACCCATGTGACCTTCAGCCAATCAGATGTCGCGGAAAATTCCATCTGTCCATCCGTTCATAACCTTGCCAAGCTTTAACTATCGAAGGACCGATGAAATGACCTCCAAAGATTCCTATTGCCGGCAGCCTTAACCAACATAATTTTTTTTTTAAGTTTGTTAAATTGTTTAGCTGCTTTAATTAAATGTTTGTAACTTACGTTAAAACAGTTTTTTTTAACAGAAAATACTGTAATAAATATCAGATCAAAAAAGAAGTGTTAAATGATTTATTACATGCTTAACTTTCATGATCGTTAGTTTAATATTCCTGTGAAAGATAAAAATTTTCACCGGTATTTGAGTCTTCTGGTCACTTGGCGACAAAGAATTGGAAAGGTATTTTACGGACGGGCGGATCATTGTGAATCGCTCGGCTCGTTGACGGACGGACGGATGGACGGATGGCACATGGACGCGACTGATCATTGTGAGCCCATCTTAATTTCGGGGCCAAAGCTGTTTGGCAGAGAAGGCAGTTCCATAGGGGGCAGCTTTCAGAAGAGGGTAAAATATGTACTGGATAAAATGACTTGTGATGTGATTTTTTGGGCCAATTTTTATTTTAAAACACATACCAAAGGCGTATTGTATAGGAGTTAATAACTTAGTCTGGATCTAATATCTAGACTAAGTTTTTAGTATACAGATATCAGGTTCCGTTCGCCCAGGGTGTTATTGGAAAAGGAATGTTCCAGACCTGCAGCTCCCCTCTTTCCCCACCTTTAAAAAGTCATTCCGGTATCCGCCCCCAGTTAAGTGGTCGGATATTCCTCGCTTCCCGCCACTGTAATTAGGATTCTGTTCCCGCCTGGGTCGAACCTCGGGATTTTCCTCGAGTAGGGAAAACATGGCGGACGTTGTCGTGTGCCAGTGGTTACATGCCGAGTACCACTCCCCGCTTCTTAAATAGTCTCCATCACCACTTCACTCCTCGGCGTATCTAATAACATCTAGTGCTGACGAGACATTAAGCCCTAATTACATAATTAATTCCTGTGTAATTACGAGTGAGGCTGTAGGCATTTGTGTTCTTGATGAGGGGAGGCGAACAAACACATTGCTGCAGGTTGGTTTTACAGCCAACCCTTCCTTTTTTTTCCTTCTTCTCCGCTCTGCCGGAGAACAGAAAACACATCATCCTTTTACTGTCGCCCTCCTTCTGGCCACACCTCCCCTCCCCCCTTTACGGCGGGATCTCCATGCACCCTCATAAAGCGCTGTTCCCCCCCCCCCCCCCCCCCCAATCCTTCCACCAGGGGATGTTGAAACGGTTCAAGTGTGGCTATTGTTGCCGGCAGTCCCGGGGATCAATAGCGCCGCTCCCAGTTCTTTCGAAAGTCGCGCACAGTGCTCTGAACAAGTTTTGACTATTGCCCCTCATTCGCTCCCCCCTCACCATACCACATGCCGTCATTTCTTTTCAACTTGCGAACTGGTGATACGTTCCCGTGCTAGTTCGGAAGTTTTGAAGACGCTTTAGATTTTTTCTTCAGGGATTTGAGTCTGAAATCAATCTTCAAAACGAACGATTAAGTAGGTACTCGTGATTATATCTCGGGTATTTTCCAAAACTTGCTGGTTCAAACTCGGTCAGTACACAGTACCTAGATAGTGAATGGGGGGGGGGGGGGGGAGTGTCTTGTAAAGCCCATTCTTAGTTTACAGGCAGTGTTTCTCCCCTCTCACAGCCTGTCGCTTTTTTTAAAATGTAGTTCCAAAATCACTAAAATCACATTGTAGTTTGCTAAGAATAATATGTTAATATCGAAATTTTAAATTTTATTTGTCATTTTATCATTTTATCCCGTGATAGCCTAGCACGCGTGTATCCTATAAAATTCGCGGTAAGGACCTTGTAAACAATTAATGATGATTGTTTTCTCTCTCTGAGATTTGAGTCGAGGTCACCATTTTCAACTCCGTGTGGAGTGACGAGGTAATCGTATTTTTGGTGGCGGTGAGATCTTTTGCCCTGGAAAACATTAATCTTTAAAAATGTTTAATTAGCTTACTTTGGCGGATACAAGACAAAACAAAAATGGAAATTGAGGAAGAAATGTAGACATCATTTTCCTCTCGGATGAAAGAAAACACGACGTAAGAAGTAATTAATATTTTTTCAGCCCTTGGAAGCGATTTTAATTAAAACGAAATTATTTTAAATCCCTTTGATTCTTCATGCTCTTCATTGTTTTTAATTTGAAAATTGTATTAGTTTTCTTTTCACTTTGTTGTAAAATAGTATATTTTGATTCTAATAATAAAAACGAATGCGCTACAAAACGAATTTTAATTTATTCAAAAACATATTTTTGCCATAGGTGTAAACACCTCTTAGGTAGGCCATGAAAGAGCTTGACTAATCAAGGAGACGTTTAATATTGCATTTTGATCCACTATATATATATTTTTTTTCGAACGAACTGCTGGCCGAATGTGTTCATGATTCTCCAGCCACCCGTAATTGTCAGTTTGGAAGATTTGAATTTTCTTTGTTTACCTTACTGTCCGACTATGCTTGACGCACACACTATCGGTAACAAAATAGCGGTGATTGTTGCATTGTTAACTTTTATAAATTAAAGTATCGTGGTCGTTTGTGTAATGGCTGATGTTTCTCTCTTTCCAGGTCTTTGCTAATCCCCAAACAACCACGGATGCTGTTTTTAGGGTGAGTGTTCATTTCTGTCATATAAATTAAGTTGTCTTATTTAGTAAAAAAAAAAAAAAAAGTCGGTAGGAGGAATCTATCAGTGGCGCGGTGTTTGAAATTGGAACTTATGGTGTCATTTTGAGAGTCATTCTGGTGATAATTCGATAGTTTTCCTCCGTAATAGATTTTTTTATTTTAACTTGATTCACCGCCTAGGGCAATTAGGGTTGGATTCCCGCCGAGGTAAAAAAAATGCGAGTGGAAAATGTGGCGGACGTTGCCATGAGCTGTTGGAGGTTTTCTGAGCATGGGTACTTCCGCTTTCCTCGCCGAATGCATTCCGTGGCTGCTCCTTCCCGCCATTCCACTCCTTGTCAGTCTCTGATGACCTTGAAAACAGTATCTATCTCCCCCCCCCCCCCCCCCAAATAAAGAAAGTGGCGCAAAAGCATTTATATCAAGGGGAAGATGTAGGACCCTAACTATTCCATCATATAGTTTCAAGTTTGTTTTAGACCATAAATGTTTTTATCGTTAAATATTGAAAAATGGGCCTTTTTAAAACGCAGCGCATAAATTAACGGGATGCCTAAATTTATCCGCGATTACATAGTAGCTGCAAATAGTTTCCTCTGTGAAGTCATTGGCGTTTAGCATTGAATTAATTTTTGAGGACTACTACGACCATAGTAATACTGGCACTACACAATATTATATATTCTAGAAAAACATCTTGATATATCACCTCCGTTTTAAAGAACAAAAATGTTCATTACTAAGCGATTGAAAACTACACTGTCATGTTTTTTTTTTTTTTTTTTTTTTTAATCTTACAAGGATAGTGCTTGGAAACTCGGTTGCAACGATATCACTCGTAAAATGGCAAGACAGAGCTTCGTTCCATTTGTAGTTTTACAAAGCTCTGCCTTGAGGTTTTACAAGTGATATCGTTGACAACTGAGTTTCATAGGATTTTCCTTGTAAAAGTACCAAAATGTTTTTACAGTGTACGAACTAAAAAAAAAAAAACTGATGCAACCAAAACGGAATCTTTCGGTTCCTGTTAATATCCCATTTATGATGAAATGTTTCAAATATGGGACTATTGGGAGCTTTTAGAACCCAGAAAACTAATTGGAAGTGTGTACCAACACCACTAATCAGGCAAACCAGTTTTAAACAAGAACATTGTCATGATATGGAAAATAGCAATAAATGCTTTGCTTTTATGGTGGAGTATCCGTAGAAGTTGTAGATAAAAAAAAATTGGTTGTCTGTAAAGTCGGTTTACGGACGATAGTTTAACGTGACGTCATAACAAAACATTGATGAAATGATTGCATACTTTTATGAATAAAATTGAATCATTTTTATTGAATTATCACTATTTTGTATGGATACAAAGAAGGAGTGAAATGAAATCTACAATTTAATTGATAAATTTACTTTTATTTGCACTCATTAATTCAAATATGTTTATTACTTTAACGAAGAGATTATTTTAACTATAACTTTTATACATGTTTGCTATTTAACTTATTCCAATCTGTGTTATTCTGTTAATGATAGGACGATGATAGGAAAAGTAGGAAACGAATGGGAGTGTTTCAAGTTTAATGAGCCTCGAAAAAGTCAAATCGATGGTTGTTCCAATCGAGTGGAAGAGAGATAGATGTGGCGCAAGCGTACAATGAGCGTAACGGAATACAGCGTAACGGGACAATGTGCGTAACGGGACAATGTGCTTAACGGGACACTTTTTCGTGCGTGCAGCCGGCGTTCATCGATTTATTAGACGTCACGTCAGTAAATGGCACAAAAATGCAGTTACCTAACATGGCAGACGAAGCCAAGTCTAAATGCGACGTCTCCGTAGCGAGCACCAACTACATTCCTCGACACGAATCAAAACTTGACACGTGACATCACTTTTTGGTCCGCAACTTTATCAACACTTTACGTTTTTATTGTGTAACGGAACGTTTATGCCTTTTATCGTTGTAACGTAACAAGTGCGATGATCAAATCCCGGCATATTATATTTTTTACGTTTTTATTGTGTAACGGAACGTTTATGCCTTTTATCGTTGTAACGTAACAAGTGCGATGATCAAATCCCGGCATATTATATTTTTGATGTATTTCAAGAACAATTTACTTCAAATTCGAATATCATAATGTCTCGACCAACAACACAAACCATTACCATGCTTTGATTGTTTGTCGGTATAATACTACAGTGGGTTCCGAACGGGTAGTTACCACAACAACGCCGAACGTACAATAACGCCGAATACCATAACGCAGAATGCCAAATTGACCGCAACGCCGAAAGCTAGAAAACTGCTGTGTTTCACAACGCCGATATACAGTAACGCCGAAAAATGTTGCTGCGGGGAGGGGGGGGGGCCACAGGAGCAAAATGAAAAACAACTGAGTGAATGTGTGTGTTTCTTAAATGTATCTTAACGCCGAAATACCACAACCTAACCTAACCTAACCTAACCTAACCTAACCTAACCTTACCTAACCTAACCTTTGGGGCAGTCCTGCAATGACATTTTTCGGCGTTAATGTATTTCGGCGTTGTGGTAATTCGGCGTTGTGGTAATTCGGCGTTGTGGTAATTCGGCGTTGTGGTACACAGCAGTTTTCTAGCTGTCGGCGTTGTAGTCAATTTGGCATTCGGCGTTATGGTTTTCGGCGTTATTGTGCGTTCGGCGTTGTGGTATTTCGGCGTTGTGGTGCGTCCCCGATCCCCCCAACTGGGCTAGTTTGCACAGTGCTCGTGAACTTGCCATGCCAGGGTGTTGTGGTCGAAGCCGTGACCTTTGCTCCTTTATCGGGACACTGACCTTCTGTCCCGCAATAAAACTTAATTACCGAGTAGGTGTTAACTTTACGAATGCAGACGTTGCATCATGGGCTGCCGCTTCATCGCCGATTCCTTTATCGGCATCCAGTCGGCCGTGATCGTCAAGGCGACGCAGATGCTGAACTGGAAAAATACCCGATGCCTTTAAAGGGGCCCGCAGGGGGGGTGTATCTGTGTCTGCGAGGCGGTACGATAAGTGCGACGCTTGCTGGTGCTTCTCAATTGGCGCGTGGTCTTCTCGTTTTGCATAGGGCGTTTGTGTGATTTGAGCTTTAACCATGACGCATTATATGGCGGATAAATTAAGATAAATGTGCAATGCAAGGCCCTTAAGGGGCCCGCCTCGTCAGGGGTGTATGTGTGTTAGTTTGGCGGGATGATAAGTGCGACGCTCGCTGGTATTTCTTGTCGCCTCTAAGCGCAAGGCTCTGAACTGGCGCGCAGTCTTCTCGTCGTCACAGGATAGCTGTGAAATTTAACGGTGACCGCAACATTATATGGCCGATAGATGAAGATAAAGGTGTAATGCAAGTCCCTTAAGTGCTTTTAATAATCTGTACTGGTTGTTTTACGCCTAAAAATTACTCCGAAACATGCGTTTTAGCCATTTTAAATCTTCTATAAATACGGTTTAAAAACATGATCCAAAATTAAAAGTACTTTTCGAGCCTCAGAGAACTCTTAAATGCTTTTCGTAAACATACCCCACTCGGATATCTTGAGTAGTTTTGAAATCGCGTTGTTTTTCCTGAAGCTCTGCGCACCGTCTGTATGACCAGGTAGGCGGAGCCCTTAAGTGCTTTCGAGAATATGGACCGGATGTTTCAATCCTAAAAATTATTCTGGAAACACGCTGTTATACCATTTTTCATTCTTCTAAAAAAAAAAAAGTTTAAAAATGAAATACGGAAACAGAACTGCTCATCCGCACTTAGCGTATTCTTAATTGCTTTTTTCGTTGTACCCCTTTTCTCGGGGTACTGTTTTACTAGAAAATTAAAAGGAAGTTTATATTATAGTTTTCCTTTAGTATAGTTTATATTGAGTATTGGTGTTATCCGTACGGCGGTATTTTTGAAATGTTGGTAACGTTTTTCAGCGCTAGTGTCGCCTGGGAGCACCTGGTAACAGTTAGTTTGAATATCATTAAATAATTGTGTTTATTAGCTATAGTTATAATGTAGTTATAAATTTGCATTTGTATAAAAGTATTTTAATTATTAATGCGACAGAGCAAAGTTGGACAAATTGTGATCGGGGGTAAAATGAAACAATTCACGAGCACGGCGCGCATGCGCGCGAGGGACAGACTTTTTTCCCCTCCCTTGGTTGAAGGAGGAGAGGGGAATGGCAGGCGATCAGCTGTTATGTACGACGGGCCGGCGAGTGTGATTCGGTTCGCGCCAGGGGCCTCGCTAAAAATGATTTTTGCGAGTGTGGGGCCGGCTTGGGCAGCAAATAACTCGTTGATATGTGTGTGGAAGAGTAGCTGTATAGCTGGTGAAGATGATAGCCGCTGTTCTATCGCGGCGGAACGAGGCTCCTTGCGGCTGGTATAGCCGTCAGCACCGACTGGCCTGAGGACCAGTGGGGTTTAGCGAGGATTCGCTAATCCAACGGAGACGCCGAGCCGATACGTGAGTGACTTCCCTTGTGATTCCCCTTGTGCCACGGAGTTATACTGCAAGAGGTTGGTGGCAGAAATAATTACATCGAGCCTGAGAGTGTCATTTTACATCGGAGGTCTGGTTCCGCCAGTTACATGTAACAATTTTCGGATATGGACACGTGAAGTAAATAATTGATAAAATTCAAATGGTAGAGACTCGCGTTGAACGTTTTAAGGGTACCTGTCCCCCGAACACTTGAGCACGTCGCGTAACCAGGAAGGCCTTTACTAACTGGAACTTGGTTTATTTGAGATTTTAAATAAATATAAAGTGTCTTGGTAACTGATGTTAAGATTAGGGTATTTTTATATTTCCTTATCATGTGTTGGGTATGAATATATATATATAGTTTATAGCATCGGGCCCGATTTAATTAATAGGTACCGGCGAATGCTTATATTTTTTTTATGCTTGTAATAGTTTGATGTCAGACTTTCAGATAAATAAATATTGTCTTGTCGTATTTGCCGCAAAAGTTGTGCTTTCTCAAGCAAATTCCTTTCTTTTGTTGTTTAAATTAAGCCCTGATATTTTCTATACCCGCGTTGAATGCCGAGAGGTTTGGGTGAACTGTGTGCCGTAACTTATTTTGCTGATATGTCGGATGGCGATACACTATACCAGGTAATTCCCGGCAATTTTACGCGGTTCACGACGCTCCCTAGGGGCTTGCGGGGGCGTCATCGTGAACAGACACCTCTCGGATATCTGGATCAGTTTTCAAATCACGTGGTTTGTTGTGAAGCTCTGCATGCCGTGTGTGTGCCCGGGTAGGCTGTGGCCTTAACCTGCCTGGCAGTCGCACGTTGACCCCACAGACCGAATCCATATAAATAAATATGTAAATGTTCGTTCGTTCAAAATCTCCGGAAATTATTCACCGATATTTTTGACACGACGTTGCATTCGAATATACGCGTGTTTTTTATATTCATATGTCACACTTTTGATAGGTAAAACGATAGATAAAATTATAGATAGGTAAAAAATATATACATATTTAATATCTTAATTGCTATATAGTGAGATATTTGGAGCTAGAGATGCATAGATATAGGTATATAGAGGATATATATAGAGGAAAAGTAAGATATAGAGAAGTAGATATGTATGTAGATAAGAGAGATGATTTGTATATGTGTACCTAATTAAAAACAATTACAAAAAAAGTTTGAGGCATTGCAACGCATGCCGGGAATTAGATAGTATATAGAGAGATCCTTGTATTCGACGCATAAAGCCATCATTGGCTGACGATTTGCCACAGAAAAAGTCAAATTAAATTGTTTTAATCATTAGACTTTGTGTGTTGGTTTATAAATAGCACCTAAACGATTTTCTAAAGTTATCGAATATAAATTAATGATTAGACGCCGAACGTGTTAAAAGCCACCATCAGAGAAACATCAGATACCTAACTGCATTGGCAAAGAAAGGTTTAATGACCTCGACAGCTTACCAGCTGCGTCCCGCCATGATCCACTAGTCTGACAATTGCAATGACAATAAAGCCGTCCATTGGCGGGCTTAAAACATTTCTACTACGCCGCTTGGGCGAGCGGTCTGCATCCATGTTACTGTTTAGTCGAATAAGACGATAGAGGATAAACTTTTTAAAACTCAAACACAACAGGTTCTTTGAATGATTCTTGCAATGAGGATGATTGATTTAAAACTTTTTTTTTAAGACACACCTATACGTATTTTCTGGCTGTAACTATTTGTCATATAAACAGCAAGGATGGAGAAGAAAGACGAATAAATATGCACACAGAAAGGAAAGAAGAAAAAAAAAACAAAATTGCCGATGCCTTTTTTTTTTACGTAATGTTAATGAAATTTGACTAGGACTTTGTGAGTGTAAAACTATTAGAAGAATCATTAATTTACTCTACAACTGCGCATGTTGAGTTTTTAGACTATAAAACTACATTTGGTTTAAAATTACATGATTTAGTAGTAATTTTGCTCAAGTAGCGTGTAAAAATTCACAAACTGTATATATTTTTCAGAATTATACGACATATATATATAAATTTACGTATTTTTTTTACAGTGTCTGTCGATTATAACTTGAAATGATACGGAATCAACCTGTTAATCTGCAGTTTTTTTTTTCGCGGGAAAATTTGAATTCTGGTTAATACGCTTCGAAACACTGTTAGCACGTAATTTCCTTCTTTCTTGATTGGATATCGGTGAGAGAAGCTCGTTACAATATTGTAGGCCAATAAAACGCGGTTCCTGATCAAATGGACGTCTATGATTAGCCGAAAAATGTAGTTACTCCTTGTTAAATATTTTTCTACCAACTATTAGGGCAAGAATAATATTTTGGCATGAAAATTTATCGCAAAATACAATTGTCTTTACTTATTAACTAGAGAGTTGATAATCGTGAAAGTGTTTTGCGCAAGAATAGTCAGCAACCCATCGTAACTATTTTTTTTTTGACGCTTATGGCTCGAAGAATATTTCATTTACGTGTCGTTATATTAGGGCGAATATAACCAAAAAAAAAAAAAAAACATACAAATATAGACTCTGTTATGGAAGACTATCGATCAGTCGAAAGATTCTCGTGATAAATCATTCTCTGCATATTTATATAGTTATGGTTATTTCACTCCAGACTATACTAACTCGCGTGTACAAAATCAAGCCTTTATGGAGTGTTAATTTGTCCATAACATGGTTTAAAAATTTTTTTTTGTGTTTAAACACGTTAGTGGGTAACCACTTCTCCTTGTTTATAAACTGGCCCTATGTCTTCAAGGGCGTGTCCAATCAACATGTATATATTCCATATACATACATATATATAAGTTTCCCGTTGTCTATATATGTATATATGTACATATATAACTATTAAATATAATAGTTATATATATGAATATATGCACATATATATATAACTATTATATAAAATAGTTAGCAGTTTTCCATATATGTACATATGTATGGAATATATATATAATATAGGTAAGATTCCCTTCGTCAATATTTATGTATATATAATAGTTTGCCGTTCATATATATATATATATATATATATCTATATATATACATACATACATACATACATACATACATACATACATGCGCTTCAAGTCTACATCGCCACCCAGTGGATCCAGGAAATAATCGTGACCGTGTCTATTGACGTTTCCCCGGCGTGTAGCGTGTGCCGCTTGTGTGGCGTCACGCAAGCAATTATTAAAAGAAATGCGGCGAGCGTGTTGTATTTTCCTCCATCAGAGTCCACCAGGCTCTGATAAATTGCTCGCGAGTGCGAGACGATTTTCCCCCGTAATTACTTAGGGAAAACGAATGGGGTGGGAGCCGGAGGGGTGAATAATTTCATTTGTGTTCGCGTGCGCGACTGAATCGCGCAGGCGGCCGTAAACGCGGAGTGGTTTTGTCTGATCCGCTCGCGCCCGGGGTTAAATCGCACTTGTTTCTCTGCTAGCGCGTCGGGGGTCAAACGCGAAGATGCGTTAAATGACGGATGTTGAACCGTTGTTAGGCTGCTGTCACTCTCTGTATCTGCCACTGCGGTCGAAACATCTGCAGATCTTTTTATTTTATGTGACATCTCAGCTCTCGGTATACGGCATTTGGTAGTAGAAGTGATTCCGTGAAAGGAACGGAAGTCGCATGGAACGGAAATGTGTAACAACCACGGTGCTGCCGTCTGTGGAGGATGGCGGGAAACAAAGCTCACACAAAGGAGGATACACACACACTATATATACAGGTGTGTGTGTGTGTTTGTTTAGCAGAGCTGCATTTATAAAATAGTGGTTTTCGATAAGTGTGTTAATGTGAAAGGTTGGCTTATAAATCATCATTTTATTTACTTCACTTTTATTAGTAAAAAAAAAAAATACTTTTCGCACATTAAAGTTCTCCGTCTAAAATGTTTCTCCTAGAAATTATTCTTACTACAATGCAAGTTTAAGTGACGAACAAACAATTTTTTTAAACTTTTATTGTGGTTTATTTTTACATGTAAACGAAATTTACATCGCGAGTGCATTGCAAATTATTCTTTGTGACAGTAAACTTGCCTCCAAGCCTGTGTGTGGGCACGTCAACCACTCCTACGCCGTCGCGGGGCTGGAATGGGGTTCCGGCTTGCAGAAACAACCCCCCTTCTCCCCACCAACACACATTTTTGTTTTATGGAATGCATGCGCGCGTTTGGCTCGTGCGAACAGTCGTTGGTTTCCGCTAGTTTATTTTCCGCCCCTGTCGAGATAAACTGGGTCGGACGGCCGGCGCATTCTCGCGCCGAGTGTGGGCGGACTGCAACTGACGTGACGGCCTTATCTGCTGAATTATTTATCGCGGTGGTGGCTGCGGGAGTGAACTCGCCTTGCGTTAGAGGGAGGGGGGAAGGTACTTTTTTTTTTTTTTCCCCGCTGAGAATATTTCCAGGGACTAGCTGTGTGTTTGAAACTTTTGTAGCATTGTCGATTTTGTTTCCGTGGCAGGATTTTGGGGGGGGGGGGGGGGGGGGGGGGGGGGGGGGGGGGTTATTTCAGGCACGCCAACCTCAGCCATACAGCGCGGGAAGCAAAATGCGTCCCGAATTGGCCCGGTCGAAACGGGGCGATTGGCTTCTCTTGCAGACGGCCGCCAATTTAAAGGAAACCTATCGCTAGTGCGAGGCATACTTTTATTGCAGTCTAATGAGGGATCAGTTTTTTTTTTTCGCGAAAAAAAAAAACATGCCTCAGCCATGTGGTGTTAGCGGTGGTCTGTGCCGCCGGAGACGACACTCGATTATACGCCCACGACAACAATTTCCGTTCTCTCTCTCTCTCTCTCTCTCTCTCTCTCTCTCTCTCTCTCTCTCTCTCTCTCTCTCTGTATATATATATATATATATATATATATATTAATTTCTTGATGAACTGTATGGTATCAATTTTCACGTGGAAAATTTAGTTTTTTTAGGCCTCCCGCATTCTAAATTGGGAATACAGTAAACAGTGTCTCGACAACCGATCTTATAATTAAACTAAATTCCGAACTATCCGAGCCGAGTTAAAGCTCCATTACCAGCAGACGGTAGTAACATTTGCTTCAGGCCCTATAAAATGATCTAACTGTTGTTGAAAGCCTATAGAAAATTGATCTCAAAGATGAAATTTGCTGGTTGGGCAAATCAGGGAGTGATGTGAAAGACGTTTCACTGAATATAAGCTTGAAAAAAAAAATATCGAAAAATGATACCACTAGGCCAACTGAAAACCAAGACGATTTTTTTTAATTTTACGGTATATCCGTATTATCCAAGAAATAGTTTGCCATTGTCCATCAATACTACTGTAGTAGGAGATTGCTTAAATATGTTAAACTTGATAGTAAATATTTTAAAACTGTTGTCTTTGAACTTCTTCCATATTTTTCTTCTAGTCACCGAAGTTGATTGATTTTATCATTGATATCCACTGATTTTGCGGTGAATCACGCTAGTTGAAGCTCGGATTCCCAGCAAGTTCCACAGATTTACCAGCGATGACACGCTCTTCTGTTATTATTGTTAAACTTATTTCAATCGCCGATTCATATTAATTTACAGTGCAATAATCGTAGAGAGTAAAATAAGAGTGGTTAATTGTTACGTACTGCGCGCCATGGCTGATTCGTCCCCCCCCCCCCCCCTCGAGTTGTTCAGATCTTTGTGTGTGTTTAAATGGCCATTTAATCTCTCCAACGCACAATTTCTGCCATTAGAACTACCCTGGTTTCGGTGTGCTCTTTTTCCAGTTATATGCAAGGACCGGAAAAATTCGCGGTATGAATTAACTCCAGAATATCCTTCCGAATCTTCTGCTTGCTCGAGCAAACGCCACCTGCTCATTGGCTACTGACTGGGTGTCCTGCGATTCGATACTTTTCAAGACTGGGGGTATCTAATTGGCCCACTGTTCTCCAGATTAAAAGTGAACCAATGGCAGAAGCAACAACGTATTATTATTTGAATGTTAGCATATCATGCACTAAATGAATCCGCGAATTTGTCCGGTTTCTAGGTATATGACACAGAGCACAAAAGATCTAGACCCAACTGTATAATGTTATGATAATGTTTTATGTATCTGAAACATTGTATTTTGTAAAGAAAAATCTGGAAAGAAAAATTTTGAAAGAAAATTTTCTTGTATATCACCAAGACTTGTCATCTGATAATATCCAAATAAGTAGTTAGTTTCAAACTTTTTTTAAACGTATATAATAATATATTAGGTATATATTATATATTTGTGCTGTGTTTAAGGAAATACTATATAATTTAATGGGATTCCTTATTATGAGTAGTGACCAACTGCTATATATAGTTTCTCCTGTGAAATAATAATTATTGATGTTTAGTATTGAAATTATTTATTTTCCTTTAAGAATTACTATTGTAGTAATAGTGTAAAATAAACTATTTTATGGTCTTAAAAATTTAACAAATAATAAAATTAATTAAAATTATTGTAACTATTATATACTTAGATTTTTTTAATGTTACCAAGCCGAGTAGTATAAATGTGGCAAAAGTAGGTGCCATTTACTATGTGCTGCAAACTAAACAAGAGTGAGAGACCGTATATGTACGCGCATTCAGCAAGTTCGTGGATTTGATCTCGTATGTCTTTTTCGTACGCATTTCATGATCATGATTGCTCGTGAATAAGGGTGGTTCGGAAATCGGGTTGGTTGGACTGGTGTTCGTAACCAGACTTGGCTTGTCGTGTGGCGGTTCTTGGTTGTGCGAAACTCGAGTTGCAAACGGTGCTTCGCTGGAGTATTCTCGTCGTTGACGCGCGTGTGTTTTCGGACGACTGGGGCGCACCGCGGGGTAGTTAAGTGACCGGGCTGGGGTGTCGCGGGGCGTAGCACCAGGATGCGCCCGCCCGCCGTAAGCAGGATGTGTGTTTGCCGCGGCGAAGAGGGATGTGGCAATTATTGGTGTGTGCGGCCTCGGCGGCGGGGTGTCGACGCCAACGCGCCGTCGCATCGGGCGGCTTGCGTACGTGCCAGGGGGCGTATCTCCGACGACACTTACTGCCTGCTCCTTCTCCAAGAGCCCGGCGCGCGCCTAGTGCCACTAGGAGCTTTGAATATATTTATATACTGTATAGAAGTCGCGAGTGGATAGGATTTACTCTACGTTTTTCAGATGCGTATGATGAGCAGCTTGGGAACTTCACCGCTGCAGGGCGCTGCCGTAACGCCCTGTATCGTCTTAGGTTGTTATTTACACGTTAGAGTTCAGCACTGTCGCCCGCTGTCATTCCCCGCACCCCGCATCCATTAATTCACTGCAGCTCAAGGTCGTTCAACGGGAGGGGGAAGGGGTTGTTTGAAGAGTTCGACACTTGTCCGCTAGGGACCACCACAAGTCGATGCCCTAGAGATGGTGGCGATTGCGGCGGTGAATTAACCAACTACCTCAAACCGTATTAGAAATTTTAACCTGGGCTGGCGACTTCTATACAGTATATATATATTCAAATCTAGGAGCGACTGTTTGCCCTCGCAACTGCGAAATTATGCTTAACTAACCACCTTCATTTGCGTTCGTTTACGAATGGAACCAAAACTTCGTAAAACACACTTTGTCAATTACCAATTCAAACGTTTTAATTTTTTTTTGCTTGGTAATAATCTTACGCTATTTATAATATCAATGTATAATTATTTTATAAACCCTACTAATGTTATACATACGAACATGTGTTTGTCTGTCCTTAACGCAGCAACGGATCGACATGATTGTTTGCATTTAGATATAATATTGGCAGGAGAGTGACATAGACTACATATAAATTATGAAATTCCATCCCTAAGGGAGTGAAAAGGGGTGAATTCAGTTTTAAAATCGAAAATACTAGGAGTTTGGTTATAAAGACGTAGTGAGTTTGTGTCATTTCTCTGTGTGTGCCACACGGTCATATAGTAAGATCTGGCAACTTCCTATCCTTCTCCTTGGCGATATCCATCCGCTTAGTGTAGCTCGCGGCTGCTAGCGAACTAAAGGCGCTAATGACAGCTTAGTTTAGTGCGTCCGTTACGTCTTTCCTAGGGGTTACTGCCGTCCCACAAAATGAAGCTGAAGATTGGAGTCCCGGTTTGGCTGATGCGTAGCCTTGTTGCACCGAGATTGTGCAATCAGTGGGACTTTAAAAATCAAAATTTCCCGTTTTTTTCAATTCGAATTTACTAAGTGATATGGGATTTCATAATCTCAACAATCTGTCAGATGCGTCTGCCGTGAAACGCGCGTTCTGTTGGCAAATAAGCCGGTACGTGTTGCATGCGTCATACGTCCACACGAAGTCTATGGGTGCGCGCAGCCTTATTCCGTTGCGTTACAAGTTATCACTGTAGCCAACTTATCGCCGCATGAATGACGTAAAGACTAACTGGTGAATTCCTCTCCCTCCTCTTCCATACTTTTCTGTTTTGTGCACAATCATTTATTTTTCTTTTATTAATCTTAATCTATATATGCATCACATCTAAATGAACATAGGTACAGTCATCTTCCTCCATACGGCTAAGTAGAATTGTCACGGGCTGTAATGACCTATAGGCGTACTGCGAACCAAGTGAAATCATTATGTTGTTTGAAATACGTTAAACCTTGATTTTCTGCACATAAACGAAAAAAAAAAATCCTAGTCATTTATTTTAAACTTAAAACTTATGTTAAATGGAACTATTTTTCTTGATTTTATACCAAATGTAAGAGTTTAAGTACCAAAATTATATATACACATATATGTAATCCTAAGTGTACA
Organism: Bacillus rossius redtenbacheri; assembly: GCF_032445375.1. Classification (NCBI taxonomy): domain Eukaryota; kingdom Metazoa; phylum Arthropoda; class Insecta; order Phasmatodea; family Bacillidae; genus Bacillus; species Bacillus rossius. The sequence continues at coordinate 48,423,750 of NC_086336.1, read as the reverse complement.
CTCAATTTTTTTTTTTTACTTTTAAATTTTTACATTATTCCCAAACAAAATTTATGTTGCTTAGTTGTGAGTAAAATTTTCGTTTTCATTAATTTTCTTCCGCAGTTGCGAGCGAAAATAATTTGTGTAGGCTTTGTGGGAGGGGTGGGGGATTTTAAACGAAAAAATAGAATAACGCATGACTTTCCACCTAAATTGACATACTATATAAATCATGAGTGCGAATACTGATCTTGCAACTTTGTGATTGGTAGCTAGTACGAAAGCTAGACTTTTTTTTTCTTGTAGGTACTTGCTTCCAGTATGAAAACAAACAGTAGTTTTGTAAGATTATTTTTATCGTGGACATTTAAACATTGTTTTGAGGTAATTACAGCAAACAATTGTTAATTATTAATCCAGTCTTTATGTTTAATGAAGTTATTTAATTCCAGAAAAAAGCGTGTTTATAAGTTTATGTGATTTTTTTTTAAAAAGACTTGTACAACTTGTGTCACAGTCACTCTTGACGGATATCTCAGTATCATGATTGAATATATCTACTGTTTATCAATATGATTCGATAACGGTTACATTAATTACGCCAACTGGCGCCACGTGTTGTAATGATTACGCATTATCTTTTTCCCACGCAATAGACGTGCGAAGTATCGCCTAGTGTAAGGCACGTTAAAGTAATTTTGCGGCGGTTATTGGCTTTGTGTTAAATTCTGGAGCTGCTGGTTCCGACCGACATGAAAGCTGAAGGATTCAGCGCTTGTCTGACACTTCGAGATCACAGTTCTTGCAGGTTCCGATGATGTAGCTGACTTCGAACCACAGCTTCGTTGGATCCAGACCCACCTCAAGCATGAGTGTTTTTTGGAAATTATATATTTAAGCCACCTTTTAAGACTCTGTCTCGCACGCCAGATGGGTAATTTTTTCCCCCGCCTTTTCTTAATTTATTTTATTTAAGGGCTATTTCTAAAAATTTCACTAGATACCTCCCTCTAATTTGTTCTTCTGCCACAGATAGTTTCAACAGATATTCACGTAGTGTATTGTCATGGGTGTATAAACTACGCGCAGATCTTGGTAATTACGATTTGCGCGAATTTTTACACCCATGGCATTACAGTAGGCGATAATCTGTATAAAATGCTTGTAGCAGAACAACAAATGTATGAGAGGTATCAAGTTATATAAAAGTACGAGGAAAAAAAAAAAACCTTAACATGGCGTGCGAGACAGAGATTTAAAGAAACCTCGCACAGCAAGGCGTAGGCATAAGGCTTTATTATTAGCCTGTAAAATAACATCAGAGCTCTTGGCTGTTGAAATCATGGTAATGAGAAGCTGCCCCGGTCGTATGTCCGTCTAGGAAGGCTTGATGTTTTACGTTAAACTGTTCTCTCTATCTCTCTCTCTCTCTCTTTCTCTCTCTCTTCAGATATATATCTGTGTGTGTGTGTGTGTGAATGAATGTGTGTTTTTTTCTGCGACAACTCACAGGTAAATTGTAGAAGCAACCCGCCATAGCCTATAGCAGGCCTTCTCAGTAGGTGGCCCACGGGTCAAATCCGGCCCGCAGAAAAAATTTCTGCTGGCTCGCCGTGAAATTTATACAATCAGGACACTAGTTCAAAGAAGATTACTTATTGCCAGTTGAATCGAATCATTATTTACTGGAGTACGTTAACCGGCTTGTTGCTTAATGCATTTGCGTTCAGTAAGTACTTTATAAATTACTAGCGGACCCAACCGACGTTGTTCTGTTCAAACGTTTTAAATTCGAAAATGTACAGGAAATTTCCCTTAATATTATCGCAGTGCCATCTTCCGGGTCGAACTGAAATAAAAATAAAATATTTTAGTATATATGATAACCCGTCCATAGCGCTTCCTACCGGATCCAATGTAAAACATCCAAAGTTCAACAACAACATTAGTTAAATTAATTAATTAAAAAAACATTATTTATTGGATTGAATTGTGAATCTAAACTTTCATTAATCCACTTGAACACACACTTCAAAGTGTACCCTACAGGCGTTGTCCTGTTCAATCGTTGTAAATCCAAAAATTATAATTTTTTAAAATAAAATATAAATTAAAAATATAAAACTTCGATTTTAAATATGCTTTACACTATAAATGTTATAATGTTATAATTTATTTTACAAACTTATATTTTTATTTTCAAAGAGGCGTTCAATACGTCATAAGTTGCATAGAATAAAATGAGAACTGACAATTTAAAATTGTAGGTTAAGTTGATTGTTATTGAATTCACGTGTATAGTGTATACATCATTAAAATTCACGAAAATCATGTAAAATACTCACTTCAATACTGCACCTCACAGATTCGCACAATGTATATTTTAATTACACTTGAAAATGTTATTTCAATAAACAATAATATAATATACTCAATAAGCAATTCTATTTTAATTTTAATGTAATAACAACATAAGCTACGACGTAAGTAACCGATATGCGAAAATGCAACAAAATAAAAAGAAAACATAGAATCCATCCTAAGATTACCAACAACACATAAATAAATACACAACCAAAGATCAACCATCCAAAGATAAACAACAATTTATAAATAAAAAATTAATTAAATAAACATTTTCCAGTGGACTGAATTGTGAATCTAAACCATTCTCGAATCCACCTGAAGACACACAAAAAATTTCATTAAAATCGGTACAGCCGTTTAGGAGGAGTTCAGTGACATACACACGCACAGAAGAATTATATATATATACTAGCTAAACCCGGCCACGCTTTGCTGTGGCACAGTTTAATATTAATTCATTGTTTAATTTAATATTTTACTGTGCATGGCTGTGGAATGTAATAGAAGAAATAAAAATGTGTTTAGCTTAAATATTTTTATTGTAAAGCTAATGGAAGGACTACATTCCTTGTTTTCCCATTTTTTGCATAAACATATAGATCAGATGGTTTACCGACTCTGGAGCACCCGACATATAACTGTCCATGAGAGAAGCATTCATTTTCTAAATTCAAACCGCACACTTGCAAAGATTGTCCTTGTGCTTTATTGATGGTCATAGCGAACGCAAGGCGTATTGGAAATTGAAGTCGTTTGAACTCGAACGCCATATCTGTCGGAATAAGTGGCATTCGTGGAAGTAATACGTCTTCACCTTTATGAAGTCCAATCAAAATTGTTGCTTCAATAAGATTATCCATTAATTTTTTAACTACTAATCGTGTACCATTACATAATTTAGGCTGACAGATATTTCGAAGCAATATAATTGGCACACCAATTTTCAAATTCAAAATGTGTGGTGGTAATCCTGGAACATCGAGTGAATTGAGAAATTCCGTTGGAAAGTTCACTGCTTCATTTTGGTGCACTACTGAATCAATAGATTTGTATGTCATTGTTTCACCTTCGATTCTGTTTATAATACTATTGTTCATATCGTGTACGTCAACATTTTTAGCCGCTAGAATGGCTCTTTCGCTCAACCATGCATGATTTTTGAATTTTGTTTCGATGTTTTGGAATACCTTGTCTACCAATTCCTCTTTTGAATCTACGATGTTGCATAAATCAGATGATAAGCTGATTTTTCCTATTTCTGGATTTGTAGGTACAGTGCCGTTACCAACTTCAATTAATTGTCTTGAAAATATGACTGCTGTTGGATCGTTCTGAAGTTTAACTCGCATATTGTGGTTAAATGCTTTTTTTTTACTGTGCTCCAAAAATTTGAATATTTTTTAATTTAAACGTATTTTTATCAATAGAGTCGAAAGAATATACTTTCAAATTAAATAAAGTTTTTTATTCTTTCTTGAAATATATATATATATATATATATATATATATATATATATATATATATATATATATACATATTTGTGTAAATTATAGTCGTCAAGGCACAATGGTCGAGTAGCCTGATGTGCTTGAACTTCGACAATATGGTACAGCATCGTCGAGCGTGGTCACAACTAAGTTGGGTGACCATGATATTTAGTTATAGAAACTTTTTTTTTCCGACTTTTCCGGTGGATTTTCCCAAACTTTTATTTCATATAAACACTCTTCTGTTAAGATGCAATGTTCTGTAAAAATTTCAATCCAAACCATCGTATACTTTCCGAGTTTTGCGGCCAAATACATACGGAAGCTAAATTTTTATATATATAGATAAAGATTGCTCTTATCAACGAGAAAGCATAATGAAACATGCCCTTGTGAACAGCGCTTGCGCTTAGCGTGCTTATGTGAACCGCGCTCGAGACAGCAGTCCCGTTATCGACATGTGTGGAGATTGAGACTGGACTGGTCTGGCATGTAATATTTCTTTTTTTTAGGTGTAAAATCTTATATTATTGTATAAGACAATTTGGTAGGAATGATTCCGTGAATTGAACGGAAGTCCCATGGAACGGAAATGTGTAACCACGTTGTTGCCATCTGTGGCGGATGGCTTGTACCAAAGTTCACAAAGACAAAGGGAAACTTTGTAGTATTAACTTTTTAATGAATTTTTAACAAGATGACCCGTGTTTCAGTAAACTGCCTTGTTCAAAATTGGGGTCCAAAGCCAGGGTTTAGTAATTTTTTCCAAGTCTTTTTCGCTTTTATCGGAGCCGTTGATTTATATAGTTATTTCGCGCTTTAGATCGAATTATTCGACAGTCGACATAGCTGTTCCGACGAAGAATTTTAGCGCCGGGTTCGGAAACTACGGGTGATTAGCATAAAAAAAAAGTAGCTGAAAACACATGTTTCTTATATTTATTATACTCGGCATTATTTAAAAGAATTCTACGTTGAATTCCGTGTCCGAGTTTCGTATTAAAAGTGTATTTGCAACATGAAAACACGTGAAATTTCTCGTTACGGAGGTTAGAAGTTTCTCGGGTACTGAAATGCTTTTATTTTTGGACATCTCCTCCCCCCCACTTTTTTTTTTCCTTCTCCGATCCCAGGTAATTTAAAATTATTGCAAGTTGCCCGAAGGTAAGTCCATTTGAGAAGGACTGGCCTTTAGTAAGTAACAGCACTAGCATTTGCCTGGAGTAATTTAGGGGAATCACGGAGAATTGAGATGGGGAAGCCCGGACAAGTATTCGAACTGGCATCCTGTTGAATGTGAGACCAAGTTCTTGCCTGTACGCCACCATAAAGCGCTTCAATGGGTGACCATTCCTTGTACGTTTTTTGTGAAGAAAACTAATTTTATCGCGTGTAGTGACAAAAAGACAAAAAAGTTCGAGCAAAATATGTCTATGTTCTTGATAATTCAGAGGTGATATGGTTTGTATAAGACGTACGTATATTGTCTTTTTTTTTTGCAGTGTTTGTGTCATTCAATAAAACGTCCGTACTCTACAAAAGAGTAGTTTGAGAGCTGATTTAAAACAGTCCTGTATTTTTGAATTTTATGAAATACGTAAGCTAATTTTGTTTTCCTTTGTTCGTGTTTGTGATGGTTAAAATTTGAAGACCTGAATTCTTTTTTCAACAAATCTGTGTGTGTACACACAATCAATCGCAGCCGTATTATTTATGTCTTCGTGCCATTTTTTTCTTCTGGCGCAATGGCGTTGTTATTTCTGCGGTCGTACTTGCTGAATGTGGCATATCTTGTGGTCTAACATGTTGTCCACGTTATGTAAAGGCAGGGAAGTTGAAATTGGTCGGGGAAAGTCAGAGATTTTACTTTATAAACCTGGAATAATCTTGAAAATTCCTCAGTGATAATTTTTTTGGGGCGGGGGGAAGGGGGGGGGGGGAATGTCATACCGTCAAACTTTGAAAAATTCATACACACTGTAAAATTGCTTATCAAGATTCATTCTGTTTGAACTAGTGTAGCTATAGGGATGGTGAAGGCTTGATTGTTTTTCATAAAATTGCAAAATAGTTAAATTATTTTAAATATAAATATCATGAAAAATAATAATTTAGTTCATGGAAAGTCATTAAAAAGTCAGGGAAATTTTTCTACAGTTCTATGTGGACATCCTGTATGAACTACTTCGTTGGCTTCTGTGGATGACGTCACTTAGTGCCGGTATGGGCACGTCTTGTTTCAGTTATCTTCAATTGCGATTGAAAACCAAAGGCCTTGTTTTTTGGCAAAATTATTTATGTAAGGCAATTTACAGCCGATCTGTGATTGGTCCTCGGGGATTTGATGATTGGAAGAGGATCTGACAAATCTGGACGAGTCTACTTTGTGATCATTTGTCGCCCAGGCACTGCAACGTGCGATGATGTTCCGTTTTCACCGAACGTTACGTTGCGTTACGTTCCGCGGGAGATTTGTCAGGTGTTAATGTTTTGTTATGTCTCGATCTATAGTCCATCTCACGCTTAGATCGGAGTACAGAGCAAATGGTGCCAACTGAACAGATTTATACTACCTGGCTTGAAAACATAAAAATTCTTATTTGGTATATTATCTATAAATATATAAGTTTTCATATATTTTTAAAATTTTACCAATTTTTTTGATTTTTCTAAGACCGTAACTTGGTGTCTTTCGACAGTATTGCTATATTTGCATACATTATGAAAGAAAAAAAATATCAGTTCTAAACACCAATTGGTATGTCACAGGAGAAACTATTGGTATCAGTCTGTCACTGTTAATAAAAATACATTTAATCATTCATGTAATATGGTCGAACAAAGCAAAAAATCTTAATACTAAATTATATAAAAAATTTATAACATAACCAAGATGGTGTCTTTCATTTTTGTTTTTTTAAAGTAAGAAATTATTATTATTATTATATGATTTTGATAAAATACAACTAGAAAACTTATTTACAAATTCATTCCAAACGTTCTATTTAAAAATAACTATTTTGTACTTTTAAAAAAATATATATATACATAAAGTAGTTGAAAATATATTCTGTGCTCTTTGGGTAAATAATGGCAAAAGAGCACACTGAAGCAATGACAGCAATCGTGCATCGGAAAATGAGAGTAAACTCCCGTTAAAATGCACACTGTAGTCGTAAGGATTAGACACGCTCTGTTAGTGCGTGACAGGGCATTTGGAGGTGTTTATCGGAGCCGCTGGCCTCGGTCATGCATTGTCGACATTCCGCCGCGGTGATGTGTTGTGGAGGAGATTACGGGTGAGTCGCCTGATACGGAAGATTAAATATTTTGGGAAGGATTTGTCTTGCGGTATCGCCCAAGCTGTGCTGTCGTCTTGGCTTTGCCCGCCTCCTCCTTGAGTCGACAAGGGCCGCGGCGACCTGGCGACCATGACGTTCTCCCGTCAACAGTTTCTTGCCGAGTTCCACAAGTTAAACTCTATACATTACCTGAAGATTCTGCTACTGCAGTTGTTACCATGTGGTGAATCGACGACATCACTATAAATCTGTTTATGTTTTGAAATTCGCTGATACGTCAGAAAATTAGCCAGGGACGTAACTAAAGAGAAAAAAAAGGGCGGGGGCACACGGGGCTTGTGCCCTGGTGCCATATTTTGGAAAAAAAGAGGGAGGGCTAAATTGGCAGAGTAATTTTTACTATACGTTAGATATTTACTTTCTATATCGTAGTGTTAGAACAAAAAATAAAAGTCTGAGGGCAGGCGAACTGATTTGTTTGTATTGAAATATATATATATATATATATATATATATATATATATATATGTGTGTGTATATATAGTCAAATATTTTAAAACTGGTATATTTCGCGTACTATCCAACTTGCGATGTATTAAAAATGAAACGTCAGCACATAAATATATTTGATATAAGTTGAATCAAATATAGTTGGAATAGTATTAACTTAATATGTCGTGGCGATATGAGGTGTTGTCGGGAAAGGTTTTGGTTTTGGTTGATATTAAAAAGAAAAATAAGGGGGGGGAGGCGCGCCAATATGAGTTCTTGCCCCGGGTATAAACTAGTCTAGTTACGTCCTTGAAATTAGCTCACAGAAATAACTAGCAGTCGACAGATTCAAGTGGAAATCTTTTATTAAAAAATAGAATTGCGATTAAATGTAGCTGTTTTGGAGCGGTCTAAAATTACTTAAGTTTAGTGTACATACATTCCGTACACTACCCACATTCCGTGCACACTGTGCGCGGAAGTAGGAGTTCCGTAACTCGAACAAGGGCATGGAGCCAAGTCGTTCATTCTTCTTCCGGCTAGCCTCGTCGCGTCATCCGCGCGTGGCTCTTGAAAGCACGCGATGGATCACGAGGCGCAAATATTTGTTGGGAACGAGTGTTAACAGCGAAATGTAAGAAGTTGGAAGTGCGGAGCTAGTTCATGAGAAAGAGTGAGGAGAGAGACTACGTTTTCGCGTGACTCCCGAAGATGCTTGAAGATCGTCATAGAGTTAACATTACAAAGGAATTAATTTTGGAGTGTCCGTCTTGCAATTTCATAACTAAACGTTCAAACGAGTTGTGTGGTAAACATTCCGCCACTCTTTCTGAAGCCTTCGAATCAAGGTGTTTAAGTTAATTTATGTTAGTGGGATGATCTCACATTCTGCTTGTTATTTACTGAGCAGTAAAGTTTCACGTAAGATTGTCAGCTAGATTTTTTTTTTTATGGCGTAGTGAAACAAAGAAGTATCCTCTGAATATGTTGACTGACAAAGAAAACAGCTCTGCTGGGAGCACAAAAATTTGAGCGGGTCTTTCGGTACTGGCCAGTGATGTGTAAAACATCTAATCTCGGTAACGAGAAAATTCACGTTGTTCTCGTGTCGTCCATGTTGCAAATAAACTTCTAATTGGAATACCAAGTATATTTAAATGTGAAGCAAAGGTTCGTATGAAATGCTGTCTTTGGAACGTAAATAGCTGGTTAGAGAGCTACACTACGTTGCACAATAATGTTGGTTGACGCTAATCTCGGCGGCTGACTCAGCGTGTGCGCGCGCCGAGATAACTGCAGGTGACTTTGGGCACTGTGCTTGTGATCACTATCGCGCCGGATTCTCGTGACGTCATCCAAGCTTACAGGAGGATCAGGACGGACGGCGCCTGCGGGTTTTTTTTTCCCCAGTGGCGAGGTCGCTGGGTGCTTCCATTCCCGACGCTGACGTCGAGTGCTACCTGGCTTCAGGTTTTCTGCTATGACTCAGGTGACGTAGTGGTAAACCAATCACCTCCCATTTTGGAAGATGGCACGTTAGCTCGAATCCTGTTGCAACCATTCTGATTTAATTTTTTTCCCTTTAATCCCCCCAAAAATAAATTATTTTAGACAAATGATTTATCTTGCGTGTTGGCCTATTTAAACTCTCCCACAATATAAATAAATAAATAAATATATATATATACATATACATATAGGAGACCGGGGCTGGTTGTAACAGGGACAGGTTGTAACACGACAGTTCCACAACCAGTCACCAGAGAGTTTTCTCCATTTAGTCACGGGAGCGCCTGCAGTTGCTCTCAGTGTGAATTGCAACATATCGCCGGTCAGACACGCTCAATAGAAACAAGAAGAGAAAGACTGTTTTTCGACAAGTTGAGTAAATATTTCCCGTTTGATATTCATAATTATTGTAATTTGTGTTTACATTATTTAAAAACTCTCTTTGGAGTACATACATATTCTAAACACTGGCTTTGCATATATGTTATTTGCATTTAAATTATATGTATACTACTTTGTCAAAATGTATTAATTCTCTAGTAGGGTCATTTGGGGCAGGTTGTAACAACTCAAATAAGAATTGTTACAACCAACCCCGTCGACTGTTACAACCTGCCCCGCCCTTAAGCTTTTGACAGTTAAAAAAAAAAACCTACTGCACTTGTTGCCCTACACTCTACAGATACTATTTCAAACATGATTTATTACCTTTTGCTCGTTATCACCTTGACAGCTACACGTGTCGATTTTGCTTCCCACTGAAACTTAAATTTGGAGCGATGACATCAGCCGAACGAGAACAGTTGGTTACATTAACTGTGGCAGTGAATGCTGCAGGAAATTCTATTCCTCCCATGTTCATCTTTCCTAGAGTCAGCTATTACGATCACTTCATCAGAGATGGTCCAACAGGGTGTATAGGTGCTGCAAATAAGTCTGTATGGACAACCGAAGACGAGTTTTTGATTTTTCTTAAGGATTTTGTCGCTTGTGTTCGTCCTAGCTTAGAGACACAAGTCCTCCTAAGTAGGGAGAGCGTAGGGATACTGGGACCGATGTAAACATAGAAATGTAAACACCGACCCCACTACCCCCATGGGCGCCGCCATCTTGTTTAATGGGCGCCGCCATTGTTGTTGACATTGGTTACCAGGGCGCGCCACCGTCGCCGCCACTGGGCGCCGCCATTGTTGTTGACAATGGTTACCAGGGCGCGCCGGTAGGCCGCCATCTTAGTTCAGCCTTTAGTTACCGGAGCGCGCCACCGTCGCTCCGAATGTGGGAATTGTATACAAAAAACCTGGGCGCTGGGTGGATTCGATCCCGGGGACGCACCAACATCGTGGTCAGGAGGCGGGCGCCTTGACCACTAGACCAGGGAACCTGATGAAGTATGGGGAATTAAATAACGAACATATGCTTTAAAGAAGCTATGCCCAAAAGAAGCTATGTCTTTAAAATATTGAAAAGCACCCACCATGTCTTTAAAAAAAAATACTAGCTATGCCTATAGACCCCACCACTCCACAATCGCCGCCATATGTAAATTTCGAAAATAAATAAAATAACGCTATGCTTAAATAATACAGTCATACTAGCTATGCCTAAACACCCATATTTAACATTCGAAAAATAAAATATCGCTATGCCTATAGACCCCCACCACTCCACAATCGCCGCCATGTTTAAATTTCGAAAAAGAAATAATAGCTTTGCTTAAATTCGAAAAATAAAATATCGCTATGCCTATAGACCCCCACCACTCCACAACCGCCATATTGTTTAAAAAAATATGCTTAAAAGAAGCTATGCTTAAATTTCGAAAATAAATAAAATAACGCTATGCTTAAATAATACAGTCATACTAGCTATGCCTAAACACCCATATTTAACATTCGAAAAAAAAAAAAATAATCGCTATGCTTAAATTTGGAAAAGTATGCTTAATCGCAATGTTTAATTCCCAACCACCAAATTTCGAAAAAAAAATATGTCTATAAAACCCCACCCCTATATTAGCTATGACTAAAACCCCCCACTCCGAGTATGCTTAATCGCCATATTTAAATTTCGAAAAGAAATAAAATATCGCTATATTTAAATTTAAAAAAAATTTATATGCGTAAAGGCCCCGCCATACTAGCTATGCCTAAACAGTTAACTTTCGAAAAGAAATAAAATACCACTATGCTTAAATAATGCTGCCATACTAGCTATGCCTAAACAGTTAACGTACGAAAAGCAAACCGCTATATTTAAATTTCCAACAGCCATGTTTCAGTATGCTTAAAAAAACCCGCCATATTAGCTATGACTAAAGAAACATAACCTCAAAAATCCCGCGCAGAGAGAGCGAGATGTTGTCCGCTGGAGCGTCACTCGTAAACTGCGCAATTATAATCCCCACATCATATTATAAGCATAATAATAATATCTTTAAAAACAACACTGTGTGTGTGCAACACGCCAAGTAATAAGCATAGAAATGTGTTAAGCATTTTTAAATTTAATAATATTTTTACAGGCCAATGTGTTAAGCAATTATAAAATTCAAAATATTGTGTAATCATATTTAAAATTAATAATAATAAGAATATTTTTACAAACATTGTGTAGTAACTGGCTCTCGGCCAATGTGTTAAGCTGTACAAACGCCGTGCTGGAAACCTCGCTCCTGCTGAGAGCGTGCGCCGGCAACCAGGAATGTGTTTACCTGCTGTGTAACAGTGAAAGTGTTTACCACAGAGAAACAAGGTCAGGCCATCGCTGCGTACAGGAAAGGAGCAAGCACAAGGAATATACAGAGGTGGAAATAAAATCCCCACGTCATATTATAAGCATAATATAGGCGCCATGTTGTATGCTTAAAACCCCCGCCATACCTATGCCGCCATGATGTAAGCTTAAAACACACACACACCCAAGTATGCCTAAAAGAAACCCCCGCCATAAGAGCTATGCCTAAACCGCCAAAATTAAATTTCCAATAGTCATATTTAAATTTGGAAAATAACCCGCCATGTTTAAATATCGAAAAGCAAATACCACAACCCCACCACCCAGCGTATGTTTAAAACAAACACCACCATAATAGCTATGACGAAATACCTGAGAGAAACATAACCCCAAAAAAGCGCCATACTAGCTATGTCTACCCCACCCCCACCACCAGTATGCTTAAAACAAACACCACCATAATAGCTATGACTAAATACCTGGGAGCAACATAACCTCAAAAAAGGCACCATAACAGCTATGTCTACCACACCCCCACCACCAGTATGCTTAAAACAAACACCACCATAATAGCTATGACTAAATACCTGGGAGCAACATAACCTCAAAAAAGACACCATAACAGCTATGTCTACCACACCCCCACCACCAGTATGCTTAAAACAAACACCACCATACCAGCTATGACTAAAGAAACATAACCTCAAACATAGCCGCAAATTTTTTTTAAGCATATTGTTATGAATTAATTTTTTTAATAATTAATTTATGTTAATTTGTATATTTATGTTTATTTGTTGAAAATTATCAAAAACTAATGGTTAAAAGCAGTCATTTTATAATAAAAAAATGAATATATTTTAAAATTAGTATTATTAAACTATTTTTTTTAATTAATTGATACATATATGTTAATTTGTTAAAGGAAATAAATTTATTTTAAGAATTTATTATTACAACATTTTAATTAATTTAAATCTATGTTGATTTGTTGATTAATTTTCAAAAAAAACTTATGGTTATACGTGGATTCATATTATAGTAAAAAAATAATATATTTATTTAACTTTATTTCACTACCATCGACCGACAAATACTAGGTTTTTTTTGTTTTCATCATTATCTTTGATTTTTTTTTTCCTTTAGGGTTCTTTATAAAAGATGTTGTAAAAATTGCCGCCGCTACGTAATGATTTTCCAGAGATGACACACAGAATTGACGAGCGTATTGCTTCCATTACTCTAAAAAGTTTTTAACCAATGTGTTTGCTCGCGTTAGCACTATCGTTCTATATTTAGATCACTTGTTATTGTGTTTAAGCGGAGGTATTTGCCTTTTGCTCGGGGTTCGTATCCCATCCGGTGGGTACGAGTGGTTAGTTCTGTGTGTAAATGTGGCGGACGTTGCTGTGAGTCTGCGAGTGTTCTCGAGTTGCTCTCGTTTCCCTCTCAAAAATGGAATGTAGTTGACGTTACAATGCATCGGTGTGGGGGTTATCTCTAAGTTAATTGTATCAATCGTGGAATTTCGCAACCAGTATATAGAGCGAATAAGAGAGACAAAGAGAGAGAGAGTGAGAGAGAGAGAGAGAGAGAGGTTTTGTATGTTTTCATTAATGGTTTTACACTTGTGAGTTAGCGCACATACTTTTTAATAGTTGTAATTAGATTTATTTTTTAAATACATTGTAATTTTATCCTCCTAATTTTGCTACACAACGATTATACACTAAAATATCCATGTGTGGTTTATAAAAGTATATGTATTTCTTAATGCATGTGGTTGTAGAGCTGAAATTGATGGTACTATCTTCTTTCCACCCAATGGTGTTATGATGAATATTTGTCTGTGTTCGCTAGCTTTTTTTTTTATGTTTATTTTTTTCTAGTTCAATTGTGATATGTGCTTACTTTCATATACAATGCTTGGGGTGTAATAGAGTTTTCTGCTTCATTGGGGTTAGTATTGAATGTGTACTTTGATAAATATGTTTTGAATTTTTGTGTCTTGTATAGTACTTATCTATCATTCATGTATATATTCGTTTGTCATTGTATCTCGGTGAACTTATATTTTGTGGAATATGAGTGTTAAGTTGGCTAGTGCGATTTCTTACATTGTGTGTATTTAAGGTTTAGGAATAGCTAATATTATGTTACCAAGTTGTGTTCCGGCCTGTTTTCCCTTAAACTATGAAAAAGCTAGCCTGTATGAACGTCCATGTTTGATTTTTTTTTATTTGAGACTTTTACAATAATTACATATTGGTTGCGCACTGGCAACCTCTTTTGTCTGTGAAGGTCACGTCTGGCAACTCATGCTGGGTTGCGGTGGACGGCAGAGTTTAAGGTCTTTATATCGATACTTTTTTCTTGGCTGCTTCATTTTTTATTTCACGGATGGGTTTGTGAAAGTGATGGAGAATATTCTATTAAGTGTGTTGTGTTTAGCTACTATCGGTGCTGTTGTTTATATATTACAGTTCTCGTTGTTAATCAATGTAAATTTAGATTAAAAATAAGTATAAAGGTTCCAAACATGATGGTGGAAACATCCTGGAAGTCGTGTGTGTGTGTGTGTGTGTGTTACGATCTAACCTTGTGTTTCGATACATATGTGGGACAATGTGTGCTACTGTAATGATTATCATCCTTTATCCGCGAGGGAATTGGTCTTTGAAGCTTCTTCTTACTGATCTATTTGCGTTTTTTCAGCTTTCTGTGTTTGTAATGTCTGAACTTTGTTTACTTTTTTTGAGGTGATTCCATATTATTTGTAATTTTGTTTGCTTTTTATTTGTATATTTATTACTATATGCTTCTGGATAACCTAAGTCATTGTTAAGTGCATATTTTTGTAATATTTCTGTTTGTAACCACTGGATGTTTTATTATTACTTCATTATGTGTACAGGCAACTACTGGTGACAGTATGGTTCTAGATATACGACTTACCCGAGGATTTTTTATATGTTTCGTATTTAAATTGTTATAATTGTATGGTTGGTATCTAAATATACATAATTCCGTATTTATCGTTTCTTGTCACTACATAGCACTTGAGCAAACATCAAATTTCTTACACTAATCCATTTTTTCTCGACTTGTGTGCGAACATACATAATTTAAATGATTTGTGCGAACAAGAGTTCGCAATTCCTTTCAATATACTTAATTATAATGCGGTAACTCTCTTCCATATGGGTTTGCTAACTTGGATTTCGTTTAGGTGAACAAAAAACCTTTTTCTTTTACATAATGAATTTAATTTATTTGGGATGTGACATTTAGTATAGGAAACGTTTTTTGTTGCAAACGTATATGTGGCTTCATTTAGCTTAGTCCTTTAACTTTTACACGTCTTTAAATGTGCGTCTTTTTAACAAATGGGAATAGCATGTTTTGTCTCTGGTGTTGTGCCGTTCGTTCGCGAGGCCTTATGTGGGCTGTGGTGTATTTTCGGTTGCTTAATAACATATTTTGATTATGTAGGTATTTATGGTTATTGATATTTATTTGTGTTGTCATTTATCGGGCCGTGTCATTTGGTGTGTTGGAGAGTGTGGTAGTTTTATAATAATGTTCTCGTAGATAGATTTTTTAAAGACTGGTTTTGGTTTATTGTGATTTACTTATGTGTGGTATTTGGGGGGTCCGTCCTTATTTTTTTCATCAATGTGTAACTGAATTAGTATTTTTATAACCTTTCTTGCTGTCGATTGTTTATTTTATTACGTCATATCTTTGTTTTCGCGTTTGTTTTATTTTACGTATAGGGATTTTTACTCTTTGCATCATGCTGTCTCAATAAGCGATTTTATTATTTCATGGGTGTTTTCACTGCATTGCGCTGTATTGCGTTTGTGAGTGTATTTTGATTGTTTTTGTTATGTTTTAAATGTTTTTTTTTGTTATTTATGGTAATTTTTTTTGTCACATGCATTCGGCGGTTTCATGTATTACTGGGCTGTACGTTTTTTTATTGTGTTCCACGCTTAGGCTCTCCTGCAAGCTACTATAGCACGCGGCGGGCCAGGGTCGACAAACAAAACTTTCTTTTCGTCGCACCGGGAATTTGAAAACAGTTTTCCGAGTGCGTCTACGGAGTACAGACGTGCGCTCTCGCTTTGTAATATATTTTATAAATTTACTTATCGTTAAATGCTGACGGTTGTGCGGGTTGCTGTCCACACGGCGTATATAGGTGTTACTATTTTTAATATATCTTTTCATCTGCGTTTTTATTTTTAATTACACGTCGCCGTGTTGGAGTGGGTGCATTCCGGTGAGTTTTTCCTTTATGTATGCTTATTTGCGGTGCGCGAACAGGCTACACGGTCGTTTGTTCAACGTTTATTTATATTTATTTGTTACAAGTCGCCGGGGTGGGCGGGATGCGTTCCGGTGCGTTTTTATTTTATGTATGCTTATTTGCTATTTTTTTATTACCTCGGTGACATACGTAGTTTGTTTTTATCGATCGTGCCGCAGCTACATTTTATTTTTAATTACTTAACGCTTCGTGTTAACTGCAGGGGTTTCTTAATACATTCCTGGTCGCCGGCGCACGCTTCCAGCACGGCGTTTATAATGCTTAACACATTGGCCTGTAAAAATATTATAAAATTTAAATATGCTTATTACTTCAAGCGTTTTTTACGTTACGTTTCTCGCTCTCCTCTGTGACATTAAAGATGGCGGTGTGTATATGTGGCACTCCATTTAGTCTTAGCCAGTATGGCGGGGTTTTTTAAGCATGGCTGCAAATGGTTTAGGCATTGCTAGTATGGTTGGGGTTTCTTTTAGGCATACTTGGGGGGGTGGGTGTTTTAAGCATACTAGGAGTGGTGGTGGCACCTATAGTTTATTTTTTTATTACCTCGGTTACATACGTCATTTGTTTCTGACGATATTGCCGCAGCTACATTTTATTTTTTAATTACTGAACGCTACGTGTTAACTGCAGGGGTCCCTTAATACATTCCTGGTCGCAAGAGCGGGGCTCTCAGCACGGCGTTTGTACTCGACGTAAAGTAATGCTTAACACATTGGCCGAGAGCCGATTACTACACATTGTTTGTATAATATTTATTTTTTACTTGACGTACAATAATAGTAACTATGCTTAATACTTAACTTTCTTTACATACTTTTACGTTTTACCTATGCTTATAACACTAAAACATATTCGTGAGCGGGCCGCTCCCGGTTTGTAATATATTTTATAAGTTTACTTATCGTTAAATGCTGTCGGTTGTGTGGATTGCACTCTACACGGCGTACATAGGTGTTACTATTTTTTAGTATATCTTTTCGTCTGCGTTTTTATTTGTTACATATCGCCGGGGTGGGTGGGGTGCGTTCCGGTGGTTTTTATTTTATGTATGCTTATTTGCTATTTTTTTTTATTACCTCGGTAACTTATGTCAATCGTACCGCAGCTAATTACTTAACGCTACGTGTTAACTGTAGGGGTCCTAACTATGCTATCCTAATATTATATAATTTAATTATGCTTATTACTTAAAGCATTTTTTTAAAGACATTATTATGCTTATACTATTGTGTGTGGGGTTATAATTGCGCAGTTTATGAGTGACGCTCCAGCGGACAACTTCTTGCTCTCTCTGCGCGGGATTTTTGAGGTTATGTTTCTTTAGTCATAGCTGGTATGGTGGTGTTTGTTTTAAGCATACTGGTGGTGGGGGTGTGGTAGACATAGCTGTTATGGTGTCTTTTTTGAGGTTATGTTGCTCCCAGGTATTTAGTCATAGCTATTATGGTGGTGTTTGTTTTAAGCATACTGGTGGTGGGGGTGTGGTAGACATAGCTGTTATGGTGTCTTTTTTGAGGTTATGTTGCTCCCAGGTATTTAGTCATAGCTATTATGGTGGTGTTTGTTTTAAACATACGCTGGGTGGTGGGGTTGTGGTATTTGCTTTTCGATATTTAAACATGGCGGGTTATTTTCCAAATTTAAATATGACTATTGGAAATTTAATTTTGGCGGTTTAGGCATAGCTCTTATGGCGGGGGTTTCTTTTAGGCATACTTGGGTGTGTGTGTGTTTTAAGCTTACATCATGGCGGCATAGGTATGGCGGGGGTTTTAAGCATACAACATGGCGCCTATATTATGCTTATAATATGACGTGGGGATTTTATTTCCACCTCTGTATATTCCTTGTGCTTGCTCCTTTCCTGTACGCAGCGATGGCCTGACCTTGTTTCTCTGTGGTAAACACTTTCACTGTTACACAGCAGGTAAACACATTCCTGGTTGCCGGCGCACGCTCTCAGCAGGAGCGAGGTTTCCAGCACGGCGTTTGTACAGCTTAACACATTGGCCGAGAGCCAGTTACTACACAATGTTTGTAAAAATATTCTTATTATTATTAATTTTAAATATGATTACACAATATTTTGAATTTTATAATTGCTTAACACATTGGCCTGTAAAAATATTATTAAATTTAAAAATGCTTAACACATTTCTATGCTTATTACTTGGCGTGTTGCACACACACAGTGTTGTTTTTAAAGATATTATTATTATGCTTATAATATGATGTGGGGATTATAATTGCGCAGTTTACGAGTGACGCTCCAGCGGACAACATCTCGCTCTCTCTGCGCGGGATTTTTGAGGTTATGTTTCTTTAGTCATAGCTAATATGGCGGGTTTTTTTAAGCATACTGAAACATGGCTGTTGGAAATTTAAATATAGCGGTTTGCTTTTCGTACGTTAACTGTTTAGGCATAGCTAGTATGGCAGCATTATTTAAGCATAGTGGTATTTTATTTCTTTTCGAAAGTTAACTGTTTAGGCATAGCTAGTATGGCGGGGCCTTTACGCATATAAATTTTTTTTAAATTTAAATATAGCGATATTTTATTTCTTTTCGAAATTTAAATATGGCGATTAAGCATACTCGGAGTGGGGGGTTTTAGTCATAGCTAATATAGGGGTGGGGTTTTATAGACATATCTTTTTTTCGAAATTTGGTGGTTGGGAATTAAACATTGCGATTAAGCATACTTTTCCAAATTTAAGCATAGCGATTATTATTTTTTTTTTTTCGAATGTTAAATATGGGTGTTTAGGCATAGCTAGTATGACTGTATTATTTAAGCATAGCGTTATTTTATTTATTTTCGAAATTTAAGCATAGCTTCTTTTAAGCATATTTTTTTAAACAATATGGCGGTTGTGGAGTGGTGGGGGTCTATAGGCATAGCGATATTTTATTTTTCGAATTTAAGCAAAGCTATTATTTCTTTTTCGAAATTTAAACATGGCGGCGATTGTGGAGTGGTGGGGGTCTATAGGCATAGCGATATTTTATTTTTCGAATGTTAAATATGGGTGTTTAGGCATAGCTAGTATGACTGTATTATTTAAGCATAGCGTTATTTTATTTATTTTCGAAATTTACACATGGCGGCGATTGTGGAGTGGTGGGGTCTATAGGCATAGCTAGTATTTTTTTTTAAAGACATGGTGGGTGCTTTTCGATATTTTAAAGACATAGCTTCTTTTGGGCATAGCTTCTTTAAAGCATATGTTCGTTATTTAATTCCCCATACTTCATCAGGTTCCCTGGTCTAGTGGTCAAGGCGCCCGCCTCCTGACCACGATGTTGGTGCGTCCCCGGGATCGAATCCACCCAGCGCCCAGGTTTTTGTATACAATTCCCACATTCGGAGCGACGGTGGCGCGCTCCGGTAACTAAAGGCTGAACTAAGATGGCGGCCTACCGGCGCGCCCTGGTAACCATTGTCAACAACAATGGCGGCGCCCAGTGGCGGCGACGGTGGCGCGCCCTGGTAACCAATGTCAACAACAATGGCGGCGCCCATTAAACAAGATGGCGGCGCCCATGGGGGTAGTGGGGTCGGTGTTTACATTTCTATGTTTACATCGGTCCCAGTATCCCTACGCTCTCCCTACTCTCCTACTTTTAGACAATCATCAGTCACACATATCTCCCGTCTGTCTAGATTTTGCAAAACAAAATGTCATAGTTATGTTATCGTTCTCACCTCATTGCACTCATCGTCTTCAGCCACTTGATCAAAGTTTATTTTCACCACTCAAGAGACAGATAAATACAGCAATGGATGCATGGTTAAGGAACAACAAAACCCCAGAGGCAACAGTTAAGCTGATGACAATCTATGATATTCCATCGATCTTAAAAATAGCTTTCCCGATAGCTACAACTCCGATAAACATCCAACCAGGATTTGAGAAATGTGGAATTTTTCCTTACAACAGAGACATATTTAATGATACAGATTTTGCTCCTTCGTTTGTGACGGACAGACCAAATCCAGACGTAGCACAAAGTTGTTCACATGATATGGCAAGGGAATCTCCAGATTATCAAACTCAAGCATGTCCTAATAATTTACTCGAGCCAGAATTGATTTCCCCGGAAGAAGTCCAGCCACTTCCAAAATCCGCACCGAGGAAAACAAATGGTGGCACAAAAACAAGGAAAAGTGCCATTTTGACATACTCTCCGGAAAAGAATGCGCTGGAGGAAGAATATGAGAAACCAAGAAATCGGGTCTTCCTGAAAGAAGAGAAGAAATTACCATACATGTGCAGATGTGTTAAAGCTAAGCCAAAACTTCCCCCAAAACAACAAAATTCATTACAAAGTGACAGCAGCTCATCAGCGGACGACAGTGAATGTTTTTGTTTAGTGTGATTAGAACCATTTTCTTCAAGCAAACCTGGTGAGGAGTGGGTTCGTTGTTTGGACTGTCAATTGTGGTCACACTTTTCTTGTGCGAAAAAATCGAAAAAGTATGTTTGTCACAACTGTCAATCAGATGGAATATTCGAGTAAGCATTAGGTACCTACTATGCATTCGTAAGACTTTTTCGTTCTGCCAAAAATGTGAAAACAAGTATATGTTTAATATTTCCGGTATGGTTCGCAATAAATTGTAAATAATTCCTGGATTCCAATTTTTAAACACTTTTAAATACTGTTACAACCAGCCCCAGAGCGGGGCTGGTTGTAACACTTTTCTCTTAAGCGGTTTTCCCCTTGTGCAGCAAAAAATAGAAGAAGGATTGTTTCCAAAATACCTGAGATGGAAGAAGAAGGGCTCTTTCATAATTTGCCCAATAAATATTTTTCTTAGGTATTATACATGAACACAAAAAAAAATTAAATACAAAACTGTTACAACCTGCCCCAGTCTCCCCTACATATTAGTTCTCTTGTAACACGGAGTCCTCAATTTTTTTTCTGCAATCGATGACAAAATGTTTTGGGGTCGTTGCATATATAAAAGAGTATTGGGTGGATACTCGCGAATTTTTTATGTGGGATGGTATTAGTTGGTGCTTCTGGCGCAGTATCGTCTCTAAGCGCAGACTTGACGTGAGATTTGAGCGGTAAACATGTCATGTGGCGGCGAAATGAAGATTAAAGGTGTAGTACAAGTGAGTGCTTTGAAGAATCTCTATCGGGTGTTTGATGCCTAATAATTATTCTGGAATCACGAGTTTTAACCTTTTTCAACTCGTCTGAAAACACGATTTAAAAGCTAAATGTTTAAGTGCTTTTCGTAAGGAGAACCCCACTAGGATATCTCGAGTAGTTTTCAAATTGCGTTTATTTTTTCTCCTGAAGCTCTGCGCGCCGTTTGTGTGTGCGTGCGTGCGCGTGCCCGGGTGGGCAGGGCCTTCTAATCCGGCACCATCGGGGGACCATGCCGGATGAGCAGTTTTGTCGGAGTATGGACGTTCAGTGTAGTTTAACCAAGTGTGATGTGAAATGTGAAAGGTGATAGCTATAAAACCGTAAACAAATATATATATTAAAATGAATACCGGCTGTAATGATAAATTCTGAGCGAACTAAAAAAACATCGGCAACGCTGTGATGAGACCAGGGGCTGGATTCTGAAATGCACGCCGCGAGTAGGCGGTGGGCGTAGGTGTTGTCAGGTTTTCCGCCTGCGGCCCGTGTCGTGGTGATTGAGGAGACCACAATCGGTCCGCGGGCGGGAGAACCCGTCGTCGCTACCGCCGAGCAGAAGTCGTCAACATGGCGGACCCACGTTTTGCAGCACGAACCTTTATATGTTCTAGCTAATTCCCGGCATGCGTTGCAATGCCTCATTCAATTACCTATTGTAATTAGTTTTAAGTAGGAACACATACTCAAAACATCTTTATATTTTGGGTATCGCACTATTTCAATGGTAGGATAGCAGACTTCAGCTACGTCATTATGGGGATCTATCTTGGATGTGAAAAGAGTATAATCGTATCATTACATATTATATCTGTATTTTAATTAACTGTATAAAAAACTCAAAAGGTTATATCTATATACGTAGCAGGTTTCAAAGTGTCTTTCCCCTCTCAAAAAGAACTACAATTCACTTTTTATTTTTTGTAATTGATGTTTTTTTTTAATTTTATGCCTAGGCAAATGTGTTGTATTATTTTACTTATGAGTCTCGATAAATCACTGTGGTGTTTAAAAAGGGGAGGGGGGACAAAAATACTCTTGCTAGGATATTGCAGCTGTAAGGTCTGTGGAACATACTATAAATGCGTAAAACATTTTTTTAAGCATTTGCTTTTTTTTTTGTGTTTAAGTTCGACCATGCAGAGGTTTAATAATTGGTTACTTTTTAAATCCATCTGTAAGGCACAATTGGCTCTTTTTTTTATGTTTTGAGGTTTTAGTCACTGTTTCAACTTTTTTTCACGTCATAGCCTGTTATGAGCATTGCCAAGTCTTAGGTATTTTATAAGAGATTTATTTTAAATAATGAAACGTATTCTTTACATAAGTTTTTATGGTTTTTTTTGTGGGAGATTACTCGTCTACTATCAGTGAAATGCGGCCTTGAGAGAGTAGATAGCATCTGTCTTGTTGCACGCGGTCGGCTCGTGAGTAGGAAGGTCGGTGGCTCCAGGAGTTCGTCTCTGGTTTTTCCGAAGTGAAACTTCTGTGCCGAGATGGCTGCAATTTTCGAGCGTTACGAAAATTCCGATCGCATGAGGGGAACAGTTAGATACGCGGTGGGGGGAACCGGTAGAGGAGGAGAGTGCGTCAGCGGCGACGCCACTCCAACGCATGCGCTAGCGGGTCGAATGGGAAGGAAATAAAAAGGGGGGATAGGTACGTAGTGTAGCATGCTAAATGATAGTTGTAACGGTCGGAAGGGGAGACGGCAGGGAAGATGTAGAAATGACGCAGCAGTGATGCTACGGGATTCTCGTAACGCTGCTTGTGTTTGTCTACTCAGGTTTTTTTTTTTTTTTTTCGTTTGAGATCATGCCCGTATCCTTACTACTTTCCATTATTATCTCTTGTTCAATAAAATAATTATAATGATTTATCTTTAAAGCAAGACGTTTCACTTCTGTCGATCATGGACTCCACGCACACACTTTTTGTTCTTTGGGTGTGGATCACGCCTTTATTTCGTTTCTTTCTCTTTTGAGTATAAACATAATTTTATGTTGAACTATTTTTCTGCACAATTATGTCATTTAGAACTATAATCAATTGGTCAATTAATTTTTTAGTCCATGCCATCTCTAATTTATTTAAATCAACTTTTACGAAGTCAGTTTATTGTATTGATTAAAAATGTGACTTAACTAAGATAGGTTTTTTTTTTGCACTTGGACATCGGTAAAAACAAACTGTTATATTCTTGCCTCTAAAGTTAGGAGATATATAGTTGTCAAACAGATGTGTTCAGGAGGAAAATATTGAAATTAGCGTCCAGTTTTTTTGCCAGATTTTCAGAAACTTGTTTTCGTTTGGTTGTTAAAATCTAAAAGATAATAATGATTTTGTTTTGTCACTTTTTTATATACTTATTTAGTACAACCTTTCTACAAAACAAAATAAATTTTTAACTGTACGATGTATATTTAAGAAAAAAATTTAAAATCTCTTAAATATCAGTTGAAACATAAGTAAGGAATGCGTAAAATAACCTTTTTTAAAGGGCTATTATTTGTCCATTTCTGTCACCCCTCTTTTAACTGGGAGGTATTCCACAAATTCAAAAACCCACTCCGTCATCTGCCCCTCCCCAGTAAATCCGAACTGCGTACGCCATTGCTTCTGACAGCTTGAAGAATTTATTCGGTCTCACCGGCCGTGTGTGTGTGTGTGGGGGGGGGGGGGGGTTACGCGCGCGCTAGTGTGTGTAGAGTGAAGGCATTATCAGCTGCTGTCTCTGGTCTCTGCCCTTATCAGTAGCGCAATTGTTATCAGCCGCTTCTCTTCGAGGAACGGGCCAGTCGCTCGTGTTGATCTCTCAGGTTGCGATAGTCGCTGCTCGCGATCTTCGTGCGTTTGGCCTTTAAGAATAAGGTTTTTTCTTTTTCTTTATTTTTACTTTTCCTGGATGAAGAACGTCGAGTGATTTTTTTAATTTTTAATTGTTATTTATTCGTGACGTGGAGCTGAGCCACGGGACCGGGTCTCACATGGTTGTGATCACGGGTCCGTCCGGCTGCTACTCCGTCGAGCTGCGGGACTTGGGTCGCTTTTCCCGCTCCGGGAACATCGAGGACTACCTGCATCTCCTCGGTAAGACTCGCCTGGCTACCACAGCTCTCGGCGTACGGCAGGGGTGCCCACAAGGGGGGGGGGGGGGTAACGACGCAGACTGCGTCATTAAAATTCCAGGGGGAGGGGGGGTTAAAAGACGAGAAAAATGTATATATTATTTACATAATTATAGCTTCTAATGTGAAAATACGTTTCTGGTGCTTTGATAATTGACAGGGATCTTTGTAAATCAAATTGGCAACCCCACACACTTTCCTCAACAAAAGCAGTTTGGCATCTGTCGGTTCAGGATGGAAATATTACCTGGTATGTCCAAAATTATTATTATTATTATTATTAGAAAATCAGTTTTAATTAATGCAAAATGTGATAAAATATAATACTAAAAAAGTATAATATTATAAAATAATTTAGTAAATCATTGAGAAAATGGCATAAAAATTTCGGGGGGGGGGGGGGGGGGGGGCACCTCTGCGTACGGCATTTGGCAGGAGTGGTTGTTTCGTGAACGGAGCGGAAATGTGTGATCAACGCTCCCGGCGGATGGAGCCAACAACAACAAAAAAAAGTTTCACAAAGCCAAAGGGAAACTTTATAGCACTACCTGCTTGATTGAAACTTAACAAGATGGGCAGTTTTTTTTTTAAATAAAATTCCTTTTTGTTGAAAATTAGGTTCCAAAGCCAGGGTTTAGTATTTTTTTTTTTTGGTTTCAAGTCTTTTCTTTTTTTTCGCATTTATCGGAGCCGTTTCATTATATAGTTAAAAAAAATTTATCTTCTGCAAATGGAACGATTCGATGGTCGACGTAGCTGATGCTCCGGCAACGAATTCTAGCGGCGGGTGATGGAAACTACGTGTGATTCGCATTTTGCGAATATTTTTTCTCGCTCATTAGATTTTACACATCTCAGGCGAGTACTGGAAGACTCGTTCGCATTTTTTTTTTAAATTATTTAATGGAATCGTCGAGGTAACTAGCGGAAATGATATCGTGACGGGCATGGGGGTTTTTGTCTATGGAGTGTTTGTCTGTTCTGGAGGTGAAGTCATTTGGTTAGCAGTTGGTTAGCAAAACAAACCGCAGCTGTATGAAAGGTTGATACGCTAGAAATTAGTTTAATAGCTTGAAAGTCAATCGCAAGAAGAATCTTAAAAAAAAAATGCAATAATAATGTAGTGAGTATTGTTAAACTAACGCACTAACAAAATATCTGCAAGTAATTAGCGTTTAACTCAGTTTTAATAAAAAAATTGGTTGCTGTGCAGATAGGAAAGGGGAACTTTAAATTTGTATAAAAACGTACAAACTTATTCTATTCTTTATACGTATGTTATACAAATATCCACGTATACCCATTCAGTAATTTCGGTGTTTTTTACAAGATTTATTTTTACTGTAAGTAAAAAAAAAAATTAGACGCCTACCTAGTGTAAAATAACCAAATAATATGATTTTCTTTAAATATGGTTTTAAAATGTGATAATGATTCATTAAAGAAAATGTAAAAAATGCTGGTAAGGATGGTTCCCACGTTATTTCAATCGGCAGAAATTCATATTACAGCAATGTAATACGGTAATCAAAAGAGTGGGTAAAATAATGAGTTATCAATGTTGTTGTCCCAAAAATTGTATTTTCAAAGCTGCGACTAATAACTCCACGTAAGCCTGATATCAAGCAGGTAGTCCGAGGAACCGAACACTTTGAACCGTCTCGAGCCGAACGCGGGAGGGTCAATGAGCGGTTGCGGAAGGGGGGGTCGCAGTTTGCAAATGGCCGTGCGCCGGCACACAGATAATAATTCCCGACGGCTTCTCGATCCCCCCGGCCCGCTGACGGGGGCTGTTTGTTAGAGCGATGTTTGCTCGCCGACGCCGCGCGGCGTTGTCATGGCAGCATCCCGCCTCGCGTGTCGTCATGGTAACGCCCGGTCAATGCTCCAGCGAGACGTCTCCATCGGCGTCGACGAGGGAAATGTTTTTATTATTATTATTATTGTCTGTCAACAGGCCGCCACCCCGTCCGGAGGTTGGTTGGCTGATGATGGCACGTGACTGTTCCGAGTGCCACACCTACCGAAACACACGACTTGTAGTAACCTGTCACGACTCGGAACTGTGGCGAACTAACAACGTCTAACTTAGGAACACAATGCTAAAAACCGTGTAACTTCGAAACACACAATGCTAAAAAAAAAAAAAGTGTACGTTACAAACACGAGAGCTAAAAACATGTAACTTAGGAACACACAATGCTGAAAAAACGTGTAACTTAAGAAACACACAATGCTGAAAAAAAAGTGTAACTTAAGGAACACACAATGCTGAAAAAAAAAACGTGTAACTTAGGAACACACAATGCTAAAACAAGTTGTATCCTAGAAACACGCATTGCTAAAACAAGTTGTATGCTAGGAACATGCAGTGCTAAAACAAGTTGTATCCTAGAAAGACGCAGTGGTAAAACAAGTTGTATCTTAGAAAGACGCAGTGGTAAAACAAGTTGTACCTATCCTAGAAAGACGCAGTGCTAAAACAAGTTGTATCCTAGAAAGACGCAGTGCTAAAACAAGTTGTATCCTAGAAAGACGCAATGCTAAAACAAATTGTATCCTAGAAAGACGCAGTGCTAAAACAAGTTGTATCCTAGAAAGACGCAGTGCTAAAACAAGTTGTATCCTAGAAACATGCAGTGCTAAAACAATAAAGTAACTTAAAATTTTGGACGAGAGTGAATAAGTAGGTCGTTAATAAATGCTGGACTTGCTTTCGAGACTGGACGCGTGTTAGAATTCTGTTTTCGATTATCTCCGGAAAATCGCTCCAGGCAAGTTATGACCATTAGGTTCCTTTCTATAGTCCATTGCCGATTCTTTCTCCAGTGTTTTTTTTATCCCCCTCCAATATTATGTGACCGTCTAATAGCCTTGTTTATGAAAATAAATTATATATACTTACTAATCAACGTAAACAGCAAACATCTAGCCGACAGGGCATTTGGACTCAACCAAATATTTTGCGTTGGCACCTAAAAATTGTGAAGCTTATTCATCAAATGAACCTTTACTGCCAGCAAGTTTAGTGACAATTAACAAATGCATGCTCTACTTTGTAATGAGGTATAAAGGCACACGGTTATAATAGCTAAAAAAAATGTTTCTGGACGTTTTGTAGCCTTTTTTTTATGGACGCGAAAAGAAAGCTGAAATGCGAGGTTTGGGCGTAGCTGCGTTTTGGCAACAACAGGCATACCTTCCTCATTTGCGAACGGCGTGGAAGTGCGCTATTTGTCTCCATTACGCGAGCACCCGCAGCCTTCCCCCCCCCCCCCCGTCCAAGTATTGACAGCGCAGATCAGCGCGGTGATAGTCATGACGCCAGGTCAATGGAAATTGATGATCAAATACCGCCGCATCGGGTCTACCGCGTCGTGATATGCTTGCTGCTGCATCTGGCTCTATTCTGTTCACCGCTGGCTATACCACGGGGACGCACCACAACGCCGAATTATCACAACGCCGAAATGCCAAATTGACCACAACGGCGACAGCTAGAAAACTGCTGTGTACCACAACGCCGAAATACACTAACGCCGAAAAATGTCATTGCAGGACTGCCACAAAGGTTAGGTTAGACTAGACTAGGTTAGATTAGTCTAGGTTAGATTAGACTAGGTTAGATTAGACTAGGTTAGATTAGACTAGGTTAGGTTAGACTAGGTTAGGTTAGACTAGGTTAGGTTAGACTAGGTTAGGTTAAGTTACGTTAGGTTATATTACGCTAGGTTAGGTTAGGTTTGATTGTGGTATTTCGGCGTTAAGGTACATTTAAGAAACACTCAAATTCATTCAGTTGTTATTTCGGCGTTGTGGTACACAGCAGTTTTCTAGCTGTCGGCGTTGTGGTCAATTTTGACATTCGGCGTTATGGTATTTCTTCGTTGTGGTAACCACCCCTTTACCAGCTGTGTCTTGGGGGACTGCTTCTTCCAACGTGGCGTGGATTCTCCGAATCAGTACTGTTTGAAGGCATTGACATTAACCACGTTCATATTAACTCCTTTTCTTGTCTGTCTTGTCTGTCTTTTGGGTAAAAATTTTGCAAACCGCTTTTTAAAATAACTTCCCGATGAGCTAGAGACTTGGAACTTTAAACATAGCTCAGAACCGGATGACAAATGCACACACAAGACTAAAAAGAGTAGAAAATAATTTTATTTAAATAAAAACAAATGAACATACCACGTTTATAAAACGGACGAAAAAAGCATAAAATAATTTCTGCTAGCCCCATACAGATTTTCTTGAAATTTTGTGATTTTTTTTTTTAGTACCTATTAAAATACGCGTAACATTTGAAACGAAAAACGTGGGGCGCATCTCGTAGATAACAGTAAGAAATGTAGGGCGTAACTGTAGTTGAGAAAACTCTCACAGCAGTTCATGACATTTGCGGTACAATCAAATTGTTAGTAACTTAGGTGAACTATTCATGCATCAAATATCTATAATTCTATTGCATGCGCCCCACGTTTTTCCCTTTATATCTTAAAAGTATTTGCATAAGCGTACAAATTTCACAATCACAAATTTTCAGGACAATCTGTATGGGGTTAGGAATCTGTTTGGGGTTATAGATCTTTATGGGGCCAGGAAAAAAAATTATACTGTTTAGTCCGTTTAGAAAACACGGCACATTAATTTTTATAATTTAAATAATTATGTCTCTGGTGACAACTTCCTACCATTTGACGTGTATTTTCCGAGTTGACACTGTTTGAAGTTTGAATTGTTGGTTTTACCATATTTTTTTTTTGTTTCTGGGTGACTTCTGCTTATCTGTTTGGCAAGTATGGGTATCATTTTGGCCTAAGTACATTCACGTACTACACATTTTAATATAATTCCTTTGAAGTTATTGAAAAGTTCAGGAAAATATTTACTTCAGAAGCTTCTCGATATTACAAAATCATTCAAAATAAAACTTATGTTCATTTTGTTTAATTGATTTAAGTTAATGTTTGGCTTTTTTTTTCGTAAACGTATTTTTTTATATGGTTAAGTAAGTGGTATTGCGGGGGGGGGGGGGGGAAATTTTTTTCATGTACTTGTTCATTGCTGGTTACTGAGGTTGGCATAGAAAACTCTTTAGAACGGACAACAAAGATAAAATGCATAAAAACACGGAGAACAAGCCAATCTCAGCAGGTGTGAAATTTTATTGTCCCAAGACAGCACAGATAATTCCGTGGAAGGAAAATTGCAGCACAGCAGGCTGACGGCGATGAGACAGCAGCAACAAGAACAGTGAATACAATACAAGAACAAGCACCTGACCACACATCGTCACGGACGAACACAATATAGGCTTTGAATGACAAAACTATTGTGTGTGACGTTTTCGCCAAATCACATCTGATCCCGTCATCAGGCGCAAACAGACTTGATTCAAATAACTTAGGGGAGAATTTCTTTTTTCCTTGGTGGCTGTTTATAAAACTTAATTATTATTAACATTTTTATAAATCCTCGAAAATCGATTTTGTAAAAAAAAAATTCAGACACGATGATAATGTTGGCTTAAAAATGGCAAGTCATTTCAAAACCCAGATAAACGTGCATTGCTCTCCGTTATGGAAAATTTGGTGTCGAAATTATATAAATATAAATATATGTATTTTTTTTTTCTGTCGCTTCGCGTCCGTCGCACTGTTGTGATTCCAGCGTGAGCGATCGGAAATCCTGTCGATGTCGCTTTGCGCGGCTCGGCGCGGCGGAAGATGCGAGATTATTCGACGCGACGACAGGACGGGCGGACTAGCTTCTGTGGGGCCGACTGCTGTTGGTGGTGGGGGGGGGGGGGGGAGGTCCTGGCTCCAGCTTCACTCGGAGAAGTTCTGCGGCTCCCCTTGATTGGACGCGAGACGGTGGGGTGATACGTGTGGGGAGGGGGGGATGGCAGGATTTCATTAGGATTCCCCTCCTTTCCCCTCTTTCGCCCCCCCCCCCCCCCACACACACGCCTGTTGTCACTACCTCGCCAGATCCTCGCTGAGGGGATGCGTAGGGAGGGGAGTAAATTAGATCATAACGCCGGCGTAGCCCCCGGGAAACGAATGTCGAAGCAGGACCAGGTGCTGAGGGGGAGAGTGACAGACCCTAAACTTACCCCCCCCCCCCCCCAATCCTCCTGCCAGCGTGTCTGCACACAGCGCAGCTGCTAGCAACGTTCCTCGGAAGCGCTACGACCCTGGCAGGTGGGCCCCGGGGGTCGTGTGCTACCCAGCGACCACGCATCTGAGAGACTGGACCCCCATCGCACATACAGCTATCGACTACACTGCCATCTATGAATCTAGAAATGAAGTAACGTGATCGAAAAGTGCGTGACAATGGAATACATTGTAGAAATCGACTGTGAATGGTATTTTTAGAGGCTCGAACGGAGGCACTGCATAAATATCATTCTCGCATGGTAGAATATTATTAATAATACCTTATCCATGCCTCAAGACTTGTTTCGTACGAGGATGCTCGATACGTTTTTTTCTTTTTTTTCCTAACCTAAGTTAAAACTAAGTGTGTAAGGGAGGGGTCTAGGTAGGGAAGACTCTTAAGTGCGTCTCAGGGCAAGCCCTATACGCTCTAAACATGCGGGTTTTTAACCATGCTGAGAAGGTCACGTGCATCATGTGCTAGGAGGGGATTGGCCAGCCATGGCAGACGTTGTTTTCGCCATGACTAACTCCCCTCACTCTTAATTCTAGACTAAAACTAGATAAGTTGGGCCCAGGTAAAACCTCCATAGACAGCAATGTCAGAACGCTGAAAGGTATTTTTTTTTTTCATTTTAAAAACAGTTCTTTTACACTATGGACTATATACCTGATTATTTCATTTTCTGCAGTTGTTGTAGAAGCGATCAGATGGAAAACACACCGTAAAAAAAACGTTAAACAAACATTAAATAATAATTTGTTTTGTTACTATTTATTATTTAATTCTATCATAAACATTTCAGTTAATAATTAATTATAAGTTCTAACACTCTCTATGAATGTACAAAATAACTAGTTATACTAGCGCTATCTATCGTGTTGATTTTGAACACTACTTGGATACATAACGGGCTATTTGAGTTGCCACCCGCTGGTGATACCCACAGCATGAGGGTGGTTTTCATCTTCGGGATCGCTTCAGCGCTAATAAACATCATACAATAGAACGGTAAAAATAAGTCTTTTGAGAATATATTCAGAAATTTTAATCAATGAAACCTATTCCTGTAAACTTAACCATGATAAATCTTTTTGCTAAACGGCTAAAGCGTGGCTAAACTCTAGATAGAACGATATCACTGTCCCCTTAAACCACCCAGCGGACGAAAATAATCATAAATTTTATTTCCAAGTATGTAGTTTCCTGTTTTTTTTCTTCCTGGGATCAAAATAACGGATGTATCTTGCGTATGCTGATATAAAAAGCAATAACGTTCAGACCCTAGAAACTTTATTTTATGTTAGGCATAAAATTTTTATGGATTATACCTTGACAATAAAAGTGAGTGAAAAGTCTCTCATCTTTTATCCCAACAAGCAGTGGTCCAATTTCAGCTAATGCATGTCAGGTGATTGAAGTGGATCAGACACCACTTAGGCGTGCGATATCTAAAACTAAATATTTCAAAGAGAACGTTAAATATAATTCACACATGTGTATGTCGCTGTCAGCCAACGAGATTTAGTGTCTGGAATTTTGCATATGTTTATTTGCAGTTTAAAGAATACAATAGAGATAACTAAGAGAACTGCTGTTAACTGAATGTCCTGACACGCCGAGAAACTTACGCAGAGAGTGACATTGCATTGAGAGTCAAGAAGATTTGATGCGGTGTATGGCCATTTGCACCACGCTGCGTTCCGATCTAAAACACAGCGATCTTAGCCCAAGAAGATTAATCTAAAAATCAGACCTCCAAACTTTGCGCCAAAACATTTTAGGACCACGCATAGTCTGCGCTCACACGAACGTTGAAGTGTTTGCAACGCCATTGTAAAAAAAAAAAAAAAAAAGAGCCTTAATCATACTTGTACTATTTAATATATGAAACTTTATAAATAAAATACTCGATTGAATTAAAACAACCTTAATAAAGTCCGTACAGATTCCGAGCATGTCTGCTCATGGAGATACTAGTCTATGGAGTGGGTGTCTTTTCTGAGGTTGAAGTAATTGGATAGCAAAACAAATGGTAGCTGTATACAATGGTATGGTGTGCTATAAATTTGTTTGATAGCTTTAAAATAACTCTCTGGGAATAATCGTAAAGATGCCATCATGTAGTGAACAATGCCGAACAAATTTAATTGCCAACACGTCTGCAATAAATTGGCGTTAAACTTCACCATGACCAAAAATTGTTTTGCTGCGCAGATAGGAAAGGGGGGACGAGGGGTCGTTCTCATTTTTGACTTTCAAGTATTTACGCGGCAAAGATTGTACTCATCAACTCCCTTGCTTCTCAACCTTCAATGTGTTTGCTGGTGCTGTGTTGGATCACACATCATCGTTATATTGTGAAGGCAACATGTTCCCGTTCGGCGACAGAAAATCAGGTCGAAGCCCGGATCGGATCAGCGCGATGAAGCGAGATCCCGGCCGGAATACCTGCTGGCCACTTCGGACAGTGTGACTCTTGGTGCGGGGTCGCGGGGGAGGGGGTGTTGTGTCTCGCCGAGTGTGTTCAGGGGCGAACAACCAGGTGGCGCGCGGGGCGGAAGTGTCGTCTTGACGCGCGACCGGAAGTTAACCGGTCCTGGATCCTGCTCTTCAGGCGCCCCATTGGCATGGTATACTCCGTCCACCTCGTAGCGTGGACAGCTGCAGTGACGTCGCAGATTACTAATGCAATGCGGCAACCGCGCCTGCCTTCCCCGCCAAACAACAATCTTTACTCGTGACATTTGCGAACAAAATTGTTTGCGGGGAAGGGATGTACATATACAGTACCCGTCACACGTTCAGGACCATTACGCAATTTCCTACGAAACGTTTCTGCCCTTGAAAATTTGGTGCGATCTTTTGTAATACGTTTTTCCACCGTTGTTTTCGTCATTTTATCATGTTGAAAAATATCTACACGATAGATTTTTTTTTTTTTTTGGTTTCATAGTGTTACATATATAATCACCTCTTGGTATGTAATTTAAAGAAAAATTAAAACAAGATGGAAAGAAATGACCCACAGTTATTTTTAACAATTCTGAATTTAACTTTTGAATGAAATTGAACTGAATTTTCCCTAACTGAAAATATTGTATTTTAATACAAACGAAACCAGTTAGATGAACTTTTCAGTTGAATTTACGCTAAATGCATTTTAAATTTATTTTTAAATTTTTTAAAGGTACATATTGGTAAATTACCGTAATGCAAATCACTAAGCTACCAGATAATTTAACGTGTCTATATATTTTTCAACATAATAAAATGTACCTACTATTTACTTTTCTAAAACCTGTGAATTTTCATATCTTGTAAACAAATAAACCGATTTCAATAACTTTCACTAACATTTTTTTTTTAATGAAAACAACTATGGAAAAAATGTATTACGAGAGATTTTACCTAATGTTTAAGATTGGAGCGGCGAGGATGGATCAGTTGATAAGGTTCAGAAAATCGGGGTTCTGCAAAATAAATAGCAGAACGAGACTGAAACTAAGATCAGTTTTAGAGTCCAACCTGCCAGCGAAATGAGTAAATTCCCGGGCCATACATATCTCTTCCCGTTCTGCATAAACTACGTCGTCTTACGATGCGACTTGATTCACTTTTACTGTTATCTTACTTCTATAATTATTATTCTTGTCCCGCGTACCGAATAATACATACAGGCAAATTCTCAGGATGGATGGTTCCAAACAGCAGGCCCGCATCCATTTCAAGTATTAAAGAAAAAGTTTACAAGTTGTGATGTTGCACGAATTTTTCATCTTGTTTGATTTCAATCTTTTTCAGTGTTCCAATAGTGACGAGTAGTAGCGACAGGCCAAAATACACCCGTGGTCAGGGGGTTGACGAACACCACAAAAAAAAAAAAAAATCCTCGCATTGTGGGCTTTGTTCGTCCCTGATCAGTAGGGACACCTGTATTTCGCGAATACATTTCGCGTCTAGGTACATCGCAAAACACCGTAGTTTTTTTCTTGTAGTTATTGGCTGTGGTCGGCGAGAGGTGTTTTCCCGCACTTGACGGGGCCAATGGGAATGTGGATACCGTAGTGCTGCACGCACACGATTCGCCATTACTCTAAGAAAAAGCTACAGTGTTTTCTGACATACCTTGACACGAAATGTATTCGCGAATTACAGGTGTCCCTACTGATCAGTCCCCGAACATGACCAAAGATTTCGCCGATCGCTTGTGCAAATTCCAGCTGGGAATTAAAAATAAATAAATCAATACATTTGGCGAGTTACCCCCCCCCCTTTTTTTTTTTTTTTTCTGTTTTCACGAATTTAGAGCTTTTTAAATGTCGCAAATACTAAACTGACGTTACCAACCTTTCATTTCAGCCATGATCACCTAAACGAGGGAAAACGCAAAAGTAAGAATAATTTTTTTTTGCGATAATTTCATTTATGTAACACTTTTTTTTTAATTTTACAGCGGGAGAAAAAAAAAACATATCCAAAGACAATTCTGTCGCAGAGTATTGAGGAGCATGACTCCGGAACTGTGAATATTAAGCTGGTCACAGACGGTCCGCGGGGGTGCGGGGAACAATGCGGGACTTCGCCTTAGTGCGTAACCCTTCTGCCCCTGGGGATGGAGCCATGGGTTGACGGAGGGGGGGGGGGGAGGCGGGATCGATGGCCAGCTCCTCTGTCTGCCGGTTACCATGGCGACCGCGGCGATTCTCCCCCCTCCCCCCCCTAACAGTCATGCAGCCTGTGCGCCCCTAGCGAACCCTGGCGGCGCCAAAACACTGCGCCCTCCCCTCCCCTCTCTCTGTGTACCCATCCTTGCAGTCTCCCCTCCCCCTCCTCGTCGCCACATACACGTGCGCGACCTTTGAACTCTTGGCCCGCCCGGCGCGCGCGTGGGGCAACGAGTCTGGTCCCTTCGCCCAGCCTTGGGTAGTGGGGGGGGGGGGGGGGGATGTCCGGGGTTCGTTTCCCGTCGTCCGCTCTTCCCACGTGTCACGTCTCGGCGATCCCGTATACGGCCTGTGGTGGGGAGTAATCTCGTCAACTGCGTAACCGCGGTGCTGCCATCTGTGGCGGATGGGCCGAACCAGAAGTGCACAAAGCCGAAGGTAAACTTTGCGGTACCAACTATTTAATGAATTTCAACAAGTTGCTCAGCATTTCAGTAAAAAATTCCTTTGTCGAAAATCAGGTCCAAAGCCGGGGTTTTTAAGTAAATTTTTTTTAAATAGGGTTTTTTCCCCCGCTTTTATCGGAGCCGTTTCGGTCTGCAATTGGAATGATTTTATAGTCGACGTAGCTGCCCGTTGTAGACAAATAATTTGCCCGTCGAATTCAGACTCGCCGGTAAGCGCGGCCACTCGCAGTGCAGACGAGTGAAACGAGAAGCCCGCGCACAAAGGCATCGATTGGTTCGTTGCACCTCTTGGCCTAGGCGACGAAGGAGCCGATGGCGTCTTCGCGAGTCACACCCCTGTCGGGTGTGGCTACCCCGGGCGACAAGGAGAGCGAAGCCAGACGTGTGAGGACGTGCGTTGTGATTATATTATTTTTTGTGTGCCGGAGTACGATACGTGTCCGAAAATTAAGTGCCGTTTGGTCATTAAAAAAACTAAACTGATATTTTTTTTCTTAGTTTTAGTTTACTACATATCTACATCCTATTTTCACATAGTCGTCATTCAATTCCTAGCACTTTACGTAACACTATACCAGTTCATTTAATCGCTCTGTATAGAAGTGAAATTAAACCACTTGACAATCGTAATTTCGTACATTTTTCTGTAATTGTTGACTCACGTTTCGTTAAATCAACCAAAATGAAGCCCTTTTCGTCAAAAAAAAAAAAAAAAACTTAAGCCACCATTTATCGACTCGAGTACGGAAATTGCTTAAACTTTTTTTGGTGTTGTTTGCCGAGTGCCTGAAAGTAGGCTACACGCATTGCGTAGTCGAAGTCCGTGATGCCTATGGCTGAGGCGTACGTTCCAATCTCAGGCGGCAAACTTATGTTCAGAGGGGCTAAAGAAACTGGTGCACCATAACGAAAAGTGCTGAGAACTGAATTGCAATTATGTGGAGAAAAAAAAAGTGAATATGTGGTAAACTGAAATTTTCATTAAAAGCTTTTTTCACGAGTTTTTTTTAATGACCAAACGAGCCACACTTTATAAATACTCCTTTTACTTGGCATAACCCAAGGCTCCAACCCGAAATCTTGTTACCCGAAGTTAATTCAACTCCTAAACCACTTGGAATAACGGAAGTCTCCATTGCTTGAGTTAAATATGTGAAAAAAGTTTTTACTTACTATGTTACTTTACAGTGAACAGAAATACAACGCGTGTGTTGTGAAACATAATGCATTCCAGCTTATATGAACAGTTGGAAATCGACTAATGTGTTATTCTTTTCATAAACAGTACAAAATATTACTCCAACATAACTGTGAAAGGAGGGTACACGTTAAATTGTTTGGGGTGGGGGGAGGGGAGGTAATATAACCCATTTTCCCGCTGTTTGCTTTCAAATTCTTTCCTTTTTTTAGTGGAAATGATGGATTTTTTTAGGATTTTTTTTTTGGGGGGGGGGGGGGAAGTGATATGTCCTCATACCTCCCCCCCCCCTTTTTTTTTCTTTTGCGCACGCCTGTGTTGCATCTGTTCAAAACTGTTATCAAGATGAGTACTTGTTCTTTCAAGGCTATTCTTGACTCTTTTTTTATTATTAAATAACTCAGAAGTGTCATACAACTGTAGTCTAGTCTCGCGCTTAGATTGCAGTGACAGAGCAAATGGCGGACACTCTTGCCGGATTGATACCACTTGGCTTGTTAACGTTAAAAATATTATTTTGTATACCGTTGTTAATTATAAGTTTTCAATTATATTACATTTTACTAATTGCTGATTTTTTTTAAACCTCAAAATAGTGTTTATTGGCAGTATTATTTCAGGGTAAAAGAAAGGAACGGCCTTCACCAAAACTCTTTTAAAAAATATATAAAAAAATTATACACTTAAAAATAAATTAGCTAAGTAAACGTAAATCGCAAATAGTAAAAAAAATAATGGCTACCTGAAAATTAAATGGCCGAAAGTATTAAAAATTTAATATATAAATTTATTTTATATATGTATTAAATTTTTAATTCCAAGACTAATTTTGAATAGGCTTGATTATATTATTTTAAAATTTTATTTTCAGCTTTTTAATACTTTCGGCCATTTTATTTTAAGGTAGGCATATATATTATTTTACTATTTGCGCTTTACATTTACTTAGCTAATTTATTTTTGAGTGTATACATTTTTTGTCACATATTTTTGATCTTTATATATATACTATATATGTATATATATTTATGTATTTAAGAAGGCAGACCAACTGAAGTATTTAAATTGTCCTTGGGGAAATAGCACAATGGCAGAATGGCATTAGAGAGCCGCGGAGTGCCGTCCAAATATGAGACACCTTGTAGCGTGTGCTGAGGCCCGGGGCTCGCTGTGGTTGCAGATGTGAAGCCCGGCGGCGTGGCAGGGGCCGGCAGTAGCGACGCCATGGAGGCGGAGCAGCACCACGGCGGCGGCGGCGGCGGCGGCGGCGGGGGCGGCGCGGACGAGGGCTACCTGCTGGTGCGCGTGCACGTGCCCGAGCTGAACGTGCAGAAGTGCCTGCAGTTCCCGCGCGACCAGCTCGTCTGGGACGTGAAGCAGCAGTGCCTCGCGGCGCTCCCCAAGGTGCGTGCTCGCCGGCCCCTCTCCCCCTCCTCCCTCCCCCTCTGCTTCTCCCACTCCATACCCTTCTGCTCCCCCACTCCATACCCTTCTGCTCCCCCACTCCCTCCCCTTCTGCTCCCCCCACTCCCTCCCCTTCTGCTCCCCCCACTCCCTCCACTCCGCTCCCCCCACTCCCTCCCCCTCTGATTCTCCCACTCCCTCCCCCTCTGATTCTCCCACTCCCTCCCCCTCTGCTTCTCCCACTCCCACCCCTTCTGCTTATCCCACTCCCTCCCCCTCTGCTTAACCCACTCCCTCCCCCTCTGCTTCTCCCACTCCCTCCCCCTCTGCTTCTCCCACTCCCTCCCCCTCTGCTTCTCCCACTCCCTCCCCCTCTGCTTCTCCCACTCCCTCCCCCTCTGCTTCTCCCACTCCCTCCCCCTCTGCTTCTCCCACTCCCTCCCCCTCTGCTTCTCCCACTCCCTCCCCCTCTGCTTCTCCCACTCCCTCCCCCTCTGCTTCTCCCACTCTCTCCCCCTCTGCTTCTCCCACTCCCTCCCCCTATGCTTCTCCCACTCCCTCCCCCTTTACTTCTCCCACTCCCTCCCCTTCTCCCTCCTCTACTTCCTCCCCCACTCCATCCCCATCCTCCTTCCCCCCTCTAACTTCCCACCTCCACAACGTCTGCTGTCTGTGACACCCTTCGCCCATAGGTCTCGGCAAATGCACTGCAGACCAATACCGGACAGCTCTTAAGGTCTTTTTTTTCCTGTGAGAAAACAGATAACTTTTTTTTTTACTTATTAAGTTACTTAATTTCCGAAGATCAAAGCTTGTTAATACCAAGGCAGTAATTCTTACCAAAGATTATATTATATTATCTCCGTTTTAAATTGGATGAAACGGAAGAGGCCCAAATTTGGCTGGTTACCTTTTAACACGAGACCATCCATTTATTTCTTGTTCCTCGCCTGTACGTTAATTTATCTTTGGTCCCCGGAGTCAACTTAGAGGGGGGGGGGATTCTAAGTTATTTTTTTTTAATTTTCTCTTAATTACTATTAATTAAGGGCTGTTTCTGCAAATTTAACACCAAACCGCTCTTGCATTTGTTGTTCTGCCACAAATATTTTTTCAGTGTTATGTAATGGGTGTAAAAAAGCGCGCAAGTGTTACAATGTGCCCAACTTTATGTAACAATTGTATTACACTTAATTAAAATCTCTTGAAAATATTTGTGACAGAACAACAAATGTGTTAATTATTAGACATATTCCTCAAATAATAGTAATGACGAGAAAATTGTTTGGTTTGGTGAAGGGGGGGGGGGAAATAAACACGGTGTGTGAGACCTCACCTTACTTTATACTCATATATGCACCTAAAATCATCTATAGCCATCTTTATATCCTTATTTAACTCATATATTTTGAAATATATACACACTCAAGTTCATATGGAGATGTGAGGTAAGTTAGTGACTAACGAGTGCTGGACAAATGCCAGGGCCAGGCAAGTAGGGTATTT
This sequence comes from Bacillus rossius redtenbacheri, assembly GCF_032445375.1. Classification (NCBI taxonomy): domain Eukaryota; kingdom Metazoa; phylum Arthropoda; class Insecta; order Phasmatodea; family Bacillidae; genus Bacillus; species Bacillus rossius. The sequence continues at coordinate 48,383,842 of NC_086336.1, read as the reverse complement.
ACTGCTGTGTATACGTACTACATTTACCAAAACTCGTTTTTTACTCGATTTTTCTTTTATTATTTATTTTTTGACTTAATTTATGATTTTTCTCCATTCACACATTACATTTTACCTCCATATCCACCCATCACCCTCCTTTAGTTATTTCTGTCTCCCAAGCTCAACAAGCACCATAGAGGGTTTTTTTTTCTGTCATTGGAAATAAATTCAACAGTTATATGAAACACCAGCCTGGATTACCTCTATAAACGCTGTTAATACACTTGAGAATTAAAGCAAAGCTAAAATAAACTTAATGTTCTCTTTTTTTTTTAACTAGTAAATGAAACTGTCAGACAATTTGCACACGAGTGACTAAGTTTTTTATATTTTATTATATTTTTTTTTGTGTGTAAAATATTCCATTTCGACAAACAAATTTTCTAACTTCTGTGATATGGCTATTGATATTTTGAATCTAGAGTTTTAATAAATTTGCCGTTGGAAGAATTTCGAGGACACGTTTTCGTTATGAAACACGGCATGTGTAATGGAACGAGCTTAGCCGGCTTCAGTGGCGGATCCAGGATTTTGGTTTGGGAGGGGCTTGACCCAGCTGAGGCTAGGCTTTATCAAGGCAAACACTAAAACAATAGTGGACCCAGATGCTTTTGGAGGGGGCTTGAGCCCCTTAGCCCCCCCTCTGGATCCGCTACTGGCCGGCTGGGACATCCACGTCGTGTCCATTGCTATCTAACACAGGGTAAGCACAGCATCAAGTATAGCACGTGATGTGACACATCCCGAGCCCTGTTGTACGTCACAGATTTATCGCGAGCGTACACAGGGGGTAGAGGGGTTTCATGAGCACTAATATAGCAGGAAAGCCTTTTGCTGGTTACACTGTAGCGATACTAAACCTCAATGACGGACGAACAAAAAAAAAGATTAACATGCAAACACACAGAGAACAAGCGAAAATAGGCCGATGGTAAAAGTTATATGTATATATATGTGTGTGTATATATATCCCGTGGAAGATTTTAGTCAGAAAAAAATATTATTACACAAGACTGACACAGCGGACTAGATCTTCTCCCATCCTCAGGCACAAACAGGCTGAATTTTCTGTGCTGCCTATTGGTTTTTAACGTTTGATATCGGCCGAAATTGGCTTTTGTTTTCTGCGTGTTTGCGTGTTTACATATTCGTTATTGAGGTTCCTTAAGACTAACGGTGTAGCCGGTAACCGGCAGTTGCAGGCGTTGCGAAATGACCAGAGGCTGGTTGAAATGTCACACCACTGTTTATTACGACGGGGCCAAGCACAAGTGTCGGTGAGGAAGGAGGGTTGGGGGTTAGTCAGCGCTTGTCGCCGTCCTTGCCCTTGGCGACGACGGCGAGGTAGCAGAAGACGCCGCAGCGAGGCACCGGCTGGGCCGCCAGGAAGGCCCCGCCGTCGGGCGACCTGTCGTGCACCAGGGGCCGCTGCTCGCCTCGGGCCGAGTCCACGGCCTCCCACCACGGCCTGTCCTCCTCCTTCCCCGGCGCCTTCTGCTCCTTCTCCTCCCCGGAGCTGTCGTCGCTCGACTGCAAGCACGAGGAGGAGCTCGGACCCACTCCCTCTAATGGGCCGAGTCCACGGCCTCCCACCACGGCCTGTCCTCCTCCTTCCCCGGCGCCTCCTACTCCTTCTCCTCCCCGGAGCTGTCGTCGCTCGACTGCAAGCACGAGGAGGAGCTCGGACGCACTCCCTCGCGACCCCTCGTCGCTCGACTGCAAGCACGAGGGGGAGCTCGGACCCCACTCCCTCGAGACCCCTCGTCGCTCGACTGCAAGCACGAGGAGGAGCTTGGACCCCACTCCCTCGCGACCCCTCGTCGCTCGACTGCAAGCACGAGGAGGAGCTCGGACCCACTCCCTCTAATGGGCCGAGTCCACGGCCTCCCACCACGGCCTGTCCTCCTCCTTCCCCGGCGCCTCCTACTCCTTCTCCTCCCCGGAGCTCTCGTCGCTCGACTGCAAGCACGAGGAGGAGCTCGGACCCACTCCCTCTAATGGGCCGAGTCCACGGCCTCCCACCACGGCCTGTCCTCCTCCTTCCCCGGCGCCTCCTACTCCTTCTCCTCCCCGGAGCTCTCGTCGCTCGACTGCAAGCACGAGGAGGAGCTCGGACCCACTCCCTCGAGACCCCCTGCCCCCGCGACCAGCACGAGTCACGTTCTTTAAATTATTCAGGCATTGGGGAATTTTGATTTAATGAAGTTTTTGTTTTTTGGGGACATAACGCCATTGCAGTTTTGCACTTGTCACGGGAAACATTCCGAAAAAATAAAAAATAAAAATATGAAGATAAAAAAATCACAGAAAACAAGACTGAATATCAGCTCATGTCGGACAAACGAAACAAACGATGAAACTAAACAAGTATTATGTCGTCGTTGTGGTGTCCGACATCAGCTGATTCAGTCTTGTTTTCTGTGAATTTTTTATTTTCATATTTTGATTTTCGGAATTTTTACCATGAAAAACAGTGCAAAACTGCAATGACGTATGTCCAAAAAAACTGCATTAAATCGACACAAGTCACCTCTGTATACGGTGCTCGTGTGTCGCGCGCTGCCCGTATTCCGATCTGTGTGCATGCAATAAGCAGGGAACTTTAACATACACAGAGATTTTTCCATAAAACATAGTTTATCGACCCAGTTTCACAGTCACGATGGGACTTCCCAATTCCAGCGAATGGTCTTTAGTCCAACACAATAATTTTGCCGGATAAATCGAACGCCAGTACAGTTCTTGCGGGACTACCAGCTGTCATGAAAATGTGTAATAGTAAATGTAAACCTGCCACATCGTATTTTTTTTTTTTGCAAATGGAACAGAAATATACATGATAACTGTATCACTTAAAAAAAAAAGGTGTTCGCAGTACAATTGGGTTCGGATTCCTGACCCGGGCACATTCGTGCTTTGTTGTCCCAGTACCGCCAATAGTTAAGTTATTTGTAAACCGTTCCCTGAATAGCTCTCCGGTATTAATGGCGCACATTAAATGAGCATAATAAAACAAAAATAAAAGTCTAATTATGGAACATTCTATTATATTTTCCATGGTATGAAAAATTCATGCTTGAATGAAATATCAATTAAAACATAAAATTATGAGCCAATTTTCGTAAGAAATACTCAGTATTATTCCCCCCCCCCCAAAAAAAAACGTATTTTCATTTATGCAGAAATAACCATACCATACCCATGTGATGTACAAAGCTGCAATATTTTTCTTGTATTACAAACAATTTCATGGCAACTGGTTTCAAAAGGATTCTTTAAAAAAAAGTACAAAAATGAAGGAAACAGGAAACACTGAACTGAAATGAGAACTGACAGTAACGGTAAACTCTGGGCGAGCTGCAAACACTGGCAGCGCAGTGGTGCGACCTGGCGGCCGAGGCAACAGCCGGAATTCACCCGGCAGTGAATATGGACGCAGGCTGCTCGACTGGTGGCGAATCGCAGAACTCGCCAAACCGGGGAATGTCGGATATAGCGACCTTTAAACTGTGTGTTTGCAACGCGCACACAGTGATGCCCCAACTGAAATGAACTGAACTTTGGATCGGTGATTACACCTCGCACAGACTCGTTCTGGGTTGCTACAGCAATTATAAAATAAAAATTCTGTGCGCAACTTGTAGAGCTAATGGGCGGCATCTAATCGCACGTGTCTCTTCGCGGGCCACCGTGGCTCGACGCCCGGATCCGGGAGAGTCATGCCACGGGGCACGCGACTACTTTGCGACAGCAGTGCGGGTTTGCGGAGATCTCGAGGTGGACACGAGCCGAGCGAGGAAAATAACCGAGTGACGACTCGCCCGGGGCAGAGCTCGCGCCGAGTGTAAACGACTTCTTTTTCTACAGCGTAACATCTTTGGCTCACGTCGGAGCGATTTCGCGAACGGAACGGAAAAATGTGTGACCACGGTGATGCCATCTGTGGCATGTGGCGCGAACCAAAACTTCATACCGAGGGAAACTTCATAGTATTAGCGGTTTTACAATATGGGCAATAATTTTAATAAAATTTTCTTGTCGGAAGTCAGGTCCAAAACCAAAAAGGTTTTTAATTAATAAAAACAAAACTATATATTTTTTTAACAAATTGAAGCATGAGGGCCGCTAGAACGTAGGTACGACCCACACAATCAAGGTCTATCGCGGAAAAAAAAATCTGTTCGCCCACCAGACTGCATGCTAGCGGCCGCCTGTAAGGGAAGAGGCATCGCCCGGTTCGGGGAACAGGCAACGGGCCCCTGGACTAGAAGTTAAGGGCGGGGGGCGGAGCGACTGACCAGCTGGTGCAAGCAGGCCTCGAGCGGGCCCGACGGCGGCACCTCGGTGAAGGGGGGCCGCAGCGCCGCGTCGTTGAGGTTCCTCGCGAGGCGGTACATGAGCTCATTGCGCACCGCCATCTGCCGCCGGGAGCGGCGGTACCGCCGCAGCCTCTCCAGCCAGCGCCGCACCAGCTGCCGGTCTGCAGCCACACAGCCCAGGACTTTCGGAACCAGGTTTTTTTTATGTGAACACATCTTTAAAATTGCTTCCATAGTGGGATGCAATTAAAAAAAAACGAATGGTAATGTCACAATCGGTAAACCACGCTCTGCTATCATTTTGTTACAATAACAAAATCGGGGGATACTGTTTGGTGATGATTACACCACCAGATAGCTAAAGTATCAAAGAATTTGTTACACTAAGTGAGGACTGTGACGCATCGTCGCGCGGTGGAGGGGGAAGCACCGCCATTTTGAGGTCATTTTTGCTGTGTTTAGAAATTTCCATTTTATATAACATTTGACTCTGAGAAGCTACGACATTCGTTTGAGTTTCAGTCGTCAGCTCTCGTCAAAATCTATCGATTGCATATAAAAATTATTAGTGTAAGTTAGTTACAGTGAATATATATGGTGTTAAAATAAAAAAAATAATATTACCTGTTACGTACACGTATTCACGTACAACACACGGCCGTGTCCATGACACAGCCACCCCCCCCCCTTTTTTTTTTTAAATAATGATGCAGCATTCGGTGATTAAAAGTAGTAACAGTTAGATTTGAACGATCAAACAAAAGAAAAAAAAACATTTGAGTAACAATTATTTTATTTAAAAAAAAAGTATTTACTTTTATGCAAATTACTTTACTCTCAGCCTTACTCTAAATCTTTAACTTTGGAATAAGAAAAAATTAACACAAATAATTGTTTTAACATATGCAAATTCACGGAATTATCAACTTAAAATAACATTTCTTCTTTTCATAACAAACTCAAAAGAAAAATAATATCGTTATTCAAAGAGTTTGGGCGCAGTACTAGCATATTACAGTACTAGCACGCGCACAGAGAGAGAGAGACACACACACACACAGACACACTAAAAAATGATATTGTGACATTATAATCAATACGCCACTCCGTTAATACACAATTCCATAAATCTTGGACTAAGAATGTTCGTAAATATCCTTTTTTGTTTATGTTATTATGTTTAGGAAATTTATATGTTTTCCTGACATTTAAGACTTAATTTTTGAAGTTGGCATTTCTTAACAGTGGAGGGTTTTTAGTGTCCATATTCCGCCTATAGAATTAAGCCCCCTTGGCGCCAGTTGAAGGACGATACCGCGCTGGAAGCACCAGCGTGAGTCGCAGTTGCCAACACGAATGGCTCGCCCCTCGGCACGCCGGGGATTAGGAGTGGCGGGAGTTGAACAAGCTGTCAATGTCGCCTCGCTCACCCATGGCGGACTGGAGGTACGTCACCATGTGGTTGGCCAGGACCATGTTGTAGTTGAAGTCGTTATCCAGCTCTTGGGCGTCGGACGTCATGGTCCGCGGATCACTCTCTCTCAGCAGCCGACTGCACGGGCTGCCCTGAAATAAGGATGACGGGAGACTTCCATGATTTCGTTATCAGCGTTCAAGCACTGTACTGAGGCCTGCGTCGCATTGAAGTCGGGCGTGAGTTGTGAGGTGAGGTGACTCGCTGCGAGTTTCTCTGAAACGCAGAAATTAATACAACGGCGAGTGTTCGCACGGAGGGTGAAGTGACTATAACAGGAGCCCGATAATGAAGTGATACCTTAGCCAATTTTCTAACTCGGTTTTCTTGAAACTGAAAAGTGATATTTTATTAGTGTTAACCTTTACTTTTTGCATTACTTTAGTTTTTTTTTTGTATTTTAATTTTTTTTTTTCAAATTTTATATATTTTTTTTATATTTTGTTAATTTGTAGGAAATTCAGCTGGTTTTTATACAGTTTCAGTTGGTCTCTGACGAAATTTACCCTACTGCATCTATTGACTCCCTGATGAAACCAATGCAGTTCAGAAAACTGTGCACGGTAATAGTTCTTATATTTTGCATTAGAAAAATTATCCGTGGGTCTTGCTTTTCTTTAAATATCTTATTTTCGGAAAGTTTTCATGACATATGATTGTATATTGTATAATTTTTAAAATATACCTTCGTTAAATCATAGATCACTTATTAAAGGATTTTAAAAGACCTTAACAGTATTATTATATCAGCCAGTTAACTTCAGACAATCCATTAGATAATGTGGAATGTTTTAACCAATCAAAATGTTGAAATTGAAAATGTTAAAATATAGAAAATGGTTATGGCCTAAAAACGGTTGAAACAAAGATCTTATGCTCCTATCACTGATCCCCCTTACGCATTGCTACCACAGCTCTGGATAAATTTATCCACTTTTTTTAGTTAAGACAGCTAAATATTTTCCCATCATTTCTGAAATAAATACTGGTGAATTGTTCAGCCTAGTTTTTTGACAAAAAGAAGCACTTTACTATATTTAATTCAAATAATTTGTTTGCAACGACCGCTTGATGCATCACACGAATCTCCCAGGAAAGTTCTTTCTTTCGTGGGATAGACCATAGCTTAAGTAACAGGAACTTAAAACTGCGCCTGCTGAACTGTTTGCGACCTACGGCAAAGATGGATCCTGTCTCGTGTTAGAGGTATTGGGGAGAGGGTAAAGACTTATTTGCGTAGTCTGTGTACGTATGTACGTTACCTGTTATATTTCATGAATTGATCCGGTTGTTGAATAATTCATTATTAAAAAATGAATTTCAGCAAAATTAACACATACCGTACAACTTAATTGGCCTCTCCATAAAAATTGAAAGAGATCTGACTTTTTTTCAAATAAGCACTCGGAAAATTGTAGTTCCATAGTAAATATAACCCATGTGCTTGGTTTGCGTTTGAAAAGTTACGTTTTCGGCTTCACTTGAGAACTTAAAGAAGCTTTTATAACAGGCGTGTTTTAAATGTTTTAATACCATTTTTTTGGACATTCACCAATGCAATTTTGTCCTGTTTGTCATGGAAAAAACCCTCAAGAATGCAAAATAGGAAATGAAAACAAAAACATCTGTTTGACATCAGCTGATTTACGCTTTTTTTCTGTAATTGCAATCTTTAGTTTTCTAACACACACACACCTATATACACACATATAACTGAATTGGTTGTTTCAGTTTTAATGAGAGTGAAAGCTAACTAAAATGATTCAGATGCATCTGTAGTCTTGTTCGACAAAAAATAACACGCCTATGAAGGTAATAAGAAACGGAAAAAAATTATGAAGCGAAAAAAAAGTTACAAAAATGTTTTGTACATATAATGAGAAATGTAGAAACGAATGACCTGTGCAAATTAAAAAAGAAAGCCTATTTATTCAGTTCAACAACTCTTATACCGAGACTATGTTTTACTATGTGGCTATAGTCCCAGTTACTTTACTTTTATGTGTCATTTTAATATTAAATTTCGCAAATCTAAATAACATAATTCAAATTATTAACAGTAATAATGATTACTTACCGATTCAATTTGGAAAAAAAATACTGTTTTATGTGCAGTAGAATTTAATGTTTGTTTACTGGTTTGAATTTGTTTCATAGTAAACGAATGGAAGTAAAGAAAGCCCTCTTCATTTCTCTGTGACTTCTGGAAATGTTGCTATTAGCGCTCGGGCGGCTGTGTATTACGTTAATGACAATGAACGTAGTGGAGTAAGGGAAGATGTGTCATTAAGTGCTTAAGCCTCTTAAGTCACAGTTTTTTTATTAACACATTTTAGTAAACGGCGTGAAGCGGCGAAATTGTTCTTGTAACTAGGTTGTGTGTGAAAACCCTGTTATATACCCCGCTGGTTTTTTTTCCTCTCAATTTTGGTTAGATATACAATAAATTTGACACCAGTTGTTGATGGCGTGTTTTTGCGGGAAGGGTAGTTAGTATCTGTTCGCCACGGTACACTAACGAATCTTAACACGCGCGGAATTGTTTATTTTGGCGGCTTGAACTGATCTGTCGGGGGGGGGGGGGGGGGGGGGGGGGGGGGGGAGAACTCGAATAACTTACGAAATTCACGAACTTTCTTAGGAAATACAACCCGATAGCACACTAAGTGTTTTATTTGTTACCTGAGATGGTGATATATTAAGGAAAAATCTGGAATCCTTACACTATCGTAAAAAAAAAAAAAGAGTTTACATCACTTGTCTTATCAAGAAACATATTTTTAAAATATTCTCAACCAATTCCTATAACCCGTACATCGATGCTTGTGTGCTGAGTAGATTGGCTGTTAGTAAACGTAACTAATATCACAGTAGTGTAACCAATTGATTAGATAAAGGTTTATCTATTTAAGTAAAAATTTGCCTCACCATATACTGGACGAAACATAAGCAAATGTATAGTTTATTTTTTCCCCGTAATTCTTATTCCTATGTATAATTACTCGTTATTTCATAATGATACCTGTATGTCGTGAATTATTTATTAATTTCGTAATCTTACTGAAAAACGCAAGATTCAGCAATATGAAAACTACAGATAAATTATATGCTAACGTATAAAATATTGTTATAAAAAATAGCCAGTCATGGGGACTTTCAACAGAAGTGAAAACTTAAAACTCAAGTTTTTAAATGCAAACCCATTAGTTTTGCCCCTACCAAAAATCGCTCAACGCGGTTAAAGAAGTTTTCACTTCAAAAAGAACTTAAATCCACAAATCAACATTACCTCTCATAAACCAATAACCTGACATTTGAAGAAATTCACTACTTAAATAAATAAACATAAAGAAAAACATAACCTCACCTACTAAAAAATAGCCAATACTCGCAATATATACCTACCACACAATAACGTTAAAATTTCCTTGGAAAATAAAATAAAATACTTATAACCTTAAAAAATAGAATAAATTAAGTTTTATCCTTGAAATATAAAAAATAATGACAATTATTACGTATTAATTGAATATACTAAACACAGCGACACAACAGCGAAGAGCAGCTGACTGTATCTTTCTCGCTCGGGCACACTCGGCGGTCACGAGTTCACCCGATCAAGCCTTTCACCTCAGAGCGTGACGGATCAGCCTAACTTACTACCTACGAAAAAATGTTTGTGCGGTGCGCCAAAAGAAGTTTTCACTTCAAAAACCTTGTATTATGATTTTTTTTTTTGCATTGATGAACATGACGGTTGTATTTTTTATTTGATTTCTTATTCGTGGAAATTAATATTGTATCCAAAAGAAAATGTGGCGAATGTGAATCCAGAATCATTGTAAATATCAAGCCCTTTTAGCCATCACATATGCCCCGAAACTTTTGTTATTTTTGTTTACTCTTTTCCACGCCTTCGACGATTAACTTGTGGGATTCCAGAAACTGTGTCTACGTGAAACTGAGATGTACACTGCTGAATTGAGCATTGGTAGAGTGCTTACCTTGTTTTGATTTTGTTAGTGTTTTAATTTGGTGTGTGTTCTAATCTCAATTTTTGTGTTCTTGGTTCGGGCTGTTTCAGGTAGCGACATGGTTTCGGGTAGGTACACAAAAAAAACATTGTATGTTTGCCCCTCAGCTGTTTGTTTTTTGCTTGTGATAAAATTTTTACCCCTATTTCTGGATGTCTTAGAGCATGTTTTCGCTGCTGCTAGGCATGATTGAGCGAAGTGAAGTACCTGTTAAATCTGGCTAATGAATGTGTAGCATGATCTGGTACGAACTATAAAATAGTCTGTAGTTTCACGTGTTATTTCTGTGACTGGCATATTCGGTATGCGATGTCAGAAATGTTTCTTGCCCGCTTTAGCTCTTGCTGCTATGCGCCGTTTGGGCAAAATGGCTATAGCATACTTTATTTTTGCATTCAAAACGTATGTTCCAGCGTGTAAATCTCAAAATCTACTGATATTTGTACATAATAAAATAGTTGCATGACTTTGCGGGATGGTTTGCGTATTACCGTCGCTAATTTATGATACCTTTAGTTTATAAAAAAAATTACAGAAATGCATATTTAATGGCACATAGTTACCTTAGTTTGATTAAATTTCCAATACATGGAATACATTATTGAAAGAAAACATCTTATTCGGTATTGTGCTTGCTTTGAACATTCCTGGCTAAATGTTAAGGTAACGGTTTTCAGAGCGTGTGTTGGGGTAATATATATAACTTAAAATTTTTGCGGCATTTTTAACGGGATAGCTGTCTCTAAAAAATAATAGTTTTTCACTCAGCCAGTCAGGATTATTGGCGTTTGATTGATAACATTGTCTCGTCAAAAATTAGGTTAAGACCTTCGTCAGTTTACGTTGCACACTTTTCGTTGGATTTGGTACATGAAATTTCCCGATTTACATGTTTTTTTTTTCTTCTAACCTTTAGGATAAGGGCATTTAAAAAATCTGCTTCAAAGTATTACGATTTGTTAGTAAATGTAAAAACCGTGTAACATAGATACGCATAAATTTATCACAAATCATGTGTTCTTCGTGTAAAATAGACGTATGATAGTTATGTTGGTGCTTTTGAAATAGTGCTAGTAGGATATAAACAGGTCATATGTTGTTTTTACTTCTAGGTGGACTTTCCCTGTGATGTAGAGGAAGTAAATTGTATGTATTTTAGTGATTAGCGTAGGTATATTTTTTATGTTAGCTGATGTGAAAGGTTGGGTAGGTAGTACTAGTAGTATATGGAATTAAGTTTAAACCAAATCTTATATATCAGAAAATAATCTTTGTTTACTTGGTATTTAGTTATTTATCGAATATTGGCTTTGGTAAATATAGGCCGTTTACATTCCTCAGTTGTTACATGTGACTATTATAACTGTATTCGACCGCAATCTTTTTTCTCCCCTAAGAAATAACACACACTCAGTCGTTGTCAGAAAATAATCCTATTTTTTCAATTTTTAACGGAATTTAGTAGAATCAGTATTTACAGTTATTATTGGATTTTCTCAAAAACGTTTTTTTTTTTAAATTAGAAACAAAAATAAATCAAGCAGAGAAAACTTTAAAAGAGCCCATCAATTTTTTTTGTGTACATATGATTTTATTACCTTAAATATATTTATTTATGAGCAATTTTTTTAAGATACTAGACTCATCCAATTAAAGATCAACTACAACATTAGTTTCTTTGTGAAGACTGAAGTCAAACCTTTTCTTGTTTCTTATTATCAGAAACTCTGAAAAGCGAAATTTAATCTTTAAGTATTCTTTGAAAGAGATAATTATGCAATTAAAATTTTCAAATTGTGGTCTGGCTCAAAAACCACCCCTAACAGTGGGTAAATTTCATACATGTGTTGGTTATTCTTCACAATTTATGGCAGTTGTAATTTCTGTTGGTTTAGTTGTACATTATTAACTGTAGGTATACAAGTATTATTTTAGAAAATTATAGGGCATGTTTTAATTAGAAATCTAGGTTTTTGGTGGCGTATCCCCTTCTCGAATCCCCTCCAGAAATATGTCTGGGTTCGCGAATGCTTTGTGAGGCAACCAGAGCTGCTTGGCTGCATGGCAGCAGAGTGGCCTTCCTGCAGCATCATCGTCATTCCTCCCTTCAGCCGCCTCTTCTCTCTCTTCTCCCATTCTCCCATTCTCCTCTTCTCCTCTTCGCCGCGGAGGGCAGAGCGGAAGGGGCAACGCCCTCCGCCCCCCACCGGCACACCGCGCGACCAAAGGTTTGATCGCGCGATCCTACCTTTTTGGATCACGTTGTGCCACCTTCAGGTGAGATTTTACGGCACGTTTAAAATTTTTCATTAAGTTTTAACTTTATTAATTTGTAAAAAAAAATTTTAATTGGGATGTTTAATTTGAGGTACTTCATCTTTATTATATTTTAATTGTTTATTTATGGGGCTGAACTTCACTAGAGCATCTGCGCTAGGCGTCGGTAGCTTTGTTTCTTGTTTTTTCAGTGCGCCGCGGTCATACTTCTGCCTTGGCACCCCCCCCCCCCCCTCCCCCTGGACCGACGCCGCGCCACCTTCCCGCCTTAATACCCGCCACCGCAGTGTGCATTTTCCCGCGCTTCCTCTTACCCGTGATTCTGCAGCGTCAATTTATTTCTCCGCTCGAGTTTTTAACATCTTTCGCTTTCCGTATACGGCATTTGGTGGGAGTAATTTCGTGACTTGAACGGAAATGTTTAACCTCGTTGCTGACTTCTATGGCATAAAGCCGAAGTGAAATTTATAGTATTAACTTTTTAGTTAATTTTAACAAGGTGAGCAGTATTTTAGTAAAATTCATTCTCGAAAATCAGGTCCAGACCGGTGTTTAGTTTTTTTTTTTCTTTGCTTTTCAAGTATTTTTCGCTTCTATCAGAGCAGTTTCATTATAATAGTTCACCGCCATTTCGCTCTGCAAAATTGAATGATTCTATAGTCGACGGAGCTGTTCCGGCAGCGAACTACGTTTGATTCGCGTAAAGAAATGTAGTCGAATACACCATTTTTCGTACATTTATCAGTCTCGCGCATTATTTTTAAAGAATTTTACGTTAAATTTCGTGTCCGAGTTTTGTGGGAGAGACTCGCTCACGTTTTTTTCTACCGACTGTCTCTCTCTCACTCTCACTCTCTCCCTCTCTCTCCCTCTCCCCTATCCCTCCCTCTCCCTCTCCCCTCTCCCTCCCCCTCTACCTCTCCCCTCTCCCTCCCCCTCTCCCTTTCCCTCATCCCCCTCTCCCCCTCCCCCTCATCCCTCCCTCCCCCTCTCCCCTTCCCCCCTCTCCCCCTCCTCCTCCCTCTCCCCCATCCCTTCTGTATTAAAAACTGCAGATTTTAAACTGCTTTACGTTCTGGACTACTTTCACCCTCCAGCGGAAGGATTCGTCCGTGAACCCGCGCTCTGAATCCCGTCGAGACGCCAGAACTGTCTCTCATTACGCCGAGGCCTGTGACCTCTCTGTTTATAATGGGTGTTTCGTGCTTTCGGTGATTAATGGAACACTTTGCGTGAACACAGTATCGTCATTTAGCGTCGGGAATCTTCCCCAAAAGACTTTTATCATTCAACTTACGTAGTTTCACTGGTTCCTTGTGATCTAATGGGTTCGTGAGTAAGGGCTAACGGATTACCAGTTCAATAATACCATCTGTAATTTCCCGTGTTCCTCTCCAAATGATGTTATACCTTCATCGACTTCAATTAAAGCCCCGAATAAAAGGAAAAAAAAAAAAATTCTAGACGTTTTGTTATTTCTTAAAACATGATAATGTTAATTAAATCTTTCCACAAGTAGTTTCAAAAGGAAACTAATTAATTATAAGGTAGGATTGTAAACGCCCTCTCAACCTCTGGTTTTATGCTAGAGGTGTTTTATTTATTTCCAGTATGCCTTTTAAGTGTTGTATTAAATAATAAGTAAGTAATATTAGTAAAGGACGTTACAACGTCCCCAGACGAGTGCCCATGTACCAGTTGGCTAAAGACTCAGTCACACTGTCAAATTTTCGTCTCCAACTGTATTTGACAGTAGATTTGTTGGTAATATATTGGCAGAAAATTAACTTCCAATTTTATCAATCAAATAAAGTTTGGTCATATAACCTCAAATATGTTTTGATTCATGTCACACTATCACAGTTTATTTTTGGACTGAGCTGTCTTGATCTCGGTTTTAATCGCATTTAAAAATTTTACTAACGCGTCACAGTGCTGGATGGAGATTTTTAACTTATGATTTTTGTGCATATTTTAACTTTTTAAAACCTCTATAAATGTAATTCACATTAATACGTGTTACATAATAAAAATAATGTATTTTTTTTTTCAAGTTACAGACATCATTTGCTTTTTACATACAAAATTATTTTGAATTCTACATTTATCTTAGTATTAATTTAATTATTTAACCTGATTAACCTTTTTAACGCCCATGTGTTACACGCAATTTTAAAGATCGTTGAGACGGAAACCGACGCCATTACCGTTTTCGCTGTGCACCATTCTGATTGGCTGATTCCGTCCAACATCCAACATATTTTATAACCAGTCCTATTTGTAAAATATTTGATGGAAACTAATTCATACAACCTGTCAAACAAAAATGGCTGCTCTAGTGTTGTTTTTGGTGATTTTCATGATCCTCCAAAATTATTTTCCGTAGCATATTGGAAGGTTTTGGAAACGAAAATTTGACAGTGTGACAGGGCCTTAAAAATTACCAACTAGGAATACTTTATTTTATTCCGTTTATCTGTTTAAATCCTATTTCAGTGCGCCATGGTGGGACCGAGTTGGGGTCAAAGCGTAAATACATAAAACTTAAAACTAGCTTTAAAAATGTTGAGTTTAAGCTTACTGTGATGCAGCAGCTATACAGATATCGCATTATGTTAGAAAATTTTAACGTTCGTAATAAAAATATATATATAAGATGAAAAACAAACATTTGGAGACTTTTTTGAATACTTCTTGAAATGGGGAAGATTGGTTTTAAAACATTTTTTCGGACAAAGCCATTGGTGGCTTGTTTTCTGTGAGTTTGACTATTCATATTTTTTGCCCGTTCGCGAGATTTCTCTTCGCCTTATAGTTTAAACCAGCAATGACGTATTCCCGCAAAAAAAACTTTTGAATCCATCTTGAGATTATTTTGTACAATGGCGATCGTATTATTTCAAAAGGGCAAAAAAAAAAAATAATAACTGCCACATCTCAAACTTGATCGTGAACTAAATCTCACAGCATTTTTCTTCCGCCCCTGTTTTCGTTTGGTATTTTTGGCGAATGAAAATAAAAAGCTTGATAAGTAGTTGAACGGTGATAAGAAGCTGCTACATTTTATTTCGGAGTAGGTACACGTGACGACAGAGTGAAAACGCCCGTTCGCGTAAGGAACATTTGTCTCTCAATCCATCAGGACTTGTTGAAGAGGACGAGGAAGGAGTTTCGATGGAGGGTCCGGGGGGGTTAAAGTCGATTTTCACAGACTCGCTAAGGGATCAAACGGCCGTATCGGGTTGCAGCACAGATCACCGGCTCAGCTCCGGGACAGCAGAGAGAGATAGAGAGAGTAACTGGTGCTTGGCTTCGCGAGCAGCGAGTGACTTGGAAACACGCTTTGTCGTTTGTTGGGCCTGAAAGTTCCACACGAAGCGCAGGTGGTCTGCGTATATACAGGTTGATGCAAACTTCAGCTGCAATTTTCACCACGAAAAAAAAAAATTGAAACATCAGCCTACATATGTTACGACTTGTGGCCTAAACTGCGTCCAGAGGGCCCATAAGTTTGAGCTGAACAAGAGTTTTTTTTTTGTATTGAAAATAATAAAGATAGTATTTTAAGATGGAACACTAAGTGTCTGGATGATGTTTTAACTAAACCATGTTTTACAACCACCACAAAACTTGCTGCTATCGTGAAATAATTTAGGGCAACTACACGTCAGAAGGTGTCATCCCCACTTGTTTCAATGAAATAATTTTACTACAGCTGCAAAAAGTTCTGCGGTGGTTGTAAAGCGTTATTCACGAACTAAAAATCATCCAGACGCCTAAATTATTTTTGTCGGTCGAATTCGTACTCGCTCTGTAGGCACGGAGTCTGTGCAAGTTCGAGTGTTTTCGTGGTGCCGGTAGTGATAATTTTTTTTGTCGGTAATTAAATATACTTAATGTGCTCGAGTCGAGGTGGTAGGCAGCATGCCAAATGTATACGAGTTTGCCCTCTTCTCTCTCTTTTTATATATGTAAAATTCGCGGGTTCAATGACCTGTAGGATGAACTCCATTGTTCTGCGTACACTCGGTCAAATGTCACCCACTCATTGGCTGCTGTCTTGTGAGACATCCCAACGTAGCAGCATGTGATTCGATACAGCTTTGTTTGGGTGTTTCTCATTGGCCCAGAGTCATCCAGGTGAGTGGTGAGTCAATAGCAGAGGTAGCACAGAGGTATAGATATATAGCTATTTGAATTTTAGCCTATCGCGAAATGAATCCGCGAATATTTCCGGTCTCTATATATATATATATACCCTCCCCTCCTGACAATACTAAGTGCCCTTCTTAATAAATTGTGCTAGCCCGCTTGTTGATTGCTAAAAAAAAAAAAAATAATGGACTTGATGTACCAGGAGGCATCAGGAAGTTTTTGTACCTGCTTCCGGACTTGTTTAGGTGGAATTCACTAAATTGGCATGTAAGCCGTCTCCCGTTAAATCTGCCAAGACTCTGGAGCGTGGGTCGTAAACGTCGTGAAGGTCAAACGCAAAGCATGTTTTTTTTTTATCTTGTTTATCGCCTGCGATTGGTGAAAACTTTCTCGTGTATTCGGGAAGATTCTTGGATGTTTTGGTTTTAATTGATAATCCCAGCCATCACAACAATCGTAAACGTAAAGACTTATTGAAAATCAGAAAATCCACATTGAACTTGAATAATTTTTATTGATATTTAAAACATTTGTGAAATGAGCCCATATTTATTTTCAAAGCAACGATAAAATTCACACTCTTATCTTTATAAAATGGGTATAGATAGAGACTGGAAAAATTCGCGCTTTCGATGACCTCTAGGATAGACTCCACAACCCTCTACATACTCAGGCAAATGCCACTTGCTAATTGGCTATTGACTCGTGACACTTGTCAACTGGGACGCTTGCGATTCGATGCCTTTTTTGGTTGAAGGTTTCCCATTGGCCAAATGTCCTTCAGATAAAATTGTAAGCCAATCACGGAAGCAATATAAATGTACAGTTGTTTGGATTCTAGCACATCGTGAAATGAATCCGCGAATTTTTCCGGTCTCTATGTATAGATAGTGTATTCGTAGAGACCTGCAAAATTCGCGGATTCATTGACCTCTAGGATAGACTCCACAGTACTCGCGGAAATGACACCTGTTCATTGGCTACTGACGCGTGAGACGTCTCAACTACGCTGTCCGTAATTCGGCACTTTCTTGGTTTAGTGTTTCCCATTGGCTCACAGTTCCCCGGATAAAATGTGGGCCAATCGCAGAAGCGGTACTAAGGTATAGTTGTTTTGATGCTAGCCTATCGCGAAATGAATCCGCGAATTTTGCATGTCTCTATGTATTCGTTCGTGAATCTGGAGAGTAAGCGAGGTGCAACGAGGCGAGTCGAGTGCAGCAATCGGACGTCGCTTCTCGGTACTCGACGGTACTGTTAGGTACACGTGGCCGAGCGTGACAGGGGCCCCGGCGAGTCGACGACCCGGGCAGACGACGTTAACGCGCGGATCGTGACCGGTGATTGGTTCCCCCCCCCGGGGGGGGGGGGGGGGGTTGGGGGGAGGGGAGCACGACGAGTCGTAATCGTCGTGTGGTCATGACCGTGATCAGTCGAGCCAACTTTCCTGGAGGGGAAATACCCCGCTACAGAAAAAAAAAGGTCGTAATCGAATGAACTGAGGTGATCGACTGTATGTTAGCGGTGTGTGTGTGTGTCTTTTTTTTTTTTTTTTTTTTTACATCTTGGCTAAGGGAAGCCTACAACTCACGTAGTTTCGGTTCCCTACCACGTTCGTGCACCTTGGGATTTCTCTCAAAGAATTGAAATTAAAATAATCGAAGGGTTAGGTTAGGTTAGGTTAGGTCAGTCACAACATGCTTGTTTTCATTGGAAACTTCTGATTTAGCGGCTGAAGTGGCGTTAACACCAAAACGCAAAACTTCGGAAACCTTCGGAAATTCTTGCAGGGAACCGAAACTACGTGAGTTGTAGGCCTCCCCTTGGCTAAATGTATGCGGCATTTGGTAGAAGTGATTTCGCGATGGCGACATAGTCGCATGGAACGTAAATGTGTAACCACGGCGGATGGCGCGAAAAGAAGTTGACAAAGCCAAAGGGAAACTTAACAGAAAAATTCCTTGTAGAAAATCAGGTCCAAATCCGGGTTTTAGAATTTTTTTTTTTTCAATTTGGTTTCGCTTTTATCCGAGCCGTTTCAATATATATTTTAAAATTTCGGCCTACTAATCAAATGATTCGATAGTCGACGTAGCTGCTCCGGCAACGAATCCTAGTGGCGGGTGCGGAAACCTCGTGTGATTCGCGTGAAGAAATGTAGTAATTGAAAACCACATTTTTCATATATTTATCACCTTCGGCATCATTTTGAATAATTCTGCGTTAAATTTCCTGTCTTGAATTTCGTATTTTATGTGTGTTTGCAACGTGAGAACACATGAATGTGCTAGTCACCGTGGTTAGGTGTTGTATACCAATGGCGAGTACTGAAATACTCATTCGTATTTTCCCTGCGATTAGGTACTTGTTGATTGAGGTTTGCAAGTGTACGTTTGAATGATTGAGGTTTGCAAGTGTACGTTTGAAGTAGTATCAATTTTAAACATTGAATTATGGCACTTTTTTTTGACGTGACGTCTAATAAATCGATGAACGCCGGCTGCACGCACGAAAAAGTGTCCCGTTACGCACGTTGTCCCGTTACGCTCATTGTTCGCTTGCGCCGCATTTATCTCTCTTCCACACTATTGGAACAACCATCGATTTGACTTTTTCGAGGCACATTAAACTTGAAACACTCCCATTCGTTTCCTACTTTTCCTATCATCGTCCTATCCTTAACAGAATAACACAGATTGGAAGAAGTTAAATAGCAAACATGTATGAAAGTTATAGTTAAAATAATCTCTTTGTTAAAGTAATAAATATTTAAATTAATGAGTGCAAATAAAAGTAAATTTATCAATTAAATTGTAGATTTCATTTCACTCCTTCTTTGCATCCATACAAAATAGTAGTGATCATTCAATAAAAATGATTTTATTTTATTCACAAAAGTATGCAATCATTTCATCAATGTTTTGTTATGACGTCACGTTAAACTATCGTCTGTAAACCTACTTTACAGGCAACTTTTTTTTTTAAGGTTTTGCGAAGTGTCTAGATATTCCTCTATGAATTATCGTACGAAGGCTAGTTTTTTGAACTAGTACTTACAATAAGTTAATGGTTATGATAATTAAGTGCCTTAAAATATGATTGAATTTTAGAGTGTAATGGTTTATGATTGACAATCCCAAACCATACAGTCATATTTTTTAAGGGCATTACTTAATTCTTTATGTTAATTCTTAAGTTCTCGATCGTTAATCAGCCTTATGGCTCGGTCTCACACGCCATTTTGAATTTTATTTCTTGTTCTCGCCAACACCGTTATTTAAGGGTTATTTTTAAAATTTTAACACCATACGTAAGTTGCTTTTGTTCTCTCACATGTTTTTCAACATAATATATTCTGTACGTATTGTATAATGGGTGTAAATTCGCGCAAGTGATGATAGTTACGAAAACGCGCTACTTTTGTCGCCCAGTGTGTGGCACTCGGTGAATATCTGTTGAAAAAAAAAAGTGAAAGAACAACACATTCAAGGTGGGTGTCGTGTTTAAATTTCAGTTCAAACCCTCAACTTATAGCAATGACGAAAATTAAAAAAAAAAAAAAATGTAATATGACGTGTGAGACTGTGCGTTAAGAAGAATTCTATTTCTGCACGTAACATTTCTTGGTGAAATATTATCCGAACCGATTCTATACTAAAATAACGGCCACCTACCACAATGGCCACACTGACCGGCGGAACTGAATATGCGTTTTTTTTTTTTTTTTTTAACTTCGTGGACGCTATACAGGATCGCAAACTTAACGAATATGAAAGCGGTTTCGTTTTGCTCTTAAAATACGATGAATGTATATTAAGCGATTGACTGATGCATTTCATTGATAAATGCAGAGTACAATAAATAGCTAAAAAAAAAAAAAAAAAAAAAAACAGATGGCAGTACCTTGGTTACACGTGCGACTTCAGTTTCTTTCTCGAAATTACTCCTACAAAATACCGTTTACGGAGAGTTAAGACGTTGACCCGGGGGGGGGGGGGGGGAGACTCGCTGCTCCTAGTAGTGTGTCATGAGATGGTCTTCGGTCACGTGATATTCGTATCGGGTGACGGGAAGCCTACAACTCACGTACTACCACGTTCGTGCAACTTCGGATTTCTCTCAAAAATTGAAATTTAAAAAAATAGAAGGGTTAGGTTAGGTTAGGTCAGGTCAGTCACAACATGCTTGTTTTCATTGGAAACTTCTGATTTAGCGGCTGAAGTGGCGTTAGTACCAAAACGCAAAACTTCGGAAATCTTCGGGAATTCTTGCAGGGAACCGGAACTACGTGAGTTGTAGGCTTCCCGTCGGGGGACAGCGGGGGTCGCGCCGCGCTGGCCACCGGCTCCTCCCCCCCCTCCTCCCCCCTTTCCATCAACCCTCTCACCCACTTCCCTCTCCGTGTTCCCAACATGCTGCCGTAACCTGACCCCCAACACCACTCGAAGCCCTTTTCGTGTCGGGTTGCGTAAGGAAGGATGCAACCCCCCCCCCCCCCCACTTTTTTTC
This sequence comes from Bacillus rossius redtenbacheri, assembly GCF_032445375.1. NCBI lineage: Eukaryota > Metazoa > Arthropoda > Insecta > Phasmatodea > Bacillidae > Bacillus > Bacillus rossius. Next base: position 48,363,032 of record NC_086336.1, on the reverse strand, counting down.
TTCTTCTAGGGCACGTCCCGTCGACTCATGTCTTCTATACTAGAGGCCGCACGCCATCTTTTTGTGGAAAACTCCGCTCTCGTCACATTGCCGCTAGTCAGTAAAAAAATAAAAATACGTAATTAATTTTTTTTTCTGCACCACGGAAACGCGTGGCTGTTACAGAAGTCTTTGAAGTGGGAAATCATACTTCATCAGTTAGTTATTTTTAAACCTAAGCTGGACTCATGATGGTCCGTCAACAAGTGATCCTCATGTCCGTCATTATCTTATGAAAAAAAAAATATCTTGTAAAGTTGGACGATCATGTACGCTAAGCACTTTATAATGGTTATATATATTTGTGAATATTTATTATTATTTCTGCATTGGTTGCCTTTGAATATAATTATTTTTTATCCTATATGACTGGTTTTCAACTTGAATAATTTAATTTAAAATAGCTTGTGGGTCTGAATATGTATGAGGTACTTTAAGTTATTGTTGGTTTTATTTTTGCAAATATAAAGATATAGATAGGATAAAGGTAGGTATAGATGATTATGGTAATGATGATAATTACTGATGGGTGGGCCTGGAAGTTGGCAGTACTGCCTCCGACATGTGTTAATCTACTGCAAAAACTCTTAATTCGAAAAGTACACAAAATCATCACAGCGCACTGTAAGTTGGTGGCTAATTGTTGACAATCTGAGATGAACCTAAACTTCTTATGTATTGTGCTACGTTTGGATTTTTTCCCCTCAATATTGGCTTACGGCGTTACCAAACATTGTCATGGCGTGCATGTGTATTGTGGTAGTCTACACCGGCACTCTGAAAACTTACGAATTGTTCAACCAATTTATGAAACTTAGATATGAAAAATTACTTGCTGTAAGGATACAAGGCATTTTGTACTTAGATATTGAATCATTCTTTAATGTGTAAGTTTGAAAAATGTCTTCGTGGTCAAGTTTTGGGGACGTAACATAATGTTATTTTACCTCATTAGTTAACAAATAAATTATATCTTTGTACTGAAAATATTCAGTACAAAATATTGCATCTCCTGCGAGGAAAATATAAAAATTTATGTAGATCAGCGTTGGTGACAATTTAAATAGCGGAATTGGTTATTGGGAGTACATCGGTTATGTCATTCAGAACATGACTATGTTCAGTATGTAACATATTTTATCAAAAGGTTATTGGTTTGTCACATATTGATTTCAGCACTCCTATAAGCTATTAAAGTTCTTTTAGTCACGCACACAGGGTTTAATACAAGGAACAGCTGCATTAAATGTACAGAAATTTAAAAAAAAAGTTAACTTATACGTAACCATTTATAATCCTGAATTAACATACTCCTCGTGAGTTGGTGTTTTAAACATTTTTTTTTTGTGATTACAGTTTTTCCAAATTTTTATTCGTTTTTAATTAGTACCTAAAGAATAGAGCATGTTAAACAACTAGTACACGACTGTTCAGGTGTTGATGTCTTTTTAGGAATCTTTGTTGATGGATGTTCTGTGAAATTACAATATTGTCTGGGAATTTGCATGCAGGTATGCATGCAAGAATGCAAATAGTGATTGTATTACGACAGTTAAGCTATATATTATATAATCTTATGGTGCTAGTAACTTGCGGGGGTGAATTAAATACACACTTTTTATTAGTTACCTTTTTTTTCTCTTAATAAACTGAAACTTTTTTATGATACATGCTGTAGGTGAGATATATTTCTGAATGTTAGTGCATCATTTAGAATATTATTTGCATGAACATTAGTAATGACATTGTCAGGCTTTTTCTTAAGCTACTACAGTGTTTACGTTTTTCTTTACGAGTATTATTGATATGGAATCAGGCCACTGAAATACTGGATTTTGAAATGTACTGGTTGAAGTAGGGGTTGCCAAAATGGGCGCCGCTGCGCGTCGCAAAGGTACCACGGTTTTCTTATCGCACAATCGATAGCCGCTTTATTGACTGACGGTATTTTGTATTAAGCTTACTGTTTCTATACCTCGTCTCACGCTTTGGATTGCATTCCAGAGCAAATAGCGTCCACTGTTGCAAGATTTACACTACCTAGCTTGTTGAAATTAAAATTATTATTTTATATACCATCGATAATTTTACTATTTCTTGATGTTTCTGTGACCATAAAATAGTGGCTTTTGATGGTATGTATTGTTACTAGTGATTGGTCAACTCCAATTTTCTCCAATCGATTCTCAAATTCAAATCCTAAAGAGTATATCGAATGCACCCCTCGAATCTTAATATAGATCTCAAGGGTCAAAAATAAAATAATGTGCAAGAAATGAAAAATATTAACCATGGGGTTGAAACATTCAAACCTTTAAATGTTTTACAAAAATAAGTTTACATAATCAATACATAAGAAATTTTATTTATATGATTACGTGTTAAAATGACACTATCTTGAGTAATTTTAACAGGATAGGCACGAAGAAATCAGCTGACTTATTAAACTTCAGAGTTTATCAGTGTTAAATTTTTTAGTGTTTATTTCCCGTAATATTGTTCTTCGAATCTCCACCGAATATCGAATACTTTGAGTACCAATGGTTTGCTGGTATTTGAGCATTTGAGGATTTGATTGGGCCATCCATAATTATTACAGTTGTATTCATTATGATTTATTATTTCACAGGAGAAACAATTTGTAGTAGTCAGTCACTATAAAAAATCCATTAATTATGTACTATGGTCAGATGGACGAAACATTTATCAAAACGATATAAACATATGTTAAAAAAACTAAGCCTGGAGGGAATGTGTCTGTTACGTTTTCTTTGAACCGAGAATTGAATGCTATGAGATGATGCTTTTGATGAAATACAAGAAAATATATTTCCAAAACTCTCATCACAAATTTTCATTTAAAAAAAAAAAATATTTTGAGTACATTAAAAAACATTAATCATAATATAAAGTTTTGTCTAAAACTTTTGTGCTTTTTTTTTTTAATTCTATCTGGCAACAGAGCACACTGAAACAAGGACAGTGCTAATAGCAGATATCGTGCATTGGAAAAAGACAATAAATGTCAATTAAATTGTACACTGCAACCTAAGGATGAGACACGTTATATATGTTCATTTCTTTACCTCTTAATTTCTACTAGCAGAAATTATTTATTTCTAGAACACTATAACTAATAAAAATTGCTTTAGTTTAATTTAAATTACATATTCAATTGTTATAAAAGGTTAAAAATTCAATTTAGACATTTGAATTAGTTGGTTTGTGCTATAAATTTTTAACTATTTTTGGGACGAACCTCGTTGGTTTCGTCTTGTGAGTGCGGCCGGAAATACTCTGTAGATTAAGGGAGTCGCTGGTCTAAAGGCCCCCCTCACACGATCAGTCCGAACTTAGCAGTCGTAACAGTCGTGTGTGAATTAGGACGGTGGAGTGATCAGTCGGAACTTAGCGGTCGTAACAGTCGTGTGTGAATTAGGACCGTGGAGTGATCAGTCGGAACTTAGCGGTCGGAACGGTCGTGTGTGAATTAGGACGGTGGAGTGATCAGTCGGAACTTAGCGGTCGGAACGGTCGTGTGTGAATTAGGACGGTGGAGTGATCAGTCGGAACTTAGCAGTCGTAACAGTCGTGTGTGAATTAGGACGGTGGAGTGATCAGTCCGAACTTAGCAGTCGTAACAGTCGTGTGTGAATTAGGACGGTGGAGTGATCAGTCGGAACTTAGCGGTCGGAACGGTCGTGTGTGAATTAGGACGGTGGAGTGATCAGTCCGAACTTAGCAGTCGTAACAGTCGTGTGTGAATTAGGACGGTGGAGTGATCAGTCGGAACTTAGCGGTCGGAACGGTCGTGTGTGAATTAGGACGGTGGAGTGATCAGTCCGAACTTAGCAGTCGTAACAGTCGTGTGTGAATTAGGACGGTGGAGTGATCAGTCCGAACTTAGCAGTCGTAACAGTCGTGTGTGAATTAGGACGGTGGAGTGATCAGTCCGAACTTAGCGGTCGGAACGGTCGTGTGTGAATTAGGACGGTGGAGTGATCAGTCGGAACTTAGCGGTCGCAACGGTCGTGTGTGAATTAGGACGGTGGAGTGATCAGTCCGAACTTAGCAGTCGTAACAGTCGTGTGTGAATTAGGACGGTGGAGTGATCAGTCGGAACTTAGCGGTCGGAACAGTCGTGTGTGATATAGGACGGTGGAGTGATCAGTCCGAACTTAGCAGTCGTAACAGTCGTGTGTGAATTAGGACGGTGGAGTGATCAGTCCGAACTTAGCAGTTGTAACAGTCGTGTGTGAATTAGGACGGTGGAGTGATCAGTCGGAACTTAGCGGTCGGAACGGTCGTGTGTGAATGAGGACGGTGGAGTGATCAGTCGGAACTTAGCAGTCGGAACGGTCGTGTGTGAATTAGGATGGTGGAGTGATCAGTCCGAACTTAGCAGTCGTAACAGTCGTGTGTGAATTAGGACGGTGGAGTGATCAGTCCGAACTTAGCAGTCGTAACAGTCGTGTGTGAATTAGGACGGTGGAGTGATCAGTCCGAACTTAGCAGTCGTAACAGTCGTGTGTGAATTAGGACGGTGGAGTGATCAGTCGGAACTTAGCGGTCGGAACGGTCGTGTGTGAATGAGGACGGTGGAGTGATCAGTCGGAACTTAGCGGTCGGAACGGTCGTGTGTGAATTAGGACGGTGGAGTGATCAGTCGGAACTTAGCGGTCGGAACGGTCGTGTGTGAATTAGGACGGTGGAGTGATCAGTCCGAACTTAGCAGTCGTAACAGTCGTGTGTGAATTAGGACGGTGGAGTGATCAGTCGGAACTTAGTGGTCGGAACGGTCGTTTGTGAATTAGGACGGTGGAGTGATCAGTCGGAACTTAGCGGTCGTAACAGTCGTGTGTGAATTAGGACGGTGGAGTGATCAGTCGGAACTTAGCGGTCGGAACGGTCGTGTGTGAATTAGGACGGTGGAGTGATCAGTCCGAACTTAGCAGTCGTAACAGTCGTGTGTGAATTAGGACGGTGGAGTGATCAGTCGGAACTTAGCGGTCGGAACGGTCGTGTGTGAATTAGGACGGTGGAGTGATCAGTCGGAACTTAGCGGTCGGAACGGTCGTGTGTGAATTAGGACGGTGGAGTGATCAGTCGGAACTTAGCGGTCGCAACGGTCGTGTGTGAATTAGGACGGTGGAGTGATCAGTCCGAACTTAGCAGTTGTAACAGTCGTGTGTGAATGAGGACGGTGGAGTGATCAGTCGGAACTTAGCGGTCGGAACGGTCGTTTGTGAATTAGGACGGTGGAGTGATCAGTCGGAACTTAGCGGTCGGAACAGTCGTGTGTGAATTAGGACGGTGGAGTGATCAGTCGGAACTTAGCAGTTGTAACAGTCGTGTGTGAATTAGGACGGTGGAGTGATCAGTCGGAACTTAGCGGTCGGAACGGTCGTGTGTGAATTAGGACGGTGGAGTGGTCAGTCCGAACTTAGCAGTTGTAACAGTCGTGTGTGAATTAGGACGGTGGAGTGATCAGTCGGAACTTAGCGGTCGGAATGGTCGTGTGTGAATTAGGACGGTGGAGTGATCAGTCCGAACTTAGCAGTCGTAACAGTCGTGTGTGAATTAGGACGGTGGAGTGATCAGTCCGAACTTTGCGGTCGGAACGGTCGTGTGTGAATTAGGACGGTGGAGTGATCAGTCGGAACTTAGCAGTCGTAACAGTCGTGTGTGAATTAGGACGGTGGAGTGATCAGTCGGAACTTTGCGGTCGGAACGGTCGTGTGTGAATTAGGACGGTGGAGTGATCAGTCGGAACTTAGCGGTCGGAACAGTCGTGTGTGAATTAGGACGGTGGAGTGATCAGTCGGAACAGTCGTGTGTGAATTAGGACGGTGGAGTGATCAGTCGGAACTTAGCGGTCGGAACGGTCGTGTGTGAATTAGGACGGTGGAGTGATCAGTCCGAACTTAGCAGTCGTAACAGTCGTGTGTGAATTAGGACGGTGGAGTGATCAGTCGGAACTTTGCGGTCGGAACGGTCGTGTGTGAATTAGGACGGTGGAGTGATCAGTCGGAACTTAGCAGTCGGAACGGTCGTGTGGGAATTAGGACGGTGGAGTGATCAGTCGGAACTTAGCGGTCGGAACAGTCGTGTGTGAATTAGGACGGTGGAGTGATCAGTCGGAACTTAGCGGTCGGAACGGTCGTGTGTGAATTAGGACGGTGGAGTGATCAGTCCGAACTTAGCAGTCGTAACAGTCGTGTGTGAATTAGGACGGTGGAGTGATCAGTCGGAACTTAGCGGTCGGAACTGTCGTGTGTGAATTAGGACGGTGGAGTGATCAGTCGGAACTTAGCGGTCGGAACGGTCGTGTGTGAATTAGGACGGTGGAGTGATCAGTCCGAACTTAGCAGTCGTAACAGTCGTGTGTGAATTAGGACGGTGGAGTGATCAGTCGGAACTTAGCGGTCGGAACAGTCGTGTGTGAATTAGGACGGTGGAGTGATCAGTCGGAACTTAGCAGTCGGAACGGTCGTGTGTGAATTAGGACGGTGGAGTGATCAGTCGGAACTTTGCGGTCGGAACGGTCGTGTGTGAATTAGGACGGTGGAGTGATCAGTCGGAACTTAGCGGTCGGAACAGTCGTGTGTGAATTAGGACGGTGGAGTGATCAGTCGGAACTTAGCGGTCGGAACGGTCGTGTGTGAATTAGGACGGTGGAGTGATCAGTCGGAACTTAGCGGTCGGAACAGTCGTGTGTGAATTAGGACGGTGGAGTGATCAGTCGGAACTTAGCGGTCGGAACAGTCGTGTGTGAATTAGGACGGTGGAGTGATCAGTCGGAACTTAGCGGTCGGAACAGTCGTGTGTGAATTAGGACGGTGGAGTGATCAGTCGGAACTTAGCGGTCGGAACAGTCGTGTGTGAATTAGGACGGTGGAGTGATCAGTCGGAACTTAGCGGTCGGAACGGTCGTGTGTGAATTAGGACGGTGGAGTGATCAGTCGGAACTTAGCGGTCGGAACAGTCGTGTGTGAATTAGGACGGTGGAGTGATCAGTCGGAACTTAGCGGTCGGAACAGTCGTGTGTGAATTAGGACGGTGGAGTGATCAGTCGGAACTTAGCGGTCGGAACGGTCGTGTGTGAATTAGGACGGTGGAGTGATCAGTCCGAACTTAGCAGTCGTAACAGTCGTGTGTGAATTAGGACGGTGGAGTGATCAGTCGGAACTTTGCGGTCGGAACGGTCGTGTGTGAATTAGGACGGTGGAGTGATCAGTCGGAACTTAGCAGTCGGAACGGTCGTGTGGGAATTAGGACGGTGGAGTGATCAGTCGGAACTTAGCGGTCGGAACGGTCGTGTGTGAATTAGGACGGTGGAGTGATCAGTCGGAACTTAGCGGTCGGAACGGTCGTGTGTGAATTAGGACGGTGGAGTGATCAGTCCGAACTTAGCAGTCGTAACAGTCGTGTGTGAATTAGGACGGTGGAGTGATCAGTCGGAACTTAGCGGTCGGAACGGTTGTGTGTGAATTAGGACGGTGGAGTGATCAGTCCGAACTTAGCAGTCGTAACAGTCGTGTGTGAATTAGGACGGTGGAGTGATCAGTCGGAACTTAGCGGTCGGAACGGTCGTGTGTGAATTAGGACGGTGGAGTGATCAGTCGGAACTTAGCGGTCGGAACGGTCGTGTGTGAATTAGGACGGTGGAGTGATCAGTCGGAACTTATCAGTCGGAACGGTCGTGTGTGAATTAGGACGGTGGAGTGATCAGTCGGAACTTAGCAGTCGGAACGGTCGTGTGGGAATTAGGACGGTGGAGTGATCTGTCATAACGGATGGACTGATGAACTGATGGCTCTCCATCAAATCGGAATGTGGGCTCGAGACCCTCAGGTCTAACTGCCGTGTGTGGGAACAGCGTCTCGCCAGTCCGAACTACCAGTCCAAACAACCAGTCCATCAGCTGAGTGTCTTGGCAGACACCTTTGTTTACTTTCTTTGGTTAGTTTGCTATTTTTTTCTTTCCCTTTTATAACTAAAAGTGCAACTGCAATTGCAAATCCAAAGTTCCTACGATGAAACGATACATAGAACAGGAAAAGCAACTGTAAGACTGATCGTGTGTGGTGGTCCTTAAAAACGTTTGGAAACCCTTGGGACGAAGGGAGCAAAACAAGGTGCATGGTAAATTGTATTTCGTAAGGTAACAATCTGGTTGTCATTTCACGGGTGAAAAAAAAAAATTCTCAGAATGATGTAAAATTTGGTGTAATCGCTGATGTAGGCAGTATTCAAAATGAGCGTTGTTACTGAAACACTTAACCAAATAATATGTACTTGTATAGTTCAGTATCAACTTTAAATTTGAAACTTTTTTAACGCGAGAAAAGGCAATTTATTACGAAACTAGATTAAAAATCTAGATTGGCTAGGATAGTTTTTTTGGTGGTATTTATTATTTTATTTAAATATTCCATGAAAATTTCAAATATTTTAATACTTGAGTTGTATGTTGACACATTGTTAGTCATATATATTTTTTAATACAATAATACATGCATATATGGTTGCGCTTAGTTCATATTTGATCAAATGCTAAGTTCTTTGTATGGCATAATGTGCTAAGTATCCAGTTGACTAGTAATACTCACAATACAAAAGCCTGCTGTTTCAAAGTAAATTAAGCGAGGATATATATATATATATATATATATATACACACACACACACACACACACACACACACATTGGCCGGGGGATCAATCAAAACCCTAATCGATAAAATGATTAGATAGTAATATGTAATTATTTTTTTCTAATCTCAAAATAATCTTAATATCGTGGCCAAGATGGTCGGCAAAATGACGGATGCTATTGTGGCTGACGTTCTGATGGTTTGACACTAGTGCTCTCTAGCGGTTAACTAGTGAAGGAAGATTGCGATCGACATTAGCATACTCTAGCGGACGTAAAGAGAATCCAACGTGGTGGATCCCCAAAATGGATGCTGGCGACCGTCACGTCGGCGGGAGTAAGGTGTGTGTGTGTGTGTGTGTTTGTTGTCAGCCTGCTGGTAAATTTTGCTTCGCCCTCAACCAGTGGCGGATACAGGATTTTTTTTTTTGAAAAGCAGGGTACGAAAAAAAAAAACTAGACCTAATTTTTGGGTTAGGTGAATTGAAGTGTACGACAAGGTGTTCGGACTGTCATATATCATCATCGGGTCGCTTCTCGCGTGGTCTGTGTTCCTCGATCTCTCCTCGCATCACAACACCGACATCTCGCGCCGAAATGCTCCGTGACGTGACGTGACGTGACATGTCGTATCGTCGGCTCGGCTCGGCCTGTGACGCCGTGTTTCCCTCCGCCGTGTTGCAGGAGCTGAAGGAGAGCTTCAACTACGGCCTCTTCTGCCCTCCGGTGAACGGCAAGGCGGGCAAGTTCCTGGACGAGGAGAGGCGGCTCAGGGACTACCCGTTCAACGGTCCCGTCGGCTACCTGGAGGTCAGTGGAGTCCGTCAGCAGCGACGTCACTGTCGTTCACGGGCGCAGTCGGGGGCATGATGTAAAGAAGAGGAGGTGAAACCGTCCGGCCGCCCAAACGCGTCCTCCACTGCGCACTACGTCACCTTGGTCGCACCGCCCGGTCTACACGCAGCGCGCTTACGGGAATACCACGCACAGACAGTTCATTTACAATCGTTTGAATAGTAAGAGTGACCACGAAGCGTAAAAATACTTTGCTATGTACATTGTATAGCATTCATTTAGAACATACAGTTTAAATAAATGTATTAGCATCCAAACGCGGGGTTTATATTACTAATAAAATCAACGAAGCAATATTTTTCTGCTGTTTCATCACTTCAAAAAGGTGATTAGGTCTTACTTATTGCAAAGATCTTCATTTTTTGGAAAAGAAAAATATTTTATGCCAGAATCTCGAGTCTTTTTGAAATGATTGTGACATCCGAACACTGCACAATTTGGCATTTCAAATACATAAAATTACGTTCGCACGAGACGCAGATGAAATGGATGGGAAGCGCCTGGAAGAAGAGCGCTGGCTACAACCAAGGTGACGTAGCAAGGGAGCGCGTGGAGGGGGAAAACCTGCGCACGGTTTCACCTCCCCTTCTTTACATCATGGACGCACCCACCACAGTCCCCGCACACGCGCGCACACCAAGGGGTCACTTGCCCTCTTCACTTCACTGCCCTCACAGTTCGCTCCGAGGATCCGCCAGTGTCGCTACCACCCTATCTCACTCCCACCCAGCTCGCCTAATTTCGGTCTCCGTCTGAAATATTTGTCAGGTCCCGATCTGGGAAAGTTCCCGTAGCCCTTCGAAGTTTTGCGCCATCAGAACCCCCCGACCCGAAGCTCCGAGAACAATGGCGTCCTAGTTACGCAACGTCACCCTGACGAGGCTCTGGGAACATGCCGAACACTCTAGAGACGCAGAGGGAAGGGAGGTAGCGAGGCGCAGCTGCTAATCGGGTTAGGCGCGTAGCGGTAATGGAGGAACGGCTGCCACCCGCATCGCACCCCAACTACAGGCAGGCGCGCGGGCTGACTCGCCAGCCTCGTCGCTAGCGCCCTCTTAACAGTATGAACCTCCGTGTTTATATACTTACTTGGCGTAGTTCAATCGTTCTCTTGAGCTATTGAATATTTTGTTTCATCGTTAAAGTGGATTATTGAAGTGTGAAGTTTCACTTCCAACGCGCATGACGGACATGAACCTTTTTTTTATGGTAAGGTGGTTAGTAAGGGCTAAATAATTAATTGAGCGCTAGTTAGCTGACTTGAGTGTTCCGCATGGGGTGGTCACATACTCACGATTTTAATGGCAGCCAGGTGGAGCCATTTTTTCCCCCCCACCTGATAGTCTGCGCCATGTTGGTTCGACGCCCAAAACATTGGCTGAGGTGGAGTGTTTCCATCGTGGAAACAGTTTTGAATGACTGTATTACGGAAGTAACCGAGTTTTTAACGACGGGGATTCAAAATCCACGCTTAACCAAACAGCTCCAGACTTGCTGAAGCGCCATTTCTCGCAATGTTTTTGGGCGGAACAATGTGGCGACGGCGCGAGGTTAAACTACGTAACGCGCAGGGCCGCAACTAGAGTCTCTGGCACCCGGGGCATGAATGGATTCATGCGGGCCCCCCCTCCCCTCTTTTTTTGCACATACCACACCAATAAAGGGGGGGGGGGGGGGTCCGGGGGACCTCCCACGGAAAAAATGGTGCTATTTAAGCATTTTCCATACCTACACGTGACAGTGTCTGTGCTACTGTACCTTCCATGTATGGAACTCACTCTGTCCATAAAGTAGTCCGTATAATCACTAGACTTTTGCATTAAATATATGTTGAGACGTTACATTGTAAATCAGATTAGACATATTCCTGGCGTGCAAGTTAAAAAAAAAACTTTTTTACCAGTTACCGGTTGTAGTAGGAATTACAATGCAAGCGATTTCGGCGGCCCCCACAGCTTTGCGCCCGGGGCGTATGCCCCGCTTGCCCCCGGCCCTGCGGTAACGGCACGCCGTCTCCTGATCGCCGCACCGCCCTGCTCCTCTGCCCGCAGCTCAAGTACAAGCGGAGGGTGTACAAGATGCTGAACCTGGACGAGAAGCAGCTGAAGGCGCTGCACACGCGCACCAACCTGCGTCGCCTGCTGGACTACGTCACCAACGGCCAGGTCGAGAAGATCACCAAGATGTGCTCCAAGGGGCTGGACCCCAACTTCCACTGCCCGGAGACCGGAGGTAATTGGACCCAGGGTCGTAGCCAAGAGGGGGGTGGGTTAGGGGTTCAACCCCCCCCCTCCCCTTTAGCACCAAATCTTTAATTAATTTCTTATTCATCACTCAAACAAATTTCATATTAAAATTAATAAAAAAATCTTACCATTACAATATTTAAATTTAAGTACAGAAAACTGCTAAAGCACTATTTTACACCTTAAAATCCAAATTTTCCCGGGGGAGGACCCCCGGACCCCCCGCTTTAATACGGGGCGGGGGGGGGGGGGGCATTCTACTTAACACCCCCCATACACAAATCCTGGCTACGCCACTGATTGGACCTCGTATTTCCGTAGGTGCGGCCAGAGTTCTGGGCGATCTTCTGGAGTGGATGCAATCCTGGAAAAAAAAATAATTTAAAAGTTCTTGAGTTCATCTCGTTCTATTTTATGATTATTTTAAACGACATTGTGATATTTCAATTTGAACAGTTGGTTACGTTAAGTTAGTTAGTTAGTTCAGCAATAAGTTGATTCGGAGCCATACTATGTTAACCCTGGACGTCCCGTCGCCGTAAGCCCCTGTACCGGACACGGTTAATGGGGAAAAAAAAAACACTATCGAATGAACACTAGCATGGCTCATTTTATCAGAAATGAGTCTTTATCTAAGTAGTTCAGTGTCTGCTTTCTGGGTCATCCTTTATCTCTTTATGTAGTGATTGAAATGGTATTATGCATGTCTTCATGCTTGTCTATTCCAAGAGTGACCTTGTGTTGTTGCTAACATAACCAACCCATCTAATGCAAACATGCTAAAGTTAGACAGCTCATATTTATCACTTTTTTTTTGAAGTAGGTACGTCATATCCTTTACTGCGAATTTACTTTGTTGAAATAATAAAGACAAACGTTTTTATTCCAACAGGCAGTTTCGGATAAAGGGATGTAATTTTTCAAACTTATATATAATTAGCAACGAACATGAATTTCATTTAATACTTTATATATATAATATAATATAAAATACAGAACCTCATGACTTAAAAGGTGTCGGTAACCTCTGTAATAAAGCTATTATTTTTTTTGTGTTGAATTGTTCACACCATGAGAAACATTCGAATTTCTGTATAACATTTAAGTAGGTACCTACCTAATCATTATCCTAAATTCACATTTTTAGAATTTTACATAGCAAGTTATTTGCTTTAATTAGCAATATTTGGCTGCCGTAAAAGGGGGGTGGGGGTGGAATAGAGAGATGTATTGTCCCCCCCCCCCCCCATGCCAAAGTTATTGATTTTTTTTTCTCTTCAAAATAACAGTTAAGACATTTTATATTACTGTGTAAAAAGCGACGTCGCCTACGGCTACTACTGTATGTCCATGTGTCATTGTGTTAGTATCAGTAGTATGTAAGTTTTGTGTGTGTGTGTGTTACGTGAATGCTAGAATAAGTAAACTTAGGTTTACCTGCGTTAACTTAGAATTATCCAGCTTAAATGAAGCGTGATTTTTGAGCACGTGACACAAAATGCGTAGACGTCGACATCCCCCTGCAGGAAAATTTTGCAATTCGAACTGTCACGGCAGTTTATCTTGCTCAGATAAATAACAATTTTGTTGTTATAAAAAAAAGTGAAAGTGAACTGTCATACTTATAATTTTGATTACGTTTCATTACGAATTTTCTCATCTGTAAATATATATTTATAGTTACTGTATCGATGTTTTTTCGGTCGTTAAATCAAACTAAAGTTATCAATAATTTGGTTTTTATAACATTAACCAGTCAGCGTTAGGTAGACCTAGGTGTACTCTGGTAAACGCCGAATTCAAATGTAATTTTAATGATTATTCAGACACTACCCAACAAACTTGGATAATGCTAAGTCAACCCGAGCGAACCTAGTTTAACTTAAACCCTAGCATTACCCGTAACATCCCTACTATATTATAAATGCGAAAGTGTGTTTATCTGTTTGTCTGTTTGTCCTTTCACGCATCATGATTTTTTGCACATAGATAGTTTATGGACAGGAGAGTGACAGACTACATATAATTATGGAATAGTATGCATAAGGGAGGTAAAAAGGGATATTATCAGTTATGTAATAGAAAATCATAGGTGTTAGGTCATAGACACACTAACGGTGGTTTTGTGTCATTTCTCATGTCTGCCACATGGTCATATGGTAAAATCTGGCAACTTCCTATCCTTATTCTTGACGAGACACATCCGATTAGTGCAGCTAGCGAACTAAACGCGCTAATAACATTTTTTATTAAGAACTTCGTAAGTATATGGAATTGGCTTGAATGTGAAAACGCGCTATCGTTTGGTGCAGCCGACACGTCTTGTATGGAGGGTTACCTGCCTTCCCGCAAAGTGAAGCTGAAGATTGGCCTCACGGTTTTGCTGTTGGCGTAGCCTTGATGCACCGAGATTGTGCAATCAAAAATTTCCCGGTTTCCAAGTGTGTGTCGTAGATACTTGAAACTCGGTAGTGAGGTTCCTCACATTGTGACGTGTTTGGCCCGGGCAAGGCCGGGAGCTTGGGCTAGTATGTAATGTACAGGAGACAGGGTCGGCGCGTCCATATAGGCGAACCAGGCAACCGCCTAGGGCGCCAAGTAGCTGGGGGCGGCGCAGCACCACACATAACAGCTGATATAATATGTTTAACTATTATTGAAACTAGATGAAAATGGATTTTTGTAACAGTTTGGAATGTTTATATTGATATAAGTAATTATTTAAAGTCCACGATGACCTATTTATGATTTGTAATAAGTAAAAAGTAAAAAAAAAAAACACAAGCCTGCTTACATTTGATTGTTGACAAAATCTTAGGCTTACGTGATGTATTTTGAGGCAAGGAAATTTTTTTTTGAGTGTCCGGCCGTGGCGGGGGGGGGGGGGGGGTGTTCGCTTAGGGCGCCAATTTACCTTGCACCGGCCCTGACAGGAGATGTGCAGAAACCCCCTTGGGCCAGTATGTAACGTACAGGAGGTGCTGTGCATTAACCCCCTCGGGCCAGCATGTAACGTACAGGAGGTGTTGCGCAGAAACCCCTCTGACGCTGGCGACGGGCATCAAGAAGCCGGGCAAGGTGCTGATCGCGCTGGTGAACGGCGGCGCGCTGCTCGACTACCGCACCAAGGACGGCGCGACGGCCGTGCACCGCGCCGTCGAGCACGACAGCCTGGAGGCGGTGACGACCCTGCTGGAGCTGGGCGCGTCGCCCAACTACAAGGACGCGCGCGGCCTCACGCCGCTGTACCTGGCCGTCGCCAACCGCACCGACCCGCTCATCTGCGAGGGGCTGCTCCACGACCGAGCCGTCATCGGCGCGCAGGACCTGCAGGGCTGGCAGGAGGTCCACCAGGTGCCCGCTCGCCCGCCCCCTTCTGCTACCCTTCCCGCTCGCCCGCCCCCTTCTGCTACCCTTCCCGCTCCACCGCACGCGACGACGACAGCGTTGCCGATAATCAGTTTTTCCTTTTCTTTAACCCTGTCTTTCCCCACGTATAATGTCATTTACACATATGTATGATCAGGGGCGCAACAACTAAATTTCCAAAAGGGAGGGGCAATATACCTTTTTATAAAGAATCATCGATCCCCCCCTATTGAAGCGGGTAGGTCCCCCGGGAAAATTTGTATTTCAAGTTGGAAAATGGTGCTATTTAAGCAGTTTTATTATCTAAAAATTGATTACACAGCACTTTCTTTACCCCCGTTTGCCCCCACTTCAAGGTTTCAGAGGGGGGTAAAATACCCTTGCACCCCCCCCCTCCCCCTGTTGTTGCGCCCCTGCATATGTATGATACTTGTACTAACAAAATCAGTGCACGACAAACACAAGACTTCAACTGCAGTAAATGCGCAAGTAGCAAGAAATAGCCAACTTTCGTAGCTAATGGACAGGGGAGTTTAAATCCCCGGGGCCACGTAGAGTTTCGATAGGACGAAAATACAAGTCTTATTTATAGTAAATGTTACAAGTTAGATGCCAAGTTTATGGCCACTGTAAATTTTATAGTCTTTAGATTTTTCTTTCCCCAATTGTGGTATTTGAAAAGTTGTACAGCAAATGATTGTGAGGGGCCCTTACAAAATTTATTTGCCCATTGGGCTCTTGGTGTCTCTTGATTCCCTTGGCTATGGGGTGTTATATCCTCCTGAGTCCAAATTTAAATTTTTTTATATTTTTTAGGTTTTATTTATGTTGACTTATAAAATTTAATTCTTGTGTTAAACTTTGCTTTCATCTAATGTTGTATGAAACTGTTAAAGTGAAGTATTTGAGACCATAAATTTGCAAATATTCCCAGGCCCAATTGTCACTTATTTAATGTGTTTTGCAAATATGTTCTTTGTATGATGGCCCCTCCCAAAAGTCTTCCTTGAGCCGCCCCTGAGTTCCTGTCTATTGGGCCGGGTTTATATACTACAGATGCGAAAAGTTAGTAATAATGTTTTCAAACACCCATTTATAAATTATGCAAGACAAGCATCAGACGACTTTGAACTTTTTGCATTTCCACCTTCTATACTTGAAGTTTAGTATTACAAAACTTGTCTAGATGCAGACGTAATGTTTTTAGAATGCTAAGATTTTCTTTTTATCACATGTGTGACTGTTTACTCTTATTAAATAATCAAAAATGTGATAGTAGATAATGCTGTTAATTGAAATTATTAAGTACTCACAATATTTATGAACTAAAGCCAGACAAAGAAAATTTCTTTACAGTTTTTCAGTTTCAAGTTGTAGGATTAGCAGATTTTCTACTTGCGTGTTTTATTTACTATAGTCGTTTACTTGTGTGTATTGTGTGTTGCGTTCTTGCGCTCTTTACATTTCTTGCGAAGTTTAATAACCTGGTTTTATGGTTACTATTTATTAAGATTCCTATCAATTTCAATAATTGTCTATGTATCAATTCCAATCCTGATCCCTTCATATTACAGTTTATTGGAATAATATATAATTATAGCCAAATTTGGCTGAATAAAATTTGGTTGTCTTAATAAAAGTATTATAAATATTTATAATGTATAATATAAATGAATATTTGTAAATATATCTAGTTCTGTATTATATACAGGCTAAGTCATAGTTAATGCAAAAGATAAATGATTTTTTATTGCACTTTGACATTGTCAACTTCGCTATTATTTCATGCAATGACATTTTTGTTAAATGTTCCTGTATTTCTGAAAGTGAAGATCAAATTTTTAATTCAAAAAAATTATCCCCTGTAGTTGTTAAGGATTTACAGTATTGAGATAAAAAAGTTTTTTTGCGTTTTAAGGAAAATAATTACAAAAATAGGAATAATGAATCTGTTTCTGCAGGTTTGTGAATTTAAAAAAAAATCTAATTAAAAAAATTGAAACTATAGTTATATTGTTTATCTTGTTTAAAAATTTGTTTGCATGCAAAGCATGAAAATTTGCTGAGGTTTTGATGGTAAAGGTGTGGAATAAGTGGGTTTGAGGAAAAGGGGTGTAATCTGGCACCCCACTACTGAAGTCCTGTGCATACTTATGGATAAAGGCAAAATGATTCCCGATTCACAGTGCACTTTTCATTACCTATTTTTTTTTTCTATTTCTAGTTCTATAATGTACTTCACACACACATGCGCGCGCACACACACCTATTTGCTGATTTAGGTTTTCTTTTGAGTAAATCTGACTGATACATTCATATTAAAAATAACATATTTTATTCAAACAAAACTTTTGTCATTCCAATCTAAATTAACACTTGTTTTGTGAAAATAGTACTGTATTAGGAAACATATTAGTCTTAAATTATAAATATTGAAGTGATTAAACCATGACATAGATGGTTTATATGGTAAATAAACCTGAACTGAAAACATAACCGAAAATCTGATTTCAGTCGTAAATCAGGGGCCGTGTTCATCGCAGGTCAAAGGAAGAAATGCCCCAGGCACACATCATCTTGGAAAAAATGATTCAAATTCGTAAAAAAAATTTTGCGTCGTACGTTATGGGAAACCATTAATGTAGCGAATATAAGTTGATATGTCTGTAGATGAGTCAGTAGGTATACCAGATTTTCAAATACCATGTGTTTGTGTTATTTGATACAACAACACAATTCATGTGCGAGCTAAGCTTGACGGCAGAATTTAGTGTTCTTGTGCAAATTTTTTACTGTCCGTTATGTCTGTTCATTTGCTTCCCCCGATGGGCTGCGATTCGGGTTGCTCGTCCTAACACACATTGGCCATTCGGTCCTGCACCAACAACAACTACAACAACCTAATCTATGTGCACTTCTGGCCTCCACACTTCCTGGTGTGGCTGCCAATCTAGAACTATTGCACACACACACTACACTGTCATAAGAACATGTAACTGTATTTTGACGGCGTGAAGCTGGAAAATCTAGACAGCTGCAATGAAGAGGCCTCGTGCCTAACGACTTGGTCGTGACGGTAACGTGGTAACTGGTCCGCCAGGCGTGCCGCAACGGGCTGGTCCAGCACTTGGAGCACTTGCTGTTCTACGGCGCGGACATGAATGCGCGCAACGCGTCGGGCAACACGCCCTTGCACGTGTGCGCCGTGAACAGCCAGGAGTCATGCGCGCGCATGCTGCTGTTCCGCGGAGCCCAGCGGGACGCCCTCAACTACGCCAACCAGACCCCGTACCAGATGGCCGTCATCGCGGGCAACCTGGAGCTGGCGGACGTCATCCAGAGCCACCGGCCCGAGGACGTCGGTGAGTTCCCCCCCCCCCCCCGGGACCCCCGGACCCCCGGGGTCTCCCGCCCCCGCGTCTCGCCTCTCGCGCGTCCTTCCCGTGTGGCCTTTGAATATATATACTGTATAGAAGTCGCGAGTGGATAGGATTTACTCTACGTTTTTTCAGGAGCGTATGATGAGCAGCTTGGGAACTTCACCGCTGCAGTGCGCTGCCGTAACGCCCTGTATCGTCTTAGGTCGTTATTTACACGTTAAGAGCGCAGCACTGTCGCCCGCTGTCATTCCCCCGCGCCCCCCCACCCATCAATCACTGCAGCTCGAGGTCGTTCAACGGGAGGGGGGAAGGGGTGTTTGAAGAGTTCGACACTTGTCCGCTAGGGACCACCACAAGTCGATGCCCTAGAGATGGTGGCGATTGCGGCGGTGAATTAACCAACTACCTCAAACCGTATTAGAAATTTTAACCTGGGCTGGTGACTTCTATACAGTATATATATTCAAAGGTGTGGCTCTATGAAAAATTTCTGAAAGTGCAGCATGCGCGCAAACGTGCGGAAGGAAGACGGAACCTTCGTGAGCCGCTCCTCGTGACTTGCTACACGAGCGACTGTGCTCATTGGGTGATGGCTACCTGTCCCGTGCGTCACCTCGTGACTAATGGCCCATTCTCAAAGCTTACGATGGTACTGGCAGCTTTTCAATGCAGCAAGTGATTTTTGTTTTCTGATTAATGCGTTGTAAAAAAAAAATACGAGATTCTTAACTACAGTTACAAATACTTTTATGGCCTCGAAATAATAAGCATGTGAAACACTTTTCTCTTGAATTGTGATTTTGCATTCGTTTCCCATGCAATGAGTCTTCTTACTGTGGTGTTATTTTGTGGTTTCATTCAATAATGTACTGCGATATCTAGACGAGGCTCATTGGCTTGCTAGTGCTACAAGCCTTGGTTGCTTCAACAATTCCCCAGGTGTTTCCAGATGTTAATATGATTAGTCTCTTGTGATTGATTTTTCTTATGTGAACATTTCTCAACGATAAATTAAATAATAAACAACAGTTAAAGATTTACAGAAATGGACCTGGCGTGAGTTTCACAATTGCCACAGTCGTAAACAGTAGTAAACCTCAACTCATTAACCAATCAGGAAACTATATATTTGTAACGACATTAAAGTGCCTTTGTAGTGATTAGTAACAGAGGCTAAAAATATTTATCTTGTTAGCAAATGTTTTGCCTTTTCAAAAGCATAATTATAATTAATATTCCTTTATATTTAAAATCACTGAAGAAGTTGAGATTTTAATTTGATTTAAAGAAGTTTTTTTATTTTAATTATTTCAGTTATAACATAGCAGTTAAAAAATTTTTCATACTGCCACACTTTTATATTAGTGTTTTATAATGAATTCAATATTTTAATAAATAGTTTTTGCTATCCTTATTTTTGCTCTGTGTTCAGTAGTTGGGTGTTGAATGTAGAATAGTCATAGTTGCATGTTACGTAGTTGTGCTGTGGGATTGGTTTGTTGTGGTTCTGGTGGTGGTGGCAATGGTTGTACAGTAATTGTAGGTTAATGTCAAATTGTAGGGTAATGTTACTGAACTGTTTCTTGTTTGATAACTTACCTGTAGTTGGTACACAAAGTTGAATTGTGTTGTGTCGGTTGTTTATTACTGAACATCAGATAGTTGATTTACTGTCCTCGCATTTGGTGAGGACATTTGTGTTCAGTGAGAATTCCCATCATGCTGGACTTCTTAACTGGGGAATCTGTGGCATGTTTCGGCTGATGGGATTGGTTTGAATGAGGGCGGACTTCCCACATAACTAATCATGTGGTTATAGAAGGCGGAGTGTGGTACATTCACATTGTATAGATATCGCAGCATGTTTTCTCCAAGTTTGCATTTATCTACTTTTGTTAAAAGAACAAGTTTTGTCAGACATGGAATCTCTCATGACATAAACAGTTAATATATTATGAACTAATATAGAAAGTGTTGTATACTTACCTATTAACAAAACCGCACAACGGGCAGTGCTGACAATAGTCAACTGGAGATAATTTGGTTATTACAACAAATGGGAGGCTATGAGTAAAATATTACCCAATTAAAGTTCAGCATTTGAAAAATATATCTCGAAAAACAAATTTACTTCAGTGTACAGTTAATTTTTTTAAATTCATCCTTTTAGTTAATGCCAGGAAAAGGCGGTGCCACGAATTGGGTTAAATTTTTTTTGTATATAATTCAGAAATGATGCATTCACAATTAAAACAGATTAAAGATTTTTTTTTTCTATAATACTTTTTAGAGGCCTAGTATAATTAATTCCTATAGTACCAACACACACAACGTAAAATAGTTTTTGAAAAGATTATTTATTTGTCTATTTTGTCCCTTATTATAGTTACATGGGGCAAGTAAAACTTTCAACACTGACATTTTTCAACACTCAAGTAGGTGTTCTAGGCTTCCTTTGTATCTTTAAGCTATTACTTTCCGATATTCATTTCACAGTATGCATGTTCAAACTGTGGAATATTTTGGCTTTTTACCATTATCACGTTACTATCAGTGTACAGTTAAAAGCTATAAAAAATAGGTACCTTTCTTAGCAGCATGGGGTGTGATAATAGCTGGTGTTGTGAACATTTTCCAGCTGGAATGGGTGCTTTTCTTCAGCATGTTGCTTTTAACACAAGCCTCACATCACACGTGTGTGTATTCTGATCGCAACCACTAACACTAACATGCGTGCCACTTTATGTACTTTATTTTAGTTTTTAAAAAAACAATTATTACAGTTGAAAAGTGTGGCTATAGATGTGTACATTTGTTAAGGACAATGTTACAAAACTTCATCTTTTTATAACAATTTACTCAATTAAGCGAAAGGATTTGTGATGTTTTATATTAATAATTCAAATTTTTATATTGGTGATGCACAGCAAGTGTGGTGAATAATATGCTGAATACAATAAATAATTTTATATTCTTATTAAATTATTGTTTGTTCATCAATATTATTATTTTTTTCTTTCTTTAAATGTCACGAAGTACAGTAGATTCTCGATTAACCGAGTTAATGTAGACCTCAGCAACCTGGGGTGAGCAAAATCTTGGATGTCACGGATATAATTTGAAAATCGTCTTTGTTTTCAGTAGGCCCATTGGTATCATTTATCGGGCTAACATTTTCTCAGCTTTTCTTTGATATAAATTCTTTCACGTACTTCATGATTCCCTTAACCAGCAAATTGCACCAACGAGTTTTAAGACTTTTGTTAACGGTTAGATAATTTTATAGGTCCTCGAACAAATGTTTCAACAGTCTTTGACGGGAATGGCATTTTGTCGGATAAAACGGAACGTTGGTTAGTCAAAGCTCGGTTAATCGAGGCACCACACTATTTGTAAACAGTTTGTGTTCGTACCAAAATATGCGATGTACTTTTTAACTACGAAACATAATGTTTTTGTGGAGGGAGATGCTGCAGTTGTAAGACACTGGACTCTCTTTCCTGAGGTTCCAGGTTCGAATCCCTGTTTTTCCATTATGATTTCGGTTTTCCATGGTTTATTGCAATTAATCCAGGAAAGTGTTGGGATATTTCCAAACTGCAAGCAATGTCCTATTCCTTTACCAATATTCCTGGTGTGTATCATTGTGTTACGATCTTTAATGACTTCAGTGACGAAGGGATTTTAAGCCCAGCATATGTTTGTTTTTTTGACCATATTTTATGGTCAACATTTTTTAGTTGCATAATAAACAAGTCCAGCATTTCTGTATCTGCAAATGAAGGTTTTTTTGTGCTGAAACTTCTTGTTGAAACATATTTATATATGAAAATTATGGAAATGCTTTCATCATTTCAAATCCAAACAACTATTATGTTAATCATTTTTATATTTTATTTAGTATTCAGTTCAGTATTTTTTACTTGTTGAATTTCTCTGTTCGGTCAATAAATATTGTTTGTAATTATGAAAAAAACCTTTATGCTTAGTTTTTTTACTGTAACTTTGATTGCAAATTATACATAGGTATTTACTTTAAAACCAACTAAAAAACTTTTCTTAGAAAAATTAGTTTATATTTAATTTTGCCAATCTTAGTAGTATTTTATATTTTTGTGATATTTTTCTCAATAATGCTGATTTTTTTCTTCAAGATCTAGGATTCTTCTTGAGGTAGGTTAATGATTTTTCCCTTGGAGCAGGCCATGTTTTTGTCCTTGGGGCAGGCCATATTTTTCTGCCTAGGGAGGCCTCATTTTTTTGTATAGGCAGGCCTCGTTTTTCTGTCTAGGCAGGTCTCGTCTTTCTGTCTAGGCAGGCCTCGTTTTTCTGTCTAGGCAGGCCTCGTTTTTCTGTCTAGGCAGGCCTCGTTTTTCTGTCTAGGCAGGCCTCGTTTTTCAATCTAGGTAGGCCAAGTTTTTCTGTCTAGGCAGGCCACTTTTTTTGTCAAAGCAGACCTCATTTTTTGTCTATGCAGGCCTCATTTTTCTGTCTAGGCAGGCCACGTTTTTCTGTCGATGTGTGGGAATTTTATTGTGTCTCAAGCACACTACTTTTTCCTCTTGATGGACTATTATTTTTTTTAATTTTTAGTTTTTATTTACTGTTAAGGCATACAACTTTCTTTGTTTTGAGGTGTACCACACTTACAGTAAGTTTTTCAAGGTACTTAAAAATTTAAACTTATTAAAAGGGTAAAATTGAATGTTATAGGTCCAATGCTAAATTTTTTACATTTATTATACTCAAAATTTTACTAACTGAGACCTTATTAAGAGGGAATTACTGTATTTTGCTAAGGCATATGTCTCTTTTGAGGCTTGCTATTTTTTTCCCTGTGAAGTGCAAATTTTTTCTCCTTTAAGGTACACATTTTTTGGACTGCACTTTTATTCTCCTTGCTCAGGCCACTTTTTTTTCTATTGAACCTTATACATGATAATTTTTTAATGGTCTATAAAACTTTATTTTCTAAAAATTTTTTAATCCTTTTCAGGTGTGTCCATTTTTACTGTTGAGATTCTATAAAAAAATTTTATCGATGCAAGTCATTTTTTGAGGGTTTTTTTTCATGATGAGCCACTAACATATTTCTTGAGGCGGGAAGGAAATAGGCTTTTTGTTTTTGAACATAATTTTTAAAATATGTGCTTATATAGCCTATATTGCATGGTACCTTTTTTTATTTATAGTAAAATATTTCTAAAATAATAGCAGCACTATAAAATAGAAAGCTTATGCTTTCGACATTTCATACCCCATTTTTATAAAAGTTTTCTTTATAGTGGCATAATGTGTTGGCAACAGGTGATGGTAAGAAAATGCAGCTAACATACTTCGAATTGCCTCTTCGAAACGATCATTTTCAGGCAATGTTGGATTGTTTTGGGTGGGGGGCTGATTTTCTCCGGCGAGGAGAGGAAACTTTTCAAACCTCCAGTTGGTTTGTTTTTCCAGTCCCGTTCCGGGAGCCCCCCCGGTACAACCCCAGGCGCCGGCCTCTTACGGGAGGGGGGCACCACCCCTCTCGACATCCCCACCTGGAGTTGCCCCCCTCCCCCTCCCCATCCAACCGCTCGCTGCCCCCATTCAGCTCGGCGTCGTCCAGTCTGAGCGAAACTAGCAGTGGGTCGGCCCGGCAGGGCGGTGAGGACAGTGCGAGCTACGTCACAGGTAACGGAGCGAGGGCTCATCCGTCTCAACCACTGCCACCACCAAAACAGGCCCCGCGGCATGGGACTGCTATTCTTTGGCTGCGTTTGTTTGCGTGTCGCCTCGGAGGCTTGCGTGCTAACCGGCGGAGAAATCTCGCAGGGAAGATAGGTGATTACGTTGGCACTGTAAGTGGGCGGGGGAAGGGGGGGGGGAATCTAAAAGCAAAGTGTTTTTTTTTTCTTAATCAGATGAATATAAAAGAAAAAAAAATACATTTGATTTGTTACCAATACAACACTTAATTCATTTATGCACCACGTAGCAGTAGTTCAATTTCTCATGATTAATTAAAAACATTTAAGTATAAATTCCAACCAATGTTTGTTTTATTATTGTGAGAAAACATTAAATAAGTTTTATCAAAGGGATTATTTTTTTTTTGTTTAAAAGAAATTTTTTTTTTTTTTTTTTTTAAAAAAAGCTCACATAACTACAATTAACTCACGCTTGGCTCAAAAATATAGAAAGAAATCTGTTTTACTGAAAATGAACACATGTAAAAATAAATTTTAAATCTTTGACTTATTTCTCAATAAATTTTTAGTAGATGTATTCTCATAATTTTTCTTTCTTTAAGGTGACACAATTTTTATTTTTATTTATTTTTAAAATTTTTGGCTCCAAGGCTATTTTTGAAAGTTCAGGATTTTTTTTACAGAGTTATAAGTAAACAAAATAGTTAAATGAATAGCAGTCTTCATTTATATTCTATTGAATGCTTGAAATTAAAAGTGGTGTTAGTATAATGACTGTTGTCTGTTTACTAATCCTATAAATGTGGGTTTTAGATATTTATGTTTAATAGAAAATTGTATTTTGCATGACTGATATATTAATACATTTTTATGCTTATCTAACTTTAGTGTTTTGCATGTTTCATATTAAAATTCTTATATATTTTTATATAGTTTCAGGAAGAGAATTGTTATGTTTAGAATTAGTCATTGATTCACTAATATACTGCATATATGTTGTGCAACAATTATTTCAATAGCTTTGTGGTAGAAGTCCAAATAAAATAATTACAGAAGAGACTTAAACATCCTATAAAAAAACATTTTGAGCTGGTAGTAATTTTGATGGGCAAGAAGATATGGAATTAAAAATGGTAAAACTTAGGAATTTTAAAAGTTTAAATTATGTCATGCAAGATTACAGACAGGTGTTTGTTCAGTATGAGAAACAATTACCACAAAAGTGTTAATTACATTCTTGTATTTTCATGCACATGTTTCAGCAGTCTAATTTTATGAGTTTTTATATCCTGAACTGTGTGGAAACATGTTAGACAGGCTTCCCCTTTACAGCATAAGTTTATGGCAATGTAACTCATTTATAATAAAGAAATTTATTGCCAATATTAAATTGAAATTATATTAATTTGGAAATTTATTTTCTTGTAGCTTATGTTGTATTGGCAAATTCATAAATAAACCTTTAATTCCATCACAGCCATAAAACATTTCATCATGATTTTCAATTCTTCATCAATAATGTTTCATCACCTATTAAACAACTTCTGATAGCTGCCATACTTTGCTACATTTTGTTACTGAGTATTACCTAGCATGAACCAGGAAAACGTGGCTTTTGTTCAACTACATTGTAAATGAACTGCGAAAATAATCTAGGTTATAGTTATATCACACACGTTTATTGATTTTTTAATCTTATGATGTCTTTCTACACTATCTATGTTCATAAAGCCAATTTGTCATTAATAAACTTGGTCAAAGCAAATTTCGAACGGTTTAAAATATTTGTTACAACACCGATGAAATGCAGTTAATTTAAATAATTTAAAACTTTGGTTAATGTACTAGTTCATTTTCCTTTTTTTTAATGTATGAATTTCAATGAAATACTGTGAAACCATCAAGTAGTTTTGTAAAAAAAAAAGTTAAGTGTGTGAGTTTGGATTAAAGAATATGATAAGCTTAACTATGAATTAGTACACCACTAGGTACTATTTTTCTTGAACGTATGGATTTCTAGAGCAAGTTCCTGAATTTTCTATTTGAAAACTTCAAATACCAAATTTTTATTTTTACAGATCGCGGCTATAAGTATACAGTGCTGCTTCCTATAACCCATTTTTGGAAACGTTTGTTTCTATAAGTGCGCGATCTGTTGATTTGATTTATGACTGAAACTACAGAAATTAACCGTCAGAAGCATTATCTGTAGCCTTTTAAGTTAACCTACTTCGAGAGCAAAGCAGCTGTACTCATTCCATGGAGTGTATAAGGAAATATGGTAGAATTCCTCCTCGTCCTTTGAACTTATGGCAGATTTACGTTATGCAACCATGTGTCATTTTATTTTACCGAAATCCATACAGAGTAAATGTTATTTATTTAAAATTTAAAAGTGTGTGAATCTGTGCAACTGAGGACGCTGCGTTCCCGGGCACGCGCCCAGTAAATGTGTGCTCTTGGGCAGACAAGTCCCTCGGCGACGCCAGCGACATAATCAGCGACAGCTCCGGGGTGGGCACGGCCAACAGCGACTCAACGACGCACAGCGGCGTCGTGACGCTCTCCGGGACGGTGGTCGTGTGCGTGGAGAACTACAGCTCGGGCCAACCGGGCCACCTGCGCATCTCCCAAGGGGACATCCTCGAAGGTTGGTACCGTGTCATCGGTCAGTGTCCGGTTCATGAGTTGTTTGTTCGTTCAGGAGCTGCTGGAGTCTGGGTGGGTGGTTCGTGTTGTTGCCTCCCACCATCACCGGCGTGTGCATTTCCCTGGTTACAAAAATCCAGAATGGGATTGAAATGTGAAAGCGGACCACACGTCCAAAGTGCCCCCCCCCCTCCTGAACCCCACACGTTAAGACTCTTTTGACCAAATCTTCATCCAATCCATCCTCTGTATTCTCCGACACTATTAATGCATTGCATCTTACATGTCTGTGCCTACAGTTTTCTTACCCCCCCGAGTCTGTTAAGGTTTTATACTCTAGATTCACTTTTAAATCTAGATCTCAGATGGAGAAATTAGTCAAATACTGAATGATAATAACTGCACTATTTAGTTATGAAACAACAAACGTAGTACAGCTGAGTCACATTTATTTTATAAGTAGTTATATTATATGTTGTGTATAACTAAAAATGCAGCTAACCAGGCAGCTCTTTAGAATAATTACAATCACTCTTTCATGGGACTTTTTTTTTCGCATCAGATCTTGCATTTGTCAGCCATGCTTTGTAGTTCCAGGGAATGATAGTAGGCCCTGTAAAATACAATTTTCTCAATTCTCTTTTTTTTTCTTTCTTAATTTTATATATTTATCCCCCAATTACTTATTGGTTTCTTAAAAAATGTTTTACGTAGAATAGGATACAATCTTTTCATGCTGCTCTGGTAGTTATAAGTTTAGTATCTACATTACACAATAGATATCTTAAAACCTGACTGACCATGTGATTTGGCCTGTGCGAAGCCTGGACTAAGCGAATCAATCAAAACTATTTTTAATATTCGCTTCGACTTTGCCAGGAAATTTGCTATTTGTTTCATTTGAAGATTCGAGCCTGGTGTGAAGCTTCGCGTTTGTTTCAAAGCTTTAAAACATTGGAAGCCTAAGATTCGCCCGTGAAAATATTTTTTTTTTTCCGTGTTGTATATGTGTTGCTTTAATAAAGTTGGTTACCAGTGAAAATCAAAAGGCGGCACTCGGTTGGCTTTTGTGAATGCTCAATATTAATATTATGTATGGTTATTTTATAATTTTTATTGACTGATGTATATTTATGTGTGTGTGTGTGTGTGTGTGTATGTATGTATATATATATATATGTATGGCCCAATCAGTTAATTACGTAATCAGTTCAAACATTACAAACGTTAAACAATTATAATTTTTGTTACTTAAATTCTGTATTTTATGAATGACTAGCTGCCCGACCCGGCTTCGCACGGCTATACTAATGGAAAAATTTAAGCCACATCTCCCATTTACAGTAATGGTAAATAAAAAAAAATTCAGTGAAAATTTATTACAATGCTGTATAATGTACCGGAGAGAAAATGAATAGCACCGATGGTTTCCCGACTTGTGCACGCAACATACAACTGATGTACCCGTACTTTGCTACGGCAGTCTACAGGCAGATCACTCTTGCGCCGCTCATTATACATGCCCCTCCTTGTGGGTACGCCACTGCCGCAGAATCCGTTCTTAGTGAGCATCTACATCACAAAATGAGTAACTATGCTAAATTTCAAGTCAGTCAGGTGTATAGTTTCAGAGATCTCGTGATGAGTGAGTCTGTGAGTGGTATTTTATCCCCTTGGGGGGTAGAATTAATCAAAATCCTTTCTTAGCGGATGCCTGCGTCATGACATCTACCTGCATGCCAAATTTCATCCCGATCCGTCCAGTGGGTTTGGGCTGTGCGTTGATAGATCACTATGTCAGTCAGTCAGTCACCTTTGAGTTATATATATTTAGATGTGTAATGCAGCTTCACGGATAGAACAATGTTCAGAATGCAGTTTGACATGTTGTTAGCGTGGAAGAGACTAGTATTGGCTGAAGGGACAGTGGTTGTGGGTAAGAAATCAGTTTGGTGTGTTGTCAGCGTGGAAGGGACTAGTATTGTGGGGGGTGTTGTCGCAGTGACCGGCACGACGGACTGCGGCCTGCTGGAGGGCTCGCTGCGAGGCCGGGGCTCCGGGCTGTTCCCCCCGCACTGCGTGCAGGAGGTGCGACTGCGTCCCGGCGCGGCGCCCCTGGTGCCGCCGCCGCCCCTCGTCGCCTCGCAGAGGCCCGGCCGGGTGCAGGGCCGGCGCGAGTCCGTGCACAAGCACTTCGCCACCGCGCCGCGCCTCAAGAAGCAGTGAGTGTGTGGGGCGCGCCGCACGCGACCACGGTGTGGCCTTTGAATATATATACTGTACAGAAGTCGCGAGTGGATAGGATTTACTCTACGTTTTTCAGGAGCGTATGATGAGCAGCTCGGGAACTTCGCCGCTGCAGTGCCGCTGCCGTGACGCCCTGTATCGTCTTAGGTTGTTATTTACACGTTAGAGCGCAGCACTGTCGCCCGCTGTCATTCCCCCGCACCCCCCCCAACCCAACATTCACTGCAGCTCAAGGTCGTTCAACGGGAGTTTGTGCGTAGGGATGAGAGGTGGGGTAGAGGGTGGGTGGAGGACAACGCGTGTTTGAGCGAGGGTGGGGAAGGGGTGTTTGAAGAGTTCGACACTTGTCTGCTAGGGACCACCACAATTCGATGCCCTAGAGATGGTGGCGATTGCGGCGGTGAATTAACCAACTACCTCAAACCGTATTAGAAATTTTAACCTGGGCTGGCGACTTCTATACAGTATATATATTCAAAGG
Organism: Bacillus rossius redtenbacheri; assembly: GCF_032445375.1. Lineage (NCBI taxonomy): Eukaryota > Metazoa > Arthropoda > Insecta > Phasmatodea > Bacillidae > Bacillus > Bacillus rossius. The sequence goes on along the minus strand of NC_086336.1, from coordinate 48,333,421 downwards.
TGTGGCTAGCAACAAGGAAAATAGGGAAAACCTTTGCAGAATTCAGCTGATTTTCAAGCGACGGGGAAGCGTGTCATGGGAACGTTTTTTAACGACAAGATTACTCTGGAAAATTGAAGTTACAGTTGAGGCATTACTTTTACTTGTACCGGTTCCACCCCTTCCCAGCCCTCTTTCTCGGAATAACAAAAATGTTTTTCTTCCATTCCTCGCGTTTTGCTTGTAGTTACATCAGCACTTCAACCTTGCGTATTGACCTCGGTGGGATCTACAGTAGGGCGATAAAATAATTGATAGTTGCCTGTTGCGATAGTGATGTGTGTTATGCCTTAGAGTCATGATTCTGAATTGTGAATTTTTCATAGTTTTTTAATGACTCACTAATATTAGCGTGTTATCCGGGGAAAGTTTTTTTTTTCTAAGCTTGGAAATGTCGGGAAATTTTTTATCACAGGTTTGCTAGGCACCCTGGGTGAAAAGCAAATCAGTCACACTCATGTGGCAGGAGTATTGGGCTCGATCCTAACACCTGGCTTCACTCACATTTAAGAGACTGATTATGCATCCAAGTGGTTCAGAGCCTTCTGCAGTCTTCGAGGTTCCATTGCCTTAAGCTTATGTGCATAATGTAAAATCCTATCAACAAAACAAGTGATAAAAAAAATATACTATCATCTATTAGCAAACAATATCGCCTGACATTTCTAACAAAATTGACTTTTTGGTACAAACGCATTCTAGCGGACGTTTTGCATCCAACGATACAATTTTACGGAAAAAAATCCTATAGGTAGCAACACCATCGCTAAAAAATGGAACCTCCTAAATATTATTTCATCACATAATTGTTTTAAGATATTTTTATTCAATTAGTGATTATTAATACTACAAGTTCATTATAATTGAACCCTCTTAAGAAAATTTACATTGAGAAAATTTAGTACATATTAAGTTTAAAAAATTTTAATACCAACCCTATCAAAACATATTTACAGTTTTAATAAATTTTTTTTGCATATATATCTAAATTATTAAGTTTACTAAGTTCCTTGAGACATTTCTTAGCAGGAATTTACTGTGCTTACAAAATTATTCGGTTGCTAAGACTTTTAATTATTTATTGTCCCTAATATACCGCACCCTGAGTACAAGACTATTGTAACTCAAAAAATTTTGTTTAAAAGATATTTTTTACCATAAGCAGGAAAATATCATCATCCAGGCACTGCGAGACTATCGCAATATTATATTTACTTTCACAGGACTCGTGGCAAATAAAGTAGTGTTGCACTCTGGAAAACATTGTAATAAGAATACTATGTGCAAGACTATGGCATCTGAGTTACGATAGCTTTGTGCTCAGGGTGCGATATGATATGTCTCTCTAGGTGGAAATGTTTGGGTGCCCACGCAGGCAAGGCTCGGAGGGTCAGAGCGAGTGGAAGGCGGCGCGCCGGCTTCCCGCCGAGCCGCGCGCCGTGGTGCTGCACCGCGCGCGCAAGGGCTTCGGGTTCGTGCTGCGCGGCGCCAAGGCCACGTCGCCCCTGATGGAGCTGCAGCCCTCAGAGCGCTGCCCCGCGCTGCAGTACCTGGACGACGTGGACAAGGGCGGCGTGGCGGACATGTCGGGGCTCAGGAAGGGAGACTACCTGCTCGCGGTGAGTCCCCCCCCCCCCCCTCCTCGGGGCGCGCTCCGCAGCCGGGCTGTATGGCGTGACTTAATAAATAAATAAGTTTATAGTTCCCCAAATTTTCCCTGTCAACTATAACTCTGTTCAGTCCATTAGCGGCCCCCACACCCCGTCCGATGCAGTATTGGGAACAATTGTTAAGCCCGCCGCGCACGGTACAATATTCCTTACAATATCGCACGCCAGGAGTCGTGCCGGCTCTGCTACTAGTTTCTTCACTCGAAATTCAAACTGGATGCTATGGTGGCTGTACGAGCAGCTGGGCTACTGGTTTTTGCGCAATAGACTGCGTCCTATTTTCGTTGCTTGGTGTGTGTTCCGACATTTAAGGAGTGGCCAATCAGAACTCACGAAAACAGCACGAGGGGGTTGTTCACGCTTTTAAGCGCGCATGTCTTGTCGTGATAAACATGGACGGAAATTTAGTGGAATAGTGATTGACCAACTCCTTGTTTTAGTAAATGCATGCAAAGAAGAGCCTTGTTTATACGTAGTAAAAAAATGTGAATTATCATGATAAAAATTTGTTGTGGAGAATATTCTCTTGACGAAACTAGTAAGGCAGCTAGAATCGTGTGCAGCAGAAACTTGTAGCGCACCTAGTGTTTCAGCTTGTAGCCTACACGGTACAGAAACCAGTAAGCATTCTAGTAAGCAAACTAGTAGAAAATATTGTACCCTGTGCGGTGGGCTTTAGTTGAAGCCACATAATCGTGCTTCAAAATGGAAAAATATAATCTTGTGAAGCTTTAAAAAGCACTTCCACCCCCTAGCACAACTGTCAGCAAACAAAATAATATTAATTTATTTTAAAAATGAAAAAAAAAAAAAAAATTCAAACTTACCACCATCAAAACTAGAGCCCCAAAATGCCCATTTATAAATCCGACTCCCATGCACTCTGCATACTGCCAACATTCTGAACATATGAATACTGGTACTAATATACCTACATCTCAATACAACTTCCCTGAAGAACGCACTAAATGTTTGAGACAGTTTGACGATTTCACATGACCAAAAAATGCATAATACGTTTATTAAGTCCCGTTGCAATATTATTTGCCATCTGGCGCAAGGATATTGATAGTATAATTTAAGAAGGACTTCAGAATTGGTTTTTGAACAATTTTAAGACTAACAAATTATGCAGTATTAAACATTGCTGACAAAACATTTTCTACAAATAAAATTTTTGACGTGACGTCTAATAAATAAATCAATGAACGCCGGCTGCACGCACGAAAAAGTGTCCCACTACGGATGTCCCACACCGGACGTGTACTGTTTGCTAATTGTACGCATGCGTGGCATCTCTCTTCATGCTCATTGTATGCATGCGTGGCATCTCTCTTCCACTCGATTGGAATAACCATTGATTTGACTTTTCAATCATATTTTCGTTGTTTGAATTATTAATATTATGTAATTTAACGATCGTCCACCGATTTTCAACACAATCGGTAGGGTTATTTAAAAGTAATGTTGAAAATTCAAATACGTTTTGAACCAACAATGGTGTTTTACAGTTACACATAATAATTCAAATTACACCCAGGATCTTATGCACAACGTTTTAAAAAATATTGTAACACATTATAAATAAGTTTGGTGTATTTGGGATGCGTATTTGTTATCAAATCGTGTTATAAAAACTAAATTATATTATTCCCCTATCGTGAACAAAATTTTTATAAATATATATAACATCTGAAACTACATTTCTTTAAATATGGCCTCGTGGGCTTGCGGTTAGCGTAGCTAACTCCTAAATCAAAGGTTGTCGGTTTGAATCCCGTCAGCTCCAAATTTTTTTTTGTATTTGTAAAAATAAAAACTGCGCACGTAACATTTCAAAAGTAATACATTTATTTGAATTAATGAATGCAAATAAAAGTAAATTTATTAATTAAATTGCACATTTCATTTTACTCCTTTGTATCCATACAAAATAGTGATAATTCAATAAAAATGATTCAATTTTATTCATAAATGTATGCAGAGGTATATTTTATCATACGAAAGATAAAAAAAATTAAAAAAAATTTCTTCCTCAAAGAATATAATTTTTTTAATGCCTAAATGGTTTGGTTGCAAAAACCTATTACGGCTCAGTCTCAGGCCGTATATGATATTTCCTTTTCTTCTGGATCAATAATTTCATCAATGTTTTGTTATGACATTGTCACGTTAAACTATCGTCCGTAAACCGACTTTACAGACAACCAATTTTTTTTTGTGTTTTTATTAATTTTTTTATTCTTACATATTTTAGTGTGGATATAATGTTTGGCATTTTGTCTTTTAAAGTCATTTATTGCAAAATACATTTCAGAATGGTTGGCAGTTGTATACTCTGTCGAGCGAAAGTATTTAAAATAAAAGTCTTTGCCTGTACAGCATGCGAGTGCCTAATGATATATTAAAACCAGGGCCGGTGCAAGGTAAATTGGCGCCCTAGGCGAAAAACCTTAATTGCCTTCCCCCCCCCCCCCCCCCGGGCTGGAAACCCCCAAAAAATGTTTTCCTTGCCTCAAAATACATCACGTAAGCCTAAGATTTTGTCAACAATCAAATGTCAGCAGACTTGTGGTTTTTTTTTACTTTTTTACTTATTACTAATCATAAACAGGTCACCGTGGACTTTAAATAATTACTTATATCAATATAAACATTTCAAACTGTTACAAAGATCCATTTTCATCTAGTTTCAATAATCGTTACACATATTATATCAGCTGTTATGTGTCGTGCTGCGCCGCCCCCAGCTACTTGGCGCCCTAGGCGGTTGCCTAGTTCGTCTATATGGATGCGCCGGCCCTGATTAAAACACTGTACTTGTGTCACGTGCTAGAGAAAGCATTAAAGGTGAACTGCTGCTCCACTTTCAGATAAACGGGGAGGACGTGTCGGCGGCATCTCACGAGCACGTGGTGGACCTGATCCGCCGGTCCGGGGACCTGGTGTCCATGACGGTGGTGTCGCTGGGCTCGCTCGACGTCACCGGGGTCCCCAGCTCCAAGTCGTCGTCGCAGCTGCCCGGGGCCCCCGCCGGCCACCAGAGGCAGTACGCCACCTTGCCGCGCAAGATGAACGCCAGCGCCACTCTCGGTGAGTCGCGGGAGCCGGCACTCGTCTACAAGTTTTAAACATTTGGGGTGGTGTTTTAAGGAAGAGTAACATTTTGAAGGAATGGAGGTGTTTCTAGGGAATGTAGACATTTAAAGGGAGTAACGTTTCAAGGGAAACCGTGTTAGATCTTTATTATATGATGTTGTAGTCACTGTTACAAAATACATCAATATGACACCATCTTACATCACGCACCTTCTAACTGTCATGGGTAACAACTACCACACCCATAACAAACCGTTGGGGGGGGGGGGGGGGGGGGGGGGACGTTTCAAGGGTGTTACGTGAAAATTTTAAAGGAATTTAGTTAATTATATACATCGAACTTCAATAAAAATGTATGTAATATAACATGGTTGTGAATGTGTAGTTTGTTATAGCTTTAGTAAATTTCATTTATCATCTCTACTTCGATTAATGCCCATTGTAGGTACTGTAACAAATCAGACATGGCATTCCGTGAACCTGTTTTTGAACTATACTGTAAATGAATGTAGTGTGTTATTGCTATATCACTATTCCTACACTTGCATCCCAGCTCATTGCTACGAATGTTTGACACTTTGTTTGTTAGGTCGAGCCCCAGCACCACTCCCGCCTAGAAGAGATCCTAAGACCACCCTCAGTGTTGGGAGAGCGAGGGCGAAATCAATGGTAGCTGGGCTAGGTAAGCAGTAGGGCTGACACGTGTGCACACATGCTGAACGGCAAATAAAGTATCAAGAGTTGACTAAGCATTTTCAGTACTGTGTAGGGTTTTTAAAATGGTGTAAACTCTCCACAGTAATGTTTTCAGCAATGGCAAAAGTTTGAATTATTTGATGGGAGGAGTTACAGGAGAATTAGTCAGTGGCAAAGGCAAACATTAAAGAGCATTAAACCTTTTTTTATAGTACATGTATTAAAAAAATTAAATTTTTCTCTTTATATTGATCAAAATGGATGGATGTGAATAATTTCATGGCTCAAGTTACTCGTGTTTGTAAGATAACTAAATAAAACTTTAGTAATCAATCAATGTGATTTGTAGAAAAGTTGATTTTTTTTTTCCGGGCCCTAGTATCAGTTCAAGTAAATTTTAGAATGAGAGGAGTTAGGACTTCCACCAATATCCTTCTGGCTACATCTTTTAGTCTTAAGAGAGTTTCCGTATTCAGCAGGCACACATTCCATGTGTAATGAAATGTAGCTAAGGGATGGTTCAAAGTCTCAGTTGCAACAGTTGTGACTAAAGTCTGCGGTTATTATGATACAGTGTTTTTCTTACAATTTTCTTGCCTGTCTGTGCAAGCCAGTAGCCTGACAGTCACTGCCCAAGGTTGTGTGGCTGCAGTAGAACACAGAATGAATGAATAAGTGAATGAATAAGAGTTTGACATCTCGTTGGTATCAGATTCGTTAGAGATGATGAGGGATGATGTGAGAATTGTTGGAAATGAGGATGTTACCCGAGAAAAACAAAGGCTCATGGTAGTGTCCGCCACGTTTCCCATTAGCGAAGAATTGTAGGCCTGTGAGAATACTATTTTTTTTTTATGCGAAGCGAATATCATAATTGAATGTTAAAAATATTGGCAAAGTCAATCATATTGTGAATATATTTTAGTAGCAAGTCCGTACATTACACTTATTTTGTAAAAATACTGGAAATGAAGTAAAATAAATAATTTCAACATTTGCAATGTTTTGTTCGTGTTATAAAACTGTTTGGCCCCCTACATTTAAAAACCATTAAAAAGATAATAATGTGATAACCACGCATAAAATAAATTTTCGCAGACCTGAGCTTTGTCACTAACTAACGCAAAGCTCAGCATCAGACGCGAACCTTTCGCATATCGCATTCGAGCTTCGCATAAAATGGAATAGCGAATTCCCTGATTTAAGTCAGATCAAATATTAAAAAGAGCTCTAATTTTAATTGCTTAGCTTTGTACAGGCTTAAAGAGATCCGAGGTTGATGCCGTCGGGGTGGCGTGGGAGGGAAGCTATTGGTCTCCCTGGCTGTGCAGAGGGCGGAGGGGAGAGGGACGAGAGCGACGACGCGGAGGGCGGCGGAGGCCCGGGCCACGGCACGGCCAAGAGCAGCTCCGCCGAGTCCATCCACCAGGGCTCGGGCACGGGCAGCAGCACGCCCGTGCAGCCGCGCACGGCGTCCATCCGGGCACGGCCCACCTCCAGCCGCATCACGGCCGCCGAGCTGGAGGAGCTGTTCCAGAGGCAGCAGGGGGGTGAGTGGGAGGAGAGGGGTCAGTCCCGACACTTCACAGAAACTAATTATTTCGAAGGAGATGAATACACGAGGGACTTTTTTTTTTTACTTTACAATCAAAACTACCATTTTTTTTTGTACCTGTATGGGCTCGTGTACTATAGTCCGGACCTGTGGGCGATCCGTGTCCTTATCCCAATGTGAATGACATCACATTGTCGCACGGAAAACAGTCCTGTCTACAATTGACACTTCACAAAAACTAATTTCAAAAGAGATAAATACATGCAGGGGCACAACAACAGGTGGGGGGGGCAAGGGTATTTCCCCCCCCCCTTCTGAAACCTTGAAGTGGGGGCAAACGGAGGCAAAGAAAGTGCTATGGAATCAATTATTAGACAATAAAACTGCTTAAATAGCACCATTTTCCACCTTGAAATACAAATTTTCCCGGGGGACCCCCCCACTTCGATAGGGGGGGATAGATGATTCTTTATAAAAAGGTATATTGCCCCCCCTTTTGGAAATTTAGTTGTTGCACCCCTGAATACATGAGGGACTTTTTTTTTACTTTCCAATTGAAACTACCTTTTTTTTTTGTACCTGTATGGGCGCTCATGTACTATAGTCTGGACCTGTGGGCGATCCGTTTCTTTATCCTAATGTGAATGACATCACATTGTCGCACGGAAAACAGCCCTGTCTACAATTGCGATGTCGGAATTTACTGATTTCTGAAGTAGTCACCAGGGCGCGGTATACGCAGAGCGCCGAAATAAATGCTTTTCGATTGTTTTAGCTTACTATTTATTTTTTTTTGTTTTGTAAATGTGTACGCAGCTAAGTTTTGAGAATTTAGTTAACTTGTGAAATTTGTGTTTGTTCAGTAATATTTATTTATGTTCTGTAAAGCAAAAGTAAACGCTAATAAATATTTGTTATTTTCTGTTTACCTTTTGAATCGGAAACTGGAAACAACAAATATCATGAGTGTTCATTCTTCTATGCTACCAAAGATCACAGATTGGGACAAAACGTTCAAGTTGACCAATGTATTCGCCCACACCACACATGATGTCAGAAGGTCACGTGGGCCAATCGGTGATCAGTTTCCGTCGGATACAGGTTAGGACATTGCGATTGTAGGCAGGCCTTAAGTGTTAACAAATTTAAAAAATAGCAAACCTTTTTTTATTTTTCTTACCACAAAAATTTATTTTATTTGGTTAATACAGTGAGAGGTCTTAAATCCAAGATTTAGTGGTTCTGCACTTTCTTTAGTGTGGCACCAATCAAGTTTTTTTTTGGTGGATTCTGCTGCTAACCTTGGCTGCTAGCTGGCATCTCAGTGTTTACAGTCTCTTTCAGTTTTCTATTCTGTACGGTGTTTAAGCAGGTCAAATTTTTAAATTTGGTGGTCTCATTAAAACTATGTTGGTGTTTGATAATCTGGCAAAATTGCTAATCTGACATGGTCAGGTTTACAAAAATGCAGGTTTTTAGACCTTACACTGTATAAAAGTCCTTTTCCACTTCTGTTCAAATGTAAAATAGTAATCCTTTTCCACTTCTGTTTAAATGTAAAATAGTAATTTATAGGTGGTGTGGTAGCCAAATAGCATCATAGTAAGCCTGTGCATGTGTGCATTAAAGTGCAGTGATTCACATCTTAAGTGTACCATATTTACTTGCATATGGCCCATATGGGTCACAATTTATTGCTGATTTTTTTTATTAATAAAATAAACTGTGACAAATATGCAAAAATTTCCATTTTGGGTAAAATTAAAAATTAACATTGCACTGTTGTAGTTGTCTATATGCTTAAATAACTAGTCTGTGTTAGTTTTTAATAAATATGTCACAAGTAAATATAAATTGTTTGTTTAAAATACGTATCTCAGCAGTGAGTGTAAAGCATCATGAACTGTGCTGTTAAGCTACATCTACCTCCTGTTGTGCTGCTACTTGGTGTTGCATTTCAGATTCTGTTGCCTTGAAAAATACTTAAAGTAAAAAAAAATTACGCATCACAAGTGTTCAAACTATATTATTTGGTTGTAGGGTTAACTTCTATTTATTGCACATTTTGGTTTCTGCAGCTCCTTCAGAGATGGTCTCGTCTCACTTCCAAGTCACGACGCCTGGAATTGCCTCTCAACCGTCTTCTCCAGCCAGGGCACCGCGTGTGTACGCCAGCGTAGCAGAAATGAAGAGGAGCAAAGGAAAGGTGTGCCAACTTCCAAAAAAAAAAACTAACCCTAATTCAAAGAAAGTTTTATCACTGCTGCGAGATTTTATGGTTTGAACATATTATTACTTTTTTTCTACATGTTCCGAGCTACTTAGTTAATTGTAGATCAGGTGTCGCATAAAAATATGTTCCTTGTGGTCATGCTTGGAAGTGCATCATGTTCATGTAGCAATGATTGCGAGATCCATCCCAACCCTACCAACATGACTCAATTTTGAGTGCTGGGCTGGAACCAAAGTGGTCCGAAACCCAGTGTAATCTAAGACATCTTGTTGCATTTAAGCCTGTGCAATACTGTGCGGTGTAGAACCTACCTACCGTTTATTTTGCAATTTAAAATACACCAGCCCCTGGAAGTAACACTGTTCGATTAGCACGGATTTAAAGTAGCGCTGTTTTCATTTACGTGAATTTTTATTTCTGTGTTAGCACAATGGCTGTTAGCTTTATATTATAAACAATGCAACGAATTAATAATGTGACGAATCAACAAATAATATTTTGCTCTTACCTTAATAGCTATTCTCTTTCTTCCTTGCATATTTATTTCTGACGATGCCCTTGTGTTCAGCCAACATTAATTTTACGCCATCCCGCTTGTCAGCAGCAGCTCTGGAGAGTAACGCTGAAAGCTTTCAGAGCTAGTTTACCTTGCACTTACTAGGATGCGCACAGATTCGTGATTTATATTAACAGGTTAAATAACCTTAGAAAACATTAAATTTATGCTTTTTAAATTTTTATTAGAACTGAAAAATATCTCATTTATTAGTAACATTATTATTTTGAAGCTCAAATAATGTTAGCGGCTACTTAGAAATGTTATCCCCAAGCCCTATTATGTAAACAATGTGGTATATGAATTTTTTGAATTAAATTTTAGAATGTTTAATCTCAAAATGTTATTGAAAATTTATTTAAAAGTAATTAAAATGTGTTTAGATATATATTTATAATAGATATAAATTAATTTTAAAGGGAGCAGTGTCATGATTAAAATTGTAGTCCGCAAGCACACCTACCTGATCGTAAAAACAAATTATTTTAATTAACAAGCACGCATGGAAAAAAACATATTTGATTAGCACTGTTGTTATTAGCACCCTGTTTTCCTAGAACTAATTTAGTGTTACTTCGAGGGGTGGGTGTAGTACACTAGGACAAATTCAGCTAGTAGGGTCTCCTCAATTTGGATTCACAAGGATCTAGACAATATGATCTACATATTTATATATGATACTAACCCTCTTTGCTGTGTTGAAATGAAAGGTCTTTAATTGGCACATCCAGGAGACCGGCCATGCTGAAATATCTATTTTATGGATGATTGGACGTCAATGTAGTTTTAACAAGAATACCAAATGCAAACTGTGAAATGTGATCTGCTAGAAAATGGAAAAACAGTACTTTAATGGCAGCCAAGTTGAACAGCTGGAATCATCTAACAAAAACCCCAGATGTGAGTGGGTTGATTGGTAGTACCAGATAACGTAATGTACCAAACAATAGAGTGCTGGTTTGAATACCTTCCACTGTACTCTTAGTACCTGTCTACACAACATATTTTATTTAGATCTATGATGCAATTAAATTTAAAAATCACAAATAATGTGTGTCTCAAGATTTAATAAACTCTGAGAATGGATGATGCCATCGATTGTAAAAGATACATTTTCGGAGTTAAAGAAGAGCCACAAAAAAAGTGTCTTGAAAGTATTAAAATTCTGAATATTTAGTATTTTTATTTAATAGTACTTTGTGGCTGTGGTTAAATCAGTGTTGTAACTACATAGATGCTGTCCATTATAGTTGGGAGCAGCGTTGTGTATGTGTCTAGAGTGAATACAGAGGTAGAGTTTATACTCGGCACAGGATAATATTTAAGATCTGGTGTTGACTGCTTCTCTGTGTGGCCAGGTGAACAGCCGCGTGAGGTTCGTGAACAGTGGCTCGGACCTGCACCGGGACTTCCACAGCACACCGGACCTCGCGCAGACGGGCGTGGACCTGAGCAACGGGGCTGTTGACTTCCGCGCTCACAAGGGCCACCGCAGCCAAGAGGATGTGGCCGCGTTGATGCTGCTGAGCGGCGGGGTGGTGGTGGGCAGGCCCCCACTCCCCCCTCCCACCCACCCGCCGCCCCCGCCGCCGACGATGGGGCAGCTGGTGAGTGACTGATAGTGAGCGAGTGATTGTTGCGAGGGTGAGATCGTTGCGAGGGTGAGATCGTTGCGAGGGTGAGATCCTTGCGAGGGTGAGATCTTTGCGAGGGTGAGATCGTTGCGAGGGTGAGATCGTTGCGAGGGTGAGATCGTTTCGAGGGTGAGATCGTTTCGAGGGTGAGATCGTTTCGAGGGTGAGATCCTTGCGAGGGTGAGATCCTTGCGAGGGTGAGATCCTTGCGAGGGTGAGATCCTTGCGAGGGTGAGATCATTGCGAGGGTGAGATCGTTGAGAGCGGGTGATCATTGCACGGGGTTACTGTTTTGAAATGGAGAATCAAATTTGAAACTAATACTAAAGAGAGTACCTCAAATCAAATATTAATCTAAAATCAGGAGTAAAATGTGATAATATAAACATGAACAAAGAAATTAAAGAATTGAAGTAACATTCTTCCTGTTTTATTTGTTTTTTAAACTAAAATAAAATTATACACAGAGACATACACTGACAGACACACATAAATATATACATTTAGGATTTAAAAAACACCTTTTTAACAAAATGTTTCCTGTAGTGCCAAACAAACATTGATGTTAAATCTTTTGAATCTTAACAATTGTTGGCATTTGAGGATTTAACTGGCCCATCTCTAGTAACATATTTATAAACGCAAGACATTTCTGTAAGGACCAAAAAAATTTTTTTTTTATTCCATGTAAAACCTTTATCAAATATTTAGATTGGGTTTAAAAATAATTTGTAGAATGGGTTTTGACTTTTGAATGATTAAAAAAATTCATCAAACATCAAGCTTTTTGTCTGTAATGTGTTTATTTCTGCTGCCTTTGTTTTCCATTAAGTTTCAAAGTTATTACTGTTTACAAAATGTTTCACATAACATAAAAAATCTCATTGTACAGCCGAAATACATTAGCACAGCTAGCCGTAATGTCAACTTATTTTTTTTTCATACATTTATATGCAATATTAATGACATGGTTCAGAAAATTAGGTGCACGTGTTTGTGATTCCAGGTGAAAGTTGACATCTCCCGAGGCTCGGTGAAGCCACCCGGCGCAAGCAGCAGCTCTGGCTCGGAGTACGCCAACATGGGGGCTGGGAAGATGGAGCCTCCGGGGACGGCAAACAGCTCTCCAAACGCGCTGGATGGGGCCCAGACGGGAGTGATGTCGAGCTTCAAGCCCTCCAATAGCGCCAAGCTCTACGCGTCTCCCGAGGACATGAAGACCGTTGGCTATCGTTCGAGGAGCCTCCCAGCCCATTCGTCCAGACCACAGGTTTGCTCAATTGTACTGCAGATTCACAGAATTTACTGTGTTTTGAAATATTTATCAATGTTTGGCTTTAGAACTCTCTTACGCGGGGGTTTGAGCAAGTATTACGCTGCAACACGGCAAAATGACCATAGTTTACATTTGTTTTACATGTCAATTCACAAATAACTAGGCCTGTGCGAATATTCGAATATCAAAACGAATAGTTTATTATTCGTATTCGATTCGATTTCCAATACTAATACTTCGAAAAACCGAATATTCAGTCATTTACGAAAAAGGCTGAGCGAGATCACTACATCTGGCCACGTAAAGCCCGTTTGAACACAGTAATTCGGAGCGATAACTAACGTATTTTATGTAGAAGAATGTCGTCAGGTCGTTTAAAATAGATTTGAACTGTCAGCATACTGATAAAGATAAATACGTGTTTGTAAAATCCATACAACCGGGACATTATAAGTGACAGTTTTCAGATTAGAGGGTGAAACATGGTTTGTCGGCACTGTAATTTCGTTCCGAACGTGACGGCGAAGAGAAAGAAAATTGTACAGACCATGTGGAAAAATTGTACAGACCATGTGGAAAACATCTGGCCGCATACTCACAGCAAAGACTCCAAAAGCCTAACATGCTACGTCAATGTTTTTCAATAGGATAATACACAGTAAACGACCGGATGCAGGCGGCACCCCCCCCCCCCCCCCCCCACACACTTTATACCCTTCCCACCCTTCCCAAATTCCTCGCGTAGTGACAGCTCAGGTAATTATCCTTTCCCGCATGTCAAAAAAAAAACTCTTGCCAAGAACTTACTTAAAAGCTTGCAATCACGTTACATGGTGTACCAAGATTGTGAAGTAAATGTGTTTTCTATGATGGTAGATCCACGGTTCAAAGATTCACTAATTAACGATGAAAATTAAAAAAAAATATGGGTTGAAAATTTGTGCAGGGAGGTATGTAAGCTGTGTAAGTTGAACACAGTAGCTGAAACTATAACTGAGACAAGTGAGGCTACAAGTGAAATGCCTATTAAGAAGTCATCTCTGTGGGCCTACGTGAAACCTTCAACAGCAGCTCAGTCTACGCTTGCAAGCTACGAAGAAACTATCCAAGGAGAAGTAAACGAATATCTGGCAGCACCCTTAATCCCAAAGAATGAAAATCCTTTCAGTTTCTGGTCAGAGAAGGGGCGCACTTGTTTCCGAAACATAGCTGTGGTACCAAGAAAGTACTTGCCTATACCTGCCACACAAGTATGCAGTGAGAGACTTTTCTCAACAGCTGGCAACATTGTGACGTGTAGAAGAGAGAGAGTCTACTCCCCGAAAATGTAGAGCAGCTTGTGTTTCTCCACAAAAATTTAAATTAGCTAATATGTAGTGATGTGACAAGACTCTTTTTAATACAAACTAATTATAAAATTGGAGAACCTTAAAATTTTAAGTACTGTCAGTTTTTTGATTCTACATACATTGTATCAGTAAATATGTACCTGTTATCATATTGTAATGTGATGTGATATAACTAGTGATGGTTCGAATCCCATTTTTCTCGAATCCGAATCCCAAACAGTATCTCGAATCCACCCCTTGAATCCGAATCCAGTTCTCAAGGGTTAATTATAAAATAATTTATAAGTTAAGAGAAAAAATTAAACATTATGCAGAATCATTTAACACTTTAAATTTTTATTTCAAAAAACAAGGATTTTGACACAGTCTGGATCAAGACGATTTCGTTTTTGGTCACATATGTTTCCTGCAGTGCTGAACAAACGTTCAGAGAACACTGTCGCAGGTGGTGAACACAAATATTTTTTGGACAGTTTATGTAGCCTGGGTGAACACGCAGACTGAGTTTTCCAGTATTCGAGAATGTTTATTTCTGGGTTAACTGTAGGATCACGTAAGAATCTGGTCACTTCATCAATTGCTGTAGAATCCGACTTGGTGGATTTAAGGCATTCAGGCATTATCTGTGAGAACAGTGATTCATGTATCCACGGAAATCGGAAAACGAAATTCAACATCCGACGGAACAATATTTTGTAGTTACCAACTTGACATTTGTTTTAAGTCCCAAATGAAGGTAAACGCTTTCCTGAAATATTTAATAGAAACTGAAAGGCGCCATCTTGGCTTCAATGGTTTTAGGCCATAAGAAATATTGTCGTGCGTCTTTTAAAATTAAGCCTCACTAAAGCATAGTGATTAATATGCCCGAAGTTAAAAGTGACGGGGTATTTCGTCTAGTTTACCCATTAAATTTTTTTATATTAATATTAGTTATTTTTTATGTTGCTCAAAATGATTGGCAAACAAATTCATTGGTTGGCCATCATGGAATTCTCAGATAATACATATTTTAACGTTGGTAGTCTACACAAACCAAACTTGGTCCTAAAATATTCATAAATAGAACGTGTATCAGAATATTTAAAATTGAATTGCGATTAAAATAATAATTGTATAATGTATTGATTTTTGTCATTCATTATTTCATTGTTATTACTACATGTGCGACCGTAACTTGTGATGAAAGTCGGCATTACTGTTGTATTACTAAGTAACAGATTTCTCTGTAAAGTTATTTTAAAAAAAACAAGATTCATATTTAGTCTAGATCCCAAATGTGCTTTATTTTATTTTTTAGCATTTTCTGAGAATACATATGTGATTTATGCCTTATTTAATGCCAATGTAGCGACAATGCATCCATGTTCATGAATATAAAGTAAGTTTCCCAAATCAGTACATGCTTCATAATTTTTTTTATATAATAATGAATTAAAAGTACAATACAGTAGAACCTCGTTAATCCGTGATGCGCTAATTCGGGACGATTTAAAAGAGAAGAAAAAAAAAGAAGTAAAAATTGTCAGCGCTTAAAATTAACGTCACGCGGGCCGGCGGCCGGCAAACACTGCAAGCCATCGCGTGGCCCGCCAAACTCTGCAGACCCTTTGTGTCGCCCCCCTTTCAGCTGTCACATTTTTTGTCACTCTTTAAACTTGAGGGGGATGTCCTGACTTCTGCTTCCCGTCTCCCTTTGTTTGTTTCCACCCGCCAACGCACGGCAGGCGCCTGGCGAGTGACGTGTCGGGCTGCATTCGGCTGTACGAAATGGGCGAGGGGGGAGGGTGCAAGGTCAGCACGATCTTATCTTTCTCTCTTCGGCTGTTGTAAATGACCGTGAACTAATGGCTAGGCAGTGCTGTATTTTTTTAAGCCGAGACACTAATTCGAAGACGGCCGGCCCTTACCGTGAACGGCCTTAACCCAGCTGCACGCCGGTGTCTGAGAAGCTTGACAAGACCTTCCGGGCTTTTAATCGCTAGTCCGTGAAATTCGGTAATCCGTGATTATCTCGGTCCTGACCATCATGTATTAACGTGGTTCTACTGTACCTCAATAGGATGTGTTCCAAGGAAAACGTAAACAGGCCAAGTAAATTGTAAGCATTTAAGTTTTTAAAGTACTACATTTACATCAATATTTTTCCTCGAATCCCGAATCTTTTCCCTCGAATTTCGAATCTTTCCCCTCGAATTTCGAATCTTTCGAATACTAGAGGTTCGGTGGGATTCGAGGATTCGACCGGCCCATCCCTAGATATAACATGTTTTATGGGATTTCAATTCTCATTCCAATTATTCGAACTCAATATTCGTATTCGAGAACAATTTGGTATTCGTATTTGAATTCGAACTAAAAAACTGATATTCGCACAGGCTTACAAATAACCAAAAACTCCACAAGACATGGCTGACAACCCAACTGTCCTGCTGATGTCACAGTTGCGACCAATAACCTGAAAACAAAATGAGGTGTGTTGGCGAAATATTCTCCATACATTCATAACAATTTCTAGTGTGCTTGTTTGATATGTTAAAATTTGCTCCAGTCAATGCTATTTAATGTGCTCAAAAGTAAAAATACTCTATATGACACCACAAAGTCAGACTTCTGCCTCAGCAAAATTTATCGTCAAAAGCAATAATCGACTACACTCCTCACTTGAGTGTATGGGCAGAACAAAAGTCAGGTGCTTGCCTCTAACGTTCTTTTGGTGTCAACTCGCTGGTTGCAGGTCACTTCTAGGTAGCCTCTGGTTACAGAGGCAGAGCAACTGCAGTGTATGATTGTTGCCTTACACAGAATGACAAAAATAATACGGATAAACTATTATAAAAGCTGGGTAGGAACAGAGAGCAGAGGTTGTTTGTTACTGCATCTTGCCAGAATAATTGGATGGTGCTGAATCGGAACTAAGCTGACGAGTTCAGAGATCTTGCTTGTATGTACCAGTACTGGCAGAGTTTTGTAGGCTATTATAACCATTTTTTTTAATTATGGGTCATAGCCACCTCCGTTAACCTTGAGGCAACTACAAAACACAAGCCTAGCTAACGCAATCAGGGCCGTTTACATTGGCCTTTCACCAAGAAACTTT
Source organism: Bacillus rossius redtenbacheri (assembly GCF_032445375.1). Classification (NCBI taxonomy): domain Eukaryota; kingdom Metazoa; phylum Arthropoda; class Insecta; order Phasmatodea; family Bacillidae; genus Bacillus; species Bacillus rossius. Next base: position 48,316,214 of record NC_086336.1, on the reverse strand, counting down.
ATTAAATGGTTTTGAATTTGAGATACTCAAGAAAACTTCTTTAAGAGATCCTTAGAATTGAATCAGTAGTGCAGCTTATAATTGATAGTATGTATCTTAATCATTTGTAATTACAGTAAATTCGGCGTGTTTTCAAAGTATTTAATAATATAGTATGTCACGAATCACATTATTATAATTATTGTGTTAATGAATGATGTGGTTTTAGGTTCGTAAATCTCACAGTTTGCGATCATCCGCCTCGTCGTTCAAGCCGACCTCGCAGCAGGCTGCGGCCGCGGACGCGACCCAAGCGCAAAGTCCTTGCGGCGCCAGCACGAACAGCAACCCGTACGCGCAGCCCATCAGGTCGGCCGTGCGGAGCCACAGCATGATCGCGGGGACCCGGGAGGGCCTGAAGCCCAAGGGCAGGAAGGGCGGCGTCCCGGCGAGCGGTCCCCCGCCAATCCCCGACCCGGACTACAGCCTCAGCGAGAGCGAGGGCGAGGCGGAGGCGGAGGCGGACGGCGCGACGCGCACGCACAACAACTCGTCGGCGGTGGAGACGAGCGGCAACAGCAACACCAGCGGAGGCAGCAGCAGCTCCGGCACCATCCCGCACAGCTTCAGCGTGGAGGAGATCCAGAAGGTGCGCACGAGGCTCAAGAGCTCCAAGAGCTACCCCGACGACTTCCTGGCGGCGGGCCGCGGCGAGGACGGGGACAACTCGTCGAGCGGTGTGAGCTCGGACCAGGACCTGCCCCCGGGGCCCCCGTGCGGGCTCGACGACGGCAAGGTCCGGCCGCGGCCCGCCGTGTCGCTGGCGCAGCTGCCCCCGCCCCTGGAGGGGGAGGGCGAGGGCGAGGGGGAGCTGGTGGTGCCCCCCCCTCCGGAGTTCCTCGCCGCGGAGGAGGTGCTGGCCCCTCCCCCCCAGTTCTGCGACAACAGGCTGGTCACGCGGGTCAGGATCGTCGCTGCCACGCCCAAGCCGGGCCCCGGCACGGGGGGACGGCTGCACAGTCAGTAGGAAACTAAAATATCTGCACCTTTGCCTCCGTGTCTATGCATTAAATATTTTGTTCTTAGTACGTGTGCTGGAAGAAAACATCTACTCACAGATAGTGGACACAATTATTTATATGGTACAGCTGCTGAAATTTCCATGTGAATGAAATTACATACAATGAATAATGCCTACTTTTATATACTTGCATACCATTTGATCAGTAATTTTTTTGCTCGCCACATTGTATTTGATTAACTGTCAATATTTGTTAATGTTTTAAACTTACTTAGTTATTGCTCAATACCGGGGAAGGAAAATGGCAGAGTAGTTAATGAGGAATTGTTTGGAAGGAAATAATTTTGTGGATGTCTTCCTTTGCAGACTCGATTATCGTCGTCATTATTTACGTGGACAGTCCTCCTCGTGTCCAGCCCGTTTTCTGGTACTATTGTTTGTGTAGCTGCAAACTACATTGCTTTTCTAAAGCTGGACTTGATTTACAATCTCAGCAAGTTAGCAGGAACTAGCTGCCAGTTCCCTCCAGGGAATAGCAGTTAGAAAGTATTTTCCAGACATATTGTTTGCTTCATTCAGGTTTTGTATTAAGCACTCCAGCAGTCAAGAAAGGTCACTTTGCTTCAAATCAGTACTCATTTCACAATGTGCTGGCTTTCAGAGAGCTCAACCAAGCTTGCTAAATATTTAACCTCTCTACCAATTTCTTTTATTTTCCCATTTATGGTTTTAGTTCCCTTCTAAGATGTGTAAAGCTGAGTAAAATAGTCAAATAATTACTCAGCAAACTACTGATTCTTTGTTAAAAAAGTTCAACTGATAATAATTTTTATCAATTAATTTTTTGACACAAATTTTTTTTTTTTACATAAATATAATGCAGCAGTCTCAGTTTGCAAATCCACCAGTTAACATTTTCAGTACATCTTCAATGTGGCATGCATAAGAATTGAAAGTCCTAGAACTGAGGTTTCAAAAAACTTATTTGTTCTATATTGGTAAAAGGCATTAAATGTGTCAAATTTTTTTTTCCTTACTTTTTTGTCATGGTTTTATTTATTTACTCATTCCAGTTATTTTTGTTTGTCAACTTTAGTATTGTTTTTGATGGTAAATCTAAATAACACAGTGTTCTTGACTTAATCATATTATAAGTTTATAAATTATACAACAAATTATTCTTCCTCAGAGTTAAAAGTGGGTAAAATTATTAAAATATTTTGTACTTTAGCTTACAGGCATATGTAACCATGCAGTCTTATTTTCCCTTTAAATTAACATTAGCAATTCACAAATTTCTCAGTTCTTTTTTAAAGCTGATTTGAAACCCAAGTATTTGTAAATAAAACAACGAAATTTAAGATATGAACCCTGATGTCCAATATGCACAAGTTAGAACTGAAAAAGACTGAAGACATTGTGAGGAAAGGTGCTGAAAAAAAAATTTATGAAAAACACATATTTGCTATTAAAAAAAACTTAATGTAACCTTAGATGTCTTGCAATAGTTAAATCTGCATAAGAATCTATTCAGTACAACTTTGTATAAACATGTCTCTTACACAATTATTGATTGTAATTCAAACGAAGTAAATAAATGTATAAGATGACTTGAACTGTAGAAGAATAATATTTTAGAATGAATGCTCAAACCTGAATTAATAGAATCATTATGACAATTCATACAACATAATTTTTTTTGTATTAATTGCTTTTTTGGTCACTGTAAATACATTTTATTAATAGCAAAATAAAAATCTACAAATATTCATGGAATTAAGAGTTACTTATGTAAACTGTATTGCAAAGATTCTGTCAAAGTTTTATTGAACTAAATAAATTACATATATTACAATTGGAACACATTTTGCTATGTGATTCTAGGTACATTTATTGTGATGAGTGATTTTGTGCATTGAATCAGCAATATGACATGAGAAGCACAAACTATTAAATTCTTTATTTGGAGTGTTTTATTTATTTCAAGTATCGTGTAGTTTGTCATTTTTGTACGTGTGCAGATGCACAATCTGTTGTGTACTAAACATACTTTGCACAATCGGTTGCTTTTATGTTGCAAACTGAGTTTTGTGTTATGTAGCCTGGTCAAGACAGAATGGCCAGGATTCAATCAACACAGTGTTACAATTTACAAATTTATTTATAACGAAGAAAATTACATTTGTATTTGAAGATGCTGCAGTTTATGTACAACGCTTCTTCAAATGTTACATGCTCATAGACTTGAAATAATGTGGAAAATTAATTTTAAAAATATATATGTATATCAGTAAACATTCCTGCCATTGAATATGTAAAAAAAAACTGTTGAGGTAAGAATTTAGATAGGTGCTAGTGTGTTACAGCTTTGTAATGTGAGTGCTAGTGAGACACACAAAAATTTTTCTCAGCTCTGTGTATCTTAACAGTTATGTATAGAGATAATGTTTTTTTTTATTTTCATTTTGATGTGAAATGATTGACATTATTGTTTACACAAATATTTGTTTCAAAGTAGGTGATGAGTGGTGTTGCTAAAGATGTTGGTAACCGATGTGTAGGTTTTGTTATATAGTGTTCAGTTTACTGGAATTGTAACATGGATTTGAATGTAAACTTCAGAAGCAATTCTATGCTCTGTTTGTTTTTCATAGATGGTATTTGCAAATTTGATTCTTACTGTTCATCCTGCAGCATTTTGTCACAATGCTAACATGCACTCGTGAACATTATTTCGGCAATACCTGAGGTGGATGGAGCTCTAATATGTGAGAACTTAATTTTTAAATTTTGGGGTGAAGTTTAGATGTAAACACATGTATTGTATTTATGTGGGGAGGAATTCATACATTTTGAAAGGATGGCATATTGCACACTAAAATATATTTTTTGTAAGTGTTTGGGTGTCTTGTGTTTCAGAAAATTATTATTTTTTTTTAAATCAATTTGTCCCATTATTATTTAAATAATTGAGTTTCTCCTCCCCCCCCCTCCCCCCCCCCCCCCAATATGTCACCCTTTGCATATTTTTAATGACTAATTTATAAACTCCAACTTGTAAGTTTAACTGCGGGCAAAAAAAAAAAAAAAGGATATTTGAAACTCAGTTATTTATTGGTTGTGCCATAAATTTTTAGGTTAAGAGATAATTGTGTATAGATGATTTTCATTTTGGTGGTAAAATTTTAGGAATGAATCAGTTGAATAGTTTAAAGTTTGGTTGAATACGGGTATAATTTGCAAGTTTCTGCGAACGTTTAATGGAGATCACTGAAATTGCATGTAATGTAAATTATGAATTGTAATTGAATTTAAAAAAAAAAAAGGCTTATGATGTAATTACAAACAGGAAGCAATCATAATGCTTCTTTTGATACACATAAATTTTGTACTTTGTAAGTAAAACTTCCTCAAGAAAAGTAAATAAGGGTTAATACGTTGAAATTGTTTTGAACTGGTACTTTTGCCTTGCTTGTCCTTAGTTTGACTAGGGCTTTGTATGCTGTTTCTTGTAAGCTCAGGAATTACTGGTAAAGTTATTTGAAATCATTGTTTTCGTTATGATATATAAGTGTTCTTCAAGTTCTTGTCTTGTTTAAGATGCATCTTTTTAAATATTTAATATATATTGAAGTTGACAGTATGAGTGTCCAGCATCAAATTTGTGCAATATTTGTAAAATATTAGTGGGTTTAGTCAACATTACTGCTTAATCCTGTAAGCATATTGATTTAAAATGTAAATATCAAGTACTATGTTCTTTAGTCTTTTGAGTGGATAAAAAAAATTGCCCGTGCTTTGTTTGCCTTCAGGTGGCAGCAATAAATATCCACTATGGCTGCAGTGTAAATAATTTGTATATTTAAGGATAGTTATAATGCCATTATTATAAATGTCATCTGTAGATACTCGCAAGTTCTTGTGTTAGGGCACATTCAACACCACCTTTGTTTTGTACAAATTATAATGTTTTAAGGTCTGCCAATAAAACAAAACTAAAAATAAATATGCCTTTTTTTTTTTTTGTGAAACCATTGTAGAATTTTTAATTGGCGAGTTTCTTTCACTTTTGCAGATTCAATTAATTTTATTAAAACACTTAGACACGCACTTACTAAATCAAAAGTTTTATGAAAATGTTATAATATTAACGATTTTTTTATTTATTGAATGCTTTCCATAATGTAACTATACAAGTTAATTATAAAATATGTGAAATATTGAAAAGACTTCGTAACATTAAATGACTCAAACATTTAATATATCTTACTTAAAGGTGCAAAATCTTTTTTGAGTTTTTGAGTAAGTAATTATGTCATTTGCATGCTTAGATTGCATTACATAGTAATGCCAGGCTGATACTACCTGGATGTTAATATTAAAAATCTTTTTTTTTTGCCACAAGTGCCCTGTATGTAGTACTGCTGCTTGTAAAAAATGTGATGGCAATAATCATTTTGCAAAGATGATCCAGTGTCACGTAACATTAATGAACCCTAATGGGCTGCAAAATCGAAACTAATGAAATCTCATTTCTTAACACTGGAACACACGCCAATCTCAGTCCCAACAAAACAGTTCAAAAATTTTCTTTACTAGTGAAACATTTAAAGAGTCAAGACATTTATAAACACCCTATAGTTACATAAGAATATGTGTATATAATTTGAAATTGTTAAACAAGGCCCTTTCCAGAGTAATTAAAAAACTTTCATTGCTCATAGAAGATAATATTCTTTTTCTCTTGGGCCTGTTCTACATTGGCACGGGAACTGAGTCGGATCATGTAAACAGAGATGGATCTCCTGAAACATCTCACTATTGTGTGACAACCAATGAGATTGCATTTCAAGGTTATGAAATGTTAATGTAATATAAAAATAAATTATGCTTAAAGATCATAGCATGAACAGAATTAACAATTATAATAAAAATAAAAAACAAAGTAATAATAGAACACTAAATATTCTTGTACTTAAAACAATTTTTAATGCATTTAGAACATTAACATGACTACCACCCCAGCCAAGTACTCTGCTTCTATTGGGTGCTTGGAGCAACATAAAAGGAAGAGCTCAGCATTGCCGAGCTAATCTGTACATGTCCGTCTCCGTCTGCATGCTATTGTAGAAACTGTGTTCTGGAGATCTGTTTCAGTGTCCGTGTCATTGTCGAATGGGCCTCAGCTTTGGAGCATCATGGTACTTTGGGAACACGGCGTAGACGGCATGATGGCTCATGCCGGGGCTCGATAGAAGTTTATGACGGTAGAACACCATCCGGAGAGGTACAGAGGTACACTGGAAATTACAGATGGTATATTCGAACTCGTATCCCAAGACGTGGTACTCACAAACCTACAGCATCACAAGAGTAATACAGTGGTTGGACAACACAAAACAGACATGTAAAATTTGAAACAATGATGAAATTAAGGTGGATATAATTTAAACAAAAACTAAGGATTCCACTTGACAATCATATGGGCTTGGATTAATTCCTCAAGACATCAAAAGAAGATGTAGATGATGCATAGAACAACATTGCTATGTTGGCTGTGTATCAAACGCATGCAAGAGGCGAAGAAAATTTGAAAGCATATCAGTAGCACTACTTATGAAGATGAAAGGAGTCAGTTGGGAATAGCATTGTTCCTGAATTGACTACTTAGTTTAAACAAATTTTATTTTTGATGTACTGCTCAAAACACGAAACACAGATGAGCACAGAGAAGTTAACTGGCTGCAGTGAGGAGAAAACAGTTCTCGTGATGTCTTGGCTGGAGCCAGAGGACGCTGACCACGGATGAGGATGACTTCAACAGTATACACCGTCAGTGGTGTACACAAACCTGCTTCGCAACTGTACGTTTCTGATGCCCTTTCTTATGCATGTCGGACAGATGACAACCAAGTGGATAGGTTCGCTGACATTATAAAAGAAGTAGACTTGCAAGTGTGTTCTGTAATTGTGAATTCAAAACTCACAGATGCCAAATTGTTGGAATTTCAATAGAGTACTGATAGGGATGAGGATCTGTAGAGTTTGCATAGAATCATCCACGCAGGCTGGCCCAAGAAGTTTCAAGCATTGCCCCCTAAATTTTTTTAAGTTCTGGACATACCAGGAGGATCTTACTTGTGCTTATGGCCTAGTTATAAAATGAAGGGCAGTGCAATAGTAGTACATACCTCCGTGTTTGAGTTCCGAAATGCTTAGATACACCCGCGGTCGTCCTGCCCATCAAGGGACAGGAAAAGTGTACTCAAAGAGCACATGGTACTGTTTTTGGCCAGGAATGTCATCAGATATCTCAGCTTTTGATGCAAAATGTGAAATATGCAAATTATTCAAAAAAAAAAACCAAGCCTACCACTTCTCCCATACTAGTTTCCAGATCGATCCTGGCAGAAGGTAGACATTGATATATTCTTTCTCCATGGTAAACCCTACCTACTTGTGGATTACCACTCTAAATGGATAGAGCTGAAAACTGAAAATTTAAACAAGTTTAGTTTATGCAGTTGAAGTCAATTTTTTCTAGGTTAGGAATTACAGCGGAGTAATGTCCGATGGTGGTAGTCATAGTGGTAGTAATCTAAATTCCTTGCAACTTGACTAGTTTACTCGCAAGTGGAATTTTTTTAAGGTCTATGAAATGTTTTAGTACAATTTTCGCTGTAAAATGATGTCTTCCTGATTACCCTAGGTAGGTAATATAAGAGAAAATTAAATGTGCATCAAGGTTCAGATATTAAATTGAAGATTACTACCTAAATATTGATAAATATAACTATTTCCTCACAATCTTCTTGTAGGTTTTCAGGTTCCGTGCACTTTTGCACATGCACAATGGAAATGACTTTCAAAATTGCTGTCTATAAATAGGCACCTTAGTTGTTTCAATTGTGATAATACTTTAACATCTGGTATTTGTATAGTTACTGTGCCAAATAATATGTTTAGGCACAATGGCTCTAGTTAATATCATTATTTCAAAGAATTTTGGGAAAATGTATTGCCTGATAGTAAAAGAAGATAAGATTTAAAAACCTTGCTATCTCATTGTTGCCTTCTTATACTTCATCAACCAAAACCACTGCACTTAAAACACAGGCTTATAGACCTACAATATTTAATTTGTAAAATTTGAAGTACAGCCTCAGCTCTAAATAATGTGAATTTATATGTTTCCAATTTACGTATAAAATAATTTACTAAATACGAAACACTTAATTTTTAGGTTTTGTTTCTGAACATTCAAAAAATTCAAAGTATGAATGTTATAAAATTACAGTCAGCATAAGCCAGTGGGAAAAATTATAAAATCATATGTTTCGAGTTCTGGCAGATGTTTCAGTCTATTTTTCAACAAACAATAAATTTATATTCTTCTAATTTACAAATGTGGCAAATGAATTAAATGTACCTATACATGTGGTCAACTATTAATATTACTTCAATTTAGTTCAAATAGGTTGGTGAATTGTGTTAAGAGAGTAAAGTAATTTAACAAAAATCAATCCTTAGAATGGATGGTACGTACTGTAAAGGATGAAAAAAACATTGTTAGGTTGGTATCATTCTTTGCATATTGACAATTATAATGATATGTTGTGCACATCAAATTCTTTAAAAAATGATTTGGTTGCATGTTTCTGCTTGCTTCCAGCTGACAAGTAAAGAGTTCAATTCGGCTGCAAAAATTAACATTACTTATATGTTGAAGTTAAGTTTATAGTTGATGTTTAAAGTTGGATTTAAAATTTTTCATGCGGATTTAAACAATGCAACATTTGACATTTTATTATTGAATTTTAAATGTTTTTGCAATGTTGAAATCTATATAAAGCAATTTTAACCCTCTGCACGGAACATCGCTTTTTTATCAGTTAAGTGGAACACCGGTCCGTCAGACCAGTATAATTTTTTTTTAGGTATTTTCATACTTTAAAATATATGTGAATTACCAGGTTTTTAAAGAAACATTTACAACTGAATGTATTTTCTTGTGCAATTCATATACAGTGGACTCTCCCTATAACGATATCCAAGGGACCAGCGATTTTCATCGTTATAGAGAAAAATTGTTATACAGAGAGAAACCTATTTTTAAATCTTGGATGGAGTAGTGTGCTGAAATAAAACACCATATTAAACAGTATAAATACAATATACAGTACTATATTTACATTGTCCACAAACACACATATGTACATATGTAGTAGTAAATTACATATGTATGTACTATATGAAATGATACAATGATACAGTGTATACAATCATTAGTACATATGTAGTACTCTGTATTTAGAATGTCAAAATACGTACATACATAACACAACAAGACATACAGTTCATACAGTTTATTGGAAGAAGTCTTTTAGCGTCGTTTGCCTTTTTTTAGTTTTCCACAGCAATGACCTCACTTTATCTTCTAAACGACCGACATCTTCCGTAGCCACAGGATCATCTTGGTGAGTAAAGAATCTTCTCAGTACTTTAGCAGCCTCCAATGCCTCTTTTGGAGTTGGGACCGGTTCTGGTTCAGGCTCCTCCTCTGGATCAATGTTTTCCTGATCACTATCTTCATCAACACGAACAGAATTCAGGATGTCTTCGTCTGTAACACCCGCTGCTGTAGCCACTTGCCCATCGATGTTTTCAAAATCCAGAAGCTCCTCTTCTGAAAATGTTGTAGGAAGCTCCAGCTGCTGAACCCAAACGGCCAAAGGCAAGTCATCTTCATCATCTGCTGGCTCGGGATCTTTCAGCCATCCTGCATGCTTGAAGGAATGTCTTATGGTCTTATCCGTTACCTCTGCCCATGCCCTACTGACCATTTGTATGGCGTCTAGGATCGTAGGTTTGAAATTCCCATTAGACTCGACGAGTTCCATTAAAAGCCTGCGCCTATAATGACTTTTCAAACTTTTGATAACACTTTGGTCCATGGGCTGAAGGACACTTGTGGTGTTGGCAGGTAAGAAGCAGAGTTCTATGTTTTCGAGGTTTTCAATCATTGGATGTGCAGGGCAGTTGTCCACCAAAAGCAAGATTTTGTTCCCCTTCAACTCAGAATCCCATTTTCTCAACTCCTCTTCAAAAATTTGAGACGTCATCCAAGCACTTTTGTTTGACTTGTAGGTGACAGGCAGACGCTTGATGTTTTTTAAACAACGCGGGTTTCTAGATTTGCCAATCACCAAAAGTTTTCTCTTTACCGATCCTGTCATATTGGCCGCTACCAAAACTGTAATTCTTTCTTTTGACAACTTTCCTCCAATGCACTTTTCTGATTTGAATTTTAAAGTTTTGTTTGGTGTCAACTTGTAAAATAGACCCGTCTCATCAGCATTAAAAATGTTTTCGGCTGAATAACGAGCCTTAAGATCAGGCCATACCTTTTCTAGCCAGCCATCTGTAGTGTTCCTATCGATGTCATGAGCCTCCCCGTTGATCTGTCCATAATTAATGTTGTGGCGCTGCTTCCACTTGCTCAGCCAACCTTCAGAAGCCTTAAAATCAGGAATGCCAAGCTCTGTTGCATAAAACTCAGCTTTCATTTTTATCAAAGGTCCAGAGAGCGGTATGTTATTTATGCGTTGCTGTTGAAACCACTGCAGAATAGCACGATCTAAGTCTTCATACTGAGGTTTTCGCATTTTCTTTTTATCCCCATGCACATCTGCGTCAAGCCACTTGCGCCTATCCTTCCAAATGGTAGCCACAGTCGATTGGGAAAGCCCCGTTCGCCGCACAACATCAGTTTGTTTTTCACCATTTTCAATTGCTTTAACTAATGACACTTTTTCATCCACGGTGAGCACTTTCCGCTTTCTTGGTAGCATAATGGTTAGAATAAAACTGATAAAACACTCATTAACTTACACGGTGCAGTAAGGTGTACAAAAACAGCTCCGATATGAACAGCCAGGCGTGATGTGGCTAACTGAGTAAACTGACTGAGCTGCTTGGCGCGCGCTCAACTTCCCCACCACTGAACTGCCACCCCCGTGCCGATTAGTGGACTCGACCACCCCCTCGCCCGCCACTGACCTCCCACCCCCGCGCCGACTAGTGGACTCGACCACCCCCTCGCCTAAACACTGGAAATAACCGGTTACGGGCATTGACCTTGAGTCCAACTGGCGATCGCTCGTCAAGTGGTACGACTGGAAATTTGGTTTTATCGTAATGTTTTACTGTACATATTTTGATTAGTGTTCTAAGTAAATACATCGTTATAGAGAGTGAACGATATCGTTATTTAGAGAGAAAAAATATGTTGTTCTTATGGTAGACCAAACGTTAATGTCAATATCAATCGTTATAGAGAAAGTATCGTTATAGGGAGAATCTTTATATGGAGAGTTCACTGTATATATATATATATTTTTTTTTTCCCACAATATTTTATGAAATAAGTCAGGAACATATTTATAAAATTAAATTAAATAGAATAAAACTTTTCCAATTATAAACATATGAAATATAAAAACAATTAAGACAACAAATTCATGTCACAAAAATACACAAAGTAGATGAATGTTTAAATAATATTATAAATGTGACACACATCTCTTGCATATTTTCATTGAGCATTCCAAGCAATTAGGAGTGTTGCACTGCACGCACTTGTAATTAGTCTTCCTCTCCCTCTGGTACGGGCAATAACGGCACGTTTTTTTCGTTTTTCAAGACTATACGTCCTTGATTTTTTCGATGAAGAAGCATCGGCATCTTCAGGATGGATGGTTGTCAGGCAATTTTTTATTAGTGTTGTTAGACCAGATGGCAAGTTCTGAATGGTAAGCCGTCGATGAAGATGGTTTGTTGTCAGTGACAGCCCTAATTTGGATATAAAGTCAAATCAACGTAGGTTTGTGGTTTCGTAATATTTTTTGTAGATGACGTAGCCGTTGCTGCAGCTAATGGATATCAGATGATAAAAAATTTCCAGAGGCCATTTCCTGGTTTTTCGGTTGGCCGAATACACGCTGCACTTCATATCCAACATGTCGACTCCAGATTTGGTGCAATTATAAAATGAAATTATCTCCGGCTTGTTACTCTTACTGTCGACATATTTGTCGTGATGCATCGATAACAGGAATATGAGAGCCTTATGTTTTTTTGGCACATATGATAAAAGTGTAAATTCTTTGGTAAATCCATATAATGATGACTCAACAGGCCGGCTCTTATTTGACTGAAATTCAGGAAGAATTTCTGGCTTGTTTCTCTTTAGTGTCCCTACGACTGTCAAAGACCTGTCACACAAATATTGTGCCAGCTCCATACTCAAAAACCAATTATCTACAGTTATGTTCCTATTATAACCGTACAAATACTTAGCTAATCGTACTACTGCATGCGTCGGCTTCTTCAGCTTTCTTTCTACAGCACTGAGAGTCACCCCGTCACTATCTTTTCCGACATAAATGTAGGCATTTGAAAAGTAAAAATTTCGAGCGTCAGCCAGGCAAACTAATTTTATGCCATATTTGGATTAGTTCAATGGTTTAGTGGTTTAATTGTTAAAGTATGAAAATTTAACAATGAGCTACTGCGAGTTCAAATCCCCTCATCAACAGTTCTACTGAAATAAAGGTAGTAAATTATTCTTCTGAAATTATGTAAGAGAAATGTTAAAACCTTTTTTTATCATGACCTGCAAGTACAAATTCTTTCTAACAGTGTTGATAAATAGATTACTAAAACTTATAAATGTACCCTACTGCAGCGCAAATGTTTTACTTATGTTTAAAAATTTAATAATTTTGCATATAAGCTTATATAGGTAACTTTTGAATATGTTATTAATATCATGCTTGAATTAACATCCATATTATGTAATTAAACTTTAAAATACTATCAACGAGTTACAGCGAGGTTAATAAGTGTTCAATAAGTTTTCAAATAAAACTAGGCAATCAATTTCTTATTCTTACCCAGAACACTTCGAACAGTCACTTCTTCACATCTTCACATATTTGGCCTTGGGAGGTACCCGTTTAGCCATAAAAACCAGGAATTTTCGACTTTCAGAATTTCAACTTCAATTAACAGTCATGAAGAACCACACTTTGAACAGAAGTTACCGCCTCAGTCAATGACACGGGAAGCCTTATTTCACAGACGAGAGAGCCACACCCGAAGTTTATGCTCGCTTTTTTTTCCGTTCTATCTTATTGTATAAACCGGTGTGGCATTAAATTTTGCGGTCGATTAGGATAGGTTAGCTACATTATAAATACTTTAAAACATTGTGGATGGTTGGTTATATTAGGTATATGTAGCTACATTATCAATACTGTAAAATCATTTTATGGTTGCTTAGCAAATAACTTTAATATGTAGCTATCCAGGGCTAGGAAACCCTTTACATGATTTCACAGAATCTTTAATGTAGCTAACCTAACCTAATTGACCATTAGTTATCATGAGTTGTCCAAAATAAACATTCACACAATATGGGGCACCCCAAGAATATTTGTGGAAGACAAAGACTTCTAGATTTTATACGGTATGAAAAATATACAACTCCACGAAGTACGTTTCTTCAATTAGGTATTTTCCTCTAAAAACAATTACAAATAAATACTGTTGCCTTGTTTATCCATTATCCCTACACTGCATGATATTTTTTTTAAGTCAAAGTTCTTGTTCTGTGTAGAAAACAGCCTATAAAAACACAGAAAAATGTTTAAAAAAATATTTGACAAATATTTTTTAAATAAAATTGTTAAAAACTATTTGTAACATATATGATACATCATGCATTTACACACAAAGCAAAACATAAACATTGTGACTTTAAATCTACTTCACCACCATCTATATACATGGCCATTTGATTTACTTTCAATCATTATGGAACGAGAAGAAACAATTTTTGTCTCTGTTAAAGCATAGGAATACACTACATTTGGAACACTTCACAAATGTAAGTCCTTTGCATGTAGGGACTCTGCATCGATTCCGTGACTGATCCCATGTTGGCCACTGACTTGTCTGGTCAGTCCTCACATATTTGCTGGGAACATGTGTACCTCTACCAACTTTCTGCTACTTCTTAAGCAGATTTTTTTCAAGATGATGGTCGACCTCTTTTTGGGATTGTCGTTTTGCCCAATTGGCAAAGCGTCCTTGCCACGTCTTCTCTAAATGCAGATATAGTGACAGATTTCTTGTCTGAGTTCTTTGCCTGGTTGACTCTGCGATATAATAGCCATGAATTTGTAAGAGCCAGATCTATCAAATGGTAGAACAGTCGAAGATACCATTTTTTGGTTCGCATGGATATTGTGTGTCGCCCCAGAATACTGTATAGTAAATTGACACCACCCGTGTGGTGGTTGTAATGTTTGATTATGTTTGGGCAGTCAAATTCAATTACCTTCTTATTCTTTTTGTCGAAGCGCTCCAGTTTTGAAATTGGCTCTTCTCCCACAAAAGTGGAGGCCAAATTCACCACTTTGTTGCCTAACCAAGATACTGCTGTTACCATTACATCATCAACAGTGACTACTCTTCCAATACAATACCCCCTGTGTTTCATTTGTGTGTCCTCTGGGTAAGCTGGTTTGGGCATGCGGTTTTTTCTTACAGTTCCAAGGCTGTGTATTCCCCATTTTTCTAACTGCACAAGCAACGGCAATGTTGTGTAAAAGTTGTCAAAGTACACTTTGTGGTGTACATTGTGTGGCAAAACTCTGCACAGTCTAACTACCACATTTGCACATGCACCAAGATCTTGTTCAGATTGTGGCCGAACTGCTGTATTTTCTTGGCCTGTGTAGATTTCTATGTTGTAGGCAAAACCTGAAACACCAGACAAGACAAATAGTTTGTAGCCCCACTTGTGTGGCTTTATGGGTAAGTACTGTTTCGGGTAATGTCGGGCCTTGGTTGCACATAACTGCTCATCTACTGACAGCGATTCCTCAGCTGGGATTTTTTGAAAGTTCTGTACAAACATGTCAAACACAGGGCGAAGTTTGTGAAGTCTGTCATGTCCCAGATCCTCTTTCGGTAGCATTTTATCATTGTTGTTTATGTGCAAGAACTGCCTAATTTTTTCAAAATGATTGACAGACATCGTTTCTTGGACCATTTTATTGCCCAGTTCATGGTTCCAATATGTTCTTGCATTTGGCAAATGAACAATGGACATCACTATGCATATACCAATATATTTCATTATCTCATCCTCTATGATATTGAAAGGCTTGTTGGGGTTCACTTGTACACTATATCGGACTGTTTCTTCAACAATATTGTCTGTGAAGAAATATCTAAAAAAAACTGGAATGGTGTTTTCAGCCCCATGACATCTTCTGGCAAATGAGTCTGTCCTGTGAACATAACATCGGGTTTTGCAAAAGATTCCTCTTTCCAAGGGGTTGATGGCAAACTAAAACACTTAGATGCTGCAACTGGCTGCTTCTTGTTGCTGGCTTTGCTCTTTTGTTTATCTACCGGTACAGATGTGGAAGATGAAGGCTGTTGTTCTGGTTCACTGATAACATCTGAGTAGATGGTTCAGGAACGTCGCATACATCATAAAAAAAAAATTCCATGTGTGTAAAAGTGTATTTTATGTTTCTTCCATTCGAAAGTTCGTCATCTGAAGTTTCTTCGAGTTCATCCTCACTGCCGAATGATATTCCAAGTGAAGAAATCACTTCGTTGCTATCCATAATATATATTACATCTACACAATTACTTTAGAAGCAAAAGTAAACAAATCAAAAGGAATATTTTCACAAATGTACAAACATCACTTCACTGCATGGTGTATCATATATGATACACAGGGAAATTACAAATTATAAAATAAATTGTTTTTACCACACTTATGAGAAAGTTATAGGCATAAACTCCAATATTACATTCAATACAACATTTTTTATTACAACAAACCACTGCTGGATGCATAGATAAAAATATCAAAATCAAATACCAGTTGCCATAGAGATATAGAACCATTTTAATACCGAACAACAACCACCAATTTATAATGTTTTGTGTCATCTACAAATGTTCCAATGAACTATAAAACATCCATATTGTATCTCACATAACCACAACCTGTGACATGAAAAAAAATAATTATAACGGTTTTTACTAAGGGCGCGGTTACACGGGAGTCTGAACTACTTCAGGTTGACGTCGTCTGGCCGACGACCACCCCAGAGCCCGACCTGCACCCGCCAGTATACGCTCCCGCTAACGGAACACACCCCTGGCCATGGCCCACCCGAGTCAGGCGACCCGAACAGCAATTAAAGACAAAGCCGCTGTGCTGTTACTATTTTCATAATGCACAGAAAGTTATGACTTATTTTAATGATACTATTATTTATAAAGTCTTATTATTTTGATTGTTATTATTATTATTATGAAATTGTATTATTTAATTTGTATATTGTTCGCCCGCAAAAGTTATTTAAATATATTTTTATTAATTATGTATATCTACGAGAGCTATGCTCTATGACCTGAAATGGACTTATATGGACAGTCAATTGAGTATACCCCTCTAAGGACTAATGAACTTAACGAATTAACGAGGATTTTATTCGGGGTATTACTTAAAGAAATTTTCATTGTTGGAAATTTTCGTTTTAAATTTACCGCATTTTTGTGTTTTCAATTGTATTAATAAGTGTTATTTACGGTATTTATATTGTAAATTACGCTAACCGATTTTGGTTTCGGCCAATGAGAGGCCGTGTTTTAGATGTGAGGCGTCTAGAACGTATTAATTAAAGAGGTTGGTTGTATGAAGGCGTCTGATGCCGACGCAAAGGCGCGAGGCCTATTTTAAATTTGAAATATAGCTAGCTAGATTATGCCATCCGACACTCAGGATGAGCTTAAACGACGTAGAAATAAATAATGTGTAAGATTATAAGGGCATATTCTGACGGATATGTTATTAGGAGTGAAAATCTGTAAGTAAAGATCTTGCATTTTGTATCGCCCATAGACATACCCAGCTGTATGTAATTTCGTCGTAAATAACTCCGATTTGACTACAAACTGATTAGTTTTCACGTAAAAGGTGTCAATTATCCTGAACTACGTCATCAATTATTAGTTCCAAGATTTAAATTATTATTTTATTTTGTGATACCCAGAGGTGAAATGGGAGTACAAGTTTCGTGTCTCTACCATATAAACTGAGTTAAGCCAAGGCAAATACGAACCCAAATATAAACATAAACAGTAATCATACTAATTATTAATTGTGCTATGATTTCAAACATTTTCTGGTATGTAAGAATGCGTCCGTAAAAACATCATTTGATTTATTTTCTGAACATACACTAACGAACTTTTCTGAACGATTCATGTGTGCTACGTATTTTCCTGATGTTTTAATTTACATAAGCGCATATCCACGAGTCATGTTCAGTATCGTTAGGATTGTTTTTCTGTGATTTTTTTTATCTAATTATATTAATATTGATTTTTATCTCTACACATATGTTAGTTGTCCCTGATGAATAGCAATTTTTATTATTAATAAAAACCTGAATTCTATCCCTATGTGTTGATATATGTTACCTAGCTACCTGTGTCCAAGAGTGTGTGTTTTATGATAAATAACATTTTTTTTTGCATGTTTCTAAGGGTCAGAGTACAAGAGCATAACAGTACCATTGACACATATATATATGTCTATATATATATTTTGAAAAATAGTGACAGCCAGTGTATATCGTCCCGACAACACACACACAACAAAAGGGTCTATATATAAATAAACGAGTACTATTAATGGTACTGGCACCAGCAGTAAGAACACACCGAAGAAGTTTAGCAGCAGTATAGTATAGAAAGTGGCGCACATAAACGTGGGGCCCGAGTGTGTTGACACTGAGTTGTCGCACCTTAATTCAAGTTGTCATTTGATCCTGCATTGTGTATCTAATCCATTATAATAACATGGCACACAACCACCCCACATACTCGCTCAGGAGTAGGCATGACAGTATGTGTGAAGACTGCGATAACACAGGGAATTCAGGAAGTGACACGGCGACATCATCAGCAGGGGGTTCACCAGGGAACACTTGTGTGGAGGGACCTAGTGATCACTCTACCACCGTGGCTGAGAGGTTAGGGCGGCCCACGTCACCAGCAACAGGGGAGCAGGAGGAAAGAGAGGCCACTGTCCCTAACATCACACCATTGCCAGATAATACTTCTACATCACTTGTGACACTGGAAGCACTCATGCAATTATTACGGCAGAGTAATACTCAACTAAATGCGAAATTAGAACAGAACAATACTCAAATGGAGCAGCATAATGCATCCCTAAATGCAAAATTAGAACAGAACAATACTCAAATGGGGAGGCTTACGACTGAGTTGGGAGCGCTGAGGGATCAGACCAACTCAGGATTAAAGAGCCTGGAACACAGCATTGAGGTTAGGCTGGCCCAGCAACACGAACAGGTCCAGCAGATATCTGAGCAGGTATCACAGAACAGTAGTCGTGTGGACAGTCTGGAGACTCATGTAACATCCATACGAAACATGATCTCAAATGAACACCAGGGACAAGCTAGTGCTAGGGAGGAGGTGCGAGGACATCTCCAGCATCTCGAACATAGACTGGAGGACATGGAGGTGGCTACTGCCACACTACGAGATAGAATCGAGCACCTTAGTGTACACCCCAGTCCCAGGAGTGAGTCAGCTAACCGCCAAGCTCATGTACCGTCACACACAGCCCCTGTGTCAACTGTACCGACTGCCCCAGTAGACAGGCAACCGTACCCCAGTGAGATGTACACAATTCCACTGCTACCCATCCACAATCATCCTACCGTTCAAATGGATCTGCCCAGAGAAACACCTGTATTGAGCCCATCCAACATTGATGCGGCCACGCTCATGCACCATCCAGCTAAGCATTGGGCAGAAGCTATGCCCACGTTTGCTGGCAGAGCTACAGAGAACCCCATCCGTTTTCTGAAAAGATTTGAGGAATACACCTCAACCTTTCATTTGAGAGATACAGAGATACTGAAGTGTCTCAACAGCGCCCTGAAAGGACCGGCATTTTACTGGTGGGAGATGCTGAGTGCATCAACGCATAGTTACGCCCAGTTCCAGTCCCTGTTCCACAACCAGTATTGGAACATCCGAATACAGAGTCACCTCCGTGCACAGCTTCACACGGAGAAGTATGACCCAAGGAAGTGCGCGTCCTTGGAAGCGCATCTATCAGCAATGTTTGAGAAGACACGCTACTTGGATCAGCCCATGACGGATGATGAATTCATCGCGGCCATCCTCACGCAGCTTCCACTCAAGTATCAGAAGCAGTTGTCAGGCCTGCCGTACCGTGATGTGACAGAGTTCCGCGAGCGCCTTCTCAATTATGATAAACTTGAGAAAATGGACAGAGCACCCAATACCAAGGAGGAGAGTGAGAGGGTATCACAGCCCCACCGACAACAGCCAGTCCACAACTACTGGCAGAATCGCGAGGGAAAACCCAAGGAGCTCAGACAGGCAGCGGTAAACACAATGAACTGGCAGCCAAGATGAGGAGGACCTAGCCGGAACGATCAATACCAGACAGGCTACAGGAAGACCCCCTATTACAAGAGAAAGACGTGGTGGTCCAACTCCAGGAATTACCACAGCGATGACGAAGCAAACCACCGCCGGAGGCAGGGGGACTACCGACACAACAAGCGAAGATCATTCTCGCCAGAGTCACGGCCACCCAGGGAGTCAGCAGACAGCCGCCGGAGAGCATCGTCAGAAGACGAGCTGGAGTACTGCAAGAAGTACCGCCGTACCGACGAGCCCCGCTACAACGGCAAACCTGAGGACTACCGCCCGCCATACCACTATGCCCCCAGGACTCACGAGACGAGTGGCGGCCATGCCCAGAACAGCCACCTTTCGTACAACCGAAACACACAGATGACAACATTCCCACCACCATTTGCTGCACCGTCTACATCTCAGCAGACGATGTACTACAACCAGGGACCAGCAAATCAGGTGGCAGCAGAATTCAAAGCTGCTGTGTCTGAAGCAGCAGGGAACCGACAATGGAATCGTCAAGAAGGAGCCAGATCACCAGCTCCAGGTGGACGTGCCAACACTGGCACGTTAAACTATTAAGGATCTCTATATGATCAACCCTGAATTTATACCCCACTGTGACAAGGAGCCCGAAAGGACAAGACTACCCACAGGAGAAGAAGTGGAAGCATTCGTAAGAATGAAGCTCACAGCAGAAGCTGATGTACGAAGAAGAAGGAAACCAGCATCCAAATTGTCTAAATTTAATATCGGCGACCTTGTGCTCAAGAAAACATCTCCTGTCAGCAAGGCGTGGGAGAATGTCACCAGGAAATTATTTTTGCTTTTCGACGGACCATATGTCATAACTGACATAGTTCAAGAGAACTGTTATGCTCTGGAAGAACCATCTACAGGCCGACCAGTAGGCCGGTATAATATTTCGCAGTTGAGAGCCTACAAGAAACCTGTGTCCCAGTGAACAAGTTCGACACAAGCTAGTGAGACACCTGTATAGTACGAGTATAGGTAGCATAACAGCTGAGCGCAATCGGAATGTCTAGGTCAGAGCCAGGACCAGACCAGTATAAATGTGAAAGGTATTAAATGGTTACTGTGTAATTTGATACGCCATGTGAGGCGTATTGCAACCACTGACAGGTACCTAATGTGTAGCGGAAGTGTGATACCCGCTTGGTACATTATCGTCGCGTCGATGCGGAAGTGCAATTCCCGCTTATTATTGCCTGTAGTGAGGTGAAGTGAAATGCCACCCACACAGATGTAATGAATCTTCGAATTTAATAGTGTATTATGTGTATAATATTGTTTGTCAGTTGGTCTGCCTTATTCTTCGTGTGAGTATAAGTTCACTAACAGTAATATCTGAATCTATGTAATGAGATGCGCCTATCTGTAAGTACTATCATACTAACTAGCAAAAAGAAATGTCAAGCTTATGTGTTGTCGACTAACTTGTGTGAGAGAAGTATGGCCTAGCTGTGTAAACATGGGTGAGCACTGTTCTACAAAGCATCTAAGAAGCACATGAACACTTTGCAACTACTAGCATAACAATAATAATAAGGTTACCTTGAATTACTGATGTGGTTACTCCATTTTTTCCGAAGCACAACACACCACTGAATTTATTAAGAATCGCCGAGATTTATCATTTTCTGTTATTAAACACTGCTGCAGAAGAAGATAAAAAAAAAATATTCTTTTTTTTGCAAATGTAATACTTTTGTTTTACACGAATTCTATGATTGAAGTAGGGCTTTGCAAACGATCTCATAGGGTTGCATTCTGCCCTGAATGCAGAGTAGAAAAGTATGCATTCCTTTCGCATACAAATCCACTCAGTATTAGAAAGCTATTTCTTTAAATTAATTTGATTGGTTATTTTAAATAATGATATTTATGAAATGATAACAAGATATATACGAGCGACTTTGTGTTATTTATTGTGAAAAAAAAAAACTATACAAAAGACTTGTAATTTCATTCAACGTGGCACTTGAGATTTTGTTTGTTTATGTTTGTAATCGTCGAGTAGGCGAATATGATGTCAAATGAAGACCTGAAAAACTCAATGTCTAACAACTATGTCGCGGACTTAGTACACTGTTGCAATAAATGTCAGCAGGCTGTATTATAAACAAGTACTAAGTTACTGCAAAATTGAGCCAGCCAGAAAAGAAAAAAAAAAAGAAAAAATAAAAAATTTGCAAGCTATCATGAAAGCATTTTTTTTTGTTTCACTTGGCTTTGTCAGGATAGAATTATCCTTTTCATCGAGATCATGAATCTCAAGTGATTTTAACAAGAAACAATTCCTATCAGAGAAATTTCTGAATGATATGAATACACAGTCAGGATCCTGCGAAGCCCGCATCGGATGCCTGAAAACGAAACTAATGGTTGAGATGAGAGGGAGACTGCTATACACTTTCCAAACAGCTGTTTGCGTTATATGAGAACCCAGCTGATTACAGAAAAAAAATACTACCTTGCGAGAAATGGTAGAAATAAAAGTTCACCAGACACTCGAGTAAAATAAAAGAAAAAGAAAGGCCGCCTTCGCCGAGCGAAAAGCTGCGATAAAAGAGAGATAAAAAAAAAGGAAACACTGTGCGTTCCCTTTCCAAGCACAAGTTACACATGATGCGTGTACTTAAACGAAATCAAAACTATTGTTGATTTGTTTGCTAACATAAACAAATGCTTTTAATGATGTAATATATGAAATGTTCCTTGAAGTGATATTGTAAATATGATTTTATGTATATGATATGAGATGTTAGTGAGAATTATTAATTTTATCAATTGTTGATATTATGAAGTTATGAAAGATTGTGAGATGATGCTTATGGAAATGTACGAGATGCATAATGAAATTGTACATAGAATAAAACAGGTACAACCTGAAGGCATAAGGATGCTTAAAAATGATGTAAACAAACCATTTCATTAACATGAAAATCAGTTTAGTTAGTTATGCTTGAATGTTATCTAGCTAATGATACCTATTGTTAAGATGTAACAATTTCACTTTGAAAGTTATTGAATGTTTAGCCTAAGTTACTATACTTATTATTTAATATCTGATGTTATTTGATCCCATTAGTTACTATTTGTTTTAATAGATTTAGTTTATACTGAACTGGCTTGTGGATAGGCTACGTTAAGCACAGAAGATGTCTTAGCCTGCCGACATTCGTGCGTTACAAGTGCACGATTCACACATGAGTGAAGAGTTTTAAGACTGTTTAATGACCGGGACACTTGTTAGTTAAAATGTACACAATACGGTTCGCAACGGCTGTGTACCTATCAGTGATGGGACCCGACGAGTGCGTCCTTGTGAGATGGCGGTTCCGCCGACACGAGCAGCACCGCAGACGTCCCGACGCCGCCTCTCACGTGTTCGTGAGTTAGGGCGGCAGCTGCAGCCGCAGTCCGCCGCTGCAGATGTTCGCCGCGGAGCTAGGAGCCGTGGTGTCCGGTACTGCGAGCCGCCACACGCCAAACCCGCCGACGTCTGGTGTGGAGCAGGTGTTGGTGTTGGCCGCTTTGAGGTCGGGCGCTGTCCCGATGCCTCCTCAGCCGCTGCCGTGGATGTCGTTTGCACCGCGGGTGGACGTTGATCCACTGCCATGACGTGTCCTGGAGAACGTCACATTGTTGACTCACATGTACATACACCCGTTACAGCCATATGAGATTGCTACTTACAGTAAGTATGTCCTCCCACGTCCCTCTCAACAGGAGCGGCTCAAGGGAGTAGACGCCGTCGGAGAGCTGCAGCAGGTCCAGCAGAGATTTTGCGCGGGAAAACCCGTGGACCATTCGAGCGCAGGTCTGCTAGCGGCGACGACCCGATGCAAAGTGATTAAAATTGCGCGAATTGTCTGGTGTAACGGTCGAAAGGACGATAGAAAAAAAAAAGGAGGAGAAGAAGAAACTCAGTCGCTCCAAGTTTTTTTTTTTATGTGTGGTGCGCGCGCCGCTAGGCGACAAGGCTATTCGTTGTACACAGTGCGAGAGAGACGGTAAACTGCCAATCACATTGTACTGTTTTGAACAGGTCAACGATTGCAGTTCAATATGATTGACAAGGGCGGCAATTCTGTGCTGTTACTATTTTCATAATGCACAGAAAGTTATGACTTATTTTAATGATACTATTATTTATAAAGTCTTATTATTTTGATTGTTATTATTATTATTATGAAATTTTATTATTTAATTTGTATATTGTTCGCCCGCAAAAGTTATTTAAATATATTTTTATTAATTATGTATATCTACGAGAGCTATGCTCTATGACCTGAAATGGACTTATATGGACAGTCAATTGAGTATACCCCTCTAAGGACTAATGAACTTAACGAATTAACGAGGATTTTATTCGGGGTATTACTTAAAGAAATTTTCATTGTTGGAAATTTTCGTTTTAAATTTACCGCATTTTTGTGTTTTCAATTGTATTAATAAGTGTTATTTACGGTATTTATATTGTAAATTACGCTAACCGATTTTGGTTTCGGCCAATGAGAGGCCGTGTTTTAGATGTGAGGCGTCTAGAACGTATTAATTAAAGAGGTTGGTTGTATGAAGGCGTCTGATGCCGACGCAAAGGCGCGAGGCCTATTTTAAATTTGAAATATAGCTAGCTAGATTATGCCATCCGACACTCAGGATGAGCTTAAACGACGTAGAAATAAATAATGTGTAAGATTATAAGGGCATATTCTGACGGATATGTTATTAGGAGTGAAAATCTGTAAGTAAAGATCTTGCATTTTGTATCGCCCATAGACATACCCAGCTGTATGTAATTTCGTCGTAAATAACTCCGATTTGACTACAAACTGATTAGTTTTCACGTAAAAGGTGTCAATTATCCTGAACTACGTCATGAATTATTAGTTCCAAGATTTAAATTATTATTTTATTTTGTGATACCCAGAGGTGAAATGGGAGTACAAGTTTCGTGTCTCTACCATATAAACTGAGTTAAGCCAAGGCAAATACGAACCCAAATATAAACATAAACAGTAATCATACTAATTATTAATTGTGCTATGATTTCAAACATTTTCTGGTATGTAAGAATGCGTCCGTAAAAACATCATTTGATTTATTTTCTGAACATACACTAACGAACTTTTCTGAACGATTCATGTGTGCTACGTATTTTCCTGATGTTTTAATTTACATAAGCGCATATCCACGAGTCATGTTCAGTATCGTTAGGATTGTTTTTCTGTGATTTTTTTTATCTAATTATATTAATATTGATTTTTATCTCTACACATATGTTAGTTGTCCCTGATGAATAGCAATTTTTATTATTAATAAAAACCTGAATTCTATCCCTATGTGTTGATATATGTTACCTAGCTACCTGTGTCCAAGAGTGTGTGTTTTATGATAAATAACATTTTTTTTTTGCATGTTTCTAAGGGTCAGAGTACAAGAGCATAACAGTACCATTGACACATATATATATGTCTATATATATATTTTGAAAAATAGTGACAGCCAGTGTATATCGTCCCGACAACACACACACAACAAAAGGGTCTATATATAAATAAACGAGTACTATTAATGGTACTGGCACCAGCAGTAAGAACACACCGAAGAAGTTTAGCAGCAGTATAGTATACCGCGGAAACCTGAGTAGACAAGAGAAGAACCGTACCCATTCCTCCTGAAACATTAAATGAGGATTTTAGCGACAATAAAATCTCTTCCAGAGACACCTGTTTGGAGTCTAGCGTAATGAGGTCACGCCTGGCGCGAGAGAGGCCGAGCCTCCCTCGGACGCCATGCCAGTTCGGCAGTTCAGCGCAGCTCATGGACCGGGGCGGACCTACGTCCCACGGAGAGGCAACATCCTTTGTCTACATTGAAAGTAACGTCCGGTAAATATAGTCACTAATTAACCAAACCCCTTTTATTACTTAACCTCTCCGTGAGTACCCGGTCCCTTTTTTCGGTCCCGGACCTAATCCGGCCGCATCAACTTAAGGACACCCCGCACCACACTTGGTCAGCGGGGCGGCTCTTCAGCATACGGCACGGGCCGTCTCCCGCAACGTACAGAACTTTGTTTAAGATCACGCGCACGGCGCTGACCACAAACCCGCAAGGGAACTTGGACAAACTTAATTGCGGTGCGTGTTTCACCACAGTGGGCACAATACCCGCGCCGAGACATTTGCATACGGGATTGGCCGTCTCCAATCGCCCGCCCCTTAATTCAGTGTATTTTTGTATCCCGTATTGTGTACTGCTAACTTACGTTACCCGAGTAACGAGTGCCACGTAACTTGTGCGCGCCCCCTTAATCCAGTGTATTTTTGTATTCCGTGTTTTGTATTGCTAACTTACGTTACCCGAGTAACGAGTGCCACGTAACTTGTGCGCACCCCCTTAATTCAGTGTAATTTTGTATCCCGTATTTTGTATTGCTAACTTACGTTACCCGAGTAACGAGTGCCACGTAACCTGTACGCGCCCCCTTAATTCAGTGTATTTTGTGTCCCGCCTTTGTGTTACGAAATTACGTTACCTGCGTACCCAGTGAGACGTCTGAGACATAACAGCATCCGAGGCCACGTAACGCGGAACACAAACAATACGGCGCCACGGAATAACAAGTAAAACCCCCCGGGGACCTCTGTAGAGTGTTGTATCGTGTACGACTCGCTCCTCTGAATAAAAGGTACGACACCGCCACCTCAACTCCACGTCTCTTATTTAAAATCATCTCACGCAACACCGCCGCCGGCCCTAGTGGGCCACGCAGGGGCACATACATCCACGACCCCAAATTCACGACTAGAAACGAGCTAGTCTGGCGCCCACCCGGACAACACAGATCAAGAACCGCCTTTTCCCACTAGGAGCCACACCGGGACTCGAGCCCGAGACCCCGGACGACGGCAAGGTGAACATGTTCAGCTGTTGAGTGCGGTTACACACAGTCTGAACATGTTTCGTTCGAGGCCATTTCTCATTTAACTTAAACAGGTTGGCAAAGTAGTTCAGATCGACATATCTTCTACATTAGCCTCTGATTGGCTGGTTAGAATATAAACAGTCTTTTGCAGAAATTCTAGATGGAAAGTGTTTCTGGCACAAGTTCGAGTAATATTTTACCGAATGCAACAAAAAAACCAACAGATAATTATACATATTTTTTAATTTATCCTGACCTTAATTTTCTTAAAACTGAGATAGGTACTCTCGCTCAAAAAATAATAAAAAATAAGTTTAAAAATTTTACTGTGCATGTTTGAATTCCCGATTTGTAAAAAAATATTGAGCAATATGTAAACACATTTCATTTCTGCTGATAATGCTGTATAAACAAGTGAGAAAATCCCGCGTTTTCTGGATGCAATTAAAAAATAGAGATCAACAACACAGTCATTCGTTGACAGTAGACAATCGGTTTTAGAGCTAAACACACTTTTCAGCAACTACCGTGTAACCGCACACTTTCGCGTTTGTAAACGTGTTTACTTAAACATGTTCACCTGAAGTAGTTCAGGGTCCCGTGTAACCGCGCCCTAATTGTCTCAGATGTGATACAATATGCAGTGTAGGGTTTTACGGTCTTTCTTTTTATCAACACCGCCATATTTATTTACAATGTACCAAAGAAACCGAAGATGCATGATCGGGAGTTTGGCTCTCTCGTCTGTGAAAATAAGGCTTCCCCAATAACACCATGAATATTGACTGTAGATAGTACACAAAACACACAAAGCAAGGAAGTTATGAAACATCACAGGCATGTTCCGACAACAGCAGAGTAAGGGCTGAAACCCGGGCTTAAAATAAGGACCAAGGAGGTATGACGTTAAGACTCATGGCAGTCTAAAAACCTATTTGGAATGGAACGGCTTGTTTACACCACCGTCCGGCAAGTCGGTGATTGACCTGCACAGATTCCCTAGTCACTACAGACGCACTGGTTGAGTTGGCTGTCTTTTTTGCCACGTGCATCATCAATATTAATGTATCATATTATCTTCAATTTTTATAGGCACGGGAGAAAAGATATGCACACACACTTTTAAAACTGTAGTGTTATCATTCACTAACTATTGTACATGCATTCAAGAAATATTCACGTTTGTAATCAGTTCAGCATTTGGATACTAATATATACATGCTATTCAAGTAGTACCAACCCACCCATTTGCAGTAACGAGTTTGGCGTTCGTTAACAAAAATTAAAGGCAACAAAATATAGTGTCCATTATAAAAAATGTGCATGGACCTCTACTAACGATGTTGCTGTACATACTACCAAGTTGCTTCCCAAGGGAGACTTGCTTTCTGACCCATTTGGGAAAAGTGAAAAGGAAAAAAAGAAAAAGATAAAAATGAGTATAGATGATAAGGTCAAATACAAGTTGTGACTGCTATGAACTTAAAGACGCCATATTTGTTTCACCAGTTTAAAACTTTAAATTTACCTACTTACAGAGATCACAC
Source organism: Bacillus rossius redtenbacheri (assembly GCF_032445375.1). Taxonomy (NCBI): domain Eukaryota; kingdom Metazoa; phylum Arthropoda; class Insecta; order Phasmatodea; family Bacillidae; genus Bacillus; species Bacillus rossius. Next base: position 48,288,127 of record NC_086336.1, on the reverse strand, counting down.
ATAATGACACACGCAATCGTGTCTTGAGTAAAATAAATTATTTCTCAATTTCATAAATATAAAAATTGTCTTGCTTGATTACACCTACATGAACATGCAAGCGGCCGTAAGAGTTTTAAAAATAGGAACAGTATTGTTTTTATCGACAACAGTTTCACTAATTCCGAAATTGAATTCAAAGCTAAATGCTAGCAATTTGTTCCTTGGTAAAACTATTTTAGCAACCAAAAATCATTACTACCTATAGGATTTCTATTACATTATAAAGTATGCTTTATGTCAAGGAAATGTTGATAATCATACTACAGCTGGTTCAATTCTGCATCAATTTAAAAAAATTTCAAACAGAGTTTAACCTGACCCATTGGTTCCAAAATGGTAACACTGTTTTAAATTGAACTTTCAGGAATTTTTTTTTCCAATGTTGAGTTTTGTGCTGTTTTCACTGTTTAATTAATGATGTGATAGAGTTATATTATATAATTTTAAAAGGTTACCTTTTTGTTTAATTTTTAAAATATGATCAGAATCAGCACAGCATTGGATTTAATAAAACTATTATTAAATAAAAAAAATAATTAAAAATGATTTTAACAAATATACAAGAATATATAATACCTAATTCTTTGTTATATTAAATTCGGAAGAAATCTGATCAAAATTTTTTTTGTCTTTTCTTATAAACGTCAATATTTTATTAGTGTACGTCATGCTGACGAAATGCAGCGCTGTAATTGGCTGTGAATATTTTTATTTTTCTTTTTAACAATTTGGAAGTGATTTTTTGTGCTCATTGGTTGGTACTACCCAACGAGCTTTACAAACCAATGATTGTAGTTGTAGTCGCTCAATGTAGTGCTAATGCGTTGCCTACGGCCGCCTACGGCTAATGTCGCGTTTCTCTTTGGAGCGACACGCAACATATACCATGACATAGACGTTAACATTGTTCTATGGTATTCGACATGTACACAATAGGTGGTAGGTTGTAGGTGTTTTTATGAATGGTGTTTACCAGAATGATAGGTTGCTGCGCCTAGTTTACACGTTCATTGAATTAGTAAATCTATGACATTGATAAACAATATACACGTTTCTATAAAAGGATATAGAGGAGATCCTATTTCTGCTCCAAGTAAGTGATCTTTGTTGAAATGCAGGTATGTGCTGACAAAAGAGGTTTAGTATATGGTTAGGCGTTATATATTTTTTATTATTTTAACATGAAACATGGTTTTTTAAAATTGGTTTCTAAGTAGAAGCTGGGAAGGTGACATCAATAATGGCAGCTGTTCTGTTGTAGGGTTTTGAAGCTGAGTGAGTTTATTACATTCTTCTTTAATTCATTGGACGTAAATATACATATAATGGTTTTAGCTTGGTTCGTAATGAATTTATAAGCATAGATTGGTCGTATCTTCTACAGAGTGGTTTCGTATACAATTTTCCTTCGTTACGTGTCATTTAATGGCGTATGTAATGCTCGGGAGCTTATCCTGTTTTGTGAGAGGTATTGTTTTAACTTTTATGAATTAATAGTTCGTTAAGATTTACATCTTGTTAGAACGAACCAAATTTTACAATCCTATGTACTTACTATATCAAGTTTGTAAATTACTAGGTATAGTAAACAACTAGTTTACCGAATAGTATTGGGTCCATGTATGACTGCATGATAACCTATTTTGTTTGGAGTTATTATTGTGAAGTTATAAACATATTCTGATAGATAAATCGTTAGAAATGCAAAATTCGAGCATGAATAGTAGAGTAGTGTTGGGTAAAATATTATGTTACACAAAACTTAAATGAATGCCTGTACCTAATTTCTTAAACTAGTGTCACGATGGGGAGTTGTCTAGATCCCGATACCATAACAATATTGATGTCACCACTGTGGCTGTGCTTACATCACTACCACCCCTAGATTATTATGGGACAAGCGTGGGAATTTAGGAGTTTTGGGTGGGGATCATTCACTTGCGTGTTATGTGCAAGATTAGTTTCTAAATGAGACTACCTATTATATACCTCGTTTAGGGTAAAATTTCAATCCGGATTGAACCTGGAGTGGAGTGAGGAATCTAGATTGAAATTTTACTCTAAACACTTTGTTGTGGACTGAAGTTGGAGTGAAGTGAGATAATCCACTCCACTTGTTGAGGTGGACTGGACTGAAGAATACGGATTGAGATTTTACTTTAAACACGAACTGGAGTGAAAAAAAAAACACGCACGAGCAAGCCACCGCCATATTGGTCTCGTTGCATTTAAGGCATAATTTGTGAAAATGGCAAAAAAAAAAGAGCAGAGGAATGTGTGGACAGAGATGGAAGTAGAGTTATTGTTGGACGTAATGATTGAAAAACATATTTTAAGATTGCTGGATGGAAAAAAAGTATAGGGAATGTGAGATATTTGAGTTGGTGAAGGCAGAAATGGATAATGGGGGGTTCAAAAGAACAACAGAACAGATAATAATTAAATGGAAAGGACAACGTTTCAGTCCATGTTGACTTCAACTTCGATCTTGTCTACATTTCAATCTGGATTGTGATATTTACCATAAACACATTTCATCAGTCTATGTTCGTTACACATTCACTCCGAGTTCACTCCACTCCAGGTTCACTCCAGATTGAAATTTTACCCTAAACGAGGTAATAGTTTAGAACATGATACCAAATATGTATTACCCATGGTGTATTCTATACTACAATCCCACCTCATTTAGTATTTTTTTTTTGCAATACCAACTTATATGAAAATATTAATATCCAACTTTTATTTAAACATCCCAGGTATCATATTGTATATTGCAGTCTTACAGATTCTAATATAGAACATGATGCTGAAGATAAATATATATATTATGAGATTTATAATGTAATTTCCTCAAGAAACAACTATGGAGCAAAGAAAGCATTTGAAACTCTCCCGTCCAAAATGCCCTATTGCCATGCTTGTACTGTAGAAAACACAGGTCATAATTTACGTCCACCCTTGTTACTATTTCATCAATATCTCTGCCATATCAAACTGTAAGCGTATAAAATCTTTTTTAATGTAGCTGAACTAACCTGACCAAATCTTTTATTTTGTTGCAATTTCTTTAAACTGCACAAAACTATTCTAATCAAGGAAAAAGCGATTTTTACATTATCTAATGTGATTCAACTAACAAAATGAAACAAATATTTCACCTAACATTGCAAATAAAATGCACATAAAACATAATTGAAAATCACTAAAACATTAAGATAATATAAAACCACTTACCTTTCCTGGTTTATGACAATAATCATTTACTGTCAGTATTAATCTTGTGTATGTATATTACAACAAAAATTAGTCATTTCACCATTAAATTAAGTCGATACCGCGAAACATGAACCGACGGTTCCCTCGTCGCTGCTACAGTTACAACCACACTTTCATTCTCTACACCATGCCATGTAAATAAACATAACCTTTCATTTCTTTTGTGACTACGTATTACAATCATTAACACACATATCCAATAAATTCTTATTACCTACTAAATACTACTTGTATACATTTTAAATCCACTTATTACTCCTACTCGTATCACAACTGCTATTTTCGCAATAAAACCAACAGAATGATATTGTCTTTTTTTCTGTTACCAATATTACTTACGCTATTTTTTTTTTGTTCCTCTATTCTAGTTTATCATTGGCCAACCCTCATGATGTCATACATTTCCTTTATATCTTTCTACCCATTTAAAATCATAATTAATGCACAGTATTGTGTTGTGAACTTGAACTTCATAATGGCTCATTATCTGGCATCTTGCCAATAAAAGGGAAATCTTTTACACCTATCCCTCACTTAGCATGGCTTCATATTGTGCGAATTCATTTAGCGCAATTTTAATTTTACTGCCCCAGTGTCAAATAGCACATCTGTTAACTTCAGTTAGCACAAAATCTCGGCAGGCAAAAAAAAAAAGTCGAGCACAACGCCACAAAGTCTGTTTCAACTTCTGTGAACATGTGCTGTGGGATACATTTAGCCAAACAAGGGGGGAGGGGGGAAGAGAATCTTGCGCAGGTCTGACAACGCTATCGGCTATTGTACAAACATCAGCTGTGGCAAGTTAAATTGCGGCTGTGGAGTGTAAAGGACCAAATGTTTTTTACGTTCGCACGTATGCTGCCGTGCCATACCGTTGTCGCCTGGCCACAAACCGGGCCGTGAACTCAGTCTAGCCAGTGGCAGGGAATTCACTCAAAAAAATGCAACGTCTGCCCATTCAGCTGCCGGTAACTGTACGTGCTTGATTACTTATAATGCATCGTGTTCAAGTATTTGAGACAAAACTAGAAGTATTACGGCACGCAGATTGTCATGAAGGCCACGCTTGTGTTGGTCGCACTTTAGTTTTAAGCAAGTCAACTGTTTGCACAATAGTACGAAATAAGGGGACTTACCAAAAGTTTATATAAGTCTGATGCTGTTGGTTGTACTAGCAGGAATATATTTGACATTAGATACTGGAACAGAAATGAACAGAGGATTCACGTGGAAAAGGTTGTTAAATGAATGTTGCAATGAAAAAAAAATGGCTTGACAGGATTAATGTGAACCAGGTGGTGATACACAAATAAGTATTTTAATTTTTGAAAAATTAAATTATAATCATCCTGACAGTAATATCGGTTTCACTGTCAGTAAAGGGTGGTTTTGAAAAGTACACGACGTGAGTTGGTCAATTCCAGGTGGGAAAGTCAGCCAGCCGACTAACGATAAAGTACATAACCACGTATCTCCCATTATGCAGTGTCGTATTTGTCATACAAAGTGCGATGAGAGGCATATTAAGATAAATGGTGTGATATATTTATAGTTGAGTGTTATTCAACACATTTATATTAAGCAAAGTATATTCCTGCACAATTTTGGAACACATTAAATAAATTAGCCTTGCTATTTATGGAAACTAATGCTTCAGAATACATGATTTCGAATAACATGAACATTTTTAGGAACAAATTAGTCGTGCTAAGTGAGGGATAGGTGTATTCCATCTGGGGCCACTGTAATTGAATGGTTATAGATCATGTGCCTCCCACCAAGGTGATCTATGTTCAATTCGTGGCTCTTTCTAATGTAAAATGTGGATTATGGACTTAGTGAGCCAGGTTTATTTTTGGGGTACTCCCATTTCTTCCAATTAATTTATGCCATCAATGATCACTTTTTACTCGTAATCATATTTAATGGTGGGTAGTTCGTGAATATCTATCCATTGCAGATCGACTGGAGTATTTTGTAACCAACAAACGGATATATATTGGACCATTGTAATTCCTGCATAAGGTACTAGAATGATGCATGAACACAGCTAAATCTTATGTTTTTTTCTTTAAAAATCACCTATCAACAAACAATTTTTTATTTCTTCTGTCTTCCCAGTTAAATATTTGCTTAGCTATTGCGTGTTAGTTACAGGGCAGTGCTGCAAACATAACAGTGATAGTAAGATTTGCTGGTGATTGTTGCTAAACTACCCTTTACAGGTATGTGAAAAAAAAATGCTGATATATCTGTATAACAGTTAAGCTGGCTTTTAGCCATTAGTAAGAAAATAATTCAGGACACACCATTTGATCTTCATAAATTAGTAGTGATGAATGACTCAAAGAGTTGTCATAAATATAACCTTAAACAAGTAGAATTCTTTTTATAGCATTTATAGCATGTTTGTACCATGCCCAGATTAGCAACTTTTCCTTTTTGTCGAACTTTAATAGGCCTTTTTTTTTTTTAATGGAAATACCAAATGTGGAAATCTGAAATTTTACTTGTTATAAAACAGGAAATACTGTGTGCATATGAAAAGCCAGCAACACAATGATGTAACCTGGCAGCCAAGGTTAACAGCTGGAATCTGAATGCAAATGACTCAATTGGTACCAGGTTACAGAATGTTTCGAACCATAGAAAAACGGGTTTAAAGACCGTCCTGCTAAAAACAGTAAAATATGTATCAATTAAAAGAAAAAAAGCTCCTATAGCTTGCTGTGATGGCTTTTTGTTTTGACTATGCAACAATTTGTCACATAGGCCAATCCTTAAATTGTTTTGAATTGGGAGAATTATTTCAGTTTTTATTCTATTTCCATATCATTTGTAGGCTAGTTTGAGTTTTAAAACACATTTTTAGTTCCAAAAGGTACATTATTTGAGGGGGATATTTTATTAACAAACAATTTTTAAAGTTAACATTAAAAAAGTAGCAATTCTTATTGGTTTTTGTTTAATTTTATTTTCATCAGGCTTCCCTCAGAAACATTTGCAGTTAGCCTATGTTTATTTTACACAGTTGTTTATTCTCAAAATTTGAGGGACATTTTTTTCTTAGAAAATGTCTATAAAACAGGGCAAAGTCAGGGAGTCTTAACATGCAATTTAATTGGACATCCTGTGTAACGTTTGAAGTAAAGCCTTAACAGCCATTTCATCATGTCTCCTCTCCTGCAGTGTACTCCACTCAAGATCTCGTGACCATTGGGATATATTCATAGTTGCCATCTTGTACTTTTTTTTAGTATTTTGTTTTAATTTGTACTATTCACTCATTTGATATATGTATATTGTATGTGAATTTCAAACTTTATATATACACACACACACATACACACAATATAATATCTTTGTGTTTGTAACACACAATTGTCAAATATAATCTTAAAGTTTTTTAAGTGTTATATAATGCTAATAGACTAACAAATAATTATACCAGTACATATTTGTGTTTACAGTGGTAGCTGAAAACCCAGCATCTAGCATTAGTATAGCAGCTTACTAGACCCAACAACCTTAACACAGAATTCTCAGGTGGGTTTACTACTTATGTCTCAGTATATTATACTAATTTTTTTTATTTTAAATTTGGGTGTTGTGTGACATGTTTGTCTCAAACCATGTATTGTCTACACATACATGCGACCATTTTGCTCCAATTATATACATTGCATTATTGTATTTTTTTTTTTTTATAAAATATCGTGTTCAATATGAGTTGCAACTTGTACACACAATAGTTTTGTATCATCTTTGCCTCAGAAATTACAAAAATCTTCTTAAGTTACCACCATCAATTTTATTGATAAGTAATTTTGTGGAAAGAATAATATCAACCTAAAGTGTTCAATAATTTAAAAACATATTACATACAATTATTTTTATTATTATATATTTTAGAATTAATATTAATGTATAGTCATAACCATAGTAAAACACCATCCAGATTTAGGGTGGCTAGCAAATATGTGATAAACATTTTTTTTCTGACTACTAAATTAGTTTTTTGCCAATAACTATCAAAAATTCATATTCAGAATCAAAACTCGTATGCACACCATACTTCACTGTTGGACCAGGCAACTATCAATTATTTTATTTCACTTCTGTCTATAGCACAGCCGTCAATGTGTATGGTCAAAGTGCTGATATTATTGCAAGCAAAAGGAATGGGAGAAAAACTTTTGGTCACACTTTCTTAGGCACATGTTGGAAAGGGGGAAGAATGTATGTATGAATGTATGTGGAACAAATTAAAATAAATCTCTACTGTACCTTCAATTTTTTAATAACTTCATCATTAAAAAAATTCCTGACTGCATAGGAGATTCCCTGACTACCTAAGAAATTCCCTGACCTTTTCCTGATTCTGAAAATCCCCTGACATTTCCTTGACTTTCCATGAATAAAATTGCAAATTTCCCTAAAATATTTTTGGAATAAGTTACATATTTCGCAATTTTCTGAAAGAAATAAAGATAATCCGGTTCCACCATCCCTATATCTGTACCTATTAGTTCTCTGTACCAGTTCAAACAGAACCTTGCATACCCCCTTTTTATAATGAATGACTATGCACTAAAACAACACCTGGAAGGAAAAAAAAGTGTCCAAAGTCTGGGTGATGGTATGCCGGAGCGTGACATCTCCTCCTCGAATTGCTATCCTTGAGGAATTCCCGAGACTTTTTCCAGGTTTCAAAGCAAATCCCCCTGACGCCCAGTTGTTGCGTGGGCATCGTGTCACCCCGCGGGCCCAGTGCTGAGGCGGAAGTGGTGTTACTTGCTGAAGGGGTAGAGTGGGCGGGGCTGGTCGCCGCCGCGGACCAATGGCAGGGACGACTGGTTGGCGACCCGTGGCGGGCCGGCCGTCAGCAGGCACGTCACACGCAGCAGGAGGTAGTAGGCCACCTCCACCGCGCTCAGGAAGCTGAAGCCCATGAACAGGCCGAGCAGCCCGCCCGTGCTCGCTGGAAAAAAAGTTTTTTTTTTCGACCGGTTAAGATCTCTCACCTCCGCTTCCATCCGGTCTCACCTCCCGGGGGTCTTAACGTTTGAGTTTTCAGTCGTGCTAGAGTTGAATGGAACACATTTTTTTGTTATGCCGGGACCATTCGATTTGGGTCGTATGTGACTAAAGCGTTCGTAATGGTTGGCTAACAAGTAACGTTCAACACTCACAGAAATTATTTACGTACCTGAACTGACCATCGAAAGATAACACTGAAAGAAGCACATAATCGCTTAAAAGCTTAGCACTCAAAAGCTTCTTATACGACAAGAAAAAATTTGCCCGCAAAATCTTCGTACACTTGAATATTTCTTTTTCTTTTTTTTTTTTTTTAAATTTTTGTTTAAACATAAAATTTAATAATTATAGGCAAGTGTTTTTAATGGAAAAACTTGGTGGTAGTAAACATGCAACCAATGACTATGGGGCAACATGCTTGAAATAAAAGACGTTCACCTATCTACAATGATGCCACCTTGATTAATATCTTTGAGGACTTTAGGTACTTACGTATTAACACCACCGCAGCTACAGATTTGGCGGTTTTTAAGTGCCGCCAATTTACACCTGAAATTTTTGTGACAAATTATAAAATTCACCCATGTAATTGTTCCAATCTATGACTGTTTTATCTGATAAATCAAGTTGCTTTTCACAAAATTTAATCGATGTCAACTCCTCGCACCAGCAGTATATGAATCTCAAAGCTGAACAAAATGGAATTCTGCTTCCCTCAAACCAGTTGTCTTTTCTAAGTCCCACTTACTGATCACACTGTCTTAAATTACATTTCCAAAATTTATGTTTACCAAAATAAAGTTTCATGTCATGGGAATTGTTTCATTTTCATTTTTTTTTTGTAAAATATTTCGCTTCTGAAAAAATAAAATTGCATCTTCTGTTTTTGGCAAAAACCCAAATACACATTTTCGTAGCACTAAAAAAAATGGCGTCAAAAATCAGCAAAAAACAAGGCTACAAGGAATCCAAAAAATAACTGCGTGCGCGTGCAAACAACAAGATTGCTCGTTATTGGCGCATTAGCACAACTTCTGCTGCGGTGGCATTAATAATTAAGTACCAGACGTTGTATTGGGGTGTCAAATGTTAATAGCTAAAGTCCTTATAATTTGGGATGGAAAGATTTTGTTTAGCGAGCTCGTTTGTCAGGTTATCGTGCTCACATGCATTTGATGAATAGAAACTTAATTTTTGAGAAGGCACACACTGGTGTGAACTGTTTTGTATAGCTAGCAATAGATAACATACTTTTTTTAAAATTATGAACTACATTTAAGGAAATCAAGTTGTACTTACATAAAAAATCAATGAATCCGAAAAGCTCTCCTTTTTGAAAATTCAGGAAGTGAGATTCCATGAAGTACAAGTGGACAATTGCAATGTTTTCTCTGAAAAAGATAAGAAGCCAAGTTTCAGCATTTTACGATGTTTGTTTGAATGTACTGTAATTTTTGGTTTTCATTGAAATGTTTGTCATTGTATGTTACATTTTAGCAAGTGCAAGGGGGAGGGGGAGTTAGTGATTAGATCTCTCACATCCTACCAAAAAGATCTTTTTTAATTCCCGGTGGGTTCGATGTGCTGGACATTGCAGAGAGCCGGTGTGTTTTTTCTGTGTTCTCCCATTTGCCCCACCTGTGTTTGTTCCATCAATCCCCTTACCTAGTGACCTAGATTTTGACAAGTTTTAAGGTCTAATTTATTCATTTATTTACTATGGAAATTTTAAAATTTATTGTTTGAACTTAAAAATAAAATTGATGAGTGTTATTTAAATTTTCAAAATATTAGTTATGCTTTTTTTTTTTCTCTTGAGGTTAAAAATTTAAATGATTATTTTTAATACAATATCTGTGGGGGTGGTCAAGTTTATAAATGGTAATGTTTAATTTTTTTTTTGAAATGTTATTAATTATATGAATTAGTTAACAAAAAGCTTTCTTTAGTTATAAAGCAGCCTGAAAGTTGTAACAACATTCCTAACACATATTTAGTCTGTACTAATCACTATATAACTAACCTTTTGCATTATTTACTTTTTATAAACATTGTGCGCACACAGTACTGAACATGTTTCCATTGTCAGTACAGGAACCAGCCAACTAACCAAAAAGTGTAGGCTTCTTCATAAAACAGACATGGATCCTTGGGCATGTTGATGAATGTAATCCGGCATTGTGCATGTCTATATTAAGGCCGGGATTTATTAACTGTGTAAGAAATGCTAGATGCAAGAAGTTTAATAACAACATTTTCAAATACCCGTTCATATAGCATGCAAAAACGAAACACAGGTACCAGCCAGCTTTCACCTTCTTGTGTTTCAGTTTGGATTTCCACCTTACATATTTTTAATGAAGGTTTCCAAACAATTTTTTTTTTCACACACACAACATTTTGATTATCACACATTGGAAGCAAATTGAACTTTTAAGTCAAGCTAGTAATTATATCACATGTTTTTGTTTAAAATATATTATTTATTATAAGAAGCTCAATGAAGAAACATTGTCTACCGTTTAACATGTAGGATTGGGGATGTCATGAGACGTGCATGTTCATTAAACGACCGGTGTTTTCTTGCGATTGTCCTTTGTGCTTGCGTTTTTGCAAGATACCTAAATCAGGCCTCACTGTCAAGACTGGTTTTGCATTGTAGGACAGTTACAACAGATGTTTTACTAGTTAGACATTGGATAGTGTGTTTTGTTGCCAGATACACGACACATGTTGGTATTTGCTGGTTATAATTATAATGTTGGTTGGCTAATTGCATCATGATCATAAACTATAAATTCATTTTCTGGGTTTGCACAGTTGGGTAACAAGTACAATTTAAACTTTTTAGCAGTGAATAAGGTTTTTTTTTTTTTTTTTATATGGCTGAAAACTGCAGAAAAATGCAGGTGGGGCGGAGCCTTAAGGCGGCAGTATCCTAAACTATTTTGCTTATATTAGTTTGTGTTTTGCACATGATTTTTAAAGAAATTTATAATATAACATTATTTAATTGTTTATAAAAGATTTTTTCTATCAACCAAGTCCTTATTTAATGGTTTTTATGAACTTAAAGGTAAATTTTTATGTAAATCCTATCATGTACTGAAAATATGTGATCATGCGGTATAGTTTCAGATTAACTGTTCGTACATTGCATTTGTCTCCAAACAGTTGTTTTTAGTATATCATTCATTAAATAAATAAAAATTTGGTTTTCTAAAACCATTAAAACATAATTTTTATAGTTTTAATGAATGATGTACTGAAAATAAAGATAAAGGCTGTATGCAAATAGCTAATCAAAACCTCTATGCTACATAATTTCATGCTTTCATTACATAATAGGATTTTTAAAAAATTTGCCATTAAGTTTATAAAAATATGTAAATAAGGACTTATTTAGTGGAAGAAACATTTTATAACCAAGGTTATATTATGAATTTATTTAAAATCGTGTGCAAAACACAAAATTACAGAATTGTAATTGCTTGGCGCTGTTTATAATACTTAACTGATTATTAGGGTCAGTCACCAGTAACTTGTTGGGTTTGTAAATCTGAGAACTTGTCAAGTAAGTAGAGTATCCAAGTTCGTTGCAGCCTGGTATGCAGTTGCAGCGTGGCTTGTTCTCGTGTTCCAAAAATATGTCGGACGTGTTTGCATTCTTGTCCTCCAGGTGAATCTCCATGATCTCTGCAAAATTTTTCACAGTTATAAGAATTTCGTGCTTCAAAATTCAACATTTAATAACATTAACAATAATGTCTACAGGTCACTAAAGTCTGGAAAGAGTCCCAAAATAAACAGTAAGGGTGCTGGAAGTCATGAAATTTACAATCCAGGAGCCTTTTGCTAACTTGCATTTTGTTTTCTGATTGCTCACTTCATTTAATATTTGCAAGTTAAAAAAATAGTTGGAGAATGACCGTTTAAATTATGTTGAAATTAACTCTGAGAAGGTTTTAGCTATCTAAACTATAATTGGCATATTCCTGTGAATAAAAGATATAGTTCTTAATATGTTTATTTTTGCTTATCATACAGTATGTCCATAAAAGAATCTCCCAGTTATAAATTTTAATAGTATCAACTTTAAGCATTGTAGAATGTTGGTTCAAGGTAACTCAAACAGTTTTAGATAAGTGCATACGCGAGTACTGCTTTGTTTTTTTCTTGCTTGCAGCGCCATCTGCGCAAAATGGCGACTCGTAAGCATAACACATTTCGTGTTCTGCAATTTGCCAATAGTGAATCAGTAATTTCAATAGTGAATCAGTAATTTCAGTTGAGTGTGCATTTTGTTTAAAGTTTGTGATTCCCCATGTAGCAAAAACATCCGCTGATGGTATAGGCATTTGAGTTCCAAACGACCGGATATGTTTGTAAAGGAAAAAAACTGGCCTCCAAGTTCACCTGACATAATGCCATGAAATTTTTTTCCTTTGGGGGTTTTATAACAGATTGTGTATACGTTGCACCGCTACTTAATTATTTGCCAGAGTTGAGACACAGAATTGAAGAGGCTAATGCTTCTATTACTCCGGACTTGTTAACCACAGTGTGGGAAGAATTGGACTTTAGGTTAGATGTGTGCCGTGTAACTGAAGGGGCACACATTAAACATTTGTATGAAAAACTAGGTTAGTTTACCTTCAATTTGATGTATGATTTGTTCTAAATTAAACTAAATTGAAACTGGGATGTGCTTTTATGGATGTCCTGTATATTAGAATGATCCATGTCCTGAATTTTATTTACCATTTGATGATAAATCCAAGCAAGGTGGCGCAACAATACGAATGTTGAACTTGCAATTTGAGCACCCGGTTCGCCAGACCCGATTTTGGTTTTCCATGGTTTCCCTGGATCCCTTTGCAAATGCTGGGAATAGGGATCATGTCTGAATTCTTTCTGAATCATCTTGACTTGTATGTAGTGTTTGTCAGTCTTTAATGACGTTACTGCTGGCAAGATGTTAAATCAATATAAAATAACACTTGGTGATAAAAACATTTGGTGCTACGTAAACCGTCATTGAATAAAGAGTACAAACACTTCTTAAAATAAAATAAAAAATTACTTATATTCCTAAATTTATAGTTTATATTTTTAGAGTACCTTGCTTCGTTACTTTGTAAATTTTAATATAAAATCAAATGAAACATAGGTATGTACTTGTGTATGAGTAAAAGGCAGTATAAAAGTAGCTTTAGGTATTGGATACACATTGCTTTATCCATTACTTGCAAGTTCTTTTTCAAGATTTAGCTATACACATTCTCACAGCTTGATGAACTTACTGCGGGCGTTGTCTGCACATGCTTCTTTCCACGTGCCACAGATTGGTGTTTTGGCACTTTCTGAAACAACGTGTAACAATTTGAGGAGAGTAGACAGGAATCATGTTCATAACATAAACAAAAATTGCTATTGCTGGTGTTGACAAGGTTATCAGTCAGTTGAATCCCAGGCTATCACCATGGGAAAATGGTGATGGCTCATCTAGAGCAGACTAGATGAGATGATTCTGCAGGGGTTTGCCATTGCATTCTGAATAAGTGAAGGGACAGCACAACACCCAGTCTTAAACCTTGGAAGGAAGGGACTATTCTATTAGTGAAATCCCCATACGTGCGAGCTGGTTACGAACACTTGCGGAGACTTGCTACAGTCTTCACACTCTACCGAAACACGTACCGCGTACCATGATTACGAACCAACATGCGGTGTGTGTTTCGTTATGATCTGCGAGACTTGTGTGCCATGGTATAAATCGGTGACATCAAAGGGCCATCAACCACCCACAGAATAATTAACTTGTGAGTTAAATAAACAATTTTGTCAATGACATATTAAATAGTTGTTTCACTGATGAATAATAATTATTATTATTTTTTAGATTTTATGTTTATTATGGATTTTGAACTATTGGTGATTTGTTTGATAATTATTTAACTTAAAGATGGAGTAAAATAAATTTGTGTCATCAGTGTTGCAATATCTGTGTATTTCCATAGAAAATATAAAACCATAGATAAAAATACTACTGTAACATTCCTAACCTCAAATATTGTTTACGTTAAACTTAATTGTTAATAGGTTTGGCTCATTAATAGCCCCAGCTATGATAAAAAGTAAATAGTGCCACTAAAATTTCACATAATTTTAAATTACATAGATAATCTCTTTATTTGTTCCACACCACATCTGATACACACGTGGTATATAACGCAGCACCGGTGCAATAAAATCCATCCAAAATGTGTGTTCTACTCAAGGGTTACGTTATATACCGTGAGAACATCATCAATGGTTAGAGTTTATCAAAAAAATGTTGTGTTCGTAATCACACAGTTTTTTTCTGCGGGAATCTTCACGACATTCTAAGTATATTTAATCTTATATCGCAAAATGTGTGTTCGTAATCAGCCCGTTGGCAAAGTTTTTGCTGCCAGAGAAAATTGAAAAAACAGGGTAAACTAAGGGGATTGAAAAGGTGTCTTCAAAACTTGAAAAAACAAAGAATTTGACAAAATGTTAGTTCCAAAACTGGGTTGGTAATTTTTACTACTATTATGTTTCTTTAATGTTGTAAATATTTTGTATTTTGATAATAAACTCGTTTGTTGAAAATCTATATTTTTTTATCCATAATTAAATATAAGAGAGAATAATCAATTTATCAACTGTATATTGATTTGTATAATGATAAGAAGCACTGTCATTCACATGGTCTCAATGAACAATGGATTGTGTCAAAATATAATCACTTTTATAGTTGTTTTATATTGCAGACTGCCAGTGTTGGGTACAAATCATTTATAGAAATGATAACTGTGCAAACTGTGTATTGTGCAGGAAAAGATTAAAAGGTCACTTTGACATATTACGTGTGGTTGAAATGTGTTTTTCGATAGCAATTGAATTTTAATATATTTGTGTTTTCTTGGAAGATTGATCAACAATATAGGGATACAATGTTTGTTTGAATTTAGAAAACTCTGTGAAACTGTTCAGAATACGTGCGTGGGAAGCCTGCCCAGCCAAGAATCGAACACGGGACTTATGTCGACTCACGGACCATTAGCTTTAACTTTGAGAGCGAACGCCAGAAGACCCGCTGCTTGAACGAAATTTCCGAAAAATACTACCTGATCAGACTCACTCGGCATGTAGTATGAGACGCACTGGCACTGCTCAAGCGTGAAGTTTGCCTCGCATTCCAACGCGCAGTTCCTCTGCGTGTAGGTCTTGTAATACTTCAGGTGCTGCTCGTCCGAGAAGGCGCAGGCCCTGTTTTCTGGGGCCATCAGGCGGAGCTCCGGCAGTGCCCCGCTGATGGTCGGGCGGACCACAATCCTCGATTCTTTCCCCGGCTCCACCAGGAATGCAAACATGTTCATCTTAGGGTTTTCTGCCGGGTTGTGCACCATCATCTGTAATGTTTGAAGCAAAATGTTTTTAACGTTCTTGTGCCTGGTTCCAAGTTCAATGGTGTGTTATTGTGTATGTGTACATGAAAGTTTGGGGGGTGACCCAAAGCAGCCATTAGTTTTTTTACCTGAGAGCAGGAATGCCATTTGTCCTCATTTCGCTCTGCAAGAAGCAAATAATACCACTGTAGTTTTGAAAATTTATTTCTCTGTCTAAAATGATAAAATTTCTAATAACTATATACTTTAAAAATGGATGCATGTACTTACGTACGTGTGTTGTAGGTTATACTTATGTGGCGTGATAAAAAAAAACTTTAATTTTGCATGAAAATAAAATCAACAGAAATTAAACAACGAAAGGACTGAAGTGATATGATAAATATAGTTGGTAAAGTATAAATTCAATAAAAAAAAAACTACTCAGAATTCAATATTAATATAGACAATTGTATAAAATTAATTATTTAATTTAGTAAAATAACCAAGATAAATTTTATTTAGTAAGGAAAATTAATAAGCTGAATGTTTACTCTAATTTTATTATTTTAATTATTTATTAAATTATAATGTTATAATTTATAATGGAAATTATTTATACATAAGGGAACATAACCTCGTAAACACTTCCATGAAAAATGGCCAGGAGACTACTAAACCCTCCACAGACACTCCCTGCCAGCGACAGTGGAAGCTTACAAGCAACCTGACATCGTCATACAGACGGGAACATAACCTAACTTTAATAAATACGCATGGAAAAGTAATAAACACAATTTCTATCACTAATATTCACAATAAATAAATGATATTATATTATATGGACCAGTGTTCTATACCAATCACTAAAGTACTCGGGACGGCGCAGACCTTGAACCCGATGCTGGACGAGGAGGAGCAGAAGTATTCGTGGTCCTGAACGTCCAGCACGACGGTCAGCCCCAGGTGCGCGCCGGCCCCCCGCGGCCGGTACGGCACGGAGCCCACTGGTGTCTCGGGCGGGTAGCCCCCGTCCGGAGTCCACCTCGACGGCTTGCCCTGGGCGGTCACGTTCAGGTCGCTGAGGTCCAGCCTGCCGCACAGAGTCACTCACTCTTGGCTGGGGTCCGTGCGAAAATAATTTTGGTCGCGTGAGGGATTGCAAATAAATTAGATTAAAAATTGTTTTACGGAAGCAATAAACACACATTGCAATCATTTTGGTTTAAAGCAGCTGAACACGTAATACATATTTTGGTGTGTAGATTTTTTTCTCTCGTCAAAACAGCAACTTCTGATTTCAATAATTTTGAGGAATTCTTTTTTTTTTGTTGCAATGGGAACTTGTTCTTGAACTTTTTTTTTTTTGGCAGCAATGGCATTGAATAACTTCGAAGATGCAAAGCTCCATTCGTCAATCTTGGGGGAACATCAGATCACAACATCCGAGAAATATGTTAAAATTTTTCCTGCAACAGGTGAAATTAGCTTGTCCGTCAATACCCACAACCTTCTACAGTGAAACACGAATTTTATTATACTTAGATGTTATTTTAGATTCAGTTTTTTTTTTTCAAACTCCTGAAAACCTACCAATTTTGACGTGAGATGTTTGCACGTACAGTGATGTTAAACTGTTGGATTTTATATAAAGTGCCCGTCCATGAAGATTTTTTATACCCCAAGATTGGATCTGAGTGTGTTTAACTCTGCAGATATTTACTGCACTCTTTGAGGAGATGAAGCATGATGACTGATACAAGAGGCTTATCTGTCAAGACTTGATATACCATAGTTTTATTGTAACATATAAATTAACTTAGTGCACATCTGCAGGCTGTCCTATCCATAAGGACAGATGTGTTGTTCTGGATGGTCTGAGGAATGCATTAGAAAAGATTAAGGGGTGGGGGAGGGGTGCAGCAGCGATGAATGAGGGAAACAGGACTACCCTAATAGAACCCACTCATACACTACAATATCCAACATTGTTTCCAACTTGTGAAAAATCCGGGTTTGATCCCACTCAAATATAACTGATATTATCATTAAGAAACTAGTGAACCAATCTAACATTTCAACTATGTCTATTCATGGGAAGCTTCAAATGTCAAGACATTTCTTCTTTATGAACAACGTAAAAATTTACTTTAGATTTCATAATTTTTATAATTTATTTATGGTTCAATCATGAGTTAAAAAATCAATTATTTTATTTGCGTGTGCTGATGATAATTTTGAAAATTGAAACCATTTTTGCCGTTTAAGGGTGATTCCCTGCCGGCAAACCCGAGGGTAAAAACACCCTGAGCAAACGTGCAAAGCAACGCTTCTCCTCGCAGGATGCTCACGGATTACGGAACAGTTGCTTCCTGTTCACTTGGTTGAACACGCAGCACAGTCCGTCGTCGGTGAGCGCAGTGTTGAACAGCTCCTCGCAGTTCCTCGTTTGGCCGGCGTACGAACACAGCTTGAACATCTCCGAGCATGACTGACTCACCTGCCAGCAAATGAGTGTAACTTCATTAGGTTTTTTTTTTGGGTGAAAAATATGGGGTTATATTTTAATTTAATCTTGAGAAGTCAGGGTTTAAATATTCCCCATTTTAAACAGGGTGTATAAAAAAGAAAAAAGGAAACTAGGTACGGTAAAATTTTTCATTAGTAAATTGTATTGTTCACGTGTAAAAAAAACCCACTGTTCATAAAATTTAATTGGTTTATGTGTTTGTTATTATAATTCGCAGACATGCTAGAAGTCTCTTTAAAGGGTTGTTGGTATAAATGCCACGATTATAAATAAATAATTTAATAAAAATTTGTGTCATATGTGGTATTAGTATGAACAGTTATAAGTTATGCTAATTTTTAAAATTTTTTTAAAAAAGTAGCTAGTGGGAGAATCTTTGTGATTTACCAGGGTGTTTCACCAGATAAAACCATAGGTGAAAGACTGGGGTTTTACTGGGAAAATTAAACTCTATCAACACTGATAAGGTGCACATTTGTGGAACTACAAAAATGTTGCAAATATTAGGCAAGTCAGGTGCAAGGAGTAAGAAAATTATTTTCATAGGCCTTTTGTAATGGTCTGTACGGTGTGGTGTTCTTGTCTACAAGTAAGTGTTGTGGAAAAACGGGTACCCGCCAGTAGGCCTAAAATAATTTGGCCTAAAATTAGGCTAAATATTTTTAGGCCATGTGACTTTATGCCAAACAATTTTAGGTCAAATGACTTTAGGTCAAATATCTTTATGCCAAACGACTTTAGGCCAAATAATTTTAGGTCAAATGACTTTAGGCCAAACAAATTTATGTCAAATGGTTTTAGGCCAAATATGTTTAGGCCAAATAATTTTAGGCCTAATGACTTTAGGTCAAAAAAGTTTAGGCCAAGTGAATGTTCTCAAACAGTTTTAGGCCAAATATTTTAGGCCAAATGACGCGCTCCCGGAAAAACTACCAAATATTTCATTTCGGTTCGCCATTGGCTTGCGGAAAATTCCAGTTGTGATGTGCTACAGAGCATTAGTATTACAAGTAAAATTTTAAAATATGATATACAAGCAACAAAAATTCATCTCATACATTTCAGAGAAAAAAAATAGTTTATTATGAGAAATTGGCAAAGAAATATAAAAAAAAGGAATCAAAATAGAAAATACGTTCTTAAAACTTTCTTTATTATATTATATTCTTAAGCTATGAGAATACCTTGACCATGAATTTCTTAACGGTTTCCCAGTCAATGGTTATGTTCTGTGGTTTACTGCCAGGCTGTTTTTCTTCTTCCATTTCTTCTTCCATGTCGCACAAATCGTTCAGTAGCTGTCGTTCTGGGCTGTCCCATGGCCTACAAGGTCAAGACATGTCAAAGATCTGCCGGTATATTATAACCATTCATAGCTTATTATGGCTATTTGTAATGGTTTGTGGTATTCAGCTTTTACAAAGTACCTAGTAATAACTAATAGAGATTTGGTTTCAGTAGTTCAAGATATTTCTCTGTAGTTTTTAACTAACTTAAATTTAAAACATGATAACATTAACAGTTCTGAAATCGAATGTAATTTTTAAATGTTGCAAACATATAAGTATACATTGGTCACCTGTAACATAATTTAGTGTATCAAAACTAATTTTGAGGAGGTTTGGGAACTAGTCATGGCATTTTTTCGTAAACATTTTTATGCCTCTATGAAGCTATGAACCTAATATGAGCATTCCTTGATTTTAGTGATTGTTTTTGCTGATGACCCTTATATATACCAATTAGAATCTAAGAGTGACAGTGCTTTAGAGCACATACAAAACAACTTAGGCAGATAACTAGTTTCTTTCATTGACTGTGCTGGTTGTCAAAGTGTGTAGTAACACTTAACTTTATGGGAACATTTTTATATTTTTAACATGTTTATTCATAATGTACGGTTATACTTTCTATATCTCTTTAGGAAACCTTACTGTGCCAATCTAGTGGATTTCTTTTATTAGTGGTAATTGCTGGTAGTAAGGTTAAGAAAAGGGTTTATGCACCAGTAGTCTTAATACTATGCCTTCTGTGAGGATAATAGGGACCCCACCTCCCACAAAGCCAGAATCCAGCCCATGCCTGTAAAAATGTTGTGAAGGGCTACTATGGTTTCGCACATTACTACCGGTCAGCGTGTCGTCTGATGGCAGACATGCCAAGAATGGGTATTGACTAGGAAGAAAGGAAGGCTTTGAACCACTTGGATACAGATTTTTTTTCTCATAAATTATTATGAGTTATGCAGGGTATTGGGCGTAAACAGCGCCTGTTGAGTCATCACACGAGCAAGAAGCCTCGGTGAATCGTGGCTCCAGAGAAGTGTTTGAGGACAGTAACTCTCGTGAGACGCTCACTAACTGCTGCAAGATGGTTTCGGCCACCGACTTCTTGGCTTTGTTCATGTTGCACACGGTGATCGCAGGGAACGGGATGTCGACCAAGTTCGTCCTCGTTGCTCCCACGGACACTATCACCGGGTTGCTCACCCATTTGGTGTAGAGCATGTTGATGTAGTACCCGGCCGAGAGCACAGCGAGAACAAACGCCACGCTCCAGAATACCCTGCGGATGTGAAAACAGATACTGACCAACACATATGTTTGCAGGAGGGAACAAATGTAATGCAGCAAAAGTTGATGTGAAGCAATATTGGATAGTGTACAGGATGAACACACATTGCAGATTTTATTGCAATAAAACCGATGACAGCTGAAATTTGGGCGATTTCGTGTAGTACTTCTATGCACCAAGAAAATATGTTGAAAACAATGATACCTGCAGGATTATAGTGGATTCTGAACCACCTTCATAACAACTTGGTGCTCAATGTCGTAAGTTATTGGATGATGTTGGAGGTGGACGTTAACCCCATCTGAATTTTTTTACAAACTTTATTGTGCATGGCCATGTGATGACCCAGCCACAGAGAATTATTACTCAGAATAATCTTTTGGCAGCTAAAAAGAACTTAATATCTGATGTACTTGCGGTATTGTATTTCGCAGACTGGTTTTTGTGCTTACCTTTCTGTAATGTTGAGTTGCTTGTCTCCAACGTATCGCAGCCCGTGCAGAGAGCTATTCTGGCAGTAGTCCCAGACGGTGTTGACCCAGTTCACTTTGTTGAAAATGCTCCTAAGCTGCGGTTGGGTTTTGGATGCGATGGATGGGGTGGCACTCGCCTTGCCAACGCCGCCTCTGTCCTTGGCCAAGGAATCCTGGTAGGTGAAGCCGCGTGCCGAGTTTTTCTCTTGGTTCATGTTGTACACAGCAGTCCACGCTGTGCTGTTGTGCCGAGGCCGGATTGAGTCGCTCATGACTGTAGTTTCTTGGGGCGTCAACTTTATCCTGAAAACTTTGGCACTCTCCATTGGCAGTCTCTGAAAAAGAGGAAATTCATGAACAGGTTTACTTATTGAAATGTATGTCATATATAATTTATTTCAATGGATAATACCTGCCAGCTTGGAAATGGCATTATTATCCTGTACTTTTTGGAATACCTATTATAATTATTGACATGACAAGACATAAACTACATTATTCCAAGCTTTTTTTTTTTATGCGTTTATCATCCAATATTAATGGAGAGCCTCCAATAACATATAAGCGCCCAAAGAAAATCACAGTATTTCACATGAGCTGCTGTGTTTGTGATATCTACACTAGGTTAAAAGTTGTCCTTAAAGCTGGTTCTACAAATTATTATCAACTTACCAGTAGAATAATGTCAAGCGTGGCAAAACTTTAAAGCAACTGGTTTCATCAGAATGCTCAGTATGTATAAAATTTTGATTGCTTTTCTATTATCTGCGGTTACAATATTTTATCATATTTAGTCACATCCCGCCAGTACTGTTTCGATTACCTTGAGTTGCTTTTGGTAAAAAGCCTAGCTGGTGAAGCCCTAACCCCCCTTTACCCTCCAACCCAATCTTCAACCACCACCACCATCAATACAGTTTGCGTCACATTAAAAAACTATAGCATGTTTAGATAATCTGTTAAGTTATTAAAAGCATTACCATGTGCTGTGTACACTTTATGCTACACCTTGTGGGAGGGGGACTAGCCCAAAAAAAAACAAAACTTGAATTGGTGAATATGACAGGATTCCATACTTGCTTTAATAAGTATGTGACTTTTTATGTCTTATGAAGAGTGTTTGTTGTATAATTTATTTAACTAAAATTTATTTTCTTCTACAAAAATAGTTTTTAGAGAGTTTTTAAAGTGATTTTTATGTAGTTGTGCTAGGTATTTCAGGAGTTCAGCAGAAATAATTATTTGCAGTTAAGTGTTGCATATTTTAGAGTCATTATAACACAATATATATAATTCTAACTATTGAAGGGCCCATGCAGGTTTTTTAGTTAATACTTCATTATGGTGTCGAGACTTAGTGTGATAAAATATAGCTTCATATTATTTCATTTTTAAAGTATATTATAAATTTTATAAATCTTACTACTTAAAGAAAACAAATATTTTTGTTTTGATTAGGAGTTATTTTTTTTATGTAGGCACAGTTGTACATGGATATAATGGAATTTATTGATTTCATTTACACACAAATGCTCTTAGCAACACAAGCTATAACCTTAAAATGTTGTGTTGAAGCATTTTACAATCAGTTTTTGAAGGTAGGAATATTTTTTGGTACCTACTAATTTTACTATATTGTCAGAAAATTTTCATGTGATGGCTACATGACATGTAGTAAGGTGTGGTAAAAACTGGTTTTTAACTTATCTCTAGCACTTAGTGGTTGATATTAATAGGAGTTAACATTTTGATAAATTGTGTTTGATAAATAATGGTACTATTGCATATATTGTGTGAAAATGTAAGTTTTTTTATAAGTTATGGGTCATGCTAATAAATTACTTTAATTTACAGCAGTAAACTAGTGAAATGGTTTTAGTATGACAGATTTCTGAAGCCACTAAGCCAGCTTAACATAACATACAGGTAGACTCAAGTAATTTGATTTCACAGCTGTATTTATTTTTGTTTAATGTACCACCTATTAGCAGGCTATATTTTGTTGAGACTTTTTGGAGGAGAACAAAAGTGCTTAAAACTTTTGTAACAGTGTGAGAAAAATAAATAAATAAAGTATGTCCATAAAAGAATGTACCTGTTATAAATTATAATAGTATTGGCTTTAAGCATTGTAGAGTGTTGGTTCAAGGTCTCTATTAAAGAGTAATGCATGCTTGACTACTTTGTTGTTTTCTCGCTTGCAGTGCCATCTACGCAAAATAGCGACTCTTGGGCATAAAATGTTTTGTGTTCTGCAATTGATTAAGTGTGAATATGTAATTTCAGTTAAATATTTGTTTCGTTTAAATTTTAATTGTGATCCCCCATGTGGCAAAAACATCCATCGATGGTATAGGAAATTCGAAATGACCAGATGTGTTTGTAAAGGGAAGGGCACTTGCCGACCAAAAGAGTGTGACAGTGTCAGAGCATCTTACCTGCTTAGTGCTTTTTTTTTTTTAAAGCAAGTCTTGACCTTCAGTTGCCAAAGACGACCTCGTTGAAGGTTTTAAGAATACGTTTACACATGCATTCATACCGGTTACATGCTTTAAAGCTAGGTGAATTGTTATTTTGCACTTAAAGTGTTTGAGCAGGAAGATGACTTTCTTGATTGTGTGGTGGTTGTAATGGACGAGACGACAGAGATCTTTTTCGCTGGCTTCCATATTTAAGTTGGATGTGTGCCATATAACTAAAGGTGCACATATTGAACATTTGTAAGAAAAACTAGGTTATTTTTCCTTCAATTTGATGCATGATTTGTTGTAAATATTTTAAATTAGTCTGTTATATTATACCATTAAAACTGGGACATTCTTTTATGAACACCCAGTATAAATCTCTGATGTTCTATAGACATAGATGCTAGAAACTTAGATGGAACTGCCTTGTTCCAAAGGGTTGACAAAGTCACCTTTTGCAGTGTTAAAATATGGAAAAGGAGTTGAAGTAGGCTTTGAATCAGTTGATTAATCAGGTTGTCTACTGTCTAGAAAAAGTCTCGAAATAAACAGTAATGATGCTGAAATTCACAAAACTTTTATTTTCCAGCCATTGTTTGCTATCTTGCATTTTGTTTTGTGACATCTCACTTCAATTTAAAGTTGTACATAAACTTTATATAATTATAGATTGTACACAAAAATAATATAGAAATTATCTCTGTAAAGGTTATATCTTTCTAACTTAAACCCTTCCTTCCTGAAACATAGTTTAGAAACTTACATATGTAATTATTAAAACAATTCTTATTATAATTGGTATAAAACAATACATTATGTATTTCAGCAGTAATGAAATAAATAATTTCTTTCAATGATTTGTGAAGACTGAATTGCTTTTCTTATTAAGTGTTTTGAAAGTTAATTTAAGTAGTGTGCCATATAGTTTGCAAACCAGTAAGTAGACTACCTTGAATCGGAAGACGCAACTCGTGGAGACGCCATGGCATTGAAGAGTTGCTTGGTGCGAACCCTAACCTCGTCGTGGTGCCGAAAAGCACCTGGGAAGTAGATTTGTCGGAAGGGCTTGGTGTGGTTGTTGACGTCGAACACATCCGCTGGACTCCTGCCGCCTCACCCCTCCCCCCCCCCCCCTTCGGAAATGACACGCTGGCTGAATGAGGGCAGTCCACAAACGATTTGTATCGGCGCGAGGGCACGTGTTGATATGTTCTCCAAACGAGTGGAAGATTTCCGTGTGCGTGTTGCGCGTTTATTAGACTTGCCCTGCCCGGGTCGGCATGGTTGGAGGGGGGGAGGGAGACATAATGAATGGAAATAGCCCGACCATTGTTAACTGCCTCGGCAACGGTGAGAACCACGAGAAATAAAATTTGTTCTGATCACGTGCGGTGGATCAACTATGTCATGAAGCTTTTCAAGGAACACAGCCAACTGTCTGGTCAGCTGAGTAAGGTACGGAGCTGAGGCGGTGACTATGCTGGGTTGGTGGCCCCAGCCGCTGGTCATTGCCGAAGAACTAATACCTTCCCGATCAAAAAACAGGGAGTGATCCCTAACAGTTCTGTTTAAATTATGCTCTGGAATGCAAATAAAACGAACTGGAAATTTATCCCACTCTACCCTGATAGGGCGCATATGTGGGAGGGGAACGTGAGATTGCCGGCCGTAGGTCGGAACAATCTGTTGCATTTCAAGAGTGCAGTCAATGGTTTTGATTAAAATTCGTTAATTTTTTTTTCATACATGCTTAATTTGATCGCCTAGCCAGTTGTGTATTTGTACCATCGATGGGATGATAAGTACGACGCCCGCTGGTGCATCAAGCGCGGTAAACGCCTCTAAGCGCAACGCTGTGGACTGGAGCGCAATCTTCTCGTCGTGTGTAGGTTAACTATGAGATCTGAGCGGCAACCGTAACATCATATAGCGCAGAAATGAAGATGAAGGTGTAATGCAAGTTCGTTCAGTGCTTTCAAGAATCTTTACCGTGCTTTTCATGTCTAAAAAAACTTTTTTAGCACTTTTCACCGTTCTAAAAATACAGTTTAAAAACTAAATACGAAAACCCTACTACTCATCCATCCACGGCGTTTTCTTAAGGGGCCCGCCTCGTCAAGGGTGTATGTGTGTTAGTGAGGCGGGATGATAAGCGCGACGCTCGTTGGTATTTCTATAGCGCGGTATAGCCTCTAAGCACAAGGCTCCGAACTGACGCACAGTCTTCTCGTCGTCACAGGATAACTGTGAAATTTGAGTGGTAACCGTAACATTATATGGCCGAGAAATGAAGATAAAGGTGTAATGCAAGTCCCTTAAGTGTTTTCAAGAATCTGTACTGTTTTTTTTTACGCCTAAAAATTACTCTGAAAACAAGCGTTTTAGCCATTTTAACTCTTCTAAAAATACCGTTTAAAAACTTCATCCGAAATCAAAAGTACTTTTCGGCCCTCAGATTTTCGTAAACAGACCACACTCACTTGGATCTCTTGAGTAGTTTCGAAATCGCGTTGTTTTTCCTACAGCTCTGCACATCATATGTGTGCCCGGGTAGTCGGAGCCCTTAAATACTTTTCGTAAACAGACACCGCTCTGATATCTTCAACAGCGTCGTTTTTTCCCGACTTATTTTTAAAGCTCTGCACATGTTATGTGTGCCCAGGTAGACGGAGTCATTATTATCTTAACGCATGCACTTCTTAACAAATATAAAAAAAAATTACGAAAGTGTGGCTGTGTGTAAAACAGCAGCGCGGCTGCCTGCAAGTGCGGGCTTCAGACTCCTGGTGGGCGACTTCCCGTCGCACGCTGGCATTCTGCAGGCAGGCGCAATCGTTCAGCGTTACAGAGTCCGTCAGTGATGAGCGTCAGTATATTAAATATATTTCTGGTGGAATGGTCCAACTCTATAAAATACAACACATTGCTAGGATCGCGATAAACAAATTATGTTCAAAGACCAAGGTTGACAAAACTGAACCGTAAATAGGGGACGTGTGAAACCTTTTATATAGTATCAGTCTTCGAACATAGTAAGGAAAACTTTTGGCAAGATAAATTTAATTTTTTTTTACCTAGTATTCAGGCGTCCTCTCAGTCACTGGAGTGGAGTGTAAATGCGTGCGAAAATTAAATCGGCGCGTACTGTTAGTGCCTGTAACTTTGCTGTTTTGCGTTTCCGGATGTGTGTTCCTTGAATAAAAAAAAAGGGGGGGGGGGGGGAGAACCCTTGGGTTTAGATTCCCTGCTACACGTTAGATAATGTCCAGAAATGTGCAGTGATTTTTTTTTCTCGAACGGATGTCAATTAGTTTCTCATTAGGCGTGTTTCTCTCTACATGTCGATTATAAAACCGGTAGGCTCTAAAGCATTGATGTCTGCTTGGCGATTGGTAACAACCAGAAGAATTTTTTTATAATGTATGAAATCGTTTTATTTTCGTTTGTCGCGCTAACGTTCACAATAACGCGATGTTTTGCTCTCTCGCTGCTGTGGTTCCATTAGGCGCACGCGAGCTAACAGCAGGGCAGTACTGTCCCTTGAAAAAAAAGAGAAACCCATCAGGATTAGGTTAATTAGACTACAAGAGCTGGGACTAATCGATTAGTACCATGCATTTTACTTCCGGCGAGGATAAAAAAAACCAAGTTACCTGTCCTTCGAAAGCAGGACAGCGAAGCACGTTGGTATGCCATTACGATCGTCCCCTAGGAGCAGGATACAGGAAAAAAAAAAGGATCGGGAGAGGGGGGGGATGGTTGATGCTAATGAACTACGGTGATTACTAAATTGAACCGTTTTTGTGGAAACAATGCTAGAAAATCTGACCCAATTCGTGGAAAACTTTCGTGAAAGATCTTGGAAATTGTATGATTTTCACTTTGCTTCTACAGGAAATCACTACAACCAATACAAACACATTTTTATAGGCAAATTGTTACGCTTGGAAAGTATGTTTGTAAAAGAAGAGTTTTTAATTTTTTTTTTTACAAATCTACAGTTTTCTTACCATCTTGATGAAATTTTGCGCAATTGACCTTCAAAGCAAGAGAGGTCACTATCTCCACGAGAATTCAAAAAACCAACCCCCACATCTTAAATCAGGATTTTGGTTCTCGTTGAAGAAATTTTGTACACTTAATGTTTTAAGATAAGAGGAAAAGTACTCTGCCCACACGAGATTTCATAAAAAATTTGGTATCACTAACCCGAAAAGAAGAATTTCGGTTCTTGTTGAATTTTTACACTCTTGACATTCAAAATCCGAGGCAAATTACTATTTACAAATGATTTCAAGAAAAAAAAACTATCCTCATTCTTCTAAATGAAGCCTCTTCCATTCTGCGTAAAACCAGGACAACGCCTGGTATACGTCACCTAATAGTAAATAAATGAACAGTCAAGAACGAGAAGGGATTAACGAGGCGGCCATCTCGACTTACCTTGGCTTTTGATTTCGACCGAAATGTAATAATTCATAACATATTTCGTAGAATTGTAATAATTTTATTACATTAATTTTTTTTTCAAAAATATTAAAAAAATAAAAGGTCAAAACAATTTACATGTCTTATCGTTTTCATAAATTATCATAAATAACGTAAACACTATTTTTTAAAATATCCTAAGAATTTAAAAATGTAGCAACTAAATTTAATTAAATTATTTTGTAACAAGGTTTTTTAACCCCAGCTTTATCATTATCCTATACGAAAATATTGCAATGCCTGATTAATTTACCTATTTTTTATTTGCCAAAAGATGCAGCATTTTTCTTGAATTTGATAAATAACTTATGATTCCGAGGCCCTAAAAAATTATAATCCTATAAAAACTAAAAATAAAGGAAAACTAAATGCATACATTAAATTTAGTCACTTATTACACGATTATTAGTCCTAAATAACATCAATAATTTTTAAAATATGTATAAAAATTTATTAAAATGTCTAATCATTTAGAAACAAATTGACATTGATCCTTAATTCGAATTTAAGCACAAATTTTCACATACAGTAAGAGTACAACAATGCTATAAAAAGTCATTAAATGTTGCTAAATATTGTTGAGTAATAAAAAATTACTCATTGATCACCTTGGCTGGCCAAAAATTTAAATTTTAGAATTTACTTAAAAAAATGTCTAACCCTATTCCAATGTCTGCTGGTGGAAAAAAATTTGACCACTATAAACGAACAATAACGAACAGTTATACGTCTTGGAACAGCAAAACTGATAGCTGGATTGCTCCAAAAATGCATTATCGAAGCTTGCGTTTATTTTTAATTTTTTTTTAAAACAGCGCCAACTTCGCATACATTTTTCATTTAATTAACTTTGGACTTAATTATCGCTTGTTTTTTTTTTTTTTTATTCG
This sequence comes from Bacillus rossius redtenbacheri, assembly GCF_032445375.1. Classification (NCBI taxonomy): domain Eukaryota; kingdom Metazoa; phylum Arthropoda; class Insecta; order Phasmatodea; family Bacillidae; genus Bacillus; species Bacillus rossius. Next base: position 48,258,931 of record NC_086336.1, on the reverse strand, counting down.
AGTCAAGTCGTGAGTTAGGCCATCAGTCGTGATTCATTCGGAAAAATTCTTTTTTTCGCTGTTGTGTGAGCAGCATTCGGCGCCTGACCCAGAATATCGGCGAGGCGGCAGCTTCGATCGGCATGTACACCTCTTGACTCTTCCTGGAGGTTTAACCGTCACTTGTGACTTTTACCTGCTGCCGCATATCGCATCTCATCGCTGCCCGTCAGTGACGCCCCTAAACGTTGCAGTTCCCTGGGCTATCTACCAGGAGGGGCCTTACCGTTGGCTTGGGAGGGGGGAGAAGGAATAGCCCCCAGAGAATATAGACGTTCGGGGGCTCCATCCTGGAAAATTTGGCGTCTAAACTCTTTTAAACAACATTTTAAATCCAAGCTGGAACTTAAATTTCGACTATTCTTTTAATTTGTCTTAAGAAATTTAAATATATATTTTTTCCCTTAAAGATTATACTCGGGTTGATTTTTTTTAAAAAGAGGCTGCAACTCTGTTGAAATCGCGTCATTAGACGTGGCAGTAAAATGTTTGAAAGTTTTTTTTTTCCTTATACGCAGTCATGTAAACCCAATTAATATCGAAAGATATTGATCAGCACTTCATACTGCACACTAGTTACGATTTAATTGTTACTTTTCTCATTAATTTCCATATTTTTTTTCATGGAAAACTTGACAAGCAAGGAAAATAAAAGATTAGAGGTCGACGCGGGACTATTTTGTTCTACGGCAGCACAGGACGCTATGCTCTTTTGTTCTACGGCAGCACAGGACGCTATGCTCGCTGTGTTCCCGCTGTTAGCCACGCGAGCAAAATAACAGCCAGCTGCATCTTGTGCTTGTTACTCCACAGGGCTCAAGGATCAGACAAGTGGAGTAGTATTATGTGTGTATGGGTTGTAAGCAATGACGAAACAGTTGGGTATCATTATTTTGGAAGGACGATCGCAGACTCGCTGAGATCCGCCCCTGTAACGCGCGTGTAGTGCATTCCAGCTTATCTGAACAATAGTGCGTTCCGGCTTATCTGATAATTTTTTTATTAATCCCCTCTTTATGTTTTCTTTTAGCCAAGGATAGACGTTAAGAACTAGAGCTAAGAATTGTTCTTGGAACATGTTTAAGATCAGTCATGTTATAAGTTTCATTTCTTGCAATATTGTTGAAAGCGCTGTAACTGTGAAATGCGATGTTTTTTTTTTTTACTTGAGTTTTAGCCGCTTCAAAGGAGCGGGAAAGGAGTTCGCCAACGTTTCGGTCGACATTGCGGTCGCCATCATCAGGATCTGATCGTCTGATGACGGCGACCGAAACGTTGGCGAACTGTTCACTCGTGACGCGGCTTTAAGATCCAAGTCCAGGGGCGTAGCCAGGGAGGGTGTTTTGGGTGTCCAAACACCCCCCGAAATATTTAAAAAAAAATATATATGTACTTATGACAAAATTTACACTTGTCTAGTTGTTGCAAATGCACTTAGAAGAAACTAAGAAAGAACCCTTGAGCCGATAACCCTTAATATTCAGCAATGAGTTTTCAACAGCGTCTTGTTAAAAATTTCATAAAGTCGGGACACAAATGTATGTTATTTAAATCCAATATTTTAATTACGAAAGTGCTTAAATAGCACCAAATTGCACATAAAAATCAAAATTTTTCCGGTGTAGGGCCCCCTCCCTAGTACGGGGGCAGGGTGTAAGTAAACACCCCCTGAAAATAAATCCTAGCTATGCCCCTGCCAAGTGCCACGGAAACTCGAGCCCTACCTTCACCCTCGCCTGCGGCCCGCGACGTCCTCGTCCGGCCGTAGGGGTGGCTGCTTGTGAGGGAGTGGGGGGGGGGGACGACTCGCGCCCGCACCGCGATCTAATCGTGCTAATGAAGGAGGTGGTCCGAAGACGCGCGCCTCGCGTGCCTTGCCGTCGGCCCACGCGCAAAAAACAACCCCCCCCCCCCCCTACCGCCTTCCAAAACCCACTACGACCACCTCCACCCGCCTCTTTTTACGTCGTTCCTTCTGCCGCCGTCCACCCGTGACGGCATGATTCGTCTTCGCCGCGTGTTTGCAGTCGGCGTCTTTGTAGTCCGGACATGCCGGATTATCGGACGTTCATACCAATTTCCAGTCAAATGGTGTTTTAAAAAACCAGTTTTAACAAACTGCTCAATCTAGTAAAAAAAAAAAAAAAATTAGCTTTGGTCTTTTAAAAAAAAACCATTATAACGGAAATATAACAGTGACACAGTATAAAACTGGAAACAATTTACTGAAATGAAAACCTGTGAGGGGGTATGTCTCACTCCAGGTTATTATTTTATATTAATTTTAACAGGGTTAAACAACTTTTAGACCTTTTTAGTAGCAAAACTTTAACAAAATAATATATCTATGTATACAGTGCATACTTTTGCATAATTAGCTGGCAAAGTTGTATTTTTAACATTTGTGTGCGGTATGCTTAAGGAGAACAAAATTGAATAAATTACAGAATTTTTTTGGGTTTAAAGTCAATCCTGGTGGATACTTCGTGATATGATTTTAATTCTTTCAGAAAATTTTATTTAATTTTATTTAGCCTTTTAAAATCATAAAAATACTGAGGATTTTAAAAAGCTAGGTAAAATCAAAAATTTATTTTTTTCTGAAAGAAATTAAACCCTATCACACAGTAGTCAGTACAATTGACTTTAAGAGCGTTCATCAGAGCAGCAAGTTCTCAGCTCGCGCCTGGCATCTGCATTTGGGTATGTGAGTGTGTGTGACCGCGAAGAGAGCGAAAGGAGGAGACAAAAATGTGTCAGTTATCGCTCTCCTACGGTCTTCTCCACACCATTCACGAGGTGTTATCTTTCTTCCCCCCACCTTGCGGGCCCCTTGTCAAGATAAACCCTTCCCGAGACCACGGACGCACAATAACAGTTGCAAGCCACAGCCACAGTGCTACGCATACGTATATATGTACACTCCAGCGATTCACTCATCCTATTTAGTCTTCTTTCATATTAGTATATTATAATCACAAAAGAAAAAATGGTGTTATAATACATACCACACTTTAACTTGAATACATTTTGAAATAGTTGTAATGCGAAGCTAGGAACTATGATAGAAAATGTTCCAAATTAGGTAATAATTTCTATAAGTGCAAATATTAATTTTTGACGTAACAACGTCTAATAAATCTATGAACGCCGGCTGCACGCAAGGAAAAGGATGACTCATTATCCCGTTACGCTCATTGTACCTTTGCGCCGCATATATCTCTCTTCCACTAGATTGGCCTATGAATCTACTATTAAGTATATTAAATAGGTTAAGGCGGGCTTTTCAAAAGTAGCTTTTAAATTTAGTACTTTAACTAAACTATTTTTTACGTGACGTCTAATAAATCGATGAACTCCAGCTGCACGCACGAAAAAGTGTCCCGTTACGCACATTGTTCCGTTACGCTGTGTCCCGTTACGCTCATTGTTCCGTTATGTTGTGTCACGTTACGCGGTGTCCCGTTACGCTGTGTTCCGTTACGTTGTCGACGAGTGCAGTAATAATAGCTTATGTTACAATTGACTAAAAAATTATAGTGATTCATATAATTGATGATAGATATTTGATTACAGTTTATTTATATGAAAACTTGTTCATAATTATATTTAAACTTTATAGCTAAACACCAGTTTTTAAAATTAATTACAAGTCATCTACAAGTTAACTGTTTCGTCGACTGTTTATAAAGTGAAGTGAAAAGTTAATGTGGTTTTCATTGCTAATAACAACAACAATTTCGGCAATAAAGGTTAATTATTCTTGCATTTTAAAAATCTGATTACTAGTATGATTTCAAGTGTTTATTCTTTTAATATTAAAATAAAAATGATTCAATTTTATTCATAAAGTATGCAATCATTTCATCAATGTTTTGTTATGACGTCACGTTAAACTATCGTACGTAAACCAAATTTACAGACAACCAATTTTTTTATTATCTTTAAATACTACGGACAAAATACGATAATCTAAACCCCCTCGTCTAAAGTCAGACCTTATTCTCCATCTGTATATTTCTCTAATCTCTGGATGTGACACTGAATTTAACATGAAGTACATGTCGCCAAATTACAAGGTTTAGTTTCCTCTATGAGAAACAATGTAAAATCAAAGTCGGAGATATTAACATTCCAAATTAGTTTAAATTCATTTAATTTTCTTTATCTGGGATTATATAAACCAACTCTAGACTAGCCTAATCAATTACAGAGAACTCCAAGTTAAATAAAACAAAATATAGCTTGCACAGGCTTGTCAGTTAGGGTAAAGCACTTTACGATAAACATTTCTACATTGATGATAGTTATAGAAAATTACTTCACAATAAATGGTGCAGCAAATTGAAAATTATAATATTGATGTTACGTTAATTAATCAGGAATAAATCTACAGAGCAACACGTCGTTTGGAGTACCTACTAATATTTCAAAGCACTTCACATACATATTTACACTGTCAATTAACAGTAACTTCATACCATTTTAATCCTTCTGTAGTTCCAAACATAAGTCAAAGGATATCGTGGAGTTATTCGTCCAACCATAACATATAGTCATGACACTCCATAAATGTCTTCATTGTCATGACGTTTGTTGGTAGGTAGCAGTAGAAATAACCAGTAGATCCTTAGACATCAACTCTATATTCGGAGTTTGACTATCATAATGTATACCCAGGTTCTTCAAGGTATTATAAAATTTGAATTATGGGGCTCTTGATTTAGATATCCCTCGCCCTGAAGTTCGTGGTCCAGCATAATAGTCGAAGCAAGATATTCGCAGGACAATTATAGGTCCGTAGTTTTCACTCTAAGATACACGCTGAAGTCGCCAACAGTTCTTTTTTCAATCTTCGTAGTAGCTTAGTTCACATTTTATACGATTAAGTACCTATATATGGATCATAATTTTAATCAATTATAATCACCGTACATAATACAGTATTACTGTATAAAATAACAATGATGTATTTGCTTCTTTCAAAAAAGAACCAAATTTTTTGCGTTTTCAACAAACAATTTTGTTTATCATATATACATTAGTAATACCCAATTTCAGCCACAAGTACAAATAAAAAATACGTAGTGTTGATAGCAACACAGTTCGCATTTCGTAAACAAAATGGCATTTAGTATGGAACTAAATGTCACTTGTAATATGCGTGGCACCCATGCACAATTTTTATACATTATGTAATTAGTGCGTTAGTAACGAGCGATAGTCATTCCTGTGGACTACCTCGACCTCGGTTTCTCAGTTACTTCCACAACGATCACCAACAGAAGGACAATGAAAAAAAAAAATTTCATAAACTACAGCAACACAGAGGTTGTTCTTGGTTTTCCTGTTGTATAGCACAGACATTTTATCCTATGAAAACAATTTTAATTTACATAATTGCATGATTAAGTACCAGTACATAAGTTACAGTGGTTTTATTTTTACCAATGTAGGCTAACAAGAACACACGGCAAGGAACACTGGTCAAGATACATTAACACAATCACATATACAACATATACACAATATAAAAAACGACGTGAACATAAATGAGATACAGTAGTGCACATTTAGAGTTGATATAGTCCTACAAAATACAAAAAAAAAAAAAACTAATAATGTGTTCCAGAATTTGAATGTAAAAGTTATTATTCACATATTTGTCCAGTTAAAATTTCAATATTTTCTGGAACTTAAAAGTTACATTATTGCAATTGAACTAATTTCTGGAATTTGTGGAATAAGTTTTTGGATATTCGTTGAAAATGAAGCGTCAACTTGTAGCAACAATCATTTCAAAATAATTAATTCGTGCAGAAATATGATGTAATTGACATAAATAATTAAGTTCTTATTTTTTTTTTACACTGGTAGCAGCCACCAAAATCATTAACACTATCTATGAATTGGAATTTTCGAAGTGGTAACAAATACGATATAGCTGTTTAGTACTTGGTCACCAAGTCTTGGTGCTACATCTAAACACATTCGTATGTATTCATTGGAGGATTGAAATTCTCTGTACACCCTAACAGCCTAAATTTAGACACTTAGTTATACCTTACAGTCTAACAACCAGTCATCGTGCGGCTTATTACTGCATTCAAAATTGCAATTAACTTTGCATAAACTTACTTACAACTTAATTATGCTTATTTTCTTATATAGTTATCCTTTAAAACACATTAAATTAGCAGAGTTAGGAAAATAGAACATTTACAAATTTACAACAAAAAAATTTTTCCTTTGGTTATTTACGAGGGTGGTAATACTTCCTCGTAATCTTAGCTTACGCAGCAACGCCGCGGCGCGCCGGGTCAGGAAGCAATATTTATTCGTCTCCTCTTTGACGCTTCTTCGCATTCCAAGATAGGAACCGCGAGTATCTCTTGTTCCGTTCTCACACAGACAGGGCAGTCAGGCGCGCCGAGCAGTATGCTATAAACGAGTGCAGTGCCTTCGGTTTAGGAAGATTACTCGAGATTTGTCGCGGTGACAATGGGGGACAAAGCGACAAAGTTTCTGGCGAGGAACTACAATTTTTTCCTATTAAAACATAATGGAGATTTGTCTATATTTCTTGGCTACAACGCCGTTTGAAAATGGCTAAAAATGGCAATTACAGTATGCTTTTAAAGCAACTTTCAATTGATATTTTCAAAATGTTATGCATTTAAAATGTTCACCAACATTTAAATTCTTTTAATGCGTCAACAGAAATGCTAAACGTGTAAAAGTATAGTAGTAATCTTCCGAATCCTGGATGACTGTATTAGAAAGTTTAACTCCATCTGATGCACGCTCTTAAAACTAAAAAGTTCCAATTTTATATTCCATTTCGTTCTCATTATCAACATCACATGAAAAAGTTAACAATGCAATTTTGCCAGCTAATTATGCAAAAAGTATGCAATGTAATTATGTTTTCATTTTGTGAAAGTTGAGCCACTCAAAAAGTTGGCAAGTTTAACTGTGTGGAACGTAAATATATAAAAATTACTAGGATTGGGATATACCTTAATAATGGCAATAAACTCTTAGTTAAATAAAAACACCAGAAGCGCTGTAATGCTACCTGGGGGCTAAGGTCAATTGTGGGAATCCACCCGGGAAAATATCTGAACACCAGCTATTCGATTGGTGCCGGATTGTAGAACGTGCCTAACCATAGAATGCCAGAGTGAAGACCTTTCACTGTAGGTGGTTCGAAGACTGTAGCTAGCACTAATCAGTGCAGGGTATTTGAAGTTTAGTTAAAAAAAAAAATCAAAGAGCATCTCTACCCTTACTATCCTGGTTGGCTGTGTTGTAAATGCTCTGTTAGGGGAAATAAAAAGTACGTATTACTAATTTGCATGATATTGTTTTTGGTTGCTGAAAGACTTGGCAGTATTACAAACATGAATAACCTAACATGCCAAATTTTTTTCGTGTAACTAACATATAACACATCATTTATACAAACAAGTGTTTTATAAATAACACTGTAAACACTGTACTTGTTTGTTTCCAAAAAAATTCCAAAGTACTGCAAAGAGTGAGTGAATTGGTGGTCCCCTCACTTACTCTTTCAAGTGAGTTGCTTGAATGCCCAGGGTCGCTGAGAAAAACCAAGGGGGCCTGGGGTCAAATAATTTTGTGGGGTCCCTTCCCTATTATTTATTGTACAACTTTTCAGTATCCGCGATTCAAACAAAAAAATATTAAAAAAGAACACGTAAACTGTACGGTGGGCCATAAACGTACATGTGATCCGCGTGTATTGCATAACGTGTAAGGTTTCCTATGAATTATATTATTAATATAGATGGCTTAGAATGAAAACATTGTATCTCATAAAATGCAAATTTTACAGCAGAGACAAAAAACAGTTTCTTTCGCCCCCCTCAATTAATGGTTGTACAATGGTTTTATGTGATTTCCCGATAGAAAGCAGTAGGATGCACATTTTATTTTTTTCAGCCAAACATTTTGTGAGATACGAGGTTTTCCAGCCAAAAACATAAAAAAAAAAACGTATTTTCGTCCAAAAATTGAGATACGAGGTTTTCATTCTAAGCCATCGATATCTAAACTCAAAACATTGGAGGATGTTTGGGGGGGGGGGGGGGGAGGTTTGTTCATGGGCCTGGACACTGGCGTCGAAGGCTCCCCTCCCTGCCCCTCCCACAATCCTGGTGCCTGCGCCGACCGAAGAACTGAAAAGGAGTGCGTTGTTGTTGGGACGTGTTGCAGCTTGCCGTCCTCGCGACGATGCTGGAGCAGGAGTCGCCCGGCGGCAGCACGGGCGGGACACCGCACCGGAAGCTGATGAAGAAGAAGAAACTGCCGGAGCCGACCAAGGACCTGGCAACCAAGGATCTGACGCAGGGATACTGGTGTGTTGCAGCTCCCGGAGCCTTGCTCGCCCCCCTCCTTTCCGTCCCTTGCCACCCCTCGTCATTTTGGTGAGGAAATATTTCACCAAGGGCCCTGCCTACCTGCAGGGACGTCGGAACAGGGGGGGGGGGGGGGCAGCAGGGGCGAGTCGCCCCCGTGCTGTTATGCATGTGGGGACGAGAGTAGCATCTCGCCCCCCCTCCTTTTCCCAGAATAAATGTTTGGTCCTAATAGTATTTTTCTCAACCAATAGTTACAAATGTTGCATTGGTGATCACATTGATTAGAAAATCAAATTTATGATTGTCAATATACTGTAAAATGATTGCAAATTCCTAGATGGTATTTTATTTAAATTGTACTACATCTACTGTCAGAGTAGTATTTAATACATACTACGTCATCAAATTCTTGGAATGGTATATTTAATATTTGGTTCGGAAACTTATTAAATAGCACAATTTTGCATCTAAAATTCCAAATTTTTCCGGGGGTCCTCCCCTCTAGGACTGAGGTAAGTGTGATACATCTTACCGCCCCCCCCCCCCCCCTCCACTCATGAAAACGTTCCGACGTCCCTGCCTACCTGGGCATACGTGCGGTGTGCAGAGCTTAAGAAGAAACCTTGCAATTTGAAAACTGCTCAAGATATCCGAGTGGTGTCTGTGAATGAAAAGCATTTAAGAATACGCGGACGGGCGGATGAGTAGCTCTGTATCCATATTTTATTTTTGAATTTTTTTTTTAGAAGAGTGAAAATGGCTGAAATGTGCATTTTCAGAATAATGTTTACGTAAGAAACACCTGGTATAGAATTTTTGAAAGTACTTTAGGTACTTGCATTACACCTTTATTTTAATTTCTCTGCCATATGATGTTACGGTCATTTCTCAAATCTCTTAGTGGCCGATGCACGATAAGAAGACAACTAGCCAGTGCAGAACCGTACACTTAGAGGAGATACCACGCTAGAAGCACCAGAGTGTGTCTCACTATCATCACACCTCTCTAACACTAATAAACCATTGGCTAGGTGGCTAGTTTGGCTTTTTAATGGGACTACAAAAGTAAATTTTTAAGAATTTCACAATTTGGTTTTCTCATAAATTACTTGTAGTGTGTGACCACAACATAATCTAGAGTCTGACCACAACACTATTATTCATTAAAAAACTTTAATTATAGTGATTATTTGGATAACTTTATGTTTTCGAAACTTTTATTGTTATAAAAATTAGATTATTTTAACAAGTTTGTTTGAAGATAAGTATGTAAATAATATCTCTGGCTTGCTGTTTTGTTTTCAAGCAAAATTGGATAGTGATACATATATTAGTGTATTCCTTCTATTGGTTACACAGTATTCTGTTGCAATTTTTTTTTGCATTTGATTAATATCGGTGACTTGGATCACTATCATATATTTACATACATGTGTATGTGTGTGTAGGTGTGTGTGTAGGTGTGTAGGTGTGTGTGTGTAGGTAAGTGTGTGTGTGTGTGTAGGTGTGTGTGTAGGTATAGGTGGACCCAAAACAAACCCATTTCTTTGATGATCCAGCTTGTCTTAAATGTCAAGCTCCTTTTTAAAACAATATGTTTCGTGTGTTCAAGCTGCAAGGCACAAACGTAAAACTTAGCACCACACCTTTAAGTACAAATTCTTCAATGAAATTCACTCTAAATAATGTTGGTAAAAATTTTTACCAACATAAAAATTTAAACTAAAGATATCATAGTTAATGATTCTTAGAGAAACAGATTTGCGCATATCTAGTCACTTAAATTGGGCTATAAATTCATACTAATTTTTCATGTACTGTATATTGTTGTGATACTTAGTGTAGTTGAACCTTGCATCCATTGTTTTTGTTTCCGCATAGTGTCCTGTTGGAGTTGCTGAAAGGCCACAAGACATTCTTTTACCCGCCGGACAGCAGTGCAAAGAACATGGTTGACTACTATGAAGTTGTCAAGGAGCCCATGTGGCTTGACGAAAGTAAGTTCTTACTGATTATTGTGCTTGAAAATTATAATGTTTAAAGAAGCTGCTCATATGCGTGATTTATTTAGAGTGTTCGTACAGGATTTTTCATTAATAATGTCAATTTTCACCATATCTTCCTAGTGCTTTGGTTTTCTTCCCATTAGTATTTGGTGTCTTACAGCCAGATCCTATTGTTAGGGCCATTTATTTTTCGTGAAAAATTTTGATTGCACATTAGACTGCAATAAAATATACCAAGCAGCGATTGTTCCCTTTTGATTGGGGGCTGTCTGCAAGATAAGCCTTGGCCCTACTTATCTGGCCATTCAGGATGTGGTTGCTTCTGCAGTGAATCACTGTGATTTGTGTGCTGACAGTAAACATGTGTCTGAGAGAAATTGGACCAATCACGAAACACAAGACGATGCTACAGTGATTTAACACACAAATATTCTCTAAATATTTACACGAAAATACATGTACACCTGGTATATGAACTTGTAGAGACGTTATAATATTATTTACTTTTAATAAGTTTACATTACGTAAACACCAAACAATGTTACTTTGTAGTTAACATCTTTCTGACTGTTACTTAGTGAAAAATTTTAATGGATGCGGGCCAAAATATGATAAGACTGCTGGCATAAAATCTTCTGGTTGCCTTTTTTGTTTGGGTTTCAGAGCTATTAAAGTACATATTGTTCTAATTTTTTGATGGTAGCCTGTATTTAATCCATTTAGAGTAAAAAAAATGGGAAAGTACAAAGTAACTTTGTTGGTGTGCTTATGGTGTGTAGTTTTTTTAAAAAAAAACTAATTCTATAATCATATACGACTCAACATTTTTAAATAAGTGGGATATTAAACACATAAAGTTTTTGGTATACTCCTTACATTATGTTAAAAATCTACCTTTGATTCTTTCTTTTTCATATTGACAACTTTTCTTTTTATATTTCACTGTATGACAGAATTACAAATTGAGGCTGTGTGTATTTTGTTGCAGTGCGTCGCAGGTTTGAGTCTGGTGAATACCAGGAACTAAAGCAATTTGCTGCAGATATGCGGCTATTGCTGAAGAACTGTTATCGCTTCTTTGGCGCCAACAACTTGGCAACAAAGCGTGCCTTGAAGCTGGAATGCTCTTACATCCAGTGCGTTTTGTTGCTTCCACAGTAAGTTCTCAACACAGTTTTTGTAAACATGGAGTTTTTTATTTTGTATACAAATATGATAACTGTGAATTGAGGTACTGTTCTTTTAGTTTTTATTCTGCGCACATTTGCATACCATTCTCATCTAACGTGTTGGTCTCCCTAATGTGGTTTCATACACTTCATTGTAGCCTTTGTTAGTCCACACTGGGGTTCATTTGATTTATCATGAATAAAGACAAGATTTTATGGTGAATTGAGATAAAACTGAAAAGTATGTTAATTTACAACAAAATGAAGGCAAATAAATCATGCAACATGTGAACTAAATTATAAAATTAAACAGTATTGAATCAAAACTATAATCATAAATATTTTATTATAATTCAATGAATGGCATTATTTTACCTGAACTAAACTGAGATATATTAACTAAATTTTTATTTTGACTGATCTTTCATTCTTTATTAGCTAATTTTTATGTTACTGGTGTTGGTACATTTTCAAAAAACACAATTATTTGGTGATTTATTTTTATTGTTATAAGTAAATGCTTTATAAATTTGTTTCTCACACATTACTTTGTTGTAAAATTGTAGCATGTATGATAGTCAAAATTACACTCCTTGATGAAATAAGTATTTAGAGTTATTATAGTGTTATTTTTGTTGCATGTGAAGATAATTTAGTAAAATAAAAACAATAGCACAGAAATATTTTTGTTTTGAAAGCAAAATTAATTTAGGATTAAAACCATTAAATCTTGTCTCTAATCTTGAATAACTGTTTGATCAAGACTGATCGTCTTGTTCATGTGATAATGTGTGAATGTTTCCTTTTTAAAAATGTGGTAAATGAAGAACTTTTGTTATTTTTTGTTTGCTTGCACTGAAGTCAGACCACTTTAGTTGTTGAGAAGTAGAAGAAAGTTATAGATTAGTAAAACAATGAATGTTTTTATGGGCAATTTTGATTATCGTGTCAAATTTTAAATTATATTGTGAATGCTGTTTGTTTTAGAGAACTGCAAAGCCAGTGTTCATTGCTGCCAGATGATGAAGTTATTGAAGTAGAAGGTAATTCATCTTTAGACAGTTTATATTTATGGAGTAAGGGGTTGAGATAGGAGCAGGAAGATGTCATATATGTTTGAACAATTTTTTTTATGCCATTTATAATTTTTATTTTTAGCATTAATTATTGGCCCTCGTTATGGCAGCTATTAACAAAGTTCAAACATTATGTCTATTGATAGTATGATTACTGCTATAGTCTAGGTCTGGGGTGCAATATACTACTACTCAGATCGGCTCAGCTAAAAGATGACCTGACGTGCAACATTCACAAAACACTTCAAAAATAAATAAATGTTGATAATGTTCTCCGAAAAGGTTTGTTGGTGTTCTGAGTTTTGAGGTTAAGTACAAATATTCGGTTATGCAGTTTTTAGTGTTTTAGCAGAACTTTTACTTAGAATTTTTTTTTTTTAAATCTGCACAAAAACAAGATGCTGTCCAAATTTTTTTTTACTTTTTTCCCGTACCCGTAGAAGTCGGGGAATTTTTTTCTTACCGCAGGTTTGCTAGGACGTGGCGTGTGTTGGCATGTGCCCGCAGACGGGGGCAGCGAGGGGTTCCGGTCCCAGCTGCTGGAGCGCGTCCTGGACGACCAGCGGAGGAAGGAGGAGGAGCGCCAGCGCCACGTGGCGGAGCAGGTCTCCCTCGCCGAGGAGAACAAGGACGTCATCCGCTGGGAGCGGGAGGTCCTGGTCTCCGAGGCCCACGAGCGCCAGATCAAGGGCATGTGGGAGGTGAGAGCCAGCCGCCCTCTGCCGCCGCCGCAAGAGCCCGGGGACGGGCGACACGGTAGCGAGAACCGCTTTATTCCAAAGATCCGACGACCGTTCGCACAACGGATTCTGTTGTAAACGATCGCAGTGCAAGTGTCCAGAAATTCAAAAGTAATAAGTCAGTAGCTTAACAGAATTATTTATTATTTAACAATTTCTGGTGGATGAAAAAAAGAGTAATTAGTCACATGAAATTTGAACACGGCACAATAAACATTATGCCTTTGACTAATTAACGAGCACAACATTCAAGTATAGCCCTAAATTACAGGCAAAAAAAATGGAGTGAAAGGTGTCTACAGAAAAATATAAACAGGTAAATAGTAGGGGTGTGTGGGAATAGGTTTTTGTACTGCGGGAAATTTTCGGGAAAAATAAATTATTCCCGCGGAAAACGGGACGGGATCGGGAAAATTAAAAAAAAAAAAAGCAAATTTTTAATTCTAATATGAGAAGATGGCCATTTAAACGTTTCTTGCAAAGTTAGTTGTTTTTTTGCTGCTATTTCTTTTGTCTGCTTCACTTGCCCTTTTTTCAGCGGTGACTTCATATTTTTTAGCATCCTCAAATTCTTTTTTTTATAGAGGGATGTTTATTGAGATGTCTTAGTAATCCAGACGTGCTACCATGCTCGCATCTCAAAAATTTTTCACACGACACACACTTTGCCAGGGATTTACTGTCTGTCAGACGTTCAAAATACTTCCAAACACTTTAGGTTTAGAAGTAACAAGCTGATCTGTTGCAACCTCCATTATTTGTAGGCTGCTAGTTTGTTTTAATATTCAACGGCATCAAAAATAGGAACAGATACTTTGCACAAGTCTTAATAACGTAACGTCAGCCGAGAAAGCCCGCCAAACTAAACAGTAAACAACTATTTTTTCTCCCAAAGCAAAATCATAGATGTTTAGATACTCGTGAGCAGTGGTGTAAAACTACGTGATTTCATATTTTTCAAAGTGCCAATACAGTTCTCTACATCGCCACTGCTATCAAGTAATGAGAACGGTTACGCTTCGTTATGTAACGCAAGTCTAGTATTTCTTATATCTTTGGCGAAAAGGTTGGATTGCGCATGTGTTTTGTTTGTGTCTAAGGACACACAGTGGTTTTAGGTTAAGTATTCGATGGTGACGGCAATAACGTTATATAACTGACTATTCACATATTTAAGGTACTCCATGTACGTTTTTTATATTCCAATTAGATATGTGTAAACGATTATCATAATTCACTGCACACCACAGCTGTCGCTACGATCGGCATACGTTTAAAAGATGTTTTGCGTTTAAATAGTACGGAAACTTCAAAAATGTACGAATCCATTAAAAAATATTGTTGTAAAAACAGTTTGAATTGATAGAATATCTTTCGAATGATTAGTAAACATTTGTAAATTTTTAAACAATTTCCCGAAAAATGCGGGAGTAATAAAATTCCCGCCCTGCATTTCGGGAAGCCTATTTTCCCGACTTTTTTCCCGAAGCGTCGGGATCCCGCACACCCCTAGTAAATAGGAAATATGGGTGTCACCTAAATGAATGAAATTATTGTACTTTTATCATGGGTATTGGTTTTTTTAAGTATCAATAGGAAACAATTATATAGGAAATCCATAAAATTGGGGATATGGTCAGATACCAATGCTGAAACAATTACATTGGTACTTCACTACTAGATTCAGTAACTCCTCTTTACTTCGTGTGAGGTATTTACTTTTGTGAATTTGCACCATTATCCTGTCCAGAGATAGAAGAAGAATTTCTGCTTTGTTTCTTTCTCCCACTCTAACCAACTAAATCTGTGATTGGTAAAACACAATTAACATCTCACCTAACCTAGCCAGAAAGTCAACTACTTATAGAACATGCCTCATGAAAATAACAAATATAATAAATACTTGTACAATCATTTCCTACTGTAGGCAGTTTAACAATTACAGTGAAAGTCCGTTGTAGCGAATACGGTCTATAACATAAAGTCCGCTATAACGATAATTGCCATCGGCACCGTCAGTTTTGCATATGCTGCGTAGGATAAAAATTTCGGAAATAACGAATGCAGTGTGGGCTCATTTTCGCTATAGCGATAGATTACACACCTGTAATTTTGCTCTAAAACAATGAGAAAACATCTACAATTTACTTAATAAATGAGAAACAGCTTCGCACAATTCCACGCGTCCGGCAAATGAAACAACGCGCATGATGTGGCCGTCTTGGCAACACCGCACAAGGTGGGGCCCCACAGCAAGCATAGCTTGCCTCGCGGCGACGAAAGCAAGCTACTGCGACAGGGCCCCGCTGCGAGCATTACTTATTTAGAATCACGCCGACTGTAGCCCGTAAATGAGCATAACTCGTCTCACACTTGTATCGTAAGCGTTGCGTACGGTGTAGTTTTAGGGGTGTAAAAGTAACGAAAAAAAGCGTACCAGTGTGTTGTTACTATAACAATTAGTACTCGTTACTATCGTATCGTTATGTTACACGTTACTTCTGATACTGCATAACATGCTATGTTATGTTGCAGAAACGAATCGAGTCGTAATGCGTACGCGTACAGTATTACGTCGCGTAAATAATAATAAATATAATATAAACAATTAAAAATATTTGATAATTAACAGTTTTTATTAACCAAGAAAAAATTTAATCTCATTCTTACATCTTTTCTGTTCCATTCTCAAACTTTGTCTACACACACAATACCTTTAATAAACACTAAAAAACTTGAACGACAAATTTCCAAATTATACTTTACCAAATAATGGACTTTACTTAATAAACAAACATAGTTCTTTGTAACGTAAATTCATCGAATATGCGCGCGCATGCGTAAAACATACGAAAAATGTGAGTAACGAGATGCCGCCGTGTGTAAGGTTTCGTTACTCGTTACTAGATGGCGCACCCGTTACTCAGTACCGAATACATACGGTTTGCTACAGCTCTATGTAGTTTCAGTGTACGGTACTACGTGCATTTTTGTTTACGTCAATCAGTCGTTTTTATCAGCATACAAATGCTTCAACGAAAGATTTGATGAACTTCCAAGAGGTCCAGTCGTTTATTTTGTCCGAAAGTCTAGTGAAATCAAGGCAAACAAAAATTCATTCGTTTTTTAAAAAGTGATTTTTAATTTTGTGTTATTTTCCAAGGGTCTGTATGAGTGATTATTTTTGTGTTACTGACCAATTGTCGGAAAAATTATTTTATATAATTTGTATGGTTGTCCAATGTAATTAGAGATTTAAAAATTTTTTTTTGTGTTTGACATTAACGTGAATAATAATGTGACAAATTTTAAAATAAATTTCACTACATCTTTAAGTTTACATATTGTTAGTAAGTATTCAAAACTCCGCAAATATGCATCCGATATCATCAGCTTAGTGCACATGTCTCCAGCAAACCAGCTGCGGCCAAAGCGACAGGAAGCGGCCGGCATGACCTTGCGTGACCCCGCCCGCCCATCTACATGTAAACAAACAGCTGTGTGCTTAGCCACGATGTGCGTGACGGCCTTATCACGGCCACGCGGTCTTATATTTCGCAGTCGGCAAGTGCTGATATAGCTTAAAAATGTTATTTTAGTAAGTTTTATGTATATTTCCTTTACTTTTGTTGTGAATTTCCATAGTAAAAACAAGCGAGAAAATAATATATTTTAAAAATGCTACTAAAATAAGATTTTTTTTTAAATTTTGGCTATAACGAAAATTCGCTATAACTAGGGATGGTGATTTTTCGTTTTCGCGAAATAGATGCGAAAATATGCTAAATTATAATTTTTCCGCAATAAAAAGGGAAATCTAGACTATTCCAAGATAAATGCGAAATCAAGGTAAAAAACGTAGATTCGTCTTCACTCTACACAATTTATTTACCGATTGTATTTCGTTTCAGTTCAGTATCAAAAGAAACCATCAGTTTCTTAGTGTCACGTCATTCACAACACTATTGTTCGTAAATATTGAATGGTAGAATGGCCATCCGTGCCTCGCGATTGTAAACAATGCAAAGAACAACTAGCTGGAAGAGTGTCCGTCATCTTGCAGAGTACAAGTTTTTAGGCCACCATATTGCGATATCTCTGCTTCGCCGTGCCCATTTTCTGGCTGTTTCACATGAAAGCCGCGATCTTGTGTAGTCTGTGGAAGGTGGTGTGTTTACAAATACGCGCATACTCGTGAATGTGTTGTATACTGTTATTTCTCGTGGTAAAAATGGGACAAAACGTAATTTCCATTCGCTATCGCATAAATGAATACAAAAGTGAACAGTTCTACGAATGTGATACTAATATTTTAATGTGCAATTTATGTAATCGCCGTCTGGAGTGGAAAAAAAATATGTACTTGAAAAGCACATTAAATCTGAGGGACATCAGGTTGCAAAAAAAAAAAAAAATTCACAGAGAAATCGGATGAAGAAAAAAAGTCGGTAAAACGGCAAACAACGGTTTCTGGCATAATCGAAAACCAAAAAAATGTGAAAATCGAAAAAACGAAAAAAAAAAAAAAATTGAAAAAACAAGTTTCAATAACATTATTTGTGCACACTACATCAACTATGGCCATGAACACGGTTAAAAATTATTTATTGTAATATTAAGTATTCAATTTATTGCACTCATAAGTGCTAAAAAGTTGTTTGGAAACCTGCCAAGATAGGCTATCTTTGTAGTTGTGCTAGATCTTAGGCTATCTTTGTAGTTGTGCTAGATCTTTATTTCTGTGGTTAATAATTAATATGTGTATTATTTAATGATTTTTAAAAATATACTTTTCTTCAGTAATGTAAAATGAGAGAATTGGCTAAATCTTGTTTTTAAAAATGCTACAAAATGCTAAATTTCAAATTCAAAATGCTAAATGTTATTATTTTAAATGCTATAAATTACCATCTCTAGCTATAACATAAACTTTTGGCGCCGTTATAAATTTACGTTATAACGGACTTTTACTGTACTTAACATAATAGAAGCATGAAAATGACACTGCAGCATTTATTTTTGCATTTTATGTTTAGTTTTCACTGTATAAGCACGCTAATTTTGTTGCTAGATTTACACTGCACATTATCTGCTATATGTAAAATGTTGTGTAAAATTTCTTAGTTAAAAATTTTTCTTGGCTTATTACATGGTTATCACTTACTTACAGCTAGGAAATGCATAGTACTTTAATTAATACTCCTATTTTCAAAATATTTGGAATCAATAAAACAAACAAACCAGAATGGTGACTGAGGTCTAGCCTTAATACTGTCACCACTCACCACCTCCGGCTAGCCCAAATTACGTGATGAGTGGAACATACAGGTTGCAGGTCACGAAGAAAGAAGAAATTTACACACAAAGTTCGATGTATTACCTGGTTTTATTAATTTTTTTATTTAATTTAAAATTCACACTAAATTCCGTACAATTGAATAAATAAAAATTTAACGTCCATTAAAAAAAATAAACCCCGGAGCCATCGCCTGGCCACAGCCTGCTCCGCCCGCCGCCCGAACAATGACCACTCGGCCTGGCGCTCGGACAATGACTGAATTTTACAGCCTTCCTTTCCTTTGTGCGGGCAGTGTTCTGGGCTCGCTGACGTAATTCTCAGCCAATCACGGCGTATGGCAACAGAAGCTTCCACGAAATGCTTGCTTCTGTTCCCATGATGCAGCGATTTTGTCTCTTTCTCACACTCCCATGACCGTGAATCACACGCCTAGCGTGTGAAATAAAGCCTTGGTCGTGGAAGAAACGAAGGAGAATCACGTCAGCATGCCTTCCCACACAAAGAAGCCAGAAAAAAAAAATTACTTCAAAAATAAACTTACGAATTTTAAAATTAAAAACAATAAACCCGGTGTAATATTTTTCAATAACTTCGAAAAAGAAACAACTTTACATCATTTGAAAACCTAACCTTTAATTTGATAACAAAAAAAATTTCTAACAAACGTTTATTGCTGGATTGCATGAGGAAGGCTGTAATCTGGGTTGTTACATTACTAACATAACACATGTTTGTAAAAAAATAAAAAAATATTTTCATGTTGTCCTGTAATATGAAATACTACATTGTTACTTGTAATTTGTTTTTGTATATGTGCATAAGTTGAAATACTGCACATTTTCTTTTTGGACAGAATATAGGCCTATTTATTATGTGTGTGCGAAGTTGTGGATTATGAAAGTCAAATTGAAGACTAATAGAAAACTGAAGAAATATCAATACACTATTAAAGATAAAAACACACATAATTTTAGAATTCAATCATAGCCAAATAACTAGTTTTCAAAGCTTATGTGTTTTTAAATTAACTAACTGGAAAATGTTCAACATAAGGTTGTATCAAGCACAGACTTTGCTTATTTAATATTTTATGTTTAACTTTTACAAGTCCCATATTAGCTACATTACTTTATGAAAAGTTTGTGCAATTTAGAGCCCTGTTTGTAGGTAAGTTTACTGTCATCGCCATCAGCTGCTTCCAACCTGTTGCCAGGTCAGCAAAGTGAAATGTCTCCACCATTCCTCTGTCCCTATACCATTCCTCCTCCTTCTGTTCCATTCTTCTCTCTCCTGCACTACTTCAACTTGCTGCTCTTCCCACCTCCTTGGTCTTTCTTGGTGTCATCTTCCTGTGTAGGTACTTTAGAATAGTACTTGTAGAGTAGTATGTGTATAGTTTAAAGTCTCATGTATAAAGGTATTAACAGCAGCAAATGCATCAGCTAGCTGTGCCCTTCCTTATGGATCTGTTTTTCTCTGCTTCTCTCATGCAAACAAGCCACCAGGTGGGCAGGACCCCACAGTCTACGATCAGCACTCTCGCAGACAGGGGAAATTTGAAAAATAGGGGAAACTCTGGGAATTTAAAATGTGTCTTAAAAACTGTGAAAACATAGGGGAAGCGACGAAAACTTGGTTGCAAATCAGTATCAGTAGTGAAAATTCCATTCTATGTAGTATCCTAATGTCTTAAACTTGGTATTTATTTCAGTCATAAATTTTTGAGAATTTAATAACCTGTACAAGTTTGATCAAGCAATTATATTGATTATATTTTTTAGACTGACAGTATTGATACTCAAGGAAACTGATAATAGTGTAAACTGTGTGCTGTAATACGTTTGTTATGTTGCCAGATAGATGGATGATACAGGGGGAAATACTTGAGTGGGGCAGGGAAAAGTGTGGGAAATTGACCGCGGGAAGATTTTGGGAACAGCCCCTGAACGGGTTTGTTCCAGCTGCCGCTGATCGGCCAGTTCGTGTACCTGGCGTTGGATGCGCTCAACGTGGACGAGATATCGATGTACGAGGTGGAGCGCATGCTGCTGATGCCGCAGGCCTCGCATGCCCTGGCCCGTCTCGTCACGTCTCTGCTGATATCGCCCAAGCTGCGGCAGGCCATGCTGCACCTGCCGCCCATGTCCTACCACATGTGGAGCCGTCGCTTGGCGCTCCGCGTCTCGTCCTGGTACCGCACCCACGCCAAGAACAACTGCAACACCCTCAGGGTAACTACCGCTGCCCTACCTGTGCAGAGCTTCGGAAGAAACCACACAGTTTGAAAACTTCTCATGATACCAAAGTGGATTTTGTTTACTAGAAGCATTTAAGGATACGCTAAATGCGGATGAGTAGTTCTTGTTTGTGTATCTCGTTCTTAAATCGTATTTTTGGAAGAGTGAAATTGGCTAAAACGTGTTATTTAAAAAAATTTTTTAGGCATGACACACATCCATTGCAGATTCTCAAAAGCACTCAAGTGCCTTACATTTGGGGCTGGGCCGATGCCGATTCCGATTCCTAAGTATCGGCCGATATTCAGAATATCGGCATCGGCAGCATCTGTAAAATATTTGCCGATACTTCGCACCGATACCTCAGTCCAAGTTCTTAAACTGTGTTATATTGTTTTTGTTAGTAAAAAATCACTAAGGAATAGTATTTCACGCAACTGGTTTTTTTGTAAGTTTAAAATGTTCTATATTCCGTAGCCCTTAACTCCATATGGGGTCCACTGAACAAAAACTGAATAAATAAATAAAAAAATATTCATTGCCAACTGTGGAGCAAAGACAGCCTCATGTTACGTTTACCAGTGCTCGCGATAAAGTAAATTGTACTAGCGATCACGTTTACAGCACTTGCGATCATAGAAACAGTTGCTGAAGAACGTCTGAGTTACTTGCCCCATCTCCATGTTATTTATATATCTATGACTTTGCTGATGTTATGTTGTTGTGTTTGTTTACAATTTAGTATTTACGTTAGCTTGAATTTTTAAAATCTAAACCTAAAGTGATATTTTAAAGATTTTTCTGAGTGTGATGATATGGCTGGGAAGAGAAGTGAAGCTTGGAAATACATACTTCACTCTTCAATCAAATGAAGATACCAAGGCTACATGCACTTTCTGCCATGTAAAAATATAACGAGGTGGGGCAATGATTAAACATGTGGGCTAAAAAGAAAGTATTTGTGTGTGTTTTATTATTATTGTAAGATGCATATTAGTAAGTGTTTTGACCGTTTGATGGTACTCTGTCATTAAAATATGAAATTAAAAAATACTTTATAAGTAAAATATCCTTTCATAACACAAAAATTTCTTTGGTTAGTATCGGCATCGAGTATCAGCAGTATCGGCCCATAATAATCGCTATCGGTGGAATCGGTGAAAAGTGGTATCGGCCCAGCCCTACTTACATTACACATTTATCTTCATTTCTCCACCATGTAACGTTATGGTTACTGCTCAAATAGCATGGTTGCCTTATGGATGATGAGAAGATGGCGCCCCTGTTCAGAGTCTTGCACTTAGAGGCAATACTATGCTAGAAGCACCTGGAAGTGTCATACTTATTGTTATAAAAACTAGAGGTGTGCGGGAAAGGAAATTTAGCCTCGGGAAAATTTCGGGTGGGAAAATCAAATTTCACTCGGGAAATTGGGAAAAATCGGGAACAAAAAATCATAAGCTATATAGGATGCCAGTAGGTATATTGATAAGTTTTGGAGTGTTTTTACAACAGCGCCATTAGAAAACAGACTTAGTATTATGCTCTGTTTTCATGTAAGAAACTGCTAGGAAACTGTTTACATTATTTCACAGTATCTTTAATGTAGCTATCCTAACCAAATTAACCGTCCACAATGTTTTAAAGTATTTATAATGTAGCTAACCTAACCTAATTGACCATTAGTTATCATGAGTTGTCCAAAATAAACATTCACGGACACATGGCAAACGAAAAATATGGCGGCGTACAAATAAATACCGTTGCTTGGTTTATGGTTCTTCCTTTTATCAACACCGCTATATTTATTTACAATGAACAAAAAAAAATCCGAAGATGCACGATCGGGGGTTTGGCTCTCGTGTCTGTGAAAAGAAGGATTCCCATCTTCAATCCGTTGTTTTGATGGACCTAGTTGTGAAGAATTTGCCGTAACGGGCCGTGAACTTAACAATTCTTGCCGTGTCTCATATTCCAACTTTACAGTTGGATGTTCAGTCAAGTGCCTTATGAGACCCGATGTGCTGCCGTAGCTTGTTTTCAGAGTTTTATTGCATGTCTTGCATTTAGCACTAAGTTTATCATTGCTTCTAGCAAAGTAGTTCCAAATACGCGTCTTTTCTTCAGCCATGTTTACTAAACAACTAAACAAAACAACCAATATGAAACGGTAACGTGAACTAAATGACAAAATATATTACCATAATTTTGTATTACTACGTGCCCATGTAAAATTCCCCTAATATTATGGACCTCAAATAAACATCAGAAAAGAAAATTATTCAATTTAATCTTATTTTCACCATTTACGTGTCACAGGAAAAAAAACTGATGGTGCTGCCATCTCCTGTGGGCTGTAGCGTAACCCCGCCTCTAAGTGACGGACTGGCCAATCGCAGCTGTCCCTGATAATTACGTCACTGTTTTTTGTCTTTTGATTTTTTGATGAAACAATTTCAGACGTAATACGATTTCATTCCGGTAAACAGAAACATTAATACAAATATAAAATTACGAAATGTGCAATATACACGGGATTTGCCAATAATGCAAACTATTAAAGTAATGTCTTGTTCAGCGTTGTGTTTCAGTCCGACTGCTTATTTATTTCAGTTACGTAAGTTTAGAAGATCGTGATGTATATCATTTTCCGAGATTTTGTTTTCCCATGGATATACGTTGACATTAAAATATAATTTCATTAATAAATGTGTTATCTATATTAAACCGTAAAGCTATCTCTTTATATTTCCTTTTATTGTAGGCCAAACGGGCCGTTGTCACAAATATAATTTTTTTCCCCGAAAATACCGGGAAAAATATTATTCCCTCCCGGCGGGAAAAAAAACAATGCCTCCCTGAAACTTTTCCCGAAATTCGGGATCCCGCACACCACTAATAAAAACATGAGTTAGCTTTTATCATTTTCAAAATTGTCACTTTCATCCAGTAATCCATGCAGAATTTTTTTTTTAATGTGTGTTTAAAAGCGTGGTGCAGGCTTATTCAGAACTTGACATTGCTGCAAGGCAACGCTGCATAGCTAAAGTTCTTCAAGCTCCAATGTTGGGTAACCTGCTGTTGGTTAAATGACAACAGACCTTTTGTATGTGGTTTGAAAGTGCATGTATTTGTGAAAAAAAGATGTTGCAATGATTACTCGGATTACTGAAGGTTTGCGGTTGCGATTATTTATGGTGGCTGAAAACCCCTAAAATGGTAAAAATTGATGTGGAAATGGGGAATCATACGTGACAGAAGGTAAAAAATAATATTTTGGCCGAACTTTTAATAGCGCTTCATTGCATTGAACAAACATTTTCTGTCTGCATGGTACTCATTATTTTTTCATTCATGACCTTTTTTTTCCTCTCTTCAAGGTAAACAAATCATTCACAGTTAATCCATAAATAAAACATTTGTGCCTAATATCTGCAGAGACATTTATTTACAAGCTACTTCAAGAAATTTAATGGAAGTTTTGAAATTTTTAACAGTATTCTTGTGGCAAAAATACAGTGTAAAAAAAAATAACTGGTAGACGTATGCCAAGAATGCTATATTATTTTTACAGGACACCTTTAAGGTACGTTATAATTTGGAATGATTATGAGAGCCCAGAACTAAAAAAATTAGTAAAAATTTGAAATATGATTCTAAGGTCTATGTTTAAGTTTGGTGTGAGGCTTATTCTAATAAAATATTTTTGTTTTTGGTCTAATTATCAAGAGTGCGAGGCTTATTTGAGTAATTCTAAAGGAGAACCACTTTTCCAGGGTGGCGACCAACCGGGAAAACCGGGAAAAGTCAGGGAATTTTGCCAGCAGGGAAAAGTCATGGAAAAGTCAGGAAATTTTTCAACTAGTCAGGGAAACAATTAAATCATGTCTAAAGTTCCTGCTGCAGAATTTTACAGCTTAATATTATTCATAGTCTTATGTTAATTGTATGTAGCGAATTAATAACTGAAATTATGAATACTATAATTTATACGAAGTTTGACATTTTAATGAAGCCATTTTTGATGTCACGGGTCCATGAAAAACTCTTTGCTGTGTTTGCGTTGCTGATAACAACTGACTTGCGCGCGCACGCGCGCGCGCAAGCATTGTATTGCTACCATAGTCATGGTACATGTACCAAATTATTCTATGCTTACTATTTTTATAGCTCATAGTACACCGAGATGACCGAGATAGTTTTATTTTGTTTTCTCGTATTATTGGCAACTGTGGTACAAGTACACGAATGTTTTGGGATGAAAACGTGTGTGATTTTTTTTTTGTTCCGTCGTGTAGTGCTTCTCTACGTTTTACTTTTCAGATGTACTATTTATTTTATTTTGCTGTCCTCTTTGTGTAAACGTTTTGAATAGTGGCGTGTACAGGTTTTCAGTATTATTTAGTAAGCTAGTCGGGCTTTGTTATGAAGATAAAAAGGAAATAATAGAAGTAGAAGACAAAGATGAAAAAAAAAATGTGCGCGGGATCATATATGAACGTGTGGGCTTGGGAAGAATATTGCCGTTGCTGAAAGCTAAGAGTAAAGGTGAGTAATGAGTTAAAGTGTTTATTCAGTTATATTCAAATTTTTAGCCCATTACTTTTATGGAGTAAACCATTTTTTAATGAATTCCAATACAGGATAAGAAAAGTGAAAGGTAAATATTAAGAGTAGCTTATCATTAGACTTGCGCATAATAGTTCGCGACCGGGAGCGCTCCTTTTAGTTCGGAGCTCCTTGGCGAACTAGGACGTTAGTTCGCAGCTCGGCGAGCTAGGTCGCTCTTTTAGTTCGTCCGCTCCCATCTCGAATTCAAAGAAGACAGGTCACAGATAACTTAGTTTGTTCGCTTTGCTACCGCTACTGCAGGCGATCTTCTTTGTATGTTATAGTAGTAATTTTTTATAATGATCAGTGTTGTGAACGCCTAGATTATTATCCTTTTTTGGGTTATTATACATCAAATGAGTAAATAAAACAATAATTTTCATTATTGGGTAAACTGGCGTATATAACAGTTCTGTTTTTAATCTTCACTTAACATACACTATAATCGAAAAATTTTAATTTATAAAATCATTTATTTTATAGCTAGTTAAAGAAATATTGTTTATGAAATGTGTTTATTTTAGTGAATAAAATACAGTTTTATAAATATACAAATTTTTTTTTAAGTTTTAGAAATAATCAACAAAAAATGTGTTAATATTTACAGGCAACTAAATTACGTATATTATTAAGAAAAAAGACCCATTACTCTTCTAATTTGTTACCTTACAATTAGACAGAAAAACTAATAAAAACTCTTTTAAGTAAGATTGTTTGCTAATATTTCTTAAGAATGTTCATTAGGACCTATATATAATTCACTAAATATTAGCAAGTTCATCATCACTTAACATACACTATAATCGAAAAATTTTAATTTCTAAAAGCTATTATTGTTTGTCTGATTTTGGTTTGACATATATTTGTGTATGTTATCTAATAAGTTATTTAATATGCAAAAATAAGGTTTTACGCTCAAAAAAATTGATGGGATTGTTAGGCTTGGTCAGGGAATAAAAATGATTGTCCTGGAAAAGTCAGGGAATTTATTCTTTACAGTTTGGTAGCCACCCTGTTTTCTGTAAAAAAAAAAAAAAAAAGCATTTTTTTTACTTTGTGACATGTATTACAATCATTCTTTAAGAGGGTATTGTGATACAAGTGGTGAGGTTAGGTTACATTTTAAAAATACTGTGATATTGTGAAAATGATCAGTTACATGAGGTAAGCTACATTAAAAATCCTGAGATAGTGTTTAAAAAATTGGTAAGGAATTACCAATATAATGTAGCTTACTTAAACTAACCAAACATCTTTACTTTTTTATAGTTTTTTTAATGAATATAGATAACCAATAGTTATCATAATTTAAAAGTAAATGTAAAGTATTCCTAAACAATCAATCATCCACATTATCAAGTGTTTTTTTACCAACCAGTCTTACAACTTTACTCTTTAAAAATGACCAATCACTGGTAAACTACTTGTCACAGTGTCCTCAGAGAATAATTGTAAAACATGTCAGGAAGTAAAAAAAAAGAGGCATTTTGGAAATTTATTATAATTTTTGCGGTAAAGTGGTTCTACTTTAGAATTTCTGCATCTTATTTTGATATCTCAATTGCCTGCTACAATTCATTTGGGTTACTTACATAATCTTTTAATGTTTTTACTCTCGGTGAGTTTTGAACATGGATAATAAACAACTAGAAATAAATATCACATTTATATTACCCTATATTGAATAAAATTAAGTTCAATATTTGTTTACTCATTTGTCTGTTGAATACTGGCAGTTTAAAAAAATAATGCTGATTAATTTTCAAAAGTGAATAGCATAACAGTGCAAAATAAGGGTCAGGAAAAATTAGATTCTGGTCAAGGAAAACCTGAAAATGTCAGGGAATTTCATTTGAGATTTTGTGAGGCCACCCTGAATTATCATGTTTGGACTCGACTCGGCTTGACTCAAAGGTAGTGACTGAACTCTGCTCAACTTCACTGGACCTAAAAATCTGCAGACTTGTTCATCTCTTAACTTTTACCCATTTAAGAATAAAGTTGAAAGAATAAAATATTGCAATCATGGGTGTAGATATATTAAGGAATTCAAGCCACCTAAACTTTTTAATTATTATCTGAGTCAAACCAGACTTAACTTCAGTGTAATAGACTAAAGTCTTCTAGTGTTTTCATTAGTCGTGTTCTGTTAGCTGTAAAGTATTTCACATATTACTTGTTTGTTTCAGACGTTCGAGATGATAGGTGTGGAGACAGAGTTTTGGAAAGTTCTTGGTGAAACAAATCTTTTAGAAAAATGTACATTCCATGAGTTAAGCTTTCACCAAAGAGTTTGGGTGTTGAAGTCACTTTGCGACTATTGTCTGGTATGTATTTACTACATATATCCATGTTTTTTTAAAATCTTTCTTTCATAGAAAACAGAAACAGTCCACGAATAATATAAAGGATTGTTTCAATATTCAGTAATGTTATTGATTAAAAAATATTAGGAATGTTCATTTTTAATTTTGGTAAGAGTCAATGAAACAAAAATTTTTATTGATGATATACTGATATTTGTTTACATAGTGTTAGTTAATGTGAGTTAGTAGGGAGTTAATTAGTAGATTATTATTTGAAGCAAATACTGAAAACCCAAGCTATTAATTTACATTCTTAAATATCAAGAATCATATCCATTTAGTTGTATGAGATGACTTTGATTAGAAGGTACCGTTGAGTTTAAGATGCCTTAAAATATAAGATGATAAATATTCATTATAAAACAACTTTCAATTATAAGATGACCACTAATTTAAGAGTACTCATAATTTAAGGAATATTGGGGATGAAAGTAAATTATTGGTCATAAGTCAACCATGATTTTAAGACACTGTTATAATACCTTAAAATTCAAGATACATTCA
The DNA here is from genome assembly GCF_032445375.1 of Bacillus rossius redtenbacheri. NCBI lineage: Eukaryota > Metazoa > Arthropoda > Insecta > Phasmatodea > Bacillidae > Bacillus > Bacillus rossius. Next base: position 48,230,500 of record NC_086336.1, on the reverse strand, counting down.
AATTCAAGGAAACTTTGCCTTTAATTATGACTTCAAATAAAATGATTTCTTAAATATCAGATAACTCATGTCATAACCAAACATTACTTGAAATTGTGTTAATTTTTACTTTTTAATTCACCAGACCCTTAATTATAAATAATAAGAGAATTTTAAATAACAATGCTATTTATTTAAATATTGTATTTTTTCCCCAAGTATTTGATAAATTAATTGAATAGATAATGTTCTGCATGTTAAATTACAGTATTTACCCAAATACAAGACAAGAATTTTTCACAAGCTTACTGTGTATGAATTCGAATTTGTCTTGCATTGGGGATATAAAATGGGATTGACTTTGTTAAATTTTTTTCCCTGCTTGTCACTAAGTTAATGCTAAGCTACATCATGGACCATTTATTTCAGTCACATCAACAAAAACTTTGGAATATTTAAATTAAATAAACTTAACATGTAATTAGCAGGCTCAGAATATTAAGATCACACACAACTTGCATCAGCTACAATGTTTGTTTTATCCAATTCTCATATCATGTATCTGAATAATTTTTTCTTTTAAGGAAAGACGAAAATGTAGACCTTCATGCATTCGAGTGCATGGTTACATTACATTTTATGTTTCCTCAATCCAAGAGAACAATATTTTTCTGTAATCAATTTTCACTAAGCTGTGAATTTAACTAACATTTTTTTTGTTTCAGTTTTGGAATAGAAGTATTCACATAACCTTAGCAATATGTATTAAAAAAATTTGTTTTCTTTTTTTTTTTTTGAATCCTGATAATTTTTAGGTGAAATGATTTTTAGTCCCTAATGTTTGTATTAAATTTGTTTCCCAAATTAATAAACCATATGAAGAAGTTGTTTATAAATTATACAGTGAAGTAATTAAAAAATTATCACTACATAGAAGTAGAACTTTGAATGTTTTGGTTTCTTCCTCTTACAGCACAATCAATTGACGTTGCATAGTAAGATAAGCACGCCAGAAAACCGCGACGCCTTCAAACATAACTTGGGTAGGGATCGCAGTGATTTCCGGTACGACCACCTCCCCGAGTTGTGCGGGGATGACCTGCGAGTCTACCGCCAGGCGCCCAACTGTATGTCCCTTATTGAGAGGGATGAAATGTACCGGGAGCAGTTAGCATCACAGGCGGCGTGCCAGGTGAGATGGTTTCCATATTTTGGATGTACCCTAGTTCAAAATAGTTTTTGAAATCATTCTCTCCCATTGCAAGAATCAGTTCATGCTGTGTTACTTTGTGTGCTGTGGGATTTCTCTTGCTAGCTGAGTAGAATGTATATATTATTGTTACTGTATCATTAGGGACCCCAGAAAATGGTGAACCGCGAAATACACGAAATACCGCGAAATTGGGCACTATTTCACCGTTTTCACGAAATCTGCTATTTTTTCACAAAACACGAAACTTTGCGCGAAATCCACGTAATTTCCGTTACCAAGAATGTTTACATTGGTCGGATACTGTAAATAATCTTACTATCGATTGTATTGATATCGCGTAACGAAATCGATTGTAGTTCCAACATGGCGGCAAACGTGTATATTTACGTTGCCGCTATGTAGCAGCGTTACGAACACAATTTTCGTGTAGTTGGTATTAGTTCTCAAAATTCTAGCGCACAGAAGCGAACACAATATTTACGCTTACATAATAGTTTAATTCTGGCCGAACACAATATTTTTTCGTGTGCGTGCAACTACGGCATAATGTTTTTACGGTGCAGCTTGCAGTAGTGTTTTTTTTTATGACGTCTCGGTTACTCGGTATTAATTTCCAAGCATCTAGTTAGTAGTGCTTATTTTTGTGTTAAGATGCCGAAAATAGTTACGGTTTTCGATCGAGAACGAGAGATGAAGCAGGAAGGATTTTATATATTTGATGTTAAGGATAAGATAATAATGTGTAAGTTTTGCAACATTCGTGTGGACTGGATGCGTCGATACACATGCCTAAAACAAGTTTCTAACGCAACTCATAAAAAAAAATATGTGCGGCATCAACGTCGACTACTGGTACTGCAAAACAGACGTCTATAGGAGCTGCTTTGCAAACTTATAAAAACATAGTTGTAAACAAACAACAATTTATAATTGACTTTGTTGAAATGATGGTGGGGGCAAACATACCTTTGGAAAAAGCAGATGACCCAAACAGGAGGACCTGGTTAAATAAATATGTTCAAAGTACTGTGGTTCAGTATTTTTATTGCATTTTTTAAATTTTTTTATTATTTTGTGTGTAGAACAGGCTAGGGGAACACAGGGTTGCTGTAAAGGAGACAAGACCAAGAAGAAAACTAGAAATACTAAGAACTTTTTAGTGTTTGCCAACTGAGTGCATTTTATGTTTAATATTAGAATTTAAAAAAAATTGAAGCAAAACAATCCTCGTTTGCCAATTTCAATTTTAATTTAATGTATCTCACCAAATTTTTACACCGATTTTTAGCACCGCTTGCTTATTTTTACACCGATTTTTTGCACCGCTTTTGTCATTTTTTTACACCGAAATGAGCCAATTTTATTTACCATTTTCTGGGGTCCCTATGTATCATCAATCAGTAAAACGTAATTTTTTTTGGTAACTATACAATTTTTATTTTCTTATCTGAGAAACGGTTAATAAATACCCTGAGGTATACCGTGTTTGATTTCATCCTGCCAGTGCTACGTGAATAAAGTTTCTAATTAAATATAATATATAATGTATTAAATATATTATATTAAATATTATGCAGCTGTCAGTGTGGCAAGGGGGCCAGATCCTGTTGTATGTGCTCTTTGGGCACAATAAATGTCCTTGCATTGGAAATTGTATCAACTTGTCATTTACCAGCTGTCCACATCGTGCATGCTCTGGCAGCGAACCCGTGCCTCATTAAGCCCCCCTGAAGGACTCAATCCTAGTACTTAATCACTTTGAAGAAAAACAATCTCTCCTTGCTTTAGGCTGATGCAGCTAAATATATTAAACATTGAGCAGTACAGCCTGTACATAAAATCTGCTGGGAAGGATAAATACATAGGCGTGCGCACGGTAGGTGCCACAGGTGCCTTGGCACCACCATTAGGGTTAACGTTATTTTATTTTTTACAAGCAAAATAATACATACTTACAAAAATCCGTATTATTTCCACAAAAAAAAATGTTTTCCAATCGTGTCGAGTTACAGATATGTGCTCATAACACTATCAATATATCAATTATCAATCGAACCAACTATACACACGGAATCAAGCCAGTTGCAATTACTTGTGTTGTACACGCGGGCCGCGGCTACGAAACTTCTGAAATGTAAATACTTCTCCTAGTTCTCCTCGAATTACATAGAATGCGCTCTCGGTGTCCACTGTTCACTCCACTCGGCAGGCGCACGGAATAATAGCCGCCGTCCGCCAGGGTTTATTTAAAAAAAAGAGAGAGAGTTTAGTTAGTTAAAAGGATAGGCTTACTCGAAGACTTATATGCAGTAGCCGACAAAATATTTTTGTTGTATTCCAAAAGTTAAAACTTTTGCCCACTCTTATTTGTGTATTTTTATTATTTTAATATTTTACATATTTAAGGTATGTTACAAAAACTCCCTTGATTTGTTGATATTAAAACTTAACATTTGAGAATGTTTTTTCTAGCATTTATTTGGCGTCTTCAGAAAACATGTATGTACGGTTTTTCAAAGCCACTAGCATGAATTCCGTGCAAACAATTTGTGCAATTTACTTTATGGCTCAACAAAGCTTAAAACTGTAAATAGTTTAGTAGTTTTCCTGGTGATTATAACGTTCAAAGCCATAATTTGTCTTAAAAAATGTTAAAATTTTTACATCTGTGTATTTAATGTTTTTGTTCGGAAACACCTTAAATAGCACCATTTTGCGCTTTCAAATCATAATTTTTCCGGGGGAAGACCCCCGGACCCCCCACTTTAGGCTCGGGGTCCGTGAATAACAGGGCTGTTGTGTAATCTGGCACCACCAATACTGAAGTCCTGCGCACGCCTATGGATAAATACACCATAAAATTTTCGTATTGAAAGTAAATGTGTTTTAAATTGAAGTGCATTATATACTTGTAAACAATTTTTATCAAGAAATTTAAGCTTCAAAAGAAAAAAACAAAAGTGTTTTAATAAATATGATCTTATATTCAAGTAAATGCAGTACTTGAACCATAGAAGATTAGTTTTTAATTCCGTGATGCCACAGTGATTGTGTAGTCAGATCACTCAACTCCCATCAAGACATCAGGGTTTGATTACCGACGGGATCAAATCCAGATTTTTTGCAAGTGGGAAGTATGGTGAAGTATGGTGGACATTGACATAAGCTACTGGGATTTCCCAGGGTTATTCAGTTTCCCCCCCACTGATACTTTCCATCAATACTCCACTCTCATCATCCCTCACCATCTTTAATGTCCTGGATGTCCTTTTTAATATATCATGTTTTTGATTCTGAAATTTCTCAGCATATATGTACTGTTTTGTTTGAGAGCAAGATAATATTTGATTCAGGGTGCGTGTTATTTAGGCTGTGAATTTTTTTTTTTCCTTTGTTATCTAGACAGATGCAACAAAAGACTGCACCGCTGCGGACACTTGTTCTGACAAGAGAGGTAGCAGGAAGAGAAGGAAGGAACGCGTGAAAAGCTCGGAATCGGACAGCGGCCTGAGCTGTGACTCCAGCGACACCAGGCCGTGTGACGACTCCAGCAACGAGCAGTCTCGTGCCGGGTCCAGCCTCATACAGGCGAGGTTCGATTACGTCAAGGAGCACGGGCATATCTACGACCCACACTGGCTCAGCCCAGAGAACTCTGGGTTTGAAGTCGTCGTGGATTCCTACCAAGCCCTGAATGAACTTATCTCTAGGTTAAGCGGGGAGACATCCGACCAAAACCTCTGCAATGCTAAGGTCTGTTAAAGATTTGTTTCTTTCTTTGCATTTTGTACCACAATTTAATTTGCACATAGTTATTTTTATCTTTGTGGAAATACTATTGTATAGTTGGAGATCTGCTTTAAAAACAGTTTTTGTATTAATTTAAAAAAATATTAATTAGGGTTGATTTTACTTACAAAAAATTTCTGTTCTAACTAGAGTAAAAGTTAAAAAGTTTTTTTTTTCAATTGGTAATTCAAAATAGTTTCTACAGCATGCTCGTGCTTTGCTTTTGTGACATGTAGTTTAATTAATAAGTTGTTTAATTTACATATGCTGTAGAAGTTATCCAGAACCTATGCAGTTCTAAATTTTGTTACAGTCTTGCTCTCATTAGTGACTATTGTATGTAGTGAATGAAAATAAGATTTTATGGACTTATTTTTAGGTCAATTCCATTTTTGAAACAGGATATTTCTGCATTATTGTTTTTATTTTTATGAATTTACTTTTTTCATAAAAAAGTGTATTATACAGCAAATATTTAGGTAATATATGTATTTCTTAATACTTGTTCTACCGAAATAGATTTTGACTGACACATGATACACTTATACAATAACATCATTAGTAATAAGCATGTCTAGCACAGAGCTGCCAACCATTACGAATTTTCCGTAATTATTACGGATTTACCACCAAATTACGGAATTACGGAACATCGCTCGTTTATTACGGAAACCAGGCTTTGTGCTGCATGGTAATGGAAAAAATTCCATTTCTTGTGTGCGTGTTTCGTGAACGCAGTTCGAATACATCACGTGGTTGCGCAAATAACGGAACTAGTAAGTGTGTGCATGTACTGTCAAAATAAGTAGATTAATACTCGTGTTTTGAGATATTAATGGGATAGTATTACGTTCGTTGTACGATACAACTAGTACATATTCTTGGACTTTTCGTTTGTTGGCTACTTACATCACGATAATTTTTGTACGGTACTTTGGCTAACCTGTGTTTTAATTTATTTCTTGAAAGCCATTTTTTTCCATTAAAGTGTTTTTGTCGTGTCTACAGACATGAAAATTTATGTTTTTCGATAGTGTTCTTTTTCAGTGCCGGGTGTAGAAATGAAGCGTGTGACAGAACAATGTGTGTCTGGGGGAAAAAAAAGAACGCTATTCTTCAGAACTTTCGACCTAACTATTCAAAAGAATGGCCATGCGTGTCCTATTCAAATGTTTCGGAACGCCATGCGTTTTATAATGTATGCACGTGTGACTTTTCGATTGCACGTTTTGGAAGGGATGACTGTAGACGGCAAATTGAAGCAAATAAACATGCGGAACATTTTATAGCCATGACGAGCAATAAATCTCTATCGTCGTTTTTTCGCTACATCTGAAGAAACGAAAGTAACCAACGCAGAGTTGTTGTTTACAATTTCTTTTGTTTCTCCTCTGTTGTTTGTTTACAAGACAGTTCTTATCCAACCAGGATAAAAAAGCAAATAAAAATACAAGTTGTTCAAAAGTTTAACTTTGAATACTTTGAATTGAAGATTCAAAATTTCCAGTAAAATTATTGACATTTCTTACATATTCAAATGATTGTATTGTTCAAATAGTTTTTTTTTTGATTCATTAATTTGATTTATATTAATATAGATAGGCCTATATTTTTCATTTTTTTTGCATATAATTGTCCTTGTTTTATATTGTGTTTGTCATAATTCCCTAGGAAATATTTATCGTGCATGATTTACGCGTCCTTTTTTCATATAATTGTCATTACTGATGGGTATGATTTGAGGTTGGCAGCTCTGCTAGCATAAAACTACTCAGAAAAATAAAAATACAATATCTGCAAATTTTTGTGTGTTTGAAAAATAAGTCATCTTTAGTGTAAATCATTAATGTTACTAAAAATTGATGCAAGATCAAACAATTTAATATTAATTTTTTACAATCCATTTAGTTCATACATTTTTATAAAAATTTGTGCGAAATAAATTACATTCAATGAATTGACCATAGTAAATGATAAAAATTTTTGTAATTTGAGTTAAATGCTGTACAACTGCCGATTGATTTTGTGTTTTTAATTATATTTTGGTGGGGTTATATGTTGTATTGACGTGGTTTGCTGTGTTATTTCAGTTTTATCGCAATTTACCATTTAATCTTGTTCCTAGTATTGAATCATAGAAGTATTTGAGCAATATTACTCCAGAATTTATTATTTATGTATAGTTTATGATTAAAGTTTGAGCACCTTTAAAGTTATTATAGTAATATTAAAAATGGGTTGATTCCATGTTTCTTTGATTCTGATTCCACAATTTCCCTTGATTCCTGTGTCGATTTAGATACTGATTGCAATTCTAAATTTTACTTCATTTCTGAATGAAATTTTGGAAATTCGAACAGAAGGAACAGCTATCAAAACTACTTAACTCTTAATATACATACTTTTTGTGACATAAAATTAGCATAATGTTCCCTAAATATATTTCCTCTTCGAACAATTTTTGTACTTTTTTACTACACAATTTACCTGCATTACCTTCCAGGTAGAAGTGGTGTAGTAGAAGCACTGATGAATCTACAAGCCCATACCTAGTAATTCAGTAAAATCCTATTAAGAAAATCCCACTTAAGAAAAGTTTGTACAAAGTAAGTTCAAAAAAATGTAGCATTTGACTTATTAATACTCTTTTATAAGTTTTCTCTGTTAATAAGTTATAAGTTTCTAAGTACCTTGAATTTTTCTTAACAGGGATTTACTGTATATGAAATTGCCTGGAAGTATAGTATTAAATGAAAATGTGTTTGCGAAAATCTTAATAAAAAAAATTTTATTTTTCAGTAAAAGAATTATGTGAAATTAAAATCATAATTGTAAGGAAAAGCCTTCAAAAAGAAAGTGCCTTAATCCTGGTTGTTACTAGTAGTTAAAAAAAATTAGTTTAGGATCCAAAATTTTTATTTATTGCTAGATAGCGATACTGAACAAGCTATCAAAGGTTATATAAGTTTTAGAGCTGGGCCAATCAGGGAATTGGCCGATCATGCTGATACTGATCGGTTGCTGCCAATCTGGCCAATAACGGATATCTATCATCCTTTCAAAAAAAAAATATGAAGCATGTTGGTTTCCTCCCTTCATGCTTTTTTTTTTTTGTTTTTTGGAAATAACTTGAACCATGAAAACCAAACTCTGAACAGATTAATTTGGTAATGGTGATTGCAGAAAATAATTAACACAAAATTGGAACAAAATTTAATTGAAAATTGTTTTATAAACAGCATAATTATATGAACTAGCTCACTGAAATGTTTTGCATTTAATGCATAGTATAATGGTAAGTTTTCATTTTGAATTAAGTTTACAAATGTGTGGTTGAATGCAGATGCAGAACTTCATTTGGTATGGTGGGGGAAAAAGACAAGTTATGGAACCCCATGTTTGCTTTCCAAATCAATTTTTTTTTCTTCCATTTTTTGTGTGAATAATAGATTTGGTAGGATGTTTTTGGGAGGGGGGATTTGGGTTATATTCCCCCTCCCCCCCCCCCCCTGCATAATGCCCCAGATTAAATATGTGCTTCTTCAACTAGCCTATGTTGGTTTGGAAGAAATATAACATCATGAGTAGGTATAATTTATATAATTAAAATATCTCTACAATGAACTGTGCCGTTATACTTTGAATGCCGCCTTTCACATCCGATAAGTGATGCAATGGCTGTAGGAGGGGAAACTAAAAATATATGAGCCAGGGTTAGTGAGTGGCCATCTAGTAGTATTGATGATTCCCCCTTCTTTCTCTCAGCTCTGTAAACACCTGTGAACTGGCACCGGACACAATCTTCACTTGTCTATCCACACGTTTTTATGATGCAACATTTCCCAAACATTACTTTCAGCTGTAACATTCCATGACAACATAGCTGCAGCCATTGCTCATGTTTTGAAGTGGCGTTTTTACATTCCTCAAGGACCCCGCACTATTTTAGGAACAGACAAAAAAAGTAGAGCTTTCCCCTTTACCATGGGTATAAAAAATAGTGTTATTTTCCGTTGTTCTTTGTTAGGTAGTGCAGTAATAAGGTTTCAAAAGAAGTGTTTTGTGCAGGGAAAAGGGGGAGGGGAAGAGAAGTGGTTCCAAGACTGCCTATTGTCTCACCTTCTCCCAGAGTAATAAAGAATGACAGAAAGCAGACAAAGAAGGCACAAAATGGTTCAACACCAGTGCTGTATTTCTTACGCGCCAATTAATTGAGATGCGGATATCGGCGAGCGCGATTCCATCGCACAATATTGGCTGATTGATTGGAAATCAGTATCAGCCCAGTTCTAACAAGTGTTAATGAAAAAAAAATCACTACTATAGTGTGTATTTATAAATAGTGGTTAATTTAACTATAAACTTAATAGAAAATTTTTTTGCAGACTCCTAAAAAAAAGCTCCCAAAATGTGAGGCAGAATTGGTGCAAGAACTTCAAATTTTAGCGAGTAACCTCAAGGAATTTGAAGCTGAGTTCATTGCATGTATGAAGAGGGCTCGCGAGAAAATGTACAAGGAGTGGCAGGAATATCAGACTAGGTACAGTATATTTTAGTAGTAAATTTGTGAACACAATTTTTGTACGAGGGTACAAGTAAGTTATTTGTAGCAGTACAATATAACCTCTGATGTTTTAGTGCCAAGTTATTATTTATTTGTTGTTTATTTTTGTTTTATACTTGTGTTTTACATGGTGCCCACATTGTGGAGTGTCAGGGAAAATCAGGGAAATAGGAATTGGTCAAAGAAAGTCAGGGAATTAATTTTAAATCCTGGAACAGTAATGGAAATTCTCCAGTGATCGTAATTTGTGGGGGAAAGGTCATGCTGCAGTCTGCCATCACAGACTGTCAAAGGATTTTTTTTATGTTGATGTTTCAGTACATAGTCATACACATTATAAAGTGCTTATTGAAGGTTCTGTTTGAACTAGGCCAGCTATTATGGGGATGGTGGTGGCTGAATTCTATTTACTATTTCCTTCAGAAAATTTTAAATAGGGGAGTTATTTTAGATAAAATTAGTCCAAGAAATTTTTAATTTTGGTTATGGGAACTAACAGATTTTTGTGGACATCCTGAGTTTAACAATGTCAAAAGTGAGGTCAGTAGTGGTCGTAATATACAACTACACAAAATGGGCTGTTGGGAAAGGAATTGACCGTGGTTTATAGTGAAGAAACAATCCCAGCAACTGTTTGGAGTGATTACGGGAAATCCATGTGAAAATCTAAATCAGGATGCTAGTAAGGGATTGGAACCAGAGTCATCTGAATGGTGGGTCCAGCGTGTCTGATGATAATGATGATAATGTGGGAGGTCTTTAATCCCGCACGTTCGAACCTCGGCCGTGCTGGATTAACAACTTTATCTGATAATCGAGCATCAGTGTAGTTTTAACTTTAAACATGTAGTTTTAGTTTTAATACCTAATGTGAAAATGAATGTAACAAAAATACTGTAATTAAATGAAAACTGACAGTGTCGATGAACTCTAAGCGAAATAAAAATGCTGGCAGAGCAGTAATGCGAATGGGCGGCCAAGGTCAACGGCTGGAATCTCTTAACAGAAATAAATCCAAATGTGAGCGGCCCGATTGGTGTCAGATTTTAGAATGTTCCAAACCATAGAATAGCATGTTAAAGACATTCACTTTAGACATGTTTTAGAACAAACTCTGTTAAAAATTTGAATGATTGCTGTTCTTCCCCAATTCCATTGAATTTGATAATCAACAATTGCAGTTAGTGATTCTCCAGAAATTGTTACAGTTGGTTATGTAGATCTCAATTTTTCTTTTTCATAATTAATGTTAAGTGAGCAAGTAAATTAAAATGCATGTTTTGATTCTTTGAGTTCTCAATATTGAGGGCATGGGCTTGGTCTGGAGGGGGGGATGTCAAAATTCGGAGGGGGCTCTATTGCACTTGCAAAATCGTAACAGTGAAACGGGAATAATAAGAATGATAAACTTAATCCTGGGGCCCCCCTGGGAATACTACAGATTTTTGCCCCTGATTGAGAGTATTAATAAATTGAGGATTCAATTTTGGTATCCATTGTTTGAATAGTACAAGGTTTTGAATTTTTTTTGTCAGTGTTCATTGAGTAGTAACATTGTAGTACTTAAATAAACATTTTGTTCCTTCATACAGACCCGATGATTTTGTGGACCCCAGTGATGCCATTTGGACTCTTAGTTCTGATCAGCATGATGTGGTTGATGAAAAAGTGGATGACAAGATCCAGAACTCCATATCACAACTTGACAGTGCCGTGAAAGAAAATCACCATGAAGAAATTCCTGAGCACAAATCAGAAGAGTTAGACGGTGAGTTCCCATATTTCCCAACTTACGTGTCCCACTTGTAACAACGCAGTCTTGTAGCACCTGTGATTATCGTGAATGAATGAATAATGACTTAGGGATGTTTCCCCTGTAATCATTGGGGGTAGTTTGAGACAAAGGACATTAGTAAGATGATATGTTGTAATGAATGGGCGAGTAAATTGACTGGCTCACAGTCAAATCTGTCACATTTCCCTACAAACCAGGTTTGGCCCCACCTGGTATCCTGGTTACTTGCAGCAGACTTGGCCCCAAGTGTGGTGCATTTGTTCGGACCTAAAAATCAATCTTTATAAAATTGTCTTGTAAAACTGCAGACATACAACTTATAATTTTTTTTTGGATATGGCCGGGCACATAATTAAGAAACTCATTTCTTATTTTACTGTATTGTTATAAATGTGGGAACACAGGTATTTTCATGACATTTAAAATAATTTGAGTTTCTTATTTGGAAATTGGCGCTCATAAGATAAATAAATTCATTAGCGGAATTGAAGAAATTCCGGGATTTATTTAGGTGAATGTTTGTTCTGTGATAGATACAGTTACTACCCGATGAATAAACAGAGCTGTGGAACAGTTACTATTGAGATACATGAACTTATATGCCATTTCATATAATAGTAATGAAAGTAGTCCCATAAATCTGTTGTCCAACGTGGTAACAAAAAGGTTACATATCTATTCTTATATATCTAGCAAAACATGTAAGTGTAGTTACCACAGATATGATGACAAAGTTTGAAAGAAATATTATCTCCACTCTTAAAATTCAAATTTGGTATTCACATTTGAAAATATTTTTATATTTGTATTTGAATTCATTAAAAACTGATATTCACACACGCCTGGAAAACAGTAAAATGTTATCATTTATTTATTTAAAAGAATTGGTATCATTCCCAATGTTGATATATTGCGTTTTCATGTCCTTAGTTTTGTTTAAGGACATTGTCTATGGTCTATGGATGTTCCACTATATAAACTTTGCATATTATTTGTTGCAAATTTTGTCTCCAGATAATTGCTATGTAATATCTGCCATTTTTGAAGTTATATGTACTTCTAATGCGACTTCCAACAAGGTTGCGTTAAATGTTTAACGCTACCATGGAGAATAATGCTACCATGAAGAATTATTTGCATGCAATTAAAAACTATTTTTTAATGATGCCAAAGAAGTATAACTTCTCACACGCGTACCTAAGTACACACACCCATTTTTTTATTTAATGGCTCAGTATTGGATTTAACTTTATAGGTTATGACAATTATTTAGTTTATATTTTAACTATTACTTTTTTTTTGTGTTAACACACAATCATACTCAAATGGAATGTCTGAAATTTGTGGTGTTTGGGTGTTTCTGGTATTTTATGCTGACTTTTCTTACGAAAAATTCCAGTGATAAAACAATACAAAATTTTTGTAGCCTAGGAACTGTTAAATCAAAGGTGGCGGGTGTCTTTTGGTATCATTTTTTCCTCCTCAAAGTAGTCACTCACATGCTATGTTGATTTTTTTTTTCATTTACTTGTCATTTTATTATGAATGTCTCTGGTGCCCTGTACCAGTTTCCGAATAATTTCATTGTGTAAATTTTGTAATTAGTATTTAAAACAAAACTCCATATAACAACCAAAATCTCAAACTTGGCAAATTGGCAAAGGCTGAGCCTAAAATGCAAATTTTTTCCTTCTGTGTTTTCAGCAGGTCTTGGAGATATTTGAAACTTGCAATGCCTGCTGCTTTACGCTCCATTCCCCCCCCCCCCCCCCCACATATTTTGGGATTATAAATATCATTTATTAAGATATATGGTTTAATTTTTAGGTCAGTTTCATTTTTAAAACAGGATATCTGGGTTATTGTTTTTAATTTTTGTATATTGTCTTCTTTCTTAAAATTCTCAACATATATGAAATTATATTTCTTAATACTTTTTCACCATAATTATCTCATTTTGACTGGCACATGATGCAGTTATACAATAAAATTCTTAGTAATAAGCATATTTAGAACATAACTACTGAGAAAATAAAAATAAATCTGTAAATTTTTTGTGTTTTTTTAAAATGTGCCAACATCATTAATGTTAAAAATGTTTTACTAATAAGAGCTGCAAGATCAAACACAATAACATTAATTTTTTTCAGTCAATTTACTTTATATATTTTGGTACAAAACTTTTGTAATTTGAGCTAAGTTTTTCAAATTGCTGTTTGATTTCATATTATTACTTACATTTCGGTGCTAAATGGTGTATATACATGTACTTGCATTTCAGTGTTATTTTGGTTTTATTGTAATTCATCATATTATCTTGTCACTAGCTATTGTTAATGTCAGGCAAGTATATACACTTACTGTTTGACTAATTTCATCATGGTCACAGTATAAGTTCATTTTCTGTGTTTTTACATCTTGGCAATGCATAGATTTCAACTTCTAAAGTTACATTTTTAAAATATTTTTTCGTAAACTTCTGAAATCAACAAAAATTGAATAAGCCATCATAGCAAGATTAAAGTGATATGTAGTGAGAATTGAGTATTAACTAGGGTTTTTCATTCATAATATTCCAACTAGATATTATTACAAGTTCGATTTTCTTAATACCTTGTACTTTTGAGACATAGACTGTTTTTAGTTTTTACTTAAGCATGAATATGGAGTAAATAATTTTAAAAAAATTTCATATATAATTTGTTGCATTCTTACAACTTACTTCATGGGTCTGTATACATAAATGGAATTATTTTTGTGGAATTGGTATTTGTGGTTATTTTGAGTTTTTTTTAATCTGTTCCAGGGCGAGAGAGGTACTCACGTCGTGCCAGGCGCAAAGTAGACTTTGCTAACGCTCAAATGCAGGGCGTTCTAAATGACGACTTGCAATTGGATCTCCTGGTCAGTGACATTGATGACTACGAAGAAGAAGCTGAGGGAGAGGAGGAGGGAGATGACGATGATGATGATGTGTGGGAAATGCCGGGGAAAAAAAAGAAAGTTACCAACCCCAAACCACGTGGGCGAAAACGCAAGTTGAGTCTACCAGATGCAGTACTTCCCGATGGCTCTGTAGTCACTCCTAAGCCCAAAAAGTCTGGAGCCAAAAAGATTGCAAATACTTCTAATAGTAAAGCAGGCCCTGTTCGTAAAAATGCGTCAAGAAAGCTATTCTGCAATGAAAACTCAGATGTTTCAGTTCCTCCTGTCCAAGATTCAGCATTACATAGAACTGGTGATGAAAATGTGTGTGAACAGGTCCTGAGTGTGAAAAAGGAGGAAGACGCACTGCCGTCCACAGAACCTGCTGGTCAAGTAGCTGGATGTGTGCAAGTGAGGACAGACCTGGGAGTCAAGCAAGAGATCAAGGAAGAGCCAGGGGCAACAGTGAAGCAAGAGACCGAGCCAGTAGCCGACGACAGCGTCCTGTCTGCCCCGACGCAAAACGTAGACTTCCAACTCAACTCCATGCCTCTGTTTGTGTACCAGCCCCAGCAGATAAATGCCCTCGCGGGGGCTTCGTCTGTGATCGTTACGCCCATCGTCGCTTCCATGCCGTTTTCGTCCTCAAATTGTGTTGGGGTGTCCCCTGCATCACAGGTGCAGGCACCTATGATGGTTTCGCAGATTTCGATGGGTGTACCCACATCTCAGGATTCAATGGCTGCACCCACGTCGCAGGTTTCCATGATGGCGGCACCCTCGTCGCAGGTTTCGATGGCCATATCCTCACCACAGACTTCATTGGCCATGCCAATGACACACAATTCTGGTGCAGAAGCACCGGTCAGACAGACTGTACTGCATCGAGTGGGTGGTCCCAGCCCTGTCATTTCGTCAGAAGTGATTTGTCTTGATTCTGATAGCAGTGACAGTGATGTGGAGTTGGTTGAAGACATCAAAGTTGAACCAAAAGCAGCCGTGCCAAAACCAGCCACGCCAATCACTCCAGGGAGGATATCTTTCGTCCCTGAACACATCTTGAAGAACGAAGTTACTCCACCTAAAAACATTCATCCTCTGAGCACGCTTAAGAAAGCTTTGGATAAGCGACTCAATGTGGCCATATCAGGTGAAGCCCCGAAAGAGGTCAATCAGAGGCTGCCAATCACGATGCAGCATCAGTACCAAAATATGGTCACTACACCACCAACACAAACTCTGCCAGTCAGAACATTTAATGCAAGAAACAGCACTCCAACTCGTTCCCCAAATTCTTCAACTTTTCTACAGAGCTCACCTAACACACCAACACAACAGCAGGGGTCAGGAAGAGGAACAGATATTTTTTCGTCATTCCTGAGTACCCCTAAAAAGCAGCCTGCTGCATATCCTACAACTCCTAGGAACACCTTGCCCCCTACATTTTCGAATTCCCCCAGGACTGAGACCCCAGCTTATTATAATTCCCCAAGGGGTATGTCTGCTTCCTTCACGAATTCCCCAAGGGGTGTGTCTCCTTCCTTCACGAACTCCCAGAGGGCGGGAGCCCCGGCAACGTTCTCGCCGAGTGCAGCGCAGTGGAACTCACCCCAAGGACAGTACTCTCCCCGGCCAGTGACGCGTGGCAGAGGCAGCTACGCGGCACGTCAGAGAACCCCCATCAGAGGCCAGAGTGTCGCCGGCCGGGGCAGAGCCTCGCCCGCAGCCTCGTCTCCCAGGCAGACGGCTCGGCTGTTTCAACAGGACAACGGGAGTTCCACGCCGGGCTCGCTGCCGATTGTTGGCGACGTCGACCACACCACCGGTAGTTTTCGGTACGCCTTGGTCATGTCCAACGGGAGCAAGATCCCTCTGACGCCCGAGCAGGTTGATCAGATACGCAAAGGAAATGGTGGGATGCTGCCATCTAGTCTTTAAGGGAGGTTCCATGGTAGCGATGTGATTTGTTTGTTAGATAAAGTGGGTCTGTTACTTGTTGCTTCTAGTTTATTTTAGAATTAAGTAATTTTATGTGCCATAAACAGTGCAAAGTGAAAGAGACTTGATTAGATTAGCAGGCATTAGACAGATATGCTGTCACTGCTTTATAAATTTATATTGAACAATTTAGTTGGTATATTTTTAAGACTGAAACACATAAATGGGTACATGTCTTCATGTATGGATAAATGCCTTTTATAAAACAAGTGTGTATGTGGTATTTGAATCCTCTTTTAATTATATCTTTAAATTTTATAGTTTTCATAGAAACAATTTAAATGTGACAAATTATTGTTGAATTAAGTCAGCTAAAATTATTTAAACTACATTTTATTCTGTGATTATGACTTATTATTATTCAGTAGGCCTACTGGTTTATCTCCTGTTTGGAGTTTTAAATTTGTAGTCACAATTATTTTGTGGCTGTAATATAGTATTATTATTTACTACCTATTTATTAGGTAATTAGCATTGCCTTCAACGTATTAAAATAGGTTTGGCTTGCAGTACTGGCACAATGTGAGTTAACACACCTCAGTATTTTATCCCAAATTTTTGGGTAATGTAATTTTTATTTTTGGTTCAAACAACAATTGATTATTTAGAAACAATATATTATTTAGACTGCTGATCAAAACATGTGCTTGCATTTCATTATAATTTTTAGTTCAATATTCTTGTAAGTACCAAATTTTTGTAAAATTGTATTAATTTCTTTAAAAAAGTGTTTACATATTTGGTTTGTGTGGTGGACAAGCATCTGTCATTTGAGTTGAAGAGCATGTTTGGGAACATCTAGAGCAGTGTTAATGTTTGTCTCAGATAATAAATTAAACTCATTCATAAATCTAGGCTTTGTAACAAATTGAAGCCTTTATTGCAGAGAGTAATACGTACAACACTATTTCATGATTTCATTGCCAAACCTATACTACGGTTATCTTTTGCGAGACTAATTAACCCCTTACTGCCCAAAAGTATTAAAATTGCATAAGAATTTTTTTAATGCATATATTCTTTATTAGCTAATCAAAGGGTAACTTCAAATTTTTTGGTAATTTTTACATCGTTATAATTATAAAATCCAGGTATGTATTATATTTTATACATTGAGCACTTATGGTATAATATTATTTACATATACAGATAATTTATTTTTATCCTTACCAAGAGCAAAATTGCAGGAATGGTTTTTATGAAATATTACAATTTGTCACAAAAAGGTTTTATACAGTTTACATAAAAAAATTGCAAATGTAAAAAATCTTATGAGCAAAATAGTTCACCACTCATGTTTACAAATGAAACTCTGTGAAGCAGTTTCGTAATTGTGATAAACACAAATTTACTGAACATTTTGTGCACACCACACTAGAAAACATTTTACATGAAGGATATTTGCACCTCTGTCTTCTTTCTGAAAATGATGGCCAATGTGCGACGTTGTCCCTTCTGGTGTCAAAGCTGGGAATAGGTGCCGCTGGTCCACGTTTTTTCTTTGCTTCATAACTCTTCTCTACATCAGTCCGAGGAGATGATCTGTCTCTTTTTTCATCTCTTTCCCTTTTTTGCATAGCGATTCTGCAATATCCGCCTTGAATGCAAGCAAGTCCATCATGCTTTTCTTGCCGATCCCATGCCCTTTCCCATCCTCTCGGTACAAAATCCACAAAATGAAAGAAAAATCGTAGATAGTATTTTTTTGATCTAATCTTGATTCGATAGTAAGGAATCAACGAATCCAAAAGGTCTACACCTCCCATGAACTTATTATATGTTTGAACAATTCTTGGATAAGGAATATCTATCTCTGTGCGATTTGCTGTCGTATCTTTTTACAGTTCTCACTGGTTCTGCCGACTCAAATGTTGAAACGATGGTGACTGCTCGATTGTCAAACCAATTTACAGCTCTGACATCTATTCCATCAACAGTTGTCTCCTTTTCTTCAAAAGTCCCTCTGCCTTTCTTCTTCATTTCACTGTCTGCAGAGAAAGTGAGACCACAAAATCTATTAAATCTTTCAGTCCCAAGAGCTCCTATTCCTTTCTTGGCCAGTGCAACAAAAAGTCTTGGTGAGGCGAACCAATTGTCAAAGTACACAAGGAAATTCTTATGTTCTGGAATGATTTGAGTCTACCTCAAAACCATGTTTGAGCTTGCACCTAGATCAGGGAGGTTTGGCACAGGCATGATCTGCCCTGAGTAAATCTCAAAGTCATGCATGATTCCATGGGAGTCACAAAGGTCAAAAAGTTTGTAACCCCATTTATGAGGTTTTTTAGGATTGTATTGTTTTAGTCCACTTTTTCCTTTGAAGGGTATAATTTGTTCATCAACACACAACTGTTGGTCATTTAGGGGTATTTCATTGAACTTATTTTTCAAAGAATCAATCAATGGCCGTACTTTGAATAACTTGTCTTTCTTTCCATCATCCCTTTCTGTCATGCAAGAGTTGTCATTGAAATGAATTGAATTTTTTATTTGGTCCCAACGGTTTCTAGACATTACATTTTGAATTTTCTCAACATATGTATTTGATGCCCAATACATGCGTGATCTTGGCAGACCAAATATAGACATGTAAACACAAATACCAATAAATTGTTCAAGCTCTTTCACATTTGTGCTGAGGGACTTGTTAGGATCCCTTTGTATACTGTACAGGTTAGACTGATCAACTATATTTTCCAGAAGCTCACCTGTAAAAAACTGCTGAAAGTAATCAATGGGAGACTGCAAAGGTTGTAGGTCTTCCGGGTTGCAGCACCATACAGGCTGATGTTTCTCACTATCATTCTTGTTGATATCATGCCATTGAGTGCTCAGATATCTTGAGCAGTTTTGTCTAGACTGTGGACCACAGCTTTCCTCGTCACTGGATTCATCTAAAAAACAAAAAGAAAACATAAGCTAGGCCGGCATTACACACTGAAATAAAAGTGAAAAGTTCATAATTGTATAGTTCCGAATATATATTTAGGGTTATGGTAAGCAGAGTATTCTTTGAGAAATGGTGCTATGTTGACCCCAAGATATTAAAACCTTTTCTAAACTAAGTTATATTATTTGTCATGTTATTACATTCTTTTCATTCAAAATATTGTAATCATTAGTAATATTGTAGATGAACACCATTCATATGCTGCACTGTATCACATAAAAATTCCTATTGCAAAATTCTTCTAAAATCTAAAAATTGCAAATATCTACAAAAGAAAACTGGTATTGGAAGTGTACAATGTTGATCACAGTATTCCAACAATGTTCAAAGAATCCTATTATGGTGTTTTAGAAAAAAATATTGATTTCTTTACCTGACCCTTCTGAGCTTTGAACAGCTAATGTCCTCTTCTTCCGACGATCAGAAGATTCTGGCAACCAATCAGGATCATCATCACTGCCTTCGAGGCGCTCATCTTCACTTTCATCCGGGATACTCGAATTATACACCTCCATCTGAAAATAATTTTATTGAAAATGAATACCTACATTATTGTCCAGAATTATGTAAATCAAGTCTACTGGTTTACAGAGTTGTCATAAAACTATAATTTGTTGTAGAATATGTGTATTTCATTGAAAATTAAGCTATGTCTAAAACAGACCCTAATAAATTAATATAGATATATTCAGGGGCGTAGCCAGGGGGAGGGGGGGTTAGGGGTTCTAACCCCCCGCCCCCCTAGCCATTATTTTTTTCTTATCTGAAAGCAGGTTAGCTAAAAGCCTGGGTGTCTTACTGCTATCACCGGCCACTGCACTGGAGGGGAAGAGTAAGCGAGCCCTACCGATTCTCCTTCCCTTCCCCTACCCCTGTCACGAGCAGAAGCTATAAGGTTGTGACGCCGTGACGGGTCCCAAGCTTTCAAATATCTTACACCTATTGTATTTAACCAGCGCGGTAATTATAAGCGGGTGGTGACTGGATAACTCTTCAAGCAAAAGCTAATTGTTTCCAGGAATAGGCCAGTTCTGCCGAAACCCAACCATTTTTTTTTTTTTTTTTTTTTGTGTATTGTCGAGCTTCGAGCATGATTTATGATTTTGAGTGGACGTGGACAAGGCACTTGGATTGATTAAAATATCTTTAATTATTTCTTACTTCATCACTCAAACAATTTTTTATTAAAAAATTAATAATATTTTTACCATTACAATATTTAAAGTTAAGTACCGAAAACTGCTCAAATGGCACTATTTTACACCTTAAAATCCAAATTTTTCCGGGGAAGGATCCCCAGACCCCCCGCTTTAATAGGGGGGGGGGGGGGGGGGGGAGGAACCATGCTTCTTAACCCCTCCCATACACAAATCCTGGCTATGCTACTGGATATAATTACTTTCCAAAATATGATATCACTCAAATTTAACCTCAAAACAGTACATTGGCAGTAACTGCCCAATGTATCAGATTTGATACATACATATTTTCAACTCAGATTCAAATAATTTTCTACTTTTGGCTGATATACTAATAATAATACATACATTAATGTATGTTGATTAATTAAATATCACGACAAACATTATTTTTTGGTAAATATGTAGAGTAACGGTATTTGCGAAAATAAATGCTAAAAAATATATGCTCTTTCACTTCCTCTTTTCAAAACAACCGGCGGAGATAAGAAATTCCAAATACTTTCGGAGATATCGAATTTTTTAATTTTGCAATAGAAGACCTGTGCAACCATTCGACAACCAAAATTTTTGTTATTTTGCCGTGTGTTCGTGAATGCGTAATTAATAAAATGGTCGATTATGTCAGGTCAGTTACATTATTAATACTTTCAAACTAAGCCGACATTAAAAATAATGTGAATTAATTTTAATGGCTGTTTAGTTTTAAAATATTTATAATGTAACTGACCTGACCAAACAAACCGGGACAAAGGATGAACAGTAGGAACTCACGTAATTTTTTTTTACTTATTACTTGCGCAACAATATTCAAATAACAAAAATAAAACATTAAAATTTGAAACGTTAAAAACTCACCTAAGTTAGAGGCGGGTACAATTCCTTTGCCATTAGTAAAAAATGATGTAGTTGTTCACCTACGTCGCAAAAAAAAAAAAAAAATCCATACTCGTAAACAAGAAACTATGTTGGCCGCATGAATGCACAGGTATTGTTATGAAAATTTAAAAATTTGATATCTCCTAAAATATTTGGAATTTCTTATCTCCGCCGAATTTAATGAAAAGAGGAAGTTAAAGAGCTTAGAATAAAAGTATTTTCGGAATTTTTAATTTTTTTTAACAAATATCGCCCAACTATGAAAATTAAAAAATTCGATATCTCCTAAAGTATTTGGAATTTCTTATCTCCGCCAGTTCTTTTGAAAAGAGGAAGTGAAAGAGCATATAATAAAATAATTTTTGGATTTTTAGCATTTTTTTTCCCGCAAATACCGCTACTCTACATATTTACCTATTTTTTAATTACCTCCAAAATTAAGGTTTGTAGTTGAGCATTACTGCTTGATGTAAACAAACAAACTGTCCCATTGAAATGATTCCATAGACAATAATATACAGATAGCATGGCAAACCTACAATGAAGAAAACTTCTACCCAAGGTATATGAACATTTTAAAAGAGCTAGATTGCACATACACTAAAAAATATAATTTTCACTTAAAATAAATTAGTGTGTATCATATATATGCTACATGGGGCAGTAAGGGGTTAAGACTTTCAGCCATGGTTGTATTGCATGTTTTATATTTGCAATGTGTTTTGTTGGCATGCTGTTCAGACTGTTCCATTGAGTAGATGTGTGTAAATTTTTCTTATAATATTCTTTCATTAACACTTTAATGGAAAAGTATATAAATATGCTGCTAAAGTTAAATTGTGTAAAGTGATTTGAAGCTGTGCAATCTAACAGATATGGTGAGAAATTAATGGTTTCAAAGTTTAAAATAATTGTGTCTGTTTCAGTGGACATGTTTCTTTATATTGATTTTGTTTTGGGAAACTGGCTGTGTAGTCCAAGTATGTGAATTTCTGGTGAGTTTCTGACTGGCATTGCAACTATCTGCGGGTTGGCTCTTCTCCCCAGAGTTCTCAGTAAAAACCTGGCGAGAGAGGAACCGGTTGGGAAGGGAGAACGCTGGCATTAAGACATTTGGCAGTGGTCTGGGGCATTGCATGGTTCGTGTCTGATCTGCTGGTCACACAGGTTGGTTTAGGATGCGAGTTCTGATTAGCCAGAGTACCTATGCTGTGAGATAGTTCAGGATGGACTAGACTAACCTTGGCTTTGTGCATTGGGGCTGTGTGTGAAGAGGCAGCCTTACCAGAGTGAACCCTGTCTTTTTATCTCCGAGGAATTATGTTTTAAGTGGGAGGATGAACACATTTGTGTGTCTGAGGGGGTTTAGGTTTATGCGGTAATTCGAGTATGCCCTGGCGCAGTGCCGGAAGAGCTTGGCTCTGTAGAACTACTTGTTTGCCCGTGAACGGAGGTGAAGACCAGAGCTTACACGGCATACTTCCGTATCAAATTTATTTGAATTTATTTTTAATCATGCTAATATCATAATTCTTGGTTCAAAGCAAATTTTTATATGCTCACGTATTAGTGCAAAGGATAAAAATTAGTGTTTGAAGATCAAAAAAATTCACTACCACCTTAGCAGGCATAACCCGAAATTGCATGGAGTAGTTGTTTTAACAAATGGAACTTGAAGGTTTTCCTTTTAACACTGAATCTGTTGCTCTGAAATTCACAACCCGTCGCAGTATGTTCTTTTGGGTCCGGAATGGTGCGTATCACAAATTATTGCTAACATCTGGATGATATCATTACACAAAAAAAATATTCCTTACACTTATAGGTTATGGAAAAAAATTGTTTTGCAGCCATCATGCATTAATTTATACTATTTTGTTAACCTTTTCATTCTTGGTGGTATTTTTTCTGCACTTTATATCTGTAGAATGCAATTCTCATGTGTTGACTTTCAAACCATCAGATGTAAATAACCATTTGAGCTGCTAAAATGTAGTATGTTCTGCTAACGTGAGAAGACTGGCAAAGTGTAGGCAGTAGTAGAGTCACGTGTGTGTGAAGTGTTTGCCCCTGTGGCCTGCAGAGCTATCTGACCATATGTGCAGAGAACGGTTATTGTGTCTTAATCAGTCAATCAATCAATCAATCAATCCATTATTTCCTCCGTGGGCCTGTGTATTAGTATCATTTAAGGATCATTCTATGAGCATACCTGCACGTTTACATCCTAAATCCATGTTGAACATTTTTTTAAGTGACTTGTCAAAGCAGCTGTGTGTGATGATAATCAGAACTGGTATTAAATTTAAACATCAAATTAGTAGCATTTGAGATCTAAACATTAAGCTGGATGGAGGTCTTGACCTGATAAGTGAACAGTCATAAGTTAAAACTAATGAGATATTTTCGTCAGTATATGAATTGCATTGGATATTAATGACATAGCTTCTTTTTAAACATAAACAAGAATAAGATTGTAGTTTGTTGAGGGCAGTTTTTCATTTGAGCATTATATGCTTTTGTAAAGGGCAAATGGCTAAGCGAGCTGCGTGTCTCTCTCTGTAGTTGGTAATATTTCCTGTGGATTTGATTGAATTGTGTGCAGATTTTCACTTCCTTAGTAGAATTGGAGAATTTTTTTTTAGAAGTTAAAAATATATGATAGTTTGTTTTTGTTATTGTATCATGTATTATGTGAGTATATGTGCAAGAAAAATGTTAAGAGTGGAATGTATATGTCTATTAAAAATAAATTATTTATTTTTGTTTGTAAAGAGCTAGGAATCTTATCAGTTACAAATTGAAGTTACTGGATTATAATTATTATAATATGGTGCTGATTTGTTTTCAGTTTGCTGTGTTCTATTGAAACTAAAATTTCTTTCTATGAGTAAAAAGCTTTTAATGTTACTAAAAAAATATTACTGGAAATTAAAAAAGTTTCTTATGCTATGTAGTTTTTCTTAGTCATCTAGATACTTATGTTTGGTCAAGACAGAGAACTCTTGAAAATTTCATGTATTTTTAGGCTATATCTTGTCAGATTGTATTTTTTTATAGAGACAAATTCATAAACTTGATCTGATGTTATGAAAAATCAAACACTTTGTTGCTTGTGTTATTGTATGATTGTTCATGAATGAAGGCCTTTGTTTGTAACCATTGTGTAAACTTTGTGAAGAAAATTGTATAAAGATAACATTTTTTGCACCTGAAATACCTATTATTTTTAATGAATTATTTTTAGTGGTAGCCTTTCAACTGTGGTGTGTATAATTTAAATCCATGTTATTTCCTAGTACATACCACTACCCGTATTTACCTTTGGCTTAAATATCTGTAGTTCCAACTCATCCCAAAATGTAAATAATGCTATAAACTATTAAACATAGCTATGTACATTTTCTAAGTAACATACTAACATGTGTCTGAACCTTTCCTAGTAAAGCATGTGTTTGTTTTCAAAATGCTTATATTAATTACTCTGCAGTATGCATCTCACCTCATGCAGGTACTGCCTACTGGAAGCAGTCCCACAATGAGCAACAAGCAAAAAGAATTGCGTTCCACGCCTTTATGAAGGTTTGCATATCTTTACGATTATATGAATTATTACTGACATTTCCATTGCTTAACATGGGCCAACAGAAATACAAACGTCAGGAATAAAAAAATCACAGTGTAAAACAAAATTATTCAGCGAATTTGGACGTAAAGAAAATGCAAAACACAGGGGATGACACAAATAATAACACCAGAAGTCAGAGAAGGCAACATAAGATTTCATGATGTGTCATGGCTTTGAATCTGTCCCTTTCTTCAGGAAAGTCTAGATACAAGAAACAAACGCAGTAGTGTGAAAGCAAGGCCAAATAAATGAGTTTCAATATGACTGGCACTTTTCAAGCACATTAGTAGGAAGAAGGTACCTAATTTCTGATTGGGGCATTCAGAAGAGTGCATGATTGGGCATAGAGGCGTCCAGTAAGGTTATAAAACTTTTGAAAGATGATAAAAGTCTTCTAATTTGTAATGGTATATTTATCAGCAAGAGTGCAATGTCATGAATTTTATTCATGTGTTTTCTGTCGTTAGTTATATTTGTTGACTCATGTAAGACAATGTACATCTTGCATTTAAGTTTATATTGTATATTACCATTGAATATAAATATACTTAATAGAAGTTGCCAAGCCATAATAATATTTAATTCCACTTTTGAATTCTAGTACGGCTGCCCGACACAAGATGGAATTGTAATCGCCTCGTCAAACTGGTGGCACCATTGTGCATTGAGCAGGGGAAATTACCTTTAAATATTGATTTTTCTCTGTCTAAACAATACACAAGTAGAAAAATAAAATGAAATTTAATGGCCTTTTTATGGCCAGGAGAATAATAATTACTATTTTTTAGAATACTTTCTCTGTTATTTTCTGAAATATTGTATGAGGGATAGGAAGTGATACCTAACATCAGGGCTAGAGAAAGTTTTAAAAGGGGGCCATCACAGTGAGGTGACGTGGCGATGGAATGAACTTGTGGGGAAAACAGGAATATAAAATACACCAAGAAACCTCACCATTTGACTGCAGCCTACACACCTTTTACAACTGCGAGAAAGGAAAAAAAAAAATTGGTTTAGTTAGGTCAGGAGTATCCTAGTCGGGCCAAACCCTTTTCAGGACCCTGCTTGTGGAACTCAAGCTCAGGATGCCAAAACATCCAGAAGCAAAACAATCCTGTTTATTGTGAGCTCCAGCCGTCCACTCTAGCAAGAAAGCCGAGCACGACAGTAATGTGGCAGCTCGCAATTTGCCAATCATTACCCAAGAATAAACAGCCAATGAACTACAAGCTACATCTTCATCATCAAAAGATAGGCCATGCCACGCTGTTATTTTTTTATTACTGTTGCTCTAATTCAGCCTTTAGAATAATCAACTTTCTAATTTTTTGTTAAATTTTTAATCATCTGGAATACAAATGACACATAATATAGTAGTTTTAACATAACACTAGAATCTTAAGGAAGCAGCAATTGTTTTCACAAAAGCCTTCTAGCAGATATTGTGATAGATTGGTTAGTTACAACAAAAGGCTAATGTTTGGTAAAGGAAGGTCTAGATATATACTGAGAGCTACTAAGTGACTAAATTAATTAGTTGCTTTTTTCTAAATAAAAAAAAAACTCTTCAAACATTACATTTACATTCCCGCAATATACAAAACAATCAGAAAACAGACTGCATTCCTCTTGTTAATGAAGTATTGAAAGAGAAGTATTTTAAACAATATTTTTTATGGAGGTACTTTAACAATTTTTTTTGACAACCTTAGAGTTGAATTTAAATTGAATCCAGATCTTTATATCACACGTGTGTGCTCCAAAAATCTTGGGTACAGACTCTCGGTACTCATATGTTGTAAGACGTGCCGAGGTGTGGGGCCCATGACTCCTGACAAATGAGCGCAACGTGTACTGCTACTGAGTACACTAACATAATGTAAAAGAAAGCTTTATAAACTTCATATGTGGATATTTTGTGTACTACTTTATGATGAATTAATTACTACAAATACTATTTTGTATTAAACTGAAACCGTGCCTAGTTTTCACTCAGTTAATTTTGCAACAGATTAGGAAAAAGATTTTTTTTAAAATTTGTTATATACCTACCCACCAACAGTCTTAGGATTTTGATGGTGGGCACACCAGGAGAACAAACACAGGACAAATGTAAGTAAAGTATAATTACTGCAAGCACATGACCACTGGCCCATCATGTACCAGGTAGGCATGCAGGTACCACATACCTGCAGGCACCACTGTAATTATATGGACACAAAAAAAACAAAACAATTTAACAATTTGTGGAACTATGAGTAAGTACAAAGATATGCAACAATTTTTGTTGTTGCAGTAGTGTAAAATTTACTTAATGTTTACCAAAGACTTGGAAAAACTGTAATAATAATTAAATTTCATTCCAATTTGTAGTCATATATATATATTTTTTTAATGAAACCAATATTTTCAAGGGAAATTTCAGAATATAGTCATTTAATATTCCCAAATCCTTAATACTCCCGATGCTTTTATCGGACCAAGAGAATCCTTATTGTAGACATAACAGAGGTCAGCTTAGTTGAGTTCATGCTGATATTTTGGGTACCTAGCAAAAGAGACAGACTTTAAGCATTATATACTTGTGCTAGATGATGACTCGACTAAAATGCTCTTGATATGGCTTGATGTCCCCGAGCTATTTGTAAACCATCACAAGTTGCAATCACAAGTGCCCCGCTTAATGATGTGACGTTATCAGGCAATGAGCATTTTAGAAACGCTTGTTAATTTATAGGCAAGTTGAATCTAGCTTGGAGTAAAATGAGTTGGCGAAAATATTTGTAGGTCTACTGACATAACAACACTGTAATTATTTATTTATTTCCTATTTCCATAAAGAGTTGGTGAGACCACTATGCACTAGCGGGAAATCTTGTTAAAGATTAGCATCTGGGGTGCTAGCCAAGGGGAGAAAGAAACCACAAGTCATGCAAGATGCTTCAAACCCTCAATTTTGAATGCCATACCTAGTCCTATGCAGATTTATGATGCCAGATAAACCAAGACTGCTAACATCCTAACTCAAAAATAACTGGTCCACATTCTACGTTAAGGGCACCATTAATCTATTTGATGGTTTTTGGCCTATTGTGTAGGTGAATGGAACCTTGAAGTGTCCAAAGTTATGCCAAATACTCTGCATAGCCGTAAAATGTAATACCACAACTGTACCGCAAGTTAAAGTTGAAAGCTTATCAAATTCTAAATGGTGGCCAGATAAATGCTTTAGGGTAGCAACACACACACTCACACACTCCTTAGCTCTTACTACTGCCTACTGGTAGAGAACATCTTACTAGGTACACTTTGTACGAAAGGTTTCAGGGCACCTGGGCTTTGGTTTTTTAGGTTATTATGTACAGGCTCTTCAGCCTGGTCATATGTACAGATTTATCTTCAAGGGTGGCTTGATGGAACTTTTCAACCTCTTTCCAAAAGAATTGAAGTATAATTTTGGTGCGAATTCTACAGGTGAGAGAACTGTATTCAGGAAGCAGAAAAACTATTAACAGTTAAGGTGCAGTCAGAGCCAATTCAAACTTTTGGTTTGTTAGCTTAACTACAAGACAGGACCAAGGCTGCTTTCAGAGGACACGGGTACCTCATAAGACCCCACATGGCCCAGCAATGTGTACCTCTTCAAAGAGAAGTTATAAGAATCTCTGCAACATGTCTGATTGCAAGTCTATTCTCATCACAACTAACAAACAGGACCACCTCTGCAAGCATTTCCAGCATATAAGGAACTACAGGTCCATCAGCCAAACTGCTATGCCATCAGTCCTCGTATAGCTATCGTGAATAGGTATATTGCAGATTGTCAATATGCCAGGTTTGAAGGTCTGAACGCTGCTTTTTAGAACTTCAGAATGTATGAAAGGTTTACAAAGTACACAATGAGCATGCTGCTTGATTATAACACTCCTCCGAAGTACCTAAATTTTTCATCACTATGTACCACAAGGAACAGGGGTGCAACAACTAAATTTCCAAAGGGGGGGCAATATACCTTATAATAAAGAATCATCGATCCCCCTATTGAAGCTGGGGGTCCGGGGGTCCTCCCCCAGGAAAATTCGTATTTTAAGGTGGAAAATGGTGCTATTTAAGCAGTTTTATTATCTAAAAATTGATTACACAGCACTTTCTTTGCCCCCGTTTGCCCCCACTTCAAGGTTTCAGAGGGAGGGGGGGGGGGCAAAATACCCTTCCTTTCCCTTGTTGCGCCCCTGACAAGCAATAACCTAGTTGACCAAATTGTTTAAATTAAGTAGATAGTAAGTGCTACTTAGTTTATCTGGAGATATATTTCAATCAACATAGCGTATTTGTTAAATAATAATTTGTATTCTGTTAAACACTATCGTTAACTTCTCATTTATATACTTCCTTTTCGGACATTTTTCATTGTATTATAACAGTTTACACTAAATAAAATAAAATATTGAGACAGCATTAAAAAATTAAACATCAAATTTATAAATTTTTATTTTATTGCCAAATATATTTTCCATGTGCTGCTCTCGCTATACAAATTATTTTACTATTATGTATTATACAAACCATGCGTTCTGTATACAAAACCATTTTGGTTGCCAAGGCAACATTGAATATCGTAAATTTGTTTTGGATAAATTTATGTACTACTAAAGCCAACAGCCGACGTAAGAGTGATTGTTATATTTGTAATTTTTATTTAGGAAATTATAAATATATATTTACATAAAATAAAGTTTCAATAATTTTATTTAAATAAAACAAACTATGCAGAATCCGATAGATGTCGAATAATTATTGTTATGGTTAAAAACAATACGCACTTGATTAACATCCGCTCAAAGTGCGCAGAGCTGCTGCGCTAGGAACTATTTCGCGTAGCACAAAGTTCCTGGTACATCTACTGCTGTGAAGTGAGACTAGGTAAGTAAACATTATTCGTAAATAATTTTTAGAGATTCGTCATGCATGCAGCAGATTAAAACTGTTAGTATTAACGTATACTAAAATTAAAAATCATTGGTCCATAGTGTCTTTGTTCTAAAATACTTTCGAATTCAACGTAAGGTTTGAGACGTTCCGAGTGTGTCTCATTTATGTATTGTGAATAAAATATTTAATGGTTAGTAGGCCTCCTTATAACTTTTTAATAATTTTTTGAACGCTGTTTTCAAACGCAATTTATTTATAATTATCTCACCTAATTTTTGGGCGTAGTTCCAAAGCGGAAGTATTTCAAAGACTAGACTAACCAACATGGCAGTTTGACAGCCCATTGGAAGAGCAGACTTCAATAGTAGAATCCGTCAAGTACCATACGTGTATGTCATTTTGGCCTGTTCGACGGTCACGTCGGGTAAATAGTTGTGAGTGCCCTCAAACAACGTATAATATATGTTCTTCTATCTTTTGTTTAATGCATGGTCTTGGAATGTTTAGATTTCCACTTATTTACTGCATTTGAAAGTTGTCATTTGGACATTAGCTTGACCTTAAGGATTGTTTCGTAGTTTTTGAGGTATGTAGGCTGTCTTGCATCAGTAAACGTCAGAAATGTGTATATTAACAGGTGTAATCCTATAAGTGTGATATTGATGTAGGTAAATGTGGTCTGCCAAGGGACTGTCATTCTATGGTTTGTTTACAAAGTTTTAAATAGCCTGTTACGGAAATTTTACTTCGCTATAGTATATTGGACGTTATTTAAACAAAACTTGAATAATTTTTATTGAATAAACAAAAGCATGTGGTGTATATGTTGTTAGCATGCCAGATGTAACATGTTATGAAAAATGATAATGGTAGTGTAGTCATAGCAAATATGCACATATAGTTTGGCAAGTGTACATCTGGGATTATCATTTCAGTATGTTTGAGCTCCAGTTTCTAACAACTAATTACTGTGATGTGCCCATATGTATATCATATTGTCATGTTTTATCCAACATAATTTAAATCACAGGGGATCACCCTGAGAAGCAAGTAGCGCTGAATTGTGTCAATCAGAAAAATTGTTATTAACATAAATTTGGATAACTGTTCCACAGTCGCATGGTATTAATTAAGTTCCCAGTGTTTCTACATAAAGTATTCAATTAAAGCTGTAGTGTTAGCTTTGAGATATTTTTTCATAATCAACAGTACATGGGTAAGAAAATCTAAAACAGCTAAGGTAGGTGAGACCATGTTTTAATAACTTATATGTGCATTATTTATCACCTCACCCGTCATTTTGGAAGTAGTCTAGATTCCGATACCACAACAATATTGATGGTGTCAGGTGGTGCTTATGTCATAACCTCTCATACATTATGGGACAAGCACATGAATATGGGGATTTTGGGCACGGAACATTCACATGCTTGTTTTGTACTTTGTATTTAAATTTTGCACAAAAAATTTACCCATTACATCTTTAAATATTGCGAAACACAAATTGGCACTTCCGTCATCACTACTACTATCACACTACCATTAAATTTATTCAATATAAAGAGAGACGCCCTTTCATTTCTCTTTCTTGACTACTACGCTCATTACCATACACATCCAATAAATTCTTATTACATACTAAGTAAATACTAATTGTATCATACCCATTATTCAAGAACAGAAGTTTTGCTCGTAATTTGAACTCGTCCAAGGGAAATGGGAGGGGGAGTCGAACCCCCCTCATTCGAAAGTGTGCGTGGGATAGATTGTATTAAAGCTCTTTGGAAGCCTACTAACAATTAAGGGGGGGGGGGGGTGGAAATTTGACTTGGAATCATTTTGGCAGCCAGTATGGATTGTGCTTAGTTATGGAGTGTCTCTCCTATACCATAGCAAGCATAGTATACCTTTTAAGATTCCTCTGCACATGGTGTACCGTGTCCCATCTCTTATTACTTATTTAATCACTTACCAATCTAGATACTCCATTCCATTTATTACTTCACTCTTGTACAACAGCTATTCATTTTCAGTCTACATTCAGCCTTTCACTGTTACATACATACATGCTTCCTTCGTTTCAGCTTTCTAGTTTATCATTGGCCAACTTCCATGATGTTGTACATGTCTCCTAATTTCTTTCCACCCAGTAAAAAATAATTCACTAATGGCATGGATTGAGGAAGTGAAGAAATGTGGCTTGAAATTCAGCACTAAAAAATGGTCATGACTAGGAACAAAATGTTGAGTTGAAACATTTGTAAACCTTTAATTAGTGTCGGAAGTGAACGGTTTTGGTACAGGGGCAAAAGCAAGGAGGAAATAGTAAGGAGAGAGCAACAAGGAGATGCATTCTACAGGTGTGTGTGAGAGTCACTATTGAAGAGGGATTTGCCATTAAAATGGAAACAACTGCTGTACAATACTTACTATGTGTCCATAGTCACTTATGGAGCAGAGACTTGGACTGTAGACAAGAGAGACGCTGGAAAGATCAGGGCATTAGGTGGGGCCTGTTTGCAGTTACGAGGCCAGACAGGATCAGGAATGAGATGCTGCAAGCAAGAGCAGGAGTACAGGACTTGAATGAGATCAGAGAAAAAGCAAGAATGAGATGGTATGGCCATGTGCAGA
This sequence comes from Bacillus rossius redtenbacheri, assembly GCF_032445375.1. Lineage (NCBI taxonomy): Eukaryota > Metazoa > Arthropoda > Insecta > Phasmatodea > Bacillidae > Bacillus > Bacillus rossius. The sequence goes on along the minus strand of NC_086336.1, from coordinate 48,198,015 downwards.
GAATGGGTAAAGAGAGGCTGCCTAGGAAAATGATGAAGTTAGTGCACAGGAAAAAGGCCTAAAGCAACACGGAGTATGTGGGAAGCGGGAGTGCAGGAGAGCAAGGGTGTACACAGGAGGGGGAGATGAGATGAATATATCATCCCCCTTCTTAATTATAAAAATTTTGCCATTCTCACTAACAAATGGAAAGAATTTGAAAGCAAACAGCAGGAAACATTGAAATTCTACGTACGCTCCAGCAGGAGAGCGTAGAAGAAGAATGGAGCAGGGTAAAGGAGGTGGAATGGTAAAGTGACAGAGGAAGATGGAGGCATTTTACTTTGCTGACACGGCAGCAGGCTGGGAGCAGTTGATGTTGAAGATGATGTAATGCATGGTATTGTGTTGTGAGCTTGACCAGTCAATTTTTAAGGATTATATTTATGGTTGTATTTATTTGGTCTGCTTGAAGATTTCTCTATTTAATATTGGTGTAGGTAATACCTTTGAGTAGCTGTTTTTGGGGAATGAAAGCGAATAGTAACTAAAGGGATACGTTTGTTGGTTTAGATTAGTTGCATAGAAATCATGCAAAAATTCTGTTTTTAAATATTTGTTAGTGATTTTATATTTTATTGATGTAGTGACTTAACCTAACCAACCTTTGGCTTTTGTTAATATTTGCTTTTGTTAAGATTTGCTTTATATCCCAGAAGCTGCTTTTCTGGGTTATTGCTTTGGTTTAATTTGTAAACCAGCTGTTGCCACGACTTTGATTGTATGTTAGGAATTCGTTAAACAAATTTTTAGAGCAATGATCGAAAAAACTGAGGTGTGCATCTTACAGGGATGGTGTAACTCATCAAATTAAAAAGTGTTTGGAATTTTCTTCACAACATAAATATTACTTTGTGAAATTTAATCAAAATAATGTGATAGTGATGATACTGGCACAAATTATTGGACAGGCAAAAATTATAAAATGTGGTTTTGGTCTCTGTATTATTTATTACAAAATCTATCACTAGGTACCTATTTTGATAACATATTCTGTGTAGAGACACGTCTGTATTAGTTATTGAATAATAAAAAAATACACAAGTATGTTCTTAACTGACAAAAAAGCTTTCTTATGAATGAGATGCAGGTTTTTACTACAACGTGCTGACTTTCTTAAGATAAAACCTCTTGCTTGTTTACCAGCCTAGAGACTGTTTGTGGGGAGGACGTGTCACAGTGGTGGAATGATGAGTAAGAATAAAACCACAGTATCCATTTCCGATGTACTCTCGGAACAGGAACAGTAACGTAGTTACCATTAAGGATTAAGGTGACACTTTTGGTCCTGAGTCGCGTTAAAAGAAAGCGAGATCAGCAGACGTAAAATTTAGGCAGTGCCCCAATTCGTAGAGAGAGCACACACACTCGCTCTCTCCCCCTCATCCATTCTTGAATTGGGCAAGAGAGTGGACAGTGTGGGATGTCTCAGCTTGGAGGAAAGTAGGTGGAAGCAAGCGTGAACTGAAGAATTCACTCACTGCACACACGCGCGTACACACACACACTCACACTTAGTTCCCTTTTTGTCAACTAATACGCTATTTTATCGCTAAATATGGTTTATAAAATCCCATGTTTAGTACTCTGTGATAAAATTCAATATGTATGTTTGAGCGGAAAAAAATACTTAGTGTAGATATAGTTTAAGAGGCCTGATACACTGGTCGGATATTGTTAGGTTATATCAAAAATGATTGTTTTTGCACAAAGGGCACATTTAAGGGCAAACACCCCTTGTTCTTTCCCGAGTATGTCAGAAGGAGAATGCAGAGAGTAAGAACCCTCTTGAATTTGTACACTGCTTGAACTAATCATCACTTGAGCTGTGAGGTTGACTTAGCTTAGTAGAGCTAACCTCAAATTCATACATGGTGTGATATACTGTGGGTTATATAGAATTCAAGTTAAGCTCAACATTATATTAGTAAGTGTTGGCGTAGTTAAGATATTTTGAAGACTGCCAGACTAGCTTTACGAGATTTAAGAAATTGAATGACTAGTTGTGGGGAATGAGTCCCACCATATTTTTTTTTTCCTTCCCCAAATATTCAAAATGTAGTACAGCTTTCGTTTTAAATTGTATGATTCAACATGGCACATGACCTAGTGTATGTCGCACATTCTGGAAAGTCAGGGAAGTGGTGAGTTGGTCAGGGGATTCACTTGAAATCTGGGTCATGAAGTGATGGAAACTCTCCAGTGATTGTAATTTGAGGGGAAAACGTCATTCTCCAGTGTGCCATCACCCAGACTGTGAAAGCATTCGTTTTAATGCGGATGACGTATGCAATGTTCTGTTTGAATAAAGAAAGTAGAAAGAGAACTTGGCCAACACTATGTAAATGGCAGAGACAGGTTTGCTTTATTTTATAAAATTGATGAATAGGTAAATGGTTGTATATATAAAAAAGGCAATATGAAATTTTGGTCTGCGAAAAGTCAGGGAAATTTTATTACAGATTAGTGTAAATAACCTGCTAATAAATGTTAACATTTTTGAACTTGAATAATAGTTATGATAATTCTAGTTGCTCCAGTGGAATGAGTTATTTTCTTTCATACTATAGGATCTGTTAGTAAATTTCAAGGCCAAACACTATATAAAAGAGTGGAAATATATTATTTGTGCCCTCATTATAGAATTTTGGATAAGTAACTCATCATTGAAATCTTAGGAAAATTTCAGTATGGTGGTACTAATTTTCTCCTAAGATGATCTCTTCAATGAGTTGAGAGTACTTACATATTTTTGTTTTGTTTACAAGCTCTGACTTTTGAATATGTAAAAATCTTCCCTTATGCTAATGTACAGTATGTAGGATTCTGTTAAAAAGGTTTTTTTTTTTTTTGCTTCATACACTATTGATAATCAGTGTCCATAAAATTTATGATTGTCATGCAGGAGCATACATTATAACTAATAATGTTTTTCCTTGTGAAATGCGCTGTAGGATAGTGACTTATACATTTCGCTATGTTTATTCTTAATATTCTTTAGAATGGCTGTACATGTGAAAGAAGAAGTAAAAAAAGTATACTATTTTTAATAGTAATCATAGAATAGTATACAAACAATTTGTGAATGTTTCACGGTATCACAATAAAGACTGCTGTCTTCATTTAATAGTGAATACAGTAAATACCTTCTTAAGTGGCCATTGCATGGTCTCAGTAATTTTGCAGTAATTTAACTCTTGCCAATTTCAAAATGCAAATGGAGTATTTGGTAATTGAGTAACCATTACAAGGTATCCTCTTTAAGTTTTAAGAGTAAAATATTTAAATACGTGAAGGAGGTGTAGGATGCGCAAGAAAATACGAACTTGATTAAAGTTTTAACATATCTGAAAATTGGTCAGTGTAGCATAAATTTAAATCTTGAACCATATCAAACAAATGATGTTCAAAAATACAGACCAGAACCCTCAGGGGCTAGCTTAATGATTGCACACACAATTTATTTTTTTGTGAAACTTATTGCAAACCTTAAACCAATTGGGAACTATACAAGATTTACATATTTGTTTTTAAATTATGTACTTACATATATACTCTAGCTGCAAGCACCTGCTTCGCTGGGTGTTTTTTTGATTGTACTTTTAATTATTTATAAGACATGTGTTGAAAGACTTCTTTTTGTATTCTGTTTATTAATTTTTTTTTGTACATAAATATCTTGCATACTAAGCATACACAAATATCTTATTACTAAATAATTTTATTAAAATACTTTCTTATACACTACATTAGATCTTTTGTCGTCCGGTGCATACCCAAATAGATTTAATGCATACACTTTTTCTTATGAAAAATCAACTGAAGCATGTGTGTCACATTTCGCCTTATATAGTCTCAGAAGCAATCCCCACTTCTCACACATAGTCCTAGACTATTCTAGAATATTATGGAAAATTGTTTCTTTTTGCTATTGTTTTTTATATTTTTACTATTCACACTTCACTATACACTTTCTACTATTCCTTTATTTGTACACTTTTTCTTATAAAAATCTGTTGAAACACGTGTGTCCTATAGGTAACTTTCACATCCGTATAGATATCTATGCGCAACCACAATAGTGCACGATGGGAGACTTGGGGCTACTACCATGCACAAAAACAATTCGTCTGCGATGTGTCGTTTTGGCTGCAGAGTGAAATAAAGGCACACACACGTCCAATTTCACACACACACACACAAAACACTGCAAAAGCAGGGGAAAAAAGGTTAAAGGTTCCTAAACTCCAGTCCCATTTGACTCAATAGGCAGTGCTTTCTATAGTTGATGTAGTCTACTAAAATCACAAAACATTCCAAACTAATGTACATCTTTAATTTAAAAAAAAAAAGTTAAGTTTTACAGCTTATCGTCGAGAGTTTGACAATTTAATGCTCAACAGGCCACCAACATGTTATTCAGTGGAAATCAAAGTACAAAATACCTATTTAAAGACCTGTAGGGGACTAGCCCCCCCCTTCCCCGCCAACTCAATATACAAAAGAAAAACTTATCATTCCCATCAAGACATGGAAATAATTTTAACTGAAATCTTCTCAAATAAACAAACCTATTTTTTTTACAAAACTTCTATTATGTAACCAAATTTAATCACTAAAATTAACTGCATGGCAACTTAGTGATAGGTCACTCAGAAATGAATTGTACTGAAATTGTTTATATTCTTTATTGCAGAGCTAAAGTGTTAATAATTTCCTCAGATTTCTGATGTGTCCCATGGACCTAGTTCTCTTGTTTACACATTTTATCTCCCCCCCCCCCCCCTCCCCCCACCTGGAGTATACAGGAGATTGTGATGGTCATTCATTTTACTTTAGCTTTAAATTACATGCATTTTATGTTGAACATGGCTAGTTTTATGAGCATACAAAATTATTTAAGAGACTTTTGACTATGTGCGGTTTTATTTTAGAAGGTAGATATAATTTTTTAAAATTTTTAGTGTATGTATGACTCCTTAAAAAAGCAGGAATAGCTGGGACATTACAGTTTTATTTGGTTTGGTAATATGTATACCTAGTTGTGTTTGTTAAAATGTTGGTTTGTCTTTGGCTGCAGTCATAATTGTAGTGCACACAGCTCTTTGATTTACTGATTATTCAATGATTTTAAGGCAAAATTATAAATCTTCATAGTAGTTGTAACCTTCATAGATCCACATGAATGGTTATGGGGTCATCTAGGATAGTCATACCCTCCCATCCTTTCTCCTGATGACATTCAGTATGCAGTTTTACCTTTACGTTTGTAATCATCCCGATATCACTGCCACGCACAATCTGTGAACATGTGAGTTGTAGCAAGAAATCATAAGGTGATAAAGTTACCTCACTCTTTTTCTCTTTCTATCGCTCCTTCTTATCTCTATCACTTTCCTCTGCTCTCTCTTCTGTCTCTTTGTCTCTTTCTCTCTTTCTCTCTACCCCTCTGTGTCTCTTCCCCACCCTGGGGAGTTTGATAAACTGGATTCCACTCCAAACAGCAGTCTTTCTTTCTTAGCTACATTTTACAACATGAGTCAACTCTGACCTTTATAATTCATACACTGTGGTGGGGAATGAATGACTACACTGTAAAGAATTGTTCTTGTTTTCTTCAGCTAGGTATAATAAAGTCTGGGGCATGTGTTGTTTATTTATTTTTGGCTGCTGAGCAATTCCTTGTCAGATCAATCACCTGTTGATGTCACCAATTCTGATTTTTATGATATTTCCTATAAAGAACACACATGACAAGGTTAGAAAATCTGTCAATTTTCAGATTATTTTCAAAAATTATCTTAAGCTAGGCATTATAAAAATCTAATTTTTCATTATAAATGACCTTCTCACACACTTATAATTGGCTGCTACTTTTTCCCTTATTGTAGTGGATTAAAAATCCTAAAACCATTTCTATACATATATACTCTACATGACGACCTTGTGGAGGATTACCATTTCACGATCATTCGCTGTAACTTTTGACCTTGAATATTTCAATACATGATCTCTCGGAAAAGTATGGAAAAAAATGTTATTTCTACAACGTTCTTCCATCCATGTGCCAAATATTAAGCTGTTCCTGCAATGGTAAAGTAGTGTGGAACTAACAGAAGCCTATTTCTGCAGACCTCTGTATGTAAGACACATACATATATACCTTTGCAAAAATATTTCTTTTTTTGAGGATGTGTGTGTGTATTAAAAATATTGAAAGATTTATCATAAAATAGCTGCAGTGTCAGGTTTCACATTGTAGACAAACATTTTTAAGAGGGCATTTTTTTTTTTAAATTTCACTAAAAATGGTAATTTCAATTAATGTTGTATTCTAATTAATTTTATTGTATTTAGCCTTCAATATCAAACCTATTTAGCACTACTGTTTTGATATCATGGCAAAGATAAATGCAGAAAGACAAGGTTAAAGGCAGAAATTTATGTTTACTTGTGAGATATTTCTATAAGAAGAGTTTCAGTTGGTTTGTTTCTATTACAAATTTACATTTGTGCTTCATTCTCAATTAAATATTGCACACTTGACCTTTGAAACAAGAGGATGGTTACTGTTTATATGATATTTTGGAAAACCACCCTTATCATCCATCCCCAAACCTCTTAAAGCAATATGTTGGTGATTGATGAAATTTTGCTATTGCATTGTTGATGCTTTCGTCATCTCCTGACAATAGCTATTGCAATGTTGATACTTTCTTCATCCCGTGGCAACGGCTACAAGCTCAGTTCGTAGCCACACTTCTATGTCTCTATGAAGCAACTTTATTATTTTCTGAATTGCAGTCTTCATGCTATCCACATATCTATAGGGTATTTGTTTACTATTGTTTGTCTCTATAATATTATTAAATATATATTGCTATTCAATGCTTTAGGGAAAAAGTAGCAGCCATGTACGAGTGTGGTAGTGTCATTTTGTATGAAAGTTTTGATTTTTATTATTTATTTCCTATAAATTTTTGAAAATAAAAATATGAAAATTGACAGATACTTCTTGTAATACCTGTTCTTCATAACAAATTTTATCAGAGTCTGAACAGGTGAGGTCAAAAAATATTTTTTTTTTATTGATCTGACATGGAATGTCTATTTGTCAGAGTTGCACAAGACGCATACTTTTAAGTTTCTTGTTGGCTTCTGATCTTTCAGGGCTGATCAAATAAAGAACATGTGATTCAATAATAGCAGTTTATTTGTAGTGATCTTTTAGTCTTGCAGGTCGCCAAGTAACACAAATTTTTCCAGTTGCTATTTATATCCGGTTTGCATTTGGCATAGAGAAACATCCATGCAGTTTGTAGCATTGAGGTAGCCAAGAAATATATTGTTACTTTTGGCTGTAGTTTTTAATTGGTAAGTTTTTACATCACATTGCCAGGATTCAGACACTCATTCAGCATTATGACAGCTTTCCCTAATGTTAGTAAATTTTTAAAGACCGGTTTATAGAGAGGCCAATTTTTAATATGGTTTTCAAGCGGTTAAAAAAGCTGAAATTGTTATAGGATGAGATCCTCACTTTCAAGGGTGATGGATTTTTTTTTTTTCATCTGATCGACCTTGAGGTCATTGGAGACAGTAACAACTGGCACAGAACACAGATAATGGGACAGAGATTGGTCGTGGAACCATCCCAGAATTTGCCTAGAGCAGGGGTCGGCAGACAGTAGCTAGTGAGCCTCATGCTGCTCTTTGCATAGGATTTTACATTTCTACAACTCACTGCTCTGCCACAGCACTGAACAAAATCAAACAGCACAATCACAATGCATGTCCTCAAACTGTGCGATTTCGCCCCTACCGTTGCACTGTCCCACCACCGCATTCGCCCAGGTGCTTTTTTTTAAATTTTTTAATAATTGTTTAAAATAATTCAGGTTTTCTTGTTTTATCAGTAGATTACATTTGTGTATTTTTTTTCCTAAATAGCCTTTGTTGAATTTGTGAATAAAATATTTTGATTTTTATCTCATTTAAGTTTAATTTTTAGATTATGCTAAATATAATTAATGACTTATTGTGAACTTAAGAGGTAAAAATTATTAGTATTTTACGGATCCATAGTCATTTAAATTCTTAAATGGGTTTTAAAGTACCTTGATTTAGTCTTGATGTATAAAGCGTGGACTGCTGACACAGAACTCGGAAGGTTGTTGGGTGGGGGTGTGAGGGTCGAAGCTGATGGCCCGTGGGTGTGGTGTGTGACCCGCAGGGGAGAGTCCTGCCATGTCTGTCCTGAACCAGAGCGGAGAGGAGCAGGTGGAGTGTCCCCTCTGCATGGAGCCCTTGGAGGTCGACGATCTCAACTTCTTCCCGTGCACGTGCGGCTACCAGGCGAGTGTCGTCCCGTCCCCGCGGGAAACATTCCAACCAAGTTGTTTTTGCAGTTGAAATTGTGCCGTGGCACGTGAAAGTGACTTCGGAAGAGTTTTTTTTTTTTTTTTGTAATTTTTGTTTTCGTGCCATAACCAAGAAGTATTCTAACGGGGTTCCCCGCAGTTAAGGGAAAATCGGGAAAACTCAGGGAATTGAAGAGGTGTTTTTGATGCCTGAAAATCGCAGGGAAATTTATGCCGTCTAAGCACAACACCATATAAAAAATAAGCTTGCAGTAATTTTTCATACATTATATAATATTCATATCTTAAAACTGAATGTATGATGATAATATATTTATGTGCCATTAATAGTAGTGTATTTAATTAAATGCTGGCAAACTATCAAATATGTATTAATTTAAAGCACAGGCAAATATCTATAATATTTTGCATGATTACAATCAATACCGTATGTTTCAAAGTTTTATCAAAAAAAAAATCTTTTCTACTTGACAGTTTTGTATTTATGCAGGGTTCATGGAAACAACAGTGAAAACTGTACATTGTGCAGGAAAACAATTTATAGAGTAGACGGAACAAAATGTTTTATATTATCTAGGGAAAACTGAGGGAAATTGGCTGATACAAGAGTTTGGGAACCATGATTAGTTACGGTGTTACATGGTGTCCACCTAGCCTGATAAGCAGTTCAGAGGAAACTTTAAGATCACTTAATCTATTTAAATATAGGGGGGGGGGGGGGTGTACTACTCCAGACATCTGCGTAACCTATTATGTGTAAGAAAAAATACAGCATATTTTTTTTTTTTTTTTTTTAAATATCCAAACAGTGCAATTTGAACCAACATATTATTTATGTAATTAGACAGTCTCTTGGTAGAAGGTTGCAAGTATTTTTTTTACAGAATAACGGATATTTGTTAATTAATTTATGTAATTTACAAAGTTTAATGTTAATAAAATACTGGAAATTGACATGGTCATTAATATGAAAGTTAAGAATACTTTAGATGTAATTTGATTCTTTGCATTAAATAGGTTTGGAAAAAGTAGTCCTAATGGTTTGCTGCACCTACTACACTGGGTTTTTACAGTTATTATTTATCTGAATTCTTGCTGTATATTTATTCTTGCATGTAGTTTCTCTGTGATTTCATCAAACCATCTCAGTATTTTGGAACTATATTGTTAAATATAGAAAATATTTTTTTTATTATCCTTTGTTTTAGTTTTTTTATACCTTGTGGTCCACATGCCATAACTTAAGTAAAACTAGCTTCTGTTTATATTTCCCCACATCTTAGTAATTTTTTGAAGCCTTTGAAAGGCTATATATATATATATATATATATATATATATATATATATATATATATATATATATATATATATATATACATACATACATACATACATACATACATACATACATACATACATACATACATACATACTTATATAAGGTACACTAGTCTTGGAGGATTACACAGTTCTCGCTATGTAATAAAATATGACATAAATGTATGTACGTATAGTATAGATTAATACTATACTATATGAATATGTTTTTGCATTTATCTTTCAGATCTGCAGATTCTGTTGGCACCGTATCCGTACAGACGAGAACGGGCTGTGCCCCGCGTGTCGCAAAGCATATCCCGAGAACCCCGCCGACTTCAAGCCACTATCACAGGAGGAGGTCGCCAGGCTAAAGGCGGAGAAACGACACAAAGACCAGCAGCGGAAGCAGAAAATCACGGAGAACCGAAAACATCTTGCCAACGTCAGAGTGGTGCAGCGAAATCTCGTTTTTGTCGTGGGCCTACCGATGAGACTTGCGGATCCTGAGGTAGGTGATTCGTTTTTAAATGTTATCTTTGATTTCTTCAAAATATTTTCTGTTTGCGAGTTATTCGAACACTAGGCTAAATTTTGTTAATGTTGGTGTTATTTCTGTGGTAGGTTTTGAAGAAACACGAGTACTTTGGGAAGTTCGGCAAGATCCACAAAGTTGTGATAAACCAGAGCACGTCCTACGCAGGTTCACAGGTGAGTTGATACCACGCAGGACACATCTCACGTTCACAGTGCATGGCAGCGTGCGTGATGGATGATGTTCTGTATTGTGGCAGAGCCAGACTCGAGTTGTGGTGGTCTCGTGGCAGGGTCCAAGTGCGAGCGCGTACGTCACTTACCACAAGGCGGACGATGCGCTGAGAGCCATCCAGGCTGTGAACAACATCTCTGTGGATGGCCGCACGCTCAAGGCGTCTCTTGGGACGACCAAGTACTGCTCCCACTTCATGAAAAACCAGCCGTGTCCAAAGCCAGACTGCATGTACCTCCACGACCTTGGTGAGAATTCACTGGCCCCCCCCCTCCCCTCTTTTTTTCGTATCATTTATCGACTGAGCGAAGCTAGGTGTCCGTACCATCTATAACGATCAGCATTTGTATGTATTGTGAGGAATTTTCAAGTCACATGACTGTAGTATTTTAATTGACCATTTAAAGTTCAAGCATTCATTCATACCATCTTCCGTATTTTTATGTTTTTATCTCTCTGAATTAGTTACTTTGTTTCAATTTAACTTTGGATGTATGCTTTGGATCTTTTTTTGTTGCATAGTGACCACTTATAAGTAAGCTTGTGCAAAATACCGTAGAATATATTTTATTTAGTGAAAAATGGCATATTTGTTACAATTTTATAGTGTTCTGGTACCCTCTAGCTGATGTTTAGTGAGAGTTCTTTCTTCGAGTGAATCAATATTGAGATAATTAAACTGAAAGGCTGTGTCTTCCTAAAGACAAGACATTAAATGAATACCACAGTATCTATATATGTTTGTATTTGACTTTTTTCTATCGTAACTTTTGAATTGTTGATTGGATCTTCGTAAAATTTGGTAGGTAATAAGATATGGCAAATGGATTTTTAAGTTTGTGTGCGAGCAAAAATAGTTGAGGGGTGTTTGAATACACATGTAGCTTTCTATTTATTGTATTCAGTTAATACTTTTCTATCATTGCATTCAATATATAAACTTTGTAATCGCTAAGTTTTTTTGGAAATTTTTTATGTTTTCCTGTTCTTTCATTATCAACATTATATTCTACTTTTTAAGAAAATTTTTTTTGTGCTATCCATTCTGTATTTAGTGGTCTAATATTTGTTTGTTTTTGTTATGATCACTGCTGATATGTGGTACTCTTGCCCTCTTATGTTAGCCAATCACGAATGTCTTGCTGCTATTGGTACTGACGGAGGTCTGTAGTGATAACCTTGTATTTGGTCTGCATATGTCGTGCCCACCGAAAATGTCCCAGACTGTTGGTGGGCATATTACAAATCTATTTAAAAAGAAAGTGTATGAAATGTAAGACAACCTCAATTATTTTAGGTGACTCGGAAGCTAGTTTTACAAAAGAAGAAATGCAACAAGGGAAGCATCAAGAGTACGAAAAAAAATTACACGACCAGTTACTGAATGCCTGCAATAAAGAAAGGTAAAATTACCTAAATAATAAAAAAAAAATCACTTTGATTGATTTTGTTACTGCTGTGCTGAAGAGAAGTACTGGTGTGTAATTTTCTGCAACCCTTACCAGAATATACTGTTGCACTTAAATGCACATAATGTAACAGGTTCTCCTGTATTTACAAGTACTTAGGACAAAAAATTTTTATCAATAAAATATTTGTTATAAAATTTTAATAAAGTGTGTATTGACATGAATGGTTTCAAAGGTTTTTGTAGGATGAAAAACAAACCCATTCAGTTGATGATGAACATAGTAAAGAAACCTTATTCTTATTTTTATGTTATACATAAGTTAATTTTTTTCAGTTGCATTTACACCAAGCCAGTGTAACTTTTACCCAAAGGCGAGCTTAGGTTTTGGTTATTTAAACAGAAGCCAACATTTGTTCATGGGCCTGTATTTGTAAAAATGATTTATAATTAAGATATTCCTTACACCACTCATTATTCTCTTTGTTTTAATCTATATACTGCATTGATCATTTCTGTACATTCAGGTCTCTGCAGTGAAAATATCTAGCTGAAAAAACCAACCCTATTGAATTCTGTTAATTCGTTCGATTCTGTTATTATTATTTATATTCTCGTCATTCATGCACAATGCTACCTTTCCCATCCTCTTAACTTGGGAATACAGTGAAACCTCATGACAATGCACCTCACTGTAAAGTACGCATTTCCAGGACACTTAAAATATGCTTTACATTTAGTAACCTTTCATTATTAAGTACTATGACTATGGGTTTTTACAGGTATGTTGTAATGAGTTTTCACTGTAGTGGTTTCAAGGCTGTCTTGAATCTGTAACCAAATTCGTTGCAGTGAGAGTGATGTATGTTGTGATTGTTTGCGACAGGAAGCCGACGCCATCCCCTCCAGCGGTGGCGGTCAGCGGGGGAACCTGCCCCAACAGCACAGGTCAGGGGACGAACATGCCAGGCAGAAGGAGGCTCAGCCTTTCTTACGGACAGGAATGCCAACCACATATAACAGTGGTACTTGGCTGCCTGTATTTGTGCAAACTAGCGATGTTTCTGCGAACAACAGAAAAAACCAACTGCTTTAACTGCAAAGAAAGGTTTTCAGAATATTCCGGCAAATAAATTTTTTAGTTATCTTACGTCATGTTTTTAAAATTGAATTTTTTTAAAAAATAACTCAATAATATAGGGCTTCACACAATGTAAATTACTTTTAACCGTTTCCCCAGCAAAGCGACCACATGAAATGCATTTCCGTTTAAATGTTTGGTACTGTTAAGTTTTTGCCACTGCATGCATAACGTTGATATTGAAATTCCTGTTCTTGAATTGTAAACATGTACGAACTCTCGCAATCCTGCACATTTTAAATGCTTTTTTAAACTTCGTATGTCGTGAATCAGTATATTTCATAGTTACTTATTGTTAATTTATCTTATTTTATTGAATTACTTATTAAAAAATTAAATTTTCCAGCCTCCATTAGTAGAGGCAAGATCAAGTGTTGAATAACGATAAATCCAAAATAACAGCGAAATTGAAGTCAATACACTGTATAGCACCAAAATACGAAGCAAAACACAAAATGCTGCTAATTACCTCTTTTTTTTTTTTGTTAAAATATAGAATTTGTCATAAATCTTTAATTTAGGGTATTATGTACTAAATAAAAACAAATTTGGTACCAACAGAACCACTCCCGTTAAAATTTTTTTTAGTGGGTAATGGCTTTTAATATCGTCAGGTCGCATTAATGCACTGTTGGTGTTTTGTTAGCTGAGAGTTTGTCTTTACTGCTGGTTTCCTGTTTTCTAGCGAGTTACATTTCGTAATGATTTTTTCTAATTCACAGATACATCGTGAAATCAGAGACTTATTAAAAAGTAATACTAATTCTTCTATAGAGCAGCTTATTGAAATTTGTTATTAACACCATTTTACTGTATGTATATTAATTTTTCTTTAATGCTCCTGCTAAAACTACATTGATGTCGAATAATCTGGCAAACTTAGCTATTTCGGCATGGCCGTGGTCCCGGGATGTACCGCAAGTCTCTAAAGGGTTGCTTGCGGCAGGTTGGTTGCTTCTCTGCGCAGGTGGCTTCGGCACGGGCACCGTGCCTTCCGGCAGCGCCGGCGGCGGCTCTTGTGGTGGCTCTGGTCCGTCGAAGGGGGAGGGCGCCCAGCGCCGGCAGAAGTGCGAGCAGCAGTCCTCCAGTAGGGGAAACGGGCACAAAAAAAGGCACACATCAGGTGAAGAAAACAGAGGGTGAGATCCGTGGAATTTTTTTTCCAGCTTTGCCGGTTTGGTGGTTGTGTTTGTAGCGTCTGTGTTCTGTTGTTAAGTCGTGCGGGTGTGGTATCGGAAATGTTCAATGTACGATAGTTTTGTGCAAGTAATGCATGTGTTTCGGCTCGATCTCCAGTGCTTTGTTGGTTATTTTGTTTTCTTTTCATTATATTTATTTAAAGGCTATTTATTCCCAGGGCTATGCAATTTTCGCGGCAGCGGAAAAAGATGAAAAACACAAAAAATTAATTAAATCAGATTTTCCTGTGAAACTTGTCTTGTTTTGACTAATTCATGAAAAAACCTATGAAAAATACAAAAATAACTGTGAACTTCTTTGTTAGCACAACAGAGACATTGCCAACTTGTACCATCTTACTATGAAAATTATATGCAATTCGTTTTATTACTGTAACACAGCCAGAAATGGCAACAAACCTTAAACTATCATACGTACATTATTGAACTCGTGTATTGTCCGTCTTAAATTCGTGCGGTATGGTAAGATGATTAAAATCCAAACAATATTTTTATCCCATAGAAACGTTGCCAATTGTTTACCAATCGCTCGTGGAAAAACACCATATTGTAAAGATTTAGGATATAACATAACATAACCAATCTTTCATTTTAGTTATGATAACCTCCTCTATCCTCCCAGAAAAAAAGTCGAGAAATTTAATTTATTACTTGGGCAAGGTTTTTTTTTGCACACGCAAAATAACACGAAATAAAACGATATTGAGTGTTAACACCACCAAAATGCGAAAAATAGATTACGTACCATATGAACACGAAATACATAACAATAACTAGGGTTAGGAGTTTTCTGCACACCAAAGGCCAAAATTCTGCGATAGTGAAACACAAATTCTGCGATAGAAAACAAGAAATTCTGCAATAAAAAATGTAAAGTTCTGCAATTTATTAAAAATTGTTTATAACGTTTGAAACATGTATATACAACCTAAAAAAGTCTAACTAAAGGGAATTATATTATTTCTATACATGTGAAATTCCTACCTAATGTAAGGCACTATACAAATGTTGAAATACATCATTAATCATATTCTTGTGTTCAAAAGTTCAAACAACTGAGCATTTGTGAACTATCTATTCTTTATAAAGGCTGGTATTGAAATGCAACATGTTGAGCATCTTAATATTTTCTGGTAACAGATTACGCCTGTTGTCTGAAAGAATGTCCTTATAAAAAGAAAAACTTCTTTCACAATCAACACTGTTGGTAGGCATGCATAAATAAGCCCTTGCTATACCTGCCAGAACTGGACACCTGCCCTTTATACTGTCCCAAAACTGGAATGGGTCTACATCTAAACAATCTGAGTCTCTTAAGATTCCAATGTAAGTAGCAAACTCTACTTCACCACAAGATGCTAGAAGTGACAATACACTGACATAATTGTTAAAATTGTGTGACAGCAGAAGAGCTTTATTAGGAGAAAATATTCTCACATATTTCAAAAAATTCCAACCAGGTTGACCCTGTGCTGACTGATATTTCGCCAATTTTTCCAACGAGCTAACAAAAACAATTTTGAATAGCTGTTTTACAGAAACTGAACTTTCAGCAGGCACTTCTTTCAAGTAATGGGAGTGGTCTGTTTTTGACTGAAGTTCAAGGTAAGCCTTCAAATCTACTAGGGTGTCATACACTTCTGTTGCCTTGGGACTCTGACTTTCAAACTCTGTCAGAAGTTGAACAATTTTCTGACACATTTCAGCAATGAACTTTAAACAAGCTGATAGTTTCTTCTGGTTGACATCATTTTGCATAAAATCAACAACATGTGCCAAAGCATTAGATGGAACACTTGTATGTTGCAGTTCTTCCTCCAGAAATGACCTATAGACTTCAAGTGTAATTTTATCGTGGTACATTACTGCCTGAAACCATGAGTTCCAACGAACAATAACTGGAATAACAGGTGCTTTTACTTCCAGACCTCTATCTCTCAGGTAGTTCATGAACCTTGCTTTCCTGGCTGGTGCGTTACAAAATAACATTTTCATTGCACTCACAAATGCATCAACGTCTTTGAATGTCTTTCTCCAAACATCACCAACCAATGACAGTATATGTGCAATACAAGTAATGTGGATGCAGTGAGGAAAAACTCCATTCAGTGTATCTTTATATGCCTTCAGCATATAAGCTGCATTATCAGTAACAAACCCTAAAACATTATTGTAGTCAATATTATAATTTGACACTGCTTTTATAACGCTTTGAGCCACAGTACAACTATTGGTTTTTTCCAACATGACTGTATCCACAAGAAATGGTTGAAGTTTACCTTCATGTACATTCAAAGGTATGAAAATAATGTTCAAAACATACCGCATTTCAACATCAGTTGTTTCGTCAGTTACAATAGCTATTTGTTTCCCTTCCAATTCAGACATCAACTTCCCTTGGTACTCCGCATGCAAAGCAGGAAGGTGCTCTTTACGCAGCTGTGAGTGACTTGGAATAGAGCCACCATTTACAACATGCTTGTTCAAAAATGAACGAAACTCACTGTTGTCAAGTTTTGTCAGTGGTATGTTAGCACTGACGCATGCTTTCACGAGATCTTGGGACACAATTTTTCGTTCAGCAGACAAACTTTCTTTTTTGAAGGAAGTACCAATTGTTGTTTGCTTGGAGGTTCCTGCCAAACGTGAGGTATGTTGCACTGACCTGGCTTTATGTTTTTGAGAATTTAAATGATCCTTAATCGTGGAGAGCCGTTTATGGTCCAATAACACATTGCAAATAGAGCAAAAGAGTTTACCACCATCACTATGTAACACACTTGGAAATTCCTTAGCTCTATCTGCCGCAGACTTGTTTCCCACATGCGATTTTCCCCCGCTGGCTTCTTTAAAAACGTATTTACTCAAAGACATTTTTATTTACTTTGGTGGATCACGATATATATATTTATTTTTTTTAATATGCTGTGTGGCCTACAGCTTGCGCCAACGGCCATAAGGTCATTCTTTCGTATTCGAAGCCATGTAACGATCGATTAATCGCTTGATGCGCACATATTTCCATCAACTGTGCCTACAGTCCTTTCATAAATGCCGGTAGGATCGCTCGCTCAATGTGCTGCTCATCTTATAATCTTATCTTTGGATTCTCTGCAAACGAAATTTATTTTGCCGTACGTAAGTGATAATATTTTGGTAATTCAAACTTGTATTATTTAACGGCATTGCCGCATTAATTACGAAAACCTATGTTTTATACAATGTTTGGAAATTATTCACTCTGCCCATAATAAGATATTATTTGGGATAACATAACCCTTGAACGCATTATTACTGCACTCAAAATGGACATAAAAGGTACAGCAAAATTGGTGATTCTGTGATGTTTCTGCGATTATGCGGGACTCTTGTAATTCTGCGAAATATTCCGCGATCGCGGAATTGTGGAAAACTCCTAACCCTAACAATAACATTGCCAGTTAGATGACAAATTCTTGTTTATGTCATTTCTTGGAACAACTATCTTTGTATGTGTTTCAAACACACTTTTGCAAGATATAAATCTAACAAGACTTTAATATTTCATAGTTTTTACACAGATAATAACTTTTTTGTTTTTGGTTATATACACACGTTAGAAAAACAGTGCCACCATGATGCGAAGATTGTAAATAGACACCATTAGCCAACACGATGCAAACACACTTGTGTTGAGCGTAATAATTTTCGGCGTGTGTTTTTTATAACCTAATTTAAAAGCCAGGAAAAAATGTATCGTTTTCTGACTAAATAAGTGTACCACAGCACCCGAAACTTTAAAATCTTGATGAAGTGCAGCACGCATTGCATGTGTTAAAAAAAAAGGATATTTATGTTTCGTGTATTGGCATGATTGCATCAAACAACATTACTTTTGTAAACATAAAAAAAATTAATTTTACAGTGTCCGTGATGTATTTACCATGCTGCAACATAAATTGAGTTATATTTTCATTACATTTTAAAACTTTTTACATTCGTTAAGTTTCTGTGGATTTTTTTTCTGCTTTGCTGTCTTAGGAAAAGGTTAGCAACATTGTGTAACCAACCAAAAATTGCCAATAAATAAACCAACAGTGGCTGCACGTGCAGCAGAATTTTCAAAAGAAGGGTTTTATGTGAGTGGTAGTAAAATATTGATGTGCAAATTTTGCGACTGTTATTTAGAGTTTGAAAGGAAAGATACATTAAACAAACACATTCAGTCAGAGAGACACAAAAATGGGAAGCAAAGGCAACAAACTTCAAAATGGAAGCTTTCAATTAATGAGGCAGGGCCAGTGCTAAAACGAGCCAAGGAACAAAAACATAATTTTGTACTGGAAACAGTTGAAACGTTTATTGCGGCTGGAATTCCTGTTGAGAAACTGGACAACTGCAAACTTAGGGAAAGGCTAGCAAAACATGTCAGTGGTACTGGTGATATACCTAGTGCAGACTGGGTAAGAAAAAAATATATTCCTCTTTTAAGGGAAAAGAAAGAGGCAGAGATCTGTTACTGTATTTGTTTTTTTACTTGTGTTACATGCTGTGCCCACCGTTGGAGCCTTGTGCTGTTGGTGTGGCATGTAACAAATCAAATAAATAAATAAATAAAATGTCTATAAATTAACATTCTATATTTACATTACATATTCATATGCACATATCGACATACGTATAGGGTACAACCATACGTATTTGTACAAACATACTCAAGACAAACACGTGGGCTAATAGGCCGAGATTTTTTCACCTGAAGCATTTTACTTAAATGCACTCGACTGTACCTTATTTCTTATTCCAAACTGCCGGAAAGTCAACAGAAAATTGCAGTGTGTGCACCAAACGTAAGTAAAATGAGTGTCTATGTAATGTTTATTTGACAGTAATGAGATGTGAAAGTGCATTATGTATCTACCCCACAAAGTTTGTTCTTTTGTTTTATTGCATCTGTTATATTTTTTTTCTTACATAACTACAAAGATATTTAACAATTGCATAAATTAGTATGTACAATTTCATATAATGATATACTAATACTGTACGTATGTATACTGGCACATAATAGTACATAAGTTACTAGCATTATTCACTGTAACACATTACCGTACTTCCGATTGCCTTCCGTCGCAGCCGTGGTCGTTTACTTGATAAGGGGGTGGGGACTCTCCGCTTTTTTTACATTGTGCTGTAAAAAAATGGTTAAAGTGTATTATCCGGCGTTTTGGGTTATCCGTGACCACGGCTCCCTTCATTACCGCATATAATCGAGAGTTGACTGTACTTATAAAACCCCCGTACTTCATAACACATTTCACAATGGCTTAGATACTGAAAAAGACGTAGCAGATCTGGTGGTTGCTGTTAAAAGTTTTTTATGGGTCATTTTCGTGATTCACAGATAACCAGCTATGTTAGAAGTTGAAAAAATCAGGAAAGAGGCTGTAGATAAGATAAGATAGGTTCATAGTGTAGGTCTACAACTTTCTGCAAACAGCAAAGGGCCATGAATATTTCAAATTATTTTTAAAAATATTGAACTTATTAATGGACTACCTGTTATCTGAAATGTACTTTTCTGTCTATGCCTATTTATTTCTAACAGTTATACGTAAGTGATATTTAAACTCAGTTGTATAAACTGGAAACTATTATGTGATATGGGTTGGTCTGCAAATTTTGCTTGGATCTGCGAGTTATCTCATGAAAGGCATCTTTATTGTACTGTGAGTAAGAGATATGCATTTTGAACAACTTTGTGTAAATGAAACCCTCTCTCTGTCTTTGTGTCAGTGTGCTGAATTCATATGAAGGAAGTTCGTAGTTTCTTGGTTGATGCAAGTTGCCCTGTCTTGAATTGCTGGCCAGAACTTCTGGGCTTGTAGGGCTGTCCTTTATTTATTTCTGTTACTACTGTTTAGCATAGATAACTTAGTTTGGAGGAATAATTAGTAATTTATGAATCATCTTTGTGTAATTATGGTAGGTTAGGTAGTGTAGGTATTTATTTTTTTCGTGTGGCTGAATGGTGCATCAGAAAATTTATTTTTAAGTGATTTAAGGAAAATTTCAATATGTGGTTATTGGTTTAGTACATTTAAGTTCGTAGTATACTAGCTGTGCCCGCGACTTGTCAGTGTGGTATAGTGTCTTTGGGTAGCATTTTTAATTATTTAGGCTAATTATTTTACAAATAAGACTCATACATATAAATACTTTAATGAGCTATTTGCAGTGTTTCACTGCAAATAGCTTATTAAATTATTTAAGTATATAAGTACATAAGGTATAAAGTATTAAAATGAGTTTATTTAAGTATATTTTTATAAACTACGTTTTTTTGTTTTCCCATCTTTTGCCAAAACATAAAGATTTTGCGGATTTTATACACGTGAGCATGCCACATAGAATTGCCCATGGAAAAAAAAACATTTTTTTTCTAAATGAACTCCTGCAACTTTAAGCGTCTATCCTTGAGCTTTATTAATTGTTATTGCAAATGCTGCTTTCAGGGGAAACTGCACTCTTTTAAATTGAAATGGCAAATCAGTCTGAATTATTGGAATACGGGGTATGAAAACATTTTTCTCCTTTGGCCATTCCAGTCATGATTGTAGCTTTTATAATGTGCCCCAGATGTGTAATTTGTAGCTGTGTACCATTACATAGTCTTGGCGTGTCAAGATTTCTCATTAATAGGACTGGAACACCAACTTTCAGCCTCAACTTATGGGAAGGCACTCCTGATAATTCTAAAGAGTTGAGAAACTCTATAGGGTATGATGTGACTTGTTAACAATATACCTATAACTATTTACACTTTATTTTACTTTTGACCGTAAACACAGAAAACAAAACTTCCTATTACGAAAATAACTTACTTTTATTCAATTTTATAAGAATCTAAATTATATTTAAGAACCTAAATGAATTAGTATTCAACTACTTTTATTGACCCAAATAAACAAAACCTCTATACTAGAACTTTTTGCACTTAAAAACAAAATCAAAGCAAAATAAACTTACTTAATTTTTTTAAGAACATAAAGAACGCAAAAGATTATTTAAACTACGTATTACAAAAATACACACGCAAACCAACTACAAAATTAATGACAACAATGGTATTTTATGTATGATTCACAAAAATAAACAAAAGAAGTTACCGTTCTCGGGTACCTAGCTAATATCCAAATGTACAACAAATAATAATGACGTAATAGCATCTAACTAAATTCGAAAGTAATCTACTTTTGACGAATGAAATAAACAAAACAATGACCCAACTAAAGAAAAAAATATTTAATAAACTAACCCAAAAACTTGAAGTTATTTGTATTTCACAAAGAACATTAATTAAATAAACAAAAAATTGTGTAAGCAAATTGAATTGTAATCAATTTGCAGTGAATAATAATGAATATGCAGCGGGAAAAAAATCAGATTTCGCATGCGTGTGGCACAGTCGTCTGCCCTCACGTGTCTGCCCGTTCAGGTAAGCACACTTAGGCATTTTTCCCCATCTACACCGCGCGTACCATGCCGCGTGGCTGCACAGCGCTCATTGTGTACGGTGCGTGGCAAGTTTCTTACTTGCGTTTACTTCAGTTTCACATTTTGTAATGACTCCGTAAATGTTACATCAGAATAGCTCTAATATTTTGTCTCTTGCCGCAAACTTATAAAACATTCACATAAACCTTACATATTTCCATACAAACTTTCATCCCCTATTCCCTATTGTTATTTTACACCCTTGAAGGTAAAACTTTTACAAACTTTGTATGTCATATTTATTTATATAGAATCAACAGCCTAAAAAATAAGTTTCAAGCTTCTAGCTCTAAAAATGACAATACTTCCATACAAC
Source organism: Bacillus rossius redtenbacheri (assembly GCF_032445375.1). Lineage (NCBI taxonomy): Eukaryota > Metazoa > Arthropoda > Insecta > Phasmatodea > Bacillidae > Bacillus > Bacillus rossius. The sequence continues at coordinate 48,175,909 of NC_086336.1, read as the reverse complement.
TTTTCATCCCCCCCCCCCTTTTTAAACCCCTTACAACCCTTTTTTCGCATTAAAAATTAGCCTGTGTCCTTTCTCAGGCTCTAGACTATCTGTGTACGAAATTTCATTTAATTTGGTTCAGTAGTTTGGGGGTGAAAGCGCGACAGACAGACAGAGTTACTTTCGCATTTATAATATTAGTAAGGATTAAAGATACAGTATATTGTTACATTTGAAGTTAGCCCGGCTAGGCAACCAAAAATAGTAACAATTTCCTGATCCTTTTGAAAGTTTGATAATGTTAATGTGCAATTACTTTAAAAATTATTTTTGACATTAGTCTCTCATACAAATATAGTATTAACTATTTGTTAAATGGAAAGGTTTTTACTTCTTTTTTTTTTCTCCAAGTAAATGAGTATTTGACCCATAATTGGTTTTATTATTATTTAAAAAATAACCATCACAACTTGCATACCATGTATGTATAATTTTCCACACACATCCTCTGTCACTCCTTGATGAATTGTGATAACAAAAAAAAAGACAATAAAACCTAGATCAACTCCTTCAGTCATATTCTTAACTGAAGTACAATATCATGCAAGAGTGGCATAGCATCGCCTCTGATCATCATCGCCATTGGCCGGTGTTGATACCGGTGATCAAATTTTTACATACACAGTACTAAAGCTGAAATTTTTAGTTTGAAAAATGTGGCTTGGCCCTGACCACATTCGTGAAATTGTCTGCCTCGTGATTCACTTCATTGTTTTGTATTGAGCTGCCGGCGATGCAACCTACAGTCAAGCGAAAACTGGTTGGAGGATGTACTTACCTTCCCTTACAAAGGTGGAAAACAAATGGAGGCAGGTCTGTGTGCCAAGACTAATTACAAGATACATGACCTTATATGGACTTGAATATTGTCCCAAGAAATTCTTGAGCGTCACATTACTCCACAGCGTAGTTTGTTCTGATTGGCTGTGCCTAGCGAACATTCTGCTGCATTGCTGTGCAGTCACATGCCTACGTGATGTTGCGAACTTCTTGGAAAATGACTTACGGCGCCAGGGTGTCGCGTCACTGGTTTCTGTTTGAAATCCTACCTTGGAGAATTCTGAAGTACAAGAAAATGCCCAAATTTAATTATCACATGTTGATTTAAACTGACCAACAAATAGCAATAAGAGAATTTAAAAAAAAAATTAAAAAATGACTTTGAATATTATGCAAAACCTAACCACAATTAATAATTATTAATATTTTTTTAGCATAAAGAAAGTACCTTAATTACATGTGCATAACAGATGAAACATGATTATAAAATAATTGTGAACCCTAAAGAAAACGCAAGCAACATAACACATTCATAGTTAAAGTGGAGTTGTTATTAGCAGGAGGCAGGAGTAATGCAATGTTAATTTAGGATTGTAGGTTGTCTTGGATGTTGTAGATGAGTCATCTCAATTTTGAGTTTGTTTAATGCTTTAGGTTTTCATTTGTTTGAGGCTTTCTCTTACTGAAGATTTTTTCTTCTTTGATTTTGTCCTCGGTTGGCATTAGTTTTATGAAGTTCAGGTAGTTTTCATATTTGGGTAAATATGGTATGTATGGTTTAGGTTAAAAATTTTTATTTGAATAATTAGTACCAAACAATCGACATGTCTCTTTGGTAACAAAGGTCTGTCACAATGAACGTAATTGATCAATCCATTGAATGTTTTAATACCAGCAACAGTTAAGAAGTGTAAACTATTGATTGTAATAATTTAGTTACAAACTAATTCCTAGTTTTTAATAACAGAAAGAAAAATATTTGTTAAGCTTATTAAGTATTCTGTAAAAGTATGCATGGTTGGGAAATCAGGATGAGTTTCAAACAAAGCTACAGCAAAATTGTGTTAAATGAAGATATTTTAAGAACTGGTTTAATCTAAGTAGTGTTGTTCAGAAATTTTGTATCATAATTATTTGTGAAGTATGTGATCAAAGTAGTATAGTTGTAATGTGTATGGAATATTAAAAATTTTATTAGTTTTTAGTGAGTATGAAATGTTGTAAAGTTGTAAAATGTAATTGTATAAACCTTTTTAACTTTCAAGGTTATTTGCTGCAGTTACCATTTTATTGTAATTTTTTTTTAATGGATATTGTTTTATCATTATAGCAGGAAGACAAAAGAAAAATCCCATAGTTTATCAGAAGACAACCAACACAAATTAAATCACAAACCTGGGTCTGTTCGTCAACAGCCAAGACATGGTAAGTTAACATGTGCTTTGGTGAAATTGCAGGGGTTTTTCAACTCGGGGATGGTAACCGCCATCTTGGTTTCAACACCAACAGTTCTTATACCAACAGTTCTTATACCATTATATTTTTTTATTTGATTTTCAAAATTTGGCCCTGTTAGAGTACAGTTTATGATTTAATGGGATGCCTTAAGTTAATAGTGACAGTTACAGATAGTTCACCCAGAGAATTCACTATTAGTATTTAATTCAATCTTGGGAATAAAATACAACTGTAATAATCCTGTCATTAGACACTATGTCATTGACTTTTTAAATCTCTAAATTTGTGACATGAATATTTTCAATATTAAACTATTAAAAACTGTGCTTGCATACAAATTGTTGGAAGTTGAAACCATATGGCATATTTGAGTTTCTATATTTTTCATTGCCTGCAATAAGCAGATATGCAAAGAAAACACTTTTTTTTTTGGTTTAGTAAATAAAAAATAACTATCCAATTTGAAAATTGTAATTTTTTGTCCAAGGATTGTGTGCAAATCCATGCGGTGTTGTTTTTATTCACACACTTGTATTTTTCCTACTAAATGTATTTGTAATAATATTTCAAGAGATATAAAAACACTTATACATGAGGATGAGGTATATCAAGAAATTGAATTTTAATTTTTTACTGATCAGGGCCCTATTAGAAAATAAATAAGAAGTTAAGAAATACTTTGTACTAATAATTTGAAATTTCAGTTCTGCAGTAAGTTTGGCATAATTCTTTAACTTGCCTATATTTTACAAGAGCAAAAGAAAAAAAGTCATATTTTTACAAGTAACTAATTAAACTACCTATTTACCGATCATATATAAATGGCAATAAAATAGTAATAATAAACTTAACGGAATTTAATCATGTAATTCAGACTGTTTATCTTGGTATGAGAAGATTAGACTAGTGAAAAACTTTAATGTTTCTATCGGGAGGGTTTTTAAGTTTGAAGAGCACACATTTTTGAAATATTGAAACTTTTTTTCTTTCATTTCTCAAACCTATGACTAGAGACCGGAAAAATTCGCGGGTTCAATGACCTCCAGGATAGACTCCACTATCATCTACACACTCGGGCAAATGCCAACTGTTCATTGGATGTTGACTTGTGAGTCGTCTCGACTGGGTGGTCTGTGATTCCACACTTCTACGAGTGAGGGTCTCTAATTGGCCCTCATTACTCCAGATTATCAGTGAACCAATGGCAGAAGCAGCACTAACGTAAAATTATTTGAAATGTAGCATTTCACGAAATGAATCCGCGAATTTTTCAGGTCTCTACCTGAGACTCATCTTAGAACTTAATATTGATTAGTATCAATATTTATCTAAATAGTTTATTGTTAATATTGCATACAGATTAATGATAGCAGTGACTGCACGACTAAGTCAAGGCTTAGTGAATCCCTCCAGGTGGTTGCATGTTGTTCGTCACCTGTATTGTCCGCCTGGTAGTTCCTGTGACGAGACTTAGCGCCTGCACGCAGGTAAAGGCGACTTGTCGCGCGACGGCAACAACTCGCGGACGTCCACCAGCTTGTCGGAAGGGGACGTGGGATCGGAGTCGTCGGACTGCCCGGAAGCGGAAGGCCTGGGGGAGGCGGCGTCTGCACGGGGGAGGCTGCGAGCGGCCGCACAGCTCTTCGAGTCGGACAACAACAATTCCTTCTTCTCGGCCAACGGCTTCACCAAAGTGCCGCCGCCCCCTACGACCACCGCGGCCTCGACAACAGGTAGTAGGTATTTGTGCACTTTTGCCCTAGGGTGCAAGTCAACAATTTGGCGTGACCTTAGCGGTTAGGTCCCGTTCCTGATGATGATCAAAGTAGTAAATGTTCTAGGCTTCAAGTAATTTATTTAAGTGCATAACTGCATGCTTGGAAAAAAAAATTGTGAAACAGTTTTGCTAGGGATGGACGAGACAGCAAATTTTTTGAAAGCCAAGCAGAGTTCGTTATTTTCTAGTCTTAGTCGAGCTCTAGTTATTTTTACGTGTAAACATTGTAGCTTTCAGTATACTGTGTTTGGTAGGCGTAATTTCGTGAATGGAACGGAATTAGATTAGAACAGAAATGTGTAAACACGGTGCTGTCATCTGTGGAAGTCTCGGAAATCTAAAAAAAAAAAAAAAAAAAAAAAAAAAAAATGGTGGATCCGCGGGATTCTTCTGTATAAATTGCTTTCGTGAACACTGTGCAGGTATTAAAAAAACAATGCCAAATCAAAAAATATGCATTATAATTTTGGCAATCCTAGTTAACATTGAAATATACAGATAGTGCAATGTCCGTCATACTGTAGACCTAAGATATGGTTAGCCTACGTATATCGGACATCGTGTTGATTAAAAGAATTGGTTGATTAAATTTTTACATTTAAATCTTAAATGTTGAATAAGGTTAAGGTTTCTTTGTAGGAGGAATTTAACTGATTTCTGTTTTAACTTGTTTCAGGTTGATTATGTTTTAATTTAAAATTTAGTTTGAAAAATACTTGAAGATAGCAGCATGTTTTTAAGTTAAAATTATATTTTATGATTATTCAAGTTTACAAATTTTATTTCAGGGTAGCTTACATAGGCTGACCTATATGCTTAGTTCATCCTCTGATGTTCGTGAAAGTTAATATATACAGGTGCATGTTTCACATTTGGGTCCGCTGTCTAGATGACTTCAGCTTGTGGCTATAGCATGTTTCTGGCTTTCTGCATGCATGCGCAGTGGACTATCAACCTGTTAGATTTCCGTTGTGTAACATGCGCTTGTTTCATTGCATTTCTGGTGCATACTTAAATTTCACTCTCAATGTGTATATAGAATGTAGGCGGTGATAATACCGGATGAGGGGAAATGTCACAGGTTCAGCGTTGCGGCATTTACACGCAACGCATTTGGTACTCCTGTTCGGCTAGCCCTGAGAAATCAATAGTACCATCTTGTTAAACAGAGTTGGTTAGGTTTTAAAAAGGTAAAAAATTATCACAATTTTTCCCTGAAATTAATACATTTATATATATTTATTATGCTTAGCATTATTTTTAAAAATTCTACAATAAATTGAGTACTGAAGGACTACATTTTTTTAAAGGTGTAGATTATAAAAATCTATTAATTTACTAATGGTCAAAATGAATAATGCATAGACAAACGTACTAGTATATATATTATTTTTTTGTAAATGTTGAAAGTACAGTAGAATCTAGTTATAGCGAGCACGGTAATAGCGAGAACATGGCTATAACGAGGTATTTTTGAGGAATTTACGGCGTGATCGCTTCTAGCGCGCTTTTGTTATTTGTCTGCTTTATCTCCACCCCTCTCGCTCGCCACTAGACATCTTGCCGTTGACGCGTCACATTCTTCAGCCGTGCAGTCGCCACCTAAGTGCGTGGCTTAAAAATAGAATCCCATCCTTTCTTTCTTTTATCAAACTTCCGTTAGTTATCTGTGCCGTGTGTAGACAAAGTTTGAGATTGGAACAGAAACAACGTAAGAAAGTATTTTTTACAAATTACAAATATGTATGTTTTTGTTTTTATAATCGCGTATTTTCACGTTTTTTTTGGTTATCTTAAAAGAGATAATATCAAAAAGCCGCTCTAATGAAATTTAATTGTTTCTTGGTTAACAAAAACTATTAATTATCAAATATTGTTAATTGTTTATATTCTATTTATTATTTACGCGACGTCATACTGATCGCATACGCAATACGACTGGATTCGTTGCTGCAACATAACATAGCATGTTATGCGGTATCAGAAGTAACGAGTAACGTAACGATAGTAACGAGTACTAATTGTTATAGTAACAAATACATACGGTTACACATTTTTTCGTTACTTTTACACCTCTAGTCGGCACTACCGTATTTATTTCCGAATCGCTAGGGCAGTTTTCTTGTAACTTTTGTTTCGGTCAGTTGTTGGGGTATCTGTCCGAGAAAGGGGTGGTAATGGTTTGAGTTTAATCCCAAATTTATTTTCTAAAAAAGTTGACAGGTTTCTTTAAATGAAAAAAGTATAGTTTTCCAGCGACTATTACGTTTGAGGCGTACGTGCGTTGCCGCAGCCGCACTCCTGCTTTTTTGTAAGGAATTAAATCGTCACGCTACACTAGCACCACCTGTCAGCAACATCCCGAACCAACATGGCCGCCAGCAGACAGCCCGCGTCGGCAATAGATAGCAGGACAATGCTGCGTCGGCCGCGGGCTGAGATGCTATACTTACGTGGCTTGATAGAGTATTCTGGTTATTTTGACGCAATCGGTGATCGCATCCGTACTTGTGGGGTATCGTTTTAAAGAGAATTCACACATCTGCTCACAGAAATTAAGATTTCGTTAATATAACCTGTTATTTTCCTATTATACAGGTTTAAACACAATTTTTATGCTATTTTCGGTTAATTTTTATTTTTTGGGGGCCAAAATTTGTCCAATTCGGTTATAGCGAGGACACGGTTATAGCGAGGATCAAACCCGAAACCGTGACACCTCGCTATAACGGGACTCTAGTGTAGTTCATCATTGCTACTATCTTAAATGGGTCAAATGTACTAATTGCATTTTTAATAGTGTCTAATGCTACATGTTTAATACTACTTTTTGCATTTTTTTGTAAAATATTGAGTGTTTTTGGAAATTTTGTGGCAGAGTGGCTTCTGGGAAATAAGGGGAATAACAACATAAGTGAAAGGTAAGTTAGGTTTAGGTCAGCTACAGTAATTATGTATTAAATACATATTATTAATGTTGCTGACCTAACATAACATACCTTACACTTAAATTTTTATTTGCATTACTTCCCTGAATTTGTAATGTTTTCAGTATTTAAATAATCTAATAAACATTTTCCACACCATTGAAGGGAAGTGTTAAAATTACCAAAACAAATAGTGTAAACAGAACCGCAGCGTAGTTAGCTCTAGTTAGCATAGTTTCTGATTTCTTCCATTATTTTCTGGTTAAAATTCCCCCCCCCCCCCCCCCCCCCTTAAAAATAATTATACTTATGCATTTATGTTACAAATTTTAAAAATGGCATTAACCGGATCCAAATTATGGTGGTACCAGTACAAGATGTATCACTTTTGGTTTTGCTATGTCCGTCCGGATAATCGATACTATCGATTGACTCTGAAGTAGAAAAAATGTACTTAAGAGACATTAAAATACTTTATTCACGAAGTTGGTTTGCTGTGTTACAAATCTATGGTGTACTGCTGTTGTTTCATTCAAAAATTTCTAGTGTATTTAGATGTGTGTGTACATCTTTAGCCATATCTGATGTTAAGTCTGTTTTCAGATGTCAAAAAGGTTACATTTGCATTGGTACCATCGGTGATTATTTATTTATTTTATTTGTTTAGAAATGGATCAGAGAATTTGCATTAAATTTTGTTACAAGAACGAAATAAAGTGTTAGCAATGTTTTAGAACTGTTAAATATTGCTTTTGGTGAGTGCTATAAGTAAAGCAAGGGTTTATGAGTGGTATAAGCATTTACAAGAAGGCAATGAAGATTTTGAAGATGATCAGCGTCCTGGGTGCCCCAGCACATCAACATTCAATAAAAACTTGAAAAATGTGAAAAACATTATTATGAACGATCGCCGAATCACAATCGGAGAAGTCGCTGATGATGTTGGCATATCAATTGGCTAACACCATGAAATTTTTTCTGATTTTTTATGTATGAAACGTTTGACAGCAAAATTTGTTCCAAGATTGTTGAATTTCGAACTAAGTTGCTCTGGAGTTGCTAAATGAAGTTGACAACAATGCAGAACTTTTGAAACGTGTCCTAACAGGTGATGAAACATGGGTTTATAGATATAGCATTAAAACTAAAGCTCAGTCGTCCCAGTGGAGGCATTCTGAATTGCCAAGACCGAAAAAAGCTTGACAAGTGGGTCGAATGTAAAGGTTATGCTCACTGTGTTCTTAAATTTTAATGGCATAGTGCACCATGTGTTCGTCACAAGGTCAAACAATCAACAAGAATTACTACCTACAAGTTAAAACACCATTTGCGTGAAGCAATCCGAAAAAGGAACTCCAGGATGTGTGGCGAAATAATTCATGGCTTTTGTACTACGATAATGCACCTGCTCACACTTCATTGCTTGTTCGTACATTTTACAAGCATAGATGATATTAAAAGTGCATCGCAAAAAGGGCTGAACGTTATCCCAAAGATAGTTCTAGAAGTTTTTTGGGGATTGAAGAAATACTGGAAGTGTATTATTATTTCTAATTCGGGCTATTTTCAAGGGAATAACATTAATTTTAAAAAAGAAATTCCAATTATCGTTACTTTTTGAACACACTTTGTATGTAGTGGCATATACAATTTATGGGTATTGTAAATTCGTAAAATACTGCATAAATGGCAACAAAAATAAATACATACTAAGAATGTATATATGAAATTTCACTGTATGTCGTATGTTATTTTTGTTCATTGCTCAAATTAAATATGTATCAGGTTTGAATATACAGTGTCAAGTTGTACTGAAGCTGCTCGCTCGACTCTGCTCGAGTTTTTAGTTTCAGCCCATCTATAATTTTTGTTATAAATAATGAATAACTGTGGAAACAATTTTAATAACCAGTTATAAAGTTATTGAGAAAAAAATTCATGAAAGGTTTTTTGCATTGCTTATTTCATTAAAATTCAGTAAAACTCTTTATAGAAGTTTTTGAAAAAGACTACGCATAAACAGTGAAAAATTCTAAAAAGGGCCAAAACATGTCTGTTTGTTATGAAGAGTAAAATATACTGACACTTATTAAGATGCATAGTAATTTGGGGAATCTTAAAATAGGATTTGGTTTTTGATAAATGTGTACTCCAAAGAACTTGACATCTTTAATTCTTTTTGTAGTGGTTTGTGATGAGTGTAAATGTTTTGCAACACAGTCAAAGGCAGTATAAACATATTTTAGAACCCAGTAACGTGAGCTGTTTTTACTATAATTGGAAGGACTGATCACTGTTGTGTATACATAAATACTTATATTAACATTTTCTGTGGAATCATTTTGAATAACAGCTGTGGAATGTTCATATATGCTGAAGATGCTGTATCTCTGGTTAAAATTTGATCTTGTTCATTTGCCAAATTGCATCAATTTACCCTGATCAATTGTAGTTACCTAGTGTGTGTACTACAGTTTTTATATACTGTGTTTGGTTTTTTTCCCTGGTGTTAGGTTCCTCTGACTGGCAGCAGAATGGACTCGCAGTTACTCACATGCCGGATGTCCTGCCTCCTGTACATTCTTCAGAAGACTGGCAAGCAGCATTTGGGTTTGCCGACTCTCCAGGCAACACCCCACCGGCAGACGTCGCAGAACTGTCGCAGGTCCCGGGAAACGTAAAGACTGACGAGGTTTGCGAGGACCGGCAGCTAGCCTCGCAAGTTTTCAACGGGCCGATCGCCCATTCAGTGTCTTTAGACAGTGTTGTGCCTCCGAAGTTAGTGCAGCGCTCGATACCTGAAGATTACATGGTGCTAGAACATTTAGGTCACAACGGCAGTTCGCTCGGACCACAGGATGGTGGGAAAATCGCCGGCTTGCACTCGAACGGAAACCCTGCAGGTTTTCCCAGCATCCACACCCCTGCCTTCGTTCAGGATCCTGGGGTGTTCCTATTGCGGCAACAACAGATGCATCATCAGTTGCTCGCGGCACAGCATTTAATTCCGAACGGTCTGGCTCCGTCACAGGTGGCCAGCAAGTTGCTTGCGGACTTTCACTTGCGGCAACAGGCGCAAGTGCAAGCGTTGCAACAGAGCCAGCAGCAGATACACTCCCATTCCAGTTTGGACAGGAAAAATTTTGTCAATAACTTCGTAGCAAACGGCACTAGCGTAAACGGTAAGTTTTCCGAGTACGGCGGCAGACCCGACGGTTCCGTTCCGAACGGGTCGGGCTGCGACAAACTGTCAAATGGGGACGGTGGAACCAATGAGAAAGAAGGTGCATTAAACGAAGAAAAATATTTGAACTTTGCAAACGTGGAGCGGCTGAAAAGCAACCCGGAAGTGTTTTCGACTTATTTCGGGGAAGGTAGCGACAGGGTGGTGGTGAAAGAGGACAGGCTAACAGACGACCTGGACTTTGATCCATTCCAAGAGACGCAGAAAGCGCTGGCGGAGATGATGGAGAAGGAGAACTTGCAGGGGGTCCAGAACGCTCAGCATCACAACCTCATCCTGGCACACGGACACGTCCCCCCGCAGATGTTCCCACAGCACGCACAGCAGTTCGGCCAGCCGCCAGCCTTGCCGACGTTCAGCGGGGGCAGCAAGGTGCTGGCCTCGTTCGCCTCAGTCCAGCACGTCATGCCTCAGCAGAACCAAAGGTAAGGTGGTCTGGCTTCTGGCACATAGAATTACTAGAGAGGGTACCTGTCCTTCCCAAAATGGTTGGGTGGGAAAATTTATTCTGGTGGTATACATGCAATTGCAAAGAAAGCTCTGCACTTTAACCTAATTCAGTACATGTATGCAATCTAAAACTTACTATTATCAGCATATTAAACTCAAATTATTAACGGTGGCGTAAAAAAATATTCACAGGCATGATCTATTCAGCATTTGAAACATACACAAAGTAATCAAAATTATTCCACTACTTTCGTGAAATGGTAGCACAACTATTCTTATCGACAATTGGAAATATAAATGTTAAACATATTTTAAATTTGTAAGAAACTGTTATTTGTTGGTTTCGGATCAAGTGCCGGTTTCGAAAAATGTAAACAAAATTGGTTACGACCATGGACTACATCAACAACAAAACGCGGGCACTGTTATGTTATGGTCAAAATGTGAATATGGTTTTAGAAACAATGTTTAAATCAATAGTTAAAATTGATCTAACACTGTGTTCACTCAGTAGTAGTTTACTTGCTCCATTTATTTAGTAATTGATGGAACTTGTGCTTTGAAAGTAACATCAACAAATGTTAACGTAAATAAAGTGCCAGATTCTAGTGGAAGTTTGCTGTAAAAGTGTTTTTAATACTGTTGAATGGGTACATGGCCATTGTAAAGTACTAAAACTAGTGGTTAACTTGGGCAAGAGAATGTGCACATCAAAGAGACTTAAAAAGTCCAGTTTTTTATGGTGAGATTATCTTGTTCAACTCTTGTTTTGAACTTTGTGTATACAGTAGAACCCTGTTATAATGTTCCTGCATATAGTGTTTTCCTGCTTATAATGTCATATTTTTAAAGTCCCAATATTTCCCCCATAAGGACAATGTATTTATTTCCTGCTTATAATGTTCATAAAGTGTAATTTCCTGCTTATAATGTTTGCTTTCTCATTCAATAAATGGGGAAAAAATGTTTTAAAACCAAATTATTCCAACACTTACAATAAAAATTTTCCTTTATGTATGTTTACAATCACTGCCATACAATACATGAAGTTTGTTAAAATACAATTTTATGCAATATAATGAAGGTACACAATGTTCATAGTTACGTGTCAGTTGGCATCCTTAGTCAACTCTTCTCTTCCTTGCCATTCCAGTGGGTATTCAGATGCACGTACATAATCCTACGATATTTAAGTTGCCAACCATTGAGTGAGGGCATAACTATAAGTGTTTTCTATTGCTTACAAATAATTTTTTTTTTTTTTTTTTCCATTCATACGTAGGAATCCCAAAATTAAACATTTTCAGGTGGCGAAGGAGTAGACATTCTCACTCTTAATGTTGTCATCATGAATCGTGAGACAATTTTACAAAAATGTGGCAGTGTATCTTTAAAGACAAACAAAATTTAACCAGGGAACAAGAAGAAGTTGAAAAATTGTTGGCTTGTTTCAGAAAATTCATGTATCAAGTATACTATTACTATCTTTGGTTTTAACATTAAAGTTGTTTACATAGCTTTGTGAGTCCATTGGTACAAAGCTCGAACATTGTTAAGTGCTAAATTGAGATTTCCTGCTTATAACGTTTTCCTGCTTATAATGTTTTTTTCTTGTGCTCCCTTGAAAAACATTATAACAGGGTTCTACTGTAATTGCTTGTTAACATTAATTTCAGATATTTGTTGGGAACAATTCTATTAAACAAACACAACCACTTTCAAACAATTGTTTACTTTTGGGAATATAGAAAAGTTACAAATGTTTTCGTTGGGATTTTAGGAAATTCGGTGCTGCCAACTGCTTTTCCGAAAGATTTCTGTTTTAGTAAAACAAGAATCGCTGAACATGCGCAAAGACACCATATTTACAGGAATTTATTATGCTGGTTTATAAACTTAGTTTAGTAATTGCGCAGTAATCCAGGGTTACTTATGATTGCAACCTCATTTACAACTAACTGTTTTCATTCGTAATATATTAAAGTTTAAAGAGGAGAGAGAGAAAACCGAAAGACACCAACTTGGCTACGAAATAATTTTTGTGCTTGCGTCACCAAGTTTTTGGTTTTTGGCTGAATGGTTTACTGGGGCACATGGCCCGAAAAAATTGGAAATGAAGGATGTTTACAATGGTATACGAAGCTGCAATGACCAAACACATTAACGTATAGTAAATAAACTTTACAATATTCACTTTCATCAAAAATTGTTCTGTGTAAAGTATTTTCTGACGGTTGGGTATTAAATGCATCACTGTTGCAGCATAGAGGAAAATTATTTAGCATCAAGCTGGAAAGTAATGCATTAATACTGTAAGGAAAATTATATTCCAAGTAAAAAAAAATAAGTAAATCACAGGTACGTAAAAATTAAGTTATACAGTAGTTGAGGAATTGAACAGACTCAAATTACGGCCTCTCTTGTACAGGATGTTAGCAATACAGTCTTTGTTACTTGATAAAGCAAAAAAGTTACTGTGATTTATAATAAAAAATTATAATCAAGTACGTACGTTTATTTAGTTGGAAAGCAGAATTGCCTAAGCTCTGTGTGTGTGCTCTTTGTTTCGCAGGCTGCTACCAAATATGTCTGTGTCCGGATGTGCCAAGCTGTTGGATGGATTAGCGCTCGCAGCCAGTCCGCCCAACGGCCCGTCCCCAGTCCCGCGACCGCGACTCCCGCCCCCGCCCCCAGGTTTCGCTACCACCCCAAATCACATGAATGCCTTTGGACTCGGTATTCCAAGGGCACTTACGAATCCAGGTTAATTTTTTTTTTGATATCTATATTTTATCTGCATGTTGTTTAATAGTGTTTCTTAAAAAAAAAAATATTACAAATACACTTCTTAATGAAACTTTGTTTTCGAGAACTAAGCTTTCTAATGTTGTTAAAATTTTTAAGTAATATAATTGTATGTTAATTCACAACTTGGTAAATACATTAAATAAAGTTTGTAAGATTGTTAAATTAAATAGCGTCAATGTTTATAATTTAAAATTTTTTTCAGATTCTAAATCTGCAAGACCTAAAGTGAAAATAAATATTGTTAGTGTGGATCTGTTCCAGATCTGGAATTGGCTGATTTGATTGATTTCAGTGGTATTAAAGGATTTAGTCAAATAGTTTTTGGATCAAAGCTGGTTGATTTTTTCCCCTATAGCACAATTAATTTATAAATTAGTATTTTTAAAAGGGGTAAAAACTTGATCTGTTGATACTTAAGATATGGATATTCATCTAATTGGGTAGTTCCTTATTAATTGGCTGATATCCCACTATTTGGCGGATACCCTAAAATAAGGATTTTCATCTCATTGGGTAGCTCCTCATTAATTGGCCGCTATCCCATTTATCGGTGACTACCCCACTAATCTGAGAATACCCCACTAATCTGAGAATACCCCACTAATCACTAGATGCCCCTCTAATTGGCCAATATCCCACTAATCTCTATTCCCTACTTATTAGCAGGTACCCTATTAATCAGGAAATATATGGGTTTTCTGACTATTTTTTTTCTGATGGAAAAAATCTTACATATTAAGTTTGATTAAATTATGATCTTATTGAGCCAATTACCTGAAGTCTTGTTTTATTTAAAAGGAATTTGTTCAGTTAACAGGGAAAACTGATTTTTTTCATCATGATGGGCATTTTTTTTTGTAACAACTGATGGTAAAATATTATTTAGTTAAGTGTCATTACCACAAAAATCTATATTTATTTTTACGTTTTACAAGTAGTATAAAAATACAGAAACATTTATGTTAACTTAATTCAAAATGAAGATTTTTGTGTATTCCATGCTTCATCAGCTATAAAAAAATTACTATAAGTTGCAATTCCAAATAATTATGCTGTTTGTAAAACATTTTCCAATTACATTTTGGTGCTGATTCTTATGGAGCTACTGTTCTATTTTTCTGTCATTAAATTTGTGTAAAAAAAAGTAATATCTTAAATATCCACTTTTGTGTTTGTTGTGTCAATAGTGACAAACCAAGTATGTGGTAAAGCGAATAGTCAAATTAAAACTTTTAATTTTGTACCAATTTTATTTTTGTGTTAATTTTTTTTTAATTGCTCCTACCAACTTAATCTGTTCAAATATTGGTTTTGCATGACTCAAGTTATTTCCAAAAAAAAAAAGTATGAAGGCAAGAAGAATCCAACATGCTTCGTGGTGTTTACTGTTTTTTTGAAAGGATGATCGTTATTGGTTATCGGCCAGATCTGCAGCAAGCAATCTGTTTCGACGTGATCAGCAGATTCCCTGATCGGCCGAGCTCTAATTATAATAAACATTGATTTTTTTAGGTTTTTTTGATACGAGAGGGCATAATGAGTCACAATGCTAATGCCCATTTGGGTTGTGTTTGCAGGTAGCAAAATACTGCCGTTCATGGGCCTCAACAACCAGCCGAACGCGACGAGCAACGGCCCACCGTCCCCCACCGCAGCGCACTCTCAGGCCGCCCTGTTCCAGCCGTCGGGCACCCCGTACGGGCTCCAGAACGGCAGCGGAGGGCTGCTCCTCCCCAACGCCTCAAAGTCGTCCCCAGGCGAGGCGTACACCGCCAGCGACTGGCCGGAGAGCGTCCGTGCCCTGTTGCCCGGCGTTGCCTTCAATGGCACGAGTGCCTCCGTGGTGTCCTCCCAGGGCGCTGTGTTTGGCGTTCACGCACCGGTGCAGCCAAACTCACAGAAAGGTGAGAGAATCATTTGCCGATCCAAACTAAGTTATTACTGCGTGCATTTTTTTTGCTCGAGACACATTCTTTGATTTTTTTTTTTTCACGTGTGCTATTGAAATTCTTTGTATACATTCCTTAACAACCCAGACCTCGGCTAGATGTGATCTGAATCGCACTTAAAAAAAAAAATTATTTTTCTAGCGAACCAATGTATCACTACAAGTGTAGTTGGTTAAGATATTTTGTGAACATTAAATTGGCAAATGTTTTTTATGTGATTTTGGAGGGATGTTTTAAGTAAAAGTTAATAACCAAATATTGTAGATTTATTTTCCATTATGAAATACTTTTCACACTGTGCATGACAATACAGATTCAACACAGTTAATGGCTACTGATCACTCAGGACAAAAAGATTATTTTGGGGTTATGAAAAATAAGTGAGATTATTCCAAGTATTATTTCTTTGTCCACTGAAATGTCCCGCGGTTACTTCTAAAAGTTGGGTACACCCAGGAAGCTAGCGGTCTGTGGGATGATACAAAAGTTAACTATTGCCCTGTCATGGGCTCCTGCAGAAGACTGGTTGTCGGATATTCAAAATAAAATGTTCTGTGCAGCCCGGACAAAAGCCATTAAATTTGTCCCTCTCGCTACAAAAAAAAAATAATTCGTTAGCCTTCGACCACTGCGACCTCCCATGGCAATGTTTGAGCGATGACTAGCCAGACAAAGCACAGAACAAAAAAGATACAAAAAGTACCAGTTGGGGACTTCTCCAAAAATGCTGCCTTCCTATTGGGGTATAAATACTTTTCTTACTATTACAACTCTGTGATTCCCCGGTCAGAGAACTTTTCCACGGTCCTGACAAACTTCTCTTGTCTTGCTCTTAACACGGGATGCGAATGCGATAAAATACTGTCTTTATCATTCCAGCGCCACGGCTTCGCACACCTTTCTTCACTTCTCTTTTTCACATGATCACTGTCCCGCGTACAAACGTCACAAAACACTATGAAATACATACATACGTAAAAATATAATCCACCTACATGACAAAAACAAAATATTTATTCTTCTCAAAAAAACTCGTAAAAGCAAGGGAGGGCAGGGTTCTGCAATGTTGCAACTGAAGTGAATGTTTCTGTGAACTGAGACTGTTAAAAGAATTAAGGGAAGAGTGTCTTGCCAGCGTCAGGTCATTAGATGAGTGAGAGGAAATGGCAGCACCTTGAGAAATCGCTGCAGCGTCCTTCATGTTCCCCCACTCTGAAAGTGTTTGTTGTTCCGTGCACGGTAGTTGATGAGCGCGGTGAATGTCGCAGCCTGGACGGGCTCCGGGCCTTGCACCGACTGGACGGCGCTGGACCCGGCCATCATCCCCCTCCCCTCGCACTGGCTCCAGGACGGGGCCAGCCCACAGGTGGTGTACGCTGGCGGCGAATGGACCAGCGCCACCCCCGCCCCCGCCTCCCCCGCCGGGCTTCAGCATGCACCCGCAGGGCAAGCCCACTGACGTCCCCAGCACCGAGAGTGAGTGCGTTCCCCCACGCCGACTGCGTGTGAAGCCATTTTTTTTTCCCTTCAGCTTATTGCTGCGCCATATTGGTTAGATGCCCAGAACATTGGCCGAAGTGTAGCGTTTGCTGCGTGGAAACAGTTTACGAATTTTTTTTAAATGAAAATACGGTTCTTAACGACTGAGATTCTAATTCACACACACTTACTAACCTTCGTCAGACATGGTCAAGCACCATTTCTGCGATGTTTCGGGCACGTGCGGCATGACGATTGGCAAGGTCAAAAAGTGACTTTGCCTGCGTCGCATCACACCGTTCTCCTGGGTAATTTTTGGCACTCCGTGCCATTTGCGACATGTGCAGACACTCGGAGAAAGGTGGCGTAAGGGTTTAACTTAAAGGACTTGGGTTCAAATTCCAGACCATTCATGCTGATAATGTTTTTTTTTCCCCCCTAAAACTTTTCTGGGCGGATTCTGGAATGGTTCTTTAAAATAGGCAATGGCTTGGAGCATGTATTTTTTTACGGAAAAAATCTGATTGCTTATTAAACTGCAGTAAGTTGTGCTTGCTTTAGCGATAGTTTTCTTGTAATTGGCGGCAGTCGGCAAGAGAAGCTATTGCCCTATTTGATTGGGCCATTCAGGGTGTGTTTGCTTCCGCACTGGATGGCTGACAGTTGACAAAGCCAACCACGAAACACAGCCAATTTCACAAATATTTAACACACAACTGGTTGGAAATCTTTTCAAGCCTAATTTAAAAATTGAAAAAATTCAAGTAGTTCCATGTTTGGTCTAGGGATGTAAAAAAAAAAACCATGGAGCATCTTTAATACAAACTTGAGTAATCTTTAGGCTTATATACATACAGTGAAACCCCTTATTTACGTTACCGTTATTTACGTTTTCCCGTTATTTGCACTATATTCTTCAGGTCCCATTTAGTTCCCATTTAGTCCAATATAATACATTCACGCGAATTACGTCTCAAAAATCGAATGCATCCCGCTATTTACGTCATATAACAACCATAGTAGGCCTAAAAACATTGTGAAAAACGCAACGTTTATAGTCGGCAATGAACATTTTAAATCAAAAACTATACATATTTTATAACATGAAAAGTTGCTTTTATTTCTAAACATGTAATAATTTAAGCCTAGGCGTGTAAAAGTCCGAGTAATTATAGCAGGAGACAATCTAAAATGCACGAGGAAAAAACGTAAACTCACGAATGTATAAACGTGGCTGATTGTTAAGTTCTGATACTGTATTTATTAGTGATGCACCGATATGACTTTACCGATTACCGATTCGATTACCGATTATGAGAGCAATAATCGGCAGATACCGATTCAGTTACCGATTATAATGAAATTTTTTTAAGTGTAATAATGCACACAAAAATTATTATTCCCATGTGATTTGGATAACAAGATTAGGTAAAATTGAGAATACAGTTATAATAACAGTATAAAAATATATAAAATACACTATTAAGTCATTGCAAAGTGTAAATTAAATTAACTTCTATTTAAATATTTGTTATTGTAAACAACTTGAACTACAGTCTAATAATTGTAATTTACAATGGGTAAGTTTTTGTTGCGGAAAACAAGCATTATTATCGACTATCACATAAGGTTGCATCAAGAAATCACCGTTTAGCAAGGTAAACATGCTGCTTTATTTTGTTCACTTGAGTTTATAGAAAAATGTTTCCACACTTCACTTTTTTTCTCCCTACTCGCCATATCACTATAATTATATAAAAATTACTAAATACGAATTCTAGCACATGTGATTTTATTTATGTTGACTGAATATATAAAATTATAAATACTTTTTCACTCTTCACGTCACATACAAATAACAAACGGATAATGTTACCAAAGACGCCCATAATGAGTTTGTAAAACGCAGTGATAAAAACTAGAAGGTATCGGGACCACGATTTTGAACCGCTACTGAGACTCGAAAAGATCGATTGTCATAGAATCCACTGCAACTGTTTGTGTTATTTTGATTGGGTGCCATCTATTTTACGTCTCTGGCTATAGGTAATGTACAAGGCCACTAAACAAAAGACGAAACGTAAATAAACGTGTAGGAAAAATGTATTTTTTTATTGTTTGAGGCAATGAGATTTATTAAACTTAACGAAATATCTGTAATTATGATATGACGGAGTTAGATGAATTTTGTAATATATACAAATATTACTATATTTCGTCCTAAAATGTGTAAAAAAATATTAGTAAAAACCTACTTGATTACGCCGGGATGTAAATAATCGGCAAAGTAATCGTTAAGATAATCGCCGATTACGATTAATCGGTAAGTACCCATAATCGCCGATTACGATTCATCGGTATCCGCATCGGTGCACCACTAGTATTTATGTCACAACTTAGCCGAAATACTGGTACGAGACATAAACTTCACATGATAAAATGAGCGGAGTCTTTGTAAGTGTTTTAAATGTATTTTATAATTTCGGAAGTATTGTACAGTTGACGCATATTTTTTAAACTAACAATTTATTTCTGGGGATCGTAAATAATTAATTATTTGTATCAAGACATCAAGATGAACGTAAACTGAACATGTCACGGCAGCGAGAAAACTGGTGTATACCAATAAACTGGTATTAGAACTAGACAAAACTGGTACACGGGAGGTGGAGCTTATATTTTTTTACGCTAAGCTCGCATCTTTTGGCTGGCTGCTGATGGAACGTCACGAGTCTGGGAGGAGCGTTGAGTGAGTTATACTGCGCATGCGCAGCTCAGAGAACAGAGAGAGCCAGCCGGCGGCTATGCCGCGCCATAACAACAGCTGATTGAGTACAATGACCTTTCTCCGCGCACGGCGTGCTATTGACGGTAAATTTCCAATTTGCGGCTTTTTTTTTTTAATTTTTTTACCGTGGTACAATGTGTGTAATGTAGCCCGTATTTGTTATGAACGCTGCAGGATGTGACTGTATTTTAATTCACTTTAACGTATTTCTTACTTTTCCCTTTATTTACACTTTCCCGCTTTTTACACTTTTTTACTTTGTCCCCATGAAAAGTGCAAATAAGGGGTTTTGCTGTAGTAATTCTGAAGCTTTTACATCGCAGTTCATTAGGAAACGTGATTAGTTGATGTAGGTCTGATTAAAAAGGTATTCATTACAACTTAAGTACCTTCAGCATGCAACTCTTATATTCTCCTGCTGTTTCATTATTATTAACAATGTAGATAATTAAGTATTGAATTTGCTAGAGATGGTGGCTGATTTTACATAATTTCATACTGTATTTATGATTTTCGGTCATTTAGCACATCATCATCATAATTTTGTTTATGTTAACCTATACTACAAACATAAAAAATAGTTATAACTTCTATGCAATCTCCATACTCAAAATTTTGTAGAAATTTCTGCAGTAACAACTGTTTCGTAAAATGATCTTGGAATATCCTTTTCCACATAAATAATACGTATTTATACCATGTGTTACTGAAAAGAAATAAACGTACAAAATACTTGTCTATTTTCCCACCACCTGTCTGAGAATATTAATGGCGCACGTAAACATGAAGTGAAGACGAATGACAACCGACGAAGAAACACGGGCGAAGCACCATTATTACTATTAAACACAATAGTTACCATAAAAGAACTACCATAAAAAGAACTAAAGTTACTATAGAAACACCATAGTTACTGCAGAAGCACAATAACTACCACACATGCACCATCGTTACTGTGAACAACAGAAATATATATGGGGCAAATATAATGTTACGGCACTGCTACTTCACCACTGAGCAGAAGCACAATATTATTGTTCATGCACCCTGAATATTCTTGTACTGGGTCTATAGTGTATAGAGCAATAACGAACTTGAATACTTAAAATAGCGATTAAATGATAGTGTTGGTGTGAAAAATTATTTTCATTATAATTTTCCAAATTAACATGCTAAATTTAAAGTCTTTAACAGCAATGCAACTGGATAAACATATTTTAGACCTTGTGCTTCATAATGAGTTTATTATACTTTTTATTAATTGATACTAGTTACTTACAAAATTTTTGTAACAAAAATTCAAATAGCTAACTCATCGAAGTACAGTAGAACCCCTATTTTGCGAACACGGATTTAACAAAAACAGCGATTTAACGTAAAGGTTTTCAGGAACCATCAAAAAAACACCAATTTATTAAAATAATACAGATTTCGAAAAATGAAAAGAAATTGTAATGGAAACTTATTAAAAAATACACTCTTTGGTGTCAGTAATAGAATGGAGATATTATATATTAATATGTGCCTTTGCATCATCTGTCCAAGTACGGAAAAATTAAAAAAATTGTTCAAATTGCTTAAAAACTCCGGGCGCTGTAACTGAATTGCGTAGGTGCGTGCCATTGCGCGCGCCTGGATAGATAGACTGTCCGCGACACATGACATCACGAAGGGTTTCTTTGTCCGCATCCCCCCTCCCCCTCCCTTATCATTGGCTTGACTCACCACGTTATCTTCCAATCACGCCCGCATAGTAACAGTGCTAGCCAATAATCACATGTTTCCAAATACAGTAAAACTCTGTTGAGACTTTTTTCAAGGGACTGGATGCTAAAAACTTCTTAACAGGGAAAACTTCTTACAGGGGAAATACATTGGTTAAAATTCAGTCGCTATATAAAAACCAAATTTACTCATATAACATGCTGTATTAACTATAAAATTACACTCGCCTATTATCATCAGTGTACTTGGAAAACTATACAATTACATCAATAAACTGAATTATATACACTGAATTAAATGTAATAAGCTCAATAAAAAATGTATTAAAACACTAGCAAAAAAATCAGTTTTGAAAAATATTGTGTCAGCTTTGATTGTTTTAACACATTTTCTGACTGACTCATTACAAAATTGTCAAGTTCCCACAAACTCTTGCTCACACTATCAGGACCATTTTGTGTTCCATGCACAAATAACTTCAGTTTGTCCAAGTGGTCAAGCACTTCAGAGTACGTGAAACTTCGATTCTACGTACACTCCAAAATTTGTCCTTACGACCGAGTTGTACGTACGAACCAGCGAGGCAAAATTACGTCCATTTGTGGCTTAAAATCCCCCCCCCCCCCAATATTCCACACCGCTGCCGCGGGAAATGAATTGCTGTTGCCATGTCCTGCTGCCACGGGAAATGACCTGCCATGTCTATATATTATGCTGATGTATTTTCGATCGAAATTATATCCTATTCGTGCAGAAACAACACTTGAGCTAATCAAACGTAAAAAAAAACTACAATAAAATAATAATTAACACACAATATATTTGCTCAAATAAAAAAATACCGTGGGTACTTTAAGTGTAGATAAGATTAGCTAGTAGGGCTAAAAACATCGTGAATAGCGTAACGTTTATAGTTGGCAATGAACATTTTAAATTGCAAAATATACATATTATATAAAATGAAAAGATACTTTTATTTCTAAACATGTAAAAATTTAAGCCTAGGTGTGTAAAAGTCAGAGTAATCATAGCAGGAGACAATCTAATGTACAAACGTAACGGGAATGTCGGGATAGTTATGTGGCTGCTTGTAAATTCTGATACTGTATTTATGTCATAACTTAGCCGAAATACTGGTACGAGACATAAACTTCACACGATAAAATGAGCGGAGTCTTGGTAACTGTTTTATACGTATTTTATAATTTCGTAAGTATTGTACAGTTGACACATATTTTTTAAACTAACCATTTATTTCTGGGAATCGTAAATAATTAATTATTGGTATCAAGAAATCAAGATGAACGTAAACTTGAACATGTCACGGCAGCGAGAAAACTGGTGCGTATACCAATAAATTGGTATTAGAACTGGACAAAACTGGTACACGGGAGGTGGAACTTATATTTTTTTCCGCTAAGCTCGTCTATTGGCTGGCTGCTGATGGAAGGTCATGAGTCTGGGCGGAGCATAGAAAGTGAGTTATACTGCGCATGCGCAGCTCAGGGAACAAAGAGAGCCAGCTGGTGGCTACGCCGCGCCGTAACAGCAGCTGGCCAAGTACAATGACCTTTCTCTTCGTACGGCGTGCTATTGATGGTAAATTGCCATCAATTTGCTGCCTTAGTTTATTAAGATTAATAACCACAAAATCACAACTAAAAAGTTCGCCTAAAATCACACAACCTAAAACCCCTTTATTGCAGGTTTTCAATTACTGTTTACTGAGCACGATATAAAGCGCGTGCACTGCTTTTTGTTAGAAAATGGTATGTAGATGGAACAGCAGCTCAGTCAAGCAGATGATTGGTCGCAAAATACACTTGTAACAGCGTGTGGCCTGTGGCGCAGGTTTCGACGATCGTGTGCGTTTATCATTCGTCAGAATTTATGCCTCAATGGGGGAAATGGTGTATTGATGGAACAGCGTCTCAGTCAAGCAGATGATTGGACATAAAATACACTCGTAACAGTGCGTGGCGTGTGGCGCAGGTTTCGACGGTCTTGTGCTGTTCAAATTAAGAGTGCGCGATACATGTGGTTCCGAGCAGCAAAATCGACGTTTGCGGTGGAGCAGATTCTGTAAATACCATGACATAAATTGGATTTTGGTAAAATATTATTTACAGAGTAAGGATGGATCTTAAAATGTTATTACTCGAAATTTCGGTATGCGTCTTATTTTATTAACTAATTATTCCTAAAAACGGCGAAGTTTAGTAGACGAATGCTAGTATAATTTGATTGGAAATGGGAAACAAAATAATAATATTATACAACACATGTGTGCATGAGTTAGAAACAGCAGGATGCATGTAGAAGCAATACCAGCTGAAAAATCTGTTCCGCCGTAACCTTTGTAATGGGTAGACGAAGAACGAATTTTACACATCGTAGTTCACGCGTCCACACACAGATGTTGGGCACTCCGCACGCAGAGGTTCATTGCACTAACACATAACAGATGTCGCACATGTCGGAGATCGTCACTACTTGTTTTGTTGTATCGCGCTACCACGAAGCCACATTTTTAAATTGAAATAGGTGGGAAACGCTGCAATTGGTGGCAATAAGACGCGTTTTAAAAATAATAGTGACAAAGGAAACCTGCTTCTTTCTGCAAGGCGGAAAAGTAAAAGTTAGGTAACTTATTTTTAAATTGATGATGATAGTTTGTTTTTGATTCCAAAATCTTTAAAACGAGTGGTCGAGTGTATAACACTTTCCATGTATCTGAATATTTCAAATAACAGCAGCGCAGAGACTGTAGCATCAGAGACCGGCCGCAGCGTGGGAAGATAGCGCGGGAAAGGGCGGGCGGCGCCGGGCTGGCGAAGCTAGTGCGCATTCCACGTTCACACGCTGGTGACAGTATATAGGACAAACTGAATCCTTAAAAATGAGATCATACCATGTTTCACCAACATCGGAAAAAAAAATTACAAGTTTTGATCTCTTTAGTTTATTACATATCCAGTTATTATAATTACATACGGCCATCTTTGTATTGTCTCGTGGTAATAATGGGATTTGAAAGTAAAAGTATATAATTTAAAATGTCACTGAAAACTAGATGCTGCGTGGCATTTTGCCGAAAACGAAAATTAGAGCACGTTGGCCTGTCGTTCTCCATATTACCTGCTAGGGCTGCTACTGTAGTTTTTGAAGTTGAAAATTAATAATGGAATGGAAAGTAAATATAATAAACAGAAATAAAATTCATTACTAAACGATCATCAGTTTCAATCTGGCTGCATAATTAATTTGGACTTTACTAGTGCAGAAAAATATTATATAAGTACATACACTTGAATTTTACTCTAGATAAATTGGTGGTCATGTGGGTAAAGGCGTCAAGGTTATAAACTAATGTTTGAGGGTTCGAATCCACTTTGAATCAAGTTTTTTTTTCTATTGCGGAAATAGTTTAACGTCCCATTATAAGGACTAACATAAAACAATTTTACAATATCAGTAGCCTTTATCGAAACAATATAAAATATGGCGACTACAAAGGTGCCAACTATCATACACTAAACCTTTCTCAGGTTGTATCTGGCTGTAATTTTTTTGTTGTCAAGTTGCAAAGAAATGGTATGATCGCAAGGGTTTTGTTTACAAATTTAAGCAAACGATCATTACTATGGGAGTGGCGCCTCTCCCTTTACTTACTCTATGTGCTGCGGCCGGAGGTTTTTTTCCCCCCTCGTTGCAGTAATAGTCGTTAATATTTAATGATATGTTGTTTATAACGACAAAATACACACAAGTAATACCAAATATATTTAGTTCGAAAAGTTAAAGAAATAAAATGGTGAGCAGGGGGGGGGGGGGGGGGGGGGGCAAATGGGCCAGCTCCGATTTTACAAAGGCAGCGATTTTACGAATGCCATCCTTGGAACCGTGAGCCAAGGGCGCCCATGCCCATGGGCAGGGTCGGGCCGTGGCCCCCTCCCCCAGCTTTCAGGAAGAGGAAAAAAAGTATGGGTTTTTGAGGATTTTTGGCAAATTGTAATTTTTGACAGTTTTTGTCAATTTTTGAAGGTCTGCCCCCCCCCCCCCCCTTACAATCTATCATATAGTCTGCCCCCCCCCCCCCCCATTACAAACTGCCATATGGGCGCCCCTTGCCGTGAGCATACGTAAAATCGTGGTTCTAGTATTATTAAAATGTGGAAACTAACAAGTTCTAGTGTTGTCACAAAAAACGAACTCGAACCCAAATTTATTGACACGAACTTGAACCGAACTATTTCAAAGTTCGGTTCGAGTTCGAAATTTCGAACTTCGCACAGCCTTATGCAATACAGTAGAGCACTCCTCAACCGGAATCATTGGGGGGGGAGGTCTATTCCAGTTATGGGAAAATTCCGGGTAAGGGGAGTTGCGGTAGGGAGGCAAATAAAAAGGCCTTTACATGCTGCACATATTGACTTATATGTATAGCCAAAGTTCTACTGTAAATATTTTCCACAGTTATAAAACCATACAATAAAAAATATGTAGATCTACAAGTACTGTTTTCAAAACGTACCGGGTCGTAAAACTTCCGGCTGGTTGAATAACCTTCATTCTAGCAAGCTGGCAAGCGGGTGTTTCTTATCTCTGTGGGTGGGTGGGGGCGTGCGTGAGCGAAGAGGACGATGAAGAGGGTTCAGGGGAGGTAGTAGGACTACAGCTACAGTGTTGTGTTACTTCTGTGTTGACGTGCTAGTGATTCACACTTCCTGGAGAGTGTATAGTTACTGCCACGCACAGTTTACATTTCACATACACAAGAATAACACTTCAAGCATCTCGTTTAAAAACACAGAGATAGAAAATACAGATAAAAGTAGACTGTTTAACCATATATTAAAGTATAAATATTTACATAATACATATTTGCACACTAAATTATTGTCTACAAACTGAAAGCATCACACATTGGAAGTAAATGTTACTCGCTATCACGTGTGTCAGCGTGTATAGTGGGAGTCGGTGTACATACTCTCGGGCCGGCCGGAATTTTCCGTTTACTTGACATAGTGAATCAATAAAACTACTTATAGGATAAATATCTTTATAGTAATTCTCGTCCTACGCGAAAACCAGCGGTGTATTTACGCAATGCGTGGGAAAGACAGGCTATAATTAGCTCTCTGACAGACGTGCGCGCGCGCGCCTACATGTAGAGTCAGGCAAAAGCAAAAACGCCTCGTTCCAGTGCGGAAATGTTTTGGAGGTGTTTTGTAATGTTTTAATTTTTTTGGAAAATTAGTTCCGGATATCGGGAGTTCCGCTTGTGGGACTTATTGTTGAGGTGTGCTCTAACTGTACTACTCTTGAAATGTCACATGTGAATGGAAACTTATCAAATAAGCGTAGCATAGCAATTATATATCGCGTCTATTAAAAACATGTTTTCAGAGGATTTAAAAACGGCTATCCAGGACTCTTTTTGGTCATTACATATTTTCTATTGCTACATCTGGACACACATTAATGTTAATTGTTGCTGACATCACATAACACAGTATAAACAAATACTAAACGTCCAAAATATATACGGCACAACTGCATTGCCAATTCACTATCTAGCACTAGTGGCCGGCCGAGGTCGACGTGCGACCTGAAAGATAAGGTGTAACGCTGTAAGCAACTACCGCGTCTACCATAAAAGGCAAGTGAATGGGTGTTATGGGTTTGACGGAGGGGAAAAAGGAAAGGGAGGAGGGCATCGTGTTGTGAGGTTGTACGGGCCAGCAGATTTTTTCCTCAACTGTAGTTCCAGATAACTGGATGCCGGATACACGGGGGAGGAGTACAGTTTAATAGAATATTATAATTACATCGTAAAATGTTATTGGTCCCAAAATGTTTGTATCAGTACGCGGTGTAACATAGTTACACTTATTTGTAAGTGAGGAGTATTTCAAACTTTTGGGCACGGTAAACGAATCTTACGAGCTGCTATAGCTTCAATTATTTTATGTGTACTACTTTTGGTGGTGAAGCTTTTATGTGCTCTTGTTCTGTTTTGTGCGAGTACATTACAATAATCGTAATTTTCACCGCGACTGGAGAACATTGTAAAAAATCTCACGTGTCTAAAAATTTCATAAATACGCATGAACAGATGAATAGAAAACAAATTGCAATGGCTACTAAGGTACTATTCCATCTTTAACAATTAATCGTTAATTTGTGGTATCATATGTGGTTTTCTACTAAGACTATGCTTTATTTCAAAATAAATTTTGATGTACTTTATATAGTAAATTTAAAAAAAAACTTATTGGTGGAAAATAACTTGAAAGTTTATGTATTTTATCGCTCAAAGACTTGTTGGTACCTACAGCTTCGAAGCAATTTGATACCCCGAAAATCTTAATGAAATTTAAGAACCGTTACTAATACTTAGCTAACCAACATGGAGGATTTTGGGCTCTTTTGGCGAAAAACCGAGACTGCCTAAAATGACTCATGCAAACTGAGTCAATAAAGGTGCTTCACCTACACCATTACAGACATCCTGCACTACGCCAAGAGACCCTGACCCTTTGACGCCATAACACGTAACATTTTTGAAATATTGTATTTCCCCCAAATTTAATGTTACTGACAATATTTCATTTTCGTGACTTTTTATTAATACATACACGACTATGTGACCTTGAACTTTACTACATACCCAAATGAGCCAAAAAATCCCCCCCCCCCTCCCATTATATACGCTCATGGACCTCTCCTACTGTAAATTCATTTCATATAATTTTCTTAAAATATAGGTACTCCATAATCTTTTATATTTTCTGCACACATTACTTATTATTTTGTGGATGCGATTTGTAAAACTTCGCTTCTTGCAAGGGCCGAACACGGAATGTTAACTTTTTAAAGTATTCTATGTACATTTTTTAAGTTAGTAATGTATTATATATATTATATGTGTAAACTTTCTACTGTATTCCATATCAATATATATATATGTAAACTTTCTAATGTATTCTATATACAACTTGTATCTAAAACATACTGACAAATTCTGGCAGAATATTCCTGGCGAAAATACAAGTCGTAAACCTGTGTACCATACTTTTCTCGTCAATGGATTCGGAGTTTTGAACCCCCAAAAATCAAATTTTCTTATTCTTGAATAACTTGCACTGCGTCTGATGATTTTGTAGAACGCAAATTTTTCACCACTAGATACGTAGGTTGTAATGAACATCCTTCAATGAATATAACTGCATTTCTGTTTTAGCACATTTTACCACCTGAAAAGCTAATAATAAATTTAAAAAAACCGGGGCAGGCATTACAAAGCACGTTTGCAAGGTGTAAAGTTTCCTTTCTAAAAATATCATATGCCACAGTTTACTTACTGATGATGTTAATTTCAAGATATGGAAAATTCCATTTTCGGAGGTTCGTAACTCGATTTATGAGTAAAGTGGTTATTAGGCTTTCGTCTTGTATTCTTTCCAGAAACAGCCTGCCGAAGTTTGTACATGTTTTAGATACACGTTGTGTATATATTTAAACTTTATATGTATTCTATATATATATCTATATATATATATATATATATATATATATATATATATATATATATATATATATATATATATATATATATATATATATATATATATATATATATATATATATATATATATATATATATATATATATATATATATATATATATATATATATATATATATATATATAGTGCTCAATAACCAAGAGTAAACTTACTTTGGTTACGTTTGTGAACCTATGACTAGCCTATGGAAAGAAAACGCTACGCAACATGAACGAAAAAAATATTAAGTAAAACATAATTTTTCACTCAAATTAATTACAATTTTCAATATTAATTTTCGATGGGCTATTTCGTGGGCATCTTTATTGGAAGGCCGCGGTGTGCTAGGGTTAATGGCTGTCGCTCATTAGCTGTTATAGTCTCTGTATCATATTTAGATATACGGTAGCTTCAATTACAGAACAGCCACTGAGCGACAGGCAGCAAGCCCTCCCACACCTTAGGCCGCGGCCTTCCACCATAGACGGTCATGGCTCTTAACGACACATATAATTTATTCTAATATTTGCCGCAATATAGATACACTAGTTGAAATATAACAAGACTCTCTGAAAAAGGATTGAAACCCAGGCCACCGCGAATGCGAGTTTAGTAATTGTACCTTCAGAGGTAGTATATAGGTGGGTAGTTACCACGACCATGTTCTATGTTATATGAGAAGAGACATACGTTTCCTTTCTGTAGCGAGAAGTTGGCTCAATTTCAACATACCTAACACAATGATAATATAGTGAACTGTAATTCAATTTCGAAAAACCGATATGGTAATATTTTGTATTCAGAAATAACTTCCATTGAGATAAAGTCCATGTTGTCCGAACTTTGACGTTCACTTTTTAAAAAGTTTCTGGCAGTCCAATAGTTTTCTGGTAAAATAAGATCTTTGCAATCCTTTTCACAGAGACCTTTCTCTCAAGCTAAACGTCAAAATTCGTACAATGAAATAGATTATAGTAGTTCTGTTTAAATTATGATTACCAGTTGTGATTACAATAATAATAATAATAATTTATGTGTAATATACTGTAATGCCAGTAATATTGACTTTTAAGTTCACTTAATTGGTTACGGAGCAAATATTATGTTGATCGATAAAAAAAGGTATACTTAATTATACACAACATACATTTATAAAAGTTAACTTAAAGTTAAAATTAAAGTATGGACATTTGAATTTTACAGAAAATATATAAACTATTATCTAGGTCCATTGCGGGGGAAAAAAAAAAAGACAAATTCTTGTTTGACTTTTCTTAAAATCAAAAACGTAGACTACGCGGACTTCACTTTTTTTTTTTGTAACTTCGAAACGAAATTTGGAGAAACAATTAACAAATTTTCATTTAGAAAATAGTAAACTAGCAAACTGATTAGGATAATATTTCCTGGAGTAATTCAGCTTCAGTTGCCTGAGCCAGTACCTAGTAATTCGGGTG
Source organism: Bacillus rossius redtenbacheri (assembly GCF_032445375.1). Lineage (NCBI taxonomy): Eukaryota > Metazoa > Arthropoda > Insecta > Phasmatodea > Bacillidae > Bacillus > Bacillus rossius. The sequence continues at coordinate 48,145,458 of NC_086336.1, read as the reverse complement.
CCGGGACGCCGGCGCCGGCCAGACAGAGCGGAAAACTGTTCCAGCCTATCAGGACGCGCCATTGGTATTAACGCCACCTCGCGCGATAAGAGCAGAAAACGTTGAGGTCAAGCCAATATTTTGTAATGCGGAAAGTGCCGAGATCGCCGATTTTTCAGAATTGAATATGCTGTTATCTTCTCAAACTATTAACAAATTATGTTGTGTTTTATTCTCTACAAATCAACGGTATATTTGTTACAAAACACGAGTCAGAAATGTCAAGTGTATTAAAAAAGGTATAAATAAGAAGTTTCGTTCTGCAGTTGTCAGATAGATGACAATACTAAACTATTAGGTATGTAGTGTAGACTTGTATCTAAAGTTCTTTTTTTTTTTCGCTTGCAGTAAAATGTAAAATAAACGAGTGATAATTTTACTTTGTAATATTTTATGTACCATAACTGTTGAACGGTTTTTATTTAAACGAAGTGGTGTTGAATCACACAGTAACATCCATGGAGCGTAAAGGTTATAAAATGGACGCCGAAACAGTTAAGCATAAAATCGGCGTTCCTTTAAACGAAAAAAAAAAATCTATCCGCTCTGTCTGGTTTGTATGAAACGGGCATGATAGTCCAGTGTCGTCTTGTGCTTCTCAGAACATCACAAAGCCGTTGCCTCGACTGTTTCAGCTGACTCATCCCACCCTATCAGCAGTCCTTCATTTGTCTTTCTATCTCACCCCACTACCCCCCCCCCCCCTCCTCTCCAGGTGGCATTCCGTTTTCCTACTAGTTCGTGGGATTTCCACATGGTGCCGCGCCGTACGCTCTTCTGGCCGAATGCAACGCTATCCTACGAGGAAAACATGAACCACTTCAACTGACCGCGCGCGCGAGAAAATATTATCTCCCTCGCACTCTTAACTCATAGTTTGTAAATACATACGTAAATTTTTTAAATTAACTTTAAAAATTATTCAAATGCTTAAAGTTATTTATTATTTTATATTTTTTCTACAAACACGAAACGTTATATGCGGGAGGCGTATATAAACACAAACGTTATGAAAGGGAAAAATTAAAATAGGGATATATGGAAGTGATCAAGGGAATAATTTTTTGAACTTAATAAACGGGAAAACGTGTTATGCGGGAACGTATTAAGCGAGTTTTACTGTATCTGTAAAATGCAAAACCAAATTCAAGCTAATTTATACTTGTTTTTGTATCCCAGTTTTTTTTGTTATATATCAACACATGTTGTTGAAACATCTGTTATTTTCTTAGAATCCAAACAAAACAAAAATTTAATTAATTATGGCTAAACAGCATTTTTATTTTAGTTTGTACTTCTTTCCCCTCCTCTCATTTACATTTTAGTTTGTACTTCTTTCCCCTCCTCTCATTTACATTTTTTTACATTGTAAATTTATTTTACCATGGAAAATTGAGGGCTTTAGCTATTGCTTAATATATATTTAATGAATATTGTGTTTTGAGCTCAAATGTGCATTTGACTGTTGTAAAATATTTTTTTACTTGCAACTGTGATGTGTTTCAGATATGTAACGAAATGGCGGCATCGTCCTTCACAAGAATGCAAGAGAGCTGGTACCTTTCGTGTGGAACTTTTGAGAGTTCTTTTTTTTTTTCTCCCAAAAATCTTACATAATATTTAAGGAAATTACTTAGATTACCAGTTGCCTTTCCTGTCTAAATAAGTCTTAATGATGTATTTAAAATATAAAAAAAAATTAAATTAATGTGCACATATTTGCTTTCGATTTTCCTTTGTTAATGCAAACTATATTGCAATGAAAAAATTGAGGGAAACATTCAGCATCATGTCTTAAAGATTGTATGCATTAATTTATGTTTAAAATATTTTAATACAAATAAGTTTTTTCTAATGTTTGGTTTTTGGTTAGACTTTTTGATGAATGTTAATAAAGAAACAATTTTTTTTATTGTTTAAAACAAAAGTTCATTTGAAACTATTTAGAGTACTATAAAAAAAGGAGTAATTTTGTGGAATTCTTTCCGTGTTATTGTTTTTAAAAAAATTTCATTTTGATATAAGAAAACCTTGAACATGTCAAATAACATTGTTATTGGTGTTAAGTTGTCCTTTTAAGATAATATTTAATTTACCTTTTTGATAGGTGCTGGTATAATCTTCTGTAAAATTGTGTGAAAAGTCTACGTACAAAACAGCTGCTGTTATTTTGTTCTGTCTTCTGTTATGGATTTAACATTTTTTTGTATTACAGTGGTATTAACCAAAACAAATATATCATACATACTGCATTAATTACTATGTCAGAAAGTTGGAGGAGTTACTGTGATAAGTTTTTTTTTTTGTGCAAGACAGTCTTGCTTTGTAAACGTCCCAAGTTTACTATCAGCTTTGGTTGTGTAAACACGCCCAGTGGACGTAGCACCACAGATCATGTCATTGGTGGCAACAACGCATTATAACCAGCGCGGGAGGAGTATTCATATTGTGCTGCTTCCTATTTATTGTTCCACATTTTTTGGGAACGTGTGTGGCATCGGAAGAATTTTCCTTACACATCAAATTAAAAAAAAGTAATAAAATCGGCTTTAAAAAAATTGTTTATCTTTTATTGATTTACCTTTTTCCATTGTACAGGATTTATAAATTTTAAAAGTGAAGCTATAATATTTTACAAAAAAATGTCACTTTAACAAATATTAATTGTTTCAAACTGTTTAACCCCTATTTAACAAGAACAGGTATACACATAATAAATGATGAACTGCAGTAATTTAAGTTTTTTTTTAACAGGCATGTTTATTCAATTTCAGAAAATATGTTATCTTTTGCAAGCTGTCTGTTTGTTTTCTCATCTCATCCAAAGTACTTGCACATGATGTTATTCATTCATTTACTTGAACATGCATGCTTGTTAAAATTGGCTTTGTTACTACCGCATTTATCTGTGTATGGATTAGAGGGACCCTGAAAAATGGTAAATAAAAACTACTAATAGCAGTGCAAAAAAACTAGTGAAAGCGGTGTAAAAAACCTGGTAAGAGCTGTATAAAAAGTCAAAATTTTTAATAAAGCTGTAAATAAAATTTGTTTCACTTAACACGTAGTACATTTATGGGGAGAAAAAAAAAAGAATACAGGAAAAGTGAAAATAACTTAACTGTAAAATTTTAACTTTCATTATGAGATAATATTGAAAACATCTTGCTATTTTAAACACTTGAACATTTACACATTTAAAATTGTAATATTAATATAAACCCTTGTTGGGAAGTTAGAATAAAATGTCTACAAGAACTGGGGTTGCACTTACGCAAGGATTACACATTTTATGCTGATTTTCGCAACACTGATACCATTTTTTTCATTTTGAGTAAAAAAAAAATTAACATTGCACTGTGCTGTTGAATATGTGCGTAAATAACAAGCCTGTGTTGATTTTTAATAAATATGTTACGAGTAAGTATAAACAGTTTAATTGAAATATCTTAGCAGCGTGTGTAAAATATCATGAACTGTGTCATCAAGCTGTGTTTGCCGCCCAACAGTCGCCGTCGCAGTGCTGCCTACCGCTGGGCTAAAAATAAACCATCCAGAGAGAGAGAAAGAGGGGTTGTTTTGCCATGCAGCAGCGTTTATGGTTCTTTAACTGGGACCGTATTGACAGGCTTTTGTGATGCAACTGTATCCAAACATTTTTTTTTGGTGTGAGTTTCACCACACTTTCTAGTGCAACATTCCATGACAAACTGCTGTAAAGGATGTGCTTGTTTTTATAGAAGGAACTGACAAAAAATATTGAGCAGTGTGTTGTCTTTTTTTCTCTTGGAAAAGAAGACTGATAAAAATAGTGCAATAGATGGGAAGGGAAAAACTAGTACAATAAATAGTATTCTTGGGCCATAAAGGATGTAAAAGGGTGGAGATGAAGAACCTGGTGCCGTGTTTCTTATGGAATAAGCTGAGACACAGACCATAGATATTTAACTTAATTGGAGACAGTTCTGCAGGTAAGTACGGTGTTTTCTGTGAACATCCTTTACAGAGAGACACTTCTTGGTTAGGCGCAGATGACTAGATTGAATCGTGATCCTGGTTTTACTCTTCACTTTGTTCAGCTCTTGCTGTGTCTTAAATTGGAAGGAGGAAAAAAAATATATATTAGTTTATTTATTTTTAAATATTTCAGATTATTTTAAATATTTAATTTTTTATGCTAAAAGTTTACTTTATTTGCACCGCATGTGTTGCATATGATTTAATGAGAAAAATAATTTATTACTGAATTATGTTTAGTTTATATTATTTTAGATAAATTGTTAATTTTTAAAATTTGTGAGTATTAATAGCAAGTAACCATGTGGTAGTATAAAAATGTATCAAAACTCGTGGATGTGGGAGGCTAAGCTCCCAAAGAGGGAAAGAGATTAGCTTGAAATGCCTTTTTTTAAGTTGATGCAGACTTATTCGGAGGTCCATATTAGAGTTGTTGAGATCTAAAATTTTGGTGTTATGCTTATGACGTAATGTATCTATGTCGGTAAGACCTTTGTTCCAGCCGTCATTGATTCAGGGTAATTGTTCTTAGTTTTTCATGATTGTTTCAAATAATTTCCATGCTTAACTTATAGTTGATGTATATAAATTATTAGGAGCTAGAATTTTTATCCCATTGTGATTTATCATAGCATCAACATTATTAAAAATTTAGTTTTAAACTAAGTGACCACGCAGTTATAAAAAAAAATGTAAATAAAAAATTTAGTTGATCAACCAAGAAAGAAATTCAGCATTTCATTTTTATTCTACCAGGGAGTCAGAAATAAGGAAGAGGTATATTAGTTCAATTTTTATCAATAGATGGCAGCACCTACAAAAAAAAAAAAACCACACCCATCCAGCCATTTCATTCCTATTCTACCAGGGAGTCAGAAACAAGGAAGAGGTGTCATTTATTAGTTCAATTTTTAACCAACAGATGGCAGAACCTACCAAAAACTCAGCACCCATCCAGCCATTTCATTTTTATTCTACCAGGGAGTCAGAAACAAGGAAGAGGTGTAATTTATTAGTTCAATTTTTAACCAACAGATGGCAGAACCTACCAAAAAATACGCACCCATCCAGCCATTTCATTTCTATTCTACCAGGGAGTCAGAAACAAGGAAGAGGTGTCATTTATTAGTTCAATTTTTAATCAACAGATGGCAGCACCTACCAAAAACTCAGCACCCATCCAGCCATTTCATTTCTATTCTACCAGGGAGTCAGAAACAAGGAAGAGGTGTCATTTATTAGTTCAATTTTTAACCAACAGATGGCAGAACCTACCAAAAAATACGCACCCATCCAGCCATTTCATTTCTATTCTACCAGGGAGTCAGAAACAAGGAAGAGGTGTCATTTATTAGTTCAATTTTTAACCAACAGATGGCAGAACCTACCAAAAAATACACACCCATCCAGCCATTTCATTCCTATTCTAACAGGGAGTCAGAAACAAGGAAGAGGTGTCATTTATTAGTTCAATTTTTAATCAACAGATGGCAGCACCTACCAAAAAAATATGCACCCATCCAGCCATTTCATTCCTATTCTATCAGGGAGTCAGAAACAAGTAAGGTGTGTTATTTATTAGTTCAATTTTTAATCAACAGATGGCAGCACCTACCAAAAAAAAATCTGTATTATTTTATTTAGCCATTTCATTTTTATTCTATTAGGGAGTTTGAAACAAAAAATTAAAATAAGCATCTGACCAGGAAGTTATAAAAATAGAAGTACATACTACATTAACTTTAAAATATTCATTTGATGAATTAAAAATAAATGTCTTATATTGGCTCTCCTATTCATTCTACCATGGAGGCACAATCGGAGAAGGGTCTTACCTATTAATTTACTATAAAATAAATGACAGTACCTACCGAACACACGTAGGGATAACAGTATACTATACTGCTGCTAAACTTCTTCGGTGTGTTCTTACTGCTGGTGCCAGTACCATTAATAGTACTCGTTTATTTATATATAGACCCTTTTGTTGTGTGTGTGTTGTCGGGACGATATACACTGGCTGTCACTATTTTTCAAAATATATATATAGACATATATATATATGTGTCAATGGTACTGTTATGCTCTTGTACTCTGACCCTTAGAAACATGCAAAAAAAAATGTTATTTATCATAAAACACACACTCTTGGACACAGGTAGCTAGGTAACATATATCAACACATAGGGATAGAATTCAGGTTTTTATTAATAATAAAAATTGCTATTCATCAGGGACAACTAACATATGTGTAGAGATAAAAATCAATATTAATATAATTAGATAAAAACAATCACAGAAAAACAATCCTAACGATACTGAACATGACTCGTGGATATGCGCTTATGTAAATTAAAACATCAGGAAAATACGTAGCACACATGAATCGTTCACAAAAGTTCGTTAGTGTAAGTTTAGAAAATCAATCAAATGATATTTTTTACGGACGCATTCTTACATAACAGAAAAATGTTTGAAATCATAGCACAATTAATAATTAGTATGATTACTATTTATGTTTATATTTGGGTTCGTATTTGCCTTGGCTTAACTCAGTTTATATGGTAGAGACACGAAACTTGTACTCCCATTTCACCTCTGGGTATCACAAAATAAAATAATAATTTAAATCTTGGAACTAATAATTCATGACGTAGTTCAGGATAATTGACACCTTTTACGTGAAAACTAATCAGTTTGTAGTCAAATCGGAGTTATTTACGACGAAATTACATACAGCTGGGTATGTCTATGGGCGATACAAAATGCAAGATCTTTACTTACAGATTTTCACTCCTAATAACATATCCGTCAGAATATGCCCTTATAATCTTACACATTATTTATTTATACATCGTTTAAGCTCATCCTGAGTGTCGGATGGCATAATCTAGCTAGCTATATTTCAAATTTAAAATAGGCCTCGCGCCTTTGCGTCGGCATCAGACGCCTTCATACAACCAACCTCTTAATTAATACGTTCTAGACGCCTCACATCTAAAACACGGCCTCTCATTGGCCGAAACCAAAATCGGTTAGCGTAATTTACAATATAAATACCGTAAATAACACTTATTAATACAATTGAAAACACAAAAATGCGGTAAATTTAAAACGAAAATTTCCAACAATGAAAATTTCTTTAAGTAATACCCCGAATAAAATCATCGTTTATTCGTTAAGTTCATTAGTCCTTAGAGGGGTATACTCAATTGGCTGTCCATATAAGTCCATTTCAGGTCATAGAGCATAGCTCTCGTAGATATACATAATTAATAAAAATATATTTAAATAACTTTTGCGGGCGAACAATATACAAATTAAATAATAAAATTTCATAATAATAATAATAACAATCAAAATAATAAGACTTTATAAATAATAGTATCATTAAAATAAGTCATAACTTTCTGTGCATTATGAAAATAGTAACAGCACAACAGCCAGTTTTTCATGTTACTCAACCAGGTAGCAACTTGCCTCAATAGGTTTTCAGCCCTGCAATCTTATGTTTTTAAATATGAGCAGAATGTGATTGTCGTACCTCCTGGATTTAACAATGAGGTCCTGCACGCAATGCCCTTAATGATGTCTCGGGGTACGACTCGTATGTGGAGCCTCTATTCTTACCTGGGCATCATTAATGTTCAGCTTTGACTACCACCGACCTCTTAATTGCGTGCTTCCAGAAGGTGACTTAAGACTGCACTGGTAATCCTGGCCTCAAGTGTATGGAGAATTTATTTTTAAGGGAGAGATATATTCTTGATAGGAATATTCTTTATTAGGATTTTTTTGGAGTAAAGGTGGGATACAACCCCTCTCCTGTCACCCTCTGCATACACCCCTAGTCCTAGTCGCTGCATGCACTCACGAAAAGAACCTTTTGTGTTGTCACCATGCCTGGTGGACCATTTAATTGGTCCCGATGCTGATGAAGTACATGCCAATCCCTGGTCTTAGTGTAGGTAGCCATAACTCAGTGAGTGAACTAATGGGTAGGAATGATGAACATGATGCACAATAAGTTAATTATATCTTGCTTGGGTAATTTGGCTTCCTCATAGTTCAGGCTACTGTAAACAATTATAAAATATATTTTTTACATTTTATTACCACAAGTAAGAGATTTAATTTCCTGTGCAGAGTAAAAAGTTTTGTCCTTCATACACTAGAAAACTAAGTACCGTACCTAGTAAAAAAATTTTAGTTTGGGAATGTGTAGCATGAAAGAACTTTTACTTCATCTAATTTCATGTTCAAACAACTTTAATCACTGTACTACTAATTTTAATCTGTCAAATTCGTGCACCTCGTAACTTACAATTTTTATTCTTTTACTGTTTTTTTTTTCAATAGCACATTCATTAAGAAAAAAAAATTAGAAAAATAAACATGCCCAGTGCTACAAACACCTACCCGTATTCTACATAAAGGAACAATTCCACCATTATTAGTGCAATCTATCGCAGGCAGAGCAGCAGGGCAAATAAACAAGAATTAATTGTGGACTTCATGAACATGTTGTTAGATGCCTACGTACCACTAGAAAATGGGAGATAATGACTCTGCCTGTGCTTGGCATCGAAAATATGCACCTGGTAAGTAGGCCGAGCTATGCATACAGTGGTAAGACTTAAAGATTCTAAAAAATATTTGTGTTACTCCAAACTGCGAAACAAAATTTATTCCTTTATAATTACAGGTACTGGATATATTCAAACTGCTTGGGTATTAAGAGATGTATATCTACCCAAAATGGGTGTGGGGCGTGTTGACATGATGAAAAAAAACAGTTGAAAACCAAAAAGTTCAGCTTCTTTTCGATGAAACTACTGATAAGAAGAAACAATGTTTTTTTCATTATTTTAATCTGTGTTCTTGCTAGTACCAGTGACCTAAATTTTTTGTGGGTGGTGTAAAAGAACTGGACAGTGCAAATGACAAAGAGTACACAAGTGCAATTTTATCACTTTATTTACACTTTCGGGTGACCCTTGCAGCATTACAGTCCCCCAAATATGATATAAACATTATTTTGACATTTAAGGAGAACTAAAAAATTATTAAACCTATGTTTATTTAATAATCTACCTAATTAAGGTTATGAGAACTTATTTTGATGATTTGTGTTTCATTTACTTGAATCATGTATATGTATTTTAGGTATTATACCAAATCAGGAATAATGTTAAATTTTTATGCTATGAAAAAGTCTTAAATTAATAATTGTTAATAGTGTTCTGTTGGGTAGGTTGCAATCTGCACTCATGTATTATGCAGAATTTTTGTTTTACACGTATTTAAATTTAGCTAAATTTCTACAACGCTGTTGCATTTATTAATTTTCAGTACTACAGTAATGTGGCAAAGGATGACAGGTGTTTGGTACAATGGCACCGGTTGGTATTTTTATCTGTAGCAGCAAGCTTCTGGCATTTCCTGAATTGTAGCAATAATGTGGGGAAATCAAGTAGGTAGGTGTTAGCACGATAACACAGTTACATAATTTATCTAAAGAAAATCAATGACGATTCTGTTATTTACCAAGTATTGGATTGGCTGAGAAAACTGTCTCTTGTAAAAGTTAAGTTTCTATTTGTTGGTTGGGCCTTGAGACAGCTTTTCCCCTGAAAGGTCGGATGCAGTTTTGTCATCCAGTTTTTCGTTGTTCACTGGTGAACCAGGTCGACAGCTCTTCAAAAGATGATTTTGAAGTAGCGCAAAACTTTCATGTCTATATGGTCCAGACCATGCAATTTAACATGCAGTAATTGACCTCCAAATACACAATTTGCCTGTTTATAATATAATTAATGTTTTTATCTATGGGACTTTTTTCATCTATTTATGTTTCTTCAAAATTATTTTATTGGTTTTTTTAGGTTGCTGCTGGAGATGACACTTCTTTATGATAGATGACACTTTGATATGTCTACAATATCTGGAACAATGAACTGGTATGTATTTTCGTTTATAACTGACAGAAAATTAATTCCAATACATTTATAATACTGATTTCTTGAAGGAAAACTAACTTAAAAATTATATATTCTTTTCCTAAATTGCTCATACTTTGCAAGCCGCATCATGAACTGCAACAAGGTTAGAATGCCTTGCAGATTTGACTTATAACTTCACAGATAACTGCTTTTTCCCCTGCCAATTCCAATTTTTTTTACACCACGAAATATTCAGAAAACGTAAAATTTAGAAGTAAATTTGTTGGCGTTCTCAGGTGTGATAACTCGGTAAATTATTTCTAGTTAACTACAGCAATGCAAATAGTAATGAAAAATTTTAATTATGAATATTAGCCTGAATTTTTACAAATAGCAGATAACATGTCACATCTATCTGGTGATAAAATTTGTAACAAAACAAATTGCAATGCTCAGATAGTGGAACATGCTTTTAAACTGTCCTAATGGCACGAAGAAAAAAAAAGCCGCCCAACATAGCTGGTGAAGCAGAGGTTCAAACAACAGTAATAACTTGATTGCAACCAAAAGTAAAACAAGGTTGTCATGATGAATAAAATACAATTATTCTGAACAACAGGCTATTGTCACAATGTTACAACTAATATACAACATAACACTGCCTTCGCGGCAATAAGTTTTGTCCATGTAACAGAGGTAGAAAGAACAACATGATCTCTGCATCCTCAAGAGAATTTCTTCCTCCAATTTTATCTTAAAAACATATATAATTTTTTTTTGGTTTTATTATTAAATCAGTAACTAAAAACAAGGTCTAGTGTTTTCACTAATTGATTGCAAAATATTTAATTAAGGAATAACAGATGGAAATAGAAACTTGTTACAGTAACAAATTCTGAAAACATAGGAAATAAGTGGTCACAACTATGATACACGGTGCAAATATTGACATAGCAAACAACCGCTGACAAGCTAACATCACGCTGCATCTCTCAACAAACACCCAACGAGACAAGGAAACAGATGGATGGCACTCAACTTGTCCTCTTCGTCTGCCCTTCTCAACCGTACTAAAGAGAGAATATTTTTTGTAACCAGAACGGTTGCATTACACTCGACACAGTGGTTCAACATCTCAATGAAGTACAGCTTTGACAACTTAAATACAGTATTCATATTCTATATGAAATTCTGACAGAGTTATTTTTTTTTTTAATTTCCTAATTTTTCCAATTTCACAATTACAGATCTAATAAGTGATGCATCAACTCCAGCACACCATTATCTTACACTTTCCATATATGACAATGTTTAAAATTTCTGCACATTTGAGATCCAAAATTTCTAGATAGAAATTCTTATTATAAAATTCCTATTATCAAAACAATAATCCTAGGTAAAGTTACAGAGTTCAGAAAAACAACAGTATCAATATCTCATAGTTACTAAAGCTAAATGCTTAAAAACTACCTCATTTGCCTGAATTTTGACATTATTACAAAAAATATAATTTTGTTTTTGGTTGTCCTACCAAAATTACTTAATAACTGAATTCTGCAGAAAAAAATATTAAGTACATATACCCAAATTATATAAAAAAATACTTTTATTTTAAAATATCTTATTAAAATAAAGATTTCAATAAAATAAAGACAAAAAGTATCATTATTGGTCAATATACTTAAGGCGATAAATAGCTAATTAATTATTTTGTTTTGCAAAAATTTGATTAAAAGAATCTTGAATATCTGCATGGTTTTCTGAGTGTTTCTGTTAGGTGTAGATGTTGCAAGTTCAAAGTAGAAATTAAAAATGTACTAAGGGCAACAAAATTTTAACATGTATTTAAAATGTCAATTGAATAAAAGTGCAGATTTTATCACAAACAATAAAATATACCCATGTTTGTAACAAGCATATAAATCTATACATACATTAAAAAATACATTTCTTGTCTAAATTTACAACCCACAATATTTTTCATAGAACTCCAATGTGTGTAATAGCTTATATATTCTCATTTAAGAGAAAAAAAAACTCATGCAGTTTATCTTTATAGTAAATGGAGAAAATCCAAACTTATAATTGTTCACAAACAATAAATAAAATAATATATTGTACATTATTTCTTTTATTTTACAGAAAGATGCAAATAAAAATGTGAAAAATAATAAAGTTACACCCAATATGTACTGAGTCTTACTATTCCTACTTTAAAAATTTAATCATGACTACACAGTCCACAAAACATATAATTTTGAAATACAAAAAAACAGCAGAGTCAAAGACTTCTCAACATAATTTACAATGTTTTCAATATAATTAAAAATGAAATAGAAATAAAAATTACCCTATGAGAAAATGAAAATAATTTTTCGGTATTTCCAATCATTTCTGTAGACTCAAATAATTTAATTTCCCATATTAGCTTATGGCACAATATTATTATTATTATTATTATTATTATTATTATTATTATTATTATTATTATTATTATTATACATGTGTGTGTTTCCTCAAATAGTTTTATTATTCTGATCAGTCGGGTAGTTCTCGTGAAAAGGGTAAAACATTTTAATCCTCTCCCCCTCACCACTGGTAAAAAATTCAAAATAATTTGCTACGTGAGTTCCCCCTGAATTTTAGAAACCACTACTTTTATTCATTACCTAAAACTCAACAATCATCTCATAGGAATTATTTTGAAACCATATTTCAGAGAGTAAAAAGTTTTTAAAAGGGGTAAAAACAATTTTTCCAGAAATATTATACATCTAGTACTCAAATAAGGTTTAACAAAAATATATTACAACAAAATAATACAGAAATAAAAATATATATTTTTAAAATGTTTTAGTCAGTCAGATGAATCATCAATGTTCGATTAGACTTCCCACTGATTTTTTTTTACGTTAAATAAGCGCCTACAATATTTTCTGGATTTAGTTTTAAATTGCACACAAGGGAGAAAAAAGTATTTCTGGGAAATATTCGATACACTTAGAGCAAACCAGACAATCCTTTAAGTTTTCCAGGGGATCACAACCTCTGTGACATGACATTCAAATTGTACATCTACCCTCCCCCCCTTTCACCCATGGGCGGCCCTGACTATAGCTGTTCTATTTCAAACATATCCTTACATACGCCATTTTACAGTGTGTATGACTATGCACTACAACATCATCTGGGGAAAAAGAAAAAGTTAAAAGTCTGGGTGATGGAATACCAGAGGATAACATTTCCTTCTTAAATTACTACCACTCTTCCAGGTTTTAAAGTAAATTCACTGACTTTCCCTGACCAATTTAATCTTCCCTGACTTTCCAGAATTTGAATACCAATACCATTTGACTTTGACTAATATCCCGGGAAGAAAAAAAACACACACACATACACACACACACACCAAAGATTGTTACTTTTTCAACCAAACCCCAATGGCTTAGACATTACTAAGCCCTCCCTAATTTTTTTCCTTCTGAAAGTTTGTAGTATCACTTATTTACAATGATATATCCAATCAATTTTTGCATAAATTGGATCGTATATCATGCAAAAATTAATTTTAATAAGTGTTTGAAATTAAAATTTAGGAAGATGCCTCCCTCCCATTTCAGGTCAAGATTTATATTTACAGTTATTACAGATCAACTTAGTGAATTTAAAATGGTTTAACATTTATGAGATAAAAAAATATATACATAGGATACTTTTTTGCATGATTAGCTGCCAAAGTTATATTTTTAATGTTTTTGGGCCATACAAATAAAGAGAATCAACTAGAAAACAGGACTGAAACATTTTAAGGATTAACTGCAATGCTGCTGGCTACTTCAAGGAATACTGTATTTACTCGCATATAGGTCGCCATCGCATATAGGTCGCTATCGCATATAGGTCGCACCCATAATTTGAGGTCTTGAATTTGGTATTTAAGATTCCCCCCATATAGGTCGCACCGGTAATTTAATGACGCGAACGGCCGGCGCGCCGTGCACGAAAGAGTTAACGGGTACTGTAAAACTTCGCTACTACGAGAGCTGATAATGGCGTGATAAATTGTTGTAACAACAAGTACTCATAATAACCGAATATAGAAAATTGAAGTCAAGTTAGATTCCTGACTTCTTAAAATGTCTTAATTGTAGACTATAACTCGAAAACAGTGCTTTGTATTGAAAAAATGCACAGAATAAAAGTTGTAGTAAATTTAATTAAGAATAAAAAAGGCCTGTTATGATTTTTTATATCTACAGCGGTTTTCGTTATGGGTTCCGATAAATACTCACGCTAAGTGAATTCACGTCACGAGAGTTCGGCTATGCTAGCCGGCTGGTTATTTTCGTTCAAAACGTGGCGAAGGAACTTGTGTGGATCAGGTAGAAAACATTCGGCTATAAACGAAAGATATAAGAACAATGCTATCCTGAAATGCTGTGACATGTTTTTGGAGTAGATAATCACAGCGATGGACCGACAGGATGCGCTCTCGCCCTTGCCGTCAGCGATGTTTATTTTGACAGCTCAAGCAATTATCTTTCCCACGACCCTTCACAGCGTAAAAAAAAAAGAAAAAAAAAACACGTTCTAATGCAGATGGAAAAGTAACTATGCAGTAAAATAAATATATTTATGGCCCTGCTAAATTTTTCTATTCAATAAAATTCTAGGTATTAGTGATTTTTCAGCAGAAACTGCTGTGTGACTAATAAACAAATTGTATTATAATAAGTTAAACTTATAAAGTATTTATTAACGGAGAAGGACAGTCGTATAAGCCCATAACAATATTTAATTTACCGAGAATGGACTATACAACCTGGCTTTTGCCGCACACGGTGTGGGAGGGGAGGAGGATGCTGACAGTTTCTCACGCAGAAGGTTGAAATAAGGGAGGGAATATGTAGAAATGTTAGTTGGAAGAAAAGGGGGGGAGGGTGTTTTTACATGGTTTGTGGCTCTGGGAGGGATGAACCTTGAAGAATTAGCAGGGGATGGGAGAGGTAAGCGTCGCGTCACGTCACGTATGACGTCAAGCCGCCGCTACCGCCAGCCTGGCCGGACGAGTTTCTTATGCTCTCGCAGAAGCTACCACAGTGGCTTTTCGTGGGATAGTGGACGCGCCGAGCTCGGCTAGACACTGCCGCGTGGACAGTCTAGAGGGGTGGTATCTATTTTTAGCCGTCTTTTGTATGCCTGCCTGCTTACAGTACAGCTCTCGCCAAGATAAACGTGAACACATAGCGCCCAACAAAGTGTAACAGACTTGTTTTTCAGCCGATTTTACTCAAATTTTCGACTTTCTCTGCTCAAATTTTTCACGGTTTCTCAAAAAACGGTTGTATAAACGGAATGGATGCATCAGAGGGGGGTCGCATCGGCGGGATTCTACTGTATTGAAAAAAAAATTCCTCAAAAATTTTAAAAATTTTTTCTTCACATATAGGTAGCACTTAATTTTTTCCCCATCAAATCTGGTAAAATTGCCGCAACCTATATGCGAGTAAATACGGTAGTTAGAATTTATTTCAGAAAATATTATTTAGTTCATTTGGAATATTAAATTCTCAAATTTGTGATGATTTTGACAGCCAAGAAACATACAAATGCAAACAATATTACGAAGTAGCCAGTAGCACTACAGTTAAGCATAAAAAGATTCAGTTCTGCAATCCATTAAATTCTCCTTATTTGTACAACCCAAAAATGTTAAAAATGTAACTTTGGCAGCTAATTATGCAAAAAGGATGTGCTGTATACATTTTTCAATTTGTGAATGATAAACCATTTAAAACCATTTAAAAAGTCTATAAGTTGATCAGTGAATAATATAAATATAAAATAATGACCTGAAATAGGAGGTACCCCTTTAACTGTAGTAAAGATGCGTACCCAGGTATACATACACACATTTTTTTAAAATCCAATGAGCTATTACAACGCAATTAAGCAAGCAGGGAAAATTTTACGGTTAGTAACTTGTAGACTTCTAGATCTCTTCAGTAAATAAACAAAAAAATTTTTTTACAGATGTTAGCTTTCAATACAAATGTATACTTACAAACAACAGTGAGTTTAGAAGCTGTTAACTATTTTGGCATTTTAAATGATGGCTTAAGTGGCTTGAGATATTTGGCTCTTCTTTGAATGTGGATCACAGTGCCATTCACAACCTTAAATTTAGATGGAATTAGATGTACACAGAAATTTGCTATGGCACTTAGATTATTTTCTTACTTTGTCTCATAATCTGCATTGAACTGCACACTGTTTCACCATTAACAACATAAACTTGTAACTTATAAATATAAACTTGTTAACTTATAAACTGATATATTAGTCATTTAAATTTAAAATAAAGTGGCAAGTAGTTTTCAATAAGATTCACAGATAAACCATTATTGACAAAAAAATTTTTTTTTGTACTGTCATCTTAATATTCACAAATAAAAGGATTGTAACAAAAAAGAAAAAGAAAAATTTTGCCAAAACTTAAACAGCATCAGTATATTATAAATACAGTACAATGAATATTGTTTACTTTGACAAACACTAAGCAAAACACTGCACCAACACTTAAAAAACACTATTCAAAGTTAATGTCATGTTGTCAAGTCTCATAAGCAAATGTAATTATCACTAAAAAAATAAAGGTCAGAAATATCAAATTCACAAACCAATCAGTGGGGAGTTTATCTTTCCTTTGCTGAATTTATACTGTACTAAAATAAAGTTTCATCCTCTATTTTTGTGAACCAAATTTATTCAGGCTAAGATTATGGTATATTTAAGAAACTGGTATTCAAACAATTAAAGGGATCATATTCTTTTTAAAGACAATGTTGCACCTGCAATTTCATAGTAAACAGTGATTACCAACTTAACATCATTACACTGGTGTATTCTGGAAATTTCTGTACTATAAAGTAGTTTTTTTTTTGAACGTTGATCCATAGTAGAGTTAACTGGAAATTCAAGACAAAACACAAATTATCTGCCAACAGCAGTAACAACATTCGTTTAATAACCCTGATTGAAAAGGGTGAGAAAATAAATTCTGGTGATAGCTGCACATTCTTATTTAGAAACAAAAAAATATTACTATTTATGTACTCTGTTATTGCAAAAAACAAGGCGGGTTTTATTCATTTAAAACCTTTCTTACAACTAGCAAAAAGCAAACTAGAGCTACGCTCTAAATTGAATACAAAAATTATAAACCATCAGAGTTTAGAAACAACTGTTTTAAAAAACACAAAATTAAGATTTCAAAGTAACTTAACTTCAAACAATTTTGCACAAAGTTGCTTAACAAATGTCTCTAAACTGTAGAGTCTTAAATAAGACTATATCATAGAAGAAAGGAAGGCTCTGATTGGCCCACAGCTGCAGCCAATCAGGAAGCACCTTCCCCTCAGGCGAGAGTATATAAAGGCAGGATAACTTGTAAGAACCTCAGTAGGTAACTGCTCCCTGATGATGCCGACTGCAATGTTGACCGAAACGTCGGTGAATTATTCGCCAAGGACGAGGCTACAACCCAGAAGCCAAGCTACTTCAGACAATGGCCGTGAAAGCCTGCGAACATTATTTTACCAAATAACTTGAGTAGCGTCAGCATAATTTATCCCCGCAGTGTTGCCAAGAAAATAGGAAAACATTTTAATAAACATTTTCAACCTACAGAGAACTTTTCTATATATTTATTTATATCTGTGTACAATTCACGTCATTATACAGGCATTAAGGTTAAAGCTTTCTTAGGCTGCCTAGTTTCTGCATAATTAGCTGTCAGAAAGATAAAATGAGCATAACATAAATCCTCTTTAACCCATATTCTTTGGTTATGCATATGTATTCTGTAATCTGACACAAATCTAGCTGCTTGCATTGAGAATTTGAGGGGGTGGGGTGGGAATAAAGTATATTAAACCTCTATATATATATATATATATATATATATATATATATATATATATATATATATATATATATGTATATATATATATATATATATATATATATATATAAAAATCTCGTGTCACAATGTTTGTCCTCAATGGACTCCTAAACCACTTAACCGATTATAATAAAATTCGCACACCATGTGCAGTTCGATCCAACTTGAGAGATAGGATAGTTTAAATCTCAAATTATAGTCGCAATTTTAATTTATTGCGATTTATAAAAGCGAAATACCACTCACTGACTCACTCATCACGAGATCTCTAAAACTATAAACCCAATTGACTTGAAATTTAGCATAATTATTCATTTTGTGATGTAGACGCTCACTAAGAACGGATTCTGCGGAAATCCGATCCCAAGGGGAGTTTCGGAGGGGGGAGGGGGGGGGGGGTAATATATCAAAATTTTCCATTTTTTGGTAGGAAATCACCATGGCAACGGCTGTTGCTTTGTTGATGCTTCATTGACTATTTCATTGTTAGTGCAGTTCTCATCACCGTTGAAATTTAGCTGGTATCTAAATATCAAAAATTACCCTTTTTTTTCAAGTATTTATATTTTACAGACTTGAAACTTCACAGTAATGTTCCTTATGTTACGCAGGATGACATTTTCCGAAAATTAGATCCCATGGGTGGTTAAAACAAGGCAACAGGATTTTGCATTGTTCATGCCTTCTGCGTCTCCATGGCAACGGGCATCGCGCGGCAGTGGCGTACCCACAAGGAGGGGCAAGTATAATGAGCGGCGCAAGCGTGATCTGCCTGTAGACTGCCGTAGCGAAGTACGGGTACATCAGTTGTACGTTGCGTGCACGAGTCGGGAAACCATCGGTGCTATTCATTTTCTCTCCGGTACATTATACAGCATTGTAATAAATTTTCACTGATTTTTTTATTATTTACCATTACTGTAAATGGGTGATGTGGCTTAATTTTTTTCCATTAGTATAGCCGTGCGAAGCCGGGTCGGGCAGCTAGTATATATATAAAAAGCATGGAAACTGATATAGCATATTTTTGCTAACTAACAATTATAAACTATAGGAATTGTATTTTCCCCTTAATTTATACACCTCAGAATGTTAAAAAATTTAATCAGTTCAATAACTGTAGTAGTCACACGGGGTTAAAACCACTACGGGATAGAAGGCGGCAGCTAAGGGGCAAAATGTCCCATAAAGTAGGCGCAGTGGTAGAGGTTGATAACCACTGTCAGCACCCCGTAATAAGTTCTGGTCCGGTTTGATAGAAACTGGCTACAAGCCTTGAAGGCTACACTCATCCATATTTTCCTCTTGCTAGTACAGATGACCTGGCATCAAGGCAGTCTTGCTAGCTTATCTCACTTATAACTCAATTCTCACACCTAAGGCTACTGGAGTTACATATACCTACACATAAGCGAAGAAACAAAAAAACAAAACAAAAAAAACATTTTTTTGTTAATGAAAATTACATCACTTAAAACAATGCCCATGAACGGAAAAGAATTAGGCAGAAGAAGCACTAATCAAACTGTATCATACACGCTTCACAAATCTAGACTCAATATTTTGTTTAGAATGGGCCAATATAATTCACATTACGAGATTCTCAATACTATTATTGTTAGCAAGTACTTAATGTAGAGTTCACAGCATTTCTTAACTCTACTAGCTAATGTTAAGAGTTATGGTCTGCAAGTTTATTTTTGTAACAGAATTATCTCTTAACATAAAAAAAAAATCTTCCTTGTTTACATGCCAAATTTTTCTAGCAATTACTTTAAAGACACAATCAAGAAACATGAAAACAAATGTGGTTTGTTCATATATGGCAATGACTTATCACTGTAAAAATTATAATTATGTTACTGCCTTAAAATTATTAGTTAGCTTCTTAAAATTAGCACCTAAACGTCACATTTTCATTTATGACAATCTTAATCATTTCAAATAATAAATGTTAAATTCTGACAAACATTTTTAAGATGTAGGAAATTTAATTCTAATAGATTACAAGGTTTATAAAATCTGTGTAGATTTTTTTATTTCAATTCACATTTGTTTATAAATACTTTTCAAAAGATTTTCCCGTGCTCTACTAAACACACAGATATGTACCATGTGTAATCATGTGTTTAAGTATTAAAAACTTCATCAAGTTTACACCACTGAGTTCTTAACAGAAAACAAATAGCTAAAACCAATCTTAAATGATTTACATTTATTCAATTTATATGCACTTTTTTTTTGCAATTTACTCATAGAACTGGTAATAGCTGCCAAAATAATAAAGTATTTAATTTCCCAACATGATTGTAAATAATAAATACCTGCTGCAATTTCTAAAATACTATCAAACAAAAAACCCCCATGTGAAATAGAAAACAAATATTTTATTTAGATGGAAAACAAACAACCAAACAATTTTTTTTCTATATATTTGGATTCTATTGCAAAGCTTGAAGTAACACAATATTTTTCGTTTGTACATGGGGTGTCCGGACATGCAAACAATAATTTCCCTCTTATATTGGTTCAATATTTAGCTTCTAAGCCTGTTTCAAAACTGGTACAAAAAATTGAGCAGAATTCCAGAAAATTACTCTATGGTACTACTTACATATGAGTAGCCCATATGCAAAAGCCGTTATCTCCATGTCAACAAAAATGTGGATAATAGAGAAAAACGTATAGGAAATGATATAGATATCTCATAACTGTCAATGTAATTGTGAAAAATCGAAAAAAAATTAGTTTTTTAGCCAACAAATCTGTATAATATAGGATATATGAATAGTTTTTTATTTACAAATCAATTATGCACATGACAGGTTTTGCACCTGAAACATGAAAATAACAGGTTTTGGAAATGTTATATCAGCCATTTGCAATTTCATGTCAGTTACAAAACATGTTACATCCAATGACAAATTAACACTTCTATGAATATGACACTCACATAGTTGGAATTATACATTGTAATAACAAAAATAACTCAGACTTAAGATACTGTGTTACCAAATTAATATGTTCGCATAACAACACTGACATTAATATACAGCCATTATTTGAAAACATCACTCGGAAAGTGTTCTGTCCTATTAACAGACGTAGGTACACTTAAGATATTTCAGTACCGTCGTCGTACATCAACTCAAAATCATTCATCTCATCTTCATCTGCTTCATTCCTTGCTGTGGCTGGAACATTACCTGTAGTCTGCTGTTGAAACACAAGAGTATAAAATGTGAGCTTGGCATTTTCTTCCCACTTCTCTCCAAAGTAAAGTGACAGCAATGTGCGCACATCGTGTATTTTGGCATCCTTCAGTTGCACCCCTCTCACTACATCTGGGATCTGAGAATCCCTCAATGTTTTACCCTTTTTGCAAATGGTTTTAGGTTCACCACTTTCAAAGTTATAAAATGGTTCCCCTTGAACCAAAATGCTTTTTCTAGAGTGGCTTCTAGTTAGCACAAGCTTCTTGGTTTTTTGAAACTGGAAGTGCCATCTTCCTGTTGGTTTCAAAATCTCCTGTGAATATAACTTCCAGTCTTTAACTGCACAGTCCTCTCCAAGATTGATAAAAAGTATCTGCCCTTTTTTTGTGTGCCAATAACTCAATTTGAAGAGTATGTTTTGCTGCCTGGTCCCTTTCATCGTTTATTTTGTTCTCGAGACTCAAGCATGTGGAACATTTATCGGTGTATGGGGCATCAAAGCTTACATTGAAATTCTCATTAAAAACAGTTCGAAAAAACTCGTATTCAACTCGCAGGTTTTCTTCTGTGTGTTTCTGGAGGTACATTTCCCACATTTTCTTCACATTTAACTGGCTGCTAAAGTACTGACGCACACTGTTTTTCCCCCTGCAATAATGGGACTGTATGGGCTGAAATGTTTTTATGAAATCTTTCACTGCAGTCCTTTTCAGTTCATACTTTTCGACCTGGCGGGCTCCTCCACGGTTTCAGGCGGAGTAACACCGAGGTCAACATATTTCTGACACAGTCTTTGGACGCGATCACGACTCTCATTTAAAACACTTAAAAATGCTTTTCTACAAACTTTTACATGTTTAATAATGCCTTGCCTTTGCCTTGGTCATGTATAACATGTGCTTACTTGTCGTCTTGATTGTCCTTCTGGTACACTGCTTCTTTTGGCTGACGAGACTGTCACATGCTGCAGGATGTAAGATTTGTTTGATTCCAGATCTGGATTTGCATAGTACTCGGTGGATTCTTCATACGTTCTGCATTGACAGCTGATGACACTGAAAACGTCCCTTCATCCCATGTCCGCAGGAAGGCATAACAGGAAATCCCTTTGGGCGATGTCTGAAAAGAAAACATACCCATTGCTGTGCAGAATTATATGTATTGCCGATACTTATTTTCAATGTCTATATTTGTCGTAACAAAAATTAGCTACCATACTATATGCAGGACATAAAATTATAGCAAATGTTAGGCTGATATTAAATTACCTTCTAACTTACCTAGCCTGCTTTGCAACATTTAGTTTCCAGGTCTCCGGCCTACGTTTTCGTTTTCTTGATTTGTGTACAGGAGTCTCTGCTACATTGTTACCAGGACATGCAGATGCAATCTCTTCTTCGCCATCCATTATTACGATTTAGCAAAATGTGCCTACTCGTAACATAAACCAAGCCCTAACACAATTGTCTCTCGTCTCACAACTCACGGATTACACTAAGATTTTGGCTCCAAAAATTTTGTTGAACAGCTGTTTCATAGAATGTTGTTTATCATTACCAAATACAAAGCAATAGCCAACAAAATGATGTGAAATATCATTTTATATGCAATTTAATGTGCATGTACAAGGAAACCACCCTGGTTATAACAGGTATTGCAAATGGAAACATGTTCCGGTTATCATGGTGGTCATGGATATAGCGGCTATTGGTATTGACATTTCCAATTATTGTTTTTAACAGGTTTTGTATCTGATGTCGTGAGTCACTTAACAGGTTTTGCAACTGACCTCACTTTTCTCTTCAATATTTTGATGGGTTTTAGCGTGGTTTCACACTCGTTCTTCACACCATTATGAAGCCAATGAAAAGACGAATCCATAAATACTATAATCTCATTTTCGATAATTTTTGGATTTAGCGGGTTTTGCATATGGGCTACTCATATGTACTTTGTTATTTGGGTGTGTACATAATTTTATTGACTTCGTTTGACATGGTTCGTACCCATTTTACATTTATAAAAAAAATGTCTTCTTATATACAAGAATATTTATTGATTTCATTTTACTCAAAGCTTACCATAATTATAACTATTATTATTATTATTCAAAAAATTCTGCTGCTTTACCATTGACATAAGAACACAGGTACAAGAGTTATCTGAGGAGCTAAACACCGATGTGAAATATTCAAAAAGTGCTTGTGCCCGACATAGCTTTGGTGCCAGAGATTAAAATGAATATTAAAAAACAATACATACAGAATAAGTTTCTAATTTCTGAATTACATGTTTATTAAGGAAGTTTATACAATCCATGGTGAAATTTAAGGATTTTTAGGGGCCCTTAAGGAATAGAAAACAAATTAAGGACTTACAAAGGAAATAGAGCAGGCATAAAAACGTGTTTGAAAAGTTTATGGCAGAATCTCATTTCTACAATAAGTCTCAGGGGGGAAAAAGGGAACAATTTTCCAAGACAGTACTATCTGGATTTATAGCCATAGACTCGTCTGCCTTAATACATACGTACACATATTAATTTACATGACCTGTGTTCTCCATCACAAATGTTAATTTTCATCAATAAATGAGTGTAGCCAAATGACACCAAGTTATTTCCTTTTTGTTTTCTTTCTGCAGATTTTGTCCACCCACTCATGATTTTTTTGTTTCCTGTGATATTTTACATTAACAAGTTCACTATTTGCCCTATAATAACAATATTTCTGGATTCTCTCTCCATTTCAAACACATTTTAACAAAAAAATAATAATTAAAATAACACAACATTACACAAAATAACAAGACCATAGCAACCATCACTAAATTAACATGTGTACATCTATAGCTTCTTAGGAGCATTCATGCTGTTATACAAAAAAATAAACTTATAATTTAAAATGCTTAAAAAAAAAAAACCTGCTTTTCTCTTTGAATGAACTAAAAATTTAAAAAAAATTAAATTACACCTATCCCTCACTTAGCACGTCTTCAGATTGCACGGATTCATTTAACACAATGTTTTTTTTACTGCCCCAGTCTTGAATAGCACGTCTGTCAATTTCAGTTAGCACAAAATCTCCACAGGCAAAAAAAAAAAAAAAAAAAAAAGTCGGGCACAATGCCACGAAGTCTGTTTCAGCTTATGTAAACAACATATATGCCGTGGGATACAGTTAGCTATACAAGGGGGGGGAAGAGATGCGCGTGCAGGTCAGTCTACGCTATCGGCTGTTGTACAAACATCAGCTATGGCAAGTTAAATTGCGACTATAGAGTGTAAAGAACCAAATATTTTAACGTCCACGCGTATGCCGCCGTGCCGTACCGTTGTCGCCTGGCCACAGACCGGGCCGTGAACTCAGTCTAGCCAGTGGCAGGGAATTCACTCAAACAAAAGCAACTTCTGCCCATTCAGCTGCCGGTAACTGTACGTGCTTGATCACTCATAATGCATCGTGTTCAAGTATTTGAGACAAAACTAGAAGTATTACAGCATGCAGATTGCCATGAAGGCCACGCTTATGTTGGTCGCACTTTAGTTTTAAGCAAGTCAACTGTGCGCACAATCGTACGAAATACGGACTCTTATCAAAAGTTTATATAAGTCTGATGCTGTTGGTTGTACTAGCGGGAATATATTTGACATTAGATGCCGGAACATAAATTAACAGATGCTTCATATGGAAAAGGTTGTTAAATTAATGTTGCAATGAAAAAAAAAATCATTGGCCTGACAGGATTGATGTAAACCAGGTGGTGATACGCGAATAAGCACTTTAATTATTGAAAAATAAAATGTAATTATCCAGACAGTAATATCGGTTTCGTCAGAAAAGGATTGTTTGGAAAGGTACACGACGTGAGTTGAAGGTCACGCCCGGGCGGGCAAGTCAGCCAGCCGACTGACGATAAAGTATATAAGCATGTATCTCCCGTTACGTGGTGTCGTATTTGTCATACAAAGTGCGATGGGAGGCATATAAAGATTAATGGTATGACGTATTTATAGTTGAGTGTTATTCTACGCATTTATATTAGGTAAAGTATATTTTCCTACACAATTTTGGAACACATTAAATAAATTAACCTTGCTATTTATGGAAACTAATGCTTCAGAATACGCGATTTCGAATAACACAAGCATTTTTAGGAACAAATTAGTCGTGCTAAGTGAGGGATAGGTGTATGTTTTTTGTCCAACAGCTAAATAATGCTCCACAACTCTGGGTAACTAAAGCAAAGTGGGGTTCTCCTTTCATTTTCATGACTATATCCTAAAATTAGTAATAGAAAATTTAAGACAAATGATATATAGCACCCCATTACTTATTTTAAGTTCATTATTGTTATTAAGATCATATAGTCACTTTAGTACTGACTATATACTAAACTTAGGGATAGAAAATCTGTTACAAATCATATGGGTTTTACTAATATCAATTTTAAGATAAATGATATCAAGCACCCCACACTTTTACTTATTCAGAGTTCTGGAGCATTATTTGGCTGGTGGACAATAAACTAATTTTTTATTTTATTTTATTTTTAAATTCAACGATAAAACCAGGTTTTTTCATTTTTTATTTTATTCTTTTTAGTCTCAAAATATAATAAATATATTGAACATGAATAATTTAAACAAATTAAAAATACTAAATATGAGTGATTAAAGTATTTATTTGTTTCAATAAACTTTAAAAATTAGTCATTAATGTTCAGGTAATCTAGTAATTTCAGGTAATGCACCAACATTACTTGATAACTTAAATTACTGTGTGGAAACAAAAAAATACCAAGAAAATTCTTCTGATTTTACCTCCTGTGCTTCATTTAGAATAATGTCAGTTGTCTTATGAATGATTTAGTTAAGTTTTCGCAAAACTTGTAAATTGTATAATTTGTGAGTTCTAGGTTAAACTAAAAAGCTCTTGACCATCTTTCAAATATATGCCTACAGACTTAAAAATTAGGCACGGATATTCTTTATATTACACACATTAACTGAGCTCAGGGTTATTCTAAAATCAGCCTCTAAGGCGGGTTACGGGAGCGTTAAAAATTTTTGGGGCTTTAACCCCTCCCCAGGCACATTTTCCACCATAACCCGACCTACTGGATCGGAAACACTCAAAATCAAAAATTAATACATTTTAAAATTTTCTAAATTTAGGTTATTAAGCCCTCCCCCCTTCGAAGGGGAGAAAGTCGAACCCAGGGCACATTTTCCTCCATAACCCAACCTCGGAAACATTCTAAATTGATAAGGTTATATTTTTAAAAATTTTCAAAATTTAAAGGCCTTACGACCTCCTTCCCCGGGAACATTTTCCTCCATAACCCGACCTTTCTGATCGGAAACACTCCAAATCGAAAAAGACTAATTTTTAAATTTTTCCAAATGTTGTCATTTTACCCCCCCCCCCCCCCCCCCCCCCCCTCCGGGGCACAGGTGACCCTGGAGCAAATTCCCACCATGCCCAAACCTCATGGATACACATAAAGCATAGTTATTACCCATAGCTTGAAATTAGTGGTTTTTTGAACCACTCCCCCTTAACACTAAGGTCTTAAGTTCTCAAAATAATGTATTGTCAGATGTTTTTTATATACATGCAGACTTTCAACACATTCGGATGTCGAAAATTGAATGGTGGGTAAAAATAGACTGGAAAGATTTTATTACGTAGTCCATTCATACATACATACATATAGGTCAAGCTAATAAAAGCATGGTTTGAAAAAATCAAGTGTTATAGTGAAATAAATATAAATTTACAAAATTATTGAAATTTTAATTGTTAACACACAGGAAATTTATGCTATTCCATTATAACAAAAATTCTAAAACTAATGATGTAATAGGCAGAAACAGTGTAACAGTTACTCTTACATTACATATGTACCCATGCAAAAGACATCTTTGCAGGGAATTCAAAGCACATTTAACACAGAAACCAAAAGCAAAAACAGGATTCCTGCAATAATATATCCCTACAATAAAATGCAAATGCTGACCAGATGTTGTGCAAGTACATTTAGTTTTTCACTCTGTGCCATCTTCAATCTGATATCCAGAGTATTTTCCATACCATAGTTTGTAGCACATAAATAAGGTCAAACCTTCAGTAGAGAAAACTAGAAAATAAACTAGTACCTTTGCATAAGATGTCAGGCTAGCAGGAAATTGTAGACCAGCAATTTCATAAATCAAAGGGGTGAGGGGAACGGAAGATCAGATTTAACTTCCTTTGTTTTTAAACACTGTAGCATAGAATAAAAACTCATATAAACCAAAAATACAGAACATCAACACATGGAGGTTGTAATTGAGAACACAAAGGTAAAAACAGCTAAAACTAGTTCATTCATTCTTAAAATAATTCTTCCTCATCCTTTTTCACGCAATGGTAGCATTAGTACCACCCCCTTGCCCAACATAACACTGAATAGAAGGAAGTATGTGTGTGTGTGTATGTGAGTTGAAGGTTGTGGGGGGAGAGAAATGAATGGGCAGAAGAAAATTTTTAGCCGGGAAAACTCCACGAGTTGATTATCAACAACATATTTGGTAAAAAATGGCTATACTTTATAAAGAAACATTATAGTGTTTTCAAAAGAAATCTGTTTTTGAGCTACACAATAACCATTTTTTTTTTCCAGCAATGGAGGGCCAGGGGAGTGGTGCCTCTTCTGTCTACGGCAATGTGTGAGTGCTGCGGACTCCACGCAGCGATGACACAATTACTGTCACGTAAGACGACCTGTCACATCTTGTCACATTATTACATGTGAAATGTACTTGAAATATTGTTGTGTAAGCGACTCAGGTGTGCTCCGAGTATTGGCACCTGGAGGCAGGCCACCCGCCTACAATTGCCCCCTGGTGGCAGGCCTGCCTACTTCAACCATCGCCGCGTGGGCTCGTCGCCACTTTCAGAAGTTGGCTGCCTGCGCCGGCCATGACATCATCGCCACGTGACCAAGTGGCGACTATTGTATAGAGCATTCCTAATAGAAATGTTCATTACCAAGCTCATGGGTATAAACAGCGGACCCCAGCAAGCCAAGACAATGTGTGAGCAGAGATTGAAAGCGACCGATCAGCACGATAGAGCAGGCTTCACATCACACCAACCACCACCACGCAATGTCACGCTGCCCGACTGAGGAGCAGTGAAACTTCAGCTGGACTTAGCCATCCACGAGTGGTAAGACACATTTTGCGAAAAGGACTTAGCCCATCTTCAGCGAGGATGAGCACAGAACTGAGAACGAGTACGCTGGTGTCAAAGAGCTAACGAGTCATGGACGTGTGCAGTCGTACCAGCTGAGTCTACAAGGGATCTCTGCAGTGCGAGTAGTCTTGTTTTCAAATGAGCCTACTACACAGCGACGAAAGTTGTAAGCAACTTTTCAACCGCGAAAATTTTAAGGCAGTCTTGTTCGGCGGGTGTAAGGTGCAGAAGGCTATATTTAATTACACTTTTGACAACCGGACTGACATAGCAGTCACAAACAAACCGAGGTGCTACCTGAAAAATTGTGTGCTCACCGCTGTACTGAACACGAATTTCCAAAAACTACCACAAGTCTGTAGAGCTACGTGACCTACTTGCAGTTGCAGAGATAGTCACGACAAATTGGCATCTGAGGCGTAGCTCAGGAAACTGGAGGCAGGCTTCCGGGTGTGCTGCAGCGTCGAGAGCGAGCATGGCAGCGGGGAAATGGCCGAGCGAGTGCGGAAGCCAACGAGTGGTCCACTCACCGAGGGAACCTGTCTGCGCACTCGCACAAGTGTGACACCAGAACTGAAGGCGAGCGACAGCTCATTCGTACGCTTTATTGCGAGCGAGTTTCAACTTGCTGAAGAAGCGTACAAACTATTGAAAGTTTTCACAGAGTTAAAGCTATAATATTTTTGAAATCACAACTGTAAAAAGACATTTAATTTATTTTTATCAAGTCGCGATAAGTTAATTGATAAATTTGTAAATTATTTGGAAGGAATTTTCGTGAAGAGTTTTTAATATTAATTGAGCTGTCATTATCTTGTTATGTGTTAACTTTCTGACAGCTGATCCAGTACAGTAAAATACAATTGTAACTGAAGTTCAGATGAACTGGAAAGTAATATTGTATGGCCTTGTTTAATTTTGCAGAAAAATTTGTATGAATAATAATTAAAAGCAAGGTCTTTTTATAATTTAAGTAAATCTTAAAATACCAGCTGTATAATTACGTGTTGTTTGTGTTCACAGAAACTATATCATACCTGTACTACAAGAAGCAGTGTACAAACCAGAGAACGTGGTTAATGTTTATGTTTTGACGTCAGCCGGGGCTTCGCCCCATGAGCCTGATCATCCTCCGTTCCCTTTCCCACCACCTTTCCTACCCGGCATTTGTATCGTGACATACGTAGCCGTGTGAGATTTAAACTGCGCACCACGAACTACAGCAAGAGGGCACTTAGCTGCAGTGCGCCGCACCCCTATATGTATTAATAATTATTGTAACCCTTTTCTTTTCGCCCCAAAATAGTGTCACGACGATTATGTACGTGAGTGCCTTTTGTTTCATTAATTTATTATGTTTTTGTAATAAAATACGAGCAAGCACGGACAAGGACGCTCCCTAGCGGGCGACGACGGAACTAACATGTAACTTGATTTAAACTATTTTTTACCACATAAGTAATAATTACAGACGGTCTGGTCATGGATGTGATGTGCTAATTTTTATAAAGAGTTCATGTTATTTTCAATAATAACCCGGGGCACGCAATAGCTAAGATGTTAACGGTAATTGTGTTCGGCGCGAAGGGCACCATGTTGCCTGCCGCAAGCCCTTGTCTCAGTCCAGTCTCCTTCTTCAGCCGGCCGAGAGCGGACGTCTCTGCAGACACCCAGAGGACATCACCGTTGTTTCAACGATAAGTAGTTCTGCTCAGTTAATTTATTCAAATCATTTTCATTCTATCCTCGGGGCCTCTCTCGGTCGGAGAGACTGTTTAATTAATAGCTCTTATACTCTCCGGAGTTTTTAGTCATCCGTGTAATAAGTAACGATTTGAGGCGACTACGTGCGTGGTTCACCTCCTCACCTAAATCGATTCGTGCCTCGGGCGTTTTCTAACAGTATCAAGGAAGGATTGTATAAGGGCGCGTAACGTGAGTAAATAAAACCAACTTAATTGAGTCACGTGTCTTTGTGTTCGGGGGGGCCACGTGGGTCAGCCAGTCAGCGGCGTGTGGGACGCCCTAAGAGCCCACTGCGGTTAATTATAAGCGTGCCCGACGCTGAGAGCGAGCTCGGTTAGGAACAGGTGTTGCATTAAAAATTAGGAGGGCTAATATCTCGCCGCACACGGGCCACGTAACGCCCTGAGTTAGAGTTTCAAGCCGGGTCCACGTGCCCACTCACGTGGTGGCGCCCACTATTACCACCAGTAATTCGAACCTTAACACCGGTACGCCCCTCAGTTTGTTGGATATTTAATTTGAAATTAAAATTATATTTCTGCATAGCACTTCTCTAGCTCGTTATTAAAAACTAACGTCTAATGTTGTGCCTCATGGGGTACAGCACTGGGCAAGAATATAACATAAGTAGCAAATTTGAAGGTGGTATTCCAAGACGTTCGGGTGCAGTAGCAAATAAGCACTGCCTTATTGGGATATAACCTTAACCTAACTCATGGGCCATATTCCAGAATGTGTCCAAATCGAATCCTAATAAGGAAACAGATTGGCGACCCTTATAATAAACTGTGCCCTGCCCGAGGCTATAAACTTGTTCCAACACATTCTAGCGGATGTTTCACAACCATCTATAGAATTGTTATAGCAAAAATACTAGAGACAGCAGCACCATTACAAAAAAATAGAACCGCCTTTCTAATTTTCTCAAGTACTTTTTAAGTTGCAATAATTATTGCTTGTTATGACAATTAAAGTGTACAAAATATATTCCAGAATGTATTCACTACCATAAACTTCATCTGGCACACCAACACGCTTGGTACATCCTCTGATGATCACAAAAGTGACTATATGAGTTGATGGCACCAGACGAGGGTCTGCCATCTGGACGAAATCAACGAGAAAGTAAGCTCTGCGTTTGTGCAGAATTTGGGAAACCTATAGGCAACGGAAAAAAAAATCAGTTCCCTAAAAATTAAGGACTGGCCACGTCCTATCATCACTGGGAATACAGTTAGGATACAGGTGCAGCATATTCAACACTTAAACCCTTATTTTTGTGTTTCAAAATTGCATAAAATTCTGGTCTTACACACCTAAAAATAAGGTAAGTATCTGTGTATTCTTTCATTATTGTTTTATTTAATTATTTAGTTTATAATTTTGTCTTCAGAGTTCTCTGTGTGTAGATGAAAATACTTTTAGCTTGTCTCACATATTAAAATTTATTATTGCAAATTCAATATTTTCTGTGACAAAACCTATCTCCATTGGCGTATATCTAAATATTTTAAATTAAATTACTGAACCTTCTGCTAATAATCTAATAAGCCAGGAATAGCTGTACAAAATTTACGTGTCTCTTTACTCCGCAGTTAAAATTGCTTTCACACTCACCATCCTGACAATGGCAGTAAGTTCACAAGTTATGCTCAATGCAATTTTGATAAAAGAAATTTAAACTTTTTAGAAGGCTAACGTCCACGAACCTTGTTAGTAGCAACACGTATTATCGTACTTAAAATTTGTTTACAATGCAAAAAAGAACACCCTATGTTACAAATGTTACAAAACAAAAAACGGCATAAAGAATATGTACACATCCCTTGCTCTTGCGAAAGACAAATTGTCATGGTTTGTTTAAATGTTAAGTTGCAGTTGTGTGAACCAGTGGTTGCAATTGCTCGCATAAGCTCCGCACAGGTCAGACCAACTTTTTTTCACTAAAAGAGCAGCAAACTTACGCAAGCCTGGCTAGAGGGCGGATAGACAGCTGCAGTGACTGGATGTGGACCGCCAACCCTCCAACATAAAGAACCTAGGGGTTGATGGCCGGGAGGGAAGGGCTATACAGTTGGCTAAATCATCCTTGTTGCTAATCCACTACCCCTCCCCTGCGGCAGGAAATCACAACCAGATATTGTTCTGTGAGAAGATAATCGGCACAACAGCCGAAAAATGAAATTATTAATGGCCAGAAACTATCTACCAGCAGTTTTGCAGGCACAAAGTAACATTAACACAACCATCTTGCTGGTACCATCACCAACGTTTCTTTCTCTGATCTGCAGCCATTAAACCTACACTCTTAGCCAGATTAACTAACTCCCCTCTACATTGTCTTTGCCCGCTGCCTGCAATTTTAAAAGGGTAAACTTAAGAGCCAATAACAAGATAGGATTTTTATTACAAGAGTATAAACGTTAACGATGGGGCTGGCTCAACAAACTAACATGACTTCAAATTAGTTTATGTAAGTGCATAAAGCACAAGTAAAAAAATTAAAGTATGTAAATATGTATTTTTCAAGAAACATATAGAATAAATACCGGCAATATTAACTAAGGAACTTCTTACAAATGATGCACAAATACTAGTCATTTACCCAGCAAATTCTGATATCTTTGCACACCATTCAAAATTTTAAGAACTCAAAACTTATGTTATAACCACTCCATGTATTGAGTATTCAAAAGCAGTGTTTTGAAACCAAACATATGATCAGCACAAAGGAATTTGGAAATATTGGCCCATCCTGATTTTACAAATGCAACTTTCACAGGCATAAATTACATCATATTCTCTCTCTGAAAAAGCAATGGAGGTTGGTTTTTGATGATTATATTTTCCCAGTCATTACACATTCACTGATCCAATATAGCGATTAATAGGCCATGGATAACCTAGGACTAATGAGATCTCTATTTCCAAGGACTTTAAAACATACACACAAAGTGAATGAAGAAGTTACTAGTGCACAGTAAATAATTTTATTCAATACATTCTATAACATGTCTGCTGCTACAAACACCTTACTTTAAAATGATAAAGGACTTCTGAGGTTTCAGTAAATAAATAAATTGAAGGATTCAGTAAATAAATATTTTCAAAACTATATCAAATTACTTACATAAAAAATAATCTGTGGGAAATGCAAGAAAAATATATATATATTAAAAAATGTTTATTTGTAACAATCAAATGTAAATCCTATTTTGATTTTTGTTTATTATTTGCATTACTACAGGCTATGCCAGTAGCAGTTAAACTCTTGTGCTAACAAAGTATTGAGAATTTAAGTTTATAAAAAACTTATATCTTCCAGTTTTACCACAAATATACTCCTACAATTCCTGATCTCAAAAAACCATACATTTTATAATACCAACTACAGGTACTATAGAACAATAATATTATTTCAAATTTCATTAGATTACACTAGAGTGCAACCATAGCCCCAATGACAGTTATTGTACTCTGACATAAATGTTACTCATTCTTTTATTTTTTAGTTAAAGCAATGACGTGAACAATGATTCATATATTTACAAAAAAAAACCGGAAATATAAATGATGATAAAAAAAATCATCTACTTTGTATTTACAGGCTCAAAGGTTCTGTTGTACAAAAAAGTTAATTTTAGTTTTCTGACTCTCAGGCTAGACTACAATGAAAGCAAGAAACAATTTATGCACAAATGATATTACGGCTTACGTTAACATCTATATACACAATAAAAATTTTACAATGTCCAGCCTAACAACAACATGTGATAGTGTTAAATATCAGGATTTGGGTCAACGGAACGGAAAACTTCCTCGGAGCGACGCGTGAAACTTGTGATGTCTGAAAGTATGTTTGTACTGTACTTTTATCGAACATCGGCGGCACAAGTCCGTCTCTGAGTGGCGCCGGCCATGCAAGGATCTGAAGAGTACCGTCGGCCCGGGAGGGGGGCCAACGGTAAACGCCAGTTCGCTGCCGGGCCGACCTCACCGCGGAGCCGAAGGGACGGCGCACCCAAGGAGTCTCTCAAAATAAAACCACGCCAAGATGCAGTTCACAGGATCCCCTCGCCGATGATCAGCTCGTGATACTGCGCTGCCCCGGCGCCCGCGATCACCACACCGAGCACCTTGTCTCATTGCTTGTCGTCGTGGGGCCGGGAGCAGCCGGGGAAGGCGATGGGCCCGCCCACCTCGCACTTGTACAGCTCCTCCATCGTCGTCTGCTGCGGGGCGTTGCTCGGGTTGCCGGCCTGCTGGCTGCTGCCGTTCGCGGGGCCCTGGTTGCCGGCGGGCCCCGCTGTGTTGGCAGCGCTGCTCGGCACATTGGGGCCGGTGCGGCCGTACTTCTCGTGTATGCCGCGGTGGCGCTTCAGCGCGAAGCGATCCGCGAACCCCACCTCGCAAACGTCGCAGCGATGGGGCTTTTCTCCTGTGTGTACCTTGGCGTGGTTCTTCAGATGAGTGGCCTGGTTGAATGCAGAGCCGCAAACCTCGCAACGGTATGGCTTTTCTCCCGTGTGAATGCGGCGG
This sequence comes from Bacillus rossius redtenbacheri, assembly GCF_032445375.1. Lineage (NCBI taxonomy): Eukaryota > Metazoa > Arthropoda > Insecta > Phasmatodea > Bacillidae > Bacillus > Bacillus rossius. The sequence goes on along the minus strand of NC_086336.1, from coordinate 48,110,756 downwards.
TGGTTCCACAGGGTGGAGTGCCGAGCGAACGTCTTGTCGCAGACTTCGCACTGATACGGTCTCTCGCCCGAGTGAATACGTTCGTGATTTTTTAAGTGAGGTGACTGCGAGAATTGCATCCCGCAAACGGCACACTTGAAAGGCTTCTCGCCGGTGTGAACACGGCAGTGGTTTTTCAAGTATGCCGCTTTCGCGAATGCAAGACCGCAGATTTCACACTTGAAAGGTTTATCCCCGCTGTGGAGACGCTTATGACTCCACAGGCTAGAGTAACGGGAGAAAGTGCCATCGCACACATTGCAGTGAAACGGCTTGTCCACAGCGGTGGTGTTACGTGTGCCGCCGATGAATATCAAGCCAGAACCGTTACACTTGTGACACTTGGTCACGCTCGCGATTCCTCTACGCTTCACCGGATGGTGTCCCGGCTTGATGCCGACGACGGGCGGAGAATTGTTCGAGTTTCCCTCGCCTCCCGAACTGCTGCCGCTGAACGCTCCGTTCCCCACGGACCCGTTCGAACTGTTCCCGGCGCCGCCGGCGCTCATCTCCATGCACGTCTCACACTTTATGAATTTCCCCTTCTTGCCTTTGCCCGCGACCATCTGGTGCTCGCAGCCGGTGAGCTCCACGCCGCACGAGTCGCAGCACTTGACGTGGTTGTGGTTCTGGGCGTTCTTGCCGTGCACGCTGGTCTTGTGGCTCTTCAGCTCGCCGGCCAGGTTGAAGCAGGCTCCGCAGAGGTCGCACGTGTGCTGCCGCTCCGCGCCGCCCGCCGTGTGCACCCGCTTGTGGTGGTTCAGGAGCGACAGGTGGCTGAACACCAGCCCGCAGACGTCGCACTTGAACGTCGCGGTCGACGCAGCCGCCGCCAGAGACATCTGGTTCACCAGAGCGTAGTTGTAGGTGAACGGCTGGGCGACGTCGAAGCGGTAGCAGCCCTTGTCGTCGCCGGTTATTCCCGCGACGGGCACGCCGGCCGCACCCTGCTGCTGGTGGACCTTCTGCAGCATGTTCACGTTGTAGCAGAACGGGAACTCCACCGTGTTCGCAGACTTGTCGCCGTCCTTCGGTTTGGCGTCGCTGTTGTTGGCTGCGTATATTTGTGTGTTTGTACTCTGCTGCTGTTGCTGCTGCTGTGGCTGCTGCTGCGGCTGCTGCATTGTCGAAGGGTCGAACATTGCACTTGAATCAGTCTTGCAGCTCACAGCGTTGCTGTTGTTTTCCAAACAGTTCCCAGCATACCTGGTTGTCGGGTGCTCTGTTTGGGTGAACCTAACAAAAACCAAATACAAAATAAGTTTGGCATCCATTCATTATACAGCTCACAATTTCTTAATCTATTATCAATATGCAACAAAGCCTCTGGCGAGTTCAAATATTTTTGAAATTTTAATTATGGTTGAAGCAAAAATACAACTCAATAAGTCATCAAGAGTTAGAAATGATGTAAATTTACGTAAGTGAAGTACTACCAAAAATCTGATTTAACTTTAAATAAAAGGTTTATTTAATGTTGTTTGGGTCAAAGTTTTTTAAACTACGAAGTGATATTCAGTCAATAATCAATATCCTCTAAAACAAGAGGCCAACACAAGACAGCATGCTCATTAAGGATGAAAAAGGCTTCACTACAAAGAAAATATATTGACAATAAGCGAAGATGCTGCAAAACTGTATCGAGAATGAATACATTTAGTCGTTTCTAAGTATGTGTGAATTCTGCAGGTCAACAAGTGATATAAAATAGAGTTATTAAAATCAATAAAAATTCAATAATATCCAATTCTTAACGTACTGAGAACATGACAAACTTACTAAGTTCATAATCAACTTCAGGCCTGAGTTCTAAAATCTTAAGTACACCCAGCCTTATACCTGGCTTTCATTTTATCACTAACACAAGTTTTTAATTAATGTTTTACACACGAATATACTGTACATATTTGGATGTTATCCCAGAATATCTTGCCAACAAGAAAGCTGTGAGCAAGATGAAGTGTTTGTTGTTAAAACTTTTCTAATTTCGACACCTGAGCTGATGTTCGCAATAAATATTCAAAATCCCCACCAACACGCATGAGCCAGTGAATTTGTATTGTGAGTTTTAGCTACGTCATAATCACAGAGTACACAGGTGTTATGGTTACCACTCACAAGGCAAATAAATTCTGAAATTAGCTACAAAATCCCTGAAAATTTTTATTATTATAATGACCAATGACACTAAAAAAAAAAAAAACAGAAAAGATGAACAGTGATAATATGACATCAACATGTAACTTGCCATACTTACAATAGAAAAAAAATTTAAGGCCAGGGATATTTTCTCTAAACCGCTAGTTAGAATCAACTAGGTGAAAGGCAAGCACACAAACAGTTGCTACTCACTGCTGGCTGGCTGGCTGTTACAAATTTGTGAAATAAGATACATTTAGGAAGCACGTACTGCTGAATATTTAAGACTTTTTCAATTGATAACCAATGACCTCTTCATAATTTTTTTTCTTCCTGGAATCATCAAAGCTGCATTCTTTGCTAGCAAGTCCAGCAAGGAAATTATATTATTAAAAAAAATTCCTAGTTAGGACTAAGAAAACAAGAACATTATGCAAAGGCTTATAACAAGCAATACCAGCTAGTTGACTTACCTCTCTTTCAATGCACAATGTGATAAACTGAGAGTAATTTATAGTGGAGAAAAACATAAGAATTGATTGCTCACCTTCAGAGCACTGAAGTAAATATTAAAAATAATAATAGCCACATGAAAAAAGAATACAAAAACCTCCTCTACAAACACTAAATACACGTATTTGACAACCTGAAATAGGATATGATGCAAAAAAGTGAACACATAAATTTTTAGAATGGTTTAAATTATAGCTATAAATGTTCATAAACTACCAATATGTTCTGAACAATGAGAAAAATACCACTCATAAAATTATACACAATAATATATTTGTGGACAAGCAAAATCAACATTGTGCGTTCATTGCAGACACATATACTATGTAAAAATATATTTGTTTTCAAGATTTCTAGCTTATAGATGAAAAAAATATATATATAGTATTTGCGTAGTATAAATATGTAATCTCATTGAAACTTGCATCAAGATGCATTAAAAAAATTCAGGCACTATATTCACAAAACAAAAAAAAAAAAAAAACTAAAGCATCAATTTCACTACCATGCAAATGCCAGCAATATTTCATGTATCGAGACAATACATCAACTCTTAATCTACATGATCATAAAAAATTAGTGAAAATAATGCTTTGAAACTAAATTGATAATAGACACCACACCCAAGGCACAAATATTTTTCAAAATATTGACATTTTATTGTATATTTTTAAGGCAAAAAAAATTATGAATAAACAAATTTTAATACTATATCACTGTACATAGTTTCAGTTATATTATTACATCACTATAGTTAGGTAAAATATTTCAAAAGAGACGAAACTTGATTTTACAGTTACGCTGGGCTGCTGAAAAGTTTACAACATAATGTGAATTGGCGAAAAGCATTTCGATTTTGACAAATGTGAAGAATATTAGTAGGTCTACCATATTCTAAAGAACATTTCCCCAAAATTAACAACAGCAGGAAAGCAATTATGGTTAAAAGTGCATCTAGGAATGCACATAGGAATACAAGATGATGGGAATTCCTGGGTTGTAGTGAGCATCCGACCACCGCAGTTGTTGGCTAAAAGCTCAAAAAGCACAACTTTAGCAGCAATACCAAAAATGGTCACAAATGGTAACATGTCCCTCCTCCTTACCACGCCTTAGCGTGTACAACCACAGAGAACTCTTACAGCAAAAATATCGGTGCATGAAATGAAAAATCCCCCACAATCCAGCAGTCAACAGTGGCTACGCATGTTTTAAGAAATAAACTCACGTTATGAGGGCTCAGACTGGAAATCATTTAAGACAGTATCCAAATGGTTCAGAGCCAAGTATGATCTCGGAAAATGCACCGACCTAAACTTTTCTGGGCAAAACTGTGCGACTTAACACCGTTAACTTCAACTATCGCAGGGGCCTTACTGGTCGAGCCTAGATTCTAGAAACTAGATTCTTTGCAAATTAAGAACACGGCTGACATTGCCATCTGCCGGTGGGCTTCTCTCAGGGTACTCATGCTACCCTGGCCTATGCTTCCTTTCACTCCTCCACAAGGGTGTAAGCAGGGGGAGGGAGAGGGGGAATGGATACTCCCACCCCCCGAAATCCTAAAATACACTATGTTCCCACCCACAAATGGAAACAAAGGCAAAGTTGTCCTGTCCCTCCCCCCTTCCCCCACCCCAAATGAAATTCTGCATACGCTCCTGCTCCATACTATTCAATTAAACCCTGATAATAACTCTGGTGTCCACACTGGACCGTAGCCAGGATTTTGTGAAGTAGGGGGTACAGTATAACCACTATACATCTTGTGAGTTTCCTTCGTGACTAAATTACAAAAGAAAAATGATTGTCACACTAAAATCTCATGGAATAATAGACTTTTAACAACTCCAATTTTTACACACATAAATTTTAATAATGAAATGCTTAAGAAAAAAAATGGAATTTTTTTTTTAAATTATTTAAAATTCTTTTTTCTTTAGTCAATTGTTTGATGATTTTGTTAAATAAAAAGTCATAAACACATAAATGTATTAATGTTATTAAATACACGATTTATGAAAGACATGCTTACAGTAGTAACATGTACAAACTGGCACTAAATATAGACCACTATTCTTTGTAACACAATTTCTGCCAATTTTGTGTCGAGGCATGTTGAGCTCTATTAGGGAGAAAAATACATTATTATAGACCATCAAGAATTACAAAAAATTAATTCAAAAAATAATTCATCTGTAAACTAGCTAAATTTGCTGCAATTCTTTTTATTTTGTCTTTACTTTTTTTTTTCAAATCCGGAAGGGAGGGAGGGGTCTGGGCCCCACAGACCTCCTCCCTGGCTACGCCACTGACATGAAAAATAAATTTTGGGAAGGTATCGCATGGCCTACGCTAACGAACCATCCCGACATGCCGTGGTTTAAAGAAACAACGCTGCTCTGGAATCGGGACGGCCCGACAAGAGTCCACCCGGCTGAACCGTCGCGAACCCAGGACCCTCGGCAGCGGGCAGCCAGCTACCTGTTGGTGTGCTCCGTCTGCGTGAACATGGAGCACTTGCCCGCGGAGGAGGGGATCTTGAGCAGGCCGCGCTGCTGGCCCTGGGCCGCGTCTTCCCCCGCCGCGGTGCCCCCCGCCGCGAAGCTCTGCTGGGCCACGGGGCCCAGGGCGGGGTCCTCCCGCGGCTTCGCCGCCCCCGCGTGCTGCTGCTGGTCCCGGCCGGCCGTGCTGCTGGTCGCGAGCCAGGCGTTGGACTCCAGTGCCATCGGTGCTCGCAGGGTCACCTGGCGGTAATCGAACCTGCCGGCCCCAAGAGCACAGGCGCGCACGCCGCTGCAGTCAGGGCAAAACCCTTCCCCCGTCCACAAACACGGCTCTCGTTTTAAGATCGTGCGGCGAGCCCCTCCGATAGCACTGCGCTCGTGTGACGAGGGTCCTGGGTTCCAGCCCTGAGTTCGTACCCAAGTGGTCCACCGCTACGCATGGCAGTAAGTACAACATAAAAACCCTTATGAAACAAAAAAACTCTGAAAATATGATTGTCTAAAGAAACAAAAAATGACAGGATATATATTAACTACTCTTTCTCCCAGTTCTTCACTAAGAGCATCACGTGTAGAATAAAGTGTAAAATCACACACTCGGCCTTGCTGAACTTCAGGACCGCATATGGAGCAGAAGTTTGTACACCTTGCCTCTGATGATTACTGTTCTAAATAGAAAACTAACACCTACTTTCATTTATTATTTTCGGTACTTTAATCTACTAAGAAACCAAACTTTTGCTGTTAACATCTTTATCGCTCGTAACACGTTAAATACTGTGCCCTCCACTTGCAATACTCTGTTCCTAATATTTCTTCCATATTTGGAAAGCCTAGTGGAATGCACTTTCTGTGATCGTGCGCAGGTCTCTTATCACATTCTCCTGAATCTCCTCTATGGTTTGTAAATGACATCCTTTCAACATGGTTTCAAGTTTGGTAAAAAAGAATAAAGTCTGCTGGGGCTAGGTCCAGAAAATAGGGTGGTTGGGCACAACAGGAGAGTGATTTTTTGTCAGATACCTGCGGATAAGGAGCGATACATGTGCTGGTGCATTGTCGTGATGCAGCATCCAAGTCTGGTTTCCCCCCAATTCAGGCCTCTTCCTGCACACAGCATCCCTCAAACGTGCTATAATTCCCTGGTAGACCTCCTTGTTTACTATCTGGCAACGTTGTACAAATTGCTGATGGACAATGCCTTTGCAATCAAAACACACACCCAACATCACTTTGATTTTTAACCGACTCAAGAGTGCCTTTTTCTGAAGAGGAGACCCTTTGCCCATCCACTGTGACTACTTCACCTTCATTTCAACATTATAGCCATAATCCCAAGTCTCTTCACCTGTTATGATGTTCTTAAGGAAGTTTGCATTGGCATTGGCATTGGCAGTGTCAAGCAATTCCTGGCTGATTTCAACACGGGTCTGTTTCTGATCGTCAGTCAACAAACGCGGCACAAATTTTGCACTGACACGAGTCAAGTTTTGTCATTCAAAATTATCCTACGCTGATGCCCACTTCGTTTGCAACTTCTCAAACAGATAAACAATGATTTCCGTGATTTCCACGATCATTATCTGTTGATGTGGAAGGTTGTCCAAGCTTGGGATCGTCACCGACTGACATTCTGCTGTGTTAAAAACGCTTAAACCACTCATAGCACTGAGTGCGACTCATAGTCCTTCCCGTTTGCTTATCTAAGCAAATTAAAAGTCTCCGTAAAAGTTTTACCCAGTTTGTAGTAAAATTTCACACAAAAACACACACACACGTTGTTCTTGAAGCTCTTTCATTGTCACTTCGGTATTAATCCAACGAAAGAGATGTGCACGTGCTCACTTCAGCAGCTGTAACTCGCCAACTAACGGTCATAGTGAAACGCAGAAAATAGCAGTCCGTGCTTAAACCTGCCACTAGGTGCGCTCATTAGTCGCAGCGCGCTCCCTCTGCCGGTTGGCAATCTATTTCAAAAGTTTGGTTTCTTTTTGAACACATCTTGTATACGAGAGTGATTTGAAAAGTTGGTTTAGTAATTAAAAAAAGTTTAATTTTGTTCTTTAATTTTTAAGACACGGTTTGAATGCACTACTGTGTTGTATTGGTGAAACACTTTTTGTTTTGTTTTTAATCCCAGGCATTTCTCTGCTACTGCCACCTTTAATCTGTCTGAAAGTGATGTATAATATTCTCCAGTAATGGTTACCTTCTTTTCGGGGATGTCCATTACGATATTTCCTTTTCCATTCCAAAAAAACTGACTCTATAACTTTTGCTGGGGATGGAATGCAGTAAGGTATTTTTCCGAGCAGATTCGCATGTGTGATCCATTGTTTTGACTGCTGTTTGGTTTCCCGGATATAGTGGTGCATCCAAGTTTTTGTCTATTGTCAAAAAAGCACGCAAGAACTCCACTAGATACCTCTCAAATTATTGTCGGCAGATCAGATGTTGGCATGCAAAAATTTTCTCTGGATTGAGTTAATGCAGCACCCATTCTGCAATTCAATTTGCAAAATGAAGTGAATCCACTAAGTTGAAATGCCTGTGGCTCCTACTAACTTGTGCACTTTCTCTTGTCTGTTGGCTAAAATAAAATCATGGCCTTTATTTCTTGATAAGTACAGAAATCACAGCTGATTTGGGGCCACCAGGAAGAGATGCTTATTCAATATTTGTTCTGCCGTGTTAAGGGGCCCGTCTAGTAGGGGTGTACGTATGTTAGCGAGGCTGGATGATAAGCGCGACACTCGCTGGTGCTTCTAGCGCGATATCACCTTTAAGGGCAAGGCTATGAAATGGCAGAGTCTTCTCGTTGTCCATAGGCAACTGTGGAATTTGAGCGGTGACCTTAACATTATATGGCACAGAAACGAAGATAAAGGTGTAATGCAGGGCTTTCAAGAATCTGTACGAGTTATTTTACACCTAAAAATTACTCCAAAAACTTACCTTTTAGCCGTTTTAACTCTCCTAAAATTACAGTTTAAAAATTTAATATGGCCCTCAGCGAATTCTTAAATGCTTTTCGTAAACAGACCCCACTTAAATATCTTGAGTAGTTTTCAAATCGCAATAGTTTTCCAGAAGCTCTGTGCACTGTGTGCGCGCCGGGGCAGGAAGGGCCCTTCCAATCCAAATCCAAAAAAAATTCACAAAAAGGACATGCATTTTCGTAGGTAGGTCAAATGCTTTCATGAATTTCCTTCCATGTTTTTCCTTCCATAAAAAAGAATTGAATTGCACCACGAATTCCAATTATATCCATTTTTCTCTGTTATTCTAAACACTTATGCTTAAGTAACTGTCAAACAATGAATTACTGTAAGAAAAACTAGAGACCACAGATTATTTATTAACAGGAAGGAAACTTTATGACTGCATACAGAGATGCATATAGAGATAATGCAAACCAAATAAGTCATCAAACCATCCTCATATATAAATTATTACACTACATTTGTTTTTTCATTGCTACTGAGAACACTATTTTAAGCACATAAATAAAATGTAATTAATAATAAATAATTTAATGGATTTAGTGTTGCCTACATATTTCGTGAAAAAAAAAAAAAAAAGGTTAAGAACTTATCAAATATCAATTAACCATTAAACTAAATTAAAATGTTATTTCTATCAGTTATCACAATCAGGACTAAGCCCATAAATAATGAAAACAATATTATAGCTTCATTAATTTAGTTCCTGAAACTGGCAACACTGGGAATACAAACATTGGTACGGTAATTATAATATTGTATCAAAGACAGCCAAATTTTTTTCCAAGATTTCTTTTGAGTGTTAATATTAGTACAAGTGTACCATATCTGTTAAAATTAGCCCCCTGCAAAATTTATACTCTGAAAGTACTGCTCTCCCAATCACCTTTAAGTAATATTCATTACGACAAGTAACGAAACGGGTCAGTGTTTTAAATAATGAACAAATCAACACATGTGAATGAATTCTACCTGATTTTGGTTCCAATTGAAATACCAAATTAAACCAGGTTCCAATGCTGAAACATTCTAACCACTAGTGTGCTAACATTATTTCCTAATGTGCACACATTATGTGACTAACATGGTATTTTAAGAGTATATGTTGTAAAAGAATAAACCTTGTTACAAATGCAAATTTTTTTTATATTGAATATGTTAGTTTATACCACAAAGCTAATAGCTGACAATATTATGAAAACTGAGTTACAACTTTCATCAAAACTAAATCATGACAATGCTAAATAAACTAGCTGTTGCTTAGTGCAAATTTCATTCTGATTAAAATGCCCCTACATCTGCAGAACAATGTACATCCTCATCTAATGCTTGGCTCATGTAGCACAAAATTAGCCATAAACAAAAACAATATTGCTAAAGATGCTTAAAATGTGTTGCAATTGGTTAACAATCACTCCAGCATGGGTACTAACGTTTTAACGAGTAAAAAGTTAAGTTAAAGTTACTTTTTTGGGAATTTTTTAACTTAACTTTTTAGTTTTGAAAGTACCTAATTTTCAACTTAAACTGTTAGTGTTTGCCTGAAAAATAATTAATTTTTAGTTAAGTTAAAAGTTAGTTTTTAGGAATTATTTAAATTCATATTTGATATTTAATAATTTGCTATTATATGTCAGAAATTGAAACTTTTCCATTAGTATTTACATCATCATATCTTACCTATGGTTTATAGGTTCATTCATATTGCACATAGATTGAAGGGTTGTCTGTTGCAATACCTGTAGTTTTCATGTTTACCAGAATTCATCATGTACGAGGCACTACACACAGACCTGATGCCCATTCCTATTGGTTGGCTCTCTAATTTTCTATTGGCAGCAGCAATACATCTTGAATTCACCTTTTTTGAATTACTAGCATTTTTTTTTTTAAAGAATTTGCCAACTTTCTTAAAACCAAAATGTTTTACAATAAAACTTTGTTCTATCATAGCCCACTAATTTGCTGTTTAACTTGAATAATTAGCTTTGAAATTATCAGCTGAAAAATTTCTGTGTTAAATTTTTTTTACAGTATATTTTAAAATGAAATTTTAATATTTTGGACAGTGATTGATGTAGGGTAATAAATTTTACCACAAATGTACAAATGCAAATTCAATATATATGTTTTTGCTACAAATAGTATTTGAGTGACTTAATAGTGTTTTCAAGTCTTAAATGTAGATCATTACAATGAAACATTTGTTAAGTATTTAATCATTAAACATTCATAACTTATTCCCATGCACTAATTTTTAATCAGTTAATATATTTGAGCCCTAACTTTTAACTTAAGTGAGTTAAGTTTTTTTAACCATTAACTTTTAACTTAACTCAATTAAATTTTTTGCTCATTAACTTTAACTTGAGTTAGTTTTTTGAGCTAACTTATTCAAATATAAACCATTCTGAATCTTAAAGTCACAAGACTATTATGGTAGCAAAACTGTCACCCAGTTAATGTTAGAAAAATGCAACTATCTGCAGCTAAAAGCAATTGTCAAGTAGAAGCCATTAAAAGTGCAAAATTATTAGCATAGATGCATATTCTTGGTTAGATGGTTAAAAAAAATTAAATTAGATTGTCCATTTAAAAACTACAAGACATTAATAAAAACCAATAAAATTAAGATAGTTCCACCACCATAAGAAGATAGCATGGAACATTTCACTAGCAAAAAGGATATTTTGATAACCGATCTTTCCACCAATGTACTTAAGGGGCCCGCCTAGTCAGGGGTGTATTTGTGTTAGTGAGACGGGATGGTCAGTGTGACGCCCACTGGTGCTTTTAACGCGGTATCGCCTCTAAGCGCATTGCTCTGAACGGGTTTGTAGTCTTCTAGTCATGCATAGGACAACTATTAAATCCGAACGGTAACCATAACTTAAGATGGAGGAGGAATGAAGATGAAGGTGCAATGTAAGCCCCTTGAGTGCTTTCAAGAATGTTAAACTGGCGTTTGATGTCTAAAAACTATTCTGGAAACACACATTTTAGCCATTTACATTCTCCTATAAATAAAGTTTAAAAACGAAAAACGGAAGCAGAACCACCCATCCACTCTCAGCGCATAGCTTAATGCTGTTTGTAAACAGACACAACTGGGATATCTGGACCACTTTTCAAAGTGTGTGGTTTCTTCTGAAGTTTGCATATCATGTGTGCGCCCGAGTAGGCGGGCCCCTTAAGCTAAAATAAATTATATTATTTTAATGTCCTGCCTACAGGTAAAAATATTTGTGCATTAGGTATTCAGAAGATTACAACACACTGTCAAAAAACAAAAATATAAAAAAAATTATAAAAAACAGTGGCTGGAAAAAAAAAATTAAATTAAAAAAAATCTAACTGAAAAAAAGCTGAAAATTGTTAACTTGAAATAAAGCTTCCATTACCTGCTGGTGCAAACTTAGGACCCCAATATGCACATTATTGTTACGAAGCCTTGGATCCCAACTTTTGGACGCAGCTTGTATTGCAATATCGCTCAACAGTACAGTGCGTAAGGTACATCAACAGAAATTAACTTCATCATGCTTGCTAAAATAAAAACCATCTCGCAGAAGTCTGAAAAAAATTAACATAACTGGTATCTAGCTTAAAGCCAACAAACGAGCAGGCCTTGCACAAACACGTAAAAAAAATTAAATAAAACTGTACTATTTTATCCATGAAAAAGAATCTATTGAGAGAAAAAAAACAGTGCATTCAAAACAAAACATACAAAATGTTGGGTATTGTAGGGTTACAGTTAAATGAAGTTCCAAACAAGGATATAGGTTTCATGTTGAGACCAAATTCTCTGCATAAATATATATTATATTATGTCCCCAGACCTAGGATCAACCACATAAATTTGAGAATGATTAATACTCTGATCATGGAATGAAAATTTCAAAACTTTGTAGCTTTTTTTAGAAAAAAAATCACTACAGTTTCAGAAATTGGCAAAAGTTTATAGTTTGAGGGCTGCTCGCGCGTTACCGGTGAATTTAAGATGTTAAATATGGGCGCCACCACGTGGAAGGGCACGTGGACCCGGCGGAGTCTCTCTCTCAGGGCGTTACGTAGCCCAAGTGGGGACGAGTTACCAGCCCTTTCTATCCTACCTTTCCAGACCTGGCCCGCTCTAGGCGTCGGGCACGCCACACTCCTAGGCTAAGTCACTCACCACGTGGTTAAATAAAATACTCAGTTTATATTTTATTCCCAGATTTAATTTCACTAACACGTTATCTCCACGTCCGTTACACGTTACACGGTAGAAAAAGCCTGAGGCACGAATCGACTTAGGTGAAGGCATGGTCCACACACGTGGCCATGCTACAAAATTTACTTATTACACGATTGCTGAAAACTCGACTGAGACAATTAATTAATTAAACAGCCCGCTGACCGAGAGCTGCCCCGAGGATGACGAACGAAAGCGATTTAGAAAGAATTAACGATACAGAAATTACTTGGTCAGTGATGAACAATGGTTGAGGTCCCCGGGGTGCTGGCGCGTCTGCTCTCGGTCAGTGATGAAGATGGACTGGGCTGAGCTCATCGCTCGCAGGTGGCAACATGGCGCCCTTCGCTCCAACACAATTACCGTTACTATATCCTACGATTCCGTGCCCCGGCGAAAGTTAAGCAAATTACAGATCAACATTAAAAAATATATAAAAATTACTGACAGTTTAAAGTTTGTTAATATCTACTTAATTAATGATAATTTATATAAAAACATTCCTACCCTCGTCCAAGTCCGTGCCTGTTCGGGTCCGCCCGGGCAACGTCTGTGGTTATTTCAAGTAACATATTTAAATTAAAGAAAACACAAGTAAATTGCACAACACTGGGGAAAAGATGAATAAAAACAAAAAAGGGTTTACAAATAATATTAAAACGTAGCAAATTAGGGGTGCGGCGCACTGCAGCTAGGCGCCCTCTTGCCGGGCTGGAAACACACACACGCACGCACGAGCGGGAGGTTTGAACTGAAACGGTGGTTGGGCGGTGTCATATCGGGCTCAAAGGGGCCGCAGGCCCGGACGACGTCAATTGCCCCCTCCGAAAGTAGGCCGATATGACAGCGCCGTTTGACAGATGGTTGGGGGGCGTTGCCTGTGGTGTTTACGTCGCGCACTCCCACGTGGCAATGTTGATGTTTATGTTTGTGCGGGCAGGTGGCAATGTTGACATGACGGACGGACAAGCAATGTTTACACGATGGAAGGGCGAGCAATGTTTACATGATGGCGGCGAGCAATGTTTACAAAATGACAGTTGAGCAATATTTACACTATGGAGGACGATACACACGGACAGAATGGGCGCTGGCTGACTAACCTTGTGGGTGGTGACCCACCAGTTGTCCCGAGCCCCAAATCTGCGTCAGCTGCGGCTGCGGCGGCTGCTGCGTGTGATAGCGTGGCGGTGGCCAGGGCGCCGGCCGGCAGGGGCGGCGGCGACCAAGGTCAGGCGGCTCGTGGCAGGCGGGCAGCAAGCGCGGGCGGCGCTCGGCACGGCCCGGCTCAGCCTTGCTGACAGGCGGGCGCTTCGCTGCCCGTCGTGACAGACGGGTGACAGGTGTCGAAGTCCGGGTGATGGTCACGTTCGGTGGTGGGACGGTCGGGCGTCCAGGCGTCGTGGCGTCGACCTGCATCGCGACAGGCGGACGCAGGGAGCTCAGGCGACTCTTCACGGTGCGGCGTCCCAATGTTGCCAACTTGCGACATTTTGGTGGCGTCTCGGGCGGCAGGGCACTTGACCGGTGTTCCGGTACTGCGGCGATCGGCGTCGGAATCGGGCGTCGTGGCGTCTCGGTCGTTCCTGGCGTCGCGTCAGGTGGGCATGTAGGCGGCGTCAGCGTCGGCGTCGCGCGCGTCTGTCTCACTCGGGCAGGTACAACCGGCTGTGCTTCGAAGCCAGGCGGGCACAGCGGGGCAAATCCGGGTGGGCACAGAGGAGCGAACCCAGGCGGCGGGGCGGCGCTCAGGCGTCTCGGCGTCAGGGCCCTGGACATCGTGTCGCAAAGCGTCCTGTTTGCGACTGCGCACTCTGGTGGCGGTGACGACGGCATGATGACGTCGAAGCCAGGTGGTGGCGACATGGTGACACGAAGCGTCGGCGTCGAGTCTGGTGGCGTCCGTGGCGAGTCGTGTGGCGGAGACGAGGCGGGTTTTGCCGGAAATGACCTTGGTGGCGTCGGGACGGCGGTTCGGTGCGGTGGCGAGGTCATTCCGGCGTCGGGAGGTGTCTCCGACACGAGGCGGGTGCTGGACGGCGTCGCAGACTGCGGCGGGACGGTCGTCGTCGTGCGTCGCTCGGTTGGCTTCGGCGAGTCAAGCGTCATCATAGTCGGGATGAGTGGCGTCAGGTCGGCGAAACGAGGTCTTGCTGGCGAGGATGCGCTAGGACCAGCGTCGGGAGACGTCAGGTCGACGAGAGGTGCCGGGGTTGGCGGCTCCAGGACAGGAGGTGGCGGTAGCGGAATTGTCGGAGTCGGGATAAGTGGCGTCGGGTCGACCAAACGCAGTGTGGCAGACGGCGGCGGAATCGGACTTGTGTCGGGAGCCGTCAAGTCGATGAGCGTCGGCACGGCGGGCGTCGGCGTCGTGACGACGGGCGTCGGCGTCGGGACGACGGGCGTCAGGACGACGGGCGTCTTTGTCAGAGCGGTAGGCGTCGGTAACGTAACACGTGGCGGTGCGGGTGACGTCAGGACGTACCTTCGTGGTGCTGGTGTCGGCGTCGTGCGTGAGGAGTCGGCTTGGTGCTGCGGTGACGTTCCGGCAACGGGCGGCGTCCTTGGCACGGGCGGCGTCGGCGAGTCGAGCAGAATCTTTTTCGGCGTGGTTGGCTTCGGCGTGAGCGGCGTCTTTTCCGGCGTGAGTGGTGTCGGCGTGAGCGGCGTCGGCGTTTCGGGAAGCGTCGAGGCGTGTCGTGGAGAATCTTCCGGCGTCTCTGCCTCGTACTGCGCCTGGGTGACTGGGCAGGCGGTACATCGTGTGCACGTAAAGGCAAAAAACTTGCGCAGCATGGTCCATTCACGTTCGCCGATACAGCCACGATGCCACAGGCCGGTACATTCCTGGCAGCGGAATCCCTCGCTACTATCTCCAGGACACGACCTAGCTCCACACTTCGTCACGCCGTGTACGCGGTACTCCGTGCAGTAGCCACACTCATATCCGGCGGCGGTCCTGCCATATAAGTCCCAACTCGGGCAGGGGAAATAACACCCGATACACTCGTCCGGATACGGATGCATGTCTACGCACGTGGTACTCTACACGCGAACCGTCCTCACGAACACATCAGCACTGTGTTACTTACTGCGCTCGGAGTCCGTTGTTTGTGTGCGGATTCCTGGAAGCGTGCGCTCGGCTGATCACGTGGCCGGCGCGCCAGAGTCCCGCTATGCGCTCCGCGCGAACAATAGTTCTGGCGCGAACTTTAGTTCCGCGCGCTCCGCGTAACAACCGCCTATCTCACACGCTCGTACAGGTCTGGTTTTCGCGGAAGATATAACTCGCCCCACGTTCTTGGGCGCCATTTGAGGGCTGCTCGCGCGTTACCGGTGAATTTAAGATGTTAAATATGGGCGCCACCACGTGGAAGGGCACGTGGACCCGGCGGAGTCTCTCTCTCAGGGCGTTACGTAGCCCAAGTGGGGACGAGTTACCAGCCCTTTCTATCCTACCTTTCCAGACCTGGCCCGCTCTAGGCGTCGGGCACGCCACACTCCTAGGCTAAGTCACTCACCACGTGGTTAAATAAAATACTCAGTTTATATTTTATTCCCAGATTTAATTTCACTAACACGTTATCTCCACGTCCGTTACACGTTACACGGTAGAAAAAGCCTGAGGCACGAATCGACTTAGGTGAAGGCATGGTCCACACACGTGGCCATGCTACAAAATTTACTTATTACACGATTGCTGAAAACTCGACTGAGACAATTAATTAATTAAACAGCCCGCTGACCGAGAGCTGCCCCGAGGATGACGAACGAAAGCGATTTAGAAAGAATTAACGATACAGAAATTACTTGGTCAGTGATGAACAATGGTTGAGGTCTCCGGGGTGCTGGCGCGTCTGCTCTCGGTCAGTGATGAAGATGGACTGGGCTGAGCTCATCGCTCGCAGGTGGCAACATGGCGCCCTTCGCTCCAACACAATTACCGTTACTATATCCTACGATTCCGTGCCCCGGCGAAAGTTAAGCAAATTACAGATCAACATTAAAAAATATATAAAAATTACTGACAGTTTAAAGTTTGTTAATATCTACTTAATTAATGATAATTTATATAAAAACATTCCTACCCTCGTCCAAGTCCGTGCCTGTTCGGGTCCGCCCGGGCAACGTCTGTGGTTATTTCAAGTAACATATTTAAATTAAAGAAAACACAAGTAAATTGCACAACACTGGGGAAAAGATGAATAAAAACAAAAAAGGGTTTACAAATAATATTAAAACGTAGCAAATTAGGGGTGCGGCGCACTGCAGCTAGGCGCCCTCTTGCCGGGCTGGAAACACACACACGCACGCACGAGCGGGAGGTTTGAACTGAAACGGTGGTTGGGCGGTGTCATATCGGGCTCAAAGGGGCCGCAGGCCCGGACGACGTCAAGTTATTAAGGAAAAAAATAGAAAAATAGAAATTAAGAACTTTAAATAACTTTGAAGGGCAGTAAAAACACTGTTAAATTAAAAATACTTTGATTTAAAATGCATCAATGCAAAATATGAGACAAAAGTTGTTAATAGGGTCTTAAGCATTAGATAGTGAAACCAAAAGTGCAATTAATTTATTTTGTACCTAATGATACCGCCAGTCATCTGAATATGGCTATGCCTATGTTAATTATAAAGGAAGCCTTAACAACTATGCGATAGCCTGTAGTGATTCTTAACTTTTGCTGATCATTTTGAAGGTAAAAGAACTTCCTACAAGACTAGAACTTACTAAACAGTAACATTTTTTTATCATTAACTGTTCCCTTATTTACTGAATGGCTATACTGCTAGTAGCTTAGTTACATTACCATATTTTCTCTGCATACGTGCCAGGCAGAATTCTAATAAAACTACTGTAGCTCAAAAGTACAGATGATCCCAGTAAACACTGATAACATATTTCAGTGATATTTAAAAATATATATGGCTGATCGATATGACGAATGCCAAACCTAAAAAGTTGTCAGAGAGAACTTAATGGTGATAGATCTAAAAATTTTGAACGAAAATAATTTTACCTTTGTTAATTAACATTCCCGACTCCTTGCGGAATATACTCATTTGTTAATAAATCTCTGTAAAGAAATAATGTTTGAAGTTAAATTGCTTTTATGGTTCTTAAAATCTTTATTAGGCATTCTGTATTATCAACAAAAAATGCTAATTTTTCTTTTAGGAGAATTAAAATATTGTAATTTATTAAAAAAATTAGACTGTAAAAAGTAAATTATGATAAAAAAAACCTGATGACCACAGTTAATCTCAAAATTAATGATCAATAAAAATAAAATACAAAAGTTAAGAACCACTTAAAGTTAAAAAATCAACTACATATTCACAAGCCCTCGTGCACACATGCCTTAGTAGCAAACAGCCAAGTAGAGAGCATCAGTAGAACAAATATCTGAAGGAGATATTCACCCTACCACTGTAACAGTACAGATACACTGATACAGTTTGAAGCAGCAAGCAACGTTATATACACACACACCATAAGATGCTTCAGGTAGGTAATACCATTATACAGACATGGAAAAAAAAATTATCATTACCTTAAAAAAAACCCAAAAAAAAACACTTGAATTGTTTTGTTAGACAAGTGTCTAATTGGTAATTGCACCATTTTTTTTAGAATTAATATATATTATTTAAAAAAAATTAAATCATGTACAAACCTTGCAAGATGCTGGACTATAATTGAGCACTTAAAAAAAATAATTAACAACATTTTATTACTCAGAAAATTCAAAGTATAATTCCGGTGTGATTAGTTCCTCAACTGGGTCCGTGAGATAAACCAGCTGCTACAATCTACATGGTGTTACAGGTAGAGTACAATATAAGGCAACTCACAAAGTAAACATTAAATACCCAGGTGTGACTAAACAAAAAACTAGCTGTGGTAAGCATCTCTCAAGGCGCAATTTCAGTTTTGCCACAAATAATTGTGATGAACTCAGCTATGTATACATTCTGTGTATACATCTATATCGCTAATAAAATAACCAATGTCCACAGTATTATCTTTGAAAGATTTGTGCAATGGGAGTGCATGACTTGATGTAAGCTTTTGGACACAATGGCGTATGTACAAAAGCTTACGTCAAGTCAATATCCACAGTATCATTGCCATATAGTCGTAGTAAAATTTGTTCTTACCTATAAAATTTAAACAAAATAATGATGCAAAAATAAAATGTTTATTGAAACTTTAAACATAAGCAGTAGGCTAATCCCTATTTCTATCACTATTGCAGCCAATGTTTCAATGCATTATAATTACATAAAAACTTAATTTGGTATTCTTTAACGGTTTACTCAATGTAAGCCATGAAAGCAATTAATTTGGTTGGTTGTTTTCAGGTTTTAGTAAACAATATCTTATGAAAACACAAATTTCGTAAAAATAAAACATATCCTATAGCTATCTGAAAAAAAAGTAGCTTTATAATACAGTGAAATAATTTTAGGAATAAATTCAGATTTTACGTAAACTCACACTCTTTCTTTACAATACTGGTACAGAAGTACAGATAGTTTCAGACGAGTTTTCACTCCAGTGGTGGTCTCTATACTCACAACTCACAATACTGGATCAAAGTGAGAGTACACATGGACTTTATTTACCCTTACAAACCTGCAGACAACTGAAGAACGCCACTGTAGCATTCAACAGTGACAACTCGTAGATACATTACAGATCAGATCACAACTTTTTTGCATTAAAAACCATCAAAACATGATGTCCACGCACTAACTTAATTAATACCAGAGAATAGAAAATAAACCAAAGTACAGTTTCAGTAGCTGGTATTTTACTCCTGATTTCTACTATTTCTGCTTATCAACCATACAATGCTCCACTTGTAACCAGATATTTCCTCATTTGTCCCGAGACCCACATTAAAACATTATCTATTGTAAAGCTGACATGCTCCTCTTTCTCTGTGTATGCTATCTACATATTTATCGCTGGATTTCTAGTGAATAAAGACAAAAATACGTTTTGAAATTTAAAAAAAATTTTGAACTCCAATTCAAAGGTATTCTTAAAATTAAATTGAATTAAAATTGATATGCTTAAAATGAATAACAAGTACTACTTTCAGCCACTGTTATAATAGTAAATGATACAACCAGAAATTGTTTGTCTCATAGGTCTGACTGGGTGGATAATAAAATAAGTGTTTTTTTTTTCAAAAATAAAACTGAAAACAGTATTTTTCAGTATACTGCAATTATAACACATGTTATTTGATTCCCACTGAATTATAAAAAAACTTGATGAGGAGAACAATGAAGCTCATAGAAATTGCAAAAACAAAATCATTAAAAATTCAAAAATATAAGAGAAAAAATATATTAAAAACACTGAAATATTTAAAATGTGCTTTTACTAAATTTTAATATATAAAAACCTTAAAATTTTATTTTAATGGAAAGCCCATCACAACAAGCATGTTCTCCAGATTAATGTCAGAATAAAAATGAACTTCAATGAAAATTCGAAAACAATTTTTATCATATTTTAAATGTTGCTAACCTAACAAAACCAAATCTTTCAAAAAGAAATGTATTGCAGCATGAAGTTTCAGCAATATCAAAATAAGTAATTTTGTAATATCACACAAATTCACAAGGTCACTGCTCCGTAAAATATTTATAAATTTGGCATTCACTAAGAAAAAAAAATTAAAAAAAAAAAATTTTAAACTGACCAGATTTATCGAGCCGGAATGTTTCTGAATCAAATTTTAATTAATTATTTAGCAAATCCTTCTAATATGATATATACATGTTTACTTGACACCTATCATTGCAATAAAATCTATAAATAAATAAAAAGGGAGAAATTATTGCTGGAGGGTCTAATCAAATTCTGAAATATCTCAAATCACACTTAGTAACACAGACATGCTGGAATTATTCTGGCACATAAAATTATGCGAATATTAAGCTTCACATATATAACAGAATTTCAATATGATGAAAAAGGTACAATAATATACAAACACTCCCACAGATATTAAAATTGTTTTTCTGATAAAAATAAAAAACTTGTTATTTTACAATGCCCCAAAGAGCAATGAAAAAACTCATTTTTAACTGTATCTGATAAATAAAAAAATTATGTTTATCACTTTCTATCAATCACTTGCCTTACAAGACAATTTCAATTTAGGATGAAGTATTTCATTTGGTTTTAATTTAAAACTGCATTAAGAGTAGAGATTAAGACTTTGACAGCTTTCACCCAAATTAAATTTTAAATTTATCATATTAAAAATGCTATTTTATTGTATTATCAGATAATAATGCCAAGATTTCCTGAAACTTTAAAGTATATTAATATGTGCATGCCATTTTTGTATTAGTTAAATTTTTTTAACAAGTTTTGATATAAAATTTATTTCATAAAATGTTTAGCACACAATATGTGAATTAAAAATAAATAGTTTTAATGTGAATATTATAAATGTTCTATCAGGGAAAACCTAGGATAAATCTATAAACCACAATAATCGGTAATAACTATGTAAACCCATTAAAATGCACGTGAGCTAGCTGGCCAGCCCATAAAGCAACCAGTTCACCAAAACTATCCCTAAACAAAGAGCATGAAACATTCAAATCATTTTAAATTTAAAAATAAAGTAAGTTGAATGAACAATGTCAAGTCAGATCATGTAAATGAATACAGCAAATGTTGCGCTGCAGAAGTGAGTCAAATAATTCAGCCACCCTTCTGAAGAGCAGCACTTATACAGCAATCATATTAAAAAATATATACTTTATGCTTTCTGTTGCAATCAGACAACTTATTTGAAAAAATATAGTTTCAGATACAAACAGTACGCTAATTATTAAGTAATGATTTTGAAATCTGATACTGTACAATAGCATGAAGAACTGCCAACTTTAGGCATTTGTTTTAAATAAAATTTGTTTTCAAGCATTAAGTGGGACCAAATATCTTATATATTATTTCTCTAGCCTGTTATTCTGTCTGTCCACGAGATCTCCCTTTATCAAATTCCATGATTTACCCCTCATTTTAAAGCTTATCGTGCCAGCTAATGACGAAAAATAGACCCACCATCTGAAAATGTACCGCTTCTCTTAAATTTGAGATTTAGTCATCTAATAAGAGGTCCTTTAATGGATACGTCGATTTTTCGATAGATATCGAATTGGATTTGATAAATATCGAATCGGATATCCACTTGAAACATCAGAGTCTAAATATTTTTTTTTTTTTTAATTCGCACTTCCGTCATAATAAACAGAACTTATGATAAAGAAATCTTTAGAGGATCCTTCAACTTAACCAAAAAATTCCACCAAAAACCACTTAACCAAAACTTCTGGCACATCAGACTTTTCTTATAAGTAAGCTTAAGTACTTTTGAAATTACGGTTAGTATTTTGTATCATAAACATAACCTACAAACATCATATATATTATTTCCCAAAGGTGTTTTCTGTGATAACATATATCCTTTAATTCTTCATCATAATAATTGTAAGGCTTATTTTCCTCGCTATTGACGAAAAATAGACAAAATTTTAAAACTAATGTTTTAGTTCAAAAAATTATTACCCAACTTTTTTATATATATATAAAAAAAAACATTTTCATTAGGAATGCCATTTGTTGATGGAATTCTAATGAAAATATATTCAACTAACATGTAGGAGGCGCCATCTATTTAGAGTCTGTTTAACGTTGATCATGATTCTGTGCGAAATATTCACACGGGTCAGCTAGTCTGTTCTGTAATATTTAATTTATAAAAAACAATATTAACATTAAAAAATTACAAATATAAATAAACAAACATAAAAAAATATAAAATAAGTTAATTCAGCAGAATCAACATTGCTGCTAACAGCAGTATCAAGCAGTACTGCAACAGTTTGCAAGTTTAAATGTGCTCAATATTTTCAACAACGTATTTTGTAGCAAAATTATAGTAATAGGAATGATAAACAAAAGCAAATAAAAAATACCTTGTAGATAAAGACAAAACTTTAAGGACACTAAACATTGAATAACATGTCGTGCACTGTATCATCTAGGACATAAACTAGAAATGTACAGCAAAATATGATTATTCTAGAACATAAATTAGCTATTTTGAGCAAAAATAATTCTGGCATGCCTGACCCACTGCAGAATATAATTAATACTTACATGTGTTGTCGATATTTTTTGGTACGAAATATGGCTCAAAACTTAACCAATTCGCTAATACTGTCCATAATGAACTTCAAATAATATCTGCAACAAACAATTGTTTCAGTTGTAATTCCTAAGCACTTTATCCAAAGCTAACAGTAAAATTCATACACATGCTTAAGGTTGTCGGCAACTGCAAATGTGTATCTTTAAAAAGGTAAAGTAGGATGGTTATTTTCTACAGTCAGACAATATTAAGATTGTAATCAACACACCTAAGCAAGTAAACAAAACAAGTCTAACATTTCCGATCTGTCAGTGAACGTTCTAAAAGCGCCGTCAAAGGTTTTTTTTCTGTAAAAAGGTATTTTCTACCGTCCTGTAACTAAACGTTACTCCATACGGTCACAGTATCACACAAGATCTTCAATCACATTTTAAAATAAACCACTTTTCTTCAAGGATGATTTACAACCAAAATATTATTTCCTTACTCTCTCTAAAGCATACAGCCGCCATGAAAACAACATGAATTTGGTAGCAAAGCTGTAAATGTAGCCAACAGAACTTCTAATTTAAGCCCACGTATTTTTAATTAAAATTTGTTTTACACTTTGTAAAAATCAACTGATAAAATCATAACCATCCTCATTTTAGAGTTTGACAGTATTTTAAAATTGTATGAATATTTTGCTAACACAGTAACTTGCTAACTTCTCACAAATAAAGGGATTTTTTACCTTCAACAAAAATTTTAAGGTCTTTATTACTGATGCTTAGGGCCAAATCGCCACGATATTAAAAAATGGTTAAATATTCTCAATCAAAGTATAATCAGAAGTTACATTTCACCGATAGTTTACCGGGGTTTAGATAGATAACAATTATTATATTTTAAACGTTCAATTTTGGTCGGTTAGCTTCCAAAACAGAAATTTAGCACACAGCGAAATGAATTCACAATGACAAAAACAAAAACCATAAATAACACAAAAATATTCAAGCAAGAAAAATTAGTTAAATATAAATGTAATATAACTATTTAAAAACGCGTTATATATATATATATATATATATATATATATATATATATATATATATATATATATATATATATATATATATATATATATGCCAGCCGATAGTGCGCATCTTAGTCGCACAGGCCGCGATGCCTCTCCGACGCCTCTCAAAGCCATGTGCCACGAACACGCCCACGCATGCAACATGGTACAACGAGTGTGAGTGCACCGAACGACCCACAGCTAGTACCACTACCGGCCACATCAGCAGAAGCACTCCGCCGGGTGTCGCAATGTGCTTCCGCCGGACTATAGCATTCAAAGGCACATGTTTTCTCTCACAGACATAAATTAGGTATGTAATGTATAATTCGTCAAACGTTTTTACTTATTAATGCAATTGTTCAACGTGCGAATATGTCCTAAACTTGGCCGCATCTGTTCCCGCGCGCTGCGCTTGTGGCGCGCAATTAGCAGGCCTGCTGTAGCGCCATGCTACACGAGATCGTCAGTATCCACCAGGAGCTCGGAGAGGCTGGTCGTCTTCGCGCAACGAGCAGCAACGTCCACCACGTACTGTTCTCATCAAACTCCCCCTTTCACCATTATAAGCAGGGTCATCACCGAACAGCCGTACACGCGCAGAGCTCACTAACCCCGAACAGTCGCGGCCAGGGGATGTATAGCGCCATGTAAAGTTTGATAAGGAATAAAAAACACACTTCACATAGCGGAGTATATCATTTGTAGTGTAAGGTGTCTTGGGTGGCCTAAACAGCCCAAGGATCACCTCTACAGACACGTCCCTGCCTGCCGCCACTTGGCCAAACCCAAACCCCGAGACCCATTCCTCAAAAAACTTGATAGCTTTGACGGGGAGGCAGCGGACCGTTGTCAATATGACGTCGTACCGACCATGGCCTTTAAGCCCGTGCTCTGCACCGCCAGTACCGGATCACGTTTTCGGAGTGCATCCCTAGCCCAGCCGGAATAAGTCAAGCGAGAACCCCGGGCGTGACCTCAATTAACTGAATTAAACATCTGGACACGAAACCCCGGGGGCTCGACTACAGAAAACAATTCCCAAACGAGGCATTAAGACAAAATTAATTAATCACAAGCAGTGAGCAAGTGCGTCGTAGAGACTCCGTGTGTGCGCGGCATGCACAGAACAGAAAACAAACCTCGTTACTAGCCACAGTGGCTACTGGCTTTGATTAATAGGCCTGTGATAGTGGTCTGGCCAAACTAAGGAAATTCAAACCCAAACAGTGCACGTTGAGACAATTTAAAGTTAAATTTACAGTCGCGAACTTGGTGCCGTTTTTTAAATTATTAAATCATTTAAAACAACTGTTAAGCCTTAGGCAACTATTTACCAGGTGCAAAGTTTTAATCAAGCACCTGGAACATGTTTTTTACTCATAGTATAACAAATTAGGTTATTATAAGTTTTCGGCACCGACTCACAAAAGAGGTGAAAGTTTCCTCCCTTGCGAAGCGATCATCTTTCGGCAGTCTCCAATCACTCCGCGCCGGGAACAGACGTGTGTCCGTGGGCAGCATTTAAGTTAGTTTCACTGATTATTTTTATTCTGCACTATACCTTTATAGCTAAATCCTTTTATTAAAATTCACCGCTGCCCATGTCGACTCGGTGCGTATTTTGCGAAACCGGGCCTATCCCGACCGTCTTCATTGTGATACCGCGCTGCGTATCAGATCACGAAACTTACGGTACTGGCCGACTCCAACGAGAGCATTTTATTTAAGGACGCCGTGCATTTGCCTGCCGGCTGCACTATCACGCAAGTGTTACCCCGAACTTAGGAGCCCGCTCATCAAGCCCCCCCTGCACCCGTTAACTTTCGGCGCTGGCAGTCTCCAGCGAGCATTGACCTACGTCCCGCGAGACTGCCATGGTAATTATTTCAGTGTCGCGTAGTGTTGTGTTTTTTTTTATCGTTTTGTAAGTGTAACTGTGTAACCGCTAGACATTGCCAAGTGTTGTTGAGATTTTTTGTAGCGGGACTGAACCACGGAGTGAATGTGTAGAGTGTAACGTGTACCCACGCGGACCCCCGGTGAAGCTCTCAAATTAAACGTAATTCTCACCAACTTGTGTTACAATCATTTTCGTAGTCTTCCGTCCTCCACACGGCCGAGCGGCCTTCACAGCCAAGGGAAATCCATTCAGGTTAGATTTCAAGCCGTGTACCTGGCGGGGCATGCAGGGGCAGAGTACCCACGACCCGACATCAATGGCCTAGCAGCCCGCTAGCCTGGCGCCCCTCCGGACAACAACAGCATCGCGACGCCCGTAGCGCCCGTCAGGTACCTCCCGGGCCTTACACAGAGGTCGGGTGATGGCAAATATATATATATATATATATATATATATATATATATATATATATATATATATATATATTGACGTCCCTCGGTCTATGGTCCCTAATTCCCTGTGGTGAACTGTCCTGATTTGCCCGTGTAGCTCTCGTCGGTGAGGGAGTGAGTTCAGGCCAATGTGGCTGGGACCGGAAAGTAAGGGACCAGGAGGGAACTTTGTGTATGTGGAAGGAATGGTAGATGGTATCAAGGATAATACGATGCTGTCCATTTTCACGAGCTCCTTTATTCCGTGAAGACTCCTGTCGCAGCCTGGCCGGCGCGTCGCGAAACGAGCGTCCTCCTCTGCCGCGACCCGGACTCCCGGAAACAAACACTTGGTGACAAAATGAGAACTGGCGTAACAGCGAATGCGGTCCCGTAGCGAATCGTACCAGTTACGAAAAGTTCAGCGGTGCTTCGTAGCACGTACGCGACTCATGATGTATGCGTAGACGACTCTATAACGATATATACAGGTTAAGAAAGTAGGAAGGTCCAGACGTGCACTGCGTGCGTCTCGAGCGGAATGAGTTGCGGAGTTACGAAGACGCGATATTGTTAACGAGGTTTATCGCGAGGAATCCTGTCACAGCCTGGACGACCACGTCGGTAGACGAACGTTTCATCCACGCTGCGACCCGGACCCCGTGCTACTTCTCGCGGAGCGGAGTGTAACAGGTCTGCTCCATGCGACTCCCAGTAGGCAACTGACTGACGCTCCGCTGCCCGCCCGCACGGGCTGCGGATGGGAGGAAGGGGAAACGGGCCGGCGGGGAAGACGCGACTCGCGCGGCGGGCCAGGCTTGCAGATCTACATGATATGACACAGCATAAGCACTTTAAAATATATACAGAAATCCCGAAATGAAAAGTATTAAAAGAAAAGGACAATAGAAATTATTTACAACACACAAGATCTGTTTTGGACGTTCCAGGGCGCATGCGGGTGCGTTCCTGCTCGTAGCACTGCACTTAGGTTGCACTAGTAATGCAAGAGAGGACGCTGACGAGGCATAACGGCCTGAAGGAGCCGAGGAGACACTTGGGTCGACGTGTTGTTATATATATATGAGTGTGTGTGTAAAGGTGATTGTATTTCCATCAAATGTCACATAACAGATTATTTTTATAAAACAGTATTTTAATATATGCATTGTCATATCAACCATTTTGGCAAGTTCTATAATGCTTGAAACGATTTGCCCAACCCAAGTTATTTTTTAGGGTCACCCCCAATTACTTATAATCTTCTGTCTCCTTTATATCCTGCCCCTTCCACATATACACTTCCCTCGGTACATCCCTCATTCTGGAAAACCTAACTACCTTCGTCTTTCCAACATTCAACAACATCCCATTCTCCTCTGTTTATTGTTCCAGTCTGTTCGAGTCAACTTGCTGATGAACTGCTTCCCCCACCACCAAATAGGTACACTACACAATCGTCTGCAAATACTCTTATCCTGGCCTCCATCCCCTATCCAATATCGTTCATTATTATCTTTAAAAACAGGGACCCCAACACACTCACCTGCTGAACTCCTGACATTATTTCCCCCTCTTAAAACCTATCCTGACCCACCCTCACACTCTGCTTTCCATCCCTGAGGAAGTCTCCTACCCAGATAACCACCCTCTCACCCTCCACCAGCATCTCTACGTTCTCCATTAATTTCTTGGTTGGTTCTCTATAAAAAATCTTTTCGAAATCTATGAAAATTGCAATTATCTGTTTCAACCTGTCCACTGCTTCCACCAGATCTTCCAGCATCCCTGTCATCTGTGTTTCACACGAAAAACCCTTTCCTGAATCCTTGCTATCTATCGTCCACACAACCTTGATCATTCATTACTTCCACCACATAACTGCTCACCGGCCTCACCATTACTTTCATTATACAAAATATCAAGTTGACTGGCCTTTAGTTCACTAGGTTTGTCTTATCCCTACATCCCTTGTAAATTGGTACCACTACCACTTTTTTCCATTGACTTGGCAACCTCCCCTCCCCCAGAGATTGTTGGAACATCACCATTCAGTAACTACATAACTCTTCAAACCCTCCCCTCTTAAGGTGACATTTCCCTATCCCATCCGGCCCAGATGCCTTCCTCCCTTTCAAATTCCTGGCCCCCCTTACGCACCTCTTCCATCCTTATCTCCAAACCTCTCCACTATATCATGTTTGCTACTTTCCGACACTACCATACCTCACCACTTACAAATACAGATAGGCATATGCTCCTGTAGCAAATTTGCTTTTTCCCTGCCCTCAGTACATTCCTGCCTCTCTCTTCCTCCGAGTACCGCTATTCCTTCCTCTCCCTTCACCATTCGCCCATAGCTCTAAAGATCCCCTCCATGTACACATCCCTTACCTCACTTGTTTTGTCGTGACTAGGGATGTAAGGGAACGAACAAATTAATTGTCGGAGTGGGCGCCACCACGTGATGTGGGCACGTGGACCCGACGGAGACTCTCTTCAGGGCGTGACGTGACCCATGTAGGGCTAGGCTCAGTTCCCTTAGCACGCGATATCGTTACAGTGGGCTCTTAAGGCGTCCCACACGCCTCGAGGTTCAGGAGCAGGGACACGTGGTCACTCGACTAAAAGTCACACGGTCGCTCTACTCCTTTTATTTCAGCAACGTTACAACACTTCTCCAATCGCGCTACACCTACATACACTATGAAACTGTTATTAACGCCAACGGCGGGAGAGAATAAGTTTACAGGCTGACCAGGTCACCTCATGGCCTGGCCTCGTTAGTTTAGGACGCGGTTCGTGATTAAATGTTCGAATTGAACTTAAATATTTATTAAAACGAGTCGGCCACCCGGAGTAGGCCTCGCAGATACAAAAAATGTTTAAGAATGATAAAAAGTCCGGCGGATGTTAAAAGATCAGTTAATTAAGAAAAATATGAAGTTGCGCAGTGCTCACCAAGCATCCTACCCCGGGTGACGAACGGAAGCGACTGAAGAGGCCAGGGCAGCATGGCGGCCGGAAAGCACTGGTTTTACCATTAGTCTCTCCTGTTATTTATTAATACGTATTTTAACTAAAAAAAATACACTAAAATTTCTATAATAAAATCATACCAAGTTTTCGTTAATTATTTAAGTTGAGTATTGATTATTTTAATTATGATTATGGTTCAAACTAGTTGCGGGTAGTTCCATTGCCTGCTGCGTGGGGCGCTGTGCCGTCCTTACAACTAGCAATTAAAACATAAACACTTAGGGAATATTATTCAAAGAAAAGATAGGTAGGTAAACATAAAATTGAATAATAAAATAAAAGGGGTCGTGGCACAGACTTTACTCCCGCCTCTTGTTGGCGCCTCACACGCACACACACACACCTGCACACGGCTCGGGGGGTTTGAAATAGAGGGTGGTGGTGGAAGGAGAGGGATGGCGACGGCATGAGGCACATTGGGCTTAGGGAGGGCGTAGTCCCGGTCGACGTCAGTTTTTCTTTCCAGTCCCTTACCCAGCTCCTTCATCCCTACTTTTATTTCTCCCCCTCCTGTCCTTCTGGCCCTTGCATGTAGCATTCTACACGTCCTCTTTAAGAGCATCCTTATTTCCCTCCCATAGTAATGACGATCACCCCCTTTACCAACCCTCTTTTCAAGCTCAAAATGCTGCACCATCAGCACCAGCATGTCTCTCAAGGCGGCCCATTCTCTGTCAAGTCCACCAATAATTATCCATTTACAATACTCCAACTTCAAAAATGCCTCCTCCCCTATTTCATCCGCCCTAACCAATATTTTAAGCACTTTCTCCCTCCTTTCCTAATTTGCTCGCCACCCTATTCCCATCTCCACCACCAGGATCCTGTAGTCACCGATCCCATCCATCACCATACTGCTTACAACCACTTCCACTGGTCGTATCAGCACCACGTCTTAAAGAGTTCCACTTTCCACCTCCCCTCTCCCATTTACATTTTTGGTGTTCTCCACCACCATCTACTCCAGTACTCTATTTACCAATATAGATGCCCAACTCTGCTACTTTGCTCACATATCCTCTGGCCCCTGCTCCCACAATACCCATGGCATGTTAAGATTGCCTGTTACAATCACCCTCATATCCTCCCCTAGCATGTCCAACCTATCCATTACCACCTGGATGTCTTCATCCCCTTGCCCAGGGAGTATGAACACCGCCAGCAACCTTACTTGTCTCCCCAGCCTCAGATCCATAATTCCAATACTTCCACTTTTTCACCCATTCATTCAACCTTTCCAATGAGTTCCTCTCGAACACATATTATTACTCCTCCCCATTTCTATTTCTGTCCCTTCTAAATATCTCATAATTGGTCCTCTGCAGTTGGAACTGTTGCATACGGACTTACGTGGTCCAATAGATATAAAATATATTGGAGGCAGTAAGTACTTTTTAACCTGACAGACAATTATTCTCGGTACACAAATGTGAATTTACTGAGGTCAAAGGATCAGGTCTGTAATGTGTTCAAAGAATACTGTGTACTTGTTGAAAATAAGAAGGGTCACAAAATAAAAATCTCATGCTCAGAAAATGAGAACAAATTCGTAAACAGAGAGTTCTACAGTTTCCAGAAAATGAAGAGCATTAATAGTCAACAATGCACCATCAGAGCTTCACCAAAGCAGAATGGGGTTTCAGAGTGTGCTAATCGGAAAATTGTTTAAAAGGTACGGTGCTTATTACAAGATGCAGGTTTACAATAATGTATTGGGCATAAGCAGTAGCGACTTTCGTCCATTCCAACAAAAGGAGCCTGATGAAAGCCATTGAATGAAAGAAACAGTTTTAAGCTTGGTATTCAAGGAAGCCCAAGCTCAGTTACCTCAGGATTTTTGGTTGTGAAGCTATGGCCCAAATTCCAAGAGAGAAGAGAAAGAAATGGGACCCCAAATCCGAGAAAATTATATTTATTGGTTATTGTTATAACATGAAAGGTTGCGAGCCCACCTCACAAACTGTTGGTGATAATGAACAACTTATCGCTCAAGAACCAGAATATAAGCAGTACAGGGTAATCAATGACTTCGCTGCAAATTTAGACGAAGAGTCCTTCAAGAGGTTTACAGAAAATGATGACATTGAAGAAACCTCCAGTCCTCAACAGTTAAGAAGATCTCATTGCACCCCAAGACCTAAAGCTGCCAATCCAAATTTTATGACTTACTTTACTGCAGAAAATAATGAGCCCCTCACACCAGGAAAAGCTTTGACAAGTCCACAAGCTGCAAAGTGGAGGGAAGCAATCGATGAAGAACTTGATGCCAGCCGCCAATGCTCCCTCTGGGTTGCACAGACCGTTATGTCCCAACAACACTTACTCGTAAGTGCAACGAACACGCCCGTGCGTGATGTTCGCCGTATGAGTTGAAGTGCGCCGCGACGAACAGCAAGTCGACCAAAGCGCCCGGCCGGGTTTGGCATTGCGCTAGTGTGTAATTAAATAAGAAATTCCTCTTTTTAGAAACCAAAATAATAACAATTAAAAGATTCTGAAGTAATCTGAGAATTATGTGCAATTGCAAAATAATCATGTAATATCACAAAATTTAACAACTAAGTCCGAAACTGGTCGTGGCTGTTTTCCCATGCTACACGTGTCTTGACGCGAGTTCACGTGGGGCTCTAGCGCCAGTTGCCGCCGGGAGCTCACAGGGGCCGATCGCTCTGTGAACGCAGAGCCTATAGTTTTCGCGCCACTTTTCCAGTTCATCGCCATAGTCGTAAGTTTACCTAATTTTTTACAATTAGCTCTGCGCCCGACCCCACTTAGTCGTACGTTCTTACGTGCGTTTTTTCGCTTAATCATTTAAATCCCAACAGGGATATTTCGGCATTTTACGTAAATTTAATGTTCAAAGTACTCGGGCAGCGGACTTGTGTCTTACGCATTTCTCCAGGCTTCGATGCCAGTTCATCGTCGTTTGATTAGGGCTTCTGGCAGGCCTTTAGTGTCATGGTGTACTAACACTTTAATAAACGTGTTTTCGATTTAGTTAACTTTGACTGTGTAATATATGTATTTGCAATCTACCCTCGTAATAAGAACTTTATCAACCTTTAAGGAGCTACTGTGACTCTAGTATAATTTTCATCTAGCAATGCTTATGCAAAATCTGAAACATTCGTATTGTAGTATGTTAGATTTCACTCATGTTTAAGAACTTTTGATCGTATATTTTTGCCATTTCATGTTTAACTTCAATTACAATATAAATATAGTTGCAAACTATCAGTTCTGCAGTAATTCGCCACAGCCTTAGTTTTGTCAGTGCCGGCCTCAGGATAGAACTTTATAAACGTGTTTGCAGCCTAACCTGTTCGCGTGCAACTTCAATGTGTAAAACCGATCGTGACGCGATGGTCTGACGACAGACTCGGCCAGGCATTGGACAAGCAAGTGTATCAAGCAGTAATAAAGTACTGTGTTTACTCATTCATTTTCCTTTTATTTCAAGGAGTCCTGGGTGGCCTGAACAGCCCAGGTAGTTTAAACTAACGACGCACTCCTGCCTGCAGCCACGAGGTCAACACCCCCCCCCCCCGAGATCATTTTCAATTCAATATTTATTTTAAACATAATCAGGCAGCGGGAGTGCCGACAAACTATCTTCATTTGTTAGTAATGAAACTTATGAATGGGTAGACTTACCAAATGGCACAAAGCCTCTTAAATCAAAATGGGTGTTAATTAAAAAACTGGACTTAAAGCAGGGGCGTAGCCAGGGCGGGTTTTAGGGTTTCAACCCCCCCCCCCCCATATCACCAAATCTTTAATTAATTTCTTATTCATCACTCAAACAAATTTCATATTAAAATTAATAAAATTTTTACCAATACAATATTTAAATTTAAGAACCTAAAACTGCTAAAATAGCACTATTTTACACCTTAAAATCCAAATTTTCCTGGGGGAGGACCACCGGACCCCCCGCTTTAATACGGGTGGGCCATGCTTCTTAACACCCCCCATACACAAATGGCTACGCCATTGACTTAAAGGAACATAAATACAAGGGTAGACTAGTAGTCAAGGGTGCGGATAAAAGCTCTGTATAGACTATGAGGAAACCTTCTCACCAGTGATTAAACACACTTCACTAAGATACCTCTTTGCACTAGCATTAAAGGAAGACCTTGATATAGTGCATACGGATGTGAAAACTATTTATTTACATGGACACCTAGATGAAGTTTTATACGTGTAACCTCCAGAAGAGCTTGAGAGAAGGCCGCCTGGCAAGGTTTGGTGGCTCAAAAAAGGTTATGTATGGACCTAAACAAAGCGGAAAGTTGCTGAATCCTCGTATACACTAAGTCCTTACAGGAATGTCATCATGATGACCTTATAATCTCCACAATTGAACTGCAAATTCAAAGGCAATTCCAGAGGAAATTAGAATCGAATTCAACTTGAAAAACCTCGTTCTGATAGAAAATTGTCTAGGTATGAAAACCAAAAGGGAGAAAGAAAATGGACAACACTTTATTGAACAGATGAACTACCTACATAGAATGCATGCTTCATAAATTTGGCATGACAGACTGCAACCCTGTCTCAACCCCGTGTAGCTAAAATCGATGTAACCAGCCAAATATCCAAACATATAGATATCAGGCATCATTTTGTTAGGGAGCATGTCCAAGACAAAGGCCGGGACCATCCTTAAGAGACCTTGGCAAAGCGGAACATGATAGTGGCAATGTTAATTATCATAAGACATTACCATACCAGCGAGCAATTGCAAGTCTTCTGTACGTGTCCCAATTTTCTCGCCCAGACATATCTTGCGCTGTTATTTGCTTAAGTCAACTTAACAACCACCCACAAAAATGCCATTGGCTTGCTGGGAGAGGGTGTTCAGATACTTGAAAGAGACTAGAGACTCTAAATTAGTGTTTGATAAAAAAAAGGGAACTGTGAGTTACTAAGCTACAGCTATACAGATTGGTAGAGTGACAATAAAATACAGATACTCAATTACTGGGTGCAGCATCAAGTTCATGGGCGGACTGGTATCATGGGCTAGAACAGTTGCATTAGCACAGTCGAAGCTGAATACCTGGCGTTCAGCTTCACTGTTAAGGAAGTCTTGTCTTCCATGTCGCCCAGTGATATGTACACTTAGCAGACCCATGTTACAGCACGACAGATGGTACTGTGGTACCTACTTCCACAACCATGACATGGCGGGTCATTCTGGGGCATATCACACTCAATGGAAACTCAGGAAGCTGTTCCACTGGCCGGGCCTAGCGCGTGACTTTCGGGACTACGTGTGCGATTGCCATCCCTGCCAACAGTGCAAGTCTCACCAAGCGAACGGGATTGAGCACTAGCACGCCATTTACTATTATGTATTGATTTAATTTGCAAGCCTCAACCATATATGATATACTTGAAAAGAGAAATAAAAACAGGCCTATCTTGTCCCATGATTGGCAGAGTTGGTTCTATCAAGAGAATAATAATAATAAAAAAATACTAGCAGCATACTTTCCAGTCAATTATTATAAATAATTAAAAAAAACCGTGATGTTGCAAATGTATAATTATAATTTAAAATAGTTGACTAAAAATTATGAATTAACCTGCTGTTCATATCAAAATATGTTTATAAAGTGGAGGGAATAGCAATGTCTGTGCTCCATGTTGTCTTTGCAGACAAATATAATTTGCCTGTTAATAAATGCAGTTAAAAATAATTTTAAAAGGGCAGATTGTTTTTTTTTTTTTTGGAAGATATACCGTAAAATGGGGTGTATAGCTACTGCGGGGTGATTAGCTACAAAACCTCAACATGACCAACAATAACCATCATGAAATCAAGGGTACACTAAAAACATTTATATTATTATGTCTCTTATCTTTGTACCATGTAGTCTGTGGTTGTGTCAATGTATCTATGAATATTTTCCATGTTTTTTGTTAAAAAAAGGTGACATAACCTCAAAGTGAATTATAGTGAGTTTTGGAATATGTGTTAAACTTTGTGCATAAGGTTTTTTTCAGCAGAGACAGACTTATATAGATATTTACCTTATTGTTACTTGAAGGTAAGTGATATGCTGTGGTACCTAGTTTAAGTGTCTTTTATAAATCTACTGTATGACAAAATAATATTGTCTTTGTTTACATGTTTCAGACTTGCATGGGGTGAATAGCTACAGAGGTAAATATTTACAATCGCGGTAGATGCCAAAAAAAATGCTAAAAATCTGAAAATACTTTTATTCTGTGCCCTTTCACTTCCTCTTTTCAAAACAACCGGCGGAGGTAAGAAATTCCAAATACTTTAGGAGATATCGAATTTTTTAATTTCATCATATGTAGAGTCGCTGTATATGCCAAAAAAAATGCTAAACATCTGAAAATACCTTTATTATATGCTCTTCAACTTCCTCTTTTCATTAAAAGCGGCGGAGATTAGAAATTCCAAATACTTTAGGAGATATCGAATTTTTAAATTTCAGCACAAAACCAGCGCATTCCTGTGGCGTGCGTGCACCATTGTTTCTTGTTTACGTACGAGTATCTATTTTTTTATTGGATAATGATGTCACGTGATTGTTCGTGATAGGCCAGAATTCAAATGAACTAATACGTGATTATTTAGTTCAATTATTGTTTAAAACGGTGTTTAATTACCGCCTCCAACTTACGTGAGTTTTTAACGTTTCTAATTTTAAAGTCTTATTTGTTATTTTGATATTGTTGCGCAAGTAATAAGTAACAAAAAAATTTACGTGAGTTGTTACTGTACATCCTTTGTTACGGGTTTGTTATGTAAGGTCAGTTACATTATAAATAATTTAAAACTAAAGAATAATTAAAATTAATTCACATTATTTTTAATATCACCTTAGTTTTAAAGTATTTATAATATAACTGACCTGACCTAATCGACCATTTTAGTTTACTGTTCACCCTCTGTCCGGGTTTGTTTGGTCAGGTCAGTTACATTATAAATATTTTAAAACTAAACATCCATTAAAATTAATTCACAAAATAATTTTTAATGTCGGCTAAGTTTGAAAGTATTAATAATGTAACTGACCTGACCTAATCAACCATTTTATTAATTACGCATTCACGATTCACGTATTCACGAACACATGGCAAAATAACAAAAATGGCGCCGCTCGAATGGTTCCACAGGTCTTGTATTGCAAAATTAAAAAATTCGATATCTCCTAAAGTATTTGGAATTTCTTATCTCCGCCGCTTTTAATGAAAAGAGGAAGTTGAAGAGCATATGATAAAGGTATTTTAGGATTTTTTACATTTTTTTGGCATCTACCGCGACTCTACATATCATGAAATTAAAAAATTCGATATCTCCTAAAGTATTTGGAATTTCTTATCTCCGCCGGTTGATTTGAAAAGAGGAAGTGAAAGAGCATAGAATAAAAGTATTTTCGGATTTTTAGCATTTTTTTTGGTATCTACAGCGATTGTAAATATTTACCGCTACAGACAATGCCTAGAAAATATAAAC
Organism: Bacillus rossius redtenbacheri; assembly: GCF_032445375.1. Lineage (NCBI taxonomy): Eukaryota > Metazoa > Arthropoda > Insecta > Phasmatodea > Bacillidae > Bacillus > Bacillus rossius. The sequence continues at coordinate 48,074,198 of NC_086336.1, read as the reverse complement.
CAAATCACGCGGAAAGCAGTACAGGCCACTGAACAAAGATGTTCTTCAGCAAGCAATTGATGCAGTTCAGAAGGGGCTTAGTTTAAGGGAGGCAGGAAGACAATTTGACATTCATTTCACCATATTCGGCAGGTTATAAGGAAAAAAAAAAAAATCAAAGAAGGTGGACAAACAGTTCTCTCATAAGAAGATGAAGATATAATAGTGGACAGGATTTTTATATGTGCAAAATGGGGATACCCTATTGATCTTTTTGACCTAAGAGTTATTGTCAAAGGCTATTTGGACAGACTGGGACGAACAGTACCAAAATTTAAGAACAGTATGACTGGCCCAGATTTTGCTGTAGGTTTTTGTCAAAAGGCATAAAGATATCTTCACACCTAGAACATGCCAAAACATTAAGCGGTCACGAGCAGCCACATCTCTTGAAGTTATAAATACATATTTCAATCACCTGGAAAAATCCCTGGAGAATGTGTCACCAGCAAACATAGTAAATTTCGATGAAACAAATTTGAGTGATGACCCAGGAAAGAAAACTATCATCACTAAGCGAAGCTGCAAATATCCCGAACGAGTGATGAACTCAACAAAATCATCCACATCTATAATGTTTGCAGCCTCGGGAGATGGGGTACTTCTCCCATGTTATGTGGTATATAGAGCATTGAATTTATACTCATTGTGGGCAGGAGGAGGACCAAAAGGAATCAGGTATAACTGAACGGCATCAGGTTGGTTTGATGGCACAACTTTTGATGATTGGGTGGCTACAATTGCGGTCCCTTATTTGAAGAAATTAAATGGAAAGAAAATCCTTATAGGGGACAATTTGTCATGTCATCTATCTGTCGATTAATTCAAACTGTGTAGAGACAATACCTAATATTGATTTTGTTTTACTTCTTCCGAACTCCACACATTTAACACTGCCCCTTGATGTTGCGTTCTTGACACACACACAAAATGTGCAGAATTACCAAACTTTAAACATTGAAATAAATTTTTTTTATAGTTCCTGTTGGCTAAATTAAATAACATTATGACATCAACTAGGGGCTGGGTCCCTCAAAGAGCCTGATGCAATGCACTGCTTCTACCACCCCCACTCCCTCTTTTCCTTCCAGGCAAATACTGTGCATATGTGCACACGAGCCAGCTTGTTTTGTAGACTTAATACTTAAATGGTTTTGTGTTATGTCATGTTATTTAATTGGTATGATTATGAATAAATCTTTCTTTGCTTAATGGTACAATTTTAAATAAGATAAAAAAAATCATTGCAAGGAACAGCAACGTCAACTCTCTGCCTTTCGGCGGTGTAGATAACCCGGTCACTGACGACCACCGAGGTAGGATGCTCTGTTTATTACGATACATAAACCTTTCGTTTCACATCGAGGCTTACCTCCGGGAAGCAGACTGCTTCACTAACTTTTTCATCCACATTTTGGAACATGTCACTTAACGCGACCTGCACCTCATCTGGATTCAGTGCCGTTGGGCTGTTTTCATCCAAAGGATATTCTGAAATAACGTATCGGAAGGTGTAAGGATGTGTTTCCAAAACCACATTTCAATTATTAAACCATGTGGGAGTGCATGCCTAGGAACGAGGCTTATGGGAAGATTTTTAAAAGTCCACGTGTAATTAACTTCATTTAACTTACAAGGCATGGATGTGGTTAAGAGCATCCCAGGTCTGTATGAAAACTATTAGCAAGTGGACTAAGTTCTAGCACCCCACACGGGCAACGTCACACCCTAGGCAAGAGTCGTAAGCTGGGTTCACATGATTTTTTACATGGTCACATACATAGTAATGAACTGCTGATGCACTCCCTAGTTAGGCCCACGCTGCGACAAAAAATTTCATTGTTAAAAACAAAAACAAAAAAAATAATTTAAACACCTGTACGTAAAAATAAGTGAAACAGTATAAGTGGCCTGCATTTTATTGTTTGATATGTACATACCCTATTTAGGTCTTACCACACTTCAACAGTGTTAAAGTTTTTAAAGTTAAAAATATTATTTACATAAAGTTATGTATTATTATTTATAATTGCATGTCTTACTACAGCATAATAATTTTACTCTCCAAAAAATTTAAATACATTTAGTAAATAGTGCAGTTTAAAATTATTAAGAAAAAATTATTTTTAAATTTACAAAAATGTTTGCTAATAGAAACATAATGTTACAAGCTTAATATTCCTTTATCTAATTGCCAGAAACTGGAATATTAAGATTGTTGATTGAATATGTCAATATGGCACATACAAGATTCAAAAGGCCCACGCTCTTGCTGTTAGTTTGTCCCCCAGTCGTCGGGGACGTTATAAACGGTGCATGGCAGTCTAGCGTGGAAGTTTCCATTCTGTATCTACTCGTTATTCTATTTGTAAAACCCACCAGCTAGATCAGACTAAGTCTCATGGAGGTCCCATCATTAGTAAATGCCATATTTCTCTAAGTAATGTTTTAACATCTTTTCTTCTTTTTGGAGCTCCGCACGCATGTACTTTTTGAGCGAGGGGCCTAACTCCCTCAGTTCGCCTGGCACTGTAGGGAACACTAGCAGGCACCAAGCTTACGGGACCGGCCAACTCCGGCGTGTTTTCGAAGTAAATAACCGGCACGGATGCGCACCGGCCTCTATATTGCGGACAAGCAGCAAGTGCAGTTGTAGGTACGTGTGGGCGCTGCATTAAAGCCGAACGTGACTACTACCAGACGTGCGAGTTCTCTTTAGACCCAATCGTTATCCTAGCTGAGGGGCATACCTACGGGCCTGCAACACTTAGGTCAGTGAGGGTTCAGGCTAGGCTGCATAGCATCATTTCTCCAGCACGGGTGACGTCCTTCGGTAAGCCACACAGGCCGAATGGTCCACGACTAACCTCTTTGTGGGAGGATGCTCTTACTAAGAGAGCTGGCGCCCGGCAACAACATCTAACCACAACACCACCGAGAGATGTCCGCCACGTCTCTGCACTCCACCGGAGACCGGCCTGGGTCAGAGTTAGCAATTTAAATGTTTTCACGCTTTAGTTAAAATTTATTGCTTTATCAAATATCACTGTAATGAATTTTAACAAATATATTTAATATCATGAACCTGCTAGCTACATTAAAAATAAAAAAACTTCATTATTCAAAATCGTTGATACGTTCACTAGTACATAGTTTTTAAAACTTGAAACATGAAAACATAAAAAAATAACATTAATAATCACACAACTGTCTTCCTTTATCATAAAATTTTTGATCAATTTCTGACACATTTTATCTTGGGGATTCTGATTCTGACATTTTTGTTTTCCATTATGTAAAGTAAATCTTTTCTAAAAACAAAACATGCACAAATAACAGTATTACCTAATCCATGAACAACACAAAAATTTAGTGCACTAAATAACATCAATGGAATGCTCTTTGGTTGCCTGAAAGCTAACACTCATACAGCTGTGAAACCAATCAAAACAATCTCCACATAAGTTGTATTGAGTACCTATCCTGTGTTTCTGAGTGCACTGCCATTATTTATGAATACTGTCTTTTAAAAAAGGTTATGTATGGACCTAAACAAAGCGGAAAGTTTAAGGTCTTAATAATTTTAGCTAATTGACCAGGGAAACTTCTTAACACTTTCACAATATTTTTTCTGCATGATATGAATGCTGTGTTTTAGTCTATTAGTCGTCATTCATATGCTATTCTATACAGGCAGAAACTTTACCTCTTAAAAATATTTTTGCTCCCATTGCATGTGAGTGCTGATGTTTCTAAGGTGTATTCTGTAATATATAAATAAATAAATAAATATATATATATATAAATAACTAATCATCCTGACAACAATACCTATTTTAAACACTAAATTTAAAAAAAGAGCTCAAATATGCCAATCAAGCATATTAAAATATGCATACTTTGCTAGTCTTGAAAATAAGTTACATTGCGTATAATTTTTTAGGTCAAGAGCAAAATTATTAAAATTGCTAAGTAGACAATATTAAATTAATAGTATTTCTTAAAAGGGTTTCAAAAACAAATGTTATACTGTGTGATATTTTTTAGGCAGAGTGCAAAATTATTTAAATTGCTAAGCAGAAAAAAAATGTTTAGTGGTATTTCTTAAAAGAGTTTTACCAGAATACTGCTGTTTTAGTGGTACCATGCTGTTATGCACTTTAAATATTCCAGCAGATGTGAAAATTTGTTTCAAACTATGATTAATTAACTATGCTAATTGCTAGTGTAGAAACATAATAAAAAAACTCAATCAACAAGGAAATGGGATTTAATATTTGTTTATAATAAACTAAATTTTGCTTTGCTCTTTGTAAAAAAAAATAAGTTTTATTTAGTTTTAAATGTAACAATGTGTTTCAAATGTAAGTTTGGTGTGAGTATATACATAAATAATTTATTAAGGTGAATAACAAACATGTATTGTAGCAAACAATTAAACAGCAAGCTACATAATATAAAAAAAATAATTGTTAATGTGTGAAGCTTTGTGGATGCTGTGTAGTATGGGGTAGAAAAAAAAAGCATTTTTGGTTACTAATTATTCCTTATATATTAGTTTCATTGTTTCTTTAATCTTATTGGTTGGAATTTTTCTTTGAAGTCTTTCGACATGTAAACTTCTGCATCTTCACTGCCTGGAGGATGAAGTCTCATCTGAAACAAACAAAAAAAAAATTGCTTATGTCAAGGTCATGACATGAGATATCCAAGATATCCTAGATTGAAATGTGTTTAATCAATTGGGTCTGATTCAAATGTCTACTTCAGCAAAGAGCTACATATTAAGAAGTACCAGTATTATTTATAAAAAAAAAAGAAACCCTGTTTGTCACTGTCTTATGCTAACCAAGTAGCTAGATCAGCGATAGCCAACTTCACACTTCTCAAGGGCCAGATATCATTTCAGAAATTATTCGGAGGACCAAACAAATATGAATAAATATTAAATGTCTTACACAATAATTTTATTTGTCTTAGTATTGTGTAGGATAACTAATATATACAATATTTGACATGTGATAAAGTAATGAAAAAAAAAAAAAACACAAAAAAAACAACAGTCTCAAATTTAAGAATTAAATAAAACAATATATGGATTAAAAAAAACATGAATAATCTTTTTTAGTGTTTCTGTGAGAATATCATGGCTTCATAACAGTGTCTATTGATAACCTTCTACAAAGACAGCTAATATATGACAGTATAAGATAATATTGAGGTATTTATTGTAAGATTATTTAGGAGGGCCACGTCAAACAATGACGCGGCCCAGATCGCGACAGCGGGTCGCCAGTTAGCCACTTAGCAAGATCAATCAGCAAGAAAGATAAGATGTCTTTCTGCATGCTTTCATCGGCTAGTACCAGCCTGCGACTCGGCAAAGTCGTGCTACTCATAATACAAGAGGGCTGCAAAGTAAGAGTCTTGCAAATGGGGCCTCCGAAAAAAAAAAGGCTTTGGGTCTCCTGCTCGACAATGATAAGTGGCTTACTGCCCGAACCGGCTTGATGCGACGTTTCGAGCATTCTGACACTACGGGCAGGAATTTGTATGTGTGTGTACTTGGCGTGGAAGTGCCCAAAAAGTGTGTTTGCATGCTAAGCTAAGCCAAGTACCTGAGAGGGGCCACTGAAAAAAAAAAATCAACACACATAGACCTTATGTGCAAGTACACAAGGGTCAAAATAACTTTAAGTCTGTTATAATATATAATTAAAGAAGAAAGCAGAGCATAGGGTGAAAGAAGGTTACACTATAAAAAACAAAATTTCACATACCTAGGACATGACGGTCAGAATTACTTAAAATAATTTTTTTCGTAATAGTAAGCGAGTGAGCTAAGTATTTGTGATGGTGCATTTTTTAGGAGAATTTAAGTTTAATTTACATTGAACTAGTTTACTAACTTATCTTTGAAGAAAAATGTTGTGACTATGTATATGCTGTTATTATATCAGTGTATGACAGTTTCATAGAGCGAGTAAAACTTGCTTTCTCATTCTCGAAAGGTTTTTACATGAAGTTATTTTATGTTTGCTCATACTTATTTGTGTTTACCTATTACTTTTGTATTGATGTGGTACGGCCTGGGGCAGCAAGCAATGCCCGGGTCCCAGTACCGTCCGCCACTGTTGAAGCGCACCCCGTGACGTCAAGGCCAGCCATCTCCAGTGTTGGGTTTTTAAGATTTTGACGTGAATACGTCTTTAAAATAGCTCCCATAGTGGGGATACAGTTTGGTGTTGCAGCTACATATCTATCATCTCCATCCAAAATTTAATTACACCACTGGATAGATAAAGGTTCAAAGAATGACTGTAACACATCGCCTGCGGTGGAGGGGGAAGCGCCGCCATTTTGAAGTCATTTTGCCGCATTTTGAGATTTCCATTTTGTATAACTTTTGACTCGGAGAAGCTACGCCATTTGTTGACTTTCAATTGTCAGCTCTCATCAAAATCAATTGATTACATATATAAAACATTAGTGTAAAATAGTTGCAGTGAATATATATGGTGTTATAAAAAATACAGTATAGAAAATATTACCTTTTTCGTACACGTATTCACTTACAACATGACACAGCCACACCTCATTTTTTTCTTCCAACTTTAACCAGCAAGATGTGCAGCATTATATATTCCAGTGTTATATATATGTTCTTTTTTAATTACCCAGATACAGTCTGACAGCAACTCAGATTTAAAGTACCTAGTGATATTGTTGATGCAAATTCCGTTCCTGCGGAGCGGACGGTGCGACCTTGAAGGTAACCCTTGCTCCAGTCACATGCGAATCACTGGCGAGGTCAGACATAGTCTCACGGAGCTTCCAACATTGGCCGGCTTTAACTGATCAGTCACCGCCATGGTTATTTAAGTGCTGTTTTTAACCTCCTTTCTTATTTCTGGAGTTCCGCACGCATCTCGCAGTGTAATCTTTTCAGTTCTCAGTTCACCTGGCACTGTAGGGCACACTAGCAGGCACCAAGCTTACGGGACCGGCCGACTCCGGCGTGTTCTTTCAAGGAATTCACAGGCACGGACGCGCGCCGACCTCTACATTTTGGACAAGGAGCAAGTGCCATTACAGATATACAAGATAGTGTTTTATCCAGGAGTGTGTGGGGTACTGTGCAGTTGTAGGTACGTGTGGGCGCTGCATTCAAGCCGAACGTGACTACTACCCGACATGTAAGTACTGTTTAGACCTGATCGTTATCCTGTTTCAGTAAGTGTCCACAGAGTGTCTTGCCTAGGTAAGCGCATACCTATGGGCCTGCAACACTTAGATAAATAAGGGTTCAGGCTAGGCTGCATAGCATCATTTCTCCAGTGCGGGTGACGTCCTTCGGTAAGCCACACAGGCTGAATAGTCTACGACTAACCTCTTTGTGGGAGGATTCTCTTACTAAGAGAGCTGGCACCCGGCAACAACATCTAACCACAATGCTACCAAGATACGTTGTTACCAGCTCTCTGTAACATCCGCTCAAATTTATAGAGTTTGTAAAAAAAGATAAGAAATCAGTGTAAAAGTACAGTGCAAAAAAGTCAATCTTTTGTGAACTGCTGCTTCAAAAAACACCTACCTTGTCCCTTTTTTTATGCAGGTATATTTTTTAAGTAATTTGAAATAGGATATGTTTTTTTTATGAATTTTGCCTACAATCTGATATGGTGGGTTTTAAGTCAGAATTTTTGCATGATTTAAATAATTTTTTGGTATCAGAAATGTTGTGCAAAATAGACGCAAACCCGGGCCGGGTGTGGTTGTTGTCTCCTTTTACTCTGGACCGGAGAAAAGTGGACAGACTTCCGTCCTATTCACGAATTACTCCCAACAAATGCAAAATGTTAAGTTCAGCGGTTTTGTATGAGAATTTTTACACATCTAAGTTACCTGGCCTGAACTCTCAAGGCTGGGCTGTAAAATGTCGGTTAACCGGCCTTACTGTGCTGGGAGGGCAATGGGCTTTTGCCGCACGCCTGGTCCATAAAGGGCTCTAATGAAAGCTACAATACTGCTGAGGATTTTCTTAAGATTTTCTTTAAATAATTTAACTATGAAATCTGACCTAATCTCAAAACATTTTTTATATATGTATTACAAAAAAAACTGTTACTGTGATAAGAATAATTTCTTAACTACTGGTACGATGCTAACATTATACCTAAAGTTTGCTAAAATATAAGCTATGATTGTTAGAGCAAACTACAAAATAAGGCACAGATTGGCTTACTGACTTGATAGTTCTTATTTGTTATATACATAAATGACAAAGAATTATTTTAAGGACTCTCTGTAACTGTCAAACTAAAAAAAAACATGGGAATACTTAGACTTCACCCAGACAAAAATCACAGTGATGATGTAATTCCAGGAAGGGTAATGATCATTTGCGGCTGACTTGACAATATCACCACTGACGCTTTAACTAAATATTCTTTCAAATGTAAAGATTAGTGGCAAATACATAATTTTACTTAATTTTACTTAATTTTTCTTTATTCTATTCTACACTTTAATTTCAATTGCAAGGAAAGAATTGTTTGAATAAGGTTACCAATTAAATGATAACTCTAGAGAGAGATAGAAAACTAATATAGGTTCTTTCAATCTCATTTGTAAAATAAATTTTTGAATTATATAAACCATTAGTTAAAACTTAATGTGTTTTTGGTTACAAGTTAAGCATATGGCTTATTCTCACATTACCTATACTATCCCTGGATAAAACTTACTGATAGTAAAGTTTTGCCTTATCAAAATAATCTATATATATAATCAACAAAAAACATTGATAGTTATTTTATAATATGGTTTATACAGGCTGAATAATTGTTTACACTTATTTCTTACTCTCTAATTCTTTCAAAAAAAAAAAAAAAAATACAACAATTAGAAAGAGCCCTTAAATAAAGTTGCAGGTAAACTATGTGTGCTGTGTTAGAACTACATCTACAGAAACAGCAGTGGAAATATACACAAGTGACAGCGGCATAGCAGGAGAGCCGAGAGTAGAGAACCAGAAGACAGTTTACCGAAGAAGCTGGAAAAAACAAGAGAACCGAGCAGACAAATCAAAACATAATTGTTGTACCTAACACTGTTAATTTCTAAAGAAACTAACAAAAAAAAATGGCAGCAGTTGCAGTCGTGAGGATCATTTCAGTAATCTTCTGTCAGGAAGAGTTCCGTCGTCACTGTAGGATCCTTTGAAGATTCACTCTCTTGCTTCTGAACAAGACGCTTCTGCAATAAAACAAGTTAGTGCCCTTCGGTTAACCAAAATCGCTATTACCATACGTATAATTTAAGTTAAATAATGTTAGAAAACAATTAAGGATTTGGATTTGAAATTATTAAATGATCATAACAGCAGTAAGCAATTTTTATCTATATAAATTTTTAAAATGTATGTTTTGTTGTATGTGTAAAAATTTTTCAAATTATTATTAATATATATTTTAAAAGCAAAAACTAAATACTATTTCATTTTATTTTATTTTTCCAAGCCCCTGCAAAAAATTAAAAAGTTTATATTTTAAAACACTAAATTAAGCTTTGAATAAGCTGGCTTGCTTATTAATAGAGACCCTAACATTTTGTGGTTCATTTGAAAATCAGGCTAGACTCAACCATACTCTGCATACTTCGGACCTGGTGGGCTCTTCATCAGCTGCTTCCTCTAATAGAAGGAATTTTTCCTGTTAAATCTCGTATGCGGAATGAATTATTACATGAATTAATGAAATGAGACTTGGTGTTTCATTGACACTGTGGTCATTAAAGATTTGACACCGCCGGAAATTGGACAGAGGTGCATGATCCGACAACTCGACCAATGTGGCCCTTTCGGCAAATCTCATGGCTCCTAGTCAGGTGTGTTGTGTAAAAAAATATTGATAGTATAATCATAAATATTAGCACATTCAGGGGCAGCTACTGGGTCGGACAACTGCCCAGGGCCCCTTGCCGGCCTTTTTAATTTTTATTTTCCTTGTGTGAATAGTTTTATGCGAAAAATATGGATATTAATGTTTAATGACTATTAGCATGTAATTCAACATGCTTGTAGGTTTCAATTAAAATCTCATTATTTTTTTTTACTACAAAAACTTTCAAAAATTTTATTGCCTCGTGCAATGTTTCCACTTTACCGGAATTTGATCGTAAGCATTTACAAAACTAACACAAGTATAAGTAATTTGTTACGAAAGAGAATCAGAATTTCTTGAGACAAATTACTCAAAACATTCTCAGAAATTTAAGTTGAATTTTGGATTTAAAAAATTCTTATAGTTGTTTATTTTTCAAAATCCTTACACCCCGGGCCACCCGATAAAGCCCCTCTCCAAAATATTTAGGGTCCCACAGAGTGCATTGCTGATCCGTTTCAAAGTCTAGCCTGGTGGTCGAATGCGACGCGAAACTGCAGGGTCTCTATCTGTCGTTACACGGCAACCACCACACCTAGTGGATACGGTGAGTGTTCCCGAGCCAACCCGCACGTTAAGTGGCAACGAAGCTCAGCTCTGCGAGGGGCAGGCTCACCATGATGCGGTACTTCTCCTTGCAGGCGTACTCCGACTCGTCGACGTCGTTGTAGCAGTCGGACTTGTAGTCCTCGGGGAGGGCGCCGGCCCCGAACTCGCAGAGCTTCTTCAGCGGCCTGGCCTTGACCAGCAGCTTGTCGAAGCCCGTGGGCTTCTGCTGGGGGCAGTAGAACACGTCCGGCGTCTTCTTGTCGAACACTATGGACTTCCTCATCATGTCCCCGGCCTCCACCGATACTGCTGCAACCTGCGCGACAAGCAACGCTACATACTTCAACGTTTTATTACATATAGCTCTGTATCCTATTACAGACTGGTATTTATTTATTTGTTTATTTATACGTTCTGTTCAGCTTTGATTGCAGTTGATGCCTTGAGGCTATGGAACACCATTTACATATCTGAAACTTGCTACAATATAAAGTAATACACTGATACACTGAAATATAAACAAAAAAAAATTAACATGGCATGATGACAGAGCCTTCAGTAAGATTTTAGGTAAGATTTTAGTGCAGTTGTAAAGTGATAATACTACTAAAAATTGATTTCAAAGTGTTCAAATTGGCTGGAATTCACTATAGAGATGACTGAGACACACTCACACACACACACACACACCTACACACACACACACCTACACACACAAAAAAAAATAGAAGTCCACAGCCTTCAGTAAGCAACCATCGCAGCATTCACCGATAATAATTTAGAAATATGGTAAACTAACAAGGCCAGATGAGGTTTTAACGTAGATCTGCATAATGCAAGTTATGTGTCCACCTATTTCTGTCATTTTTTGAAGGTCTACTTAAAAAAAAAAAAATATATCTGAATTTTTACTATGCAGTGAAAATTACATAATTTGAATTTTTAAGATGAATTTACCAAGTTTTTTTTAGGATAGAATTTCTTTATGTAGACATATCCATTAAGCTGAATTGTACTTAATTAAGCTGTTAATTTTTTTATATCACTATTCCATGTTAGGTATTTATCTCTTAAATGTTAATACATTTCTACTCTCATCCATGGTTAGGTCATATAAATTGAGACCTGTATAATTGACAGATCTTTTAAGTTTATGAATGTCATGTGAATTTTTTTTAACAATTTAATTTATTTTAATAAAAAATATTGCTAGCTTATATAATGCAGTCAAGATATGACCACATTTTCAAACCAAGAAACCACTCCTTGATAATGCTGTGAGGGTTACATGTTGTATCCATGTCAATAAAAAAAACCTTCAAGGTATTAATTTAATGATTCCAATTGCATGCTTTGAAACTTCATGATAATGATGAAGTATGCTAATAATAAATCGAGCGACAACTTACTACCAGCAGCAACACCACTACTTCAGTCATTCGCCTCTCTGTGAACAGAAAAAAAATTGACACATGAATTTCTTTGATTTAAAAATATAAGGAAACTAACATAAAAGCACAAAACAAATAAATTAATGTATTATAGATCTAGACCTCACAGGGACTAGAAACCAAATAACCTTGTTTATCCGATCACAAACCTCCCCCCTCCCCCTTCCCGAATCTCGTCGGTGACGTCGTTAAAGACAGACTCTGCCACACACATTGCGGGTTCGACCCCTAAGTGTTACCCTCCTAAATCAAACCAAACTCTACAACAATCTACTTAATAAAACTCTTACACTGACTGGCTGTCTGACAATGCACAGCTTAAATTGGTGAGTCTGGAAGCATGCAATTTTGCACAGGAGTTCCTTATATAACGCAGGTGAGTACTAAGAAAGTATTTTTGAAAAATTACCCTTGAATGGTTGATGAAAGTTAGAGAAATCCCATCGGGTACCCGGTTAGTATCTCATTAACTCCTTGTCCTTTTACCGCAATTATGACCTAAATTATACAGCTTGTTCGAAAATTGAGGGACATAAATTTAATGTTGTAGCGGGGAATGCCAAAACAAGGCAAACATTTTTTTTTAAAGGAATGTATGTCCGAAAATGAAATTCTGCAATTTTACAGGTGCAAATGGCAGTACATACATTTGAATTTGGCGTGCTTCACGGGACTACTCCATTGGCTGAGAGCACGCGCGATTGTAGCGCATTGACGTTCAAACCCACCGCGGTTAGCGAGAAGCGTAAACAGAGCTGGGCTAAGGCGGTTAGAGCTAGTCATGTGCTCTAGCAACAGCTTCGTGGTGTGAAACTCCCAGTTTCAAGAAGTCGCTGGTTAAGACTTAAGTTCTTCCTGTCCGGTTCACATCTCTCGTGAAAACGCCCTTGGTACATGCGCAACACTCGTACTGCAATTCCTTTTCAGCATAATAGTTCACCATTATCATATCTGCGAATGTAAAGTCTACCGTGTTTATTGATGTTGGTAACAATGAAATAAGCATGGCTGCCATATGCACGTGTGCAGGCGTGCGTTCGTGTGCATTTTTTTTTTTAAATTGAAACTCGAAGTTATGATTTTCAACACTCATACTTTGCGGCTATGCAGTTTTTTTTAAAGTTTTGAAACTAAATATAAATCACTTTATTATAGTGTTTTGGTTGTTCCGCATTGTAAAAATCGACAATCTGAAACATTAATGGTGAACATTCCCAGCAACGAAAGACAAAAAAAAAAAGTCATTGTAGCCAAAATTCTCTTTCGAAATGTTTACGACTTTTAGGTTGTTAGGTTGCCGACAAATAGAAATCAAGAGCGTTAGTTATGACATTGATTTGCGACTCTGTATCTTCCTTGCTTTGCGGCTCTAGTACACCACAGAGATAGGGGAGGGGGGGGGGGGGAAATCACGCGGGGTCGCAGGTGCAGATTCGGAACACCCACTTGGAGTGGGTAGTCAACATGAGCCAGTCGGCCACGTAAGCGCGCTGCCGCCCGCCGCCCACACAAGCACGATGCTGTGCTGTTGCCAAGTAAGGCTGGTCTGCAAAAATCTCTCTCTCTCTCTCTCTCTCTCTCTCTCTACACCCCCTCCCACTCCTTCCAAGAGACACAAGCTACTGTCACGGACACTGCCGACTGCCACGCCAGCAGTGATACGAGCCACAACTGCTTCAGCCTCGTGACACGAACTGGAGCCACGATCAGTTGGTTTGAAAAGTATTCGACTGTCAGGGGCAAAAATCTGGAGGATTCCTAGGGGGGCGGGTGTGGAACGACGTTTATCATTTCCGTTTCGCAGTTAACGATTTCGCAGGCGCAAGCGGGCTTCCGGAGCGAGGGGTTTTGTAATTTCAGGAGGTGGGGGGGGGGGGGGGGACAAATATCTCCCCATCCTTTTATTTCACAACGGGATTCACGTCCAGGGCCGCTGAGAGAATTTGTGGGCCCCTGGGCAGCTGGGGTAGTAGGCCCCCTTCCTTTGTTTTGAATACCACTACTACAGGCCTATACCATAAATATATATGCAGAGCTGCCAACCTCAAATCACACCTATCAGTAATGGCAATTAGGTATATGAAAAAAGTACGCGTAAATCATGCACGATAAATTTTTCCTGGGGCATTATAACACACACTCAAGATAAAACAAGGACAATAATATGCAAAAGAAAAAGAAAAATATGAATACAATGCAAATTAATGAATAAAAAAAATATATTTGAACAATACAATCATCTGAATATGTAAGAAATATTAATAATTTTACTGGATATTTTGAATCTTCAATTCAAAGTTAAACTTTAAAGCAACTGTCTTTTTATTTGCTTTTTTTTTATCCTGGTTGGATAAGAAATGTCATGTAAACAAACAAGACAAACACAAGGACTTGTAAACAATAACTGCGTTCGTTACTTTCGTTTCTTCAGATGTAGCGAAAAAACGAAGATATAGTAGATTTATTGCTCGTCACGGCTTTAAAATGTTCTGCATGTTTCTATGATTCAATATGCCGTCTACAGTCATCCCTTCCACCATGTGCAATCGAAAAGTCACACGTGCATACATTACAAAACCGTGGCGTTCCAAACATTTGAAAACGACAAGCATGGCCATTCTTTTGAATATTTAAGTCGAAAGCTCTGAAGACTTGCGTGTTTTTTTTTTTTCCAGATACACATTATTCTGTCACACGCTTCATTTCTAAAACCGGCACTGAAGAACACAACACTATCGAAAAACATAAAAAAATTTCACGTCTGTAGACACGACAAAAACACTATGATGAAAAAAAAAATGGCTTTCAAGAAATAAATTAACAACACAGGTTAGCCAAAGTACCGTACAAAAATTATCGTGATTTAAGTAGCCTTCAAACGATAAGTCTGAGAATATGTACTAGTTGTATCGTACAACGGACGTAATACCATCCCATTATTATTTGTAAACACGAGAATTAATTTACTTATTTCGACAGTACATCGTACATGCGCACACTTACTAGTTCCGTTATTTGTGCAACCAAGCGATGTATTCAAACTGCGTTCACGAAACAAGCACAGCAGAAACGGAATTTTCTCCGTTACCTCGCAGCACAAAGCCTCGTTTCCGTAATAAACCAGCGATGTTCCGTAATTCCGTAATTCGGGGTTAAAATCCGTAATAATTACGGAAAATCCGTAATGGTTGGCAGCTCTGCATATGGTATCGTAAAATTGCATACTTCATTTGAACATACATAACGATTTCCTAGTTACGCAAAAAAAAAGAAAGCATTTGCATATATTATCTCAGTGCACTTTTTAGATTGTTAATCGCATCAAAATACAAATAATAATTAATTTTGATGTATATGTTGCTAAAAAAAATCTTAAATGGTAATCAGAAATTGCATTATTATATGAGTGTTTAAAATACATAAGTATAATAATTTATTCTGAAAGTAAATATTATTAAAATAATGTAAAGTAATAATCAATTTTATTACTTCGAAAACATCAAACACACTGAACCACGTTCATTACATTGAAAAATTTGTAATACATATTAATTATTTATAACGTTCCAGGGACGTCGGAACGTTTTCATTAGTGGGAGGCCGAACAGATGTATCACACTTACCTCAGTCATAGAGCGGGGGGTCCGGGGGCCCTCCCCCGGAAAAATTTGGAATTTTAGATGCAAAATTGTGCTATTTAATGAGTTTCCGAACCAAAATATTAAATATACCATTCAAAGAATTTGATGACGTAGTATGTATTAAATACTACTCTGACAGTAGATGTAGTACAATTTAAATAAAATACCATCTAGGAATTTGCAATCATTTTACAGTATATTGACAATCATAAAATTGATTTTCTAATCAATGTGATCACCAATGCAACATTTGTAACTACAGGTTGAGAAAAATACTACTACGACCAAACATTTATTCCGGTAAAAGGAGGGGGGCGAGATGCTACTCTCGTCCCCCCCCCCCCCATGCATAACAGCACGGGGGTGACTCGCCCCTGCTGTCCCCCCTGTTCCGACGTCCCTGTAACGTTCCCATTTCTGCTACTAAGCAAGTATTTTGGTGTGAACTGAATGTTACAAGTACCTACTGCTCGGTTAGGTTATTGGTTATCGACTGTAGTTTTAGGAACACACAAAACAATTATATATATATATATATATATATATATATTGTACAATATGTTTTAATAGCAGGGGGAAAATGTTTTTCCAGCCATTTTTTTTCCACTTCCCAACCGGGCGCCCGGGCCTCTAAGGCTACCGGGCCCCTGGGCATTTGCCCCTTTTGTCCCCCCCTCTCGGCGGCCCTGTTCACGTCCATGCTTGAAGTACACGGTGTCTGCTTCACGTTGATGATTGGAAGGTTCTCTCGACACACCCTTTACGATCCACAGCCAGTTTTAAGACAATAAGAGATTGTGACATTTCTATCACCCAATGAGCACTTATAACAACTCTCGACTATACACATGAAAAAGTAGTGTCAACTCCCCGAAGCAATCATGACTCTAATATTATCTCATTTATTTGGTTTGTTGTCACTGTGTCACTGCATTGTTTGTATAACATTAGTATACCATCTTGTGCAAAATTATACGCACTAAAATATATACATTGGCTGCTATAAACTAAAACAGTTTTAATTAAACACTGGACATTAATTCATAATTATTTTATAAGGTGAAACACCCACTATGGACCATGAGCGGTTCCAGGCCAACCAACTTAGGTGGCCTGTGGTAATATTCAATAAATATGTGCAATATTTACTAACAATTGTGAATAGGCATGAACTGTTTCCAACTCGAAGCATTTTGAAATTTACTATCTCAAATGGTTGTATTGAGCTAATATTTTAAAACACTTAAAGATAGATTAAATGCATTGGTATTTGCTGTGGTGACTCATGATTGAATGATTGATGGATATAATGAATCGGCGCTTAACTCCAAGTCTACGTTATAGAAGCCGTTTGAGACTGGATGAGAGGAGAATGCTCTTGGAGATTTGGCTTAGCTAAAACTGGTCGAAAAAAAAAATTAAGTAGTCACATGTCTATTTTATTTGCCCCGGGTCTACAATTCTATAAATAAAAACTGCTTGCAATAGGCTTCCCGTTTCTTGAATCCGTAAACAAAGCCACATACTGCAATCAATTTTGTAACTAAAGAAAAAAAGCCACAGATGCTAAGTAAGTCAGTTTTATGTTGTAATTATATATACTTATTCTCTCTCTCTCTCTCTCCCCCCCCCCCCCCCCGTGATTGCATTGTTATTATACTAACTGAATATAACATTTAACATTTACACCATCAACTACTTTTATGAAGTACGTCCTCTTTTTCTGCCGTCATTTAGAAGCACGCGTTTTTTTTCTTCCGCGTTAGGGCCGGTCCACACGCAACGTTTTCAGCAACGATTTACCTGCGCAGGTCACATCGTTGTAGACAAGACGTAGCGTGTAGACAGGAAAACTGCGCAGTTTTGTGAACTGCGCGGAGACGGAACACGGAGAAGGAAAACTGTGGCCGAGAGCATTTATGTCCGCGCAGGTTAGTCGACCTGCACAGACTTGTCGTAGCGTGTGGACACTTCCTCCGTTTTCTCCGTACACGGGGCTCAGTTCTCCCTAGGTATTTGTGCCGGAACAGTGTAATCTGTTAAACGATGACCGATTTGCTACAGTGTTCACGTGAATTTCTAACGGAGTTCACTGGTCTGAACAAGACCTTTCCGTGTTTGTGGCGGGTCAAACCAAAATAAATTAACGATAGGGGGAAAAAAAAGTCAAGCGTATGAAGCACTTGTGCAAAAATACAAAGTGGTTGGCATCGCGGCTAACAGAGATAAAATCACAAAAAAAAAAAAAAATTCTTTGAGGTCGGTATACCGGAAAGAATTGGCCAAAGTAAGGAATTCTCGCAACTGATAGGATAAAACTTGGCTGCAAACGTGTGTTGTGTGGACACGGCTAAACTGCAACCTTTTGTTTGCACAGTTTTGCCTGCGCAGTCAAAACTGTGTACAAAACGTTGCGTGTGGACCGGACTTTACTGTTCTGGCGGTGACCCCGGGAATAAGCTGTCTCTGCGTGTCGCTGCAGGCCGCAAACAGAGCATGAAGCGCGCAGAGACGGACATCCCCGCCTTCCCCTCTCGACCTGCAGATCTACACGGCGTCTTACGTCCGCGGCGGCACTCGCGAAGCACGATCCCGTTTCGGGCGTGTTTGCTTCATTGTTGTCTCACCAGGGGCGTAGCCAGGGGGGGGGGGGGTTAGGGGTTCAACCCCCCCCCCCCTAGCCCCAAATATTTAATTAATTTCTTATTCATTGCAATATTTAAATTTAAGTACCGAAAACTGCTAAAATAGCACTATTTTATACCTTAAAATCCAATTTTTCCCGGAGGAGGGCCTCCGGACCCACCGCTTTAATACGGGGCGGGGGAGGGGGGGGGGGTGGGCATGCTTCTTAACGCCCTCCATACACAAATCCTGACTACGCCACTGTGTCTCACTATAGCAAACAAACCGCGGCTTCTCTCGCGCAATTTCAAGGGTATATTGCTGATATCTTACCGTCGAGAGAAAAGTATGTCGAGTTAATTCCAAACAATTTTTGCTTAAGAAATAAGACACAACAAGAAGTCAGGTGCATAAAAAGATTTGATTCATAATAATAATAAAAAAAACGTTTAAGAATGATAATTTTTCATAGGGGTTATACGTAAGCCTTTTTAAAGCTGAAGTAATGAGACTAACGCGGACATTCGGTGGTGATCAAAGTGATAATAGATCATGTGGTTCGACGCAGTGACACCGCCCCCCCCCCCCCCCCACCACTCGTCCACCCCCCAAAAAAAATTCAGATAGTCGAAGAGTGATCGATGTTTTTAATGAATCTATAGGTACAAACCACTTCCGGATGCTAACAATGTGTCTGCCAGCGGTACCCAGTTATCACTGACGTAACGGACAGACGAGACCGACTCGGAACGTGCCGGCGGCCGAAGAGAAAGTAACCACGTTTGTGCGTGGGGGCAAGCCAGGACGAGCCAAAACCCGGAGAGCGTGACTCCGTCGAAGTAACGTAACATTCACCTCCGCGGAACACTCTCAACTAGGGCCGGGGTTTGTAAACCACGCAAGGGACGCAACGTCGCGACTACGCAAAACGCAACCAACACAAGAAAATCACGGTCGTTCATAAAAGCAAAAAAAAGTCGCAAGACGTACCAACGCTTCAACCTGAAATTGTAACAAAAAAAAGTAGAAAACAAACTTCTTAGCCGGGATTCTTTAGATAATTTATGTTCATCATGAAAACATACGAAAACTGTCAGTAATTTGATTTGAAAGGGTGATTTTCTTTCACTGCGCGAAAGTTGTACTAGTGAAAACGTGATGTACATAACACGTGGCCTTCATCGCCAACAAGAGGGGAGAACTCCAAGGAAATTATTTTGGCGTAGTGATTGGGGGGGGGGGGGGGGGGGGGGGAGTTATGTTTCCATAGTCCCAAATCGCAGTTCGTTTGCAAACAACTACGAACATAATTTTTGTCAAAAATTTTCGGAAAACCTAGGAGATGGTTCGATAGTCGAGACCCGTATCATGGTCCACGGGATCAACAAATTTTCAACGATCCAACAATTTTCAAAGTCTCAAACATCACGGCGAGGCCACCACTCCCAGGAATTGCGTCTTTAGAAGTTTTCAAATATGGAAGGTTGAAACGCAGGAAGTTGAAAGTTTGCCGATGCTTTTGCTTGCGTTTTTGCGTCCTGCGTTTCTTGCTAGTTTATAAACCCGACCCGCACCCCAAGTTTTCGTACAGCCTAAAATAAAGGCCTCCATCAGACCTGCCTCCCGAATCTTGTACACAAGTGGCTATGGACGTTTCCACAGAGTGTTTCGAAATTCGTGGTACATACGTTTAGAGGGTGGTAGAACACAACTAGACAGGTACAAGTCACCACTACGGTTCTGCGGAGTACTGTTTTTTTTTTTTTAAGTGAAGCTTCTTTGCTGAGGGGGCTACAATTTTTCGAGCGTTACGAAAATTCCGATAGCATGAGGGGAATAGTCAGGTACGTGGTGGGGGAACCGGTAGAGGAGGAGAGTGCGTCAGCAGCGACTCCGCTCAAACGCATGCACTAGTGGTCAAATGGGAAGACGACAAAGGAAGAGGGGTAGGTACGTAGCGTAGCATGCTATAGGCTATGCCAGTTATAACGGCCGGTGGAAAAAAAGGGGGGGGGGGGGGGCACGGTCTGAGAGAGGTAGAAATGACGCATTAGTATAGCAACGGAATTCTCGTAACGCTGCTTATGCTTGTCAACTTATCAGTTTTCGTAACGGCTAACGATTGACGCTGCTATATTTCTTTTAAGTAGTGCAATTTAACTTTATTAGTATCATTTATTTTTCATTTGCGATCATACCGCATCCTTAATATTCTCAATTAGTAGGGGCATGCATATTTCGCGAAAAGATTCCTCTATTAGCTGAAAGTTAAAACACTGTAACATCGTCAGTGTTTCGTGATTGGGTGTCTTTCTTTCAGGTACACGACGATTTTTTACAACTCCAATCACAGTGATTCAGTGCGGTAGCAAACGCGTCTGAGTGGCTCGGTCAAACAAGGCAACGACATCTCTCGCCAGACGGCCGCCAATCACAAGGAAGAAACCGCTGGTGCGCGTATACCTTTTTGCAGTCTAATATGCGTTCAGATTTATTCGCGAAAAATGTCTGCCCCTATCAATTAGTATCTATTCTTTAATAAAAAATACTAATAATTTAT
Organism: Bacillus rossius redtenbacheri; assembly: GCF_032445375.1. NCBI lineage: Eukaryota > Metazoa > Arthropoda > Insecta > Phasmatodea > Bacillidae > Bacillus > Bacillus rossius. The sequence goes on along the minus strand of NC_086336.1, from coordinate 48,053,389 downwards.
CTTTATCTATAGCCTACCTAATAAACAAGTGAAGTTTTACTTCTGTCGTGCGTGGACTCCATGCACACACATTTTTAAAATTTTAATCGAATCTCGAATTCAACATCACAATATTCACGAATGTAGAATATTTTTTAAATAGAATTTTATCATATAGGTAGTGGAATTTTTTTGACAGAGAAAATTTGATAAAAAACAGTAAAATAATAAAGAGAGTAATCAATATACACGGAACCATAACTAAGATGTGTAAAATAAAAGATATTAAAAAAACCCTGGCAATGCCTTTTCCTAAACCAGTCAAATTTAAGTTTGAAAGTAGCTTTGTTGAGCTGGTTACATACATAAAATACAATATTATTAATAATTTCAAGCCATAATCATTGATTATTTGCTAAATATAAAACAATGCGTGAATAGTGTTGCAGTAAACATATCTAAATTTCTCATCTTAGTAATATCATACATGTTAAAAAATCAAGAACGCAGAAAACAATCAAAACACAATTCGATTGGTTTTCAGTGTTTCTTTTCTGTGTTTCTTTTCTGTGTGTGTGGACAGGCGCGTGGTAAGGGGCGAACCACTGTTGAGCCTAGCTCCAGTGAGGAGTGCGAACTGTGGAATGGTCTGATACTTAGTGGTTTGTGATCAGACTATTTTAAGTGCTGGTGATTTTTTATCAGAAATTTTTAAGTGCGATTATTTAACTAGTAATGTAAATATTAGTAATTAATAAACCTGTACAAAACTTAATTGGGTTTTCTTTACAAACCCGTTTTCCCCACTCGTAAAATATATATTGTTATAAATCTGTTCCTCGGAGGTTAACACACTAGGTATGTCCACTTATGGGCAAAATGCACTTTTAACCATTAACTTGACCACCGTTTGATAGTGGCATACTACACCAAGATCTACAATATCTCACAAATGCACATATTTTGGGTTAAAAATAGTTGATTAAATAAGTGAAGCACTATTTAAAATTATTTAAAATGCTATAATGAAATTTTGGTTTTTGTGACATAGTGTCTTATACCTCCGAAGTACAGAAGTATATAAATGATTAACTTGAATGTGTAAACATTGATAAGTGCCTGAAAACTACAATGTGGAAAAAAATGTGAAAATATTATAATATTACTGCCGAAAAGTATTTATTTGTTAATACACCAGGTTGTTCGCGTCTAAAGAATTCAAATATTCTTTCACAGCTAGTTGCAGTTTTTAAATAAATAAAAAAATTCTTTTAATTAAGGTTGCATCAATAAAAGACACATCCTTAGTGTTCGGAAATAGCATAGTCTTGAGCAAGAGACAGAGACATCAAGAAATCGCAGCATGACAAATAGAAGACTTAAGGACTGCTAGAAGATTGCTTGGAAATTACCACACTATTTCTTAGCTCGCGAAATGGCGATTAAGACACAAACTCACGAACACGCCGCCATTTACCGCTAATGGCAGCTGTTGTGTCTTCCGCCTCGGATTGAAATAACGAAATAAACTGACGAGAATTGATAGAACAAATGAAAGATAATGAAAACTTTCCCTGATGTGTCAACTCCTATTAACCTAGATGAATCCAGAGTTGGCAGCTTAATTTACTGCAAGGAGGTTAACCACAGTTAATTAAATCAATTAAGATTTTAGTCACTACAGTAATCAGAAGTTATTAAATTTATTCATATTCCACTGATTTGGAGAAATGATCAGAATCATAGTAGGTTTTTAGGATACAAGCATAGCATTACATTCATGAAAACAGTGCAGCAAATAAATGCCAACATAACGAAGTTGACAAAATAAAATACAGTTATACTTAACGTATACTTAAAAAAAGAGCGCATGCAACTCCGTACACTTGATAGAAGTGAAACTTCTGTGGCCAATCCAACCTCGACTCGTAAGTTTATCGTAAGGGGTAAAATGGGAGGGAGGAAGGGAGGGAGGGAGAGAGAGAGAGGGGGGGGGGAGAGAGAGAGAGAGAGAAGAGAGAAAGGGATAGAAAGAGAAAGAAAGAAAAAGAGAGAAAGAATTAACAAAAGAGAGCGAGAGAAAAATGGAAAGAGAGAGAACTAGAGAAAGAGTAAAAAGAGATAAGAGACAGTACAATTTTATTCAAAAACTTATAGAATTAATAGGATTTGAAGAAAGTATTAAAAGGATCAAACTAAAACATTATAGCCAAAATTTAAGTTCAATTTTTGAATTTATTTCCCTGATATTTACACTAATTTTAATATTATAGAGGTTATCAATAATGATTAAATAAAATAAATAGGTACTACTCACTTATGACATATTCAGACCGAAAAGAAAAACTGTGCATGTTACTGTTTCTTCAAACAATTCTACAAAATGGAACCGTCAAATCTCTGAACGAAATATAAAATTCATAAAAGGTAGCGATATCTATGCGGGAAATGTTGGGACTGTCTCAACAGCGCTCTCTACGCTGCTGGTTGAACAAGGAGTAACGCGAGCGCGCTGCGCTCTTAGCAAATATAAAATTCAAGGCAACAACAGCTGACTGTATCATGCGCACAATCTGTCTTATTAATACGTTCATCTATCACTCTCGGTTTTATTTTTTTCTGAGCGGGTGACGAATCATCGCACAAAGAGAACGAAAACGAGCCCAACAATGTATACAGCATAGTACTCTCTTTACCACAACACTGTTTCACGAAAAGTTGGATTAAAATTAGGCCTTGAAATTGTACTCTCATTGCACCCAGAGAAGTTTCACTTCAATAACTTGTATTCACTCGACTGCCTTCTGCAACTACACAAAAATGTTTGCAGCAGCAGGCAATCTGTGACGCCAAAAAGCTACTCTCCCAGTAATCAGAAGGTCGCACATTACTAGACAATGTACAACCAGGATTTTTACTGGTTCTTGTACACTACGATCATGCAGTCCTCCACAGTGGAATCAAAATAAAAGTAATTCTTAAGAAAAAACATTGTGTTAAAACGGAGCAAGATTGTGCTCTGGTAATGCACTTTACTAACATTCCGAATGACTTCCGACCTTCCTGATTTCGCATCCATTGAAGACCACGCGGAAGTGTGCTATGCTTAAATCTAGGGTTAAGACTTAGAGACCCTTTTTGAATAAAAATTGCGGTTACCTAACTGGCACAAATACGAAGGGCCATCATAACAACATCATACAGCTGTACTTACTCAGCCAACTTGCATTCACCTACCTGTTTTCGGTATTCGCAAAGGTAGTTGTAAAAGCCAGCCCAGAAACATCAAAAAGGTTACTCCCCAGTAATAAGACATACATGCGCGACTGGTGCAGCGGTAAGACGATGAACACGCCTTCCGAAGGATCTGTGTCGGAATCGCGGTTGTTTTCCATTTTCCACTGGATTCCTGTAACCACCCCAAGCAAATGCAGGGACGGCTCCTTACCAAAACACGGCCGATCGCCTTCGGCAGTTTCCGTGTGTTGTGTTGTTGCTTGGGCCCGTCTTTCAGGTCCTCGCCGTCATCGCGACATAAACATATCCTAATTAAATAAAATAAATAAATAATTATGCGAGGTCAGTGTAAACCTTTTTTCTCAACAAGTCATAAACATATGATGTTGGTGATGGTAATAGTAATGGTGGATATGGCGATAGCCATAAAGTTGTTGATAATGGTGGAGGTGGTGTAAGTGTTGATAGAGTAGGTGATGATGATGGTTGAGGTGATGTTAGTTTTGGTAGAGGTGGCAATGGTGATGGTGTAGGTAATGGTAGTGATAGAGGTAGTGATAATGATTTTAAAGGTGGTGTTAGTGATGGCTGAGGCTGTGATCGTAATGGCGTAGGTGGCGGTAGTGATGGTGACGATAGTGTTGGTGGTGGTAGTGATGATAGTTTTGTGAGGTGGCGATAGTATTGATAGTTTTGGCGAGGTGGCGATAGTGATGATAGTGTTAATGTGGCGATAATTTGATGAAGGTGGTGATATTAATGACAGATTTTACTAATGTGATGGTGGAGGTGGTAATAGAGATGGTGGAGGTAGTGATGATGGAGGTAGTTATGGTAATATTACTGGTTATGATAGTAATTGTACTGGTTGTGATAGTAATGGTACTGGTAATGATAGTAATGGTAATGGTTACGTCAGTAATGGTACTATTGGTGATAGTGATGGTGGAGGTGGTGATAGTGAAGTTAGAGGTCGGTTAAGTGATGGTGGAGATGAAGTTTGTGATAGTGATGGTGATGGTGGTGATGAAAGGGATGATTGTGGTGATATTAATGTGAACACCCGGAGGATTTTCACCTACCCATCACCGTGCTGTACGTTGATGACTACTGACGTGAATTGATGAAACAAATGAAAAATAACGAAAACTTTCCCTCTTGAACTCCTATTAATATATATGAACCCAGAGCCATAGCAGCTTAATTTACTGTAAGACAGTGAAAACCTCAGAATATTAAATAAATTCAGATTCCAGTCACTAAAGTAATCAGTGGTTATTTAATTGATTCAGATTCCACTGATTTGGAGACATTCTCAGAATCGTAATAGGTTTTTAGGATAAAACCAAAGATATTACCTCATGAAAACATTGCATAAAATAAATGGAAACATAACAATGTTGACAAAATAAAATACAGTTATCCTAAATGTATACTTATAAATAACTTGTATTCACCCGACTGCCTTCTGCAACTACACAGACATGTTTGTTGAAGCAGGCAGTCTGTGACGCCCAAAAGCTACTCTCCCAGTAATCAGAAGGTCGCACATTACTAGACAATGTACAACCAGGGTTCTTTACTGGTACACTACAATCATGCAGTCCCCCACAGTGGAACAAAAATAAAAACTATTTCTAAGACAACAGTGCTTTGTAAAACAGCGAGATAGCGCAGTGATAAGGCACTTAACTCACATTCCGAATCACATCCGACCTTCCTGATTTTGCATCCATTGAAGGCCACGCAGAAGTGTGCTAGGCTTAAATCTAGGGTTAAGACATAGAAACCCTTTTCAATAAAAATGCGGTTACATCACTGGCACAAATTCGAAGTGCCTTTATAACATCATACAGCTGTACTTACATAGCCAACTTGCATTCACCCACCTGTTTTTGGGAATCGCAAAGATAGTTGTCAAAGTCAGTCCATAAACATCACAAAGGTTACTCCCCAGTAATAAGACATACATGCCCGACCAGAGTTCTTACTGGCGCAGCGGTAAGACGATCAACACGCCTTCCGAAGGATATGGGTGAATTCCATTTTCCACTGGCTCCCGGAACCACCCCAGGCAAATGCAGAGACAGCTCCTTACCAAAACACGGCCGATTCCCTTCGGCAGTTTCCGTATGTTGTGTTGTTGCTTGGGCCCGTGATTCAGGTCCTCGCCGTCGACACGACATAATCATATCCAAATTAAAATAAAAAATAACATGCGAGGTCTGTGTTAACACTCTTTCTCAAAAAATCACAAAGAAACATATGATGATGTGATGGTAATGGTAGTGATGGGGGAGGTGGTGGTAGTGATGGTGGAGGTGATGATTGTGAAGTTAGAGGTCGGTTAAGTGATGGTGGAGATAATGAAGGTTGTGATAGTGATGGTGATAGTAATGAAGGTTGTGGTAATAATGATGGTGGTGATGAAAGGGATGTTTGTGGTGATATCAATGTGAAAACCCGGAGGATTTTCACCTACCCATCGCCGTGCCGTACGTTGATGACTACTGACGTGAATTGATGAAACAAATGAAAGATACGAAAACTTTCCCTGTTGAACTCCTATTGATTTAGATGAACCCAGAGCCGGAGCAGTTTAATTTACTGTAAGAAGGTGAAAATTACAGTTTATTAAATCAATTCTGATTCGAGTCACTAAAGTAATCAGTGGTTATTAAATTGATTCAGATTCTACTGAATTGGAGAAATTTTCAGAATCCCAATAACAATATTCTCATGAAAACATTGCAGAAAATAAATGTAAACATAACAGTGTTAACAAAATAAAATACTGTTATTCTTAATGTATACTAATAAATAACATGTATTCACCCGACTGCCTTCTGCAACTACACAGAAATGTTTGTTGCAGCAGGAGTCTGTGACGCCCAAAAGCTACTCTCCCAGTAATAAGAAGGTCGCACATTACTAGACAATGTACAACCAGGGTTCTTACTGGTACACTACAATCATGCAATCCCCTACAGTGGAAAAAAAATAAAAACAATTTCTAAGACAACAGTGCTTTGTAACATAGCGAGATAGCGCAGTGGTAAAGCAGTGTACTCGCATTCCGAAGGACTTCCGGCCTTCCTGATTTCGCATCCCTTGAAGGCCACGCAGAAGTGTGCTAGGCTTAAATATAGGGATAAGTTTAAGAGACCCTTTTTCATGAAAAATGCTATTACCTCACTAGCACAAATACGAATGGCCTTTATAACTGCACTAGCAGAATCCCGTGTGTAACTCGAGTTAAATTCGGATTATATTATATATATAATATATGATATATATATAATATAAGATATATATTACTCCATGACCTTCCTCAACATACTGTCTATTTAACAATGTAGTTTTTATTTTTATTACAAAGTAACTGTTGGTTTAGATCTTCTCTGTATACAATGTTAGCTGTCGTTTAATGTTCTGGTAGCAAAATATATTTCTGGAGTTCCAACTCGTGATAAACCAACATATAGTTGCCCATTGATGAAACACTCTTTAGTTAATCAATGCCTACCAAAGATAATGATTGTCCACGTGACTTACTAAAGGTCAGCGCTAATGAAGGTTTATACGGGAAACTGGAGCCGTTTGAAACATATCGGCAAGTCCGTGGGGATCATTGTAATTCTCGGGATGTGCGCCAACTGGCCGGCTGCTGGGCCGATGGAATGGTCGCCACAATTAAGTTATCTTTTGAATTTTATTAGTAGCCTTGTGCCACTGCACATATTAGGTGGGCTTAAATTTATTAAGAGCATGATAGGCATTCCGATTTTGAATAATAATTCGTGAGACTGCAGGCCAGATGGATTCAATGAATTTAAAAATTCCCGTGGATAGTGGACTACATCCTCGACATTTCAAACTGTGTCAACCGACCTTTTTATTGGGCCTGACACTTTCTGTAGAATTAGATTGTTGACTTCATTGACAGTGTCGGTCCTAGGCGACACTATTGCCCTTGTTTACATCTAATGAAATTCTCAATCGAGTAGTTTTTCAAGTTCAGGATATACTGCATGTATAAAATGCTGCAGGCTGTGAACTATTCGACCTAGTGTCTCATTTAGTAAGATTTCAGCACCTTTAGCGATTAAATTTGGAGAATAAAGTGCTCCTTCTTAAATGCTGAGTAGTTTTTGTGGGAAATCATTCGCATTTCCGCTAAGACGGGCTTTCATGCTTGTTCGCAAATTCAGTTTTTGAATAGAGCTCCATAAGCGAGATGAATTTAGGAAAGCTTTAATGATGTCTGCACGTGTCCCTTTTGTAAGGACGGGAAGTGACTGCCGAAAATCACCAGCAAACATGACCGCATCAAAGTTTCTGAGGTCCTTTAACTTTCGGTCAACATGGGCTCTATGACTAATGGTGTATTAGTCCCATATTATCAGTGATGTGTTCTGCAACAATTTGCCTGGGGGCCCACGTTCTATGCTGGTCTCCCTAGCTCGAGCCTGTGATATGTCATCTCTGTGACTCGCGAGACACTGCGTAGTTTCAGAAGACTCTTCCATTCGGTGTAACCTGGCTGCTCTCGTCTGAAATATCATTCGTGAGAGTTGCAATTCTATTTTAGGCCTGTTTTCGTCATTATACAGTAACAGTAACTATAACTTAACACAAAAATTGACACAACACTTTACTTACTGAAAACACATCTTTATCACAATAAAAAATAGCCTATAGCACTCAGGGATAAAGTAGCTTCCTATTAGTGAAAGAATTGTCAGAATAGGATTAGTAGTTACATTACCCCTACATTCAAACTTATAAACTAACTTTACCTCATTATAATATTAGTATAGAAAATAATAGCAGAACTTCATACAGCTGTACTTTCTCAGCCAACTTGCATTCATCCACCTGTTTGCGGTAATAGCAAAGGTAGTTGTCAAAGCCAGTCCAGAAACATCAAAAAGGTTACTCCCCAGTAATAAGACATATGCTCGTATTTCAGGACCTCGCCGTCGACACGACATAAATATATCCAATTTAAATAAATAAAATACGATGTTAGTGTAAACCTTTTTTTTATCAACAAATAAAAAATAAATTAATGATGATGTGATGGTGATAGTAGTGATGGTGGAGGTGGTTATAGTTATGGTGGAGGTGGTGATAGTGATGGCGGAGGTGGCGAAAGTGATGGTGGATGTGGCGATAGTGATGGTGGAGGTGGTGATAGTGTTGGTGAAGGAGCAGATAGTGACGGCAGAGGTGATAATGATGGTGCAGTTGATGTTCAAAAATCCAGTGAAATCGCACCATGTGAGTCAATAAAATTTCAAAGAGTTTTTCTTATACGAAATCATGAAAACTCAGTTGCAATCAAAAGTAAAAGGTATTGACCAGCACTTTAAATTAAGGGAAAATAACGGTTTAATTTTTCAGCTTTCCGTTGGGAGTACTTATTTTTCACAGAAATTGAAACAGAAAAGGAAAATAATAATTAAATGGTCCGGCGCTTGGCCCGTTAGACGCGGGGCTTGTCAGACGCGGGGCCCGTTAGGCGTTAGATGCTTGGTCCTGGGCGTTAGCCCGGCTAGCCTGACCAGGGACCGCCCCCTGCGTTAGACAGAGAAACAGTTCATGCCAACATCTCGGCACGCCAGGGAAACAGTTACCCAACGCAATTAATGGTACTCGCTGACCGGAGACAAAAAAAATCCGTAATGATTATGCAGGCGCCGCATTAGTCCAAGGTTCTGATCTGAATAACCTTGCTACGCGTCCCTCACTTTCCCCTGCACTAGTTGTCGGGCGGAAGGAAAAAAAAAAAAGCGCCACGCTGCAGCTGAGCGAGTTTGTTGGGACGTACCAGCAATGTGACGTTATCTTGTGACCTTTCGGATCATTTCTCACCAGCCGCAAGAAGTGGGTTCCGCACTAGCCAAATTTGGCAACGCAGGTTAGCTGGAAAGCTAGAAGAAATATTTGTTTATTTGCTTATTCAGTTTGTTGCCATAGTATTACTTTACACTCGCATAACACGACTTGTCTAATATCTTCGTGCAAACTTGCACATAAAAAAAAAATCATATGGATGCATTAAGCTGAACCAAACTAACACAGAGAGTCGCTAGATTTCTCTGCTTGTGGTCGGATACATGATTTTCACTTTTGGTTGGCACCTTATTACTCAACTTTTTAGGCCCAATCACAATGCCAAATGGACACCGAGATCTGTATGATAACGATGTCAGTAGATGAACATAAGTTTAAAACACACATCCCTTTGCATTCATCCTATAGTACATTTAAGCTAATCTAAAAATTTGGGATGGATGTATACTGCACGAATTTCAATTTGAACATGTCTATCAACGACTACATACCAGGAAATAAATGTAGATTCGTAGTTAACCGACGGTAAGGAAATTTTAACGTTTGAATTACCTGGAATTCACTACCGGAAAAATAACTCAACGGCTGCTCTATACGACCAGTCAGGCCTTTGTGATGTCTAAAGAAGACTGGTCCCTTGACGCGTGGTTTGCATAATCTGTGCTCTAGCCGCTCCTTAGCTTGTCGCCCGTCGAACTACAAGCCTTTCATTTCCCAGCATTCACCCGATATCTCACGGGAAAGATCGAGCCACCCCGAGATATTACGAGTCTTTCGCTGTATCAGAACACTAGCCTAATGGATCCCTTAGCTAAAGGATCCACCAAAAGTGCATCGTAGTGGACACGGGAATCTTTCCTTTGCTTCCCAATCTTCACAAAGGATGCATCGGCATTCCTACATGCGTCTAGGGATGCGACACTCACGTACACTGATGCGTAGGGGCAGGCATTTTTCGTGAAAAACTCTGACTGCAACAAGGTATAGGTACCCGCACCACCGTCTTATTACTTGTGATTGGCGGCCGTCTGTGAGAAAAGTCGTAGCCTTATTTGACAGAGCCACTCAGCTCGCGTTTGCTTCCGCACTAATTATGCCTGTGATTGGTGTTGTAACAATTGACATGTACCTGAAAGAAACTCACCCAATGACGAAAAACACAGACGACGTTACAGTGTTTTGACTTTCAGTTAGTCTTGGAATCTTTTCGCGGAATATGCATGCTCCTACTGATGCGTTTCTACATCCATTTTTTTTTTTTTTTAAATTTTGGTGTGCATATAATATTACTTCAGATTGTCGGCCAAAATATTTTTTTTGAAACGTTAAAAAGCGTAAGGAACGACGAACTCTGGACCAGGCTCGCGAGGCAACGAGCCGCGAGAGCAAAAGACTTGACAGATCTTACGATCTGTGGCTCGAACTTTGTAGCTCGCAATAGGCGTTGGTCAACCTCCATCACCAGACCCGTTTGTGAGATTTCTCCCACGAAAGCGCAATCTGGAAAAGAGTCGTGACCTGGTGATATTTCGTTACGACGCCGTTGCGTGATCAAACCTCTTACATAGGTTTCACTCCCAGCGATGCACATTTCAGTTTACAATTAATATGTTGCTGTTTATATTACATACTAGCTAATGCCCGGCATGCGTTGAAATGCTTTAATCAAAATTTTTTTTTTGTAATTTGTTTTAAGTAGGTACACATATACAAAGCATTTCTCTCTCTCTCTCTCTCTCTCTCTCTCTCTCTCTCTCTAATTCTCTATGTACATGTCTGTATCTCAATATTTCTCTATATATCTACCTACATATTATATATCTATCACTTTCTATCTCTCATTATCTCTATTTCTATAACTATATATCTATATCTCCCTCTATACCTCTTTAAAACATTTTCGAAACTCTGAAACCAAATTTAACGTAAAATTCTTTTTAAATAACGATGAGCGTAATAGATGTACGAAAAGTATTAATTCTAGGGAAAAACTATAATAAATTTTTACTTTTGAAAACCTAACTAGGTAAGTATATTTCTGTTCAACATGAAAGTATTTTTTTATCAGCGCTAGCCGAACAACATGGGTACCCGAACGCGTCACATGTAAATGCCTCAACGCTGAATATAAATCATCTGAAACTGAAAACACTTTTGGTGATAACTTAAGTAAAAATATTTATGGGTTACAAATTTATATATATATATATATATATATATATATATATATATATATATATATATATATATATGGGGGGATGGGCTAAATTGGTTGAGCGGTTAGATCACGCGCCTCTCAGCAAAAAGCTGCCACAAGGGAAATGTATTCCGACGCAGCTTCAAATCACCATTTCAAACTTCCACATATTCTTTCACACTCTCTCACATTACCTACCTCTACAAAAAAAAAAACCGTTTGCAAATAAAGGGCGACGAGTGTTGAGTGGTGAGATCATCAAGGCAATTCAGGGTTCGATTCTGGTCAGAGTGAGATCCTGATATTTCGCAAATGTAGCGGACGTTACTGTGGATCAATGAGTTTACTTGGAGTGCTCCTGTTTTCCTCACCAATGACTCCGTCAATGATCCATACTCATCTCGTGATAGTTATATTATAAATTTATTCAAAATCATGATTACAAATATAGAACTAAACAAGTAAAAAAAAATTGGTTGTCTGTAAAGTCGGTTTACGGACGATAGTTTAACGTGACAACGTCATAACAAAACTTTGATGAAATGATTGCATACTTTTATAAATAAAATTGAATCATTTTTATTGAATTATCACTATTTTGTATGGATACAAAGGAGTGAAATGAAATCTACAATTTAATTGATAAAATTACTTTTATTTGCACTCATTAATTCAAATATGTTTATTACTTTAACGTACAGATTATTTTAACTATAACTTTTATACATGTTTGCTATTTAACTTATTCAAATCTGTGTTATTCTGTTAAGGATAGGACGATGACAGGAAAAGTAGGAAACGAATGGGAGTGTTTCAAGTTTAATGTGCCTCGAAAAAGTCAAATCGATGGTTGTTCCAATCGAGTGGAAGAGAGAGAGAGATAGATGCGGCTCAAGCCTACAATGAGCGTAACGGAACAATGAGCGTAATGGGACAATGAGCATAACGGGACCATGATTCATCCTTTTTAGTGCGTGCAGCCGGCGTTCATAGATTTATTAGACGTCACGTCAAAAAAATCCTTTTCGGTTCAACTTACAAGCGTAGGTAGATTTAAAAGTATTAATTTCTTCTGGAAATATTTTGGAAGCTCATATAAAATTTGGAACATTTTAAGAACTTAATGTAGGTACATAACATATTTAGGTTCTCCAATGTTACAAAATGATCTATTAAACATTTTTTCAATGCATCCAGCATTGAATAGCTTAGAAAGAACTACACATTATGCCAACTAAGAGAATTATTAATTTTATTTGACCTTTAAAAATATTTTTTCTCGCCTTGCACTAATACCTTGGTCGTATAAAAATTTGCTTTGAACCAAGGTTTAATATAACAACAAGCTGTTTTAAAATAAATTCAAACGGATTTGATACTAGAAAAGTTTTGATTTTTTTTTTTTTTAAATTTCAATCCGTGTTTTTACGGTAAGAATTCATTCAATCAATAATTGTTTCAGATAAAGTTTTAGATAAAATTTAGGATTCGGGAAATAAATTATAACGGATTTGATACTATACTTTCAAACATTATTTCCACCCCTTGCAGTAATGGCAGGTAATATAAAAATTTATTTTAACAAATGTTTTAGACAATATTAAGAAAGTTAAACAAAAATAAGGATTCGATAGCGTACATGGTTTGAAGTTTTATTTATTTTTTATTCCAACCCCAGGTTTTTCTTACCCCTTGCAATATTAGTTTGTATTATCAAAAATTGTTTCAGAGAAAGGTTTGAGATAAAAATTATAAGATTTACAAAAAAATTGAACGAATTTGATGATATGAATACAAAGGTAGTTATGAAGTAATTATTTAGATAATAGCTATAAGGTTTACAAACAATTCTAACGGTTTTTTTATAGTAAGTTCAAACGGATTTTGATATTTATCATATTATGGGAGTTACAGCGATTTGTCTGTTTTTAAACAAAACCTTCCTTATTTCCATTAACAATTTCGATTTTTCTATAATTATATTTTGTATATCATTTTGTAAATGTATTGTGAAAAATTATGATATATACCTATATAAATTTTGAATTGACGATGTTTTTGGGGTCTGTGGACCATAAAACGAAAAACTATATACAAATTTTCCGAAGTCACACCACCGTAACTTCGAAATTTAACTAAAACGGTACTACCCCTTTCAACACAGCAAATGACAGCTTCTCATCGATGGTCATTCCTGTAACATAAAGCCGGATTATAGACTAGAATGTGTGAAGCGAAGATGTTTATAAAAAAGTGAATAAATCTTATGGCCACTATGTCAGGAAGAGAAATTGTCCGGTTGTTGCCTAGCAACGATTCGGTTTATTTCACTTGTCAAGTTATGCAAATCATAGCATAACTGTGAAGAGAACTCACGAACCTATGTCGTACTACATAAAATATTTACAAAAGAGCCATACTAAAATAAAATGTAAGGTTAATCATGACAAAAATAAATAAATCGGGAACTACAACTAAACACATTTAAAACCTACCTTCACTGTCAAAATAAGATTCACAAAAAAAAAACTTTTCTCCGAACGATTATTGGTATAACGTTTTAATTAACACTGCAGTTGGTTTGTTTAGAGATATAAGCTCTCTAACAACCTTGACATGTTCCCATATCAGAAAAATATTCACCCGTGACCTTCTTTTACAACCCACAACACCATGTGCTAACTCTGGACATTCTCCAATGACCTTTAAGACAATTCTTCACCAGCCCACGAGGTGTGGTTTCCGTGCTAGCCAAATTTGGCAATGCATGCGGAGTTCAGCTGACTGACATCTCTGCATGGTGTATGCTATACGTCATAATTACATACCCTAAATATTTATAACTTGATCAATATAAAATAATAATAAAAATGGACAAAAATACCTTTTTTTTAGGCCCTATGTGGAAGCATTTAAAAGCGTATAACTAACACTTATACAAAAATATTCCACCTAAAGTATTCACAGGATGGAATACAAGTGACAGTTACTAGTGAATAAAATAATTTGAAACCCCCTCCCCCCCAAGGCACGTTATAATTTAAATAATGTAAAAAAAAACTCGCGTTTTAACGATGCATGATTTGTAACATTTTATTTCCAAACTGTACTAACTGCCAAACTTGTTAAATTTTATTCAATAAGCGTTCCGGGATTAATAATTACTATAATTGCTACTCGTAACTGATGCAAAACATTTCTTGATCCATTCGTACTATAATCAACTAAACGTTAAATACCTGAAAACTAAATACAATTTGGAAACATCAATGAACGATGATGTGCAGTACCTTTATCTCAAAACAGTTGTTGTTTACAAGACTTACCCATTTTATCTAACTCCGTGATTCGCATGCACGGATCACAGCAACCCAGTAACAGTAATGAGTCACCGCACGTTCAGGAACCAACATCCACAATGTGCCAAGGATTGAAGCACTTCGCTCGTCAGTGTTGATGTGTGGGTGAACGTGATTGTTCTCCAGCGACTCCCGTTACTTTGGTGTGGGAGAAATCCATAGAAGAATGAAGTGTAGAGCGAACCCAGGATCATGCGAGCTGTGAAACCAGTAATAAGTAAAAGTAGCAGATAATACTTCTAACAGTGCACGCGGCACAAGCTGTATTTATAAAATTCGCGTAGCGTATTTATGTACGTAAAACAAAATAAAACTACAGGTTTTACATGCTGCCAGTGCAAACATCGCGTAGCGTTCCTGTTGTCCGGCTCTTTCAAGTGCGTTTATCTTCATAAAATATATTGTAAGAGTCTAGGTGGAGCATGTAATAGTGAAAGTGAAGCCAAACAAACCGAACTGTCTCCAGACAATGACTGGACAATTTATCTTTCCATTATGATAATCATAATAATCACCCAGTGCTTTCTTATAGACAAAAACGGTTGTTTTCATTATAGCGTGAAGTAATTTTAATAACACTAGGTACTTTAAATTAATGTTCAGGACTACTGGATCAATAATTATTTATGATTGAAAAATAATATTTTAATAAGATCAAAATATATCTTACCACATGTTACATAAAGAGTCATCCTTTATTATTCTCACTATAAAACTAAATAATTATCAAAAATAAAAAATGACTATTAATTGTAGTCACTTATCGCGTCGGCCATTTTTTCTGGCCTCGGCCAAAGTGACACCCTCAGCCACGGGTGCACCACAACTCGCTACCCGGTCTATAGTCCACAAGGGGTAGTGTCACCACTTGCCCTCAGATGGCAGAGGGCTGGCAATAGTTTTAAAGTGAACTTTATAACTCACCTATGAACAACTAGTACATTGTGATCGGATTATGATAAATTGTATAGTTAAATGTAATGCTTACACATAGGTGTGTGAAGGATATATGTTAAATCTCTGTATAGGCAACCATGATGGAACTGCAGACTTTGTGTATATGAACTCGGGGTCAACCAGACCTGACAGCTCTCCTTCCCCCAGATAAATCTGGGGAATAAAACAAGTGGCAAGAGAAATTGGAATATTATTGTTACTTCCCTCCCACTCCTTCCTCTGAAGCAGCCTTCGGGATTACGCTCTAGAATCCCTCACTGGAGCTGCCCTCGGGATTGTGCTCTAGGGCCTCCCTTTTCCTCTCTCTGTCTTTGAAGCGTGCAGGGCGCAGGCACCTCCAGCATCATCAACATCCATGCCGCGAGGAGGAGCAGCGGTCAGCCCACCAACAAGGATACTTCACTGGTGCCATCGAACCGAGCCCAGTGTACATCCCCGGGCACTCCTACCAATTTTCACCTGTCCTGTATTCCCCACCGAGTTCACCAATACCTTCCCCCTTTTCCCTCATCCGCCCGTTTTCCTCTTCCCCATCGAAACCCGCATCAGTATCCTGTTCCCTGTTGAGATTCTTGCCCTTCCCCTGAGCCGGCCACCGCCACCAAGCCCAGCGGACGACCTGCCTCGAGACCCGAGACCCAGCCCATCTCTGTTCGGCTGGCTGCCCAGCTACAGGCACTGTTCGGCAGTGATGACTGAGGCCGTCGTACCCCGGGGGTTTTCACCCCCACCTCAAGCTCCTTCCAGACACTGGCCCATCGCCGGAACACATCAATTTGGGGCCAACGTGGGGCCCGAATTAGTCTAGGAAGACTATCGAACTCGAGCAGTCGGAGCCAACACTCACTTCCAGGAGTACAGCAAACACCTGGTGGCACCCTCCTTCATCCAGATGGCATACCAACCATGCACTGCACCTGGCTGCAAAATCCAGGAAGGATACAGCCTCACCTGCATCTGTTGCAGGGCTCCCTTTGAACTGCAATGTCGGGATCAAGCCAATTGGAACCCGGAATCCCAAGATTTCATCTACGTATGTCGCTCCTGCCGAGAACAACTACGAGACCAGAAACCATCTCCAGGGACACCTCGGCGATGTTTCGCCCCAAACTGCCCCCAGACTGCCCTAGTCCTCACGATGTGTCAGACCTGCCATCGAGACTACCACCTCTCATGCCTGGGCTGGGAAGACACCCCACTGAACCTCGCAGAGCTATCATTCAAGTGTGAGACCAGCCGAGAACCCCAAGACAAACCCAGGCATAATGACAGCAAAATGTTTCCTCAGGTCATTCCGTGGACAAGACCATGAGGACCCCTCCCAACAGAAGAATTTCTACTTACAGTTCTAGAACTAGTGAGGCCCAATCTGCGGCCATTCCTCAGATACCCAGCCCCCCAGGACTGGTCCGAACCACATCTCCGAGCCACTGCTGTACAAGGTGACTGCCAGGAGACGCGAAGTCCATGTCCTAGTAAAACTAACGCCTCCTCGACTCAAGAGAAGAAAAAATTCACCCCTTGTCAGGAAGTCCCAAAGTGCTGGTACTGCCCAGAGCAGCATTTAAACGCAGATTGCCCAGTGTGGCGCCGGGATTGGGGCAACCAGGACCAGAAGGTCCCACCAGGAAACACATAATGGGAAGTAAACATGCCTCTGTAACCATCCCTAAGAAAAAGGAGGACCCTTGGTGCTCATATGCGACCCCTGGAGAATTCGATGGAACGGGCCAAGTAATAAGTATCGAACACAACCACCCTCGGCTCTTTCCTCGCCTATATGTATAACTAGCCAACAACCAGATATATGCCCTCCTGGACTCTGCAGCCACCACCAGCTACGTGAAAGCCAGCTGGGTTCAGCAGATTGGAGCAGCCATGGCCCCACAAGTGCAATACAAACAGCTGGCACAATGCAATACCCGTAATTCCATCCAAGGCCGGGCCTTATTGACATGCCACATTGGGAATAGGGAAGTGACAGTGTCTTGCTTAGTAGCCGAAGAACTCCACGAAGACCTGATACTGGGCCAAGATTGGCTCATTGAACAGAAGGCAGTTGTGGATTTTGAAGCCCAGAGGGTGTGCTTTGGAGCAGCTCCAAGTCAAACCCTCTACTGGGTCACTCAGTGGGGAGCCTATACCACACCACCCATGCTAACATTAGCATATCTACACCAGGGATTCCCCGAGCCTCTGCAACCACAGCTACTGGATACACTCCGACCCTATGGAGCTGTATTCCTGCCTAGTAGGAGACTACAACACACATCCAGTGTTAGCCACCAGATTATGCTGAAGGATAACCAACCCATATACTCCAGACCAGGGGCCCCCTCGCACCATAAATGCAAGCTGATCGCGGAGCAAGTGGCAGATATGAGGGCTGCGGACATAATAGAACCCAGCCGATCTCCCTACAACTCCCAGATCGCGATTATAACCAAGAAGGACAAAATGCTGTGATTTTGCATCAACTTCCAGCCCCTGAATCATGCCACTATCAGCACAGCTCCACCAGCCATAAATATTCACGAAACCCTAAAAGACATTGGGACAGCACGTGTGTTCTCGACCCTGGACCTCAAGTCCGGCTATTGGCAAATCCCCATGCACCCGGAATCTAAGCACCTGACTGCATTTACTACCCCAACTGGGGAGCGGTATCAATTTAAGGTCATGCCTTTTGGCCTGAAGAACACCCCGAGCATGTTTCAACAGATGATGGTGCAGGATATGCTGCCCAACCTCATTGGGAAATTTTGCTTCGCATACCTAGATGATGTCATAGTGTTCTACAATTCTTGGGAGGAACACCACATCCACCTAGCCCAAGTCCTGGAGCGATGTCAACTACACCACCTAACCAGCCATCTAAACAAATGCCACTTTGGAAACAACAAGTGGAGTATTTAGGACACCTGGTGTCATCCGAAGGAAACGAGGCCAATCCTGAAAAAATCAAGGCCATCATGGAAGCCAACGCCCCCAAATCCATACACCAGGTCCGAAAACTCATGGACCTCTGCAATTGGGTAAGAGAATTTGTGCCACATTTCGCCAGTATCTGTCGGCCTATTACCGACCTGCTGAGTCCACAAAGATGCTTCCATTGGGAAACCACCCAGGATCAAGCCCTGGCCTCCCTTCGGGAACCATTCTCCTGGATAAAGAAGCTTGTTCGGCCCGACCCGATTCAGCCCTTCACATTCCAGACAGATGCCAGCCAACTAGGACTGGGAGCCGTGCTCTACCAGGAACCAAAGACTGGGAATCGTAGGATTATATCCTGTGCCAGTGCCAAACTCTCCCATGCAGAACAAAAATACCACAGCAACAAGCTGGAGTGCTTGGCAATTATGTGGGCCATCAAGTGGTTTCGACCCTACCTAGAAGACCAGCACTTTACGCTACGGACGGACAACCGGGCACTTACCTGGCTAAGTTCTGTGAAAGACAGCAAGTCCAAACTTGATCGCTGGGCACTACTACTACAAGAGTACGACTTCTCCATTGAACATTGTCCTGAAAAACAAAATGAGTTTGCAGACGCCTTGTCCCGGGCCCCCACTGGACCACCACTGTACGACATCTTCCAAGATTGTGACAGGATGGTCATGGAACACGACTCCCTGCTGCTGCCTGAGGAAGAAGAGATAAACCTCCAACAAACAGAAATCCTGAGGGAGAGTCACTGTCAGCTTGTACAGCAGGGCCAACAAGCAGACCAAGGGATCTGTCTGCTAGTACAAAGGCTACAGGACCTACAAACCACACCGCCTTCCAAGAGATCCCCTGCCGCCCAACAGTTCATCCGAACCCATCGCCTTCACGCAGTTGGCTTAATGAGATGGCCAGAGAAAGGGGCCAACCCAGCTACTGGTTCCCCGGGACCTGAGGTAACATGTATTAAAGGCCTGTTATGATTCAGATCTCGCAGGCCACCCTGGCGTGGCCGAGACCCGGAGGACCATTTAAAAGAACTACACCTGGGATGGAATAAAGAAGGATGTAGAGGATTATGTACGACATTGCCATCTTTTCAACACCTCGAAAGCCCACTGCCATGTGGGGCCCAGCCACCTTTAACCCCACCAACCCAACAGAATCTGGGAAACAGTGGCAGCCAACCTCATGGGACCCTATCCAAAAAGTACCCAAGGGAATAGATTCCTACTAGTAATCACCGACATATTCTCACGATGGGTGGAGGCCTTCCCAATGAGAACTTCCAAAGCACCGAAATTAATCCAAATTCTAGAGAATAAAGTCTTCTCCTGCTAAGGATACCCCAGACAAATCCTCATCGACAACGGGAAGCAATTTACCGGGATACATTTGACCAAGGCCTGCAAGCGATGGCAAACGAATCAATGGACCACTGCCCTGTACCACCCCCGAGGAAACCCCACAAAGCGGAGGAACCAGGATATTAAGAAGGTAGTATGCCTACAGCTCCGCTAAGACCATCGGCAATGGGACTCGCACATCCCGGCAATCTTATTCTCCCTGCGGACCCAATATAATGGGGCCCTGGCATGTAGCCCTAGCCACTTGCTACTGGGATAAGACCTCGCCCGGCCTGGACACTGCGAACTGCGGGGGGCCCGAACCCAGTTCCATGAAGAAGCTGCAGGGAAAGGCTCTAGCCCCGACACCGAAGCCAGGCACCAAATCGCCAGGTCACACCAGGCCCGATACCTCCAACGAACCCAGCCAACAACCCCACCAGAAACCCAGGTATCCGCACTCGAAGTAGGGGAGCAGGTCTACTGGCGGACACACCCCTTGTCTTCCCAAGAAGTTAACTTCGGTGCAGGCCTCATGCCACCCTGAAGGGCCCGTACCCAATAGTGGGGAGGTGCGGACAAGTGTTCTACCTCGAACTGAATCCTTGCAAAACCATCAAAGTTCACCAAAAGAAACTGCGTAGGGCCCAGCTGGGGAGTTCCAACGAGACGCCTAGTCTAGATCAGGCTAACCGTCCCGAAACTCTGCAAGCAGAGAAGACATCGGCTGAACTCCAGGACACTCAGCATGACTACAGCCCCAGCCCAGTGAGATACCCTAGCCTTGGAAGGAAGCTGTAGCCGCGGGAATGCCTTGCGAAACCAGCACGTTACCTGTGACCTGTAGTTCAGTGTAGTGGCCAGTGCAGAGAGGACCACGCTGGGACTGAAGCCCAGTGTGCTGCCCTCTTGCACGTGCGACGATCCCAGCCGAGGCCACAGGGGGAGGGGGCGAATTGTCACGTCTGCCATTTTTTTCTGGCCTCGGTCAAAGTGACACCCTCAGCACATTATGCACCACGACTCGCTACCCGGTCTATGGCCCACAATGGGTAGTTTCACTACCTGCCCACAGATGGCAAAGGGCTAGCAAAAGTTATTAAGTGAACTTAATAACTCACCTATGAACAACTACGGCGAGGTTAAATGTCATGCACATAGTGATTGGATTATCATAAATTGTATAGTTAAATGTAATGCTTACACATAGGTGTGTGAAGGATGTATATTAAATCTCTGTATAGACAACCATGATGGAAGTGTAGACTTTGTGTATATATACTCGGGGTCAACCAGACCTGACAGCTCTCCTTCCCCCAGATAAATATGGGGAATAAAACAAGTGGTGTGGCGCGAACGTGTCTCTGTCTATGACTATTACAACTGCGTTTGACACAGTTAACACGTCACAGTTACTTGTGTTTGAGTAATTACAAATGATAGTACGGTGTAGTGTATGTTAAGGGTAATGTATGTTAAATGGCTGGCAAAGTATGGTGGTTGGCTGTACTCGTGTACGATTAATACCAAAACTGATAAAATTTATTAATTAAAGCAATATTTAATGGTATTAATTGTATTGTAATATTATAATTGATATAATTTCAACACATAGATATGTACAACACTTAAACTGAAAATTATTGATCTGAACAAATTTGACTAGGAAGATTAGGTTCAGATTATCCTAATGTTGTACCAGCTTTTAAATAACCTACCAAATACAGATAGCCAGACATGAATGGATTTGGGTCCAGTTTCGATACTACACCATCATTACTGAATTATCAAGGTTTGCAACTACCGGTACCTACTAGCTCAATTTGGGGTAGGGCAGGTTCTTCGGCCATTCAGGACTGCTGGGTAGATCGGTGTATGGTCGCAGGAACTTGTAGAAAGGGACGCTGCAATAGAGTTCTAATCCACTACGACTGCCGTAGGCTACGACTCATTGACTGGATCGGCGACACCAAAATGGTCCTGAAAAACGTGGTACAAGGAAAGTTCTCACCACGAGATGGCAGGAATCAGAGGTAGAAGTCGCGATGCTGGAAGCACTCGCGAAACGCCGCGTATGTCGTGTTAAGGCGTATACCCTGTATTCTGAGGTAGATGAACTCAGAATTCTCCTATCTGAATACTCCGTTTACACTATAGTATCTAACTATAGTAGCGGACACGATCTTCTTGTTTCCTTTGCGGGCACCAGGGTTTTGGCGACACATCGCAAGGGAAACGTCTTCTCTCGAACATGGCGTCTTAGAAACCTCCTCTATTCCTTCCTTTTCAACCTCAACTTCCCAGGAATTGTTGTAGCAACCAGCGAGCTCGCAACTAGCAGGAAGAAATACTCAGCAGTTGTAGTAAAATCCAATGTACGGTAATTAAACCTGTGTTTAACTCATGTAAAGCTTGCAGAAAAAGGAATAGGCGTCCAAAGAATTAAATGAGGACAATAAATTATTACACTGCTGCAATTTCCAAAGACTAAACATACTGGCTGGCCTTAGCTATCCATATTAGTGTGATTGCTGGTACAACTTATAATACAAATACATATTTAAATATAATAATTAATTTACAATAAACATGAGATAATGAAATCAATCTGTAAATGGTTGACTGTTTACAGTGGCAAGAGAAATAGGAATATTATTGCTACTTCCTTCCCGTCTACTACTCCCCTACCTTTCCCCACTCCTTCCTCTGGAGCAGCCTTCGGGATTACGCTCTAGAATCCCTCACTGGAGCGGCCCTCGGGATTGCGCTCTAGGGCCCCCCTTTTCCTCTCTCTGTCTTTGAAGCGTGCAGGGCACAGGCACCTCCGGCAACATCAACATCCATGCCGCGAGGAGGAGCAGCGGTCAGCCCACCAACAGGGCTACTTCACTGGTGCCTTCGAACCGAGCCTAGTGTACATCCCAGGCCACTCCTACCAATTTTCACCTGTTCCCTATTCCCTGCCGAATTCACCAACGCCTTCCCCCTCTCTTTCCTCATATGCCCGTGCTCCTCTTCCTCATCGAAACCCGCATCAGTATCCTGCTCCCTGTTGAAATTCCTGCCCTTCCCCTGCGCTGGCCACCGCCATCACGCCCAGCGGACGACCTGCCTCGAGACCCGAGGCCCCAGCCCATCTCTGTTCGGCTGGCTGCTCGGCTACAGGCGCTGTTCGGCAGTGACGACTGAGGCCGTCGCACCCCGGGGTTTTTCACCCCCACCTCAAGCTCCTTCCAGACACTGGCCCATCGCCAGGAAACTTCACACTTTTTTGCATTTTATTATTTTATTTTAAATATTACTCTTTTTATTGCTAAAGGCCCTGTTTCACTGTCAAACTTTCGCTTCTACCCTTTTCAATATTTTTGGTCAAATAATGTTAGAGTATTATATCGTCAATGAAAATTTCACTAGTGTTGCATGCTCGTTTGACAAAATCGGTAATTTGAGTTTCCAACAAATTTTTTGCATATAGGACAAGTTCTAAAAAATGTTGTATGTTGACC
Organism: Bacillus rossius redtenbacheri; assembly: GCF_032445375.1. Lineage (NCBI taxonomy): Eukaryota > Metazoa > Arthropoda > Insecta > Phasmatodea > Bacillidae > Bacillus > Bacillus rossius. Next base: position 48,030,006 of record NC_086336.1, on the reverse strand, counting down.
GGAATCAGCCAATAAGAATCGTGCCCAGTGAAAACCATATTGGCATTCGTTTCTGTCACAACGAATCTTTAAAATGGCGAAGAACAAATGGGCGATAAAAGAGGTTATAAAAGTGAAATAACTAAAATAATGTTAATATTAATGTCTTATGCAAAATAATTTTTCATATGAAAAGTAAATACTATTGTTACGAACGTTAGCCAGGCCGCGTCACGCGTAGGTGCACGCCGTAACATGAGATGTGCTGTGCGCACCTGGGTCGCAGCTTTATCTCCCTCCAGCCCTCCGCTCCCCCCGCGCGGCACTGTTAGTTTGACATCCGAAACCTGCCAGCTGTTGAGTTGCGCGAGCCGCCGACACGTGTTTTCGAGAGATTTCTGCCGTCGGGACGGCTCGCGATGACGCGACTGGCCCCGGCCGCTCTAGTGAGTTCTGGAATTGCACCGGGGCCTATATATATGCCCGAGGACGTCAGGGCAGAGAGTCAGTTCGGAGTGTTCAGTCGGGAGTTCTCCCGCCGCGGAGTTTCCGGGCGATAGTGCCGCGGGTGCGGCAGAGTGGCGAAGTCCTTGGACGAAGGTTCCAGGGCAGGGAGTGAGTGAGTTCAGTGGAGTCGGGAGTTTTCCCGCGGCGGAGTTTCCGGGCGATAGAGTCATGGGCGCGGCTGAATTTCCGGGCGATAGAGTTGCGGGCGCGGCGGAGTCCCGAGCGAAGTTGCGAGCGAGGAGTCGAGCGGATCCTCGGCGAAGGGGAAGTGCGTCGGCGGCGGCGGAGTGTGGTGACAGAGTCCCACGGCGGAGACTCACGAGGGGTGCTGCGGCGAGAGTTGCGCCAGAGGTGCGGCAGAGCGAGGTGTGTGGAACGAGTGACTGGGGAATAGTGCTTTCTTTAAGTGTAATTAATTGTTTGCCATTTTAGAAGATTTTTGTGACATAAGTAGTGGCAATAAATAAAACTGTGTAGTGTAATAAAATCTTTAATTGGGCTATCCTTTACGAACCCACGGTAAATCGTAACACTATGTTTATAACTTTTATTATTTAACGAATATTAATGTGAGTTTAATTTAAGCATGTTTTAAAAGATTAAAAATTCATAAAAATCATATTAATATTCTGACAAACACCAGCTCCATATTTAATATGACAACGAACAGAATGTCACACTCAATTTCTGCAATATTATGTGCTAGTGGCAAGAGAAGAAAAAAATAGGTAAGACATTTTGACAATAATTAATATAACAAGTGTAATATTTTACTAAACATTTATTAACGTATCATATTTGGTGATCATATATTTGTTTCCTAGTATTAAAATATTATAAATAATCTTTACTACTTTTTGATTTAATTTTTCAGGATCACTTTTAAATGTAGCGATATGTATCATTTATGAGTGAAAGTTTTAATGTTCAAAGTCATGTAGACTTAAGCAAAGTAGATAACTATGGACAATCACAGTAGAAAATGTCTTCCTGAAATGTCTTTACTGTATTTGCAATGAAAATCGCCACCTCAGATCTTTATAAACTGCAAGTTTAAGTAGGTAGGTAATGAATATCTCGAATGTTTTACTCTTTGCACAAATTTAGCATGTGTTGAAAGAAAGGAAAGTAAACAACGTTTATGGACTCTAAAATAAAATATTTACGATTGTAAATACACGCGAAATATCGATTCATTAAAATGAGAATTTTATATTTCCCGCTCATAATTTTTACACTCGTGTTTATCAATACATGCTATCATTCTGATACATATAATGTGGGTACTGCACTATTCCGAGAATGGGACATCGCAAAGAAATACTGGACAAAGGAGGCAAGTAACCTATAAGTTTTAAAAATTGTAAGATGTTTTGGTAAAATTGTTGTGGTTCGAATCATTTCTGAATATCAGCTTGATGCAACCTAAGTAAAATATCCTTTTATCCCGTACTAGTTCTTCCACCTTTCCAAAAGTCCCAGGATGCTGTACAACCTTCTCTTGCAATATATTCAAACACTGTATGCCAAGAGTAGTCAAAGGCCAAGAAATCTCATTATGGACACTCGTAACATTCATTAATGTGTCCCCAGAAAAAAAAGAAAACACCAATAAGAGAATGTTCTGCAGAGTTGGTTGTTTCTTCGTCATCTTCAGAGCACTGAAAGACAAACTTCATCTATCACATGATGACAATTTACTTCAGATAATTCATAATGAACCGGGTTTGTATGATTAAGATGAACATCATCTTTCAGTACGCAATGTAAAAATGAAGAAGGAACATCCAAACATCTGAATAGTAGCTTCTTGAAAATTTTATCATGGACACCTGATAACAAATTTCCGAATGTGCAAAAATAAAAAGTGTTGGAAACTCCAAAATTATAGTGGACTCCGAACAAATCATAGGTTATGGGGAGGAGGGACTGGTTTCAAATCCTCTATACTCGCTACATGAGCCTTAGAGATCACAGCTGCAGAACACCAAACCAGAAAGACTTTTCAGTAGGGGCTATGATACCAAGAAAGGATGCACTTGCTAAACACAACATTAAGGTTCCCTTCACACTGGGTCACTGCGAGCGCGCCAATAGAAACACGCCACACCGTGGTGACATTAAATCAAACAGAACCACTCACACTGAGTGGCGTGCTCACGCCAGCAGTGGCCGGGGGGTCGTGCATACACTGGCGCGTTTTCAATCAACCCACTTGCTGCCATACAGCCGTTTCTTCGAGTGAAGGTGGAGCCAAGTTCCAACATCGAAAGGTTTAAGTTCGGGATGGAATCACAATCTGGGACATGTCTGCAAAGGACACTAAAAAAAAAGAAGTGTTGGTTAGAAATTGTTATGTTATTGCTCAATAAAGTATCGTATAAACCCGAAACATTCTGTTTTTATGGCATTTCTTTCGCTGTAGCAATAACACAAACAGTGCTCTTGCTTCTTCCAAACTCATTTCTCTAGCATCAATTAGGAATGAGGTGGAGTGGCACGTCTTCAGTGCCTCGAGACAATTATTGCGCCATTTTCCTGACACGCCACGTGCCCGTACTGTGGCTCTGCCGAGTGGCCCAGCGTGAAGGAACTTCAATAAGTCACAGATACATGGTATCAAATACTGTTATTTAATATTTTCAATAACATTTTATAAAATAAATTTTATCACATGTATTAAAGTATTTAAGTTAACATAATATATCCTACGAAATACCTGGGAAAAACTGGAACAAATTCAAAATATTGCATTCGCTTTATTTAGGCTGGCTTAAAGTTCACCAGAAACTATCACTAAACACTCTACTTAATGCTACATACAATACTAATAGCGGATACTCTTCAATATTTATCCCATCGATAGGTTTTTAAGCTCGCGCCACAGTCTTGGGACACGTTCAAAATCAAATCGTGAACTTTCAATACCCATGCATAAAACCAAAACAATATCGAAATCATTCGCAGTACTGCATGTCACCTCTGGAACAACCTCGACCAATATGCCAGACACCCGCGTTCAACTAAGATATTAAAAATAAATCTTACCAAAAATAATTCCACACTAAATTCACAAACACATAACCAAGGGAATACGGAATGAATGTGTGCGCGAGTGTGTGAGAGACTAACATAATAATTTTTATATTATTTAACACAATACCTATTTAATAAATTTTAAGTAAATATTTAATTACCTATATATTCATATTTTGTACTTAAAACATTATTTAATACATTTTTGGTTTGTATTTATTATAACTTATTTTTTTATATTTAATACATTGTTTTATATGGTTTATGTTAGTACTCAATTTAGATATTGAATTGGTAGATGATTCCTCAGTAATTACTGTAATTTGTAAGTATGTAATTTCATGTTTGATTCCTAGATATAACTTATTATACATTGTTTATGTCTCATGGTTCAGTGTAAGAGAAGGCTTACTTACACGCCTTAAATGTGCAAAACTGAAGTAGAAATAAATAAATAAAAATAAAATTTAGTTTTTGGGAGGGGCTATCACCTTCTGCGCCCTTCCTCTGGAGCCGCGCTTGTACCAAACATACATCAGATTTTATTATGCCTACCTATAGACCTACCGCATATAGGTACCAAACAATCATATGCTATCACGCAATTCAAACTAAATCTCGATATGACGATTATTGCAGATACAGAATCTTTAGACAAATAATAAATTTAGGTTGTTTGTTGACATGACAATAGTAAACTCCTCTATTATTTTGCCAAATTATGTGAGCTAGGTTTTTTTTTTTGTTGGCAATGGCAGTAAATTGTTACTGTTTGTGCAAGTTACTTAATTTTGGTAATTTACTTAGCCATAAATTTGCATTTGACGACCTCGAATTGTTGAAACATGTAGGTACATATCAGTGTATTTTTTTACAGGAGAGACTATGTCGTAATTAGCCACCTTAGAGAAAAAAAGTCTAGTAGTCAGCATTTTCAATATTGTTATTTTATGTGTAACTATCAAAAGAATTACGATATTCTTTTTTTTATATTTGAGTTATAGATATCCAGACAAGTCTGATATTTGCTATGAAGAGATAACTATTACTAAGCCTTTGGAATCCAAGTAAACTCAGTCAAACAAGAAACACATGGTTGGCATATGATATACAGTTGAGTTAAGATGACAGAAGAATTTTCGAAATACTCATTTACTAGATATGGTACCAACAGTTCGTGAACTGCACGTGGCTGTCAGTAATAGATGGTTTCAATCTTCGTAATTTCCCTCGCTTGACGGGCAACCATCTGTTTGGAAAGGCATATATACTTCGACGAGGGGATCAACAGTAACATGCTTAAATTCATATGCCATGGAATGTGTTGCTACAGGGAAAAGACCCCCAAATCTCTAACTGTAATAAAAAGGGTGGCTAATAGTATAAGCGTGCCTCAGTCCCCCTACTCTCTCTTTTTCAAACTCATTGATCTTGGCTCAGCAAAGAAACATGTTGAGCTATTCTTAATATTATAAGCTTCAATAATAAAACAATTTAAGTTAATTACATGCGGGATGAATAGAGACTTGCAAATTCATGTTATTATTTGGAAAGAGACTAGAATTCATTCAATTTCTATACATCTGAACTGAGTCCTCATTGGACTACAAAATGTTTTGACATGCCCTAGGGGGAAAGAAACCAATACCAACATTACAAAATTCAAATGACCCAATCAAAAGCAATCCAACTAAAAAAATAAAATGTTGCAGCAGCCAATGGGCAACATACACCGACTTATTTGTATACAAATGTGTGGAGTTTATCATGGCACCAGAAAATAATGCAAATTGTGTAGGTCTCTAGACATTATAAATGAACCCTTTATTTGCTTTCAACCAGTATTTGGATGAAGCACCTGATATCATTATGAAGGCTATGAATGGTTACAACAGGTCTTCTTTTACGAAAACCTTATTTTGTGTTGTGCATCTTAGGTAACTTAAGTCAAATCATGTGACCACTTAACAGTGAGTGATGGTCGTTGTATTGGCGCGCAGAATACCAGCATATATGTCCTTCACCACTTCACGATCTATGGTCCGGCAGGACCTGGCCTTGGTGGACCTGCGACGCGCCATGCAGGATCTGATCCCCTCGAAGCCGATGGACACGAGCAGCGACGAGTATGCCTCGGAGTTGGCGGCGTACTTCCTGCAGTCGGCGGAAGTGGCCAGTCAGAGCGTGGAGGGTCGCGCGAGGACCCTGGTGCTGATGGCGCTGTACGATGTGTTCGGTGGCTACCTGCGCGCGTACGCGTTGCCAGTGAGCCGGCTCGGGTACTACGCTGGCACCGTCAGGTGGGGCCTACACGCCACCACAGCCACATACCTGACAAACCAATTATACAAATTCTTAATTAAGTTTAACATCTCGAGGAAAGTGATATAATTACAGGTTTTGGCTTTTGTGAGAAGGTGATTTTTTGTCCATCTGATGGACTGTGCTAGTTGACGGGCCAGGGCACCAAAAACATTGATTGAAATTTAGTGTTTTCTTTTTGTAAACATAGAAAGATGCTGTGATTAATACCAGTGATTGTGTTCAACTATAAGATTCTAATAAAAACATTTTAACATCATCAGACATAGTCAAAAATAATATTTCCTCAATGTTTTGGGCATTGCAATACAGCGATCGTATGGTATGAAGCGACATAAACTATGTAACAGCATTACATCTCGTGAAAATTCCCTAGCTCCATGGGTCATTAGAGAAGAATTCATTACAAATCGCATTTAAGGAAACTGGAGGAGAAATGGTCCATGGCCTAAAGTCATGCAACATCCCGGCATTTGCCTGGAGTGACTTCGGGAAAACACTGACAACATCAATCAGAATGGTTGCACACGATTCGGTCCTGGATCATCTTTAATGCGAGTCCAAAAAATTTTCCACTGCACCGCGTAGCCCCATAAAGAATAAAGTTCTAACGTCTCTTCAACATCCGAATTTTTACAGACAATGTAGTGCTATGGTATGAGAAAGAAGCATTGCCAGAATGAATATAAGGGCGAGAAAGGGGTGGAGGGTATGGGAGTATCCACGAGGTGAATCCACCAGCTCACCGCCACATTTCCTACATGAAAAAAAAAATTTCGGGTTCGACCTCGCCAGAGGTGGGATGCACGTGACCTAAACCACCATGGATCCTTTAGTTATTTTAGCTTTACATCTCATCGACAAGGTCATTAGAGATGGATACATTCGTACATTGCGAGTCAAAGGAAATAGTGGAGAAAATAGTCCAAGGCTTAATACCACCACGGCATATGTCCTGAGTGATTTTGGAGCAACCAGGTTTTGAAACTTTCTTCTGACAGTCTTTTTCATCAACAGTTCCTCAAAGTTAAATTTTAACATAACTTGTCTTAAACCTGTTCTAACCGATATGCTAGTATAATAGGTTCACTAAATGATGGCTTCGAAGAACCTATTGTGCACTGTAAACCTAGTTTTTTCTTTAGGAATGAATAATTTTGAAGTGTACATTAATTAATAATTTTAGAATAAGGAAGTGTTATGGTAAAATGATTTTATCAAGCTAAAACTGCGAAGTTAAAATTTTTAGCCTGATGAAATTGAGATTATTTTTAATTTTTAATAGCTTTTGGTGAAACTGGCCCTTACTCTTACATGCCTATTTAAACGCGAAGCAACTGTGGCCATTTTATGGAACAGTAAAATTTATTCACGAGCTTCTATTGCACCACCCTTACTTGCGCTTGGTGCCACTTAACCACGTGCAATGATCCTTTTTTGAATGCGATGTTAGATTAGACCTTCTAGGCATCACATTTGTTGGGGACAATCTGTAGATATTTCGTCTGTTGTTATCTCAAAGGACCCGTGCACATGTTTCGACACAACAGCTCAACTATCGAGGGAAAAAACCACCCCAGCAACTTGTTACACTCCTGTAATTTGGTACCCATGAGGGTTCGAAGTGTGTGGGTGGCCACACACAATGCATGGAGGCAGTTACGGCCTACTCGACCAGGAGGCACTAAAGAATAACATCACAGTTGAACTGTACCAGGGCCCCTGTCAGTAACTATAATGCACCTTATCCCCGCACAGGAGCGAACGTAGAATTTCATTTTCTGTGTTCTGGGGGGTTGGGGGGAGATATAACTATTTTTCTCGCTGTTTGCTTTCAAATTATTTCCTTTTGTTGGTTGAAATGATAGATTTTGACGTTGACAACGTCTAATAAATCGACGAACGCCGGTTGCACGCACGAAAAAGTGTCCCGTTACGCACATTGTTCCGTTACGCTGTGTCCCGTTACGCTCATTGTACGCTTGCGCCGAATCTATCTCTCTTCCACTCGATTGGAACAACCATCGATTTGACTTATTCGAGGCACATTAAACTTGAAACACTCCCATTCGTTTCCTACTTTTCCTATTTTCGTCCTATCCTTAACAGAATAACACAAGTTGGAAGAAGTTAAATAGCAAACATGTATAAAAGTTATAGTTGAAATAATCTCTTCGTTAAAGTAATAAACATAATTTGAATTGATGAGTGCAAAAAAAAAAGTAAATTAATCAATTAAATCGTAGACTTCATTTCACTCCTTCTTTGCATCCATACAAAATAGTGATAATCCAATAAAAAAAGATTCAATTTGATTCATAAAAGTATGCAATCATTTCATCAATGTTTTGTTATGACGTTGTCACGTTAAACTATCGTCCGTAAACCGTCTTTGCAGACAACCAATTTTTTTTTATAGAATATCCACGTTCATGGAAGAGAGTGAAGCTTGGCCACCACTGGGCCACCAGCACTAGCGCATCATCGTCGCTCCGGTTCCCCGCAGGCAGGGGCGCTACAACAGGGGGGGTGGGGGGGGCAAGGGTATTTTGCCCCCCCCCTCCCCTCTGAAACCTTGAAGTGGGGGCAACCGGGGGCATAGAAAATGCTGTGTAATAAATTTTTAGATAATAAAACTGCTTAAATAGCACCATTTTTCCACCTTGAAATACAATTTTTTCCCGGGGGAGGACCCCCGGACCCCCCCCCCCCCGCTTCAATAGGGGGGATCGATGATTCTTTATAAAAAAAGGTATGTTGCCCCTCCCCCCCTTTTGGAAATGTAGTTGTTGCGCCCCTGCCCGCAGCTACAACCACGTGGAGGTGCTGACCGACATCTACGAGGAGACGAAGGCCTACCTGAGGACGGACGGGATGATCTGGAGCAGGGACATGGGCCTGGAGCGCCTCAGGCCGCCGATCAGCCCGCTGAAGGTCGAGCCGCTCTGTCCGGGGGACTGCAGCGAGGCTTGCGAGCAGCTGACCCTGAGCAAGGAGTCCGGTACGTGTGGAAGCGCGCGTTCCGTTTCTTTCCTTACCAAGGACAAAAAAAAAAAAAAAAAAAAAATCTTACAGATCTTTACTTCCACAACTAACTATGAGAAAAATTATATATAAAAAAAACATGTTCTAAAAATTATACATGAATTATAATATTGTAATCATTTATTTAATATTAACTATAAGGACTGTGTCATATGGTGAAAGTTAAGGCGTTCCATCTGTCTATCCACCCAAGAACACAGATGTTTACAAAGTATAGGATGATAGTAAAACAAAATGTAAATACAACGTGAAAAAAACCTATCAAGCACTTCAGTACAATACAAACAAAAAAAAACTGGGAATTAAATAAAAAAATTGTAACATATTATATACCGAACTAAATTTTATGCAATAATACAAGAAAACTGAATTTCAAAAAATACATATTGTTACAGACAATTTGTGTAGAAGAAATGTTCATGTTCTTAACGATGCTGTGTAAATAATTGGATGTTAACTACTGCATATAATATAATTGTTTGCAGAGATGCCCAAATACATAATGTATTTGGGCATGCTCTACTGTGAAACAGGAGAACTAAAATTCGCCGGCCGCAACAGGGGTCGGTAGCGATGCTCTATTGACTATAGTCAATCCCGCCCGAGGTTCAGGCCACTGGAGTGCACTGACGTCGTGTCCGCGGTGCGACTCAAGTTCGTGAATGGCGGTTACATGTCTGAGTGGTTCGCAGCCCACTTTAATGTTGGCGGTCCCCATATCTCGAAGTCTCTCCGCATGAACTTGTGACGTTAAACCACAGCGAACAAATCTGCGGAAGATCTACGTATGGCAACACATTCTACCCTCGCCCCGCCAACATGATAGAAGGAAGTGTGACTTGGATACATCCTACGATGTGTGTCAGGTGACCACAATTTGTTCAAAGAAAATTGTTTTGGTACCTGTCCACCGCATGAAAACTCCCACTGCTGATAAAAATCCAGACTCTGATGTTCTTGTGAAAAAAAAAAGCTATTTAGTTTTTAAAATGGAGTTTTATCGTCTCGTCGATGACGAAATCGTTATAGTATATTACACTAACGAGTGAAGTTTTCTGAAAGCAACTTCATCATTGTTTTTAGTTTGACAGAGAAATATTTTTGCATAATTTCGGAGTAAAAATAGTGGAAAATGTTTGGCAAGCATAGTTATTTGAAAAAAGTTCTTTATTATTTAATGATTTTTTTCTGTAGGATAAAAAAAAATGCACCCATTCATTGAAAAACATATTTCATGGTTATTGAGAGAGAAATGAACCACGGCCTTTAGCAACAAACTATCTCAGCACCTTAAGTGAACTTGTGGAAACCTAGAAGAAAACAGAAATCTATATGATGGCCAGTGTCTTCTCACGTAGTATGCAAACTAGCGCCAAGCTTTTCGTGGCAAGCTTGTTGATAAATTGTCGTAACAACCTTGCTGCAAGCTTATTGTTGCACGCTTGCTGCAAGGTTGGCTTGGTAGGCTTGTTGCAATGTTGTCGTGGTAGGCCTGCTGCAAGGTTGTCTTGGTGGGCTTGCTGCAAGGTTGTCTTGGTAGGCTTGATGCAAGGTTGGCTTGGTAGGCTTGTTGCAATGGTTGTCTTTGGTAGGTTCACTGCAAGGCTGTCACATGGTGACTAGTTAGCTAGAGTCAAGCTTGCTGCAAGCTTGTGCGGCTTCTCTCCCTCAGGAAACACGCAGACAGTGCCCATACCTTTCCTGGACGACGAGAGCCGGCCGAACACGCTGATCGTGCCGATGGAGGGCTGGAAGCTGGTGAGCATCACGTCGCGCGACTCGGAGGGCGTCCTGAGGCGCTACTACGCCTGCGCCGTCAGGTGCTTGACGGGGCGGCGTGACTCGGAGGCCCAAACTCGCGAGTTCCACAGCAACCTCATCAGCTGGCTGAAGGACCACGTGAGTTCTGCTGCTCGCAGGCTGAATGCTTGGCCTGCAGTCGAAAGGCAGTAATGGAGTCGTGCAAGTCTTACGATTACCAGTCAATCAGCTCTGACGAGACACTATTAGGCTCAAAAAAAATTTACTAACACTTATAAATGGGTTTAGTTTTAGAACTTGGACATCGTTGAAGTTGTTGAATATACCAACGTTTCGCTCTGCATTGCAACAGCCATCTTCAGGGCTGATAAATCTATATGCATATAAAAGCCTGGGGTCTTATTCAGGTGGACAATCACGAGGCCGAAACCCGAGCCACCAGGAAGAGACCTTTCGTAATTGGTCGTCTGAAGAAGACAGCTGTAAAGTATATATATAGAGCCTGGTGGTAAAATCTCAAGCCGTTGTTGCAGGCACGCGTAGAAGATAAGAATCGGTGGCCTCAATCGTGATTAGTCTATGGTACTGCTACGTGAAACAGGTCCTGGAAATAACATTCAAAGGCAGGTTATCATCGAATGAACTCAAAATTATTTTAAGGAATGATTTATTTGTGGCAGTCACATCCAAAAGTGTTTTGAAATTGGACGGTAAAATGCAACATAGACACAACGCACTGGCGGAGGAATAGAAGTACTTTGAAAAAACATCCCGGATTACTGACCATTTTTACGTTTTGTATGATATTTAATCCTCGTTGTAAATAAGCCTTTAGAGGTTGTTGATCTTATACATCAAACGGTTTATGGATAATATGACTGTCTGCTAATAGTGGTTGCAACAATTGTTAGTCATGGCATTAGAGGAATAAGTACGTTGGAAAGAAGTAAAGTTGGACAACTTTACGAGTAGGTACTCTTTTGTTTAAATCTGTGTTTCTGAAACCAGGTATTGTACCGCAGATTAACAGCCTGTCTTAAATTATTATTTAGGAAGTGTACCAATAGGCCATAAATGGTTTCTAACAGTTTATTAAAATTCATGTCATGAATCGTGTGATTGTAATTTAACTACAACTGTGAAGTAAATTATTTTGACTTCAAAACACAAAAACAAAGAAGGTAAGATTGAAAATATAAGTTCTTCATTGTTAAGCCAAGTACTTTTACTTAGCAGTAAGTATAAGTAACAACAAACTGTAATGGTCTTAAAAAAAATATAGATTTTAATTTTCGTTTTGTAGGTAATCCCACATCTCAAAGAAGATCGATGGTATCCGGGATTTCATGGAGTTCTTCAAATTATAGAGACCATGAAACAAGCAGGTGAGATTGGAGTCGATGTATGAACAACTGTGCAGGTTTCATTCACCATAAAATTAAATTTTTTTTAAAATTATTTCCTCATTGAAACGATGGGTTATTCTGAGGAAAAAATTGATTGATTTTGGCATCCTGAAAGCATCTTATCAAAGGAAGGCCACTATGAAAAAAGGAATATTTGTGAAAGAATGGATTTGGACGACCGCCAGAAGGCACAAGACGCGCTTGCTTGTACAGTTCAAAGAAAAATCAGAAAATCAGATGGTAGTGCCACCTACCAGGAATTTAGGTTGAAGAAAGGCGAGTTACTGCAAAATTTAATTTTTTGATTTAATGTCCGTCGTTATTTTTGATCCCGTGGGTGACGCAGTCTAACAACAGATTCACATCCAGGTGTGGACGGAGCTGACGAGGCCATTGCCGGGCTGTGGAAGATCGGACCAAGAAACGATTTTGAACTCCCCACGCCAGGACCCCCGGACACTCCCACAGGTTGGCAGCAGCGCACAGAGTCTGGCACACACCGGGCCAGTGTTTCGGTCCAGTGGCCACGTGTCCACTAAAGGAGAAGCCAGCAAGGGGAGTAAATTGTGTTCGGGCACAATTCCAGTTGGCGTTCAAGTGTCGACTGCGTTTGGAATGTGAACTACTAATGAACCCTGCTAAAGATATTGTGTTCGACCCACGGGCGTTAATTCTCCCTCCGGAGGGGGGGCGGGGGGGGGGGGGGAGAGGGAGGTGGTGTCAGGGTTGTCAGGTTCGCCCCTGGAATCAAAAATCCTCTCACTAAGTGGGCCCGCTTGTGCTTGAAAATTCGTAACTGTGGAACAACAATTAAAAACGTAACTTGCCTCCTCCCCCGAATCCCTGAAATCGTTTGGATTTACTCCCCTGTTATGGCGCCTGGTCTGGTGGCGCGCTAGTTGTGAGTGCGGCGTGATGGAGGATGCAACTCTCACCAACTAATTTCCATTATGCTGGATCGGGCACACAAAATTAAAATTTACTAAGCTATTCCGCTAAATAGTTTCGTCTGAGCTGAATCACTCGCCACTGGGCTAAAATAACTTGCCTGGAGCGAACCAGCTTTATTGTGACATTACTAAAATATTAACAGCAAACATTTAAAAACATTTATTATAACACTAAGTATATGTTATAATATTTGTTTTTGCTTAAACGACTGAAATAAGTCTGTAAATAATTGCCACAAACAAACATTAACCTTATTTAACTATAATATTAATACATTGTAATGTTATTTAATTTTTTTTTTTTTTAGTAAGAAGATCCAATCACGTTCCCTGAGGCTATCAAGCGCGCGCCTGACCCTTGTGTTACCGAGCCCATTTGCATATTGAAAGGAGAATATTGTATTACAATTATTGTTATGCCAGTTTTCTTACGTATTTTAAAACTTGAGATTACTTTTTAATATGACTACTTTAGTTTACCAAATATATTCCGGGGTTAGTTTCACCATCATAAAGTTTCATTTGGCACACCAATATGTTACGTATGTACCTTAATGTTTACGAAAATGACTCTATACGGGTTTTATGTTGCTACACGTGGGTCCGCCATCTTTGTGTCACATTTCCGTTCACCGACTTCCGTTCCATTTTCACGAGATCACTCCTGCCAAATGCAGTATACCGGGAGATAAGAAGGTTTACTCATAAAAAATTGGGTGGATATAGAATAGGAAATTATTAATATTTAATGTGTTCTCACGCAGCAGATACAGGCCAAGCAGAGCAAGTAGAGCAAGCAGAGCAAGCAGAGTCTACATCCACCTGGGTTTCGCTAGCAAGTAATGTCTACGTCATATCTGTTTGCGGAGTTTGCATATTCCTGGCTGCAATCATCCTGCTGATTTTCCTCTGCTGTCGCTGTAGGAAGTGGTGGCTAGCGAGGTAATTTCTTTACTGTATTAAGATTCTATGACGTAAGATTTAAATTGTTATACTATTTTCATTTTTAATAATTTAGCTATGGATTTTTGTAGGTGTAGTGCAACAATTTACATTGATAATGTTAAAATAATTATTTCTTAGGTTAAATTAAATCAAATTTTTTAATATAATGGGAAGAACTTACTTTAGTTTTTGCCTATATTGGTTTGATGCTATAGGGTACTTTCGAAAACATTATTTATTTTGTATTACGTAGTTGAACACAGCGTTATTGTAGAGAGTTGTTTTGAGGGCCTGAGTTATCGGATGTAAAGAAGTAACTTATGCACAGTTTCCTGCCATAACCTAGGTTTATATTAAACGTTTACCAGACACTACATTTCTTAAAAGTAAGTGTCCAACCTAGTCTGAAGCCTTTGTTTGTGTTCTAGGGAAAAAAAGATAAGGATTCATATAGTAGTTTCCCGTAAAGACGTGTGATACAATCACTGTTCAGCGAAATTATCCGCCAAGTAGACGAACCTCTTAAATTAAATTTGTATTTGCTCTCCTTGTTGATTAAGCACAGACTTTCTATTCTTTCGCTGCTGACATGGCATTTCACTTTCTAATGAACTGTCCCCTCTTTCTCAGTATTGTGCCTTGGATGTTTGTTATCCTTTTCATGCTTGACTGTCTTCGCTCCCTTTTATGTCATACTAAGAACGATTCATGAGATCCTCAGAAATGTTTTCACTCGAATTGGCACAAGTTATTCTGGAACACCAGAAAATTAAGCAGCAATGGAATGCTTAGGCGAGGGAAATGGAAGTAACCAGGGAAAAAAATAATTAATAGACAAAACCTTAATATCATAGAATTTTACTAAGGACCAACGCTACCGGGTATTGAACAGAAATCGCCCCTGTTGACATTTTATTCATATTCATAACCACTTTTCTATGGATTGACAAGGAAAGTTAAGCATCACCAAGAGGTCACGGGGTAAATGAAATGGGCCCACATGTTATCAAATGTCACGCGACTGTTCATCAAAGACCACAGAACCAGATAAAATTGGAAACAAGTGTTGGCAACACTGGTATAAATCTGGTTTTGTTTTAATCTGGCGATGCCCGTCACGGAGGGTCAGGGAGTTTTGGTTTCAATCTTTTCCATGTTAATAATTTAAGTAAAAATGAGTACGACTCCCACCTCATTTCCCATATGAACAGCAATACTTTTTTTTGGTTATAATGAAATTTAACGCTGATTCCCTACCGATGTGTTGTTAACATCTTGATTTTACAAATAGCTAATGCCCGAATGTTTTGCAATTCCCCAATCAATTTTTTTTTGTAATTTGTTTGAAATAGGTAAACATATACAAGTATATATATCTAATTCCTAATCTCTCTATCCCTCTAAGTATATCTCTATATATCTCTCTTTATCTCTCTATGTCTCTATATATCCATATCTTCCTTTATATATCTTCCTATATATATCTAGACCTCTATGTATGCCACTATATAGCAATTAAAATATTAAAAATCAATATTTTTAACTATCTATATTTTCTCTATATTTTTACTTGCTACGAATGTGACATAGGTATTTGAAACACGTACGTATTCGAACTAACTTTCTGAGAGTTAAGAATTTGTACGAACGAACATTGACATTTTTTATTTCTGTAGATAATCACTTTATGGTGGCATTTTTTTTACGAATCTTTTCACCCAGTGTCGTTAAAGCTATTAAAAAAAAATCTACCAGCGCCGGCCTTCACGCATCCACGGCCTGTTTCACTTCAGTACGAACTCCCATCCACCGATTATGTTCAGAAGGCAGAGGGACGGTGGTCACATTCCTCGTGAGGCGAGGTGACCCACAAATTCTGGGACTGGCCTGCCGCCGCCGATTCATCATATTGCCATCCGGGGCAGTAAGCGTGGGCGAGGCCAGAAACCGAAGTTTCTATAACTCGCTAAGTGCCATAGTAATTCAGGTGCACCCCACACTGGTGAAGAATCACTTGAATCGACGGCGGGGGTGCGTGTCTTGTGGGATAGGTTTGGCACACGGGCCTGTGTGTGCGCTGGTAGGTTGTGTAATGCTATAAAAGTTACGTGTACCTAATTCGGCGGGGAGAGTGAAGCTCCCCACCAGTTAGGTCGGCTAACTGGCGTGATGTAGTGTCGTTTTGGTGTGCGTTAGAGGCTTGTCGGTGTGCTGTAATTTCAAGTGACCTAGTTAAACTCGGGGAACGAACCCCTGGGAACACATAACATGCATGGGTTTTGACACTGGGTTGGAGTTGACGCCCGAGATTAGATGATCACACGCACTCTCCATCGGGTCCGAGACGGCTCCAGATAACTGCCGAGGGCCCCTCGTCCTGCCCTTTTCACATTTACCTTCTCTTTCGTCTGTTGTCTCTACAAAAAAAAAAAAAAAACAAAAAAAAAACTCGGACATTAATGGTATAAAGGAAGAATTTAATTAGTATTAGCATATACATATTAAATGTTTGTCAATGCCCTTTCGATTACAATTGAGTTGTCAGATTTTTGTATTTAAAAAAAAAAGGATAAGATTTTTATCGTCCATCAAACGTAGCGATTTTACTGAAATTTGATAATTCAATTCAATATATATATATATATTTTTTTTTACAGAAAACATCAGCGGCAAATGGAAGGTGGCACGGGATATTACTGTGCCCCAAATAATATCTACACAAAATTGAACCAAGGTAAGTGTGATAAAAAGAGATGAAAATTTTTTGTTTGTAAAAAGCAAATCGAAAACAACGGAACCATAAAAAAATATCTTTCAGTGTTAAAAATATACAATACTTCAGGTAAATCAAAAATGTTTGCTTTTAGAAAAAATATATAAATAATTTTAATAATAAAATACTGAAATTTGAATAAAGTTACACAGAATGCCATAGTAACCACATTTGTAGGTAGCGGGTCACGCCACTTTGCAGACTGATTCAGGAGAGGTCTTACAACAGCTCTCTGGTGGCGAAAACTGGCGTTAAACGTACATGATGCGCAACATTAAGATCCCGGTTATTTTTGGGTTCCACCCCCCCCTCCCCTCGTATATTTATAGGGACCAAAGTGGTCAGATGACTTGCCTCCTACCAAGATGATCAAAGCCAGAGGCACGGCGGGGGTGAACCCGGATATCAGGCAAGTGGGGAACGAGGTGGGCTATTCCGTGAGCCGGTGAGGTTTCTCGGGACATTCCTTTTGTCCCCGCCTCCTATATCCACCAGCACGTTTCGTCAATGCTCCTGTTTCATCTCACCACGAGACGCCAAGACGAAATTAGTTAATCCACACTGTAATCAATATAAAACTGTTGGGTAGCCTAAAGTGCACGGGGATGAAAGCCACAACCACATCCCGAACGGTTCCGAAGTTTACCGAAGTTAAATGTTAGGTTATGTTCTTACAGTGTAATAAATTATAGTTCTTTTTTGCCGGAACCATAGGTTACGTTAGTTTGTCGTAACTAAAATGAAAGGCTAGTTAGGTTAGCGTTATTTGAAATACCACATGACCGTAAAATATATAAATCGTTGTAATATGATGTTTTTTAACGAGCGATTGGAAAACTTCATAGAACTTCGAAACTGTTTGGATGTGGCTCTCGTTTCTGCAAACTGTAGCTCACCAGTTTCGGTAGTTACAATCCGCCCTTACTCTTGGGAACCCTCTATATTCGGGGTCACGCAACTTGTCTCAAAATTTGCAGTTTCTCAAAAGTAGTACGAATTGTCTTCCGTATCCTTCTGCAACTTTTTGTTCTTTCGACAGTGTTTGTAGATAACTTCACGTAATCGTCATTGTTACTAAGCAAACTTCACGTAATGCTTTGCACTTTGCAGTTGGGAAATGTGTGGAACCACTAGTACCTAATGCTTTTGAAAAATTGTTAAATCTGAGAAGAGTTACCTTGCACAGACTTTGTTTTAAGATGGGTGCTTGAATCGCAGGGTATCGGAAGTTGCCCGCTGAAAGAGAGAGCATAACCGTCCCTCCACAGCGCATCGGGTGCAAAGTGACACTGGCGAAGCAGTTCTGCCAACAGATTCCCGTCACAAGCAGTAACGAGAGGTGAGTTTCTGTATCTGCGCCCTGGTGTCATGACATCCACCAACACTGAAGGAAAACAATGGATTTTTAAAAACACCTCGTTGAAGGAACCTTTTTCTTTAAGGATTCCCGAAAAAAAAAAAAAATTCACCGTAAAATATTTCAGTAATTATGTTGTTGGTCTTCTGAATAGTAGAACAGTGATCCTTATAGAGTCGCTGATGCAGCCTTTTGTGAAAGATATCACGAACATATATATTTTTTCCTAATTATATTATGAAGAAAATTGCAGGATTTCACATACATTGGTTGATGAACAATCTTGACTTTCGATGTTAGCTGCGCTGCAGTGGAAGTGTGTTCACGCTTAAGACTTATGATTTCTGCATCTATTCAGAAAAGCGAGTGAGCCTGTGAAGTATGGCTTTCTTCTGCCTCAGTTGGTTGAGATCCTCTATTGAGGTGTGGTGGCTCGACCTTTAAAGCGGAGATAAATTATTTTATCATGAAGATGGCACTATAGTTGGTTACAAGGCGAGTCTTCTATAAGAGGTACCGTCATCAGCCGTGGCAAAAACTAACCTTGGCCACCCCTTCCTCCAGATTTATCACCCCGTGATTTTACTCTCGCGGGGAGCTCTTAAGGGACATGTGTATGTGTATCGCAAAAACCCTCACACACTCGAGTATTAACATACATACGTAGCTATCCAGGTGATCTCGCAGGATGCTCTTGCCGGGCTTTTGAAGATACGTTGTACCGTCTGCACACGTGCCTCGAGATCGCAGCACCTCCTCTGGGCAGATTATTGTCACACTGTGCTACTGTATTAATCTATAACTCATTATTTTCACTAATGTTCCACGGGGTGTCCTTTAAATGACTCCTCTGAAATGATGTAGGCGAGAACGCATATAAATTGTTGACACATATTAAAACTCTACGTATGAAATTCGTTTTAAAATTTATAGATACATAAGTTAAAATTTGGAAATTTGTTATTGGCCGAGTAGGATGTAGCACATGCACAGTAGACCAACCCCCCGAAATAACATCTAGTCTGCGCCACTGCACACAGCGCAGGAGGAAATTATTATTGTGAATTGTGTAAATGAGAAAGACTAAAACCATAGTTGACACGGACAGCATGGTACTGTGATAGTACTGTGTACCTCAAGTGCTATCTCACATAGCATTACCACCTTCAGGCTTTCCAGTAAAACTTCCCCCTTTCTTATTGAAATATCCATTGTATCGGGAGAAAAATGGGCAAAGAGGATTCAGTTATAGTTGAGTGAATTCAGGTCATCGACAATGCCTTACAAATTCTCTTGCTGACCAACAACTAAAGTGAACTATTGGTGATTCTGAAAAAGTTGGATTCCTGCTAGTTGTTTTCTTTCATTCAAGAACGCGTTAAAATACGCAACTACGTACTTGTTTTTATGTGTTTTCAGATGGAAAAGATGTCACACTGGTTACGTTCAGCTTAAATTGTGTGCAGTTGTTAAAATTAATAACTATCGGAAGTAGATTACTAAATTTTTGGAGTAACTGAAACATCATCATCAAGATCATCATCATAATCATCATCATCTTCATCATCATCACCTACTGCTTCAGCCTGCAGCCGGGTCAGGCAAAGTAAAATACCTTTCCTCCATCTTCCTCTTGTCACTCCACCATTCCTTCTTTTTCACTCTGTTCCATTCGTCTCCTCTTCTTTAACTGGACTGATCTTGCCTGTAACTACTCTATGATTGACCGAGTTACAACTAAATTTTCTTACAGGTTCTCTGACGACTTGCATCAGCAATCACACGTGAGGGGGAAAACTGTAGCAGAGTACGAGCAGGACTACAAGAAAGTAATGCAGGTGTGTTATGTACTTTGAAGCTCCCCTCAACACCCGAAAAAAAAAATCGCCTGTAACTGTTCAACATAACCAGAACTTGCAGTCGGTTACGTGCAACAGCATTCCCTGACACACAGAGTTAGGAATCGGCAGAAGATGGCACGTGATGTAGTTGAGGTTACTTTTTGACCTCACCATCGCCGTATTGAAACAATTCAAACACTGCTTGACCAAGCCTGATGAGGGCTAAACCCGGACTCGCGATAATCCGTCTCATCCGTCCGTCGCCCGTCCGTGCGTCCGTCAATCACGTAACATGCAGTCCATCCGATGGTCCGGAAAGTTTCACCTGACCTCTTTGAAGTATTTTACCAAACATCTTGTGAAGACAACGTTCACCTTCTTCAACAGCCTTGAAGCAGTTTATAGATTCGTAGGCACAACATTGATATCGTTCGGAAATTTTGTAAATATTATAATTTTTATCTAAAACTTTTGTCTGAAACTAATTTTGATAATACAAACCATTGCTGCAAGGGCTTGAAAAAACTTGGGGTTGATATAAGAAAATAAATAAAATTTCCCTACCGTGTACACTATTGAAACAATTATTATTTTTGTTTAACTATTTAAATATTGTGTAAAGTTTTTACGTAACACAATATTACTGCAAGGGGTGGAAATAACAAAGTTCGAAAGTAAAAAAAGTAATTACATTTTTAATAGACATAATATCAAATAAATTATAACTTATTGAAAAAATTCCAAAAATTAATCGGGAACTTTAGTCTGAAACAATTTTTGATGAAACTATTATCAAAAAACAGGGTTCAAACTAAAAATTAAAAAATACTTTCTAAGTATCCAATTCATTCTAATTTATTTTAAACAATCTTAAAATTATATTAAACCTGAATCCAAATAAATTTTTTATAAGACCACGTAATAGTGCAAGGGTTAAAACGGTGTTCGAAGGTTAAAATAATTGCATAACTAACTTAATAGGCATTATATGAAATTTGTTAAGCTATTCAAAGTTGGACGCATTGAGTTAAAATCATTCAAAATATTATTTCTGCATGGAGTACAATAAAATGATTAATTGATTATTTTGGAATATTGGAGTACATATAGGATGTTATGAACATTAAGTTCTTAAAATATTTCAGGAGTTTATAGAAGTTTCCAAAACATAAAAAAAAAGAACTTCGAAATCTACCTACACTTCTTGTAGGCTGTGCCGAAAGGGATTTTTTTTTGTTTAAGGTTTTTGGTCCCTCTCTCTCTCCATCAACCAATTTATTCTCTTTTTGTATTGCCGCTGTGTATGTGCCAAGCTCGATGTATCATTTCACCAGATTTTATTTGTCACAACCACCTATGTCTAATGCTTTATTTATCCTTTGTTCTCTGCAGGATATCAATTTAAATGAGCAGACGTCCTACTCCAGCGAAGACGACGACGACAACGAAGAGCAAGAAATATTTACCAAAACATAAAAAAAGGAAATCAATGGAATCTGCTTCTGTAACGCCAAGTTAAATTAAAACCACACGATATATTCCATGGTGTTACCTTGGAACAGTTTCATAAATTTTATTGCATGTTAATCCTGATTGTTGCACGTTTCGTTGTATTCTGAGAGGGCATTCTGTCGCAGCGACTGAGCGACAGAAAGTCGCAGCTTCAGGCGACAGTCGTTTGACCTTGCACACGAGCGTCACTTTTGTCGCGGTATCAAGATGGATGCCTTTTTGTATTCCGTGTTCGGAACGAACGTGCTAAAAGAAGAAGAAGAAGAAGAAAAGAACTAAGACATATATGGGTGCATCTGGCAGTAAGTCATCGACTTGTTAAAACTTTTGATAAATATATTTTTTGACGTGACAACGTCTAATAAATCGATGAACGTCGGCTTACGCAAGAAAAAGGATGATTCATTGTCCCGTTACACACATTGTCCCGTTACGCTTTGTCCCGTTACGCTCATTGTACGCTTGCGCCGCATCTATCTCTCTTCCACTCGATTGGAACAACCGTCGATTTGACTTTTTCGAGGCACATTAAACTTGAAACACTCCCATTCGTTTCCTACTTTTCTTATGATCGTCCTATCCTTAACAGAATAACACAGATTGGAAGAAGTTAAATAGCAAACATGTATAAAAGTTATAGTTAAAATAATATCTTCGTTAAAGTAATAAACATATTTGAATTAATGAGTGCAAATAAAAGTTAATTTATCAATTAAATTGTAGATTTCATTTCACTCCTTTGTATCCATACAAAATAGTGATGATTCAATAAAAATGATTCAATTTTATTCATAAAAGTATGCAATCATATACTAAATGTTTTGTTATGACGTTGTCATGTTAAACTATCGTCCGTAATCTGACTTTACAGACAACCAATTTTTTTTTACTTTCTCTTTCTTCTCTTATACACCCACGTCATCCCAGCTTGTAATAACACTCTTACAAACATCTGCCCACAATTTCATTTTCAAATTACTATCACCACAATTTTTTTATCCCACAATTTTAAAGTTCAGGCCTTTTTTTTTTACCTCAGAAAGTAACGGTTCCGATTCTTGTATATTGCTTGTTAAATGCCGTGTCGATGCACCTCGAGGCACGAACACCCTCTTCTGGCATGTCGGTTATATTAACTCGGCAGTCGCTGCTACAGTTGTGTCGCCCGAGCGAAGGGACGGGTTTAAACACGCTTGTTTCTTTGTCCTTTTGGCGATTACTCGCGGCGGCTGTTTGGACGCGGCGACTCGCGACAGAAATGGAACCGGTCGCGTCTCTTTAGTCGCGGCGATAAAAATAAATGCCGCGCGTGTGCACTGATCAATTAGAAAGCATTGCTCCCATAAAGAGCGTCTTTAAAGTCGCTGCGACAGAGCGACAGAAAGTAGCCCCTTTCGTAATGGCCCTTGCACTGATCTCGTCACGCCTAGATGACGACATCGCCTCGAACTACTGTGCGGGCGGTGAAAAAGTTTCACTGCAAACATCTAGATATTGCATTCATTTTTAATATCTAGAAGTGCATAGCCCAGCTCAGTGAGTGGATAAAATCTACTCGCAGCTTTGTTAGCGGACTTCCTAAGGAGCCCGAGGTGAACTTTAAGGTAAGATTCACACGGCTATACACATAGTCTTGGGTCGACGGTAACGCCACAGTGGATGTCGAAACATAACCAAATATTGTATTAGGGAACTCGTAATAAATACGCGAGACAAGTGATGTCAGCTAAGCTGGCGGCGTGGAGTTTTAACTACATTTTTTTAATTGCGTGATAGTAATGACACCTACCGGTGTCATTATCATTTCGAGTGAAAATAGCTTGAAATCGATGCAGTAAATTCTCTCGCGCTTCTCTAATAATAATTGGCCAGAGTTTCCCGTGTTGTCGTATTAAGATATTTGAAATTACCGAGTCCGTGTTAGTAAGTTGGGTCATTCCAGAGTCACCCCGAGTCACACGCGCGAACAATCCGCGTTTCTGCATTATCTTTATTTTTTCTATTGCAGAACGAGAAAAGTTATATTAGGTTAGGTGTGTTACATAAATGACATTTTCGCGAAAATCCCTTCTATACATTTTTCCTAGGAGCGATTGTTTTCGCACGTCTAGGCGATCACAAATACAATTAAATTTTGGTTAGTTAGGAATAACGGCATTTAAAATATTCTAAGATCGTGAAAATATATGAAATCTCGCAACAAATGTGTTTTTTTTTTAAATTCCAAACCGCGGAGTTGCACGAGCGAGAGAGGTAAAATTGCATGAGTGAGCGGCGACTTTCGTTTATGTTTGAGACTGATCGGAGGTCGATGAATCTCGTATCGAACTCATTACCTTCGACTCGCGAGCTTGATCCCCTAGCTATCACCATATTACCTATTCAATTAGTTTGTACAATATGAGGGTTTTACGCGATGGTTTTTTCCCTATACCATAAAAAATATAATATATGTATAGCCTATATAAGCTGTATGGGGTATAAAAACACACGTACTGATTTTCTCAAAACCGGCTCTATTGTATTTATTTAAATTCTCAGAATCATGACGGTAAGAAGTAAGGGAGCAGGTGAGTACAATCTTTTCCATGTTAATTCTGAAAGTCAAAATGAGAATTGCCCCTCACCACCCCCCCCCCCCTTTTTTCTTTCTGCACAGCAAAACAATTTTTGGTTATGATGAATTTTAACATTAATTTCTTGCAGATGTTTAGACATTTTGTTATTTTACTAATGTTCATTACGTGATGGCATCTTTACAATTCTTCCTAGCAAGTTATTTTCAAGCTATTATACAAATTTATAGCATATTTGCATTTATACATTTACGATTTGTTTTGCTATCCAATTGTTAAATAGCAATTGCACGTCGCGTCCGTCCGTCATCCGTCCGTCATTAATCCGTCATCCGTTCGTCCGTCAGCCACCGAGTGATTTATAACACTCCGCTCGTCCGTCATAGTATTTTTCCTTTTCAGTACTGACAACTGTTAAGAAAACATAAATTATGGGAAAAAAAATATCTTATGTAATTACATTAGTTAAACAATCATGTAAACTAAGTACTTATAACTCATTGAATTGAATTTTGTTTTCACTCTGGTATTTATTTTCACATTTCCAGTGTTACCATGCCTAATTAATACTGTGTGACAATAATCTGTGACTCAAATCATATTTGTAAAAAAAAAAAAACAGCTCTTCAAATAATGGGTTCAAACGTAAGTTAAGAAATAATTTTGGAAGCAGCTAAACAATTAAACAAACTTTAATACCATCCAATATTATATTAATTGACACTAAAACACCTAATGACATTTGGAGGTTGTAATTTCATCCGTCCGTCCGTCCGTCCGTCCGTCCGTCCGTCAAAAGCATGAAGTTACCAAGCATTTGACGGACTGATGGATGGAATTTTTCCGGCCATCTTATTGGCTGCAGGTCACGTGATTGACGGACGGATGACGTACGGACGGATGGAGGTGACGGACTATTGTAATTTCGGTCTTACCAGTTGATTCAACTTTAGAACACCCACTCCATAGACCAATACCTCCAGGGTCCTGCTTTCTAGGACCAGAAATCGATATACATTCACGGGCTGGAAAGTAATTAACACTTTAAAAATTCCGCGCTACCAAAAACAAGATAATAAGTAGTATTACATCAAAACCAGTCCCCCACATATTCACGGACAGATTCAAACAGTATAGGGAATCTTCGAAGTGATCACGGTAGGCAGGTGTTTTTTTACAGAGATGTTTTTTCAGCCTGTGTTCGATATTAGCTAGGTTTATTGATTGCATTATCACCTGGTCTAGGTCATTCCAGAGCCTGCTACTCGTGGAGGCTACAAATGATCCTGACAAACGAATGTTTGAGCACCAGGCTTAAGGTATCAATAAGGGCGACACCTGCACGCGCATCGAGTGCTCCGTCACCTCTACGGTCAAGGAAGTGAACTGGCGCGCAGACGTTTCGTTGTGCCACTATGGGACTCGAAGCGACGACGACCCTGAAATTCCGTTGAAAAGTGACAAACAATTTTCTTTTTCTACGTACAAAAGGTCTTTTGAAGTAAACGCAACTGTATAATCTTAATCGTCTAAATGCAGAAATTTTCGAACCTTTGTTATTTTTCTGTTTAAGCAATTTTAACAATCGCATAAATACATTTTAGAGAGTGCATTAATTGGGTACTGGCAACGTTCATAAAACACTTTTTAAAGCCCGGAATGACACCAGAATGTTTTGTAGTTTTTTAATTAGTACAAAATGATTAGTATGCGCGCGCTTTTTAAAGACTTTATAAATTTATGCGAAAATTCTTTTCCATTTGTTGTTCCATCACAATTATTTTCAACGGATATTGACTAAGTTTAACATAATGCGAATAAAAAGGCGTTAAATTGATAATAATAACTAACACATGTACAATTTTTTGTACATTTTACAGTTAGTATATATTTAGGCTACGGACAATATTTGTGATAGAACAACAAATGCAAGAGCGGTATATAGTGTAGATTTACGGTAATAGCCCTTAAAGCAAGTTAATACCATAACAATGAGATCACCAACTTAGCATGGGAGACCGAGGTGTCATAATAAAATTAACTAATCATGCTGTAAAACGTAATGCAATTGAGTTACGTGGAAAATAATGGGAGGAGAAGTTCGCTAGAATTAGTTCAGTCGATACAGCACGTTTCTAGATATAGACTCTGCACTTACTGATACTTAATGCATTATGTGTAATCTTCCGCATGTCACTCGTTTCCGCCTGAAGAACGGCAAACACAAAGGAATAATTAAGCGTCGGAGGAGATACATAATAAACACCGTGAAAGTGTGCTGATGCTATAAATGACCAGCTAGAATTTCGGCTTGTAGTGCTTAAGTAGACGCACACAACTCTCTCTTCTGCGCTGGAAATACTTAGTGACTGATTGCGTGCTGAAGGAATAATCGGGAATTATTAATTAATTTTATTTTCACTCAATACAGTGCTTTCGTGTTAAGACAGTTGAATCGTCTAAATGCATCTGATTCTTTGTACAGCTTTAGTAGCAATTGTCATTGCAGCAGATGAGGTAAAACGATAATATTTACTGTCAATCTTAAGTTGCCAAAAATGGATACAAAGGTACAGGTGTAATAATACAAACAATAATGTTGATCCTTTTAGGAAAAGTGTAAGAGGACCAGAAATAACTCGCTAACCTACGAATTGTTGTGAGATTCTAACGTCCAACATTCATTGGAAAGCTCCCTAGAATGTCTGAAAATATTTTAGGTTTTGCTCACACGGGTTTTATTTTTTTATTTTTTGGTGTGGGGAGGAGGTGGGGTGAAACCAAGAATACAGCTTTCAGTACGGTTTTTCCCGTCTATTATAAAACTTTGAATGGCTATAAGACCACCATACTGGGAATATATTGTTCGGTCCGGTTTGTTTGGCTTCTCTTTCACTATTACGTGTTCTATCTGGGCTCTCCCAGTAGCTTTGGTTTTGCTACCTGAAATAGCACTAACCCGGAAATATACACAGATAGATGTAGTAACAATCAAGAATTCTTGCGGTGTATAATATTTAAAATAAAAACAAAACTAGCAGAGTAGGTTAAATTGGGCGTAGTAAACTCTAATTAGTAGAGTTTTCTCTTCAAAAACAGTTATTCGTGATTTGTTCTCAGGTTGAAAGAGACTTGAGTACAGTGTTCCCGAACCACATCTATCCCAGGGAATTCTTCTACAAAGACAAAAATGAAGGTAAGCAGTTCCGATACAATAATACATTTAAGCTATTTAGGTGAAGTTGAACTAATTTGTTAGTTCCAAAATACTTATTTTATGTATTATGATCAGACTTCAATCCAAATTTAAAATAAGTATTAGAAAATTCAGAGACATGTATTATTAATGAATCAGCAAGTGTGGAAGGAGAAATGGAAAACGAAGATATAGAGCGTAAAGCGGATTAGGGCTAATAACAAAAAGAAATCAACTAACAGTCTAGGATTTTATTTTTGCTTGAAAATTAAGTTCAATAAAAGTTGTATAAAATAATAAAATATTTTTCTTTATTAATTTTTTTTTTAATTTTCCCGGAGATCAATTGAGAAAAAAGAATGTTTCGTCCTGAAACTTTCCGCTTATGTCAATTTAACTCATATTTGGCTAAGTGAATTCAAATTATTAATATCCAGACGAACTACATACACTTGTGCGTTGGTTTCTTTAGCTTATTTCCTATCATCAGCTATACGATAAAGTGAATCTCGATAAGATGAAATTCTGGAACAGACTTTTAGGCTTTTAAGTATAGGCTATAACACAAATTCTATTTTAATTGACTTTTGAAGCAGTTAGGTTACGAACTACAAAAATTCGCCTTCAAAGTTTTTTTTTCAGGAGAATTTTAGTTGTGATGTCCAGAGATATTACGTTACAGATAAAAGTTGCCGTATTTAATGATACGTTGTAAATTTTATCAGGTTTATATCAATAGGGACCTGGCGACCCAGCCGTATGCATCATGTTGTCGTCGGAGGTCACTGGCCATTGTGGCGAAGATCTTGGAGCACACTATGCGTCGATTGTAGGGTCTAACCCTGCAGGTCATGGAACTGGCGAATCGTTACGATTCCTGCATAAATGTCCCTATGTTGGTCGAGTTTAGGCTTATGCGAATACGGTTTTCTCCAGTTGAATATAATTTTAAATCGAATATAAATATATTCACGAATATCGAATATCTTCCTAATCTAATTTTAACAAGCAGTGAATTTTTTTTCCCCACTCTTTACAGGAGTCCAAAAGAATTGAATCAAAATACAGTAAAATAAAAAAAAGAGTGTATATACATGGGGTAATTACAAAGATGTATGCATAAAGAAAGGAATAATTGGCAACGAATTTTCTTGAACCAGTAAATTTTAAGTTTTGAAAGTTATTTTGTTGATCTGGATTATTGTTAATAATTTTAAAACATAATCATTGATTATGTGTTAAATACAAAATAATGTGTGAATAATATCGCAGGACAATTATAAATTTCTCAGTAAATCATCTTAGTCTCAAAACTTGTGTTTAATATTCTTTAAATATATATTTTTTGTGAATGTGTCTGACATGGTGTATGTTGTATGTGAGTTGGTAACAAATAATTTGGAAAAAAGAAAAATCAATTTGAAATATCGAATTGAATATAAAATCATTTCACGAATATCGAATATAAGATTTTAACTCACGAATACCGAACACCAAAATATTCACGAATATCGAATACAAAAGTATTCACGAATATCGAATACCAAATTACTCACGAATATCGAATATTTTTTTCGAGTACTCGCAGACCCCTAGTCGAGGGTGCCGGAACGTGTGCATGCTCCCCAGGCGACCAGAGGATCGTGGGCGGGCAGGAGGCGCTGGAGCACTCGTTCCCCTACCAGGCGGCTCTGTTCCTGCCGGTGAAGGGCGGCCGGTCCTTCTGCGGCGGCTCAGTCATCGGCGAGGAGTGGGTGCTGACCGCCGCCCACTGCGTCGACTCGTGAGTCCCCCCTCCCTTTGCGACCATCGCTCTGAGGGCTTGTATGGAAAAATACCTAATGGGGATATTCCTGGACATCGCCAGTGCCTTTGACACAGCGTGGTGGCCGGGGATCCTCAGCCGGCTGAGAGAGCTGGAGGGAGTGTCCTCAGAACCTCTACTCCTTGTTGTGTGACTACTTTCGCAACCGCATAGCTGTGGTGGAATTGCGGAATGCGGAAGTAGAAAAGACTTTGTCAAAGGGCTGCCCCCAGGGCTCCGTGCTTGGACCCTTGTTGTGGAACATACTGTTCGATGGATTCCTCCGGATCCGGCTGCCTGAGGGTTGCGAGATCTTTGGGTATGCCGATGATGGACTTATTCTCGTCTCAGGTTGTTCCAGGGCTGCTCTTGAGTGGCGATGTAATGAGATCTTGGTGCAGATTTCATCCTGGGCTGACTCGGTGAAACTTCGGTTCTCATCGGGAAAGTCCAGATGCATGATGCTAAAGGGCAAGTTTAGCGGAGCCTGGGCTCACTACCCACAAGTGAGCCTGGGGGGTGAGCGCCTGAAATTTACCACCACTCATAAGTATCTGGGAGTCTTACTGGATGATCGGCTCTTATTTGCTAAGCATTTAGAGTACGTTTCCCAAAAGGCTGTGGTGATGTTTCATCGCCTCCGAGGATTGTCCCCGACCAACCGGGGCCTATCGTCGCCTACGCTGGCATGTCTGTACAGGGGGGTGTTCATCCCAATCATGACTTATGGTGCAGTTGCATGGTGGCATCGTTCAGGATTGGTACACATGAGGAGGAAACTGCCTACCGTACCGTATCCAATGACGCTCTGCAGGTTCTCGCTGGGGTGATCCCACTGGATCTGCTCGTGGCTGAAAAAGGGCAGCTTGCTGCCCTGAAAGCTGCGGGCACCCTCAGGCCAGAGGACCACATAAGGCTCAGGGAAGTGACCATGGGGCAGTGGCAGCGCAAGTGGGAAGCTAGTGAAAAAGGTAGGCATACCTATGAGATCTTCCCGAATGTACAAGATCGACTTCAGTGCAAGCATATAGAACTGACGCGAGCCACGGTTCAACTTCTAACTGGGCATGGTAATTTCAAGGCCAAACTACACCAATTTGGTCGAGCAGAGAATCCGCTGTGTGGGCACTGCCACACGGTGGATGATGTCAGACATGTGCTGCATGATTGTGAAAAAGTCGAGGATCTTAGTGAACAGCTGAAGTTCCACCTGGATCTGATTGGGTGTGACTACGACCTTGCAAATGTGGTGGCGCGGAAAGAGAGTTGGGTTCTCTTCCGTGAATTTGCTCGGAGAGTCATAGTGAGACTACAAGTGGCAGACGAAACTGAGCCACTGGCTCCGTGAGCATCCTCCCTTGCAACTGTCAGCGGAGTAGTATTCAACTACTACTGAGATACTTGGATTATGTTCTCCTGGATAAGGCACCCACAGGATCATTGACTACCTGCTGGTTAGTCAGGGCCCTAATGGGGGACCTGGCCCCAGTAGATGGTCCTCAAATTATGGCAATACCTGGATGACTGATGGGTAGCAGGGGCTGAAGCATGTCTGGTAATCTGTATATGGGTATATAATGGATATAATCAATATAAGGAATATAATCAATATATAAATTACATGTAATGGACATATAATCAATATATAATGGCATATAAAGGATATGTAACGGACTTATATATATATATATATTATGGTGTTGGTTTTGCTGGACTGTGAATGCGCCTGACTTGAACCCTTACCTGCATATAGCCCCATGTGGGGATTTCAGTCTACAGGTTCCTAAGAAGCCACTATGGGTACCATAGTGGTGGAGGGGACATGTTTTCTGGATCTGGTAGTTTCAGTAGGAAGGGGCCCTGGACTATACAGATCTGAAAGCAGACTCCCAATCTACCCTTAAAGGGCGCACATTTGGGAGGGGCGGAAGGCGGGTGCGTTGGCCTTCGGGCCTCCGAAAACATGAGGGCTTAGGACGGTGACGCACCACAACGCCGAAAT
Organism: Bacillus rossius redtenbacheri; assembly: GCF_032445375.1. Classification (NCBI taxonomy): domain Eukaryota; kingdom Metazoa; phylum Arthropoda; class Insecta; order Phasmatodea; family Bacillidae; genus Bacillus; species Bacillus rossius. The sequence goes on along the minus strand of NC_086336.1, from coordinate 47,998,994 downwards.
ACCACAACGCCGAACGTACAATAACGCCGAATACCATAACGCCGAATGTCAAAATTGACCACAACGCCTACAGCCGTTAGAAATCTGCTGTGTACCACAACGCCGAAAAATGTCATTGCAGGACTGCCACAAAGGTTACGTTAGGTAAGGTTAGCACACAAATTCATTCAGTTGTTTTTTTCATTTTGCTCCTGTGCCCCCCCCCCCCCTTTCCCAGCAAAATCATTTTTTCGGCGTTGTGGTAATTCGGCGTTGTGGTACACAGCAGTTTTCTAGCTGTCGGCGTTGTGGTCAATTTTGACATTCGGCGTTGTGGTATTTCGGCGTTGTGGTAACGACCCGCTTAGGACCCAGCCAATTGTCTGGTTAGCTGAGTGAGGCGGGGGGTGAAGGTGGTGTCTAAGCTGGGATGGGTAGCCTCAGCCTCTGGACATAGCTGGATCTCCAACACCTCTCCTGTTTCACGTACACGGCGTATTCCGTATCCACGCCCGTGGGGGCCCCACGCTAAGAGGGCTGGGTCAACAAAACAAAAGGAGGGGGGATCCCTTAAGTAGATTTCCTCCCTCCAGCACCCCCGAGTCAGGGTCGCAGCCAGGATCTTTGTGGAGGCGAAACCCTCGGAGTTGGGAATCGTCAGTAGGCGTTCAGGCCGTGACGCAGTTGAAGACACTCTCCCTGATGTGTGAAACATCTCAGCTCTCGGTATATACGGCGTTTGGCAGGAGTAGTTTCGTGAATGGAACGGGAAGTCGCGTGGAACGGTAATGTGTAACAACCGCGGTGCTGCCATCTGTGGCGGATGGCGAGAAACAAATTTCGCAAAGCCAAACGAAAACTTTAAAAATTATCAACCTTTTAATAAATTTCAATGAGATGAGCAGTATTTTAATGAAGTTCTTTGTCGAATATCAGGTCCAAAGCTTTTATCGGAGCCGTAGTACTATTTAGAATTGCAATCGTCAAACACAGTCACTTCCATAAAATACAGTCATTTAAAACTGTTTACAAACTGAAAACACTACACTTAAGCCAATGTTTTGGCGCGTCTAACCAACATTGCGTAGACCATGATTTGATAAAAAAAAAAAAGGCTTCAACCAGTCACCATGCAAAATTGCACACGTGGCCACCCTATGAATACAACTATTATATAATTTTTTATGAGTATGTTTGCTTAATGATTTAATTTTAAAATAAATAAAGTTTTCTCAATGCCATCTCAGAGAACAGAATAATTGTATAACTCCAACCTTTTATTTTTACGTACAGACATTTAAATTGCTTAGACAAGAAAACTAAATATTTTATGTTTTTTTTAAAAGTTTTTAATACGATCATCTTAAATAAATTTTTTCGATATTTTCTTTTTAAAATGTCATAAATGCATTTATATTTTAATGTTATAAAATACGTGAAACACACATTATCTAGTTTGTATGAAAGACATATTTGCAGTAACACGTCTGCAAACCGGCATTACATATACCCAGACTACTTGAAAACACAATTCTGTGCATCAACCATGTCGGGCTACAGTTGATAGGAAATATATCATTGTAACCTACTAAGGTTACAATGATCCTCCCAAAATAATCTCTCTGTAATATTATGCACTTCAGTTGCTATAATTTTCTTATTATGTCTTCGCTCGTTATTTCTTTTTAAATACTGGAGAAAATTAGGGGGGTGAAAGGTCCGGTGTTGAGATTTGCCACATTAAATAAGCAGATACCGTAAAAAATTTCAATTAATTTCCGCAATAGGATAAAATTAAAATACTTACATATTTGTGCTGCTTCTGCTAATGGGCCCACAGCCTTGTCAGGACGACCCCTGGCCAATGAGAGACCCTCGGCCAAAGAAGTATCGAATCACATTTATCCAAGTTGAGACGTCTCGCAGTTCAGCAACCAATGAGAAGGGGACATTCGCCCGAGTGTACAGACGAATGTGAAGACAATCCTAGAGGTGATTTAACCAACATCGTATCTGGCGGGTGGGTTTGGGGGGGGAAGGGGGGAGAATATAGTAGTAGATCACATGTCAAATAAAAACTAGGTACAAAGCATAATATTAAAAAGCAACTAACAGTAATACGAAAGTTGGGTAGTTTTGATTAAATAAATTAGTGGATTTCTGTTTATATTTCGCTAAATAAAACTTGATTTTTTTATACTAAAATGGTGTATAAGCATGTTTAGCAAGTGTGTGTGTGTGAGAAGACTGAAGGGCGTCAGAAAAAAATCATGTTTCAGCAGCTCTCCGAGATCAATCAAATTACACCATCTGAACCTCCACAAATTAAAAAGGTTTTTCACATGGTTATTTTTAAACAGAGTTGACGTTTCATGTCTCTTTATGGGAAATTTTCATCATTATTTTTAATCCTATACCATTAAATAGAATATAAAAAAATTTACTACGAGGTTCGGTTTGCATTACATATTCCGAATGGTGAATTTTGATTGGTCTCGGAGCTGCTGTTGATAATTTTAAGTCCCAGAAACATGATTTTTTTTTCTGGCGCCCTTCAGTCTGCTCACACACACACACACACCTACACACACAGACACACCTACACACACAGACACACCTACACACACACAGACACACCTACACACACAGAGAGCAATATGCCAGTTCTTAAGGGGCCCGCCTCGTCAGGGGTGTATGTGTGTTAGTGAGGCGGGATGATAAGTGGGACGCTCGATGGTATTTCTAGCGCGGTATCACCTCTAAGCGCAAGGCTCTGAGTTGACGCGTAGTCTTGTCGTCGTCACAGGATAATCGTGAAATTTGAGCGGTGACCGCAACATTATATGGCCGATAAATGAAGATAAAGGTGTAATGTAAGCCCCTTAAGTGCTTTTAATAATCTGTACTGGTTGTTTTACGCCTAAAAATTACTCTGAAAACATGCGTTTTAGCCATTTTAACTCTTCTAGAAATACAGTTTAAAAACATGATCCAAAATTAAAAGTACTTTTCGGGCCTCAGCGAACTGTTAAATGCTTTTCGTAAACATACCCCACTCGGATATCTTGAGTAGTTTTGAAATCGCGTTGTTTTTCCTGAAGCTCTGCGCACCGTCTGTGTGACCAGGTAGGCGGAGCCCTTAAGGGGCCCGCCTCGTCAGGGGTGCATGTGTGTTAGTGAGGCGGGATGATAAGCGCAGCGCGGCATTGCCTCTAAGCGCAAGGTTCTGAACTGGTGCACAGGATAACTGTGAAATTTGAGCGGTGACCGTGACATTATATGGCCGAGAAATGAAGATAAAGGTGTAATGATAGAGTCCCTTGAGTGCTTTCAAGAATCTGTACCGGTTGTTTTACGCCAAAAAAAAATTCTTCTTCTAAAAATACAGTTCAAAAACTTAATCCGAAATCGGAAGTACCTACTTTCAGGCCTCAGCGAACTCTTAAATGCTTTTCCGTAAACGGATCCCACTCGGACGTCTTTGAGCAGTTTTATAATCGCGTTAAGTTTTTCCCTACACTCCACATCCTGGCTGCGTCCCCTGCCCCGGGTCTCGCCCCGAGTCTCCTCGGACGACGAAGCGCCGAGGAGGGACGCAGTGTCACGACGGCCGCAGTGTGACGTCCCTCAGGCTGGTGAGCCCGGTGGAGGTGGTGCTGGGAGCGCACGACCTGCGCAGGACGGAGAGCTCCCAGGTGAACGTCAGCGGCGGCGAGGTTCACGTCCACCCGGGGTGGAACCGCACCACCCTGCTGAACGACGTCGCGCTCGTCAAGCTGTCTCGGAGGATCGCCTACACCGGTGGGTGCCGGCATTTCCCCCTGGGGCACAAGTTACACTTAACTGGAAGCAATTAAATAAAAAACGATAAAACTACTGGAGCTGCAAGTTCTCTAATCAAAAAAGAGGCTCGAGCAAGGGGCGATCGCCCAAATTAAAACTTGGACGCAATTCTCATCACGGAGTTTCTCATGCCTTGGCCGTGAATTCAAATCGGGCAAAGTACGACGTCCCACACACTTTTTTTCGCTGCTTGTCAGACTGAAAAATGAATATTACTTATAACATTTAAGTTAATGATTGGCCCCGCAGTTATTTTAACGAGCCAATAAGTGACATTTATCAACAAATGAATCGTATTACGTATGTAAATCACGCTAAACAGGTCAATACCTAATCTTCTCGGACTAGAATCAGCCAATGGTATAGAGAGGCATTCGTAGCTAGTCCTTAAGTACTCCTTGGCTTCAAGGTAGAAGGTATCTTTTTTTTTTTCAAAGTCGTGGCCACAACTTGCAAGCCAAGAAGTAATTTTGCTTCATTGCCTTGGATAAAGTAATCTACTAAATTGTTGGGTAAATAATGATAATATATACATTCTTATATTCTTCACACTAGGGCCATCATTGGCTCACGATTTGATAATTGATAGCTAAATTGTTTTTAAAAATTTTTGTCTCACAAATCAATGTGTGAAAAATCTCTGTCAACATGCTGCTTCTTGATCGCAGATTATGTTCGGCCCGTGAGACTTCCTTCAAGAGCGCAGCTGTCGAGGACATTTGCTGGAGATCAAGCGACAGTGAGTGGTTGGGGTCTCACATCTGATGGTAAGAAGATGAGTTAATATGCTCCAACCTTCTGGTATAACACGTAATACTTATAACTACCATATTCCAATATAACACTTCCTTTCGACTCCAAGTGGTTCGTGGTATCGATACTTTTGTCTATAGTTCGATGCTGAACTTGCTAAACGAAACCATTCTTGTATAATATATATGTTTTGTAAAGTTTCTTATTGTAGTACAGATCATGCAAGTTGTTGCATATTGAGTAATTAAGTGCACTTGTTAAATTGTGAGTTATTTTCATTGTTTGTGTTATTTTTACTGTCATGTTTTGACCTGAATGTTTTTTTTTTCTTCATACAATCTTCAATAACGATGTACCTCATAAATTTTAACATATATTTGTAGAAGCTACAAAATATGCGAATTAAATTTTGGATCATTTTCTCATAATACATATAAAGAGTTATAATTTGTATCACCAAAATTAAAAAAAGGGCGTGTGTACTTATGTACGCGCGTTAGAAGTTATACTTCTTTTTTATTTAAGACACTGAACAATTTCGAAATTTATAGTAACCAAAATTAATTAAATAAGTACTCAGTATTCAATATTAATACAAATATGTGTTATAGCAATACAATAAACGAAATAAAATGTTTTCATATTAATATAGCTTGAAGCTCAATTTGTATAGTCCAGTAATCTTTAATTTAAAAAAAATTAAAAAAAAATTGCCGAAATTGAACCTCTGTCTTTTATCTTTTCAACCATGTCTTATAACCACTGACCTACGAAGAATCACCTAAGTTTATGAGGAAACTATATACTATATTCATAAAACTTTTAAGAACTTTAAATTCCTCTTTACTATCACTATTTTAGTTTACCAAATATACATATTCCAGGGTAGTTTCACTATCACAGAGTTTCATTTGGCACACCAATACGTTTGGTATGACCCCTCAATTTTTAAGAAAGTGACTATATGTGTGTTTATGTTCATGCATGCGGGTCCGCCATCTTACTGTGAATATTTCGTTGCATGGTGCGCGCAACGCATCGTAAAAAACCAACTCATATATTTTTTTCCATAACGCTCATAAAGAAGCGTAACTTTTAAAAAAAAACATTTCGCATGTTGAAATTCATTATGTGAGTAGTTATTTCTTTATTTTTTTTTTTAGCAGCTGGTGTTAGTTTGCGTGTGTGCGTGTGCGTGGTGTTCTAGGAGACAGATCCACCAGTCCGGTGCTGCGCCACATCACCCAGCCCGTCATGATGAACTTCCTCTGCAACCTGCTGTTCTTCGGCAACGTGGCCAGCTCGCACGTGTGCACGTCCGGCGCGGGCGGGCGCACCACCTGCAGCGTGAGTGCGCCAGGGGCGCCTCCGGGCCGGTCTGTCTAGCGTTCTTTTTTAAAATATGGACATTAATGGGAAAAGTAAAGTCCAAATTTTACTAACATGTGAATTTAAGTGCTGGTTAATACAAATTTAAATTCATCATTCCATACTAAAAAAACTTTCAAATATTCTACTGTCATGCATGGTTACATGATGTATAAAACTGACCCGAAAATAATTTATCAGGAAAGAATATCAACATTTCTTAGGATTAAGAAGAAAAACCATCGTCGAGATGTGCTTTCCAGGTTAGCTTAAAATTTTGTTTGAAAGAGTTAATTTTTTCAAATTTTCTGTGGGAGGGTCTCCATGAAAGTAAAAAGCCCAGGGCCACCACTTCCCACGGTACCAAGTTGAAATCCATACTTCTTCACTAAACCATCGGAGCATAATCGGATTAAAATTCTTCGAATGCCAGGACAAGATCGATTTTCTAAAAAAACGAGGAAATAGTCTGTGGATTTGTAAGGCACCGAACTCACATCGAAAACACCGAGGAAGAAATCAGCCATTGCCTATGTCAAATAACCAGTCCCACCATTTGCCCAAAATTTCGGTAAGCAATGGAAATCCGAAATCTAGAGGACCTGACCATGACATAGAGTCCTCCAGGATGCAAGTAGAGTTTAACACTGTGCCGTCCCATGTATAATGAATATTAAATAATGAATTTTAAAATTTAGATCAAGTCTCATAACATGAGGTGACAAATTTACTTAAGTATGGCTTAAGGTAACCAGTAATAACCATATGGGAAAATTAAGATGCACACATTCAAACATCATAATTCTGCAACTTTGGAATATTTTTTGTGTGAAGGGTTGGTTGGGTTCGGTACGCCACATCAAAACCATAAATTCATTTCTTTCCTCCAAAAAAAGTGAAATTCCAAAGTTTGAACAGATGCTGATATTTCAGCTTTGTAACTGTGAATGTGAGATGCATCTAAAAGGCTTCCCCCAGTTATGCTCGTTTGCACGTCCATGTTCGTTGTTGTTCCAGGGCGACAGTGGCGGGCCCCTGGTGGTCGAAGAGGACGACGGGGAGAGGACCCAGATCGGCGTGGTCTCCTTCGGCCTGGCCCTGAGTTGCGAGATCGGTTGGCCTGCCGCCTACACCCGCCTCACGAGCTACATGGACTGGCTGTCCGGGGTCACTGGCATGCCCATCCGGGACTAGAACCACACTCTGCTACCATTTGGCACCACCAAAATTCTTCATGTCCATATTATGTTACTGTTGTTTTGTCAACTCCATTTGTAAACAACATATGTTGTTAGTATTGTTCATAAAAAAACACCACATGTTGCTTTGCAACCACTGGTAGGCCTACTGATTATAATGTTCTGTCTCACACACAATGTTGATTTTTAGTTTTTTTACATTCATTTTTAAGGGCTCTTTATAAAATTTAATTTCAATATCGCCCTTGGATTTGTTGTTCTGCCACAACATATTCACCAGATATTCACTTAGTGTAATAATATGGGTGAAAAAAGTCGCGCAAGTGATGATAATGATGAAAATTTGCATGCCTTTTACATCCATGATTTACACTAATTGAAAAACTGTTGAAATTGGGCTAGTTGTAATTGTGACAGCTTGTACTAAGTGGAGAAGAAATTTTAAATAGCTTACGGACATTTTTTAATAACAATGTTTGCATTGTTAGTATAATATGCTATGGATCAGTATCAAACTGCTTTGTTTTCCATTTACATTAAATACCAACTGTAATGTTTAAAATGCTTTCTTTGAAATAAATTGATTTTTCTCCGAATGTTCATTTTGGCACTTACAACCTTTTTAATTTCCAGTCCTCATTTTGGTGTGTATTTGCACATTTTCTACACTGTTCGGTCATCATATGTGTAAAAGATATAGTTTTTTGAATTAGAATTAATCAAATAGAAAAATTCTGCATATCGGAGATAATATAATGGTAAACCATACAATAAATGTTGATAGATTTTTTTATGAGTACTACTCTAAAGAAATTAGTTTTAAATTTTAAAATAAAGAGTTTAAAGAATGGTTATATTATAATATGCCGAGTGGGAAGTGGTACGACCATGATTGAACAAATCCTATAACAAAATTTTGCAAAGCACTGCACACAGCTAAAAAAAGTTATGTACTTTCCATATTTATGGAAATGTTCTCGTGGAAGTATATAACGGGTAAGGTAGCCTATCCATGGCGACTAACCTCAGACACAGAACCACAGTTGACGTAGATAACAATGCTTCGTCTGAAACTACTGTCTACCTCAAGTGCCATAGCTACCACCCATACGAATCCATTAATCTGTCACTTATGTAGTGGATAATTCTTCGCTCTCAAATCCATCCCTATTGCAAACCATTTGGGCATTATTTTGGTTTGAAAATAGTGCCACGTGGAAGAATGAGAGCAAGTCCACAAGCAGCGGCAGACCCATGGAGAGGGGAGGGGAGGGGAGATTTGAAAATAATTTCAAAACATGTGTTTGGGAATCCATGTAACCTATGGCTACTACTGTAGGCAAAAAATTCAGTGTGCTAGTGCCAATAATAATTTAAGTTTGTTTGTTTATATTCTTTCCCCAATCTCCACGAACGCACGAACAATATTACTGTGTCCGCCACTGCCCACAACCCATTTTTCATCAACAGTTATCTGAAGTACTGGGGAAAAAATACCTCACTACTTCATGAAGACTAGAATTTATGTATATATATTCTCCCTTGTTTATAATGAACCAAAGTGATTCTATGGTAACGCACCATAGTCGCATTGTACAGAATTGTGATAACGAGCTATCTTAATCTAAAAATGTGACTAGAATTTTGAGTAACACCGATAGAACGTTGCTAGACATCTGTGTCATACACGAGGCATTTGTTTTTTTAAGTAAGCACCGTTTTGAAATAAAAAAAGTAGTTTTTATGAACAATTTTGATTTTAAATGATAGTTTGTACCTTAATATACATTTCTACATAATTTACACGAATTTTAAGGCAGTTATCGTATCGTAAAACCAGCTTTTGAATTCCATCCTCACAGAAGTCTGCCGCCTTATTTAACGACTTATCTATTAATGACGAAATCGTAAAAAAAAAGTTCTCTTTAAATTTTTCGTCAACTTTCTGCACCAAATCATCAGTAATTCCGGAAGGTTGGCCACTTCGTTCCTCATCATATACATTCTTGCGGCCATCTTTGAAAGCTCCAACCCATTCCAGTACCATTCCATCGGTCATAATGTTTTCTCCACACGCTTCAGTGATCTAAAGATGAATTTCAACCGCTGTCTCACGCCTTTAGTACTAAGAAAACGAACCACAGTGCGTATTTCACAGTTGGCGGGATTATTAATCGGCGGAGGCAAACGTTAACATGGTCGAATTTTTCCGTATTGGCGTCTGTGGCTTGCCAACAGATGTAGGCACGAAAGCCCGCGTGCGCGGCGGAATGCCGACCGCAGAGCTGCAGTGTAGTGATGGGTCGTTCGTGAACGATTCGTTCAAAAAGAACGAATCTTTGAGAGAACGAAATCGTGAGATTCGTTCGCGATGTAAAGAACCGGCTCTTTGAGAGCCGGTACCTTGAAAGATTCGGAAGAACGAAAATGCGGAGAGAACGAGAGAACGAGATGAGAGAACCGGCCACGCGCCCGGTCTGATTCGTTCGTGAAATGATTCATGACGTCAGGAGTCTGAAGAATTAGTAATCACAGCGTGCGCATGTTCATAAGAGCAAACGATAACTGATCAAATAAAATAGGGTAACATGAAAAGTATATATACCTGAAAATGTCAACTGTTAAGTAGTGGTTTAAAATTGCGTTTTCACATTCACATACACAAATTTGGGGAAAAAAAAAACATGAATTAAAAATAACAGGGAAAGTAACTACAAATGTTCACACTTACCATTTAGGTGTTAATTAATGTACTTCATTTTTCTCTCTTCATACTGAATCGCAGTAGTAGTATTCAATTTTTGTCTTTTTTTCTCTAAATGTGTTGGTCTACATGTAAACACTTTACTCTCTCTAGAGTGTAAATAGCCTGTATATTAATATTTGTAACTTAAAAAGTAATACAATATAAATAATCTTGTTTCATATACGCAACTGTGATTCACTGGCTACGAAAAGCAATGTTCAAGTACTAGCTATAATAGTGCGATTACAAATTAAAGTTAAGAAAGATCACTTTCGTAACATTCTTAGATTTAATGCTCCCGTATTATATAGAATCACTGCATGAAGCATTTGCAGCGATCAACAGTCAATAATTTTATAACAGTCAGTATACAACAAGACGTTTGAAATTTCATTTACCCATGCAGAGTAGATAAAGATAACCACCCACGCGATCCAGCCTCCTCTCGCTATCGGGTCACGCGATAACGAGGGGAGGCTGGAAGCAAACACGTAGCCAATACTCTAAAGGATGAACGAGTTACGACACCTGATAAAAGAGCCAGATCCTATACACAGAAAAGAACGAAATGACCGAGATGAACGAATCTTTCACGGAACTGATCCGAAAGTACCGTTTCGGTCAAAAGAACCGTTCTGCCCATCACTACTGCAGTGGCCTAATTTCAAAACGGTACTTACTTAAAAAAAGTAAGTTGTCTCGAATTCTAAAGTTCCCAAAAGTAGTACAGATGGTCTATGTACTCTTCTGCCACTGCTGTTCTATAATGCGGTTCTTTGAAGTGTTGGTAAGCAAACATCTCGAGAGATGCTTGGAAAGTTACATTTCGGAAAATGATTCGGAGGACTGTCAAATTCGAGGCAAGTTACGCGACACAGATTATGTGGCGACTAATTGACCGGCACTTTCCAGCAATGTCCAGCGTGGATTTGACCCGACAGGGTGTGGTGATGGGTAAAAGGGGGTGCGGAAAGGAGGTTGTCAACAGCCGGACAAAAAAAAAAACACACACGGCAAATATTGTTGCTGCAGTTTTATTCGCTTCTCCCCATACAGGCCCGGACGGCGGGCCGAGAAGATCGCGGAGGTCCTCACTCCATCCGGAGGGGGATGCCGGTGACGCCCGTGATCCAGACGACGTAGCTGGTGACCCGGGCGTAGGCGGCGGGCCAGCCGATCTCGCAGCCCAGGGCCAGGCCGAAGGACACGACGCCGATCTGGGTCCTGGCGCCGTCCGAGTCGAGGATGGTCAGGGGACCGCCGCTGTCGCCCTGCGCCGGGAATTAAGGCTCTTCTCCACCCTCCACACGCATCGACATCTCAGCTCTCGGCACACGGCATTTGCCAGGGGTTCGCAAACCAATCTGTGGCGGATGGCGCTTACCCCCAAGTGCACGAAACCAAAGGGAAACATTGCAGTACTAACTGTTTGATGCTGCGAATGGGAAATGGCGAATCTATTTCCCCGGTTCTTGGAACCCATGTTGGACACTGGTAACAGTGTCAGGCATGTGAAAGATCCATCCTTCTCTTAACCAGGTCAACATCCTAGCGGGTTCAGATGCCTGCGGGAGTATTGGTGTATTCATGAGGTGTGAACCTAAATTACGTGTTTGATGAGTTTCAACAAGATTGGCAGTACTTTAATAAAATACCTTGTCGAAAATCAAGTCCAATGCCGGGACTTAGTATTTTTTTTCACGTCTTTATCGCTTTTTATCGGAGTCATTTCATTTTGTATAGTTTAAAATTTTGGTCTGCAAATCGAATGATTTGATAGTGGACTCAGCAGCTCCGGCAGCGAAACTACGTGTGATTCGCGTCCAGAGGTATATTTATCACGCTCGGCATTATTTCAAAGAATTATAAGTTAAATTACATGTTCGAATTCCGTATTATAAATGAATTTTGCAATATGAAAACACTTTAATTTGTTCGTTACCGAGGTCAGGTGTTATACATATAAGGAAAGTACTGAAAGACTTGCTCACAATTTTTTTTTTTTTTCAGTTTGGCCTCTTATGTAAATTGCTGATTTTCATGAATAAATAGTTCGAACATTAGATATTTACAAGCCATTTCATACTGGATACTCTAAGATTTATTCATTTATATTTCTTACACAGAACCATGTGACATAAACGTACTATAAGTAATACCTAGCAATCAAACATAAAATTACTTACTAACAAGTAACAAATTACAGAAAAACTGATTAATCGTTTACCAGATAACACCTGAATTAAGAAATAATATAAACTATATAAAATACCCCCACGAATATCTGTATTGTACATTATAAGTAGTTTATAGGTTTTACCACTTCTTTGACTGAAGTTCAACACTTAGACATATTTATAAAATTTCCAGATTAGCTGGAAATGCAAAATAGAGAAATGAAACAAATGATCAAAAAAATAGACCAAAAAAAATTAAATTTCCAAACTTGTTTGAAATGTTCGATTTATTTTTTGCGCTAAGGAGGTGGTTTTTAAAGGCCGATTTAATTTTTTTTTTCGTTTTTCTTAGGTTTTGCAGATTTTTCACGAGGAAAATATTTCATCAGGGAGATTATAGATGCAATGACATTGTTCAGTGTTTATAAATAAAAATAGAGTCACTCGTCGCTTCGCGAGAGACGGTCGGTATTGCAGAATATTCACAAGTAAATATTCGTGTAAATGTACAAATATTTGTAATTTTACGTGAATATTTCTGTTCCATTTACAAATATAAATATAAATATAAATATATATAGACAGTGCGGAGTGCACAGTGTAGGTGTCTGCCCAGTGACGTAGCTAAGGTGACTGGCTCCACTGGCCAGAATTAAAAATGGATTAAAAGAGCGGGGGTTGGGGGTGGGGTGGGGGGGTTGTTCGGTAACGCGAAACCGTCGCGGCGGCGCCCCCTCCTGCTCCGGCGCCCCTGGCGGGGGCCAACCCTGCCACCCGCTTACTACGCCACTGGGTCTGCTGAGAATGGGAGAGAGAGAGAGAGAGAGCAGAACACTTGTGTCTAGCCGCTGACAACTCTGCCGCATCTTCGGCTTAATTCGGGAATTCACGCCGCTGCTCGTGAGTGTGGCAGTGCATGAACGACTCAACGTGCAATCACTCACCACCAGGGGCGCTTGCGTCCCTGGTCCCTAAATCCAGTACTGGACAAATAGCAAAGCGGACCACGAGTCCAAGTGCCCAACCCCCGCATGGTAGACTCTTTTCTACTCTGTCCAACACTTCATCCAGACCATCCTCTGTCTCCTGTAAATTCCTACACGTAATGCATGCCAATTTGCATCCCGCATGAATGTGCCCAGGGTTTTCCCTGTTTCTATGCAGGTTTTACCTGGGCCCAACTTAACTAGTAGATTAGACTAGAGATAAGAGTGAGGGGAGTTAGTCATGGCGCCAATCGCTGCCATGGCTGGCCAATCCCCTCCTAGCACATGATGCATGCGACCCTCTCCCTGCATGGCTAATCCCAGCATGACTAGGCGTATAGGCTTCGGCCTGAGACGCACCTAGGTCCCTCCCTAACCCGGACCCCTTCAAAATACACTTAGTTTTAGTTAGGTTAGGAGAAAAAAAAATCAATCGAACGACTCAACAACCACAACAATTTTTTGTGCGCTCACACTTTCAGTTACCGTGTTCAAATAAACTGCCTTTAACTTATAAGATGTCATTCTTAAAATTAGCAAGAAGTAATTTAAAGAATTATTCAGTAGGTTAGCTACATTATAAATACTTTAAAACATTGTGGATGGTTGGTTATATTAGGTAAGTATAGCTACATTAAAAAAATTCTGTAAAATTAATTTTAGATGTGGATTAGCAAAATAACTTTTTAATATGTAGCTATCCAGCGCTAGGAAATCGTTTACGTGATTTCACAGAATCTTTAATGTATCTATCCTAACCAAATCAATTGTCCACAATGTTTTAAAAGTATTTATAACTTAGCTAACCTAACCTAATTGACCATTGGTTATCATGAGTTGTCCATCCTTCCACGCCGTCTTTTTTTTTGCCAGTCTTTTTTTTCGTCAGGAGTGTCGGGTGTGCCGAGCATACCCGAGGCTAGCCGAAGATGCGGCACAGTTGTCGGCGGCTAGACACAAGTGAGTAGAACCCGGCGACCGCTCTGGTCGAGCCGAACGACACAGCGCGGACACCTGCCCCGGACGACATGACGGCAGGGTGGGGGGGGGGGGGGGGGGGCTCCGCACTCACCGAGCAGGTGCTCTTGCCGTCCTGGCCCGACGTGCAGATGTGCGACTCCGTGATGACGCCGAAGTAGCTGAGCGTGCACACTCCGTTGCTGAGCACGGGCTGGCTGATGTAGCGCAGCACGGGGCTCACCGCCGTGGCGGCTGCGGGATCCGCGCACACAACTTAGAACTGCTATTAACTTAGAAAAACTACAGTTAGAAACACACAACTTAGAAATGCCGCAACTTAGAGATGCCGCAACTTATAAATGCCGCAACTTAGAAATGCCGCAACTTAGAAATGACACAACTTAGAAATGCCGCAACTTAGAAATGCCACAAATTATAAATGCCGCAACTTAGAAATGCCGCAACTTAGAAATGCCGCAACTTAGAAATGCCGCAACTTAGAAATGCCGCAACTTAGAAATGACACAACTTAGAAATGCCGCAACTTAGAAATGCCTAAACTCAGAAATGCCGCAAATTATAAATGCATAAACTTAGAAAATCATAACTCAGAACCACCATAATCTAGAACGTTCACAACTAAGAAATACGCAACTTAGAAAAAACACTCCGCTTAGAACTTTCATAACTTGGAAACACGCAAATTAGAACAGCGTAACCTACAAAATTCCATCTTATGTGTTTCATGACAGCATCCCAGTTTAATTTCTACTGAAAGATAGCGCAGCGAGCGCTTAAAAAGCCTTAAGGATGCATGAAAGGACGCGAAGGACTAGTCCTTTCACGAAAGGTTTCATCGGCGATTCTGCATGGATCCTTGCAACTAGTCAGAAGGAGAAAGTAGGGGGGGATTGACATATCTTAAGTTGCGATTTTCAAGAATCCTTTCATCTAAAGGGTTCTTTAAGGAAGTATTTGGAGAAAGCAACTGGTTACAAATTATCCAAGGATATTAAAGACCGCTAGCCGACCTCAGCGGCACATGTCGATGCACGCAGGACTTCGGCGCGAAGGGGCCCGGCCCGGGTTCGAGTCCCGAGTGAGACCTGGAAGTGAATCTGTGTATGTCTTTATTGCAAAAAAATTTTTTGGTAAATTTACGGGATTTTATTTTTCAAAAAAATTATTTCTCGGATTTGTTTTTTCTAACAACAACCCTCCTCCTCCAATAAAACATATTAATTCCTCAGTACACACGTTCATTATCTTCCTAGTAAGTGTTTACTCTGTTTAAAAAATTACAGAACAAGAAAGGAAGTTGAAATCTGGTGAAGATATTACGAAGTTAAGTTGTCCGGAACCCTAAATAACTCTTCGTCTGTTTGAGGTGCATTGGTCTGTCTCTTTGCCTGACGCACAATACCATTTATAGATTAAACACGAATAAACTCTTGAGCACTTACTGTCGGAATCCAATCCCCATCCACTCACTGTGGCCGGAACGTTAGCGAAGGTCTTGGACAGCTGGGCAACAGACGGCAACCTGATTGGCTGAATGTATGCTGAAAAAAAGAAAGAAATAAAACATACAAAATACTAATAATTGGTTCTACCTGTTGTTATTTCTTGGACAGTTAAGTTGATTTAAAATCCCCGATACCATGTTTTATTTGTATAATTTCACACGATTTTACGCTTTCAGTGGATGGTGGTTCTGACATGAAATATTACCTTTAATTACATTAAAAAACCCTTAAATAATAAAGATTCGTTTAGTATAAGAAAAACCTTAAAAAAAATTAAACGTAGTTATATTATAATTAAAAAAACCATGAGTGAAAACACACACAAATAAATGTGAGCGAGCCGGAGATATGTAACATCTAACCTCGGTAACGAGCAAATTCATGTGTTCCAGGGTTGCAAATACACTTAAAATACTAAAATTCGACACGAAATTTAACGTAGGATTCTTAAAAATAAAATATAAAACTGCAAATATTTAAAAAACACATATTATAACACTAAGTATGTGCTTGCATTTATGTTTGTGCTTAAACGACAGAAATCAGTCTGTAAATACTTTCCACAAATCAGATTTAACCTTACTAAGCTGATGAAACATTTAAGAATAAAAAGTAAAAATTTCATTACGAACTTCTTTTATTTTCCATGCCGTCAAATATATATATATATATATATATATATATATACATATATAGTAAAAACTTGCTATGTCTTAACAGTATGATGACCGTTGAGCTTTCTCAACATTTGAATGTTAACTAAGGGTTGTAATGCCAGGATTCTAACGTAATTTTAAATTTATCTTTATTTTTATGACTAAGTATAAATCTATATATAAAAATAGATGTTGGTATATATGAGATTGATAAACTCCGACACCGTTTGACCGATCATCGTGGAAGTTAGCACATCGCAGTGTTTTTTCATGGAGAAGGTTTTTATGTAAGCCCCCCCCCCCTTTTTTTTTAACTCTCCACTAGATGTCACTAAACAGTTCAACCGATTGCCATGGGTAAACAGAAAATCATAGATCATAGAAATACAACCAATATAGTGATTGTGTGTCATTTCTCTATGTCCACCGAACTGCCATATAGCGCTATCCATTTAGCTTTAACTCGCAAAACCGTGTACTGCAGCTAGTTATAAAATGAACTATTAAATGATATTTTTACTGTTATAAAGTAATATATTTTTTGACGTGATAACGTCTAATAAATCGATGAACGCCGGCTGCACGCACGAAAAAGTGTCCCACTACGGATGTCCCACTACGGATGTGTCCTGTTTGCTCATTGTACGCATGCGTGGCATCTTTCTTCCACTCGATTGGAACAACCATAGATTTTACTTTTCAGTCATATTTTCGTCGTTTGAATTATTAATATTATGTAATTTAACGATCGTCCACCGATTTTCAGCACAATCGGTACGGTTATTTAAAAGTAATGTTGAATATTCAAATACGTTTTGAACCAACAATGGTGTTTTACAGTTACACATAATAATTCAAATTACACCCGGGATCTCTTGCACAATGTTTTAAAAATATTGTAACACATTATAAATACGTTTGGTGTATTTGGGATGCGTATTTGTTATAAAATCATGTTATAAAACGAAATACTATTATTCCCCTACTGTGAACAAAATTTTTATAAATTTGTATATAAGGTATAAAAATATCACTTTCAAAATTATGGCCTCGTGGCTACGCTAACTTCCTATATAAAGATGTCGGTTCGAATTCCGGCAGCTGCATAAAACTTTTTTGTACTTGTAAAAATAAATACGGCGCACGCAACAATTCAAAAGTAATAAATATTTTTGAATTAATGAATGCAAATAAAAGTAATTTTATTAAATTGTACATTTCATTTCACTCCTTTGTATCCATACAAAATAGTGATAATTCAATAAAAATGATTCAATTTTATTCATAACAGTATGCAGAAGTAGATTTTATCATAAAAAAGATAGAAAAATTAAAAAAAATTTCTTCCTCAAAGAATATAATATTTTTAATGCCTAAATAGTTTGGTTACAAAAACCTATTACGGCTCAGTCTCAGGCCGAATATGATATTTCCTTTTCTTCTAGATCAATCATTTCATCAATGTTTTGTTATTACGTTGTCACGTTAAACTATCGTCCGTAAACCGACTTTACAGACAACCAATTTTTTAAATACCCTTCGGGATGTGAATCCTGTGACGTTCACGAAATCAATAGATATGTGTATACGGACGAATCACGCGGAGGTAGGGAATAAGTGCAAAATCTGTGGCAGAAAAGAGTAAAAGAGCAAAGAACAAGAAATGACTTTAACTGAAATAATTTTGTGCATTTGCAATAACTGATTGCAGAATTTTTAGTGTATTAAAAAAAAAACAGTTAAGTTTTAACTTTTGCAGTGAACATTTCCATTTTTTATCTTTCTTCTTACTATTCAAAATCGATTATTTGAACATGTCAATATGTTCACCTGTATTTTAATTTTTTTAACTTATGAACAATGTTGAATAAATTTCCTAACATTAGCAAAGTCAAGGTATAAGTTGATGATTAGGACTAAATAAATATAATTTTTAGGTAGGGCATACTCGAGAAAGATGGCCAAACGTAACAACGTCAGATTTTTAACATTTGAAATACGATGTACTGTAGGGCCGCGACGTCTTGGCGTGTCGTTTTGCGGGGAAGCGGGGAAGAGTAAATGAGAGGGGAAGCAGCTGCGCGCGTACATCAGCAGCTATGCGTTTCATAGCAAAAACATCAGGCGCCACGCTCTCAGTCTGAAGTGAATAATGGAGCCCGACGCAGGACATTCAAGATACAATAAAGTAATACATAGTGGGGAGAGGGGAATTATAAGTAGTGTAATCCAGTGTTGTGATGAAGAAGCTGCCAACAAATGTCTGCTAGTAACTCTTGCAAAAGCAACCGAAAGAGCTGCGCGATATACAGGTATAAGCCAAAGATCAGTTTCGCGCATCCGAAAACACAACAGAGAGACCCCAAATAAAAAACAAACAACAACATTATAAGTTTTTCAACGCATTCCCCGTAATTTCACCCGCGGTTTGTTTGTTTTGCATTTGGCAATTTTCCAAACTTTCTGCACCGCTTGTTAGAATATTTGTTTGCTACAAGTGTAGCCGATATTGCTACACATTATATTGCATTATATTGTCACGTGCACCTAGCCGGTGCCACCGCCATTTCTGTCACGATCCACCTTCAGAGGGGGGGGCGAGAATCGTAGCTCTTTACATAGAAACAACTCGCTTGGCATCAACTAGTCTTAACTTCATAAAATACTTTACTGTACCTAGGATCATAGGTTCGTCATCCCGTACAGGATGTCTGGTGAGAGCTGAACTAAGGAGATTTTGCAAAATAACATAATACTTAATTAAAATTATTTTATTCTTAAAGTCAAATACTCAACATCATTTTAAAGAACATTTAAATAGCGGGATTACAATTTAAAACAATAATCTCTTTACTTCCTTAACGATTGAACGACCTTACAAGAGAGAGAATGAGAGAACTTCACTAAACACTTCCCTAGTCCTTCCGAATACCTCAAATCATAATTAATACTTAAAATTAAAACAAAGATAAGTCCATACTCACATTTTCCGAAAAGCCTTTCTTGATCGATTACTTTAAAAAAATAACGTAGGGGCCTCTCCTGCCCTTGAAATCCCGAACGAACATTACATTTTAAAAACTATGACGCGTGACCCCTGACGAGGGCCATAGCCTCCGCCCGAAAGCTTGACGACTACATTATGACCTAACTTAAATTAAACGACTCGTGGCCTCTGGCGTCGACCATAGCTTCCGCCCGAAAGCTTGAATTCCTACATCACGAACGAACTAACAACTCGTGACCACAGGTGAGACGCATAGCCTCCGCCTGAGTGAGCCTGAATTCCTACATCACGAACGAACTAACAACTCGTGACCACAGGTGAGACGCATAGCCTCCGCCTGAGTGAGCCTGAATTCCTACATCACGAACGAACTAACAACTCGTGACCACAGGTGAGACGCATAGCCTCCGCCTGAGTGAGCCCCGAGTCACCAATCACTTGCGCTTAAATTCGCGCGCCCTGCCGCGCCTAGCATAACAAAAGCTCGTTATTGAAGTCAAATTTACTAAACAACTAACTAGAACATCTGGGAAGACTACCCCCCCTCTACCCCGATGTGCAGGCCACACCGCGCGGCTTGTTACGACAGCGCGCCCCAGTAACTGCGGCCCGTGGCTGCGCCAGCGCGCGGCCAAACAAACAAACAAAATTCTGCAAGCCCGCAGCGCGCCGCGCCGGCCCCGTGCCCCAATTACATGGTCACGCCACTTGCGCTGACGAGTGAACAGAGCAGCCAGCCCAGAGTCCCGTCAGTAAAGTCCCTAAATTTGATTTCAACAACCCTGCAAAATTTCAACCCGCGACATAACCCTCCCCTCACAGAGCTCGAGCCCCATCGAGCTACCTCAAAATTACAAATTGTCTTTTTCCATTAAACCATAACTATAAATTCCTCATTTCACAAAAATAATAATTTTCTTAGTTCCTTGCTGTCTGAACATACATCTAGATTCTGCATAAGATTTATTTTAAAACAACAAGTATTCATAAAATTAAATGTAAAACTTTTATCTGGTTTGTTCTCACAGGAACCTTCAGAGGCTCGAGTTCTCAATTCTAAAAAAATTGTTCTGTTAGTGAAGCTCTCTTTACAAATTAAATTACTGTTCTTAGTTTCTCAGTATTCGTTAAACAATGTGCAAATTCTTGATAATTATTATTATTTTTTTTCAGTTTCCGTTTATTACCATACTTCTTTCGTTCTTCAAAAAAAAATTAAGTGTCCTTACAGTGTTTCAATTAATTAAACTCTTATCTCGTGAAGGTTGGTGCAACTCCTCGAAGTCAGTGTTGTCGAGAAGAGTAGCTCCCTGGGCTGGCCATCAGCAAACACCACTCAACTCCAACAGCTACTGGACTGGCTTCCAGGGCAGCTCACAACTTCTCCCCACATCTGCTTCGGAGTTGTGCCATCCTCATCACGAACAGATTACAATTCTGAAACATCATCAACAGGCATTACCATCACGCCTGACAAATACAAAACTAACTACTAAACTGCAATCGATGGGCAAGGATGCAAACACACAAAAAAATAAAATTAATTAATTCAACTGCTAACATAAAGTATCCCACCCTTAGCATAATCTAATCAGGCAAATAATTTGATAGGAAAAACTTAAGGAAGGGAAACATGACCTCCAATGATTTTCCCTACCTCTTGAGTCTTGATCTTCTCTATACAGCAAATAGTCCCCACGAAGTAACTGGGTTGAAGGTCAGTTCACATGACCCACCCATAACCTCTTCTACTCTTCTTTTCTTCTGGGGGCAACCACAATGCCCACCAATCTCTCTCCATGGTGCCGAACCAGCTATCCCATGAGAGTAAACAACGTAGTCAATAGAAGCGCAGAGGGGAAACACCAATCTCTGGCTTGTCGAGTCATAAAACTGCTTTATCTTCTTCTTCTTCTGAGTAAAAATATCTGACTAACCTTGCTTCTATTCTTCCAAACAGTAAAAGTTCATCAGGTATCTTCATGAAAGAAACATTCTAACTAATAATTCTTCATTTTTCTTCTTCTTTATTTCTGTTAGTTGTAATAGAAGGCCATGTTAGGGAGGTTATAGGGAAAAAGAGTGGCCAATTCCCACCCCATCACCCACCTAGATCATGACTAATTAACTTTTAAACTTTCTATTTCAAACAAATAAAAAAAAACATTTTTTTTTATTCAAACTTTTAAACTATAATTACTTTTACTTCATAACCTCAAAAGCTAATCAATAATTCTAAATGAAATTGTGATTTACTGCATCCTTGTTCCATCCGATCTGTTTGTTTATAACCTTTCTTGTAAAGTATAAAATTTTCAAACATTACTAATTCAAAAAAAAATTAAATTCTGGTGTCCTTTGAGTTACAATTAACTTTACTATTTCTTAGCTTGAAATAATTTAAGTTTTCAGAACTATTTCATTGTCTAATTCACAACACTTAAAAATCAACTCAAAACAACAAATCATCAAAATCAATAAGATCATCTGACCTACCTATCAGTACTGTGAACTTGAACTGTTCGTACACATTTATAATAAGCTATTGTATTTAAATTCCAACCTAAATAAGGTTTAAAAAAAACTACTAATCCCTCTGTAAATTAAGAAAATTAACTTTAAAAATTAAACTTAAGGTATTAGTTCTTTTTGACAGCTACCACAACTCACTAGTTCCATTACATTACTATAACCTAAAAAGTTCTGTAAATAATGTTTATAACAAAAAAAAACTCCAGTTACTGTCTTCCATAAAAAAAAATAAAACTTTACATGACCTTATTAATCTCCACTTGTAAGTCCATGGCTGCCAGCTTTCTCTTCTCTTGAATCTTCAGTCTTGGCTCTTGTTTCAGTGATCTTGTATCTTGTCTCTCGAACTCTTGTCATCTTGTAAACTGGACTGCTGCTCAGCTCATCTTAAGGAATCTGTAACAGTTTCAAAAATACATGTTAATTTAAATTACATAATTCCTGTTCTTTGGTCCTAAAAAAAATTGTATTATTAGTACACATTACCCTGAAACAACATTATTATTCATTGTTTATTACTTAAAAAAAATGCTTTACCATAAAATCCTTTTTTGTTCTTTTCATTAGGCCTATTTATTTTCCTTCTTCTTAATTAAATTCTGCTTCAAATGTTAATCCTAACTTAAGACCTACCATCTATTTATTATTCATTACCTACATTATTTATGTTACCCTAAAATTACCATAAGTTTCTAATACTTCCTATCAAAGATATTCTCTCTAAAAAAAAATTTACTTGTGACTCTTAACTTAACAAACTTAAAAAAAACTTTTACACTAGACTTAACTTATTATTCATTCTTAGTTACTAAATTTCTATATGTAAACTTTAGTACTTACAAACAAAAACTGCCTATTTCTCTCTACCTCTTAATCTCTTTCAATTATTACAATAATAATGTTACCTTGCATCTTTAAACTTTCTTCTTTTCAATTAAATTAGACATCTCATAACAATAAAAATTCTGCCTATACTCTTCTTATGGGTGTACAAACCAACAACAAAATTTCAAATTCTCAAGTTTCCTTATATTTAAATTATGCAATGCACATAACCTCTGTGGTGCCTGTACCCTTTTAGGCCTACCACCTTCTCCTCTCACAGCATAACTCTTATTCCTCGGGGTCTGTATTCACTGTTACAAATCAAATATCTAAAAAAAATTAAAAACAAATTTATTATTTTAAGAAAACAAAAATTTACATTGAATTTACTATGGAGCCTGGAAATCTTAATGTCTCACAGCAGCTAACATGACTAAATCCCATGGAACCCCAGGTTTACATAACCTGTGCCCAAAAATTTAAGCATACCAGGCTTTCTCTGCACTGGTTTTACAGCATCACACACTATTTAGGGCCCCTGATCTGTCATCAGTCCCAAGGAGCTTTCCCACAACCCCTCTCTACACAAGCGCCTACCGCATTCCTCTCAATTGGCTATCGGTTTTACGGCATTCTTTTGGGATCCGACCATCAAGTTAGGGCTAATCGAACACTAAACCTCCATACTTCCAAACTAATGTAAATCAATTAAATTTTCTCTGTAATTTCTTAAAATCCAAATAAAAATTATTCAAACATGCCCAAGAAACTTTCAAAAAAAAAATTCATAATCTTATCTTCAAACCCTTAAAATAAAAATAAATAGATTACTCTGTTTTCTCCTTAATAACTGTAAACTGTCAACAAATATTATGTCGTAAATTTAACTATGCTTACTGACTCTAAATCATAAAATCTCATTCGTCCTAATTAATAAACAACCAATTTCCTTGAGATCTCACTGTATCTCTCATACTCAAACTCCACTGGCTGAATATCTCAATAAATTCAAAAACAATTATCTAAACTCTTAAAGAAATTCCTCCCCAATTATTCAAACTTCTTCACATTATTTTATTTCATTACTTAAAACACCTTACTCAAAAAAAATTAATTAATTATCTAGCTATCTTCCATTATTATTTATTTACCGAACAAAACTTTCTTATAAATTAATTTAGTAAAATTCAATTTCACATTAGGCAAGTACACTAACTCTCTACAGCAATGTTTCTCATTTCCCTCCTTCCTAACTGAATCCAATCTTACTTAACCTCCAGGGAATTTACCTCACAAAATAACCAAAAATTTCACTGTAGTGCCTATCTGCTATAGGCCCACTACACAGGGGGCTCTAACCCCACCAACAAACTTCATTGAAATGGTACCCTATCCCATACAGGATAGCCACTTCGGTACTACCATGGGGAACTCCTGCCCCAAACTACTCACAACTCTCAGGATTCTCCTGACCCTTAATTCCGTAGTCAGCCCATCTCCTATGGTCTGCGCTACAATTCCCTTTCTTCCCAGGGACACAACGCCTCACCTTAGGGTCCCTCGCCCTAATGAAAACATTAATTTTGTCTCTCTGTTCTTTTGGAGTAAATTCCCTCTACACACAAAATCTAGCCTTCCCAGTTTTCTCAATGCTTATCGATTTTATAGTGTACCTCCTTAATAATGTTTACAAATCCCAAAAAAATATTTTTAAAACCGAGGTAGAATTTAACTAACAAAAACATAAACAACTTACAACGAAACACTTCTAGCCTATACATCATACACTTCTTAAAATAAATTACTTACATACTGAAAGTTCCTCTTCTCCTAAAACACACTTAAATTTAAATTTATTTAACCAATAGTCTATTTTCTTATCGCTAAGTTACCGTACAGCTGATCAAAACAAGGTCACGGCCGTCCACGTCTCCGTATGAGCCCGTGACGTCACCGAATTCCATCAGGTGCGCCAACCCTCGCTTGCGGTTCCTCCGTTCTCCGCTAGGTCTCAGCACCTCCCCGTCACGTGTTCACTCTGCCACGTCCACTGACGTGTCGTTCTGAAACAACTCTCAACATTTTTCTAATTAAAACAAAACATCACTATAAATTCTATAACTCTCTTTTACATAAACTCTCGTTTTCTCTTTAATCCCTTTCTAACGTTTATCCTTCCCTCGACTGATTTAATTCGTACGTCTCGTCTCCTACGCGCACGACAGCAAAACAAACTTCACTTGAAAATAATTCCTATTTACGAAAAAAACTTTATTTTAAATTTTAACTCTCTTAACCTACAATCTTAAAATTAATTTCAATTAAATTAAACCACTTGCATTATCTCTAATAAGCATTTAACTTATAACGTATTCTCCTCACGTAATAATCCCCGATATAAATCTACAATAAATTCAACGACTTAAAACAACTTATCACTATAAACTTTATCCTTACAAGTATACTCAAATAATCATCTGTTACGTCAAAAAAAAAAATCTCAAAGACTTCCTCCACTTAGATTAAATTCCGTAATCCTCTCCTCAAGTAAACTCTTAATAACCTGCTATCAGAAGCTGAAACTAACTTAATAATAAACATAAAAATCTACCTCTCTCTCTCTCCAGAAATAGAACCTATCCGGCGAACTCTACCATTTCTGTCACGTGCACCTAGCCGGTGCCACCGCCATTTCTGTCACGATCCACCTTCAGAGGGGGGGGCGAGAATCGTAGCTCTTTACATAGAAACAACTCGCTTGGCATCAACTAGTCTTAACTTCATAAAATACTTTACTGTACCTAGGATCATAGGTTCGTCATCCCGTACAGGATGTCTGGTGAGAGCTGAACTAAGGAGATTTTGCAAAATAACATAATACTTAATTAAAATTATTTTATTCTTAAAGTCAAATACTCAACATCATTTTAAAGAACATTTAAATAGCGGGATTACAATTTAAAACAATAATCTCTTTACTTCCTTAACGATTGAACGACCTTACAAGAGAGAGAATGAGAGAACTTCACTAAACACTTCCCTAGTCCTTCCGAATACCTCAAATCATAATTAATACTTAAAATTAAAACAAAGATAAGTCCATACTCACATTTTCCGAAAAGCCTTTCTTGATCGATTACTTTAAAAAAATAACGTAGGGGCCTCTCCTGCCCTTGAAATCCCGAACGAACATTACATTTTAAAAACTATGACGCGTGACCCCTGACGAGGGCCATAGCCTCCGCCCGAAAGCTTGACGACTACATTATGACCTAACTTAAATTAAACGACTCGTGGCCTCTGGCGTCGACCATAGCTTCCGCCCGAAAGCTTGAATTCCTACATCACGAACGAACTAACAACTCGTGACCACAGGTGAGACGCATAGCCTCCGCCTGAGTGAGCCTGAATTCCTACATCACGAACGAACTAACAACTCGTGACCACAGGTGAGACGCATAGCCTCCGCCTGAGTGAGCCTGAATTCCTACATCACGAACGAACTAACAACTCGTGACCACAGGTGAGACGCATAGCCTCCGCCTGAGTGAGCCCCGAGTCACCAATCACTTGCGCTTAAATTCGCGCGCCCTGCCGCGCCTAGCATAACAAAAGCTCGTTATTGAAGTCAAATTTACTAAACAACTAACTAGAACATCTGGGAAGACTACCCCCCCTCTACCCCGATGTGCAGGCCACACCGCGCGGCTTGTTACGACAGCGCGCCCCAGTAACTGCGGCCCGTGGCTGCGCCAGCGCGCGGCCAAACAAACAAACAAAATTCTGCAAGCCCGCAGCGCGCCGCGCCGGCCCCGTGCCCCAATTACATGGTCACGCCACTTGCGCTGACGAGTGAACAGAGCAGCCAGCCCAGAGTCCCGTCAGTAAAGTCCCTAAATTTGATTTCAACAACCCTGCAAAATTTCAACCCGCGACAATATTACATGATATATTACATTGTATTACATTACATGGTACATTATACATACATATACATTATATATTGCATTATATATTTTATTATATATATGATTTTATTATATATTAATGTATATTATATTAATACATTATTTATTTACAATTTATATGTTTATATTTACATATATATATATAACACTCCTTTATTTGACCGTGAAACAGCCTCTCATGTTTAATGATTAATTTCAAGCCAAAAAAAACTGGGAAACATTTGTTGTCAGTTGATGACTTTGATAGAAGAGTGATCAGAGACACTAGCTACGAATTTTATGCAGTAAAAAAAGTGGTTCCCACAACAAGGAAACTACTGCCAGTTTTGAAAGAAAAAAATCGGGTGGAGTTGGGGAAAGACATCGCTGCGTAAAATACTCAAAGAAATGGGTTTTGTGTGGAGAAGAAGCCAAAATAAGCGAATGCTTCTTCTTGAAAGATCTGACGTGGTTGCTTGGCGATCACGGTACCTAACTCAGATGAAACAGTGCAGGGAGGCTGGGAAGAAGATATTTGACATGGATGAATCCTGGGTTGACACTAATTTAACCTTTCAGAAATGTTGGCAAAATAAAGGTGACGTTGAATGTGTAATGGCAACAGGAAATACAGCGCACAGACTGATAGTTGTAAGCGTTGGTTCTAGGCAGAGCTTCCTTCCCGGAGCCTCTCTTGTTTATAAAGCAAGCACAACAACAGGAGACTATAAAATACGCGAGGATGGTTTGTTATAAATATGTTTTTTGGCCCCCTCGAAATGACTAAAATGGTTATTTCAGAGTGCTTTTATGGAAAAATTACCAACCCGTGTGTATAAAAGTGGTAAGGTTCTTGAAGTGCGTGAAAGTGTCATGTCGATCGTCTTCACATTTCAGCCAAACCAAGTGGAAAAGAAAGCATCAGCGAGGGAGTTACATGCAAGTCTTAATTAATTGTGTTTCCTACAGCATCCCACAATTACAAATTTAGTTCTTAACTTTAAAGAATTGAATAGCTATGTTTAACTATGTTTAACTAAGCTGCCCTGTCGAGCAAATGGTGCACTACCTTTACATAATAAATTACCGTAAAGCATTATCGCACCTTTGTGTCATTCAGATCTGCGCTGTGTTGCACCATATGTGAGATTGTTCTCGACCAATGTTTTCGGAACGGCATGAAGACTTCCAGGCCGTTGCTAACTGCGGAGCAGGCAAGGCGGGACGTGTCGATTACAAGGTCGCTGAGCTCTAGGGAGTCGATCCGCCAAGACGTTGCGGCCCTACTATACACATTTATATTCATGTCCTGGAGACCTCCGCGGACGGCAGTGACGGGAAGGTCGACAGCTCACCGTTGTACGCCACCCTCCACGGCAGCTTGATGAGCGCGATGTCGTTCCTCAGCAGCAGCCGGTTCCACTCCGGGTGCACGAAGACCTCGCTGGAGTGCAGCACCGTCTGCGAGGCCTCCACCTTGCGGATGTCGTGGGCTCCGAGGATAACCTCAGCGGGCCCCACCAACCTGCGATAACACTTTTCACTCGCTTCGCTCTGCAGCACCGTCTCACGCGGCGAAGCAGGCACGCGCGATTCAACGCAGTTATTATTTTTTTGACGTGACAACGTCTAATAAATCGATGAACGCCGGCTGAACGCAAGGAAAAAAGTGTCCCGTTACGCACATTGTTCCGTTACGCTGTGTCCCGTTACGCTCATTGTACGCTTGCTCCGCATCTATCTCTCTTCCACTCGACTGTTTATAAAGTGAAGTGAAAAGTTAAAGTGGTTTTCATTGCTTATTAAAACAACAGTTTCGGCAATAAAGGTTAATTATTCTTGCATTTTAAATATCTGATTAATAGTATAATTTCAAGTATTTATTCTTTTATTATTAAAATAAAAATTTTTCAAGTTTATTCATAAAGTATGCAATAATTTCATCAATGTTTTGTTATGACGTTGTCACGTTAAACTATCGTCCGTAAACCGACTTTACAGACAACCAATTTTTTTTGGACATACGCCGTTGCAGTCTTGCACTGTTTGTCATGGAAAAAAAATTCCGAAAATGAAAAAAAAAAAAATATGAAGATAAAAATAATTCACAGAAAACAAGACTGAATCAGCTGATATCATACAAACTGATTCTGTCTTATTGTCTGTCGAATTTTTTTTACCTTAATATTTTGATTTTCTTTTTTGATTTTCGGAATTTTTCCACGACACACAGTGCAAAACTGCAATGGCGCGTGTAAAAAAACTGCATCAAAATAAAAATTCTCCATTGCATGAATCATTTAAAGAAGCTTCTTGCAAGATAAGCTTTGACAGAAGCTACGGCCAAAGTTACTTTGCAAACACAACCTAAATTAACAAATCATTAGTAAATATAAAAGTTACAAAAAAAGGACAAACATTATTTACCTAACGTATGAGTTGCCGGAGTGATACTACTCGTCAACATACGCGTAGATTAGCTGCTTTAAGTTAAACATGGCCTATTTGCACTAAAACGTTTATTCTGTACGCCATCGTAAATTATATAAAGTTTTAAGTTGGTTTTAAACTTCGATGTTTGAAAAATATAACATAGTGTCCAATCCAATACTAAGCACCCAACATTTCTCACCAGAAACTATTTGCAGCGGCCTGCAACTATTAAAATCAAGCATCACATTAAATCAAATGTAATGCTTGAACAAAACCAAAATGTTGATATTAACAGTAGTAAAAAAACACACTGTTAACACTGTTAACAAAGACATTTTGAAACCAAGATGGAAACTTTCGGTTCTGTCTCCTTACAAGTAAAAAAATTAGATCATGCTTTTAATTAAATACAATAAGAATGACCATTGTTTATCAATTTCTCATTTAAAATTTACTTTACACAAAATTAAAATTTTTTTTCTCTCGAAAGGGTTTCCTGAACTTACAGAAACGTAATTTTTTTTCCTGAAAGTAAGTGGTGTCTATAACTTTTGTGCTCTATGTCCTATATGTGGCAACAGTGCACACCGGAACAAGGACAGCGCTAGTGGCTGGAATTGCGTGTTGGAAAGAGAGAGAGTGAACGTCCAGCGCACTGAACACTGCAAACTTAAGGACGTGGCCAGTGACGTAGCCAGGAGGGGGGAGGTCCGTGGGGCCACCCCCTTTTTTCCACGATGTAAACGAAAAAAAAAAAAACTAAGCAGGATAACACAATTATAGCACTCTAGGTACATAAGTTTACAGAGGTATTATTTTGGGAGGGAATTTTTTTTATTCTTTGTTGGCTATAAAAAAGTATATCCTCCCCATTATAGCCAGGAATGCCCCCCCCCCCCCCTCACACTCTCTCTCTCACTGACACACACACACACACAAGCGGCCGGAATTGTGTTTTCAATTACTTTCTATTTTAATTCCGGTTTGCACAAGTGTTTTGTAAGAAAAATTGACATGCGTGTTTCATATATTTAATAAAATAAAAATAAAAATGACGTAATTATGACTTGTTCTGAAGGAATTATTCAAATAATTGATTTGAGAACAAAACATAAAAAAAAAAATTAAATAAAAAAAAACCCAAAGTATAAAATGTTTAGTTTTTCTTTTCTCAAGCCAAAATCATCGCTTAAATCCTCTTGAATGTGAACGTTGGGGGGTTCTGAAAGCCCAATATTCCCGGGGATTCGCTCACGAGGAAGATAGAACTAACTCGTGCTGGTCGTGCAGGCGCGACAGACGACGAGAGGCGCGGGTGGGTAGAGAAGGGGAGAGAGGCGGACCGGGGAACTCACGAGTCGACGCAGTGCGCGGCGGTGAGGATCCACTGGTTGTCGACGACTGACCCCCCGCAGAAGGACCTGCCCCCTTGCACGGGCAGCAGCAGCGCCGCCTGGTAGGGGAACTGGTGCGTGAGCGCCTCCTGCCCGCCCACGATGCGCGCCGTCCACGGCCCGCCTGCGGACACACGAGACGCACCGCCATCTTGTCCATTTACACCAGGGGCGCAACCACAAGGGGGGGGGGGGAGGGTATTTTGCCCCCCCCCCCCCTTCTGAAACCTTGAAGTGGGGGCAAACGGGGGCAAAGAAAGTGCTGTGTAATCAATTTTTAGATAGTAAAACAGCTTAAATAGCACCATTTTCCACCTTGAAATACAAATTTTCCCGGGAGAGGACCCCCCCCCCCTCCGCTTCAATAGGGGGGGGGGATCGATGATTCTTTATAAAAAGGTATATTTCCCCCCCTCTCCTTTTGGAAATTTAGTTGTT
The DNA here is from genome assembly GCF_032445375.1 of Bacillus rossius redtenbacheri. Taxonomy (NCBI): domain Eukaryota; kingdom Metazoa; phylum Arthropoda; class Insecta; order Phasmatodea; family Bacillidae; genus Bacillus; species Bacillus rossius. Next base: position 47,968,225 of record NC_086336.1, on the reverse strand, counting down.
GTGCCCCTGATTCACACCAATAAAGAAATGTATGTGTCCCTTCGTAAAAAAATCTTAAATCTTCGAAAGTTCTTCACTTGTATCTATACGCGAGTGTTTTTATATACCTATGTCACACCTGTGACAGATATTTAGGTAAAAATATATATAAATGAATGTTTGTATGTTTGTCTTCTTATTTGTAAAGTTTAAGATAGAGATATGAAAAAATATAGACATAGAGAGATAGATATAGGGAGATATACAGATAGAGCGAGGGATAAAATTATATAGCGAGAGATAGATGTAAAGAGATATAGATGGGAAGATAAATTGAGATTTATATTGAAACATGGATATAGATACATATGGAGGTATAGTGATAGAATGATATGGAGAGATATGGATAGTTATATAGATCAGTATAGATAGAAATATAAAGAGATAGAGATATAGTTTTATATATAAAGAGAAATATAGTGAGATTTATAGAAGGACATATATAGAGAGATAGAGAGAGATGCACACAAATTAAAAAAAAAAAATGTTGTGTGCTTTCTCTTTTCTTTCTTTTCTATTTAACCAGGCTGAGCCATAGCTAAACTTGGCCGGTGCAGCTAGTTTAAAATATTTTGATACCGCTTGCAATAAAGCTTCCGTGCTATTTGATTTTTTTTTGGGTTGACTTAGCCTAGAAATTTACTTTGGCTACTTGTTGAAGTCAACACTTGTGAACAGGTGTGATTATCATGGCAGTTGTAGTCACCCGCGTGAAATAATATAGTTATTTCCTCGCTGCGCTTACAGACTAGAGCATGTTAGTAAATATGTGATTTCAAGAATGTATATAAACCCGATGGAGATGATTTATGCCTTGACATTTCAAAAATTAGGATAAAATTTTCAAAATTAGTAATATAGCATAAACATAGAAAAACACTAGATGGCAGGGCTTAATCTTCCTTAATATTAGAGGATATTCCTGTACATTTATCATCACAGACCTCTTCTACTTGCTGTTTGTGTATAGTGATATCTAAAAATAACGCATTTTACAAGGAGGTAAGGTATTGAGTTGTAGTGTACAAGGGCGTACCTTACTCAAAATAGAAGGAAGAAGGTGAGGAAATTGTGGGAGTTCGACAGAAAAGGAAGGGGGGAACGTTTGTCATTAAACTCTTTCATAGGGGAGGGGGCTACATTGTGCCATACAATAATAAACAATAGCAAAAGGAAGAAAATTATATAATGAAATAATGTTTTATCAATTTTTATTGAGGATTATTTAAGAATATTCTCTAACTGAAGTTCCTTGATCCTAGTTTAATTCCCCCCCACCCTCAAATACCGAAAGTTGCAGATACCCACCTCTTGCCCTCTCATGGAAACGGTTATGGGTGTGTGTTTTTTCCGAAGTTAATAAATAAAGTTAAATTTTAAACGTACCCTCAACCCCTATTCCTATTTGTAGGGCAAAACATTTCTTGCTTATAATGAAGTTTAAAAGTTAATGCTTCGATGATGTGTTAACATCTTTGTTTAACAAATGTCACTTCATGGCAACATTTGAACGATTCATCCTAGCGTGTTACTTTCAAGCTTTTAAACAAATTATAGCATTACCTGTTTTACAACTAAGGTTTGTTTTTCTAACCAAAAAGACCTAAACTTCCAAACGGACAGCCACTTTATTGACATAGTCCTCCATTGTATTTTATACGTATATACTCTGTGTCGATAAATTTTTGTAAAATTTTAACGCTTTTTTAGTTGTGAAAAACTTTATTTTAGTTTTTTTCAAACAACACTACGAATGCTAGGGTACGTTGTTGGTTCCAGGCTCCGATATAAATTCGTCTTTCCGGCTGTATTGATGGTATTTTTCGTCTTCACAGAATGATTGAGTTGGAAATTTGTGTATCAGATATTTACTAAACTTTATTTGTGGGCTTTAAAATGTCACTTAAGTGATCATAGCTGTGAACGCGTGACTTTTTACCGCTATTAAATGACTCTTATTAAACATCCGGAGGAAAGTTTTGTGACAACTTAAAATTCTAGAGAAATATCTTGATCAAATTTATAGCCCATATTGTAAGAGAGCAAATGAAAAGACAAAGAAATGGATTGACATGGAGGGTTTAGAAACGTGGTGTTTGAAAAGGCTTCGTACGGAAGATCACGTGAGGCTTGAGTGACCAATCAGGAGTTCTTGATGAGAGTGAGTTAGCCAAAATATAGCGCACAAAAATATCCACGAAGAAAAGTACCACTGGGTTTCTCAATTAGACATGAAATTGAAGAACGGGGAGAGAATAGGAAAATATCTAAAAGATACATTTTTTTTCAGTCACTATTTATTTAGTATCACTTTCTACAACTGCATCGTATCTTAGCGCGACAGCCACTCCTGAAAAGTCATACCGAATCCGCCCCTTGATGTGGGGTGCGTTAGGAACAGCCTCAGTAGCTGAACGGAAATTGTTATTGACGCGTATGTATTTTGAGTACTCATCACGAGGACCGTGACATGGTACTCACCATGAGGGCCGTGACATGGTACTCACCATGAGGGCCGTGACATGGTACTCACCATGAGGGCCGTGACATGGTACTCACCATGAGGGACGTGACATGGTACTCACCATGAAGGCCGTGACATGGTACTCACCATGAGGGACGTGACATGGTAATCACCATGAGGGCCGTGACATGGCACTCACCACGAGGGCCGTGACATGGTACTCACCATGAGGGACGTGACATGGCACTCACCATGAGGGCCGTGACATGGTACTCACCATGAGGGACGTGACATGGCACTCACCATGAGGGCCGTGACATGGTACTCACCATGAGGGCCGTGACACGGAACTCACCATGAGGGCCGTGACACGGTACTCACCATGAGGGCCGTGACATGGCACTCACAATGAGGGCCGTGACATGGTACTCACCATGAGGGCCGTGGCATGGTACTCACCATGAGGGCCGTGACACGGTACTCACCATGAGGGCCGTGACACGGTACTCACCATGAGGGCCGTGACATGGTACTCACCATGAGGGCCGTCACATGGTACTCACCATGAGGGCCGTCACATGGTACTCACCATGAGGGCCGTGACATGGTACTCACCATGAGGGCCGTGACATGGTAATCACCATAAGAGCCATGCGTGACCTGGTACTCACCACGAGAACCGGGACCTGAGGCATTGGCGGTCTCACGAACCGGTCCAGGGATGCTGGGATGACGAAGCTCCCATCGGAACACGTTGCTGAGGTCTCTTTCCTCCTGTAAGTCAACCATCATGCAGACGAGGCCGTAGTAAGCAGGGGCGCTGGCTCACGGGGGAATTTAACGTACGGTCATTTGAAAACTCACACACTGACTCCACTAACGTTTTCCTCTTGTGGGTATGAAAATAAAAACACGCGAGACACTTCTCCTTATCAGGGCCAATTAACCCTTTGTAAAAATTTTAATGAGTAAGTTTTTATGACTTATTTTTTTAAAAAAAAATAATTCATTGTCCCACTAATTAATTACGGATTTCTAAATTTTGATAACTCCAGCGTTTAAACATGATGATTTCGCTTGATAGAAGAAAACCGAACATTTTGTAGTTTGTTTCATATTTAGTTGTTCTTAGTACTTCGTTCTTAATTATATTGTTTTATAATTTTGTTAACAAAAGTCATAAAAAACATGCATAATAATGCTATTAACAACATGAAAGGCACATGTCAAGTTTGTATGAAAAACATGCTTACATTAACACGTGCGCAAACCTGCAATAAAGACTGCTTGGAAACCGAAATTTATGGCGCTTCTGTGCATGAGACATGTCGGGATATAATGGGAAGGAAATTATTTATTGTAGTCTAGTAAGGATTACAATAATTCTTACAAAATTATCTCTCTGTAACCTTTTGTAGTTAAGTTGCTATAATTTTCTTATTCTGTAGTTGCGATTTTTTTTTTTTTTTAAATCCTGGAAGGGAGTTGTCCGTACCCACAGACCTCCCCCATGGCTACGTCTTTGCCCCAATATATTTAATGCCGACGGAAATAAAACCTGGATCCTAACAAGTTAAAGTTTGACCGATTACCACACTATCAAACACGTTGAGTTCCAGACATGTTGGAATAAGACGACCATAAAAAAAATGTTGTCCTACCATTTTGTCCCAATTGTCAGTACGGCTGAGGCTGACTGGTAATAATTAAGGTCCATGTTTGATTCTTTCTAAGGTTCCAACCTTCATGCAGTGAACGGTAATTTTTTTAATACAGCATTATATGGTTCGGTACATTCTTTAAACCGGAACCAATCGAGCCACTCGCATTCAGAATTTTTTTTCCGGGTGTATACCGGCTGATGATCTAGGCCACCAGGTACATAGTATCACTGGTTCGCTCAGAGTTTATTGTTACTGTCGGCTTTCATTGCAGTATTTCCTGTTTTGTAGCTGGTTACATTCCACATTTTCCAGTTTGCTGTTCCCGTCATAACTGTATTGACGTTGGATGATTCGGAAAAATTGCTAATCCAGCATACAGACATTTTTGTTTCTGTACTTTTACAAAAGATTTACTTGGAAACTAGTTGCCAAGAAATAGTTTGTAATGCCGCAAGAAATATATTGAAACTTTGTGCAACACATGGCAATGGAAGTGTTTGCATACATGAAATACGTTTTTAGAGATAATACTGAGTATTTGTAACGAAAATTGCCGCATAATTATACGTTCTAATTGATGTTTCATTCAAGAATATATTTTTTTTAACCATGGAAAAATCAGTCGACTATAAAATAATAGGATTTATTTTGTTTTATTATGCTTATAAGTGTGCGCAGTTAATGCTGGAAAACTATTCGGGGAACGATTTACAAATAAATTTAACCTTTGGAAGTACTGGGGCAACACAAAGCATAAATGACCTGGTAAGAATCCGAACCCAGTATTACTGCGAACACTCTTTTGTAGTGATACAGTTGTTTTCTTGTAAATGTACAAATGTATAAATATCTTCAGTTTTACATGAGTATTTCTGTTCCATTTATATAAAAAATACAGTGCATGGCAGTGGTACTAAGCGTTCAGTGTTTAAGCTCTTTCGCTGTACTTTGGAAAGTAATTGCAGACCACCAGAAATAAACATGTCCAGTCTATAGTGGTTACTCGTGGTAATCTATTCATGTCTATTGCTTGGGGCTAAATCCAGACCCTGGGATCATCACACATCATCGATTACGGTACAAAACTAACTCAAAAGCGAAATATTTCGCAGTGTGTAGTCTGTCAATAAGACTGAATTTTTTGTGAAGATTGACGTGGTAAATTCGATTAAAAACTACATAATTATTAATTTTTAAATCTTGCTCATCAAGCTGATATATGGCAATTTGCCGCAACATACGGCCAAAGCACGAATATGAATTCTCACTATTTAAGAAAATATACTAATGGGTAATATTCTTTAACAAATATTTATAGCATTTCAAATAATTAGGTTTGGGGGTGTCGTGCTGAAATTCACTGAGAAAAATACATGACTGAAAGAAAAAAAAACTCTATTTCAGATAGTTATCATAGGTGAAGCAATAGGCTGGATTAAATGTACCATGTGACCGTTCCTGAAACACTCAGAAATTTTATGAGAAATGGTTTGAAATTTTCAGTACATGGATAATTGTGTTGCCGGCACTGGAGTTTGATGACTGCCAGGGGCGCAGGCGGGGGGAAGTCCGAAGCAAAAAGCGGGCAAAGGAGTCCTGTCTTCTATCCCCCATCCCCGAGATGAAGATCTGCGTTCGCTCCTCGTGACTGCTACTTTGTAAACCTATGTAGAGACTTTTCAGATTCACGTTACTTCCTGGTACTATGCTGGACTGCACCAACGTGTGCCCAAACCAGTCAGTGGGTACAGGCCTAATGGATCCCTCGGCTAAGGGATCCACTAATAGTGCATCGTAGTGGACGCGGCCATCTTTGCGTTGCTTCCGAATCCTCACGTGGGATGCAGATGCATTACTACATGCGTCTAGGGATGCGACACTCGCGTCCACTGATGCGTCCCTACATCCATTAGCTTCGGATCGTGTTTTCTCGTGTTTGCATATAATACTACTTGAAATTTTTCGCATAAGATATGTTTCAAACGTAACAAGCGTAAATTATATCTCTAATAGCGAGACAAATAAAAACATTAGCGGAACTTAAACTTATAGAAGTATTTAAAGCTTATTGAACGATAAAAGCGGCTTTTGTTTAGTTTTTTTTTAAACTACAAGTTAATTTTTTGATATCACTTGAAAACATAAATTATACCTACTTTCAAATCCCCTCTAAAAAAAAACAAAAAAAAAAACGAAGTTCCTGCGTCCGCCATTGCTTTCAGCGCCGGACCCGCGAGCTTACCTGGCTGGTCACCAGGGTCGCTGCCAGCACCAAGATCACGATGGCTTTCATGTTCGACAAAGTGCGGCAACAACGGAGGCGCGCAGGACATTTATACGCGTCGGCGCGACGCTAAGGAGATTAGATCCGCGCACAAAAGAGATCGTTTACCTGTCTGGCAGAAGTGCAGGTGTGAGGCGTAAGATGTCTCGCCGATCAGATAAAAGTTGATGTATTGAATACAGTATACTTATTATGACAGTTTTTTTTCGTTAGGAGAATAATAGATAACGCTTTCATAGCGTCTTAGGAAAACCCAGCTTAAAACTTAAGCAACGACTGGTCAGAAAGAAAGAAGCTAGCTAGAGAACGGTGTGGATCCTTCTATAAAACCAACTTACACCGAAAAAAAAAACATCTGTTCCGCCTCCAGGCACCTAGAGGATCCCAAAAAAAATTGGTTGTCTGTAAAGTCGGTTTACGGACGATAGTTTAACGTGACAACGTCATAACAAAACATTGATGAAATGATTAATCCAGAAGAAAAGTAAATATCATATTCGGCCTGAGACTTAGCCGTAATAGGTTTTTGCAACCAAACCATTTAGGCATTAAAAATATTATATTCTTTGAGGAATATTTTTTTTAAAATTTTTCTATCTTTTGCATGATAAAATCTACCTCTGCATACTTTTATGAATAAAATTGAATCATTTTTATTGAATTATCACTATTTTTTATGGATAGAAAGGAGTGGAATGAAATGTGCAATTGAATTAATAAATTAACTTTTATTTGCATTCATTAATTCAAATATATTTATTACTTTTGAAATGTTGCGTGCGCCGTATTTATTTTTACAAGTACAAAAATTTTTTTTTCGCAGCAGCCTTGGTTCGTACCGACAACTTTTAGATTAAGAGTTAGGTATGCTAACCACACGCCCACGAGGCCATACTAATATAATTAAGTTTCAGATGTTATATATATGTTTATAAAAATTTTGTTCACGGTAGGGGAATAATATTAACACGATTTTATAACAAATACGCATCCCAAATACACCAAACTTATTTATAATTTGTTACAATATTTTTTAAAACATTGTGCAAAAGATCCCGGGTGTAATTTGAATTATTATGTGTAACTGTAAAACACCATTGTGGGTTCAAAATGTATTTGAATTTTCAACATTACTTTTAAATAACCGTACAGATTGTGCTGAAAATCGGTGGACGATCGTTAAATTACATAATATTAATAATTCAAACGACGAAAATATGATTGAAAAGTCAAATCGATGGTTGTTCCAATCGAGTGGAAGAGAGATGCCACGCATGCGTAGGCCCTACAATGAGCACGAAGAGAGATGCCACGCATGCGTACAATGAGCAAACAGAACACATCCGTAGTGGGACATCCGTAGTGGGACACTTTTTCGTGCGTGCAGCCGGCGTTCATCGATTTATTAGACGTTGTCACGTCAAAATGTGTAAACTCGGCATTGGACAAAAACAAAACCGTGAGCGAGTCTTTCAGCACTCGCCAGAGATGTGTAACATTCAACCTCGGTAAAAATCGAATTCTTGTGTTCTCATGTTGCAAATACACATATAATACGTAATTCAGACATGGAATTTAACGTAGAATTCTTATAAAATAATGCCGAGCGTGATAAATATACCTACGCAAATTTTATTTTCAACTACATTTCTGGACGCGAATCACACGTAGTTTCCGCTCCCGCCGCTAGAATTCGCTGCCGGAGCAGCTACGTCGACTATCGAATCATCCGAGTTGCAGAGTGAAATGTTAAACTAAATAATGAAACGGCTTCGATGAAAGTGAAAAAAAAAGACTTTTTAAAAATACTAAACTCATGTTTTGGATCTAATTTTCGAAAATGAATTGTATGAAAATACTGCCCATCTTGTTAAAATTCATTAAAATATTAATAATATAATATTAAAAATTTTCCCTTTTGTCTTTGTGAACTTTGGTTAGCGCCATCCGCCACAGATGGCAGCACCCTTGTTAAACATTTACGTTCCATGCGACTTCCGTTCCATTCACTAAATTATTCCTACCAAATGCCGTATGCCAAGGGCTTATATGTTACACATCAAAAACAAAGTTTGTTGTTTGAATCACGAAAGCCAACTATCCCAATTAGACGTACACTCAAATATACGAGTAAGAAAATTTTTCAATATTAACAAAAAACAAAGAGGTCATACTAAAAAAAAAATAAATATTTGTGATTATGCGCAGAAAACAAATCATCGATGATAGCCCACACGAAGAATATAAGATAGGAGTTGTTTGTATACGTGACGTCGGCTGTTTAATTGAAGTGGCTGAGTGATATGACCACATTATCATGTACCTAGACCTTGGAAAACTTTTTTTTTTACGTTTGAACTTCGTTCTGAATGCGTGGCGATTGTGATCGACACGCAGAGAATACAAACATGTTGCATGTTCACTTAAGTCTCGGTTTCACACACCATGTTGAATTTTTTAATTCTTTTTTTTCTCCCGACAAAATATTTTTATTCAATGGCTGTTTATGTAAATTTAACTCGATGTCTCCCTTGAATTGACTATTCTGCCACAGTTATTGTCAACACATATACACTCAGTTGAATATCGTGGGAGCAAAAAGGCACGCAAGTCTTCGTTATTACCGTCACTGTGCGACACTGTTTCAGACTTAGCGTGACTTTGTAACGGCAAGGATCCTACAATGTAGACCTGCATCTACGTCACGACAACTAAATCTTTCAAGTGAGAAATATATATATATATGTATGTATATATATATACATATATATATATATATATATTGTAACGAAACATTGTTACAGATGAAGTTTTTGCATTGGTTTTGTGAATCGGATATATATTTAGTTTTCAGTGCCATGTTTGTTTGCTATATTGAAGCATGTGCTATGGTATTGGAATTGTCATATTGTATGTACATTACTCTATGCTTAGGTAGGAGTTTTTTTAAAAAAAATGAAAGAATAGAAGAATTGAGGTCCCGAGAAGGAAATAATTAAAAAAGAATTACCAAGGCTGTGTTTTTCTTAGTGAAGTGTTAATCGTATGATGTTATATTTGATGAGTGAAGACAAATAATTAAATACAATTGAGTCTGTTGACTAATACCGAGTACTCGTCGGAATTTCAGAAGTCCTAAGGTAGAAATTTCGTTCTCTACCATTGACATCAGTTGGCATTATAATATAAACTATATCGTGGTGTGCATTAATGTTGGAACCCAATTATAAAATTGACAATAACTTTTGTTTTTTTTAAATGATGTGCCCAACCTAACTTCCAGTCGTTTAACAAACATTTGAGCTGACACAAATGGTTTATTTGTTCATAATTTTACATTCCTAATGATAATTTTCCATATACCATCAAGTATTCAAGCTAGCCATATTGTTCGAGCTTTATTTATTGTGTGTAATCTGTATGCCAGTATTGAGGATTAGCCTATAAGTAATTTTTATATTATTTTTTTATTTTGTAATTATAACACAGACTATTATATATGCACACCCACACACAGAGAAAATTTTTATCCACAATGAAGATCATATTGTTAGTATAGAATATATATAAATATATATAAATATATATATATATACATACATATATATATAAGCGAAATACCACTCACTGACTCACTCACTCATCACGAGATCTCCGAAACTATACACCCGATTGACTTGAAATTTAGCATAGTTACTCATTTTGTGATGTAGACGCTCACTAAGAACGGATTCTGCGCAAATCCAATTCCAAGGGGAGTTTCTGGGGACGTTAAAGATCATAATTCCAGTTTTTTTTGTAGAAAATCACCATGTTGTTTATGCTTCATTCATCTCCATGGCAACGGATATTGCGATACCTCTTGAAAATTATATATGTGACAACGAGGTAACGTGCGCTTATTTTCATTGCAACCATGTACAAAAACGTTTCTTTTTAAGGTGTCGTTAATACCTACGTTTACTTACAACGTTTTTTAAAAATGAAATAATAATTCTGGCAACTTTTTAAAACCAAACATTCATTCAAAAAAATTCCCTTACAGCACTAGGAGACAAATTTATTCCTTTCCTTGAGAAAACGGGATCAAAATACCTCAATAAACCTTGTTTTCTTATAAAAAAATTCGGCATTCCTGCAGGCAGTAAATCATACTCCCATTAACTCTGAAGCTTTGAGTGGGCTTAATTTGCCAAATAGCTGAAAGCTTTATTAAATAAAGAAAATAAATGTTTTAAATAATTTTTCTATGTACTTTGAGAGAGGCGCAAAATGCTTAAGCAGCAAAATTTCAGAAAAGCTTTAAATTTGGCTCCCTGTCCTGCTGTGTTGGCTGAAGTGTTTGGTACCTCATTGAGAATGTACTGTGGAAAAGTTTTTTTTTAAATAATTACAAATATACGTTAAGTATGTGTTATTTAAATTGATAAATTTTAACTGTTGAAGATTTTTGGTAGCTAAATGTTTATTTTAATAATTATATTTGCAATTGAATAAACATCTTGGAACACGATGAAACATTTAACAAATATTGTCAAATTTATTTCGTCTATGGTGTTTGGAATCACATTAGACTATACGAAAATTACAGCATGATTTCAAAAGGTATGACCAAATAAATAAATGTTGTAATTCAAGATTTTTTATATATTTTCTTTCAGTATGAAAAATCATAATTTTATTTTAATTGCTCTAGACGTAAATGCTGAAGCGCAAGGCTTACGAATTATTAGATTACCGGCTTCCGTCAAAAGTGGCTACTTGGCTAGCTATTTAACGTTTATCTAAGAAATGCATTATCAGTCGCGATCGGTCATGCTTAGTTTTAGCAATGAAGTGTGATAAGCCCTTGACTTTTGACTGTTGGAACCTCCTTGCGAAGATTGATTGCGTGTTTTTACGTGCAACCTTCGGACGTACGACGTCTGCTGAAAGAGCCGATGAATACCAACCTCCCGTACGCGCGGAGTAAACAATTTAAGCTCCTTTACGTCATTGAAAAACATCCTGTGATGCGAAATCAATCATGACACGCATTAGCCTGTCTTTAAAGGCGCTAAGAGCATAGTGATTTGGACTTCATCCCTGAAAATTCTTGAAATTAAAAAAAAAAAAATCCCAAGTGAATTTTGTAGTCTTTTATATTTATCCTTTATAAATTTTGTGAAAATAAGACTTTTCGCCTTTCGAAACTAAGTTTTTGAAGTTATACTTCTTTAGGCGCGTTATGATAAATGATGAGAGTGAAATTTTAAGATGCGCGCGCATCACTGTAACACAAAATTAACAGGTTGAAGCTGCCCGCTAAAATGCTCATTAAGTCTCGAAAAAAAAAACTACCAACAAAATAGAAATATAACCTCTATTAGTCGCGCATGTTGGCACGCTCGTCGCCTCTGATCACTGTTTTCATATTTATAATATTTATCCACATGTTTTAAGTTTCTACATTCACAACACGTGTTTTAGTTTCATACAAGTGCGAATTATATATGTGCTAATAAATTATATTCATTAGTGATTTAAATTGAATATTTTGATTAATATTATTTACAATTTGTAAATATTAGTAAAAAAAAAATTGTGCATATATCCTTTTTCAAGTGCTCCAATATAATTGAGGTTAACCATCCATATGAATTATTTATTGATATGAATTAAAATATTATTATTTAATATAATTAATACTAAATATTATTAAATTATAATGTTAAATATTTATTATTGGTTATTTAATATTTACAAAATAAAGACATAAATTTAATAAAACATTTAATAAAAAATTTGTTATAAAAATTTAAATCGTACGTTAAATTAAAATATTAATTTTTAATATTTATTATTAAAATGAATAAATAATAAATATTTATAAAAATAAATGAACAAATTTAATTAAAACTTTTTGATAAAAATGAAAAGTGAATATTAAATTAAGAAAATAATAAATATTTAAAAAATGAATAAACTTAAATTAAATTTTTGAATTTATTAATAAATTTATTTATTTTCTTCTAAAATATTAAATAATCAATAATAAATATTTAAAATTAAGAATCTTATAATATTTAGTACAAATTGTCATATGTATTTATTATTCTCTAAATTTTATTTATTTAATTTTTAAAATATAAACTGAACTTTATTGACTGTGTTGACTATCTTTTTCCAGCCCTTTTATTATTTTATTGTAATTAATTATTTGCATTGAATAAAAATTATTTTTTAATGATGCTAAAGAAGTATAACTTCTCACGCACGTACATAACTACACGCTACCAATTTTTTTTATACTTAAGCTACACTGCAAATAATTTGGTTAACGAAACAGAAATATACATGTTTAATTAAAAATATTTGTAAATTTGTATATTTACATGAAAAAAATCGCTACAAAATAGTGTTCGCAGTAATACTGGGCTTGAATTCTCACCCGGACATTAATCCTCTGCTGTCCCAATACCACCAGTAGTTATATTTATTTGTTAACCGTTCCCCGAATAGCTTTCCAGTATTAACTGAACATATTAATAAGCGCGGTAAAACAAAATAAAGTCAAATTGTTGAATATTCGATTATATTTTCCATGGTTTGAAAAATTATGATTGAATGAAACTTCAATTAAAATATAAAATTACGCCCCAGTTTTTGTAAGTAAGAAATACCCAGTGTTATCTCGAAAAAAACGTATTCCATTTACGCAAAAATAACCATACATTTGCAATATCATTTTTGCAGTATTACAACATATTTCTTGGCAAATTATTTTTCCAAAGGAATCTTTTGTAAAAGTGAAGATTTTTTTTTCTGTGTGTACATGATCTGACCAATGGAAAGGCATTGCAACTCTAACCACTGGCATAAGCACAGAAAGTCCTAACAAAAGTTTTGGAATTGGCCATGCGAGCAGCATGTGTTGCTTGAAAAACAATTATTATGTTAATAATCAGTACATTTGCAACGCAGCTGAAAATTAAAGAAGAAAACTAAGAAAAAACACGTATGCAAGTCTTTTAGTTCTTGCCAGAGACGTGTAACATATAACCTCGGTAAAAATCAAATTCTTGTGTTCTCATGTTGCAAATACTCTTATAATATGTAATTTGTACACGAAATTTAACGTAACATTCTTTTAAATAATGCCGAGCGTGATAAATGTACGCGAATTGTGTTTTCAACTACATTTCTTGACTCGAATCACACGTAGTTTCCCCACCCGCCGCTAGAATTCGTTGCCGGACCAGCTACGTCGACTATCGAATCGTTCGATGTGTAGAGCGAAATTTTAAACTATAAGTATAATGAAACGGCTTCTTTAAAAGCGAAAATGATATGACCAAACTTATAAACTCCGGATTTGGATCTAATTTTCGACAAGGAATTTTGTGAAAATACTGCCAACTTGGTTAAAATTCATTAAAAAGTTAATACTATTAAGTTTCCTTTTTGGGATTGTTAAAATTGGCTCATGCCATCCACCACTGATGGAAGTACTGTAGTTATACATTCCCGTTCCATGCAACTTCGTTCCATTCACGAGATTATTTTAACCAAATGCCATATACCGAGAGCTAAAATGTTACACATAAAAAAACGTACGTACCGCGACAGTATGATCCTACGTCTTGTCTTCCATTTTCATTGAAATGTTTCTTCGAAAAACGTCCACCAAAGCATTCATTGCTGCTACCTGTGGTGACCAAACACCAAGTCAGAAACACAAGTAACCTCGTTGGATGTGACTCGTTTGGGGAAGAACGTAAGAAACAAAGAAGGAAGATAAGTGACATTGACATGTAGCTGTTGAATTAAAAACAGTTTGATTTAATGTCGTTATATGAAAATTGGGCTCAGCATAAAGCTATTTCTAGAACAAAAAATATCAACTTTTTTTTCAGTATTCAGTGTAATAATATTTTTACTTTATAAGGCACTGTAATTTTGTAAGTTATAGTTTTAGTTCTTATTAATTTTTAATATTTTTATATTAGCGTCCAATTTGGACAATTATGAACATTTATTAAAAAAAATGTTTTTAGGACAAGTTAGTAAGACACTTTGTCTTATTTAATATTTTCTTAATTTAATCATTTAAAAATGTTCAATCTATATAATTTTTTGGATTTAATATAATTTTGTAAGTAAAAATATCCAGTTGTTTTTTTCCTATGGTTAAGTGTAAGACAAGGCGGTAAGCGCCCAAATTTCGACACATTGAAGAATTAGACGAGTAAATAAACAAAATAAATAAATAAATGAATATACTCTGAATCTTAAATTATTGAGACTTCTTCACACCAGTAAAATTTAATTGCAATTATGTTAATTTCTTGAACCTAGTGGGCCACAGTGTTCAGATCACTCGCCTCCCATCGATACGATAGAGGTTCGATTACCGATGCTATCAGGCCCGGAGTTTTTCCTTGCTCAAGTGGTAAACGTGGCGAACGTTGCATTTGCCTGTGAGTTTTCTCGGAGTGCTTCCATTTCCCCCCAATTCACCTCTTATTCATTCCGCCAGTGCTCTAGTTCTCGCCTCGTCACCCTTCGTCGTATCTAACGAATGAGAATAAGACGTTATTCCCTGATTCAAACGCACATTAGGCCTACACTTGGATCTGTAAATTCCTGCAATTGATTTCAGCTCCTGAAGTTCTTTGATTTACCAGAAAACTTCCACTGATTTCGTAACTACAGAAACAATTTCCGGCTCATTCTAAAATAATTTTAATTTAATGTCATTTCACTGATTTGAATCATTGATTGTGATTATGGGGTGTTTCTGGTCCAACGATGGTATATGTGAAATCCACCCGAACTTACACCTTAGTTCATAGATCTTTCCTGAATGTCACGCTTCAAGTTGTATTAAAAGGAGATCGTTTACAATTGTACAAACATTTATAATTTATATCAATTTTTGAATGATTCTTGCAATGGGGAAGATAGATTAAAAATTAGTTCATGAACATTCTCACAGAAAAACCTCAGCTTCATAGAAAACCAACAACGTTGAAACTGTTTTGTCTTAGAAAGCCTACTACTGTGTTCATCCGCGCTGTCATCATTTTGTTGTCCAGTTTAAGTTTCCTGCTTATTTTCATTGTTGGGTTCGCCTGAGCGTCGCTGTGTCTGTCCAAGTTTGTTGTTTCTTCGTGCAGCAGAGTCCCGAAAAACGCGGCCTAATGCGGACCGAAGGGTGGCCGAGTTTGTGAAAATGCCGATGTTTGATTGAAGCGCACCATCATGACACTCATTTCGAGACCCGTCCAGTCAGGGGTGGAGTTGTGTTGGCGAGGCGGGCTGGTGCTTCTAGCGCGGTGTCGCCTCTGAACTGACGCGCAGTCTTCTCGTCGTGCATAGGACGACTGTGACATTATATGGCGGAGAAATGAAAGTGAAGACGTAATACAAGTCCTTTGAGAGCTTTCAAGAATATGTACTGAATGTTTCCTGCCTAATGATTATTCTGGTAACACACGTTTTAGCCATTTCCACTCTTCTAAAAATACAGTTTAAAAACTAAATACGGAAACAGAACTACTCATACGCCCTCAGCGTATAATTAAAATGCTTTGCGCAAAATGACACCACTCGGATATCCTGAGAAATTTTTAAATCGCGTATCTTTTTTTTTCCTGAAGCTCTACACACCTTTTGTGTGCCCGGGTAGGAGGAGCCCTTAACGGGATTTAGATTTGCCGTCTTGCAAGTAAGGACTGTATAAAAAAAAATTTGTTGCCTGTAAAGTCGGTTTACGGACGATATTTTAACGTGACAACGTAATAACAAAACATTGATGAAATTATTTCATAGTTTTATGAATAAAATTGAATCATTTTATTGAAATATCGCTATTTTGTATGGATACAAAGAAGGAGTGAAATGAAATCTACAATTTTATTGATAAATTTACTTTTATTTCCACTCATTAATTAAAATATGTTTATTACTTTAACGAAGGGATTATTTTAACTATAACTTTTATACATGTTTGCTATTTAACTTCTTCCAATCTGTGTTATTATGTTAAGGATAGGACGATGATAGGAAAAAGTAGGAAACGAATGGGAGTGTTTCAAGTTTAATGTGCCTCGAAAAAGTCAAATCGATGGTTGTTCCAATCGAGTGGAAGAGAGATAGATGCGGCGCAAGCGTACAATGAGCGTAACGGGACACAGCGTAACTGGACAATGTGCGTAACGGGACACTTTTTCGTGCGTGCAGCCGGCGTTCATCGATTTATTAGACGTTGTCACGTCAATAACAACCCATGGATTCAAGGACCTCTAGGATTGACTCCAAATGTGCTCGACATGCTCGGGGAAGTGTTACCTTCTCATCGGCTGCTCACTCGAGATATTTCTTAACTGGGCTTCTCCTCGCTTGGACAGTTCCCCGTCTGGGGGTTCCCCAGCTATCTCATCCGTCCTCCATGGCAAACCGCGAGGATAGTTTGTCGAAGGAAACCCGAAATGTCAAGTTGCTGGAATTTTAACCTGTATCGCGAAATGAAACTTGCGAATTGGTCTAGTCTCTCTTCTTATAAAAGGGCCACCGGGTGTTTGAGTGGTCAGATGTATATATATATATATATATCTTTCTCTCTCTGTCTCTCTCTCCCGATGGGGAAACGTGGCTGACGTTGCCGTGTCCCGGTAAGCTTTCCCCGGGACACTCATGTTTCGTCTAACAGTTCATTCCTCCAATGCTCCATTTTCATCATCTCATCGTAACTTTCATCGTCTCTACTGACCCCGATGTAGATAGATTTTCTCCCCCGGGTTTTGATAAAAAATCTGTGAAATAGGGAATGTACTAGAAAAAGAAGTAATCTATAACAGCCCCGAACAGTAAAACACCACCATGCTATGTTTTAATAGATATAATTTTTTTTTAAATTTCTAGCAATATTAAGTTAAATGCGAATACATTTGTACAGCTATATGTAAGTTAGGAATTGCATAGGAATATAGTAAGGAATAGCAACATAGCTTGTCAAAAAATGTAATCAATAAAACTATTTGACACATAAGTTTTTGCGCAAAAGAACGCGTTTAATTATTTGGTTTGGACTACCAATGTCACTTAGTATTATCTTTTATTTAAAAAAACTTCATATCATTCTGATAAACCACATTTAATCCTTGGAGAAAAAGTGACTTATCTGCAACCAATATTTACATCAAAATTCAGAGAGGTTTTATAATGAAGATTAAAATAACAAACATATGGTTGCCTCAGATATATTAAAATTTAGTTTGCCATTTACTGCAATGGAGTGATGAAGTTTAGGCGAAATGTTAGTAATAAAATTATAGGTACACTCAAATTTCACTTATTCTCACCATAAAATTGACATATGGGAATAAATTCTTTCATATCTCCAGACAACAGTTAGTAAAAATACTGTTTTTTTTACTGTTTTATAAGTGTTTGCAAATGCCGTTATTGATTTTACTATCAGAAATAAGTCAAGTATGAAGTATTAAGATATGTGGTATTTTATCAATATTGCGACAGAAATTTGCGACATTTCAACACTACCTACTAATTATTTACAGACAGTTATGTAAAGCTCACTGCCATGACAGCTTTATACAAGATTGTTGATTAAGCAATGTTGTGTACGAAATAAATAAAACTATTTAAAAAAATGATGTTGCTTTATTTTTTGACGTGAATTCGATGAACGTCTTACTTGACGATCGGGTGGCCACGTCAGAAAAACTGCGACACAAAAAAAATTTGTGACACCAAACCGCGACAAACTCGACCCATCGTTCACAACCACTGGCTCAACTGACTCCACATCAACATCAGAATCATCAGAGAGCATATCCGCGTCCATTACCAAATAATTCTCTGCATTCCCCGTCGCTTCTCGCGAGGCGGACGGCTGAGGCTCGCTAGAGCGCAAATTTCGCGCCTCGTTCGAAGGCTCGTTTTGCCCCACTGGCTCATTTCTCTCGGCTACTTTTTGCCTCATTCGATACCCATGACACTTCTCTGCATTTTTAATTGTTTCTGCTCTGGAAATTTCGCTTTTTCTTCCTATGTTTTCTCCTACATAAACCAGTTTTCGCTTAAGCATTTTGCGATTAATGGCTTCAAAACCAAAGTCAGTTAACTTTATAGTTATTCCACTCGACTATCACCACTCGGTGCACACTCACGAGCAACTGTAAGTTTAAATCACGCTAATCGGATTATTACTTTCGGTGACACAGCTCTCACTGACTTAGATTCGAACGCTCCCCACCAACGCTCATTACGTCATCACTGCAAATGTTAACCGGGTGAGCCATGCTTAACGACCACGAGAAAAGTCTGCTCTACTGAGATATATTTACTTCAACTCTGTAGCCTACATAGTTTACGAGTTTTCAGGGGTGTCGAATCCTCAGTTGGTGTGACACCCAATCCGAGATTAAATATATGTACCATTACTGTCCAGATGGAAGATAATTTATCTAAAGATACCGAGGGGAAGTTCAAAAGCAAATATTTTCACCTTGCTTCATCTGAAAATATTTCTGAAAAAAAAAATTAAAATAACAAATCACCTATAACTGAAGTTTTCATAAACTTGTTGACAACTTCCCAAAATCCGTAAACTGAAGTAAAAAAAATTGGTAACTGCATCCCTCTCCAACTATTTTTATATATTTGTATGATAAAGCTTTCCCCAAGGACACTCCTTTTTCATCTAACAGTTCATTCCTCCAATGCTCCAATTTCATCATCTCATCGTAACTTTCATCGTCTCTACTGACCCCGATGTAGATAGATTTTTTTCCCGGGTCATGATAAAATTCTGTGAAATCGGGCATGAAGTCTACTAGAAAAAGAAGTAATCTATAACAGCCCCGAACAGTAAAACACCACCATGCTATGTTTTAATAGATCTTTTTTTTAAAAAATTTCTATCAATACTTAGTTAAATGCGTCGTTGGTAGGCCTACCTTGTTAAACGTAGATAGTAATATAGTGTGTGTCATGTAACTTGTCTTAAATTTGATAGTTCCGAAAAGTACTACCAACTGGTTTATGTATTGGTATGGTATTTTGTATGGTTTATGTATTGGTTTACGTATCCTTAATGTATCCTTCTGTTTGTTGTTCTGTCAACAGTGTTTGTACACAACCAACTTCATGTGGTTGCCTGTGTTGGTAAACAAACACAATGGGTTGCTTTGCAAGTGGCAATTGGGAGAAATGGGTTTTTGAGAAATGTCAAATTTGAGACAAGTTACGCGACCGACCATACTAACAGAAATTTGTGTTAATGTGAAAGTCCCTCTTTTGCACATACCAACTCTAACTCCATAGATTCTACGTCAGAAAATTTGTACTTTTGCAGTGAAAAGATTACGTGATATTTGGACAATTTCTGCAACATTTGAAAGCTTCTTAAATTGAACAACTTCTATTGCTAGTTCTGAAACGACACTGATCTATAGAACTGTTTCGTCAGTGGCGGATGCAAGGAGGGGGGGGGGGGGAATGGGAAAAATTTACAAAATATCAGCGAAGGCAGTATGTTATTTTGTGTGATGCAAGGTGGGCAGTTAGAGCTCCTGCAATTTCAACTGTGTGAGAAGCCGCATCGTTTACTGCTACTATTTTGTCGGTACATATGTAAGTGTGTTCGTGTCAATAGTAACGTTTTTTTTTAATAAATCTTTTCAAATATTATTTTTTTGTTCAATTTTTCTTTCTGCCCCCCCCCCCCCCCCCCACCCCAAAATAAATTTTCTTGTATCCGCCACTGAGTTTTGTATATTTCCCATTGCAAATCATCCTCAGTGGACTTGTGCGGCTCTTCCTCCCGCCTAGCTCTGGGATATTGCTTGCTGTGACGTGCCACGAGATAACGGCAGGTTTCACACGGCGATGGGGGGTATAAGAAGGCCCGACTCGTCGAAGTGGGGCATGTTTATTCAAGGTGACTGCTGGGAACGACAGACACCATGAACGCCATCATCCTGCTGGCCCTTGTGGCGAGTGCCTTTGCTCTCCCGGTGAGTTTTACGATTTTTTTTTCTTTTGTTTCCCGACGCAACACTGCTGACGCAGTGCGTGGACGTATTCTTTTCAGTGCGCATAGATGATGGCCAACCAATTAGGCAAGACAAAAAAAACATACAGACACACACACACTGAAACATTAGTTTTGTTTGCCAACCACAAATTATTTTGTCCACGGCGTCCAAATTTTTGTCAATAGTGTCCACGAAGTGGCTTATCAATGACACAAAAATTTTGTTTTTGTCACAAATAAAAAGTTGAGACGAACATAATATTTCCTTCTTTCTTATTGTTTCCACACAATATTTAGTGGGTCTATAATTATTGACGAAATATTTTGTGTTGGCAACAAGACTACCTATGTAAGGCGCAAGACGATTACGACACGTTCACACCTGCACGCGTAGTAAAATAATTACCACCCTATTGGTCTGTATGGTCCTGTTGGATCACACCACTAGCTCCACTGCGAACTGGTTAAATTATAACTGCCCATATTAAAAATTAATGAAAGAAGAAAACCAAAACAAAAAAGTGCTAAAATTTTTTTTATTTATGGTGAACAAAGTATTTTTTTTGTTTGTTTTATGTTTCATCAACGAGATAATTGTAGAAGGACGGACATAAGATTAGGAGAATAAGTCGGCTATGGCCGAATGAAAGGAACTTAACGTAATTTCGGGGAAATATATTAATAAAAAAAAAAAACAAATCAGGATGGGAGTACCGGGATATGAACACACGACCTGCAAAATGAAAGTCCAGTGAAAAAAAATCCACTTGAAAATAAAAAAATAATGGCACACTCGCTCGCAGATGTACCAGACCTCATTTCAGAGATCAGAGTCACTCATTCTTGAAAAGTTCTGGGCGATTCAGTTACCAGGCAGACGAAAAGAAACGGAATGTAAAAAAAAAAAATTGTGACCGTTTCGCAAAACTCGTATCTTCGTTTATTTCAAGTTTATTTTTTTTTTTAGAGTTTTGCGTGTTTTTGGTTTGAAAATTATTTAACAAAGACCGTTGGTACTAGTGGTTCAAAATACGCTAATTGGAAGTAAATGTAAATATGGAGGTTTACCAAGTATGTTTTTTTTTGCTTACAGGCTTAAATTGATGGGGCATCCAAGATAACAGTGGCCTTAAGGCCACTTGGCGAACTGTATTCATTTTTGTAATTTTTTTAGTGGACAGATTGTTCTTAAATTACAGCAGTTAAATTTTTATTTATGTATGGTAACCACAAATAATAACTAAATTATTCAATAGAAAAATTCTATTACCTTCTTAGTCGTAAAATCACACTATTCTCATTTGTCCAACGCTAGCGAAGTTCTGTTTGCAGACGAATAAAGTTAATGTTCACTGCCTATTTAATAATATAATATAATTAATAATACTTGTAATGTCTGTAGCAAACTCAACGGGACTTGAGCAAGATCATCCGCAGAGACATCTACCCCGAGAATTTCGTCAAACCAGAAATACCACACAGTAAGTAAATGTTTCTAAGTGAAAAAAAAAACCCCTTACGTTTTAAAGAAAATCTGAAAATACAAACAATATATAAATAAATCTTTGTAAATGCTTTGAAATCAAACGTATCATATTTGCTATTTTGCAGGCACAATAAAAGGTACATATAATTTTGCGTTTGGCGTACACAACATAGTCTCAAAATTACAGTTATTATAATGTTGAAAACAATTCTTCAAACGTTCATTACATTTATCCGCAGTTACGTAAGTGACATATACTCAGAAGTAATAAACTATTTAATATATATTTTTTAAATCTCACGTTTGAATAAATTAATTTTCACTTAAAGTGTGCTAGTTCGAAAATAACAAGATTTTCTATGTCCTAAAGAGCACATGTTATTAATATTCTATCAGTAAAGTTATTAATTATTTTCAAGGAAAAAATTCCAGTTTTGAGGGAAAATTTCAAGATTTTATGGCCCCCCTCCAAAAAAAGGACTTCAAATTTCGTCAAAGAGGCTTAAATTCCTCATTAATAAGCCTTTAACAACCTTTGAGAACATTTGACATAAACCAATAGGATGAATTATGACATCACTGTTGGTTTTTTTTCGTTATTATTTTCAACATGAAAGGGATCTCTCCACCTGAATGGCATTTTCCTTCGTGTGACCAGACTTGACCGTGGGGTCTCGCATCGTGGGAGGTGAGGAGGCCACCCAGCACGCGTTCCCCTACCAGGTCGCACTCTTCCTGCCCGTGCAAGGAGGTACCTCCTTCTGCGGAGGGTCCATCCTCAACCAGGAGTGGATCCTCACCGCCGCCCACTGCGTCGACGAGTGAGTTTACTACCACCACCACCACCGGGGATATCCCGGGAGTTACCAGAGATCTCTAGCAAGTAACAGAATTGCGACGATCCAATTCCAAACTTCAGCGCTTGAATAACCACCAGGGATCTCTGGGAAGTAACCTTATTGTGACTACTTAGTTCTCACTGCCAGCTTTGTATCACCACCGGAGATCTTTAGCAAGTAACCGAATTTAGACGATCTAATTCCAAACTTCAGCGTTTGAATAACCAACAGGGATCTCTGGGATGTAACCTTATTGTGACTACTTAGTTCTATCATCTTTGCATCACCACCAGAGATCTTTAGCAAGTAACCAAATTTCGACGATCTAATTCTAAACTTCAGCGTTTGAATAACCACCAGGGATCTCTGGGAAGTAACCTTATTGTGACTACGTAGTTCTCACTATCACCTTTTCATCACCACCAGAGATCTTTAGCAAGTAACCGAATTTAGACGATCCAATTACCAACTTCAGCGTTTGAATAACCACCAGGGATCTCTGGGAAGTAACCTTATTGTGACTACTTAGTTCTCACTATCAGCTTTGCATCACCACCAGAGATCTTTAGCAAGTAACCGAATTTAGACGATCTAATTCCAAACTTCAGCGTTTGAATAACCAACAGGGATCTCTGGGAAGTAACATTATTGTGACTACTTAGTTCTCACTATCAGCTTTGCATCACCACCAGAGATCTTTAGCAAGTAACCGAATTTAGACGATCTAATTCCAAACTTCAGCGTTTGAATAACCACCAGGGATCTCTGGGAAGTAACCTTATTGTGACTACTTAGTTCTCACTATCAGCTTTGCATCACCACCAGAGATCTTTAGCAAGTAACCGAATTTAGACGATCTAATTCTAAACTTCAGCGTTTGAATAACCAACAGGGATCTCTGGGAAGTAACATTATTGTGACTACTTAGTTCTCACTATCAGCTTTGCATCACCACCAGAGTTCTTTATCAAGTAACCGAATTTAGACGATCTAATTCCAAACTTCAGCGTTTGAATAACCAACATGGATCTCTGGGAAGTAATCTTATTGTGAGTAATTAGTTCTAACCATCAGCTTTGCATCACCACCAGAGATCTTTAGCAAGTAACCGAATTTAGACGATCTAATTCTAAACTTCAGCGTTTGAATAACCAACAGGGATCTCTGGGAAGTAACCTTATTGTGACTACTTAGTTCTCACTATCAGCGTTTGAATTACCACCAGAGATCTTTAGCAAGTAACCTAATTGCGACGATAATTCCAAACTTCAGCGTTTGAATAACCACCAGAGATCTCTAGAAATAAATCTTATTGTGAATATTTAGTTAACCAATATTAGCATTGAACTACTATCGAGATCTCGGTACTATAAAATATTATTGTAGTTTTATGAAGAATTTCTTTAAAAAAATAGTTGGATATACGCTTTCGTATAAATATACAACATTAACAGTGTAAATCAAACGAATCACTTTCATCAATACATAAAATAAATCTTTCATCCGAACACGCAAGTATTACAGTCCCCAAAAATTTGATAAACATGAATTTGCAACTCACATTTTCATATTCCATCCAAATTTTTTAGAACACGTACAGTATTACAATTGCAGCATTAAAATAATATAATTGGCAGCTATTTTGCCAATTTTTTTTTCCTTTTTATAAAATACAAAAATATAAATAAAATTCTTATTTTTTTACATCATTGGAACTAAATGCATTGAAACCATTCATTTTCCTCCATCAGCGATGAATTACTGATATAGATCTTCGAGATATTACTGAATCGCAGTGATTCCTCTGATGGCAGACATGCAGGGGTATGTAAGTACATCTCTAGTCATGCGCGGTCAACAGGAAAGTCCTACTTGTAAATTCTTTCACTGTCTTTCCTCAAAGAAAAAAAAAATTCTATGCTTTTGGAAGGCTGACCATGAGTGACGAGTTTTCGTGTTTCTCGCAGACTGGTCGGCCCCGTGGAGGTGGTGCTGGGAGCTCACAACATCAGGACAGTGGAGTCGTCCCAAGTGAGCCTCGTCGGCAGCGAGATACACATCCACCCCGAGTGGAACAGGGCGATCCTCCAGAACGACGTGGCGCTCATCAAGCTGCCCAAGAAGATTTCTTACAACGGTGAGGTTAGGCCCTTCCTGCCACCCTCGCCCCTGTCCACTCCCATCTCCCGCGACGACTCCTCCAACGAGCTCCGCAACCTCTGGGCGCGGGCTACTTCCGAGAACACAATTTCCATCCCACACCGGACAGACTATGTGCGCGTGTTTTGAAGTTACACATGTTTGGCGTAGTAAAAAAAAATTTCTTTTTAATTTTGCATGCAAACAATTGATAGAAATAAAATAAAAAAGCCTGGAGTGATGTTATAAGAACGGTTGGTAAAGTATGAATTCAATCAAATTAAAAATAAATAAATAAATAAATACCCAGTGTTCAGTATTAACATATACATGCATGCGTATTATATTAAATATTTAACTAGTTAAAAAAAATCGAGATAAATTTTAATTAATAATGAAAATCAATAAATATGCTGATTGGTTAATCTAGTGTATTAATTTTAATTATTTATTAAATAAAAATGTAATAATTAATACATTTTAATGCAAATATGTTATACATACGGGAACATAACCTACCTTATATAAGTACCTACACTTGAAAACGTTTATGAACACAATTCATATTACTAATATTCACAACAAATAAATATTTTTTTAATATGAGCCCGTATTCATTATCAATCACTAAAGTATAAGTTTTAAAAGCACAATATTAATTGGTACTTGTATGTAGCTTTTTTTTTGTATTTAGCTATTTTTTTCATCCTGTTAAAATTTCGTTCCTTGGTGCAGTCGCATTTTAAAAATTCACTCTCACAATTTTTTTTATAACGCGTCTAAAGAGGTATAACTTCAAAAACTTCATACGTGAATGTTCAAACATTTGTGATTGTGCCTACTACCCACTTTAGAGATCTCGAAACCCACGAATCGCACACGAGTTGTTACCTTTCTGTTTGTACGGACTAACAGTCTGTACATTGATTACAGTGGATATTTTTTTCTCATTCTAGTTAATCGGCAGGTTTTACAACTCTTGCTACATCTGTGTCACAGATTTATTGTGATAAAGGGTCATAAAACCTTTCAAAAATATTAACCTAATCATGCATACATTCCTGTTTTTCTGTAAGTAATCTCACTCACGCCTTCATTCTCACTGTGGCGTAGGAACTAGTGTGCTTGGATAGGGCGTCTATGCGCACTCATATGCCCTGTATGCGTTCCATCTTTCGAGGGGTTTCAAAGAAAGCGAAGCACCACAGAAAAATGTCCGGAAGCAGAAGTTGTTCCATAGCCCAACTATGATTTGGTTCTGTGTTTCTTGCAGCATACATCCAACCAATCAGGCTGCCATCCAAGTCTCAGGAATCAAAAACCTTCGCCAACGACCAAGGCACAGTGAGCGGCTGGGGAAGGCCATCTGACGGTAAGGTTCAAAAACAATGTTGATCCCTAAGTAATCTATACATATTGGTGAAGTCTGGACATTTTTATATGTGTCTTAAGATACACAGTATCATTTTAATTGCAGTTTTAGTTATTTTTTTTTTTAACCTTAAAAGTTTTCGAAAATATGTGAATAAATGAGAAACAGTTCTTAAATTTTTAATAAGTTTCTTGCTTTGTATTGCAGAAACAAAATGAATATGATGAGTCATATTTGTTGTTCTTACGACATTAGCTTATTACAGACATTACTTTCTTAGCTGAATATAGAGGAAAGCAAATTAGAATCACTACTAATAGAAAAAAACTAGATATATGGATTAAAGAGACCATATAATTTGGGGAAATTTTATATATGTTTTCGTTGGGCAAAACTAGAGTAGTGAATTTACCGTTCATTCTGATTACGAGCTGGCAAAACACATGAATGTTGAAGAAATAATGTCCATAGTTATAATTTGTTTTTGCTCAACTCAGAGTTGGGTTTTATGCACGTACTAATTTTATGAAGTAGTAGTCCGTAGTCATGCAAACTAAGAAATCATCATCAATGATGTGGCGAAATTTCATGAAATCTCGCAAATATTTTAAGGTATAGTAACCTCCGCCCACGTGGCATATAGTGCAAGGCCCACTCAAGACTGACCAATCTTTAATATGAACGAACTTGAATTGGGAGCACACCTTACATTCTTTGCACTTGGTTGTGAAAACAAGTGGTTTTATTCCGTCATCGTAGCAAGAAACACTATACATCAGTTTGTACGTTAGATCACAAGCTTTTGAACACAGAATAGTTTCATCAAAATCGGTCCAGGGTCCAGTAGTTTTTTTTTTCGCGTCCGCCACGCACATACAGACAAGCAAACAAACAGAGAAACTACAGTTTTTTTTTAAAAGCACAGATATGATACTGAAGTGACTAGATGCAGTCATTTTTGTTTTGTTTTTACGAAATGCTAATAGACCTTGAGTGCAATATTAAAAAATATATATATATATGTTTTAGTGCAACGATTCTTGTGAATGAGGCTCAGGACGATCCCTGTGTTTGTTTCCATGCAGCTGTCCAAACAGTCAGCCCAGTGCTTCGCTACGTCACGCAGCCGGTCATGACCAACCTGCAGTGCAACATCCGCTACCTCGGCGTCATAGTGCAGTCTCACGTCTGCCTGTCCGGAGCAGGAGGTCGAGGAACATGCCAGGCGAGTTGCCCTCTGCGTCCCGTGTCCTGCGTTCTATTTGGCGGTGGCGAGCTGCCGGGGGGAAACAGGGAAACAGCCCGCTCAGGTCTTTATTTCCTCACTGACCAGTTAGTGAAACCTCGGTGTCAACCGTTCCTTTTGGGCGAGAGGAAATAACACCTTGATGCCGTCGATCCGTGAAAAATTTGTTTGGGGTAGGTGGGAAATAAAAGATTTTCATCTTGAGTAAGTATTAAAAAAAAAAAAAAAAAATGTGACTGTAGAGAGTAAATTTGCAGGCATTGAGCACGGAAGCTTTATTGAAAGGGTGGCTCAAATTACTTTAAATTACAAAACTGTCAGTCAAGAAGTTTAAAAAAAAGTTTTAGCTAATCAACATATCGGTTCTTTCTATGTATCGCTTGAATTATATCGATAGCGATAAAATATTGGCTTGAAATATCTATATTTTCCATGCATCAATCTATTATAATATACAAACTATTACCAATGCCTTACTTATTAAAAATAGTATTATTGTTGTATTAAGTTCTTTATATATATCTTAGACAATATGTAAATTACCTAATATAAGATTAGCTCTTTCCAGCATTAGTAAATACAATTTATTTGTATTTTTGTCAACTTTTTTATTATTAAATAATATTTGTTTGTATGAAAAGACTGAAGACGAATATAAAATCATATAGTAGACACACGTCAAAGTATCTACTTCCTCGTCACAGGCCACTGCCATAGCCCAAAAGTCGACCTGTCACTGCATTGCAATGCTTCAAACTTAACCAACCTATGAACTTCCCAACTGTGAACTCCAACACCCTTTTCCTCTACCTTCAAATAATAATATTTGTATTTCCGAAGCATCGGTCCACTATTTTATTATTATTTTTTTCCTGCCCAAAATTATTTTAGAAATAATTTTAATCTTTATTTTTTTTTTTACTTGAAAAAAAATATTACTTTATTAAAATAAGATATCGTCGGAACAAACAATCGATATAAAAATATCGATATTTTGAACATGTATCGATATTTCGGAAATATCGATATTTTGAACATGTATCGATATTTCGGTAAATATCGATACATCGTTGCCATACCTGTCTGAGACACCTCGGGTGCTGACGGATGCCTTCTCTCGCAGGGCGACAGCGGCGGTCCCCTGGTGGTCGCCGACACTGACGGCGCCAGGACCCAGGTCGGCATCGTGTCCTTCGGCCTGGCCCTGGGCTGCGAGATCGGCTGGCCCGGCGTCTACGCCAGGGTCACCAGCTACCTCACCTGGATCTCCAGCACCACCGGCATCGCCATCAGGAACTAGGGATCTATCTCTCTCCGCGACGTCGCCACCGTTCGGGGAATTGTAGGACCCCCGCATTCCCGTGTCTGTCGAAATAAAATAATCACGCCTCCGTATTTTATTTTTCTTTTTTTACTTCCTTCGAACTCACTAACCATAACCAAACTTGAACATGTTACAAAATAATTAGTATTGATTGGTTTTTTGGTCAATGTTTTCATAAAATGTTTTCCCAATGACGCCATGGTGTACTAGATGAGTGGACGTCAAAAGGCAGAACATTATCGCGTTGCTAATAATTAGATACCGGAAAAATTCGCGAATTCATTTCGCGATAGGCTAAAATACAAATAGTTATACCTCAGTGCTGCCTCTGCTATTGGCTCACAACTCACCTGGATGACGCTGGGCCAATGAGAAACACACGGCCAAAGCTTTATCGAATCACAGGCTGCTACGCTGGGACGTCTCACAAGACAGCAGCCAATGAATGGGTGACATTTAACCGAGTGTACGTAGAACTATGGAGTTCATCCTGGAGGTCATTGAACCCGCGAATTTTTCCTGTCCCTACTAATAATACATGCCCCTCCTCCAGGGTACGCCAATCACCCCCTTCCCTCCTAGGTACCACACAAACGAAAAAAAAAAAACTAATTCTACTTTTGAAAATCAACTTATATATAAAATATGATGACCGGAAGAAGTACCTATAAGCCAAAAACCCCAACTTAGAATAAACAATTTTTAACGGATTTAAAATTCAAGTTACTTTTACGGATAATCTGTTACAGAAAGACTAAATTAAGATCTGAAAGTGAATAAAGCATCAACAATGCAATAGCCGTTGTCAGGAGATCGTCGGTAAGATGTAATCTAAAAATGCTAATAAAAATTAAATTTAAAAAAAATTAATATAATTTTGAAAGAATTTCTTCAAGGTACAAATGGAGACAACTGAAGAATCAACTTCGCGGCTTTAGGCCTTTCTTTTTCCACACTACGCGAACTACAATAATATTCTTTTTTTATTATTATAAGTGCAGAGTTACCACCTAGAGGGACGGATTTGATTTGACCTAGCTTTGGTATCAGTCCGTTTTTTACCGTACAAGAGAAAAGGGTCTGCTACCATTCTTCTCTCAAGAAGAAAAACTTGTATTTTGTCACGACATTAGAGGACTCATGATAAAAATGAGCCTTCCTGAATATTTTCCAGATGATTGGCGCCTATTTATTAATAGCTCAAAGCGAAGCTTGAAATGTGTTGTTCTACACAATGGGAACAAATTTGGTTCAATACCAATTGCTCACTCAACGACAATGAAATAAACATATAGCACAATAGCTTTGGCCTTGGAGAAGATAAGGTATCGTGAACATAAATGGGTGATTTGTGTGGACTTAAAAATGGCAAACTTTCTCCTCGGACAGCAAAGGGCCACACCAAATATCCTTGTTTCTTGTGACTTTGGGATAGCAGAGAAAAAACACACCACTGGGTGAGACTAAAGTGGCCTAAGAGAGAAGACATGGGCGTTGGAGAAAAAAAAACCGTTACCAACGAACCCTTAGTTGAACGAGAGAAAATCATCTTTCCTCCACTGTATATCAAGCTGGGCCTTATGGAGCAGTTTGTAAAGACTCTTTATAAGGACGGATCATGCTTGCATTTATAAGGGAAAAAGTGGTTCACTTGAGTAAGGAAAAAATTAAGCAGGAATATTCAACGGCCCAGAAATAAGAAAATTCATTAAAGACCAAGCTTTTTTAAATTCCATGAATGATGCTGAGCGAAAATCCTGGACTTTAATTGTTGCAGTTGTCAGTTATTTTCTGGGCCAACGAAAAGCAGAAAACCATATTGAACTGGTAAACGATATGCTTAAAAATTTCAAATATCTTGGGTGCAACATGGGTATTAAGGTACAATATTTACACAGCCACCTGAACCATTTCTGAAAATTTAGGAGACAGCAATGACAAGCAAGGTGAAAGATTTCAGCCAGATATTAAAATTATGGAGGACCGCTATCAAGGAAGATCGGACACGCACATGATTGAAGATTATTGCTGGAGTTTAAAAAGGGACTGTTCCAAGATATATTCAAGAAGTTTACGACAAAGAAGCTTCCGAAGTGTTGAGTGACTAATTGGTTCCATCGATGATTTGATACTATATTTGTTCATGATGCTGTTTTCGGCTCCTAGCAACGAATTTTGCATTGTTAATTGTTTATTAACTTTTGTATCTTAATACGGTCTTTCTGTAACCATATTTGTCTTAATGTTGACACATTATTGGCTAAACAAATGTGAATTTAAAGGCCATTAATAAAGACGGCGTCTTTATTTATACTTATTTTGGTTGTCTTTCTCCAAACGGTTTTGCTTTAATAAATTAATTTTACAAAATTCGTACGCGTGGAATTTATTTTTTGACTCATAAGCAGCGATTTTCAGTTGGCATACGGAAGTGGGAACCCACAAATAAATCACCTATGCAGTCGTGTAGACAGCCGTAGAGCAGCACATCTCTCCACCCAAGGTTCAGTTGGAACCAAGAGCCCTACCAGCTGGACTCCCACGAGAGACTCCGAGACACAACAGGATTACCTCTCATCAACAAAACACTCTGAAAAATTACCGACAAATTCCTACGACAATGCCGACGAAGCACTGGCCCACTGATCAGACAGCTCAAAAGTAAACAGGAGAAAAGAAACGAAAAAAGAGAATAAATCCCCAATAAAAAATTGCTGTACCTAAAATCGTACTCGACAAAACCAACAGAAACCGGGAAACCTAAACACAACAGAAAAAAAGAAATAATGAATAACGGAGAGGGAAAAACGAAAATAAACACGTAGGTAAAGCGACAGAGTAGGCAACACAATACTGCACTTTGTCTTAGGGTCATTGATATGACTCCTTCAGACGGGTCAATGGAACAACTGCAGTAAAGTAAGGGCGTATTTACACCTGTGATCTGGTCTTTGGTGGGTTATCATCTGATTAAGAAATTGTAGCAATTAAGTTTTTGATTAAACAGACCAAAAACCCGCTGGAAAAATTATTCCTTGGTCTGTTAATAGTTAACAGCAAATTGATTTGATTAGTTTTATTTGGGAACTGTGTACATAAAGATTTTCTTTAATATAGGAGCATGCATTTACTACGAAAATATTTCGAGACTAGTTGTACTTCAAAACATTTTACTATTGTCTGTGTTTCGTGATTGGTTGAAATTATTTCATGTGTACGTCCTTTTTTCGATTCACAAATGATAGCAATGCAATACTAGCTTCTCTTCCAGACTGATGCCAAATACAAGGAATAAATTGTCAACGTAGCTGCTCTGGCGGCGAATTCTAGCGGCGGTTGTAAAACTACGCGTGATTAGCATCCATAAATTTAGTTGAAAACACAATTTGCGTAAATGCATTTATTATGCTCGGCTTTATTTGAAAGAGATTTAACTTAAATTTCATGTCAGAGTTTTGTATTGTAAGTTTATTTGCAACAAGAGAACACCTGAATTTGCTTGTTAATGAGGTTAGATGTTTGCGTATCACTGACAATTACTGAACGATTCGCTCACAATTTTTTGTAGTTTAATGAGCGTAGATATTTATCTCGAAAATTACCTACCACTAACATTATGAATTTATTTAAAAGGTGTAAGAACCTTTGGATTACCTTTCAAATTTGTGAGTCATTTTCTGCTTATAAAATATTAATGCTTGCAATATGTTATAAAAATACACTTAGGAATAACAGAGTTTCACTGTATTTATTAGCACTCAAATTCGAAAGTTGATAAAATGCCTGGATGGAATTTGCAACAACTTCACAGTCCGATGGTGATGTTTGCAGTGTTCGATATCCAGTCCATGAAGCTGGTGATTCTGGTGAAAATATCAGGCCAACCCATTTCGCAAAGAGTGTATCCTAGCGATACAATTCCGATTTGGGTTTTGACCCCGTCCGATTCTTCAATAACTAGTGGACCCCCGCTGTCTCCCTGAAACCAAACAAAAAAAAATTGAAAATATATGGATTTAGACTCTTAATTTAAATCTAGAATATATATGTTTTAGTATATTGTTAGAGTGTTAACAGTTTTGTACATTTGTTGCAATACCGCCTGTTGTAAGTTGATTTAAAATGTTCAGATTTCAGGAAAGCGCATTAAATAATTTATTACTTTTGCACAGCAACAATAATATGCTGTATGTGAAAGAAGTATTGTTAAGTATACACAAGTATTTACAGCACAGAAGTTTCCCTAGGATATTTTTTGGAGTGGTTCTATTATTTCTGATAGGGGCCTTACCACTCTCGGGAGGTCCGAGAATTATGGAATAGCCCCTAGGGGAAAGGAAGAAAAGGATTAAACAAAATGTCAGCTAGTCCTTCTGTACTCGCCAGTGATGTGTAACATCTAACCTCGGTAACGAGAAAATTAACGTGTTCTCATGTTGCGAATACACTTATAAAATGAAACTCTGGCACGAAATTTAACTAATAATTCATAAGAATAATGCCAAACGTGATGGATGTACTCAAAATTGTGTTTTCTACCACGTTTCTTAATGCTAGTCACACGTAGTTACCGCATCCGCAGCTAGGATTCGCTACCAGAGCAGAGCTACGTCGACTACTCAATCATTTGATTAGAAGACCGAAATTTCAAACTATATAATAAAACTAATCCGATAAAAGCGAATAAACTCCGGCTTTAGACCTGGTTTTCGACAAGGAATTTGATTAAAATATTGTACATCTTGTTAAAATTTATCAAACAGTTAATATTAAAACAGTTCCTTTTGTCTCTAGGAACTTTGATTCATGCCATTCGCCACAGGTAGCAGCACCTTGGTTACACATTTCTGTTCTACGCGACTTCCGTTACATTCACAAAATAATTCACACTGGGAGCTCAGATTTTACACATCAAAAACTTTTTAAAGCCAAAATGGAACTCCAATTTCTACAATAGTTTTCTTGATTTATCTTTATACTCGGGTATGTTTTATGAATGCTGTCTAACGATCAAGATCCGATGAAATCGAGGTCAAAATATGAGGTGATAACATCTTTCCTATATGTGTCCACGTTTTCATTGAAAACCAGGCAAACAAAGAAAATGAAATGAAAAGGGTCGGTCACCTGGCTTTCCTGATTTTGGAGCGGCTCCTGTTCCAGTATCACAATAGTTACAATCACTCGTATTGGAATTGTTTGGAATATAAAACAAAATACGAATGATATTTTGTGCCGCACTAAGGTTTAACTTAAATTTGCAACGAAGAGTGAGTAGCTAACGTCAGCCACGTCACAATCTTGCGCGAATAAATGGAACCTTCCAACTCACGTTACAAGCGCCTTTCTTGTCGCTCCCAGATGTGCACATCTGCGTTTCGATGACGTCATGCGTGATGAGGTTGCAGTCGTAGTTGGATATTACTGGTACTGTCACGTAGAGGAGCACAGGGCTTATAGTAGTGGCATCTGCAGCAACAGTAACACAAATACTTAACAAATTAAAAAATAATAATAATTTTAACATGAGACTGAAAATACTATGTTATGAAACGTATGATGTAAATAAATTATACGTTTTATTATTATCATCTTTATATTCCCTTCTCTTAGACGTCTGCAAGATTCCTCACCGCATAAATACCAAATTCCATCTACCGTTATTAATTTCAAAATAATTAATTTTGGCAATATTCACTAAATTAGTTTTTAATTTTTGTGTCAATTCCTCTTAAATTTATACCGATTTATCTATCCAAAGTGCCATCGTATCCCAAACTAATAACGTTAGCAGTAATTCTGGTTCGTTGTACTTATGGATCTTCCTGAAAAAAATATTTAATTTTTTTCATGACTTGATCTGTAGGTGAATTAAAAAAAAATGGGATGGACGAACTGCTATTACTTTCCAGATAATGTCTATGAGCCCTTTCTTTGAAAATATTTTTCTAATGTTTATTCAGTTTGAATATCTTCTCAATACGTAAATTACTATGAACGCACGGGAACAATAAAACATGATCGAGAAAGACTGCACAATGGCATTTGTAAGAAAGCCTGCCAACCCGATTACGAGTGTCTTCTGGTTTTCCTGAAAAAAAAAAAAAAACCAGGCAAATCGCTTTGATGGCTTCTCACTATTGGTCATAGCCCATTATTTCCCTAAGTAACCTCGGGTCTGTGTCGTATTATCGTCTCTAATGACCCGCTTCAGGTAGACGTAAAACCGCATAGGGAAAGTGGGGAAATACCGCACACTTAAGGAATAAGTGCTATAAATTGAAATTTATTATTTATTTTAAAATATGCTGACTAATTATACGAACCTAGATCTATACCTTTTTCATCTCTATAATATAATCTGCAAAAAACTAATAAGTTTATTTACATTTTACAACAAAACAAAATGATGCAATTGTGCGGTATTCCCCACCCCATGGGGAAATACCGCACACACCATGGGGCAATGTCGCACACCATATTATTATGTACAAGCACCACATCATAAACTAACTACCGACTATGTAGAATAAATTACACACTCCGTTTAAACTTTGTATTACATTTAGACCTTTGGTAACAATATAAAACTAAGACATGTATATCAGGCCAGAAAAATGCACATTAGAATTATTTCTACATAATAAGTAATTATTAATTTTTTTATGTTTTCCTCTCACAGTCCACCAAATAAATTAGCTTTGCAAAAGTCACACAAAAAAATTTCTGCGGTGTCAGATGCGCTACAGTCAGCATGTTGCCATCCCGAACAAAAAACACATCTGAACCACAACTCCTTATTTTTGCCAAACTCCCTACAAAACATGCACGTGTCACTTGAATCAGGTGTAGGCGTAGTTGCAATTTGGTTAAATAATTGGTCAATATCGTCGATATAATTGTCATCGCATAAATGTGCAAAATAATCTGCATCACTTGCTTCATCGGAAATGGCAGTGTCAAAAAGTTTCTTCTTTGGACCAAATTAGCTTATTTTCTTACTTTTCTTTACTGTCTTCTCAAGCTTCAATTTCTTATTGCTGGTGCTCATACGCCTGTCAGGATTCGCTTCTCTTTTCTTAGCTTTTAGGTTTTTTTTATGTTCTTTGCTTGTTTTTTATTCATAGCTTCTTCAACCACGACTTTAGTTGGAGTTGCAGTGAAAATTACCGAATGCTGCCTAGACCGATGCCTAGGTGTTGCCACTGAAGGTCCAGCTGTAGGTCTAAGACAAAGAATTAGATTTACATCAGAAAACCTAATGGAAATTGTAGCAGTAGATAAATCCTTTTCAGTAGGCCTAATGACAGTTTGCTGGTAACATTCAGCGTTTTCACTCGATTCATTCACAACATTTTCTTCCTGAATGTTTTCCTTTTCACTGACTGTAGGCCTAACCGTATGATCATGACTATTCTCGACTTCACTTCTTTCTGCGACATCATCAGAAACAGTTACAAGGTAAGACGTACGCCTGTAACTTATCTGAGTGGTAGGGAATGTAAAATCATCCTTTGTGAATTTATCAAGATTAATAGGATAAATTCCTGCTGCAGAGAATCCGGAAACTCCTTTCTCAATAGTCGCAACCCTCATAAATGCTTTGTTGAACAACATTGCAACATCGTCTGCATTTATCCTTTTAAATGCATTTACCTTAATAAACAAGTCGCACTCTCTGTTGTAGGCATTTTTTAAGGGACCAAATAATGTTAAGTCCAGTGGTTGGAGACGATGCGAGGTGTGAGGAGGAATCGTTTACATAACAATGCCATGATCTCGACAAAAATTGAATGCATTTAATGTCTTGTGAGAGTTATGGATATCGGTGATCAACAGCACTGGGTCTTCTTTTGTTGGCTTCGCATGTGCTGCAAAATGCTCCAGCCATTTAATGAAAAGATCTTCGTTGATCCACCCATTCTTAGAGCAGTCATATATTGCCCCTTCAGGACCTCCCTTCTTCAAAGTTGGACTCATCCTCACTGTTGGGAAAACAAACATCGATGGTATGTATGACCCACTTGCACTCATAGCCATGCAGACAGTTATGTTTTTGCCTCTTTCCAGGCTTGTTAGTGATCCAACTTGTTTTTGGCCTTTGGGCGCCAAAATTTTACTTGGGGTCTGAACAACAGATATTCCTGTCTCATCCATATTGAATATTCTTGACCCCTGAAATTTGTGTTTCGTCATCACTGTTTCAAGGTTTGAAGAAAACTCTTTAACAGCAGCTTCACTGAACCCAATAACTCTATTCAAACTTGTTGCTTCTGGCTTGCGAAGGCTGACTCGTGGATTTCGCTTAAGAAACCCTCGAAGCCAGTCTTTTCCAGCTGTTCGAGAACTTGCATTAGAATCATTCCAGATAGAATTTTTCTCAGCGAATTCGAAAGCAATTCGGCGCAAATCTACAGGCGTGATTCCATGAAACATTCTAGCCATCGTTATTATATGATTGGTTAGTTCCTTTTCTTGAGCTGCTGAGAAGACGGAGCTTCTACCTAAGCTAGCTTCATGTGAGTTTCCAGATTTGTACCGATCTTTTAGAGTGGATACAGGAATCCCAAAAGATCTTGCTACTTCCCTAAGCCCTCGACCCATTGTCATGGCATTCAATGCTTCCTTCATACTCTCTGCAGTCCATTTCGCTCTATTTGTGGTTCTCACTCTCTTCCTCGCCATCTGTGAAAACAGTTTTAAAAGAATACTTGTAGGAGTCATATCCACTATGTAACATTGTATAGTAACATACAACTGCATGAAAACAAATCCTTACAGTTGGCCTAAAAGAGCCGACCAAATTGGCTTATAAGACCATGCCAGGTAGTTTTATAAGGGTCTTGACAATATTTATACACCAAATTTATCAAAAAATTTGCTGCATATACATATGAAAAATAAGCAAAAGTATTGTTCATGTTTTGTATTTTATTATTCACCTTTATTGACAGGCAACACAAAGTTGCTTATAAATAATGTTTTGCACCTACACATGATTTCTGTTAGTCTATTTTAAATAAATGACTGTTTAAAATTTTAACGGAATTCTTTATGATAAATTAGTTTTCTATCTGGAAAAATAGATTTAAAAATTATATTTAGTCATATACCATAACAAAGGGGCAATACCGCACAGTGTACGCCATTACCCACCCTACATGTGCGGTAATACCCCACAATGTGTTCCACCATTTTAGCTCCTCTAAACAAGAAACAAAGTTCGTTATTCAAACGATATATTTAGCAGACTACCGTAAAAAAATGCCGAATCCAACCAGTTAGGCTATATGAATTAAACTTAAATTGAATATAAATAGTACTTACCTCTTAAATAAGAAACAACAAAATAAGAAGGAAATTTTAAAAAAACTTTCGGAGCAATTCGCGACACTCATACGGCTACTACCAAAATAGTCTCTTACTACTTAGTTCACCCACTCTCCCGCTATAGCGTGCCACGTACAAGGCGGCGCTCAGCCTACAATTAACACAAAAAAGGGGCTGTGCGGTATTGCCCACCTGTGCGGTATTTCACCACTTTCCCCTATCTATCTACCAACACAGCATGCACACAGGTAGAGACGAACTTTCAAATTTTAGCAAGCATATGAAAGTATCAGTAGCAAACATGTTTTCCCATAATCTGTAATGCAAGCAATTCTAGTAATTGTAATTTTTTTTTTCGAAAAATGCATAAACTGATTTTTAAATAAAAATACATAATTGAAAAATTCAAGTTTGGAAAACAGACCTACCTAGTTCTTAACTACAAACAAAAACATCATTTTATTGTTCATTTTTTTTTCTTTCGATGGTTCTGTGTGTATATGACACAATAATCAAGAATTGAAGTTTTTATTTATCTACGACAAGGCCCTTCCATTTAATATTCTTGTCGTTATATTACCACGAGTGAAATAAAAACAGGTATCGGGTGGGAACCAGTAGCATTAACCGCACCAGGTGGCTGCTTGGAATTCAACAGTTTCGCTCATCACTTCACACAGGCACTTACCATCGGAGGCGTGTCCCCACCCGCTCACTGTGGCCTGGAGACCTGTGAATGTCGCCTGCTGTTGGGACCGCGATGGGAGCCTCAAAGGTTGGATGTTGGCTGAGGAAGAGAAAAAAAAAATAAACTCATTAAAATAAGAACTTAACGATGGTAGAGACAATCGCTGCGATTCTCAGCAGGCAGTAGTCACAAGACGAAAAGTCTTTGACCGAAATGTCGGAGAGGAGACTTTCGGTCAATAGACTGTCAGTCAAATTACTTTCCGGTTGAAGGACTCTGTTTCCAGAGTTAATACATTTTTTTCTTTTCCCGGCGGGATGAAACATTTCTGGTTAAATGACTATCGGCGAAACGAATGTTAGTCTACTGCGGTCTACGATTCTCAGCAGGTAGCACCCAGTAAACAGAAATTGGTTTAACCGAAGTGTCGGAGAAACGACTTTCGGCCGATTGACTGTCGGTAAAATTACTTTTTTCGGTTGAATGACTTGTCAGCGGAGTGAACTGTCCGTCTACTGCCTGTTTCCAAAGTTAAGGCTCTTTTTTTTCCAGCGCAGTGGGATAAATTTTCGGGTTGTCGGTCAAATGACTTTTCGGTTAAATAACTGTCTTGATTTAATGCAGTTTTTTGAACATACGCCATTGCAGTTTTGCACTGTTTGTCATTGAAAAATTCCGAAAAAAAAAAAAAATTTATGAAGATAAAAAGTTGAGCGAAAACAAGGCTGAATCAGCTGATGGCGGACAAACGGAACCAACGATGAAACTAGACAAGTATTATGGACAACACAATGACGACAGCACGGACAAAAAAAAATTCAACATCCAAATATAAGACAGCACAAGAATTCCCATGAAGAAACTTAGTCATGAAAAATAATAATGCGTGGTTATAATATTTTTCATGACTACATTACTTCAAGGGAATTCTTGTGCTGTCTGATATTTGGAGGTTTGAACATTTTTTTTTGTCCGTGCTGTCGTCGTCGTGTTGTACATAATACTTGTTTAGTTTCATCGTTGGTTCCGTTTGTCCGACATCAGCTGATTCGGCCTTGTTTTCGGTAAAAAAAAATTTTTCTATCTTCACAAACAGTGCAAAACTTCAATGGAGTATGTCCGAAAAAAAAAAACTGCATTAAATCACAATTCCCCAATTGCACGAATCATTTAAAGAACTTAAATAACTGTCTGCGAACGGACCGTCACGTCGCGTCGGTCAGAACGATTTTCGGTCCACCGCCGCGGGAACCTTCTCAGCGACGCATGGCCCCCTACAAGGGTGGGGGCTGGGTGGACCCCTGGGTCCAGGACCCGGGACCAGTCCCGTTTATTTCTATCTCAGCGTGTGAAATAAATATACATATATTCGCTGTGGTTATTTTAAAGTAAAATAATTTTTTTATAAACGAAGCTTAGTTTGGACTTACAAAATAGTAACCATAATTTTACCCTGTACACCGAGAGAAAGGTTTGTTTGCCTCAAACAAAATATTTGTTTGTATATGGCGAAATAAATATATATATTGTTAATTAAAACAAAATATTTTGTGGTAGGAAAATTTTCTGTTTGACCCAAACAAAAAAATTGATTTGTCAACTCAAATATATATATTTGGTCAGGTGTAACAAATCATCTTTGTTACATACCGAGTTTGGTTAAGCTAACAAATATTTTGTTCCACCGAGTTAATATTCGTTTCGCCATATATAAAGAAATATTTGTTTGATTCAAACAAACCTTTTTCTCTGTGTACTTTCAGGTAAAATAACATCGTAAAAAAAAGAGTGCAGGTGAGAAATAACCATGCAATTTATAATGTAGCACGTGACTGTGTAAAATTGGGTGGTGGGTGCAGGGCCCGTATTATCGATTGTGGGGGTCATGCAGCGACGTGTACTCGCCACTGTACTCGATCTTCCGCGACAGCCTGACGAGGCCCACGTCGTTCTTGAACGTGGTCTTGTCCCACGACGGATGCTGGCGGACTTCGCTGCTGTCGACGACCACCCGGCTGCCCTCGGAGGTCGATATGTCGTGCGCGCCGAGTACCACCCTCACGGCTCCCGTGCGCCTGCGCAGCGACACACGTGCCGTCTGAAGCGACTTAGAGACGTTCATCTCCTGCCACAATCAAGTATGATAACATTTTTGCCACATGCAGCCATCTGAAGCAACTTGAGGCGTTTATCTCCTGCCACAATCAAATATAATAACAGTTTTGCCATATACAGAAGTGTCCCAGAACTCAAACACCAACCCAAGAACAGTTTACAGGCAAATTAATTAAGGTCCTGAAAATTTCAACACTAAAAAGCGTTGTAATTTTTAAAACTAAAATCATTTTACAAAACGTTTTTTTGACCTTACACTGCAACGAAATTTATTAATAATTAATGTGACTACAAACTTTCGTTACGCAATCATAAATTACCTTCGTATTTAATGACAGTTGAAAATCAAATAAAAAAATATACTTTGCGGCACAAATGTTTAATTGCATAAATTTCCCTATTCATAATGCAAAACATTACTATACAAGTTTTGAAAAAACTTGCTAATTACCATAGTAATTTTTTTTCAGCACGAATGGTCAAAGTTACCCAATTAAAATTTTTTTGTAATGCAAAGTATAGCATTTTTAAATTTTATTAAAATTGTTATCAATGGTAGGGTTCTTCACGGTTCCATAACAAAAATCTGTAGTCACCGTACCTTTTAAGTTGGTGCAGGGTAGGGTTTTTAAAACTTTAGAAGAAACAAAGCCTGTAAATGAAAAACTTTGGTTTTGTCATTGAGAACTGTAATTGAATGAATTATCAACAGTTATCGGCTTGACGTTGAGTTCTGAGACACGTCGTATAGGCAACCGAAATTTTAGTGGGTTCAGCGACCGGCGGAAGAAACTCGACGTTTTAGTTTTTCTCGAGCCTTATTCATTTCTTCATCGACTGATGTCCTCGAGAGCATATATTTAAGTCATGTAATATCTGAACGTGATTGTACCAGTCATTTTATGATTTTGTTTCTTACCTTTGAATCTACGTAAAAAAAAAAACACACACACACACACACACACACAAGTGTTCGGAATTTGAACTGTCGGTAAATGAACCAGTGAATTCTTGAAGTTAAATGATTAAGATGTTCATATTATATTCAGAGTTGGTAGTTGCCAACTAACCTGCAACCTAGAAGACAATTTGTGTAAAGTTATTTTGTTTTGCTTGCTACGTACTTACATACGTTACAATAATTCTTACATTATAATAAGGATTTAAGTTGAATATAAACTAATAATCTTCAAAGTTATAGATAAAGTTAATCTTTAAGCCTTCGTAATTTTGATTACACCATTAAAGTTGCAATTTAATATCATATAATGAATATAAGACTACAGTGGCGTAGCCAGGATTTGTGTATGGGGGGTGTTAAGAAGCATAGCCCCCCCGTATTAAAGCCGGGGGTCCTCCCCCGGGAAAATTAGGATTTTAAGGTGTAAAACAGTGCTATTTTAGCAGTTTTCGGTTCTTAAATTTAAATATTGTAATGGTAAAATTTTAATTAATTTTAATATTAAATTTGTTTGAGTGATGAATAAGATATTAATTAAAGATTTGGTGCTAAGGGGAGGGGGGGAGGGTTGAACCCCTAATCCCCCCCCCTGGCTACGCCCCTGTAAGACTATAATAAAGGAGTTCCTCTCAATCATAAATAAAACTTACAATATATTGCCTGGACTCAGCCACTTCACTAATGAAACGATGATTATCCTCTACCAAGCGTAAAGATATCGGAACTTCATATTTCATAATAGGAATATGATCAGGTATGATTGGAATATCAATAAGTATGTTGATTCGTACAGAATTAGAAAGACGAGGGTGGGGGACGTTGAAAAGTTAGAACTCACGAGTCGAGGCAATGGGCCGCGGTGAGCACCCACTGGCGGTCGACGAGAGACCCGCCGCAGAATACGGTCCCCAACGCCACTGGCACGTACAGGGCGGCTTGGTACGGCATCGAGTGCGGCGTTGCCACGTTCCCTCCCACGATGCGCGGTCCCGCAGGGTCGGCTGCAAAGCGACGAGAACAGCATGTCCCTGCGAACCTGTTCTCTGCTTGCATCAGGTCTGGCAACGGTGCCCATCTCTCCCCGAATCATTTCTGCGCCTTTTTTTTTCAAATAATTTCTCTTGTATTTTGAATTATTAACGTTAATCTCTCGGTATACGACATTTGGTCGTAGCACTTCCGTGAATGCGACGGAAGTGAAGAAACGGAAATGTGTAACAGAAAATTTTTAAAATCCGCATATTTACTATAATGTCCAACAA
This sequence comes from Bacillus rossius redtenbacheri, assembly GCF_032445375.1. Taxonomy (NCBI): domain Eukaryota; kingdom Metazoa; phylum Arthropoda; class Insecta; order Phasmatodea; family Bacillidae; genus Bacillus; species Bacillus rossius. The sequence goes on along the minus strand of NC_086336.1, from coordinate 47,924,971 downwards.
TGTGTCCCTAATCCAGTGTTTTTTTTCTGGGCCGTTAGCAACAACATTTCTTTTTTTTTCTATCACGTTTTAACTAACTCGTATTCTTTTCTGTCTCTTTGTTGGTCTGTACGGTACAAATTTTGCAATCGATTTTTAACTAACTTCCCGATGAGCCAGAGACTCTTGAAACTTTAAACATAGCCCAGACCTTGATGATAATGCACGTACAAGAATAAAATGCAGAAAATAATTATTAAAATATATTTTTAAACCTCCACGTTTTTAAAAAACAACTAAAAAATGTAAAATAATTTCTCCTAGCTCCATAAAAATTTATAGCTCCATACAAATTTATAGCCCCATACATATTCCTAACCCCAATCAGATTCTCCTGCAAATTTATGATTGTGAATTTTTAATACCAATGAAAAATTGGTTGTCTGTAAAGTCGGTTTACGAACGATAGTTTAACGTGACAACGTCATAAAAAAACATAGATGAAATGATTGCATACTTTTATGAATAAAATTGAATCACCGTTATTAATTTATCACTATTTTGTATGGATACAAAGAAGGAGTGAAATGAAATCTACAATTTAATTGATAAATTTACTTTTATTTGCACTCATTAATTCAAATATGTTTATTACTTTAACGAAGAGATTATTTTAACTATAACTTTTATACATGTTTGCTATTTAACTTCTTCCTATCTGTGTTATTCTGTTAAGGATAGGACGATGATAGGAAAAGTAGGAAACGAATGGGAGTGTTTCAAGGATGATGTGAAGGAAAATGGCTTACCCAATACCAAGATGCAGTCAAAAATAATATATTTGCGCCACGGACTCTGCAGCAATGCTAGGAGGAACGGGTTAGCAAAGAGCAATGAAAATGTTACATTGAAATGCATGAAAACAGAATTACGCCACGGACTCGGTCGCAATGCTAGGAGGTTCTGGTTAGCAAAGAGCAATATAAAATGAGCGTAATGGGACACAGCGAAACGGGACAATGTGCGTAAAGGGGAAACTTTTTCGTGCGTGCAGCCGGCGTTCATCGATTTATTAGACGTTGTCACGTCAAAAAATTGTAAGTTTGAAAACGAAGAATGTGGTGCGTATGCAATAAATAATAGTAAGAAGTGTAGAGACTTTCTGTCATTGAGAAAAATCACAATACAGTTCATATCATTTGCATTGCAATAAAATTTTTAGTAACTAAGGTGACATGTTAAATCTTACGATTATTTGCATAGGTATTACAAATTCACTTTCTCTAAATTTCAGGACAATCTTTATTGGGCTTAGGAATTGTATGAAGTTATAATTCTGCATGGGGTTTGGAGAAATTATTTCATACTGTTAGTCCGTTTTAAAACTTAGTACATCAATTATTTTCATTGAAATAATTATTACGCACTCATGTAAAATATACACGAATATTTCACGTTGATATCCTCATCCATGATCATGTAAAACAAACATATGAAGTAAGGCAGTTTCTTAGGTTTTACTAATTTACTCCAGTCAAATACTGAAATGTTTCCTTACTAAAGGACTTGACCGATTCTTCCACTTATTCTTCAATAAAATGAATGGGCAAAAAAAAAAAGGGGGGGGGAGACGGGAAGAGTGTGGAGAGATTAGTTTTTGCCTACACAGTACAGAACCATTCCACTGGAAGTGATTAAGGAAAACGGGGGAGACCAAAATCAAGATAGCAGTCCCTGGGCTCAACCCGGATCTTCCAGAACGCGAGAACATTGTCTGACAGCTCGACTATCTGGCTTCACGAGAGGGAAGGATGAAGACGTATGTTTGTTAACGAACCTCTCTACAGTAAAAAATACGTGCGGTTACGAAATTCAATCAGCCGGAAGAAGGGGAACATGCATTTAATACTATTTGTTTACACTTTCAACAAGAACATGTTGTCTAAACTAAAACGATTGGTTAGTTTGGATATTTTTACTATTACATTTTTAAGTATTTTTGGTATTGAATGAGCTGTGAAAGAGAATCAAAGTGATTTTTTTTCAGTATACCTTTTTATTTAGTGTAACATGTAGGACAAAGTTGTGACATGTGTCAAAAACGCATGCTTTAATCATATGCCCCTAATCAAACGGATATTATATTTTTTAAAGTATTCAGCATTATTAAAAAAATAGTGCTAGAGTATAAGGTTATTAATAATCCTTACAGTATAAACTTAGTTAACACCATATACTTGAGGACCGATGCAGACATGTTTTGTTTGAGTGTATTTTAAATTTATAAACTAGAAACATGCTCCAGGGATGACACCTTAAGATATTACCTCAAACGACTTAATCATTACTTTAATAACTATTTATCTCGGAGGCATAATGCAATACGTCACAAAAAGCATATTTTTCAAGTGAGCAGTTCAAAGAGTTTTAATGACTCACTTATTTACGCAACTATTTTTTAACTAAAATATGTAAATTTTTGAGATATCTTAGATCTTAGTGCTGTTTGCCAATGGAAAGAATGCGAGATGGTAATCAAGTTTATGGTTAAAAGTGCGTTTTGCCCTAAAGTGGACATAATGTCTTATGCCTTTGAGGTACAGAACTGATGTTATTTTAATCAAACAGATAATAGGTATATTATATTAAAAACAAAAAATCAGGAATATTGATATCCCTACTTTACTTGACATGCTCCAGACAATGAAGACAATTGGTATTTATAATTAAAAACATTAAAAATTTTAATACAGGTTTTTAAGATCTTTACCGAAACATCAAGACTTTGCTCGGTGCTTACCTTTAATATTAAAGTTTTGTTTCGCTGTTGAAGGAAGGTCGAGATTCTTGCGGTTGACCTTGCTCAAATCTCGCCATTCCTGTAAAAAATAAACCACATGAGTATTTTCTAATAACATTTAATTTATTTATTCATTTTATTTTTACATGTGGTGAAGTTAAGACGCGAACACTGCTTCCTCTTACGCTTAGGCTAACATCACATTTAAAAAATTTACTTTTACAATTAAAAAAACATTAAATAGAAATAAAACAAGACATGTTCCCTTAAAAAAGATTGACTTTACTAAGAAAATAGCTCACACTTAAACTACGGAAAAATGTATAATTAAAAAATCAGTTTTTTCAATATGTGCTCTTTAATTGTGGTCAGATTTCTTGTAAAGGTAAAGTACACAACATGAATAAAAATAGATAAACAAGAAGAAAAACTATAATCAACCAAAAATAAAAAAATAAATTGAAACCAAAGTATTAAATACAAATATTCATTATTTAACCTTACGTATTAAGCTTATTAACATTTCGCATGAGCATTAACATCTAGTCGTCCTTTTGACTGACCTTCAGCTACAGCCAATAAGGAAACGTTTACCTCTCAGGTGAAAGTATTTAAAGGCAAGAGGACTGCCATGTACTGTGACACTGTGACACTGTAATATCAAGCGAAACGTCGGCAAGATCTTCACTTTTGACGCAGCTAAAACCCCACAAGCCAATGAATCTCAGAAAATGACCTCGAAATCCAGCGATCCTCACTATTTGTTAAGAATTTTCAAAAAATCACGTGGAAAAAAAACTAGACGTTGTTTATGAAATCTGAAACGATACAGACATTCCGTACGCTGTTGCGATGAAAACGGGCGGTAAAAAGAAGTTGTTGCAGATAGGCAGGCACACAGGCGAATATACACTAAGTGAATGCGTTTAAATGGACCTTATCATCATCCTGCCTGGTACAAAAACCCTGCTGAAGTTAACACTGACTCTTGAGAGAGATTTGAACTGGACATTTTGTATTTCGGCAATATCAAGCCACAGCTTGAAGTACAGCATTCTTATTACATTTAATTAATGATGGGTCACACCCCAACTTTCTCGAATCCGAATCTCAAATTAGAATCCCAGAGAGATCCTTGAATATACCTCTCAAATCCTAATCTAGGTGTCCAGTGTCAAACATGAATTAATATAAAATAAATTTTAAAAATATATATTAACTTTAGTGTTGAAACATTCTACTCTTTAAATGGTTGTTCTTCGAACTAGGTTTCCTGAATCAATACATATTGTTACAAACGTAGGAGGCAAGGCCGCTAAGGTACCTGAGCGGCTTGGCGGCCCCGCACGACCACTTACGTCACGCGCGCATACCTTCGGGGATTAGGACGGCCCGGCCTCGCCAAACCCTGTCACCACCCCCTCCTTCCTCAGCCTGGGGAACCGCGGGCTTACTGAGGCCGCCGCGTGGAGTGGCGTGAATGACACGTCGCTGTTCTGGATGCTTCGAGATCGGGGTCGGTCCGGGATAACGCGACACGTCACAACCACTCCAGTCAGTTCCAGAAAGACGGCCAAGGGTATGAAAGCGGCGACGCCGGCCTCCGCAGGAGTTCCAACAGGCGAGTTGAGTGAAGTGCGTGTTCGGGGAGCGGCGCAGGCGCAGAGCGGCGGGACTGAGTGGCGCGAGGCTGCGTGTGTGTACAGGTGCGAGGTAAGGGGCGAACCGCTGTTGAGCCTAGGTCCAGTGAGGAGTGCAAACTGTGGAACTAGATAGATACTTAGTGATTTGTGAACAGACATTAATTTTGGTAATTTAATTCGTGATGTAAATATTAGGAGCAAATAAAACTGTATAAAATGTATTGGGTTGACCTTACGCACCCGTTTTCCCTACTTGTAACAATAATGTAATTCTATTTATATAATTACACGTACAATATCTTGGAGAATGGTAACAGGATAGGCATGAAGAAAAAAAAATTACCTAGTTATCTTCAGAGATTATTAGTGTTGAATTTTTAAATTTGCTTAATTTCCTCTAGTATATTTCTTAGAATATTTTTTTCCTTCGAATATCGAATCCTTCAAACACTAAGTATTTGAGGATTTTATTGGCCAATCACTACATTTAATAGATCGACGTTAATTAAATAAAAAAAATTATGTTTCCTTCCATTTTTTAATTTTTTGATCGAATCCTTTATACAGATTAGTCAACAGCTGTGTCACGTGTTTGCAGGCACGGTAGATGTTGGCCACGAACATTCTTCACTGCACTCCGGGATTTGTAAACCTCAGAGAGTACATAGTAGAGTGTCGCCTGTCAGACCTAGTGGGCGGTCCTGCAAGTTCCCAGACCCCACACGCCTGTGGTGCTAGCTTCGCACGAATTTTACTTTTAAATTACTTGTAGTTTCCTGCGAGAGATAGTCTCAATTTTTTTCCCTGTGGTTATGTGGAAAGTAAGTTAATAAATACCAGAAACTAACAACGTAAAAAAAATCATTGCTGGGAAATATATTCTGTAGGACCTGTCCTACCCATTTTTAAAATAAATAATAAATAATTTAAATTAACGTAAAGAGGTACTCGCCAGTGATGATGTAACATCTAAACCTCACTAACGAGCAAATTAATGTATTACCATGTTGCAAATACACTTAGATTACGAAACTCGGACACAAAAATTAACGCAAAATTCAATAAAAAATTGCCGAGAATGATAAATATATGCTAATTGTGTTTTCAACTACATTTCTGAACGCGAATCACACGTAGTTTTCACACACGCCGCTAGAACTCACTGCCGGAAGAGCTGCGTCGACTATCGAATCATTCAATTCGCAGAGCGACATATAAAACTAAAATAAAACGGCTTCGATGAAAGCGAAAAAAAAAAAAAAAAATACTAAACTCATGCTTTGGATCTGATTTTCAACAAGGAGTTTTATTAAAATACTGCACATCGTGTTAAAATTCATTAAACCGTAAATACTGCAAAGTTTCCTTTTGTCTTTGTCAACTTTGTTTCGCGCTTCCGCTACATGTAGCAGCACCGTCCGTCACATATTTACGTTTCTTGACTTCCGTTGCATTTATGAAATTACTGCAACCAAATTCACAGAGAGCTTAGATGTTAAACATTAAAACTCGAAGACGCCAGACCTCAATTTACTTAAGGTACGGCATTGCTTTTTTTGTGTTAGTTTTTATGTAAAAAAACCATTTATCATGAGTGTAGCCAAAAATGTATAAGAGTGAAGATATTTATAGTAATTAATTCCGTAAAACTTTAATATAATTGTAAATGAATTTTCATTTACAAGTAATGAATTACTGCTTAATTTTTTTTTGTAGACTCTCACAAGGGCGATATTCTATGGTGCAAACATAAACAGAAACTCCTTACCGTAGGTACGGCTACGGCGCATGCCGCCAAAACCAGAAGAAAGATAGTATTCATTTATGCCTTTACCGACACTGACTGAATGGAATCTTGTTCTCAAATCGGGTTTAAGATTTTATACCTTACCATTGCGCAAATATCACGATAGCCCCTGGAATAATCAACAAGATAACATTAGTTTTATAAACTGACATGGCAAAGGAATAAAACCGTATATGGAACATGATATATAATTATAATCATTGTTTTATATAATTAAAACACGTGTTCAAAGTATGTTAGCGAATTCAGTGAACTATCTCAATCACTTTGACTGCAAATATAACGAAAAATGTCTAAATATTTTTTAAAAAGGTGAAAACAACTATAAATAAAAAGGAGACATAGATGGCAATTTGAAGACATACCTAAATTTAAGTAACCAAAAATTTTAAAAAATCTGGTGAATAATAGTCATAATATTATTAATATGTGTAATTATTACACATTTAATTTGTAAATCGTTAAAATGACAAACAAGTAACCTACATGCAACAAGAAAATATAGGTTACTAATAGAGTGTTGTGAAATAGTTATATTTTTCATTGGAAAATGGTTTGGATAGCAAAATAATAACTTATAAGTAACAAGAAAATAATTAACCTGCAAGTGACAAAATATTATGATTTACGTTACTTATTTTTATAAAGGTCTTAAAAATTCATAAAAGTAATGATTATGCCTTAATACAGTAATTTTCAGTTTCACAATATAACTGTAATAAAATATGTATCATTTTAACTTTTAGAACTTTTATTTAAATATTTTAAATAATGTATATTTTGATAAATTATTGTGTTTAATTGCATAAATTAAAGGTATCATTGCTCAAAATAATTCCAGAACACACAACAAATATTTTATAAAAAATTTTAAAACCAACGTAGTGAATTTATAATTTTGTATGTCATTATTTTGTGCTGTTTTACATACCTATACGAATAATACGAAAAGATAACTTGCGAAATATTTTATAATTTTTGTTTACGAAAATTGGCTACCTGGCTATTTTTTTAAAACAAAATCTGCCAATTTGAATTCAGCTTAAAGCTTTCTGAGAGGTACCAACACTCTTCCCTACTACCATTAAATTATGTGGTTTATTATATGTGAGTAGTATAGTTTGGGGGCTCCGGGGACAGGCTCCAGGCGGTGGAGCCGGGAGCCGGTCCGCCATATTGGATTGTGACGTCACGGCGGCCATCTATGATGGTTGTGACCTTGACCTTTGACCTTGACCTTGACCCTGGTGGCCATTTTGGATCCGCCATCTTGGATCCGCCATTTTGGATGACGTCATTTTGTTTTCTCGTACATTCCGGCGTAGTGTTTTCCGCCATTTTAAATTATGAAGTCACCGTTGCAATTTTTTTACGATCGCCATCTTTAACTTTTTTATTTATTATCCGATTTTAATGAAAAAAAATTAAAATTTATAAAAAAATTAAAAATAAAATTTTAATAAAAATATTTAAAAAACAAACATTTACGACACGGAGCTCGGAGTCCTCGGTTCGAACCTGGTGAGGGCAAAAAGATAAAAATGGCGACCGATCCTTCCCCCCGTGGTGGGTGCTGGCAGACTGACCCCCACCACTTTTACCAATAGCATATATATCGTCAGGTAACATGACGTCATGTCCGCCATCTTGTCTTCGATGCTGGAAGCCATCATCATTGTATCGTCGGCGAGAGTGCGCTGACGCCATGTTAGTTTGATTCTTATCCGCTAGAATGCAGTAATAATTTATTACTGTGACACCCGCCATCTTGAAATTTCGATGCCATCTTGAAAATCCGTAATTATTTAGCTAGAAATTCGGGAAAAGTTCAGTAAAAGTTCCTGTATCAAGAATAAACTGGTAAAGGAACCAAGTATATATCTATATATATAAAAGAAAGTCGTGTTAGTTACACCATTTATAACTCAAGAACGACTGGACCGATTTTAATGTTTTATGATTTTTTTGAATTCGTCTACGCCCTGAATAGGAGAATAACTATTAGAATATTGATAAAATTAAAAAAGAAATAATTTTTAAATAAAATAGGTTTGGAACTCCGCCATATTCCACAATTGACATATCATGTCACGCAGGTTGCCCATAGACATACAAAGTTACAGACGTACAAACTGTGAGTGTTATTTCTCTATGTCCGCTAAGCAATTGCCGCGAAGCTATTCGAACGAATAAAGTAGAGAGAGTAAGAAAAACTAAAACTCTAAACCGTTTGTCGTCGCCATTTTTGGGACAATTGTTTTTACCCATTTTGTGGTTTATTGTTTACTTTTATCATTAAAATTAATTAAATTTCTTGAAATTTCATGAAAGTGAAAGGAAATAATTTCATGGTCGACAACAGTTGGATTATTCCATATTCGCCACTTCTTTCCAAAACATTCAAGACACATTGCAACGTTGAGTATTGCAATTCGGTGAAGTTCATCAAATGTATCACGAAAGGCAGGGTTATGGCGGTTTTTGGCAACCAAACATCCATACCAACGATGAAATTACGCGCTATCAAGTTGGTCAATATGTGAACTGCAATGAGGCGATTTGGCGTACATTTTCATTCTCTATTCACAAACGCCATACCACTGTTGAACATTTGGCGGTGCATCTGGAGAATGTCAACGAGTTTATTTCACCGCGTAGAATTTTGCTCAACATGCTGAATCACCTCCAGTGACAACATTGACCAGTTTCTTTGCGATTTGCCAAAGCGATCCGTTTGCACGAACGTTGCTTTACTCGGAGATGCCACGTTATTACAATTGGAACGCTTCATCGAAGAAATTTCAACGTCGGAAGCAAGGCGATGTGATTCCTGTTCATTCGGGTGTATGTTATACTGATGCTCTTGGTCGTATTTACACAGTTAATCCGAAGAATGATGAATGCTTCTATTTTCAGTTGTTGCTGGTGAATGTTCGTAGGCCAACGTCATTTTAATCACTACGAACTGTTAATGGTATAGTATGCACAACATTTCGTGCTGCATGTCAAGAGCTCAATTTGATTGAAAACGATACTCATTGGGTCACAACAATCGCTAAAGCAATTATTACAGCATCTCTATGTCAGATACGCACATTATTTGATATCATCATTTTGACATGCTTCACATAGAATCCACGTGACCTGTGGAACAAATACAAGGATAATATGTCAGATGATATTTTAAATCGAATTCGTGTAAGTTCAAGAAATGAGGCGAATGAGGAGTTGCATAACCAGGCTTTGCTCTTGATCGAAGACATGTGTTACCTCATGAGCGGCAGTTTGTTATTCATGTTCGGAATGCCAGCGCCAGATCGTGGAATGAATGACGCATTTAATCGAGAGTTGGAAAGTGAATGTGAACATGATTGACATTAATTAGACCAATCAGTTCAACAAAATATGTACCCCTGTTGAACCCCTAACAGAAGAAAGTGTATGATACATTAATGAAGGCAATTTATGACGGAAATGGTGCTTTTCTTCCTGGATGTCCCCAGTGGAACTGGGAAGACATTCCTCATTACCTTGATTTTGACCATTGTTCGTGCAAGATCCGACATTGCGGTAGCAGTTGCTTTTTCTGGAATAGCGGCCACATTGTTAGATGGATGCCGTACGGCTCATTCAGCGTTAAAATTGTCGTTAAACCTTCAAACTACTGAACAACTGACATGTAACATTGTGAAACACTCCGCGATGACCAAAGTTTTAGTAGTATCTAAAATCATCATCTGTAACGAATGCACAATGGCGCACAAACGCGTATTGGAAGCACTTGACCGAACATTGAAATATCTGCGGAATGACTCGAGACGTTTTGGAGACGCAATGATTTTACTGTCTGGCGATTTCCGCCAAACACTGCCAATCATTCCAAGATCGACATCTACCGATGAAATAAACGCTTGCCTCAAATCATCCAATCTGTGCCGCTATGTGAAGAAACTTCAGCTGGCAGCAAACATGAGAGTTACATTTCTGAAAGATCTATCTGTTGAAGATTTATCCAAGCAATTGCTGACTATTGATAACGGCAGTGTTCCTGTCTACGAATCAAGCGGATTTATTTCATTTCCTCCGAATTTTTACAATTTTGTCTCATCGAAAGACGAGCTCATCAACAAAGTGTTCCCAAAAATCATTGCTAACCACAAAAATAAGAAATGGTTGAGAGAGCGAGCAATTTTTGTGGCTAAGAAAAAAGATGTGGATGATTTAAACTTCGTAATTCAGAATCTAATCGTTGGTACTCGGTATTCATTAAAATCTAATGACTGTGTAACAAACGAAGACGAAGCCACCAACTATCCAACTGACTTTTTTTTAACTTCGTCATGTGCCTGGCTTACTACCATAGGCGTGCGCACGGTAGGTGCCACAGGTGCCTTGGCACCACCATTAGGGTTAAAGTTATTTTGTTTTTTACAAGCAGAAATAATACATGCTTACAAAAATCCGTATTATATCCAAAAAAAATATGTTTTCCAATCGTGTCGAGTTACAGATATGTGCTCATAACACTATCAGTATATCAATTATCAATCGAACCAACTATACACACGGAAACAAGCCAGTTGCAATTACTTGTGTTGTACACGCGGGCCGCGGCTACGAAACTTCTGAAATGTAAATACTTCTCATAGTTCTCCTCGAATTACATAGAATGCGCGCTCGGTGTCCACTGTTCACTCCACTCGGCAGGCGCACGGAATAATAGCCACTGTCCGCCAGGGTTTATTTAAAAAAAGAGAGAGAGTTCAGTTAGTTAAAAGGATAGGCTTACTCGATGACTTATATGCAGTCGCCGACAAAACATTTTTGTTGTATTCCAAAAGTTAAAACTTTTGCCCACTCTTATTTGTGTATTTTTATTTTTTTAATATTTTACATATTTAAAGCAGGAGGTAAAGGTCCATGTGGATCAGATACTCCAAAACAAATTGCAATGAGTCCTTGGGCAGCACTCAATAGAGTGCTGGCTCAGGGGCTCAAGCAGACAAAAAAAAATTATTAGGTATGTTACAAAAACTCCCTTGATTTGTTGATTTTAAAACTTAACATTTGAGAATGTTTTTTCTAGCATATATTTGGCGTCTTCAGAAAACATGTAAGTATGGTTTTTCAAAGCCACCAGCATGAATTCTGTGCAAACAATTTGTGCAATTTACTTTATGGCTCAACAAAGCTTAAAACTGAAAATAGTTTAGTAGATTTCCTGGTGATTATAACGTTCAAAGCCATAATTTGTCATACAAAATGTTAAAATTTTTACATCTGTGTATTTAATGTTTTTGTTCGGAAACACCTTAAATAGCACCATTTTGCGCTTTCAAATCCAAAATTTTCCGGGGGAGGACCCCCGCACCCCCCGCTTTAGGCTCGGGGTCCGTGAATGACAGGGCTGTTGTGTAATCTGGCACCACCAATACTGAAGTCCTGCGCACGCCTATGCTTACTACCACACAATTTACAAACTGAAGGTTGGCTCGGTAGTCATCATACTTCGAAATATAAACCAACCAAAACTATGCAAATGAACGCGTTTAGTGATAAAAAAACTGATGATCAATGTGATTCACGCGATGTTACTCAAAGGAAAATTTAAAGGCGTGGAAGTTCTCATTCCGGGGATTCCGATGATCCCAACCGATATGCCCTTTCAGTTTAAACAAATTCAATTTCCGATTCGTCTTGCATTCACCATGAGGATTAACAAATCACAAGGTCAATAAATAAGTTTATTGTGGTCTGAATCTAGAAAATGCATGTTTTTCTCATGGTACGTGGCATGTTCACGTGTCGGCAAACCAGCCGCTTTATTTGTTCTTGCGCCTGATAACAAAACGAAAAACTTTGTATATCACAAAGTGCTTCACTGAAGAGAATCAACCGGAGTGAAACCCATGCAGCAAAATACATAGCTTCATTAAAGAAAACGTCTTCTGACACGCTATTGAAATACTTGATATTTTTACTTTTATTGAATTTTCAGTACTCATTTTATTACTTTAATAAAATCCTAAATTAAGTTTAGCTAAAAGTTAACACGACATTCATTGACTGTTAGGCGGTACGAAGTTCGCCGGGTCAGCTAGTTATTTATATTTGAGTTTTAAGGATGTCAAGATTTTTGAGTATATAGTTCTTTTGTGAGAAGCTTCAAGATAAAAGATTTTATTTGCTAGACATTATCTTTTGTCTCGGCAATAAACGATAAAGAACAAAACTGATAACTGATTGCTTAATTATATACCATCAATTATGTCCTCCAAAACAAAGGCATTCAACGTTTACGAATACAGATTTTAAGTTATCATAAGATTATCTTTTTCAATATCGCATTGGGTCCTCAAAATTGCGATAATATATGGGAGACTTCGGCAACTTATTCACATGTAAAATGTGCCTATTATTAAATGTCTTAATATTTAATGTTAATTATTCCCACATTTTTTTTAAGAAAAATGTTTAGGAAACTACACAAATGAATAAACATGAAATATATTATAGTATTTATTTACTTTAATGTCTTATTTTAAAATGGCGAAGTTAAGGCGTACCGCCTTGTCTTACACTTAACCACATACATATTTACTAAGTACATGCAATATTAGCTTATAATAACTAACCAGGAAAAATGAAAACAACTTAAAAATAAAATTAAAACTAAGTCAACAAATCATTAGTAAATATATAAAAAAAATATTTAGCAATAAGATAAACATGATTTACCAAACGTATAAGATATTAAAGATAAATTTTGAAAAAAGGTATTTTTTTTTATCATTCGAATGCTGTGATATGCTCCCAAATGTGTATTTAGGTGATCTCTCGTTGTGTAGTTGTTTGTTGTGAAGCATGAAAGTTCAGTAAAATGGGCCAAGTTTAATATAAGAGCTTTTTTATTATTATTATTAAGAGGGATATATAAAAACAGGAAAGCGCCATATAGATTGCAACAGTTTTTACGTCATAACATTTTTTGATTGTTTAGTATTGAAAATTTGCCTTCTTTAAAGCATAGATCACACATTAGAGACATACGAATACCACAACTTGTGCGTGTTAACAGTATAATTTCAGTTGTAGTCGTTTCCAAAAAAAAAAAAAAATTAAACACTATACACCAATGACTTAACAGGGGAAGCAGCCAGTATTGAATTCAAGCAATCCAAAAAATTGTAAAATATGTTATAAAGAAGCCAATTTGGAAAAGTAAACCCTATATATTTATTAAATAAGAAAAACTGTTGAAACAAACATGGCGTGTTTCGGATGCTACCTTTCCCCACTTAATGCCAATATATAGAAAATGTGGGAGAAGGAGCTATATCAGTGCGATTAATATTACGGACTAACGTGAAGGAGTTAATAAAAGTTGGTATTTTATCACGTCCAGTACAACGAAACTCGTGCAATCCTCCGCTTCTGTCTGAAATACGTCGAGACAAGCGAACTTTTCACCACCCGTTAAGGGATGATTAGGCCTCTTCATCTTGCAAAATATTTTGATACCGCTTGCAATAATGCTTCCATGCTATTTTTTGTTTTATATGGTGTAGGATTTAGCTTTGGCTACTTGTTGAAGTCAACACTTGTGAACATTTGTGACTGGGGCCTGTTAGTAAATGTGTGGTTGCAACAAAGTATAGAAGGTCTGGGAGATATGATTTATGCCTTGACATGCCAAAAATTTGGATAAATATTTCAACATAAAAATTATAGCAAAAAGAGGGGAAAATCCAAGATCTCACCTAATGCCAGTCCACGAGCAACATTTTGAGTAACGATCTACCTGAGCAGTTCAAACTGCGCAGACAAGATGGTGACACTTCCGAGCGTCCACACGCAGTTTTACCCAGAGATAAGTACGAGACAGCCTCGGAGGAATTGTTAGTTTCATCGATTTTTGCAATCTGTTTCATTAAAAACTCAACGGTTGAAAAACACCAGGAAACAACGATCAAGGCTGGGGTGGATTTTTGCTGCTGAAGAGAAACCTTTTAATTTCATGTGAGGTTACTTCTTGAATTGCAAGGCGAATATGAAGATTGGCGCAGTGACTTATCGCATGGACTAAATTAGTGACTAGAAACATCGAACGTCAAAACATTGGTATGAGAAAGCAAATATCGTAAAACGACAATATGGGAAACTCTGGTCAACTACCATTGGGGAAGCGCGTATCACTTTACTGCATTTCTTTCTACCCACTTTACACTCCACGCCGCTAGATGCCACTTCTGTAGTTATTTTCACTCCACACCACCAGGTTCATAACATGACTTTTCTCGCGTATTTCTTACCAGTTTACCATATTTGTCCTAATTCAACGTCTGGAGAAAGTAGAATTATGCCTATTAAAGGCTGACTGAAACATTAAGGTTTCCTGAAACTGGCAAAAGCTACAAGGACTTGGATAATACGGCAATTATGTCTAAACAATCTCCAAGTATAACAATACCTGAAACATGTGAAGTTATCTACAGGATTCTGCGTAAGGATTACTGGAAGGTGTTTGCCATGCGATCTACCTTATTGTATTTCTCGACAATTCGTACGCCTGTCCTTTCTTATTCCTGTCACTATAATCTTTACTTTTAACTTGCTACAAAATAAAGACAATTTTTTTACAATTGAATAAACTCTATAAAATACTATTTAGAGAACTGAGGAAGGTCAGCCATGTTTAGTATCTTCGAAGGAATCAGATGTCTCAACGGACGGAAGACATGTAAATGTAAATGCAACACGTAAACTTACAGATATTCGTAAATTTGTACATTTAACTTACATAAAACCTGTATCACTACTAAAAAGTGTTTGCAGTAATAACTGGGGTTGTGTTGGCCCAGTACCTCCGATAGTTAAAGTTATCAGTAAGCTTTCCTCTGAATAGCTTGCACAGTGAGACGAAATAAAGTCAAATTGTTGAATATTCGAATATCTTTTCCATCGTTTTCAACAATTCTGCTTAAATGATAAATCAGTTGAAAATATAAAATAAATGCGCCAATTTTCGTACGACATACTCAGTATTATGTCGAAAAACGTATTTCATATATGCAAAACTTATCACAGGCATGTGTTGTACAACGTTACAATAACTTTCTCGTAGTATTAGGAACTATTTCTTGGCAGATGGTTTCCAAATGAATCTTTGGTAAGAGTACATACACTTGCTTTTTTTTTTCTGAGTGACGTAACGACTAGCCCTCGCAGTTGTTAATACCTGAGGTTTAAGCTGTTTTGCTCGGTCTTTCCGTCTCCGTGTCTCGTCTTCTCACAGGACTGAGCAGTTCTGTTCACGCACCGCGTCTCGCTTGCAGCAACTGCGACTGCGCGGGGAGGTCGTTGCTCATGACGTTGCGCGAGTTCCGCCCGTGAACGGACCGCACCCTATCAGTGGCATATACTGAGGTTCGCCTGGGATAGGACAATTATCTACTGGAGGTCTGGTTGAAGTAATATAAGTTAATTTAAATTTTACGTTACTCACCCCATAACCTGCTTTTTATGATACCAGTGTGGTTGCTGTACTTCAACGTCGGACTGTTAACTGGGTTTCAGTTTCAACAACACAATAACTAAGCGAAAGCTGGCTCTCCTTGAATAAAGGTATCCATGGAAGACATTTTGTTGTACTCAAATTTGTTACATCATTATCATCCACATCATCGCCTTACAAATCATTTGAAAAAAAAAGTCTTTCTTCGCCACAGTGTTTTAATTTCGAAGATATTTATTTGGATTTTTTTTTTTATCGAAAAAGGGGATATGAATTTGTTTTCTTTCTTTTTATTATCTACAGTGTCCTGTAAGTTTAATTCGCTAAGGTGGTCACTTTAGTTATGGGAGGGTTGGCAAATGTGACTTTTTTATATGGTGGTAAACCTGGTTGCGCCAGTCCTGACCAAACCGAGCGGCTTGGCAGAAAAGTTTTCGTAATTGCATTCGTACGTACCCGGGGTTCCAGTCCCTGCCCGTCAATTCTGACTTAAGTTTTTCATTGGTTTATCGCGAAATCACTCCAGGCGAATGCAGGGATTGGTTCCTTTGTAAAAAAAAAAAAAAAAAAAAACGTGAGCGAGTATTTCAGTGCTCACCAGAGCGTGTAACATTCGAACTTAGGTAACGAGCCAAATTCACGTGTTCGAATTTCGCAAACACACTTGTAATACGAAATTCTGAAATATAAATTTATTTATAATTATTTTAAAATAATGCCTAGCGTGATAAATACAAGCGAATTGTGTTTCCGACTACATTTATTGACGCGAATCACACGCAGTTTACGCACCCACCACTAGAATTCGCTGTAGGAGCAGCTATGTCGACTGTTGAATCATTTGATTAGCAGACCGAAAAATTAAACTAAACAATGAAACGGCTCCAACAAAAGAGGGAAAGACTTGGAAAAGTACCAAACCCCGGCTTTGGATTTTCGACAAGGAATTTTTATTAAAATAATGTCAATCTTGTTAAAATTCACTAGACAGTTGATTCTAAAAAGTTACCCTTTGGCTTTGCGAACTGTGGTTCGCACCATCCGCCACAGATGGCAGCAACCGTGATTACACATTTCCGTTCCATGCGACTTCCGTCGTATTCACGGTATCACTTTTACGGAATGCCGTATACCGAGAGCTGAGATGTTGCACATAAAGCAACAGTACACACAGATTATTGCGGAGTACACTGTACCTGAAAAGCTTTGGTTGTATATGTTGTTTGACTTGTAGTTGTGCCTTCTGCACCGTGGCACTTAGATTAGAAACGACTGATGTTTCTGGGTGGGCACTTGCCCCTGATGCATCGCTCTGGATCCTTTACTGTGAAGCGCACGGAGCGAAACACGACTGCCATCCATCTCACGGTCGGCGAACCCATTAGGCGGGGCAGGCGAGTTATCAGGGGCGGCCAAACGGGAAGGGAAAAAAATTTCCAAATGTTATTAAAAAAAAATACAGTTAGACATTTATTTCTGTAAACATTTTATATTTAAATTTTATTTCACTCATTGATTTTTATTTTTTATCTTATTTTTCAGAGCATTGAAAATGGTTTTATACATAATTAAGCGAAAGCTGGCTCTAATTGAATAAAGGTATCCATGGAAGACATTTTGTTGTACTCAAATTTGCTACATCATCATCCACATCATCGCCTTACAAATCATTTAAAAAAAAAAGTATTTCTTCGCCACAGTGTTTTAATTTCGAAGATATTAGTTGGATTTTTTTTTTATCGAAAAAGGGGATATGAATCTGTTTTATTTCTTTTTATTATCTAAAGTGTCCGGTAAGTTTAATTCGCCAAGGCGGTCACTTTAGTTATGGGAGGGTTGGCACATGTGACTTTTTTATAGGGTGGCAAACCTGGTTGCGCCAGTCCTGACCAAACCGAGCGGCTTGGCAGAAAAGTTCGTAATTGCATTCGTACGTACCCGAGGTTCCAGTCCCTGCCCGTCAATTCTGACTTAAGTTTTTCATTGGTTTATCGCGAAATCACTCCAGGCGAATGCAGGGATTGGTTCTTTGGCCGCAGGATCATTTTCTTGCATTGTGTGCATTGCAAGTATCCGTCTCCTATGGCCTCAATTTCTCAGGAACGTCCAACTGTCAACAACCTGTCAAAAATTCAGAAACTGATAAAGGAGTTAAAAATAAACAAGTTAGATTGGGTCATAAAGACCCCTAAGCATCCACGCAGCCATGCACGTCTTTGAAATAATTTCCCTTGGAAATAAGTATTAATGTGGGCCTTTAGAAATAGATTCAGCGTTGTTCATAAAAAAATGACCACTGTTAGAAACGTCATGGAGTAGGATCTTATATATACAAAAAAAACCTCTGTTAGCCTTTAAAAATGGCAAAAGTTGCAAAAACTCTTAGAACTATTAAAAGAGAACATAAAATATTGAACATAAACTATACATAGGCTATACATACACTTAAAATAAAAAATAGCTAATCAAATCAATAAATTAATAAAGTTAAATGAAATGGGAGAAAAATAATAAAGAATAAATTTATAACTTAACATTTTTTGTTATTAAAAATCTTAAAAGTATCAGAAAAAGTCTGAAACAAACCTAAACACTTAATTTTTTGAGTGTTTTACGAATTTTAATACTACTTAAATCTTGACTTTCCAATATAGTAATTGTAGTTGTGCCTGACTTTGAAATGATTGCCATTGGAAGGGCAAGATTCATTTGAGTTTTGAAAAATAGATTCACCTTTCTTCATAGCAATTAACCACTGGAATAAGTGTCATACAGTATAAAAAAATAAAAAAATACGTTTGGTCTTTAAAATACAAGAAATCCTGTTCACAGTATATATGAAATACCACAAATTTGCAGTTGGATGATGCGAACCGTAGAAATTGTTGAAGGGTTTTCAACGAAAGTAAACAAAACGACGAGGCTCACTTACTTCATAGAAATGTAGGCAAATAGTAGTACTAGATTTTGGTTAAAGAGAACCCCCAAGTGTTTAGTAAGGATGGTTTTTATCCCCAATGAGACAACGTTTGCTGCTATTATTATTTTTTAAAATGCCTGTCAGAGTTTGAGTTCAGAAACGCAGCCAAAATGAATCGCAAACATGACCACAGTACTATTAAAGTTATATGATTTCTACTGGAATACAAATATATACATTAAAGAATGGCGTTCACAGTAGATCGCTGCGAACAGTCACACAGTGCGCAAAGGAACTGATTTTTCTGCGAGAGATAGCCTATTTCTTGCCCAACTCGTCTTAATCGATGAAGGCAGGAACTTATTGGCCCTAAGGGGCCCATAGAGGTGCAATATTATTGTGCAAAATATTGAGGGACGCCCCTAGACGGTGAAATATAATCGGGTTGTGCGTGACAATATATTGTCAGTCCATGCTGGTATTGAGTGTGGTGAACATATTAAGTGACACTGAACTTTGCTGCATTTTGAACGCAGCCGGCGAAAGTGTCAAAAAAAAAAAAAAAAGATGAAGAAGCAGGAACGTAAGGAAGGAAATAGGATAAACAGTGGTTTATAGACAGAGAAAAGTAAACAATTTGCTCTTTACGTCTCATAGAGCCAGATGTCCATGGTACACTTCGATAAATTCGAAAATAAACCTTTTATCCGCCGTTTTGTCTGCTATCACGACATGTCCTCTGCTATTTGTTGATAGCAACTGACGGGAGTAACAGGATATTACACAATGTTACCAACACATGACACAGTATTTTCCCAATTGCGCAATATATTTCAAATCTGTTTGATTTAGCACAACCGTTCAATACTAACTATACACGATCAATTATATTCCACAATTATACTGAACGTCTGTTGGCCCCTTTCTGAGTACTTGTGGTTGGACAATGTGTTACTTTTTCTTGGGGGGGGGGGAGGAAATGATGTATTCTGGGATTCATTAAAAAATAAACAGTTTGGTGATCGTGTAGCTAAACCCAATGGATTCGTACCATTTCGCACTGGGTTTTATCCTTTTGTGTTAAAAATTTGTTGGCCATTGAAAATGACACGCACTTTTCATAGTCACCTTACCAGCGAGGGATAGCCACGGAGATCAGTTCAGTCCTAGTCACTTCGGCATCGAAGAACCCAGATTATTATTGGCTGCAGAAGTCGGCTCATTTTATTAGTCGGTGCCTCCGGTAGGAGCTGTCACCTCGATGTCGCTTGTAAAGAAACCGAGGGAAGTTTTGACCAGCCTTTGCAAGCACACGTTCATGTTGAAGGCAGCTACAAACTTAATTGGCGCTTAACTCATTCAGTATCAGTACCGCCACATAACTGTGCTCAGGCGAACAATCACTCAAGACTGATGTCAGATACATCCATTGTTCTCGGCATTCTGTTCTAGAAGAGGACGATTGAAGTCGCCTATTGTTAACAGATTATATTTGCGCAATTGAACACAGCCTTTACAATAACTTATTTATTGTTGCTATGCGGTCGCGAATTCCACGTTATCTACAAGGTCCGAGACGGATCAAATCATACCACAGTCAAAGCACACTCCTTGATAATAAAACTACCTATGTACAACTAAATGATATTTTTGGTTTGCGATCTTTTCTAATATTTTTAAAGAGGAATAGTTCCTTAAACATTGATCACTATAAATATATGTATATATATATATATATATATATATATATATATATATAGGAATACAAAGAATTTTTAAAATAATAAAATACTATACAAT
The DNA here is from genome assembly GCF_032445375.1 of Bacillus rossius redtenbacheri. Lineage (NCBI taxonomy): Eukaryota > Metazoa > Arthropoda > Insecta > Phasmatodea > Bacillidae > Bacillus > Bacillus rossius. Next base: position 47,904,508 of record NC_086336.1, on the reverse strand, counting down.
ATATATGAACAAATTTATACATGATTTTTATGCGAAATCCATTCATGACATTACATAGCAACACTTGGCTAAAAATATAAATTGGTGGTTTTAATGCAGGTTTTCTGCAGTATTAGGTACACATGAAAGTTTAAACTGATACATTTTCTTTCTTTTGTACTATAAGGGCAGATTTCATTATGCCTGGATATGTTTCAATTTAAATCTAATAAAATTCTAATTTTTGGTGGTAGTAAACTATTGTCCTCATTTAATCATGCAACTTTACACGTAAGATTTATTTTTCTTCGTCTAGTAATTTAAATATTCTTGCTTGCTGGGTTTTTAAGACAATCCAAGACTGATTAAACTTTGATATTAATTAAAAAAAAAGTATTTCCATAAGCATTCATATAATACTATAAACACATTTCTTTTACTACAGGTCATTGCATTATGTTTGGAGGTTTTATAACTCCTCAACGCTGGAGTCTGTAGTTTGCTACCGACTTAATAAACTAAATTAAAAGCTACCATTCTGAAGAAACGAAATCTTTGCTATGGGACATTTCGTTGATATCTACTTTCTGCTATTAACCATTGATTTAATGATACAATGTTCACAACGTAAACCTTCACTGCGTTGTTGTCACATTTAACTAAATTGAGAAATTGAAACAAAAGCCGAACAACAGACGGCATCATTCAAGCTGACCGCATGTTACGTCTCGCTCCACGGGAATTATCTTGCGTTTTGGTTGCTGATCGTATGATGTTGATGATAGTGATGGTGTTTAAAATAAGTGTGTACGTTTTTGACTAACTTGCAACAGTAAAACACATTCTATAAAAGAGATTAAAAATATACAAATTCCCCTTTTCCTGTCTCTTGCGGTCATTTTATTTTATTTTCTCCTTTCGATGGGAAGCCGATAACCGAAATATCTTTCTGACGTGACAACGTCTAATAAATCGATGAACGCCAGCTGCACTCACGAAAAAGGATGACTCATTGTCCCGATACGCTCATTTCCCGTTACGCTTTGTCCCGTTACGCTCATTGTACGCTTGCGCCACATCTATCTCTCTTCCACTCGATTGAAACAACTATCGATTTGACTTTTTCGAGGCACATTAAACTTGAAACACTCCAGTTCGTTCCTAAAGTAATAAACATATTTGAATTAATGAGTGCAAATAAAAGTAAATTCATCAATTAATTTGTAGATTTAATTTCACTCCTTTGTATCCATACAAAATAGTGCTAATTCAATAGAAATGATTCAATTGAATACATAAAAGTATGAAATCATTTCATCAATGTTTTCTTATGACGTTGTCACGTTAAACTATCGTCCGTAAACCGACTTTACAGACAACCAATTTTTTTTATAGATTATTCAGTACTTCTCTCCATCACGACACCCTTTTCCGTTCAAACCTACAATTTTATATATGAAATAAATCTCAATGTGTACCTACTGCATCAAATATTTTGTTCAATAAACATCAGTGTTTTGTGTAAGTTACTCCTCTGAACCACTCCGCGCTTTGATGGTCGCAGCAAACGAATCATCTGCCACGATCTCCGTTCCAACCACGACTCATAAACCCTTATGTTCGTTAGAAAAACCGACTCGACAAAGGATACATACGAACGCGGCACGAGTGTACTAATGGATAAAAAAAATTGGTTGTCTGTTAAGTCGGTTTACGGACGATAGTTGAACGTGACAACGTCATAACAAAACATTGATGAAATGATTGCATACTTTTATGAATAAAATTGAATCATTTTTATTTTTATAATAAAAGAATAAATACTTGAAATTATACTAGTAATCAGATTTTTAAAATGCAAGAATAATTAACCTTTATTGCCGAAATTGTTGTTTTAATAAGCAATGAAAACCACATTAACTTTTCACTTCACTTTATAAACAGTCGACGAAAAAGTTCCCGTGTAGATTACTTGTAATTAATTTTAAAAACTGGCGTTTAGCTTTAAAGTTTAAATATAATTATGTACAAGTTTTCATATAAATAAAATGTAATCAAATATCTATCATCAATTATATGAATCACCATACCAATTAGTCAATTGTAACGTAACCTATTATTACTGCACTCGCCGACAGCGTAACGGAACACAGCGTAATGGAACAATGAGCGTAACGGGACACAGCGTAACGGAACAATGAGCGTAACGGGACACAGCGTAACGGAACAATGTGCGTAACGGGACACTTTTTCGTGCGTGCAGCCGGCGTACATCGATTTATTAGACGTTGTTACGTCAAAAAAAAACTTTTTATACATAAGACATTTGTCCGAGTATAAACTGTTACTTATTCGGTTGTTGCCCCCAATCTTTGTAATTATTTTTTTTTGCCACTTTCGAAAAAATAGATAACATTGTGTTGCGGAGGATCAGGTATAAAAAGGCCCATCTCGTCGAAGCGGGGCATGTTTATTCAGGTGACTGCTGGGAACGACAGACACCATGAACGCCATCATCCTGCTGGCCCTTGTGGCGAGTGCCGTGGCTGCCCCGGTGAGTGGAAATTGCATTATTATATATATCTTCATTTTTTTAACACGTATTTGGGCTTAAGGGGGAGAAGCGAAAGGAGCCATCTTGGTTTCAACAATTTTTAAGCCACATACAATTCCCAAGTCAATTCATTTCCGAAATTTTCTTTTATTTAAAGCAATGCACAAAATTTAATGGTATTGTATCTGAAGGTGACTGTCTACTACAAAAAGGTTGTTGGTAGGCATATTACAAATAAATAAATAAATATTCTTATATGTACGAAGAAGAGTTTCCGTTTGTTTGTTTGTTTCGCATACAATTATACACTTTTAATCAGATCGAGAAGAAATCTTCCACGCCTGACCTTCGAGACACGAAAAATTTCATTGTCTACGTGAGATTTTAAGAAAATCACCCTTTAAAGCAGAATTCGGATTCTTTTTGACGAAATTTCCCAATTGCATTAGTGAAGCCGTCTTCATCTTCATGGCAACAGCTGTTTCATTGTTTTATTTTTTTTCAATTGAAACGCGGCATGTATAATAATGAACTGTGCGAGATTGTACTCCTGTGGACTGCCGCAGAGGAAGCAGTACTAGTAAATAAATAAATATTTAATTCATTCTCGGGAATGGTTACAACTGTAATAATACTGCCAGTAGACACATTGTTCTGGTCTTTGAAATAAGGCAACAATGTTTTATATTCAACGACCAAAATTTTGATGGAATGGAAACTGCTGAAACCAATGTGGCGTCTTTCTATTAATATCTCTGCCCCTTAACGCCCCTTTGAATGCTAGGTCTTTTAAGATTGTCGCACACAAAATGACCTAGACCGGGTGTTATTGGGAAAGGAATCAACCATGGTTAATAATACGAAAGAGCCTGATGTTATTTTGAAAAACTGTGGAAAAACCGATACCAGGATGTTCGGACCGGATTTGAAACCGTGTTTCTTTGAAATACGAGCACAGTATTTTACCACTGCACCATCTTGCTTATTTATTAAATCAGCACATAGCTGAGTAAAGTTAGGCTATAATTTAAGCGTACCATGAGCATATCCTGTGGTAATATTTGCGGCTATTCCGTGAATATATTTTTTGTAGTTGTAATTGTACATGTTTTGAAATGCTATCTTCCGGTTGTGACTTGGCAAAGAGAAAAATGTGATTGTGAGTTCTTAAGTTATTAACTAGTTTTGTAGCAATGTTATGTAATGGCTAGTAAGAATCATGAAAGTTTTTCATATTGAGCATACATAATTTAGTTAAAATTCAAATTACTCTTTGTTCCTTTTTATTGAGTTCATGTAATATTCTGTATTTCCTTAGAAAATATTGAATCAGTTATTTTTAGCCTGTTCATATAGGCTGTTTATTTTTTTTTACTGGTAGTCAACAGGTATATTGTAGATTATGGATTATGTTAGGTTAGATACTTCAAAGCATCTACCATATAGTTAATTTTAATTGTTTTCAAAATAATAAACCTCAAACACCAATAGTTTGCATATAAAACATAAAATGATTTGTTTTTGATTTTATTCCCGGTTATTTAACCGAAACAAATTTTTGGGTGGTAGCATTATTGGTGAAATAGTAGAAGTATATAACAAAATAACTTAACTTATGCAATAGCATGTTATCAATCAGTTAAATATTTTATGTGTCATTCAGTTGAATTAAACATAGCAATATATTTGTACATATTGCATATAATTTAGCGGTATATTTCTGTTCCATTTACAAAAATAATAACAGCGTAGCCAGGTTCACGTATAGCACCACAAAAAATTAGCAACACTTGTGATGTAACGACTGTTTCAACTTAAATTCGTTTCTACTTAACATCCTTGATAAGAGGAGAGTCAACTAACCGAGAAAATGGTTCAATACTTTTGAATATATTATTAATAATCTTACGCAGACCTACAAAATTACATAACAGGAAGTCTGACGGACCAATCATAAACTGCTATTTCCTCACTACTGAAATTAAAGTACGTCATAGATTATAATTAACAAAAATTATAATTTCAATATAAATTTCAGGACACACTAAATAATTAATTTTTTCATTAATGGTAACTTTTACAAACATGCTCTACTATTTAAGTACATCTCTATAATATTTTTATACCCTTAAGTGAATATAGCTCACTTGTGATCGGTAATAAAACCATTATCATGAACGTATTTACATAAAATTATATAGAAAACATTAATGTGTTCATGCTTACAACAGGTGGAAACAGACTGGAGTAAAGTAACCATGAACAATATCTACCCTGGGAACTTCACGGCTTCCGAGTTGCACGGTGAGTGATTTAAATCTAAAATGTTTAAATGAACATCACTCATGAATAAATTAACTGCAGTTTCATGGAAAAATTTGTAAAGCATAAACAATCTTTCAGATGTTATATCATAGATACTGTTAAACAACGCCAACATAAGGAAAGTTAGATATAATTTGATATTATATGGATGATAATAAATACAATCATAAACGATTAACAGATTGTTTAAATGTCACGTTATTTCTGTAACAGAATAGACTACATTATTTATCCCCCGAAGCCTTGATTATGTTTCAAGCTGCTGTCAATTCTCAAACAAGCATATCTAAGATTACTAAAAATAAAGTTTAAATTTGTTACATATAAAAATACCGTGTGCATAAAATTCGATATTTCATACTTAAGGAAGAAATCGTATTGAATTTTCCACAAAAGTCACAATTTACAATGCAATTTCCACGTAGTTTATGGTTCGACATGTATTTAGACACTTTTTTTTTTTTAGAAGTGAATGGTCTCTTTGCCTTCTTTCGCTCTCTTCTTAGCTTCCACTAGTTGGAGTCGGACGGGTCGTTACCACAACGCCGAAATACCACAACGCCGAACGTACGATAACGCCGAATACCATAACGCCGAATGCCAAATTGACCGCAACGCCGACAGCCAGAAAAAATGCTGTGTACCACAACGCCGAATTACCACAACGCCGAAAAATGTACCACAACATAACCTAACCTAGGCTAGCCTAACCTAGCCTAACCTAGCCTAACCTAACCTAACCTAACCTTACCTGCAATGACATTTTTCGGCGTTAATGTATTTCGGCGTTGTGGTAATTCGGCGTCGTGGTACGCAGCAGTTTTCCAGCTGTCGGCGTTGTAGTCAATTTGGCGTTCGGCGTTATGGTTTTTGGCGTTATTGTACGTTCGGCGTTGTGGTATTTGGGCGTTGTGGTGCGTCCCCCGAGTCGGACTAGTGTTGTTTCGGCGACGTCTGGTTTGTGCGTGTGATCTGTTGCAATGTGCCCTCGTGGGCTCGGTTGCTCGCCAGACGACGAGTCCTTGGAGGCGCGCATCGTGGGCGGCCAGGCGGCGGCGCTGCACCAGTTCCCCTACCAGGCCGGGCTCCTGCTGCCCGTGCACGGGGGCCACTCCTTCTGCGGGGGGTCCATCATCAGCCCCGAGTGGATCCTGACCGCCGCGCACTGCGTCGACGAGTGAGTGCTCGTCCCTCCCCGCCCCCCCCCCCCCCGGCCAGGGACGTCGGAACGTTTTTGAGCGGGGGGGGGGGGGGGGGCGAAAAGATGTATCACACTTACCTCAGTCCTAGAGCGGGGGGTCCGGGGGCCCTCCCCCGGAAAAATTTGGAATTTTAGATGAAAAATTGTGCTATTTAATGAGTTTCCGAACCAAAATATTAAATATACCATTCCAAGAATCTGATAATGTAGTATGTATTAAATATGGATTAAAATATCGTTGGTAGTGGGTGACAAATATTTTCTAACCCATGTGAGCTACCCCTTAGCTTCGGTATTGGAATTTAATTTCAATAGATATGATTTTCTAATCAGTGTGATCACCAACGCAACTTTTGTAACTACTGGTTGAGAAAAAAATACTACTAGGACCAAACATTTATTTTGGGAAAAGGAGGGGGGCGAGATGCTACTCTTGCCCCCCCCCCCCATGCATAACAGCACGGGGGCGACTCGCCTCTGCTGCCCCCCCCTGTTCCGACGTCCCTGCCTCCCGCCGAGCTTCTTCGCCTTACGACCGCACCAACCAGGGACGAGATCACGGTGGCGGATCCAGGACTTTGGTTTTAGGAGGGGGCTTGACCCAGCTGAGGCTAGGCTTTATCAAGGCAAACACTAAAACAATAGTGGACCCAGATGCTTTTTGGAGGGGGCTTGAGCCCCTTAGCCCCCCCCCCCTTTTGGATCCGCTACTGGACGAGATTACGTGGACGAATTGCGACAGAACCTGAATAACACCCGAAAACCATGTCAAATACACCGAATAACACTGAAATGGAAGTTAATTTCTCATGTCGCGAAATTTCTCAAATCACGAGATCGGGCACGTATTAACCAAAAATTAATTCGTATCACAAAAAAAAAAAGTAATCTTTCAAATTTCGAAATACAATTAACGTCATTGTTTCTACATGAAATTTGTATTGAAATGTAAAGATCAGAAAAAAATTAATATCTCTATTTGAAACGCTTTTTAACTACAAATGCTCAACCACAAATTAATTTTTGTTGTTTTAAATGTATGTGTTTTAGACAAATTTTTTTTGCTTAAACCTTTTTATTATACTTGTATTTGCATAAACTGTGATTACCGTTTGACTATTCCAATGCATGTAAAACAAAAGTTAGTTATTAGTCTCAGTTTATAAGCAGGAGATGTTCTTCTTCGGCAACATTTTTATGTTTTTGCTGTCTGCTTAAACATATTTTTCACACTTGTATTTACTTATGTAGTAACTGCAGTTGACATTTCATTCCATTTTTTTTTTAAATTTAGGCCAGACTCTTTAAACGCTCGGAGGGATCCTTAGTCCTACTTGTTCTGTTTGTGTGCAAAACTTTGGCAATCTGCTTGTCCAGTTCCATGTACAGCCGCTTTCTCTGGGATCCTTCCAACACGAGAGTAGCCCTGTCACGTGTCACGGTTATGACCGGTGTATCCCGCTTCCTGCTGCAGTGCCGTCAAGAGTGTGTAGTAATTTGTGTCAAGAGGGTTAAGATGAACTCTGTTCTTGAGCTTATTGTTTCACCCTTCGGTGCTTTAATTCTCCACATTGTCATATATCGTTGGGAATGTTGGGAATTTTCAGCCATTGGGTGCCAAAAATAGTCAAAGAACGTTGTTAGTTTCTCTTTTCCTTGCACCGTACTATGGGTTAGTAGTCTTCCATCTTCAATGTCCTCGCGGGGTATCATTGCCAGAGCGTTGCACATAGGTACGTGAAATATTACTGCTCCGTCATTCTTGTAGTCCTGCACCAATAGACTACCATGTCTTGAACCTTGCGCCATAAACACTTATTGAAGTGGAAATTGCACCCTTTTACGGTGCTAGGCGGGAAGTTTGAAACAAGCGAAGAAACGCAGGCGTCTTCAAAGTCGATCATGATTTTTCCCGAATTCCATCCCGGTAAACAATCCATAATTCATAAAAAAAATTAAACTGTTCGTTTCCTCACTTTTTTTTTGGGAAGTAAAACGAACGTTTCTGAAGCGATATTCATATGGTCTTCTGTAATGACAAGTTATGCATGAATTGTGTAGAGTTGGTTAGGTTAGCTTAGATACATTAAAAATACTGTAAATTTATGTAATTGGTTGGTTAGGTCATTTGGTTAGCTACATTTAGAATACTTAAAGGGACAAGTAGTGGATAGGTACACAAAAATAGCATTTTCGAATTTTTTCATATTTTCAGATATGCACTTATTCTAGGAAATTACCAGATTATTTGTGAAAGCAACAGATAAACATATACATACATATACTAGTGTGTGTCACAGTGCGTATAATCGTGCAGCGATTTTTTTCTTTAATTATCACATAATGTAATATAAAAATTATCATAACTCGTGTAATATTTTTAAATAGAATAAATAAATAATATTTACTCTATGGTATATCGCAGTATTGACAGAAGCGGGTGTTGATAGAAAAGGAAGCTCTTCTTTTATTGGTTGCACTTGGTTGGAGAAAAATATTATTTTTTTGTTTTGTTTTATCTCCAGCTCCAGTCATCGTAGCGTGATAAAATGTATACAAATTTTCAATCATAAGCTTTTTAAAAAACAAAAAAAAAGTTGAATCAAAATCGGTCCAGTAGTTTTTGCGCGATACTCAAACAAAAAAAAAAAAGCAATCAAACAAATATTCAATAATAACAATATGACTTAAATAAAAAATGATTAAATAATAAGCGATTTTAATTATAAATATCTTTAACATATTAATAAAAAATCTATTTATTTAATGATACCAAATTCATATGGATTAACGACGTGGATTTTGCTAAAAAAAAAAAGGGATAAATACTTTTCAGTTCTTATCGTATCGATGCAATGCGATGGTACACGGAACGTATTTGGGGAATGCGTCCGTGCAAAGTTTCGGTGTCTATGTCACGGAGGACTCGGTTTCTCAACCTGAGCTGTACACTTGCGAGCGGACGGTCAATGATGGACGCTCCTGCCGGCAGACTGGTGGGCGCCGTGACGGTGATCCTGGGCGCCCACAACGTGCAGACCACGGAGGCGTCCCAGGTCAGGCTCACCACCTCGACCGTCCACATCCACCCGCAGTGGAGCAGGGCCAACCTGAAGAACGACGTGGCCGTCATCAAACTGCCCAGGAAGATCGCCTACAACAGTGAGTCGCGACTTCGTTGAAAGTAACTATAGGGGGCAGGAAATTTTCGCGAAAAAAAAAAAAAAAAAAAAAATTCTGAACGCCTACCAGACTGCAACGAGGTATACACCCGCACCAGCGGTTTCTTCCTTGTGATTTGGCGGCCGTCTGCGAGAGAAGTCGTGTCCTTGTTTGCACGAACCATACTAAGGACGAGTTTGCTTCCGCTCTGAATTAGTGTGATTCGTTGTTGTAACAATCTACATGCCACCTCAAAGTAACTCACCCAATCGCGAAACACAGACGATGCTACAGTGTTTTAACTTCCAGCTACTATCGGGATCTTTTTCGCGAAATTTTTATGGCCCTACTCATTACAAGTCACCAGGGCCCCCACATGGCCGGTGCTACCGTTGCTATGGCAACGGGGCCCATGGGTCTAAGGGGCCTGCGAAGGAAAGAAAAAAAAACTTAAAACAAAAAAAAAAGTAGACAATTTTAAATAAATCATAGAAAACAATTAAACAGTAACAGGCCTAAATTTAGTTACCGATGAAATATTACACCAGAGTAATATTATTCGAAATATGCTGTGCGTACAGAACGTGTCTGAATCTAAAACTGTGAGTAACAAAAACACCACCAATTGACGTGACACCATGTTGACAGTGTAGAGCACTTACACTCATTTATTTGCCATTATTTAAAATAAATTTACGTTGACAATCGAAACACTGACTTAAAACTAGTTTTAATGTGTTTTAAAAATAATTGTGATAAGGTTAAAAAAAAACTAAAACAATGTACATAAAAGGAAAAAAACATTTTTTTTATCTCTGTTAGAACAAAAAAAAAGGGGGGGGGGGTCATCATGACTTCAAGCAACGGGGCCCACAGAATGATGTGGGGGGCCTGCAAGTCACCTGTCAAAAAAAGAGAAAAACTTAATTAGTAAGTATTTTTTGGACGAGTTTCATCAGCGCGCCCTCTTTTTTTTTCTTTTGCATTGCAGCATACATCCAACCAATCAGGCTTCCAGCAAAATCTGAGGCGTCTAAGACCTTCGTCAATGTCGAGGCAACAGCTAGTGGCTGGGGAAGAAACGCTGACTGTAAGTGTCATGGACGTCATATCACTATATATACATAAATATAATATTAAATGTTTTTTTTTAATTTTAATGATTTTTTTACATTTATAAATATATAATTTATATAATATTATAAACACTAATCTGTATATAAATTTATAAATGCACTTTCCCTATAATACACATATCACAAGTGACCTAAAGCCCTATGCCAGTATTTAACAGCCTTTTTGATTATATTTTGATTGTTTACAACCACTGAAAAATGTTAAATAACCTACACATTATAATAATTACAAAATGATGTGTGGCAATATCGCAATATCACAGTTTAACTCAGCTGACGAGACGCATGGATTATGTCCACATTAGCATTCATTATAACATGCATAAAATAGTCACGTTAAAACGCTTACTAAACACATCTAATATGTTATCAATGACTTCATTGGGAATGTTGGCGGAAGATGGATGTTTGGAAGCTCAGGAACATTCGAAAGGGTTAATGATGATGATGATCATGATGATGATGTTGACGGGGTGATGAGGCCCGAACATTCACTGACTGACACACTCATCACGAATTCTCCGGTACTATGAGACCTACAGACTTGAAATTTGGCACGTATAATCCTTTTGATAAGTAGACATCCGCTAAGACAGTATTTCACAAATATCAGAAGTAGGGGTTACGGAGGCGTTAAATATTGAATTTCCCGTGTTTGGTCAACAATCTACCTGGCGATGGCTGTTTCACTGTTGATGCATTCTTCTTCTCCGTTAAAATTTGGTGAGTGCGTTAAAGATCATAATTTTCCCGTTTTTAAAGTATATGTCAAACAGACTTGAAACTCGGTAGGTATGTTTCATATATTACTTAGCCATCAACTGAGAACGTAGTTTTCCGAAAATAAGCTCCCGAGGGTGCTTTAACCTGGGCAACGCCAAGTACTTCAGCTAGTATTTATATATAAGAGTTCCAGTTTATTAATTTGTTTCTTAGGCTATACAAAGTTACAGCTTAACTGAAATTTTGATGCAATTTTGCACAATAGGCCATCGAAACAAGAGGATGGTCACTGTTTTACGTGAAATTTTGGAATAACACCTTCGTTCTACTTCCTCATCACCCTTTAACCATAATTTCGGTAGTTCTTGATGAAAATTTGGCTAATTCATTGTTTATGCTTTCTTCACCAATGCTTTATAATGCATTGGCGTACCCACGAGGAGGGTTATGTATAATGAGCAGTTTGAGAGTGTTCTGCCTACATAAAATGTTTAGGAAAAAAATTATCCTCATCGCCAATTAGAATTAATTGAATTGGAATTTATCTGATTATATTTTAAGTTTTATTAGTCACTACATAAAATGAAGCTTAATCACTCCGCTTAAAGCCCGGGCATCGCCTGGCACTTCAGGTGCGTGGTGATGCCACAGAGAGCACCACACTTGCGTGTAAAAGAGCTGCAGTATTCTTGTTCTCGTCTCGCAGCTGCGCAGTCCATCAGCCCCGAGCTCCGCTACATGACGCAGCCGGTGCTCGCCAACTCGAGGTGCAACGTCCGCTTCCTGGGCGCCATAGACGCCAACCACATCTGCACTTCCGGGAAGGGAGGCATCGGGACCTGCCAGGTAAACCCTGTCCCACCAACAACCAACTAGGAGTTCCCTAACACCAACTAAACGTCTCCCAACACCTAGGCGTCCCGTAACACCAACTAAACGTCTCCCAATACCAACTAGGCGTCCCCCAACACCAACTAGGCATCCCCTAACACCAACTACACGTCTCCCAATACCAACTAGGCGTCTCCCCAACACCAAATATGCGTCCCCTAACACCAACTAAGCGTCCCAAATATATAGACAAATCGACTATACTTAATCTTTTCCCTACTATTCATTATATGGTTAGAATTCTGGAAAATTAATTTATTTTCATACACGGAGGTAGGTGTATCATAAAGCTTTGCGACGAAAAGACATGTTAGGTACAACGGCTAGTATTCTATAAAATGCTAATTTTTATATACTACTCATTTTACGAATGTATACTAAACTAGTTGCCTTCATTTGTGGCAATACCAACTTATGGTGTTGTGCGAGCACAAGACCAGCAAACTCAACGTACAATTTCACTTAATAATAACATGGTGTTGTACACTGTTGAATTAATTATTGTGTATTCATGTCGATTTATAAGGTTTACCCACCCACTTTGGCTACGTGCCTGCGAAAGAACGAAATCTAAAAAAAAAAACATCAGTGCATTTCAAAGTATTTTTGGTTGTCGCCTCAGTGCTTGTCGTTGAGAATGGCGGTGTTCCCCAAAAGGGCGACAGCGGCGGTCCCCTGGTGGTCACGGACACCGACCACGCCAAGACCCAGGTGGGCGTCGTGTCCTTCGGCCTGGCCCTGGGCTGCGAGGTGGGCTGGCCCGCCGCCTACGCCCGGGTCACCAGCTACCTCACCTGGATCGGCAGCACCACCGGCATCGCCATCAGGAACTAGGGAAGGGGGTCCGCGTGTCATGGAAGCTGAAGGAAGACCTCCTGTGTTTATGAAATAAAGGCAGTGTCCATGAATGTTTGAGTTTTTTATTGTTTCCAACCACACCGTCACAAACCTTAAGTGGATAAAATACCTCATGTATATGCTCTATAAATTGTTGTTATTTATGAATATCGCTATTGTAAAAAGTAATGCAAAATTTATTTTCTGAATATCTACGTATATATTCGTGCTCTCAATGACTATTTTAAAAACTATTCTTTTTAAAATGATATTGATCCATAAATAATGGTTTTGGCGGTTCAAAATATTACAAAAAAACACAAAAAACAAAAAAAAAAAAACACGCGCAGTGAATATATCAGTGGAAGTAAAATAACTTAGAAAACGAAAATTTGAATAAAAGTAGGAGAATTCACGAATGGATTTGACCAAAATAAACTTCTGCAAGCAAACACGTTAGCTCATTTTAAAGCAAATCCTTCGGCTGGTACACGATAATAGCATAAAAAAGGAGAAGTCTGGTGCAATGTTATTCCTATGGGACTACGGCTTTGTGGTGGCTTCCGGTGGCGGTTTGCCAATTGTGATGATTCGGCTTTGTCCAGGCGTTTCCGTCGCTCGTTGCTTCTGATCTGGACCTAGTTGACAATCTTCGGTAACATTCGTCTTTTTCATCCGCGATCCTGCACAAGTAGACTAGTGTCACATGTTAGGTACTCCACCGTCGCGGGATGTCATATTTTAGTTGTTTTAAGTTATTTGTTACTCCTTTTGCAAAAATAGGTTTATGATAGTCCTTATGACAGTTCCTTAAAATTTTTAATGCAGTTAAAAATATTTCGGAGTGATGGTTACGAACCCACGACCTTCAGCTTTTTAGCTTAGCACCATTGACCGCACAGCTGCTAAGCCAACCTTGGAGTGTCTCTACATGTTTATCCAATACATAATTTCGAACATTACAGCTCAGACCTCTAGAAAATATACACCATCGATCGCACGGCCCTCGAGTCCTTAACCAAAACGAAATTTAATAATGCATAAAAAATAAAGCATTTTTTATATGAAGGATAATAGCGTAATATGCTAAATGGTCCTGCCGCCATATTAGTTTAAATTTTACCCCCTAGAGCGCAGCAGTATTAATTATCGTGGAGTCCTTCATCTTATTGGCTGCCTGGAACGCCACATTGAAATCTGGTAATCATTTAGCTAGTAATTAAGGAAAAATTCCAAATATCATCAAAAAAATTCTTTTAATTTACTGATTGATTAAATCGATTTCTGTTCTTGGTTCTATCCTAGCTCGATGCAAATAGTTTATTTTAGTTAAAGTTGTCGCTTTTTTTATGTTAAAAACAATTCAGACGGCGGGCAATATGTCATCATGTGGTGTGTTTACTAGAGGCTGGTAGATGAGGAATTTAAGCTTCTTTGAGGATTTTTCACAATATTTTTATAGAATAAGTATTATTTAACTAAAATAAAGAAATTTCTTCGAGCAACGCTACTGACTGGATGATAATTTCCACCTACTGGATGCGCCTTGTCACCTACTGTTGCCTAGACACCTCCAGTCTGTGGCCAGGGACGTCCAGTATGTGACCAGCCACGAATTGATGTAAACTATTCATATCGTGTTGGTGGCCAAGCACATCAGTCGGTTGGCCAGACACGCTAGTCGGTTGGTCAAGCTAACACGTCCATTTGGTTGCAAGGTACGCCTAATCGGTGGCCAGACATGTCTGTTCAGTGGTATAATTTTTCTATATTTTGAATACCTTTCAAACAGGTCAATTAAAATGTCAGGCGTGTAGCTCAAGTGATCCCGAACCAAAATACCTTCGAAGTCGATACTCGAAGAACATTTAAAAAATACAATTTTCACTTTCAGGCGTAAAGAACAAGCGTCTCCGAACCACGAGAAGAATCATGTCCTGACCACAGACTTGAAGATGCACACTCAACGAAAGATATGCAAATATGGAAGCACAATTGACAAAATGGGAGCACATTTGGATGCCCATTAATAAAGGAAGCTAGAGGTGGGTTGTTACAGCAATTTTTGGTATCTGTTCCAACCAGTTACTGATACAGTAATGGACTAGTTACAAGTAGCTGATACTACTGTATCAGCTACAGCAATAGCGGTCCCAGGAAGCAACAAGGTATCAGCATTCTTGTTACAGGTTACACATACTCCGTGCCGTCATCACCAGCGTAAAAAGGTATCAGTTTTCTCTTTCCACGTTCTTCGTAAAAATTTATCAGTTTTCTCATTCTACATTCTTCGTAGTCGTAAAAAGGTATGAGTTTTCTCATTCTACATTCTTCGTAGTCGAAAAAAGGTATCGGTGTTCACTTTCCACGCCTTTCGTAATCGGAGTCTTCAATCTTTGCCAGGAGCACGCACTGCGCACTGAGCGTACTTTGATGAGAAGCCTAAGATGTACATCAAGCTCTGTCCCTGCCCGAACACGCCCGAATATTCACCTTCGGCCAACCTTGGGATTTGTTTTATTTTTGCGCAGGAAAAATGAATTCAAATATTAAAAGTGGTCGGTTAGGTTAGCTAAATTAAAACACTTTAGAACACCATGGATGGTTAGTTACGTTAGTATAGCTAGTTAAAATAAACAGAGAAATATAAATATATATAAATAAACCCGAGGTTGGCCGAAGGTGAATATTCGGGCGTGTTTGGGCAGGGACAGAACTTGATGTACATCTTAGGCTTCCCCCTCCCCTACATTATTTCCCTTCTTTATCCCTTATTCGTCGTGCCGCTCCCTCCCCTTTCACAAGCTCCACCCAAGTGACCGTCATCTGCGATCGGGTTCTGCGCACATTGGCCGTGGTGTTGTTCCAGGTGAATTCTAGACTGATACTAAAGTACTTGATACTTGAATAGTGTACTCGTTTGCAGTACTTGATACAGCCGTGTATCAGTTAGAAAGTAGCAGATTGATACTCTGCAACCCACCTCTAAAGGAAGCACCTTTGCAAGCATATTAAAAAAAAAGGAATTACATTAAGAACCACATTTAGAAGTACATTAAAAACATTTAAGATAAAAATTTCACATTAAAGGTAATTGCACTGTGGATAACTGCTAGTAAGGTTTATACTACATTTCATGAAATTTATTAATTTTTTCATAAGATATTGCTATTAATTTACCCGTTTTACCGAAAAACCGTTATTTTATTTTCTTGACCAAAGTGTTAGCACCTAATTTTTGATAATTGATCTGTTTAAACACTATAAATAATCTGAAAAGTACCTCACATTTAAGACTTTTTCGTTTTTTTTATTAGTGGTATTTTTAAATTCTAGACCTTGTAAAGTTTGGCCCTAAACCCCGGCCAAACCAAACAACTTCCGCAACCCGAGACACAGTAAACTCCTATATTGCCCCATACCGCGAGCGCAGGTAAACCCAAAAAAATATTAAAACCCAAACTAATGGCAGGCTCAAAAAATACTAATAAGATTGCAAACAGTGAGAGGAGGCAGCAAGTTAAAAAGACGCAAAAAGTATATGGCAATATATATATATATATATATATATATATATATATACCATAAAATCGTTTCATCACAAATCAGCGCATACATCATAAAATACATACCCTATTACTACTTATAAAAAAATTGCTATATAAAAATACTAAAAAAAATACTTTAACAAATCCCCAAAAAAGGTATAATTTGGATCATATACTTCGGAGCTCCGAAAAATTAAATGTAACTACCGAAAAGGCATTAAAAATATATAAGAACATATTAATACAAATACAAATATAGATACGCACCGGGCGTAGCACTACTGCAAATACCAATAAACAGAATTTACCATAAAATATGCGAAATCTAGCAAAAATTTGACACACATTAGCATCCAAATCAAAATATCAAAAATTTAGCAAATTACAAATTATGGGTTAACAAGCCCTTCTCAGTTAAGTCATTTTCTAACGGTCGACGCCTTTTTTCTTCCACGTCTGGCAGGCATTGGGTGAACACGCTGAACGTAAAATCCCTGTTTCATTGTTATTAGTCCGTTAATTTAAATCTCAAAAATCCACAGATTATAGTTTCGCACCAGGGGTCAAAGGGGTCAACGGGGCAGTGGCACGGCTGGCACTTACTTGCTTTTTTGACGTCGAGATGTCCGGTCACTAAATACACTCGTTTGCTCACGAGTGTTTTTAATGGCAAACCCTTGCCATAACACGTTACCGTAGCTGCGGGTAATTGTACGGATATGACGAATCCTTCGCCATACCGTCTTGGAGTTTTGTTTGGCGCACATAATTCATCCTTGGAAAATCCTCGCGACATTCACACACGCCTCACCAACCACTCGCGTTTCATCGTACCAACGCGTTCTAAATTATATATATATATATATATATATATATATATATATATATATATATATGAACCCCGTTCATATTCAAAAGGAACACTCATATTCAGATGTTCGACCGGCAAGTCACTTCGACTTGGAACCATAACCATGGCCAACCCGCGTTTAACTCACGTCCGCGCCCACCCGGGCCCACCAGGCAACTGCCGCTCGCCAGTCACCCCTGACGTCACACACTCAGCTGTTTTGCTCGCGCGCCGCCTAGCGCAGCGATTACCAAAATATTCAGTAGTGTCCTTGAACGTTCCAGACCAATTTAATAACTTAAAATCTTAAAATTAAAAATAATAAGACTAAACAAGAATTACAATTTCCTTTTTAAAAACAAAATATAACAAACTTAAATCCAAAATAACTCTTATTACCAGGGCATCCGAAAAGGTTAATAAAATAAGTTAACCATTTCTACCAACATAAACATTATCAAAGGTAGAGGCTGTAGCACACATGCTACAACCTGAAGTATATATAAAAGTTAGGAAAAATATAAAAGCTGATGTGACTCCCATACCTTCATAGTTATTATATAGGACTGCACATTGTGAAATAATTTTATTTCACACTAAAGCAAAGTCTTATTAAATACCACGCATCTCTAAAACAGTGGTCAAAGATACTAAGGCTGTTTTAGACATCATAACTGAAGGAAAACTATGCGCCTGTTATTTTATGACCTAATTTAACACAGAATTTTTCCACAGGTGATTGAGATGTGTGGGAAAAAAAACAATTTTATGCGTTGAAATATGGACCAACCCGATTTATTATCTTGAGTTTGTTGAGAATTTCAAGAGCAACAAGGATACCACATCAGCTCCTAGCGGTTCGAAACTGGGGCATCCGGATCATGGCAGTGCTGTGGCATTCACACGTGAGTTAAAGTCCTTCATCGCCTGACCCAGTGCCCACTTCTCTCCCAACGAATTCTCTCTCTCACTAAAAAAAAAAAAAAAAAAAAATGGTTATGTGTAAAGTCGGTTTACAGACGATAGTTTAACGTGACGTCTTAACAAAACATTGATGAAATGATTGCTTACATTTATGAATAAAATTGAATCATTTTTATTGAATTATCACTATTTTGTATGGATACAAAGAAGGAGTGAAATTAAATCTGCAATTTAATTGATAAATTTACATTTATTTGCACTCATTAATTCAAATATGTTTATAACTTTAACGAACAGATTATTTTAACTATAACGTTTATACATGTTTGTTATTTCACTTCCTCCAATCATTGTTATTCTGTTAAGGATAGGACGATGATAGGAAAAGTAGGAAACGAATGGGAGTGTTTCAAGTTTTATTGTGCCTCGAAAAAGTCAAATCGATGGTTGTTCCAATCGAGTGGAAGAAAGATAGATGCGGCGCAAGCTTACAATGAGCGTAACGGGACACAGCGTAACGGGACACCTTTTCGTGCGTTCAGCCTGCGTTCATCGATTTATTAGAAGTTGTCACGTCAGAAAAAAAACATCTGCTCGTACACTGCGACCAGGGATCGCATAAGTGTCCCAGTCGGGTCGGAGGTGATCATCAGCGGCAAAAGACCGCGACTGTCAGCACGGCGACTCCGCGGGCAGGAGACGGGAGGACTACGATTCACTCATCCTTCTGGACATACCCGAATATTCACGTTGGCAAGCCTTCTTTTCACAGACGAGAGAGCCAATCACCCGATCGTGCATCTTCTTTTTTTTTTTTTTTGGTTCATTGTAAAGATACTGTGATGTCATGTAAACGGTTTCCTAGCCCTGGATAGCTACATATTAAAAAGTTATTTGCTAAGCAACCATAAAATGATTTTACAGTATTTTTAAAGTAGCTATACTTACCTAATATAACCTACCTTCCACAATGTTCTATAGTATTTATAATGTAGCTAACCTATCCTAATCGACCGCAAAATTTAATGCCACACCGGTTTGTACAATGAGATAGAACGGGAGGGAAAATAAGCGAGCAAGAACTTCGGAGAACTTCGGGTTTTCTCTCTCTCTCGTCTGTGAACAGAAGGCTTGCCAACGTGAGTATTTGGGTACGTCCAGAAGGACGAGTGAATCGTAGGCTTTCCGCAGGAGACACGGGGGTGAGAACCTGACCGGGGGAGGACCCCGTGGAGACGAGCACCAGCTCCACCTGCCACCATGACAACAACAACAACAACAACAACAACAACAACAACAACAACAACAACGCCGCGGAACCGCCACCTCGACGGCCGCGGCGTGGCCAGAACACCGCGAGCTGGATGCGGACGAGCACTGCAGCCAGGCGTAAGGCGGAGCGGGGCGGCGCTTGCCCAAGGTCAGGCTGCAAAGAGTCCCGCGAGCTCACTGCGCCACAGTGCCGGCCGAGCTCCCCACCAATGGGCAGGGGAACGCCCATCATCGACCTCAAATGGGTTGAAGCTCACCAAGGTGGATCAAGTGGCACGGCGACACGAACCCGGAGTGGGTTATCACACCCGGAGGGAAGGAGGGGGTAGGGCTCTGTGGATATTGAGGTGGCACCGCATTTCACTTCCCCACCCCACCAACCCCACAGAGGGACCACCACCGGGTTCCGGGTTATCACCGCACCAACGTCACTCACGCAACCTGAGCTCTTCCACAATACCAACGCACCGACAGTAGTGACGGCTCCCGGCTGTACCCCTGGCCTGCCCTGCACATCAAAGTTAGCTCATTTCCAGGTTTTCCCACCCTCCTCCCGTTCCCAAACGCCGAAAGAGACTCGACAAGGACGCTGCACAGAGCCAAAGTGCTGGACCTCAACGATGCTCATCTCTCCCTGTCCTCCCAAACTAGGACCCGACTAACTTCCACCAAGTCAGAACAGACGAGCAGGCGATGCGGCCTGGAGACGGCCCTAGGACGGCGGCTGTGACGGCATCGCGCAAGTCGCCGGCGGCGCTGTCGTCGGAAATGCTGTCGAGGGAAATGTTGGGAGTGTCTCGTAGCGATCCTCTGACCTTCAATAATAATGGGTGTGTTCCAAACGCTCGCATGTAGGCCGTCCACCGTGAAAGTAGTGCGGGACGGTTGCACATCTCAGAGGTGGTACCTACCAGCCGGGCAAGGATGTCTGCTGGACCTTCCTCGCCGGCTGAGCAGGCAACTGGAATTGCTAAGCCGATTGGGCGGCTCAGACTTGAAATAATTTTTAAAATATTGAAGACCTTTAGTACAAAGGTAAAGTTATTTTTAATTCCCGGAGCAAAAAAAAAAAAGAGAGTGGTGTTATAAGTTTGAAGCCTTTGTCAGTATGTCTGTGTGTGATATTGTAGCTCACAAACGTATGGACCAATTTCAAACCAACGTTTTTATTTGAAGGCTGATTTAATCGTGACGGTACTTAACTATATTTAGTGAAAATATATTCCTCTGTTTATGGATCATCTGTTATTTTATACAATTATGCGTTTATTAGCATGGAGTTAGAAACAGTAATACTGTATATCAATATTTTTGAGCACACACAAAAATAATAAAAAAAATTGGTTGTCTGTAAAGTCGGTTTACGGACGATAGTTTAACGTGACAACGTCATAACAAAACATTGATGAAATGATTGCATACTTTTATGAATAAAATGGAATCATTTTTATTTTAATAATAAACGCATAAATACTTGAAATTATACTAGTAATCAGATTTTTAAAATGCAAGAATAATTACCCTTTATTGCCGAAATTGTTGTTGTAATAAGCAATGAAAACCACTTCACTTTATAAACAGTCGACGAAACAGTTCACGTGTAGATGACTTGTAATTAGTTTTAAAAACTGGCGTTTAGCTATAAAGTTTGAATATAATTATGAACAAGTTTTCATATAAATAAACTCTGCTAAAATTTAAGTTGTTTTTTATATTAGGAAATAAAAATTATTCCTATGCGTAGCATATTATTCTGCTTCATTAAAACTGTCACATTCAATGTTTTGTGCCTTACAGCACCTATAAACGAATAATGACATAAAATAACAATAAAAAACACATGACATACACTGATACATATCAATATCTTCGCGACAAAACACGAAACAATACAACACACACATAGATAAAGATTGATTAAGTTCATGTTAACGAATTGGTTACTTTGGTTTTCACAAATATATTATACACAAACTAAAAATTTTACCAATGAATGATTCTAGATTTTCAAAAAAAAATATTATAATTTTTACACATTTTATGGCTACTAATTGTTTTAAAAGTGTCACTAATTCTGTAATTGCAAGTTGTAATTCTTAATCCAAACCGAGATA
Organism: Bacillus rossius redtenbacheri; assembly: GCF_032445375.1. Lineage (NCBI taxonomy): Eukaryota > Metazoa > Arthropoda > Insecta > Phasmatodea > Bacillidae > Bacillus > Bacillus rossius. The sequence continues at coordinate 47,882,992 of NC_086336.1, read as the reverse complement.
TTATATCTGAACCAACAACATTTATGCTAATAGTATTATCTACATGTTGGTGAAAAAAGTCTTAAAAGAGGACACCACGTATAATGTCATTACTTACTATGTGATAATTCTGATTAATTGAATTAGTTTTATTACTAAATGTTATACAATAAATGCTATCGTAATTCAGAGACGTTTGTTAACTTGAAAATCAGATCTGGACAGCTGAAATAACTTGCTGATTAGTTTCACAAACATATTTCCCAATTATATTTTTTTTCATCAGCAACTTTTCTTAATAAATTCTGTTTACGGTTGGAATCTAATTTGTTAAATATTAAAGAGTAGTTGAGATACATAGGATACTACTTTGCGGAACACCTAATACCATGAAATTGCATTTGCAAATTTGACTGAAAAGCGTCTATTTGTAAGATAATATTATATATATATATATATCACTCATATATTGACGAGGCCTAAAATTGATAATTTTTTTATCATAAGGTAGCGTTGGAAAGTATCAAAGGTTTGTTCATGTTGAAATGGATGTTATACTGGTACACACACACACACACACACACACACACATATATATACATACATATATATAATACGTGTGCGTGTGAAAGACGATCTTCCTCATTGAAAACGATGCGGTTTTTCAGAAATAATATTTTTAGGAATAAAATTCATATGTCTATAAATACTACATAACAAAGGTATTGGTCAATAGTTTGACAAAAATTTAATTGTCAATAATACTTCAAGAAAATATACACCGATAAATGGTAGAACAAAACATCAGTATATTATACACTAACTGTTACACACTTAATTTAATTATTTTATGTAAAAAAAGCAAAAAAATATATATGTTGGTTTGATATTTATTTATTACATGGTGGAATGATAATGCTACAGTTACTACAAAAAATATTTTTGCAAAACTCCGTTCCCCCGGAGAAACCCCCGGAATGGCCACCGCATGGGGAGCCCAAGAAAGAAACGGGCTCCCCATTTGGAAGCCACCTGGAAGGTTTTTTTCTGTTCCACCCACCGTTTATTTGGTAGCTTGACTTGTTACAAGGGATTGTATTCCTACCAGAGAAAATGCCACCATTTTGTCTGGGCAATCCGCCTTGGAGGAGCCGGGGCGCGAACCCGGGTCCTACAAAAAGTCACAAGGCAGGAGCTCTACCCCAGAACCAGAGTGGTAAAGCGGACACTTGAAGCCTTCTTAACACTGACATGATGTTATTCCACGAGTTTACTGTAGTTTAGTGTGTCATTAACACGTGCAGTAGGTAACATCTAACCTCGGTAACGAAAAAATTTATGTGTTCTTATGTTGTTCGTTCAGTATGAATTAAGTAATTTCATTACAGTGAAATATAATGTTTTAACTAGTCTGGCAAATTTTTTGTTAAATTTCCTGCAAACAAACTTACAGTCCCGCTGTACAATAATTATATTGAATTATAGACTAGTAAAAAAATATTTAGGAGCTTGCAATGTCGATGGTAAAGTTATTTTGAAATAAATGTTAAATATTAAAAGAGTGTGTTTAGTTAAAATATTTTATTTATTTGGTTTTAAAGCCACAGAAAAGTTAAATTTTTTATATAACTTTTGGCTTTCTCATACGGGAAATTAAGTCTTAGCTTTGAATAAAAGAGGTGATTTTTTCTTCTTAATATTTTGATCCAAAAAAGGTCCCATGGCCCAAATAGCCCCACCTTACATATACATACATGTATATGCGGGAATATAATATTTTAGAAGAAAAAAACTTTATAAAGAGGGTGGAAGTTCGGGGGCCTTTCTAGGAAAATCTGAAAAGTATGATCCTAAAAATTAATAATAAATAAAATAATTGGTTGTCTGTAATATCGGTTTACGGACGATAGTTTAACGTGACAACGTCATAACGAAACATTGATGAAATGATTGCATACTTTTATGAATAAAATTGAATCATTTTTATTGAATTATCACTATTTTGTATGGATGCAAAGAAGGAGTGAAATGAAATCTACAATTTAATTTATAAATTTACTTTTATTTGCACTCATTAATTCAAATATATTTATTAATTTAACGAAGAGATTATTTTAACTATCACTTTTATACATGCTTGCTATTTAACTTCAAGATCATCGAGAATGTTTTACGCTTTTTCACAATCACACATTTAACGACGATGTTTGTACGTCGTGAAATTAAACGTAGAATTTAATAAAAATGCCCTTGCAGTTAATAAAATAAGTATTAGTAAGTTTAAGAAAGAATTTCGGCTTTAATCTCCAACGCAGACACTCGTGGTGCGCTGGGGCCGAGATTAAAATTCGTCGAGAATATTTTACGTTTTTATGTCTTCCAGTGCTCAAAATGATATGGAATTGTGGCCCCGGGCACGAAATTTTATTTATAGTTCATTAATAATAACACACCTCGCGATAACAAAGGAAAATATGTATTAACGAGTGCCTGGTTGCCGCGTAAGCGGGTAGATAGCGCGATTCGTTCGGTTCGCGTCCGTCACCGTAGATGACAGCACCGTAGGGGAATAATATTATTTAGTTTTTATAATACGATTTTATAACAAATACGTATCCCAAATACACAAAACTTATTTATAATGTGTTACAATATTTTTTAAAACATTGTGCAAAAGATCCCGGATGTAATTTGAATTATTATGTGCAACTGTAAAACACCATTGTTTGTAAAAAAAAACGTATTTGAAAAGTCAACATTACTTTTAAATAACCGTACCGATTGTGCTGAAAATCGGTGGACGATCGTTAAATTACATAATATTAATAATTCAAACGATAAAAACATGATTGAAAAGTCAAATCGGTGGTTGTTCCAATCGAGTGGAAGAGAGATGCGGCGCAAGCGTACAATGAGCATAACGGGACACATCGTAGTGGGACAATGTGCGGTACGGGACACTTTTTCGTGTGTGCAGCCGGCGTTCATCGATTTATTAGATGTTGTCACGTATATATAAACTGTCGTAATTTTTAAGGTGACGTTTTAAAATGTGCAGATAACTGTCACATATATAGTTTAAGTATTTTGTCAAAGCTTTTTTTAAAAATGCTTTTGTTATATTTGTGATTCCCCTAGAAGATATCTTGATAGTTTTCGCGTATTGCTGGTAAAAAAATGCTTTAGTTTGAGTTGATAAGTACGAGTTTCGGCGAGGTAGTGACAGATATCTTTTAAAGAACCCCTAATAAAAATTTAAAACAGAACAAGAAACCATAATGCTTTTTAAATATATTTTCTTGGTGATGTTCACGAACGAATAAAATGAAGAAAAATTGAGAATTTAGATTAGGTGTGGGAAGACAGATATTTTAATCGTTACCAAAACCAATCAAACAAACGTGTTGATTGAAATAAATGGTTGACAAGTAAAGAACTTCCAATACAGTACTCCATTAAAACTACAGAAAAACAAATATGTTACAGAAGAACACACAAATGTCCTTCCATATTTTTTCAATAATGACAAGAACCATTAAATTTTTTTAAAGAACAAATGTATTTCCATTATAAATGGAGACTGTGAAGCTTTAAATATTTGATGAATTTATCTTATCGTCAATTATCTATTTCCTAATACTAAATTTAAAAGAATGATTTTCACTATATTAAACTTGAAATGATGGACAACTGTATATGTATTTATAGAAGTACAATAATTTGAATTATATTGACCTATGACGTTTATAAAGCATAGTTTCTATCCATTGGAGCATCATTGGAGTAGTTACACATAATTATTTTTGGACTTGACAGTGAGTTGAGATATCGTCGAAAAATTGCTGACCGAAACAAAATATCAACCTTGTTACAGAAAGTGAACGTCTCAATAAGATAAGATAACATAAATTTAGCTTGTTATTGTTCGCTGTCATTGCATCACCAATGTGGAGATGTCCTTTCTTTTTTTTTTTTGCGGTCTTGGTTGGTGGTATAACTGTTGCCTTACCGATTTGGATATGTCCTTTCCTGTGTGTTGTATCCTTGGTAGGTGGAACAACTGTTGCATAACCGATATTCGTTAGAGGCTAACCCACACAAAGACTTGTTCAAACTCCGAAGTGGTAACAACGTTTATAGTTTCATTGTACGCTGTGACAACCTTAAAGCACACATGTTTTAATTTTACATAGTTTTCTAACCTTCCTGATTTGTGTTGGTAGGGTGGAATTTGTAACGCACCAAGTAAACTTCACGAAGACACACAATGTCTCACAGGTCTCTCTACTTGTCATTGCCTGGATAGGGATCAAAACTTATTACACCCGCGTACAGCGAGTTAAAGGTAAGCGACAGAAGCCATCGTATTTTCAGTTTTAGGATTGAAGGCGCATGATGTTGGATTTAATACAATTAATACAATTTCTTACTCTTTCTTTAATACAATTTATTGGTCATACGCCACTGCAGTTTTGCTTAGTTTTTCCTAGGAAAAATCCAAAAACGAAAATTAAGAATTAAAAATGAAAACATAAATTCACAGATAGCAAACCTAAATAAGCTTATGTCCAACCGATAAACCCAACTATGTACCTAAACAGTTATTACGGACAACCCAACGACGACAGCACAGACGAGCACATTAAAACTTAAATATCAGACAGAACAATAATTCCGTGGAAGGAATTTAGTCATGAAAAAAAAAAAATAACAACAGTACAGATGAACAAGAGAGTTTCAAAAATTACAGTAAATGCAGACAGACAACTAACACCTGGAAATTAGAGCAAATATATGAACACAACGATGAAGATAATCAGATATTATGGCTAACACAACGTTGATAACACCGAAGAACACAGTAAAACATGAAAACAACAGTTGCGACGTTTCGGGAACTGGCATATGTGCCCGTCAGCAGGCACAAACAGACCATTGCATGAATCATTTAAGGGGCCCGCCTCGTCAGGGGTGTATGTGTGTTAGTGAGGCGGGATGATAAGCGCGACGCTCGCTGGTGCTTCCAGCGCGGTATAACCTCTAAGCGCAAGTCTCTGAACTGGCGCGCATTCTTCTCGTCGTCACAGGATAACTGTAAAATTTGACCGGTGACCGTAACATTATATGGCGGAGAAATAAAGATAACGGTGTTATGCAAGCCCCTTAAGTGCTTTCAAGAATCTGTACTAATTGTTTTATGCATAAAAATTACTCTGAAAACACGCGTTTTAGGCATTTTAACGCTTCTAAAAATACAGTTTAAAAACTTAATCCGAAATTAAAAGTACTTTTTGGCCTTCAGTGAACTTTTAAATGCTATTCGTAAATAGGCCCCACTCGGATATCTTGAGTAGTTTTGAAATCGCGTTGTTTTTCCTGAAGCTCTGCATACCGTATGTGTGCCCAGGTAGGCGGGCCCCTTAAAGCACATGGTTTCGGAGTAAGTAGACATATCGCTGCTTCTTGCCGTCGGAATCATCAGGGGATGAAAATTTAGATTCGCAAGCATAAATATTTAACTCTGTAGTCAATTTAAAGGTAATTGAGATTTTTCTGACTGCAATATTCTGTTGCATTTTTTCAGTTGGTATCGGTGATGAATACGGCAAATTATGATTGACTGACAGGAGTTTGATCAGAGTTTCCCCAAACATCGCCGTTGGGAAGACAGCTGTGGATTATCCTGCTGTGGGTTGTTGTCAACTTATACGACGTGGAGTTGAAGTAACGACGCGTAACCCCAGCATGAAACCCGGGGAATGGATCTCTACTAAAACCCCGCTCGGGAAACGACCACGGGATTTATTAGCTTTGGACTCCAAAACACCACCGAATCGAACACCACTTAACACAAAATGATGAAATAATTTAAAACACTGTAGAAATTATAATAACACACCTACGTCTCTATTTTAAGTAAATACTTAATATTGGTATCGAGACAGCTTTATCTAATCTAACTTATTCAATAGAAAAATTACATACGTGCTAATCAGTCGTTTGGAAGATATACAGTAAAAAAGTTTTAACTAAAATTTGTACATAAAACTGTAATTTCAAAAGTTACTTCTTGACAACTTCAATAATTAACGTAGTTTATAAGAGACAGGTTATATTTTTTTGTGTGCTTAGCGAAAACAAATAGTTATAAACCCATAGATTGAAGCTGGAAAATTTTACTTGCGTGTGTTACGAACTGATTGATTTGATGCAGTGTTAAGATACCGGACTCGTGTTTGGAAATACCCAGGTTCAAATCCATGTCTGATAATACTGACTGGCGTTTTCCATGGTTTCACGTATAAACTTCAGGAAAAATCAATGTTTGTAACGTACTTTATAAATTTAGTTGTTTTTCTCTGTTTGTAAACTGAACTCGGGGTAAAAGAGACCAATAAATGTAATGTACGCGTTCTTTGTTTCATCCTCATGTATGGAAAATTGGTCCGATTCCGAGAGCTAGCAGTAAGCACTACCCCAATCGAAGACAGCAGACTTCTATTTAGAGTTCATCACAGACATGTGTTTCCTGTAGAGCCCAAATAATAAATTTGCAGTGTTAATTAAATATAGAATATGTAACAGAGATGAGGACGAAAACAGGAACGTTTATAGAAAACGACAAAACAAATGGTAATGCAATCATAACATGCTGGAAGAAACATTTTCACAACTAAACATGTGCAAATCCACTAAATAGTGTAGACAAAATCGTAAGTTTTAAAAGAGGAAAACAAATTGGTTGCAGCTACCCAGGATCATCAGTAAACATGATGAAGTTGATCAACATCGTATGACTAGACTGGATGATTGTTCGGCTCATCAGCCTGGAATGTCAAGTTGTTATGAGGTTGATTACCATCGGGTAACTAGAATACATAACAGTTTTTTTTTCAATCCAGGATTTTAAGTCATTATGAAGTTTATCACCATCGGGTGACTAGACTGGAAAATGATTTGGCTTTTCAGTCTGGGATTTTAAATAATTATAAGGTTAAACACCATAGATGACTAAACTGGATGATTATTTGGCTTTTCAGTACGGGATGTCACGTCTGTATGAAATTAATCACAATCGAGTGACTAGACTGGATGATGATTTTGCTCCTCAGTCTGAGATATCAAGTAAATATGAGCTAGATCACCATTGGGTGATTATAACAGATGATGTTTTGGATATCCATCCATCTTCTTGGGAGAGAATGGCCCTGATTTAGAATATCGTACTCGGAAGGCTAATTGCACAATGGTTCACCGTCACCATCCTCGGTGTAAAGACAAATGGTCAACAACCATACACATTCCTGTGAAACATGGGAACAACCAAGAAGTGCTCAACTTGGCCGGGACTTGATGGGACTAAAAACTGAATTTCAACTGACAAACCCATGGTTTGTGTTTTTTGTTAAATGAAAAATACATAGCTCCGGCCACCTATTTCCAGTTCATCCTCAACGATTTAATTAAAGCAATAAAATAACTTCTTTATTGTAATTATATTTGTAAACCTTCTTGCTTTGACAATATTTTAGTAACATAAGGTGTCTGTTCGTCTGAAGGAATCTACCATAAGACACATTATACTTTGGGAAGCTATGAAGAGGTCTCGTGCCGCTTGCGCGATTATTCTCCGGTGGCGCCGAGATTTTTCGATAGCGGACTCGTGATACTTGTTTCTCACGGCGGCCGATATAAGCCATCCACGCGGCGAGTCAGTAACGGTTCTTGTTTCTCCGTCAGGCGGTCGAGAGCCGACAGACGCCATGGACACTTTCTTCCTGATGACCCTCGTGGCCAGTGTTGCGGCTCTTCCGGTGAGTTTGTGAACACCGTTGGAACATTTTCAAATGCCATTTGGCCGCGTGAAACTTTTGGGCAGTAATAGCTCTCGAAACAATAAATTCATTGTTTCCCAACTTTATAGAATTTGTTTGTAACGTTGCCGCTATGCACGCATTTGAAGCCGCCGGTAGCTATAAGTAGTACTTACCACTTGCTTGATGTTAGTAATCTAAGAGTTTTTTTCCCCACTAAAATATTTAGTCAGAGATCACAGTATAGTCGGTGTTACGTAACTTTTCTCAAATCTGACAGTAGTGTAAGTAGTAGAAACGAACAACAGTTTATATATTACAAGAGTGGCAGTTGGGAAATATGTACCACTGGTACTACTTCTGAAAACTGTCAAATCCGAGTCATTGTTACGTTACTCATACTATACAAAATTTGTGTATGATTCTTAATGGCTCCATATTCAGAACTTAATAAGTTTATTTGCCATGTACTCATAAGTCAAAATTTTTGCTGTAATAGAACACCACTGTATAGATGCAAGTAGGCGCTTTTTTCAGATGCTGATGATGATATATTAATTTTTTTTATAGCGAATGCTTTTTTTTGTCTAAGAAATTTTCTTCCCGTTAAAAATTTAATACCGCGAGTTAGTGAAGTTTTCATGAATATGAATTGTTCAGTATGAAAATATTTTGGATGTGAATATTTCTTGACGGTGTTGGAGATTATTCCTATCTCATTAGTATCGAATGCGTTTTGTTTGCACATTTTCCATGAATATTTAAATTTTTTAAAATTTTTCTATAATCATCCCCAATTAACTGGCATGAAATTCCCTGGACGGTTAAAAAAATTCGCTTATCTCTGTTTTCGTGATTATCGCATGCTGAGGCAACCGCAAGAGCTTATTATAGTATTTTCAATTATTCTGTGAAAACTTACAAGTTGTAAATAAGAATTTTCTTTTCACCGCAGGCCGAACGAGACCTCAGCAAGATCATCCCCAGGAATATCGAAAAATCAGAAATCAACAAACTACTCGGAACGCTGCCAAGTAAGTGATAAAAAAAATTATGAAAAAAAAAAAATTATCCATGGCAGTATAACTTAATGCTAATGATGTGAATGTTTTATTTATAATCTGGAATGGAATTCCAGCCATTAGCTTTGAGGCTGCTTACCGGCTAGCAAATATCGCTGGACAGGAAATTTTCACCCACCTTTTACCATTAGCTGAGGATGAGAAAACCATTTTTTTATAGACCAATGCCAACTATGCCAGTTGGAACCCAACCCACGACCAAACGATAGTGCGAATTATGCATAGTATTGCTAGTACAAACACACTGGACTATGTGTGTGCATCGGAAGTGATATAACGGAAATCCTATACTAATCATCGACCCAGAGTCAGATGGCCGAATAATGTGCGTTCATGCATCTTCTTAAGGTTATTTTTTGTTGTTGTAAAAGTTAGGTATGGTGTATAGTTGAATTTTTCAGTAAACTCGTTATTTATTTATTTATTTGTTAATTTAACCCTCATGATAATCGTAATTAGGAATAAACGTTGGTTAGGTTAGGTAAGTGACATTACAATATCGTGAAATGCGTGAAATCTTGCAAAATGATTTCTTAAAAAATCTAACGGCGAAGCTAGTGGCGAAACTCGGATGTGTTCTGGACTGATCGGGGGTTAGTGAATCGTAAGTTACCCAGCAAAGGACTGGAATCAGGGAGGAGTTGAAATATTTGTCCCTGTCCCCACCATCCCGATAAACGTTTCCTGTGGGTTTCGGGAAGTCACTCCTCGAAAAAACCGACGGGATGATGACAAACCGCAGGCCGCGCGAGGAGAGACACCCAGTTGTCCAACGAAGAGGCCAGATCGCTCACCTCTCGCCAAAAGGCTCGGCTGGGGGTATGGAGACAGTGACGGATGTTTTTGAAGTTATACTTCTAATGCGACTTCCAACAAGGTTGCGTTAAACGTTTAACGCTACCATGGAGAATAACGCTACCATGGAGAATTATTTGCATCCAATTTAAAACTATTTTTTTAATGATGCCAAAGAAGTATAACTTCTCACGCGCGTACCTAAGTACACGCACCCATTTTTTTTAAATGTGTAACATCTTAGCTCCCGGTGTACGGAGTTTGGAAAGAGCAATTTCCTGAACGGAACGGAAGTCGCATGTGACGGAAATAAGTTACCTACCACCGCGCTCCCATCTGTGGTAAATGGGGCGGACCAAAGTTCACAAAGCCAAAGTGAAACATCTTTAGTAATAACGGTTTGGAATAATTTTTGACACGGTAGGAAGTATTTCAGTAAAATTCCTTTTCGGAAATTAGGTCCGTCCAAAGCCATGGTTGAGTGTTATTTTTTCAAGTCTTTTTTTTCGATTTTATCGAAACAGTTTCATTGTATTGGTTTAAAATTTCGCTCTGCAAATGGAATGATTCAATAGTCAAAGTAGCTGCTCTGGCAATGCATTTTAGCGGCGTGTGACTTGCCCCTGTAAATGTGTTTGAAAACACAATTTGCATAATATTTATCACGCTTGAAATTATTTCAAATAATTCTAAGTTAAATTTCGTTCCGAGGTTCGTATTCAAAGTCTATTTACGAAATGAGAACACGTGAATTTTCTCACCACCGAGGAAAAATGTTACACATCTCTGGCTAGTACAAGGATTTTTTTTCTACTGAATTACTGCCCATCCTGTTAATATTTATTTAACAGTTATTACTAGGGGCAGGCGTTTTTCGCGAAAAGATCTGAACGCTTAATAGACTGCAACAAGGTATACCCGAACCTGTGGTTTCTTCCTTGTGATTGGCGGCCGTCTGCGAGAGAAGTCGTTGCCTTATTTGACCTAGCCACTCAGGACGCGTTTACTTTCGCACTGAATCACTGTGATTGGCGTTGTTACAATCGATATGTATCTGGGAGAAACCCACCCAATCACGAAACACAGACGATGCTGCAGTGTTTTACCTTTCAGCTAGTCTCGAAATATTTTCCGCGAAATCTGCATGCCCCTAGTTATTACCATCAAGTTTTCCGTCCCGCGCCTGCTTCCGTTCCCGTTCACGGATTAGCTCCCCCCACCAAATTCCCGCGCGAGAGCTGAGATGTTGAGATGTCAGCCCGTCGAGAACCCGCCGATGCGTGGGTGGTTTTCCAGAGTCCGGCATCGTCGGGGGAGAGATAGCCACCCCGCACTCGTTCCCGTACATGGCCTTCGTGGACATGACGGAGCAGCCGGCGGGAACGGCCCAGTGCGGCGGGACCATCATCGACAGCGAGTGGATCCTCACCGCCGCCCACTGCCTCGACGGGTGAGCACACAAGAGTCTAGCGGCAGCACCGCTACTTCCTGCAACCGACTGCAAATGCCGAGCCTTTCCGAAGTTGGCCGATCGGGAGCGCCTATCCCCTGGATGTTTTTTTTTACGCGTGCGTTTTTTCTCTCCAGTATATAAAAAAGCCACACAGACTGTTTAGTGGATGGTTGGTTATATTAGGTAAGTATAGCTACATTAAAAAAAAAATACTGTAAAATCATTTTATGGTTGCTTAGCACGTAACTTTTTAATATGTAGCTATCCAGCGCTAGGAAACCGTTTACATGATTTCACAGTACCTATCTTTAATGTAGCTTTCCTAACCAAATCAACCGTCCACAATGTTTTAAAGTATTTATAATGTAGCTAACCTAACCTAATTGACCACTAGTTATCATGTCCTTACCTGAAAATTACAAGTTGCGTAAAATTGCAAGGGAATATGGGGCGTCCCGAGAATATCTGTGGAAGACAAAGACTTCCTAGATTTTATACGGTATGAAAAATATACAAATCCACGAAGTACGTTTCTTCAATAATTAGGGTATTTTCCTCTAAAAACAATTACAAATAAATACCGTTGCCTTGTTTATGGTCTTTCCTTTTAACAACACCTCCATATTTATTTACAATGAACAAAAAAACAACCGAAAATGCACGATCGGACGTTTTGCTCTCTCGTCAGTGAAAAGAAGGCTTCCCGTTGCGGAATCGCGCCGCCGGCCCCGGAACGAGCGTGAGCGGTGCGGCATTTGCAGCCAGTTGCAGGAAGTAGCGGTGCTGCCACTAGACTATTGTGGTGAACACCGCACCGCCCGGCTCGCAGTGTTCGCATCTCAGGAGTCGCCGGCCGCGCCGAGCTCTGTCGGCTCTGTTCGGCGACGTCGCCACGTGTTCGGTTACTCGGCTCATTATTTTTTTGACGTGACAACGGTCTAATAAATCGATGAACGCCGGCTGCACGCACGAAAAAAAAAGTGTCCCGTTACGCTTATTGTACGTTTGCGCCGCATCTATCTCTCTCTTCCACTCGATTGGAACAACCGTCGATTTGCCTTTTTTTCGAGGCACATTTAAACCTTGAAACACTCCCATTCGTTTCCTACTTGTTCCTATCATCGTCCTATCCTTAACAGAGTAACACAGATTGGATTAAGTTAAATAGCAAACATGTATAAAAGATATAGTTAAAATAATCTCTTCGTTAAAGTAATAAACATATCTGAATTAACGAGTGCAAATAAAAGTAAATTTATCAATTAAATTGTAGAATTAATTTCACTCCTTCTTTGTATCCATACAAAATAGTGATAATTCAATAAAAAATTATTCAGTTTTATTCATGAAAGTATGCAATCATTTCATCAATGTTTTGTTACGACGTAGTCACGTTAAACTATCGTCCGTAAACCGACTTTACAGACAACCAAATTTTTTTTCTCTCGCGCGGAATTGTGCCGTGCTTTTGCGTTTGCTTTACACGAAGGTTCAAGGAGATTCTAATTCATGCTCGGTAACCATTCCTCAGGCGTGATCGAGCGCCGTGTTTCGGGCGTGTAACCAATTATTGGCGATGTGACTTCACCTACGCGTCACGGCATGCCGTCTCCCTTGCGATTTCCGACTGCATGCCTCTGCCTGCGCAGGACCGTGTACCCGGCAGAGGTCACCGTGGGGTCGTACGACACCTACGACGAGGCAAGTCCAGCGGTGACGATCACCAGCTTCGACCTCTTCCAGCACCCCGGCTGGAACAGGACGACCAGGGAGAACGACGTCGGACTCATCAAGCTGGTGGAGAAAATCAAGTTCAACGGTTGGTGCGCCTGTCTGTCCCCGTCGCCAGGGACGTTTCCCCGTGTACCGCGACAACCCAGGTTTTTTTGACGATGCTGCTGCTGCTGCTGATGATGATGTTTCTTTTCGCATTCCAGCGTTCGTGCAGCCCATCAGGCTTCCAGCGAGGTCCCAGCAAGAGGAAAACTACGTTGGTCTTCAAGCCACTATCGTCGGATGGGGAAGAACCTCCGACAGTAAGAGAACACTGACTTGCATGATGTAGCACAAACACGTATGAGAGAGTCAAGCTTGATGCATATACAAGGCAGAGAGGCTTCCTGATTGGCCACACAATCCTCCAATCAGGGCCTATCTCAGCGGGACCAATCACAGCCTTCGATCGGCCTCCTACATATATGTACGCTTAACCGATCTAACTGGCGGGGGGAGGGAGGTGTTTCCTTTTCCTCCCCCAGCCGTACACTAATACGTAGGGCCATGCATTTTTCGCGAAAAGATCTGAACTCCAGTTAGACTGCAACTAGCTATACCCGACACCAGCTGTTCCTTCCTTGTGATTGGTGGCCGTCTGTTAGAGAATTCGTTGCCTTATTTGACCGAGCCAATCAGGTCGCGTTTGCTTCCACACAGAATTACTGTGATTGGTGTCTAGCAGTGGACATGCATCTGAAAGAAGCTCACCCAATCACGAAACACAGTCGATGCTACAGTGTTTCAACTACCAGCTACTCTCGGAATCTTTTCGCGAAAAATACATGGCCCTACTAATACGTAATTATTATTGGCAATACACTACAAACTACACCGTAAGGAAAACATCGAGCCCGCGCGCCGAATAATCCCACACCACATGCGCCGAGCCCGTTGATCCAAGTGATTATACACAATTGTGGGGTGCATCCCGAAATACAGTGCGCAGAGCGAGTTATAGAAACTTAGGTTTCTGTTCTCACACACACTGTATGCCCCGAATGGCAGGCTTCAGTTGTTGATTGTTCTTGTCGACGGCTGCAACAAGACACTTCGAAACGTCAGGTACACCATCAACTACAAAGACGTGGTATCAACCCATAGAAGCCAAAATGCAGTTACCAAACCTAAATGGAATAAAGTTTTCGTCCTACTGATTAGAAAATAGTATTTTCAATGTTAACTTAGATCAGTGTGCGCTAAATTATATTTTAATTCTAAAAGGTTTATTTCTGAAGGGGGTTGGCAGAGTAGACAGATTATTCGCTATCCACCAAGACATTCCGGGCTCGACTCCCGGCGCTGTTGAACACAAATTTTTCATAAGTTTAAATTGTGATGAACGTTGACGTCAGCTGGTAGTTTTTTTTCGCATGACTACTCTCGTTTAACGGTTCAAACGTCTCTAATCCATTTGCCAAAGATACGTTAAATCAAAATTCATGTAGTCAACTTAAGCATTTAAAATATTTAAAATTTTCAGAGAATTCCTGGAATATTATTTTTAATTCAAATATTATAACTGAATACACTCGAAAAAACGATAAAACTGGCGATTAAAAAAAAACACTATTTCTACGTCTAAATTTGTACAGGAATCGGATCGATAGCTTGTTTAAAAATTTCGGAGCCCAATTAGCGAGACGGTTAGAAAGTGGAAACTTAATCGTAAACTCTGAATTATGAATTCGTAAATTTTTCTCGGGGAAGCTTAGAAATTAGTTACCCCCTCTTTCCCTTCCAATTAACACCTTCAGGGTCGGTTCAGATTGAAACCAAAGTACGACGCTCGCTCAAATGAACGCCAGTTTGCGAGAGTTAACATGTTTCACGATTTCAGATTGTTTTAAATGTCACTGACCTAACCAAAAAAACTTTAATTTCAGTTACAATAATTTAGACGTGAGAATACCCAATCTCACGAAGTGAAAAACAATGTGAGCGAGTGCTTCAGCACTCGCCAGATATGTGTCACATCTAAACTCGGTAACGAGAAAATTAGTGTTCTAATGTTGCCAATACACTTACAATACGAAATTAGGACACGAAATTTAACGTATAATTAATTTAAATAATGCCAAGCGTGATCAATATAAGAAAATTTTTTATTTCCAAGTACATTTCTTGATGCGAACCGCACGTTGTTTGCCCACCCGCCGCTAGAATTCGTTGCCGGAGCAGCTACGTGGACTATCAAATAATTCGATTTGCTGAGCGAAATTTTAAACTATTTATTGAAACGGCTGCGATGAAAGCGAAAAAAAAAAAAAAAAAAAAAAACTTGCAAAAATTACCAAACCCCGGTTTTGGGCCTGATTTTCGACAGAGAATTTTATTAAAAACACTGCCCATCTTGTTAAAATGCATTAAAAAGTTAGTACTATAAAGTTTCCCTTTTGGCTTTGTGAACTTGGGTTCGCGCCCTCCGCCACAGGTGGCAGCTCCGTGGTTACACATATCCGTTCCATGCAAATTCCGCTCCATTCATGAAATTACTCCAACCAAATTCCGTATAGCGAGAGCTAAGATGTTACTAGAGACCGGAAAAATTCGTGGATTCATTTCGTGATAGGCTGAAATTCAAACGTGTGTATAATTCTGCTGGTTCTGCTATTGGCTCGCGGTTTAACTGGAGCTCTCTGGGCCAATGAGGGCCTATCGAACAAAGAATCACGTCGAATCACAAGATACCCAGTGGAGACGACTCACAATTTAGTAACCAATGAACACGCGTGTTTACTTGAGAAGTGCAGATGATAATGGAAGGCTATCCAGAAGGTCGTTGAATCCGCGAATTTTCCCGGTCCCTAGATGTCACACATCAGTAACGGACGAATTTCGCATGGATTTGTTTATGTGAGAGACCTAACATAACCTATAATTTATTTTTGACGACGACAAAAATAAAAATAAAGCGAAGATGCGTGGAACGTGGAGTGTTCGGGCGTCGGACCCGGGTTCGGTGAATCTCAGGTGTCTCCCCGTGTGTTGCAGGCTCTTCGCTGCTGAGCGAGGAACTGCGCTACGTGAACGTGCCCGTCATCTCGAACCTGAACTGCAGCGCCCAGTTCGGCGACGTGAACGTCACTGACTCGCAGATCTGCACGTCCGGTGCCGGCGGCAGGAACCCCTGCAACGTGAGCTCACAGTCGCTTTTTTTCCCCTTCCTAACCTAACTGAAACTAAGAGTGTGCGGGAGTGGTCTAGGTCAGGGCCCCCACATGGCCGGTGCTACCGTTTCTATGGCAACGGGGCACCTTGGGTCTAGGGGGCATGCGAAGGAAAGAAGAAAAACTTAAATAAAAAAAAGTAGACAATTTTAAATAAATCATAGAAAACAATTAAACAGTACCTAAGGCCTAAATTTAGTTACCGATGAAATATTACACCAGAGTAATATTATTCGGAATATGCTGTGCGTACAGAAAGTGTCTGAATATACAACTGTGAGTAACAAAACCACCACCAATTGACGTGACACCATGTTGACAGTGCAAAACACTTAAACTCATTTATTTGCCATCATTCAAAATAAATTTACGTTGACAATCGAAACACTGACTTAAAACTAGTTTTAATGTGTTTTAAAAATAATTGTGAAAAAGTTAAAAATAAATTGAACTAAAACAATGTACATATAGAAAAAACAAACATTTTTTTTAATCTGTTAGAAAAAAAGGGGGGGGGGGGAGCATCATGACTTCTAGCAACGGGGTCCACAGAATGATGTGGGGGACCTGGTCTAGGTAGGGTAGACTCTAAGTGCGTCTCAGGCCGAAGCCTATGCGCTCTAATCACGCAGGGTGTTAGCCATGCGGGAGAGGAAGAATGCATTTTGTGCTAGGGAGGGGATTGGCCGGCCACGGTAGCAGTTTGCGCCATGGCTGACTCCCCTCTCCGACTATGCTAGACTTAAACTAGATAAGTTGGGCACAGGTA
This sequence comes from Bacillus rossius redtenbacheri, assembly GCF_032445375.1. Lineage (NCBI taxonomy): Eukaryota > Metazoa > Arthropoda > Insecta > Phasmatodea > Bacillidae > Bacillus > Bacillus rossius. Next base: position 47,866,157 of record NC_086336.1, on the reverse strand, counting down.
AAAACTGCATGGGCACAGGTAAAAACTGCATGGGCACAGGGAAAACCCTGGGCTTTTTTCATGCGGGGTGCAAAAGTCATGCATTAAGCGAGCGGGTTGGTTACGGGAAACAGAAGGGTGGATCTGGAAGAAGAGTTGGACAGTAGAAAAGAGTCTACCACGCGGGACTTGCTGTCCGCATTGGTTTGGATGGCACTGGTTATTTTGGGGGTGACTTATGTCGTTTCCCGCTGGGCAGCCAGCCAGCCCATAACAGTCGTTGACGCCGATTTAAATAAATAAATAAATAAATAAATAAACAGGAGCATAGATTGTAATTGGAACTGAGGTATTATTTTGTAAAAGTACACACCCGTGTTTTCTGTACCGTTACCAGAAGTAATAATTATATTATGAAAAACATTTTTTTGTATTAATATAGAACTTCTGTAAGGGCTCATACCATGCGGCCAGTGGACTGGGGAAGTTCCACCGACTGCCGATAGATGGTACTCAATGTTAAATTCGATCCATTTAAAATGGTTCGAAGCACGCAGGAGTGTGGTCGGCCCCACGTGGGTTCTCCGCCTGTTATGTTAGGACTGGGTTCTCCACCTGTTATGTTAGGACTGACTACCTGTGTTCGATGGACATGCCCAGCCTAGCAGGTTTTTCACGGTTGCGTCTAAGAAAAACATGAGATGTTGAATTGCAAGCTGAAATACTAAACGGTGTTACCAAAACACTTAGAGCACACAATTATGTATATATATATATATTTTTTTTTTCGTAGCTCATAGCTCTAAGTGAACAATGTGTAGAGCAAATTTTAATTTTATCACCTTTAATTGTTCAAGTTAACTCCTGTAAACTCCTATGAGTGATTATGCGGAGCGCCGAAACCCAGATCTCAGGCTTAACTTACTAGCGCCTTAAACTTTAAACCATTTTGCACACTTATAAAACATACGTGCGTAACCTTACGCAAATTAAATGGGTCTTTTTAGGTATGGACTGTAAAATACATTGTATAATTTTTGCAGTTCCTTGGTAGTTGTAAATTTACTGTGGCAAATATTTTCCACTTTCATGATGAAGTATGTGTGTAAATACAAGTACAATTTTCTAACAAAAAAAACAGGACACTGATTAATTTAACATCTTTTTTTTGTGTAATTTTATCTATGCATAAAAAATGTGTGACTTAAAACGTCAGTATTTGTAATAACATATGTACATTCGTGTTTTTTTTTTTTTTTACCGAAACCTTTAGCGCAATTTGGTTTTCAAGAATCAATTTTGTGAAATTACGCCAACTGTGTTAGTTTAAAAAAAAATCCCATGGCAAAACTGTGAATCGTAACTGAAGTAGTTCACCGCGAGATCGGTAGGGTGCTACATGCCGATGCGCTAGCGTGCAGGGACGTCGGAACATTGGGGGCAGCAGGGGCGAGTCGCCCCCGTGCTGTTATACATGGGGGGGGGGGGGGCGAGAGTAGTATCTCGCCCCCCTCCTTTTCCCAGAATAAATGTTTGGTCCTAGTAGTATTATTCTCAACCAGTATTTACAAACGTTGCATTGGTGATCACATTGATTAGAAAATCAAATTTATGATTGTCAATATACATGTAAAATGATTGCAAATTCCTAGATGGTATTTTATTTAAATTGTACTACATCTACTGTCAGAGTAGTATTTAATACATACTACGTCATCAAATTCTTGGAATGGTATATTTAATATTTTTTTTCGGAAACTCATTAAATAGCACAATTTTGCATCTAAAATTACAAAAAAATTTCCGGGGGAGCCCCCGCTCTAGGATTGAGGTAAGTGTGATGCATCTTTTCGCCCCCCCCCCCTTTCCCTTCATGAAAACGTTCCGACGTCCCTGCTAGCGTGTGTTACCGGACACGCGCTCTGCGCTGTTCCAGGGAGACAGCGGCGGTCCCCTGGTGGTTCGGGAAGCCGACGGAAACGCCACGGAGATCGGCATCGTGTCTTTCGGCGAGTCCTTCTGCGCTACCGGCTACCCGGCCGTCTTCACCAAAATCAGCAGACACTTGGACTGGATATCTCGCACCAGCGGCATCAAGATCAGAGAATAGCAGAATGTTCCTCCGTTCAAATTCTGAACTAATAAGATTTATTTTCTTCCAGAAAATAAATATATATATTTTTTTCATAAACAATTCTTTGGAAGTAGTTTAATAAGATATATATTTGTACATAAATATACAAAGATAACAGTTTGAATCCCACAGTACACTGATTTGAGCAAACAACTTGTCTGAACAAGAAAGTATTGGATTTACAGCGTATATGAAATTATAATGTATTAGGGCCTACTGGTGAAATTACAAGAAGATAATTAAAAAAAAATATTTTTTTTGAACAATTCTCATATAAATGTAAAACAATTTTTTTACAGTTACTGCTTGCATTATCGAATGTGTTTAAATGTTACGTGTATTGTAAATAGAATTGTGTTGCGCAAAATAAAGAATTCGTAAATGAGCAGTGGTCATTTGGTTTGCCGGCCAGTGAAAAGTGACCGACCAATCAATGATTTAAATTTTTTTGTGGTTTTGACCTTTGATTTTAAGCGCAGGCTGTGTATACTTTAATTTATTACACTAAACGACTCATCAACAGCGAAGTAATTCAAGAAGGCAAGACTAGGGATTATGAGGAAGGAATCAGCCTGCAGTAAAATAACTGTCCAAGCATTTTTCCTGGAGTTATTTCGGGAAGTGAAGGAAAACTGGAATCAGGGTTACCACATGGGAATTCGAACCCGGGTACTCTAGACGATGAGTTCAATGTCTTACTACTACGCAATCTCGTTCCGTTTGTGTAGTCAATCGAATTTTTTAAAATCAAATTTTTGAGAGGTTTTGTTTAAAGAGCAGCAAAAAGCCTACATTTTTGTAACCACCCGTCTTCACATCAACACAGATAAATACGATCAAGATTTAAACCACTGTATAAGGGGAAAGGATTGTTGCTCATTCCAGATAACTGGATAAACTGAGCTTCTATTCAGCGGAATCCTTATTGACCAGACCATCATCCAATCGTGGCCACTTGCTGGGACCAATTACTGCTCGGCCGTCAGTTGTGGCCTTAGACTTTTCGGGACACTGGTTTTTTTTACTTTTACGGAGGTCTTCCCGCGGACGATTTGAAAAAAAATAGTTTTCATTCAAACAACAATATTAATCCAACCTATAATTTAAATATCAACGATGGTTTTGCTAATTAATGGTAGGATATTTATATTCTTTCCGGATAAACTATCCTCAGGTCAGTTCAAATTTTCGGTAGAATCGCGTGATTGTAAGTGGCCATATTTTTTTTTTTAAAATTACGAAATAATGAATTGAAATAGTTATTGAGCAGAAAATTAAATTAATGTACAATAAACATTTAATTCTCCTTATTCCATTAATGACAAAATTTTTAACAGAATTCTAGACAAAGAAAAATAAAATAAAAGCACCCCCGCGCGGAGCCCTGGGCTATTTCCCGTCTTGCTCTGCCTGGAGCCACCCCTGTCGGCTGTGATTGGCCAGGAGACCGAGCCCAAATGGAGGGGAGTATTGTTCTCCCCCGCCGTACACCAAAATGTGATTTATTTAGCACTATACAGAATGTATATCAAAAAATGTCCCAGTTATAAAATTTAATGGTATCAGCTGTAAGCGTTGTAGAGTTTTGGTTCAAAACCACAATTAAAGAGTAACTCAAACCGTTTTAGATGAGCCAATGCGCTAGTATTGCGTTGTTGTTTTCTCGCTTGCAGCGCAAAATAATGGCTCTTTCCCCAGTAAGTAGAGAACGAACCTGTAAACTTTATTCGGCAACAGGATGGATACCCTCCCCAAATGGAATCTCTTTGTACGAGAGTGGTTGAATGTCGAAACCCCTGACCGTTGGATAGGTTAGTAACTGCCGAGACGACAGAGCTCTTTTTCGCTGGCCTCCACGTTCACCTGACATAACGCAATGTGATTTTTTTCCCACTATGGGGTTTTATAAAAGATCGCGTCTACGTTCCGCCGCTACCTAATGATTTGACAGAGCTGAGACATAGAACTGAAGAGGCTATTGCTTCCATTACTCCGGACGTGTTGACCAAAGAATGGGAAGAATTGGACTTCAGGTTGGATGTGTGCCGTATAACTAAATGTGCACATATGAAATATTTGTAAAATAAAAGTTAGTTTACCTTCAATTTAGTGTATGAATTGCTGTAAATAATTTAAATTAAAATTTTATAGTATAGCATTGAAACTGGGGGATTCTTTTATGGACATTCTGTACAACAAAGTAACTCTGAAGGCAAACTTCAGGCCCGTGTGTTAAACTTATCCCTCATCACGCGCACCCCATCAGTTGATCCAAGACATTCTACAAAAAAAAGAGAGGGTGCATCTTGAAACACAGTTCACAAAGCGAGTAACAGAGGCACAGGTTTCTGGCCTCGCGCGCACAGAATGCCTCGGAGGGCAATGTGCTGGATCGGCAGGGTCGAGGCCTTCAGTTCTTCATCGCCCTGGAGATTGGCTGCGACGTAGCATGCCGTAACGCCGGACACGTCATTACGTCATCGGATGTGGTAAAACTTATCCCCCCTCCTTCCTGCCAAAAAGTCAACAAGTAGTTTAACAAATAAATTAGTCAGAATAAAACAAAAAAAGAAGATATAACTATGCATGCCATAACGCCGGACACGTCATTACGTAATCGGATGTGGTACAACTTAACCCCCCTCCTTCCCGCCAAAAAGTCAACAAGTAGTTTAACAAATAAATAAGTCAGAATAAAACAAAAAAAGAAGATATAAGTATCGATTAAAAAAAAATGTGGCTCCATCACATGTAATGTGGTCAAGTAAGGTTAATACAATAAAATTACTTAGTTTATGTATTAATGACGAGTGAAAATAAGAAAAAAAAGGGGTGACGCAGAAAAATATTAATAAAGATGCTCTCCAGCCGGATTGATAAACCACAAGCAAATAACCGTACCATATTTTCAGATAGTTATTTGATTTTTAATTATTTTTGAAAACTGTATTGGTTAGCTTTTTAACTTTAAAAGTTATCGAGGTGTGAAATTTTACACAAGGTTTTCAAATTTCAGTCGTGGTAAATTACTTTATACTTGATGTCAAATGTTAAATTCAATGTCTCTATAAATGTTAAAGATAACTCAAATTTAGGACAAGCGTTTTTGGACGTAAATATGTTTTCAGGCTGCGTATACTTTAAATGCTACCTTACAGATTTTCTCTTGCAAGGCAACAACTCAAGATAGCATTATCTTATCTGTTTTGGTATAAAAACTACACATGTGCTCATTAGAAAATTTCTACGACCTGCTGAAATAATAGTATCTAATTTTTAGAATGCAGCACTTAAAATTCTTTTAAATAATTTATTTTGTAAATACGCCATTGCCAGTTTGCAATGTATTCGTCTTTATTGTTTGTTCTTCGGGTTCTCTCTGTGTGCAAACCACATCTGTGGCGTTTGTCCAAAATAATTCGTACAATTAGACTACACCATTGCAAGAGTCGTTCAAAAACGTACTTAAAATTGGTATGAAAGTGCTTATTCTTAACTCGTCGTCGTGAATAACAAAGTTATCGCACGCAGTTTTTTGGTAACTGGTTTGAATTTTTGTCCGGCCATCTTAATGTCGTTTTTCCGCGTGTTACCAGACTCACTTCTGGGTAAGAGCTAGGATGTATAATGCTTACCATATACCAACTACAGGAACTGGTTAGTTGTTTCCCATTTTACAGTATTCCTGACGTTGGTCATCGTATCTTCTCGCCCCTTTATTATTTCGCTGTCAGCGAGACGTGTGTCTTGATGAGAAATAAATTACTTCGACAGCATCTAGCACAAGCTCGGGGAGCTGGATGTCAAGTCGTTAGAAACTGGCTTAGAAAATTATTTTTAATTTGAGTATTCAGTTAAAAAATGCAATACATTTATTAAAAACAGTGCGTGCGAAGTAAACTTATACGTGTAGTAAACTGATCAGAATAAATTCTTGCCTTCAATAATGAGGAACTTAGCACTTCGGCGAATAAATGGCGCAATTCGTTGGTGTGGGCAGTATAAGTTCCCTGAAATAATTAAACACCTACAGTTGGAAACGTCCGCCACATTTACAACACGAGGTAGTTCGGTTTGATCCAAACGAGAATCGAACGCGGATTTACTTTTATTTTTTTTTGGGGGGGGGGGGGGGGGGGAGGTGAGAGATATGATGAATTCTCTACTTTGGTTTGCAAAATTCTAATTATAATATATCACTTAATTGCATACATAAGAAAGACAATTTCTGTTTAATTAAAAAAAGACATCATTCGTGTTACATGCTACGCACTGACTCACTAAACGCAATCAAGAGTTAGTTGATGACAATTATTTTTAATCCACTACAAAATTTACCTCGTAGAGGTTGTGATCGTTCACATGAAAGTTGAAAGTTGTTGTTTCAGCTCCAAACTACCAGGACGTTGTCTCATTTCATGAACGCCTAGTCAGTATTCGTGTAGTTTCGGAGGTTAATTGTCGCTGGCAATGTTGGAATAGGGAAATTCCGTAATTGTTTTAATTTGTGGTTCGTTAGGTTTGAATTCAGATGAATTTATCATTCACTTGTCCTACACTTACAACACTGCAATGCGGTAAGTAATAGAGTTTCAGAAATAAAATATCGTGCTATTTTTAAGGAGACAAATCACTCGAACATCCTAAAGTACATGCCCTAAAATTATATCATCCCACTTCTACACGTTTCATTAAAAAATAAAACTAATCAACCGAGTATCGCAGTTATCTGCATTTATAACATTTATTTGGACTGCCAAGGTCATTGCAAAGTTTTTATGTAGAGGTTCAATCTATCACGAAGAATTATATCTTGTAATTTGTAATTTACTGTGTAAATTAGATTCAAATTACAAAAAAACCTAGTATAGGAATATGATATTATATATATATATATATATATATATATATATACACACACAGATTTTAAGATAGAAAGTCATGTGACTTTTATTAAAAAAATCAGCTAGTTGAAAAACGGCCTTGGAAGTCCGTCTTTTTTAATATTTCATGCATAACCCTGCGACGGAAACCACGTATTTATTTCAATTCACATTTTTGTTGTAAAATCATTTACATTATATGTAAGCAGAAACATCATTAATTAAATTATACTGTATTTTGTATAAAGGTATCAAGATAAAACTAAACAGCTTATGGAAGTAATGATGATCCTTGAGTCTCTTATGCGATTTTTCCTCGATGGTGGTACAATTTTGATAGTAAAACTCATGAAAAAGGCTATATATGTAATGACTTTCCGATAGGCAGCTTATATAGACTTCCGCGCGGCGAAGTGGATAGGTTGGCTTGCGTGTATTTTTTTCTTAAGGTGACTGAGAGCAAAAGACGCCATGAACGCCATCATCATTTTGATTGTTATGGCGAGTGTCGTGGCTGTCCCGGTAAGTCAACTTTGCAGGCTTAAGTTGTGTTCTGACTCAATTACACAGCTATGTACTTACGACCCCACACAATTAATTTGTCCTTGTGGTGTACAAGCGACGTTTGGAGGGCTATTATTTTCGGCCTTTGTAGATTGGTATTATCCAGATAAACACATTGGTAACATTAATTTCATCAAAAAAATATTCAAATTCAGGAAAAATTCAAGTACCTTAAACTGTTAATTCTTACATTCAATTATACAACACAGAATATTTGGGCAATCAACTTTTGTTTCTACCCTTGTTATGTAAGTTTCTATCAGTGCATCTAGACGCAATTGTTAAAAATTAGTTATTAACCTAATTAAATGTTCTTAAAATCAACTGATAATTCACAGAAAAATGTAAAGAGAAAATTATTTCAGAGCTTTTTATATTACTAAAGATTTAAATAAAAAATAACCAACAAAACGCTTTTAAAAATGAAGATAAATTATTTTACTTGCATACTCGCATACTTGCATACTTCACTTTCAGATTGTATAGGCCTTGTGACGCCACTTCAAGGAAAATGTACATACACGTTCATAACTTGAAACGAATTCGTACACGGCCTTTGTTCGTAATACTCTCTGTTGTATAATTTCACCCACTTAAACACACTGGAATCCCACCTGGATAATATTTTATTTTATATTCATATTTTGAAATTTACCTTTTTGGAGGCTAATTGCAAGTTTACATAAATAAGTATATCTTAGAGTTGTTAACTAATAATTTTTATATTTATTTTGTTCATTCATTCCTAGAAATATTAACGATTGTATCACCCAAGTGTTTACTCAGAATAAAATAATAAAAGCATTAAATGAATGAAAACATCGAAAATTTTCTTGACCTACGTGTTGCATCATGATAAAGTAAAATGTTTAATATTTTAAAATTTCTAATTATCAAAGATTAAACATATACCAATTTAATATGTCCTGCGTTAGAATCCTGAATATAAATTAGAGGAAAATAAGGCTTTCCTCTTTTTTTTTTTAATATTGTTAATTGAGAACGGTGGCAGTTGCATTAACTTAGTGATCAGAGCATTCTATCGGTGAATCCGGTTTTAGATTCCCCTCGGGGGTCAATTCAACTTAATTTTTCTTGTGGGAAGACGTACCGGACGCTGCTTTTGGTCGTTGAATTTTAACGGAGTACTCTACTTTCCCCCAACAAATCATTTATTCAAAAGTGAGTGGTATTCCGCTATATATATATATATATATATATATATATATATATATATATATATATTTACACACACACACACATATATATATATATTTACACACTTACACTATGCGACATTTAAAAAGTTTTGGAACGATGTTTTGAGACTGTAAGGTGACTTTATTACTATTTTTTATGCTGATGTCAAATATGATTTTACTTTCCCTGTATCAGGGAAGGTTTTTATACAATTCAATTTTGAGTTTTTTTAAGGGGCAGTAAGACACCCCTGACCCGAACAAGCGTTTTCGGATGCTAAATTGCGCATAACTTCTTTAATGCTTTGTTTATAATGACGATTGTAGCACATGATTTAGATAAATTTATAAATGAATTATTAAAACTGAAACCATTAAAAAATGTTACGTTGCAAGAAAGAAAATTACTGTTTCCCTCCTAAAGCCAGCTGGGTGTAACAAGTATGGCCAACTATTCCCTCTTACCAAAATAAAATTTATCCTTCGCAATGAAAATTCCGTTTGTAAAATTTACGTTTGAATAAAAGATAGGTTTCCTCAATTTAAAAAAAAACTGTACGTGATAGGATAAAAACGGATTCCAGATCTGGAATCAACGCAAAAATAAATATTTAAGGAACACCTAATATCAGTGAATCACAGAAAATCATGTTGCATAGTGTTATCTGCCACAGTAGTTACGTACATTAAAAATTTAAAATGTTTGCACACTACCAATGAAACTAAAAGAAATCTATTTTTTTTATTTTTAAAAAAGGACGATGCTGACTACTGATTACATATACTAAATTTTGACTTCAGGGAAAATATATTTAATTTATCCTAACATCTCAAAAAATTTCAACGTTAAAGACATGAAGTTAATGGGTTTGCACCTTCTTGACTGGAAGAAAAAAAAACATAATGCACCATAGAGTCGATGGATATGCCAGTCCGAAACATTTAACCGAGTTGATGTTGACGCATTGTAAAGAGATACATTTGTGAGTTCTCTTGAGAGACGTGTGCGTTTTATTTTATCCCTTAGGCTCAACGAGATCCCAGCAAGATATCCCCCAGGAATGTCGAAACTACAGACACTTCAAAATCACTTGAGAATCTTCCACGTAAGTAACTGTTTCAAACCAGCTTTCCGTTAAACAAGCTTACTAGTGTAGTGGTTGTAAGTTGCTTGCAGTGGTGATGTTTGACTATTAGAATTTTAGTTCCTTAAACTAACAAACATTTTTTCGTGGATTATTGTCTAGTAAGTTATAGTACCATAGGGAGAAATATTGACGAAAGTGTGTATTAATAAGCTTTACTAGCATTTATTGGAATATGCAATAAGCATTGAAAAAGTTAATTTAATCGGAAATAATCCTCGTCCTCTAAGAATTTCTAAACATTAAAACAAATTTTCTGATAAAACATTTGTGATAGTTGTGGAAATTTTGTTTAAGAGTCTGTTAAGATATGCAATCCATAGGTTGTGTCACACTTTCAGTTCATAATTTATAACTTGTCGAAGAATTATAAGTGTTGGCCTCAGAAAATTTCTATAAACTTGTAGTCATTCTAAGAACATAAGTTTTTTTTTATGATTTTATGTATTTAAAAGTCACATAGGCCACTGTAGTATTAAACAATGAGAGTAACTCAATTATACTTGTAGTACTGTAATTAATGGCTCAGTAAGAGGGAACGTCGATGGGCTCAAGCCCCTTCCTGTTAATTAAATAATTAATGTCATATTTACAACCAGGAACCAGAGACAAAAAAAATATATGTAGCTATGCGTAACACGTAACACTCTTAAGCAAGGTGGAGGTCTGTGCAGAAATTTTATTTATTGTTCTGATGCCCTAATTACGTTTGTTAGAACTCAAGACTGATAAAATTTAAATTATACGACAACAGGAAAAAATAAATAATATTTTTCTTCTTGGTCCTTCTTCGAGGTCATTGCTTCTAATGTTAATCCACTTATATTTTACTATTGTATAATCTTTGTGGTCAGGACCTTTGTAACGCTTTTCATTAAATGCAGACTGTAGGCTTTTTTGTGTCCGGAGTCACCAGCTACTTGTTGGGTTCTGGGTTTGTGGCCACCACGTGGAGATGATGCGCGAGCCCGAAGTTTCGGCATGTCCTGCCGAAGCCATCTTCAAGGGCGATTAACAGCTGAAGGCCTAGTGTTCTGAAAAAAAAACTGGCCCATCTACCTTTGAATATATATACTGTATAGAAGTCGCCAGCCCAGGTTAAAATTTCTAATACGGTTTGAGGTAGTTGGTTAATTCACCGCCGCAATCGCCACCATCTCTAGGGCATCGACTTGTGGTGGTCCCTAGCGGACAAGTGTCGAACTCTTCGAACACCCCTTCCCCCTCCCGTTGAACTACCTTGAGCTGCAGTGAATGATTGGTGGGGGGTGCGGGGAATGACAGCGGGCGACAGTGCTGCGCTCTAACGTGTAAATAACAACCTAAGACGATACAGGGCGTTGCGGCAGCGCCCCTGCAGCGGTGAAGTTCCCAAGCTGCTCATCATACGCTCCTGAAAAAAACGTAGAGTAAATCCTATCCACTCGCGACTTCTATACAGTATATATATATATATATATATATATATATATATATATATATATATATATTCAAAGCATCTACCGAGTGCACGCATCCTGATCGGCTGAACTCTCACGTGGTCAAGGAGATCCGTCGAAATGTTGGCTGCAAACCGTTGTCCCCCCCCCCCCCCCAAAAAAAAAAAAAAACAAAAAAAAACAGCAAGCCTTCTGTTGACAATCGCCGTCGAAGACGGCTGCAACGAGGCTTGCCGGAACGTCGCGTGCTCAACGGATAAGGCCGAGAAGCGGACAGTGTCTTTGCCCGTGTGTGTGTGTGCGTGTGTCTAGGTGTTTGTGAGTGTGTGTGTGTGTGTGTGTGTGTGTGCATGCGGGACCTTCCCGAACCAAAACTGCTCGGCCATACGCTGTTGAATGTCGTCGTCGCACCCTCCAAACGCCCGGAGAAGCACACGTAGGGGTCGGCTGGCTGGTGCAGGGACGCGGATCGTGGGCGGAGAGCTGGCGGTGCCTCACTCGTTCCCCTTCGCGGCGTTCCTGGACGTGACAGTGCCGACGGGCACCACTCAGTGCGGCGCCTCGGTCATCGCCAGCGAGTGGATCCTCACCGCCGCCCACTGCGTCGACAAGTGAGCGGCTTCCTTCCATCCCGCATTACTAGAGACCTGAAAAATTCGCGGATTCATTTCGTGTTATGCTAAAAATTCAAATAATGTTACCTATGTGTAGAGACTGGGTAAAATTCGCGAATTCATTTCGCGACAGGCTGAAATACAAACAGTTATACCTCAGTGATGCCTCTGCCATTGGCTCACAACTCACCTGGAGGACTCTGGGTCAATGAGAAACGCCCGACCAAAGCTTTATTGAATCACAGGCTGCTACGCTGGGACGTCTCACAAGACAGCAGCCAATGAGTGGGTGACATTTGACCGAGTGTACGTAGAACTATGGAGTTCATCCTGCAGTTCATTGAACCCGCGAATTTTTCCGATCCCTACCAATGTGCTGCTTCTGCCATTGGTTCACTGTCGATCTGGAGGACCGAGGGACCAATTAGAGACCCTCACTCGCAGAAGTGTCGAATCACAGGCCACCCATCAGTCGAGACGACTCACAAGCCAGCAGCCAATGAACAGTTGGCATTTTGCCCGAGTGCGCAGAGGATATTGGAGTCCATCCTGGAGGTGTCAATGAACCCGCGAATTTTTCCGGTCCCTACGCATTACATTTCGAGCCGACATGGTCGGTTTCAAAACAAGGTTCACTCCCATTAAAAAAAAACACACACACACACTTGCAGTTGAAGCTGAGTAGTATATAGGTATTGGCCGGTCCGAGGACTGGCTTTCCCTGGAGAAGCCGACAGCCATCTTGGATGAGACGTCACAGCGGACATCTGGGATGACCTTGACGTTGACCTCTTCTAAGATGCCGGTCAATGTGTCATCATCGTCTTACTGGAGGCTGGTAGTAAAGGAATTTAAGCCTCTTAGGACTTTTCACCATATTTATTGAAATTAATACTTTTTACATAAAATTAAATTTTTGTATCGGTCAAGTATCGGCCAAGGACATTAACCGCTCGATTCATTCAATCAATATATTAATGAGTGGTTTTTTGATGAATTTTGGAATTTTTCCTGAATTTCTAGGTAAATAATTACAAATTTTCAAAATGGCATCCAAATGTTATCTTTAAAAGATTTGTGCAATGGGAGTGCATGACTTGATGTAAGTTTTTGGACATACGCCATTGCTAAGAACTTTTTCTGTTGAAGAAAAAGTTCTTAGCAATGGCGTATGTCCAAAAACTTACATCAAGGCATCCAAATGTCAAGATTCTAGGTATCATAGTAATAATAAATGATTACTGAACTCTAGCAGGTAAAAATCAAACTAACATGGTGACAGTGCACTCTAGGAGACTAAAACTATATGGTGGCCAAATACGTCATACTAGCTGACGATATTTATCTTGGCATTAGAGGTGGGAAGTCTGTCTGTCGGTGGCTTCCGTGGAGGAAGGATCTGTTGTCATTTCTTCCCTAACCGGGTTCGAACCGAGGAATCCAAGATACATGCTTTGCGTTTTTTAATTAAAATTTGTTTAATTAATTTTTTTATTAAATTTAAATTTTTGCCGATTTTCTAGCTAAATAATTGCGAATTTCAAAGATGGTGGACATGATATCATAATCCAAGATGCTGGAATGGTTTTTATTAAAAATTTAATTTATTTTTTATTTATTTTAAATTTTTCCTAATTTCCTAACATGAAAAACGAATTTTAAAGATGGCGGCCATGGTACAAAATCCAAAATTTCAGAAGTTAATTAATTAATTTTTGATTGATTAAAAAAATCCCCATTTACTAGCATGAAAACAGATTTTTAATATGGCGGCCATAATGAAAATGGCAACGGTTTCGTAATAATTTATAATGGCGGCCATTGCATCCTAATTGGGAAGGTCATGACCTCAGCGGCTTATGGCGGCTTGCTTTTATGACTCTTCAACCACTTTTAGGAATTTTTAAGCCTTTAGCATTTTTGTGGACTAAAACGGGAAATTTTCCCTCAAAACTGGAATTTTCCCCCTCAAAATACGGGAATATGTATTTTTAAAAATTTTTCATTATTTTTGGTTGAATTGTTTTTAAAAAAATTGAAATTTGACGGATTTGAGTGAATTTTGGGCAAATGTTTGACAAATTTTGAATGTCAAGGTCAGAGGTAGAGGTCAAGATCATACTAGATGGCCGCCGTGACGTCACAATCCAAGATGGCGGTTGGCTCCTCCGGCTCCTACAGGGGAAGCCATTCCTATATATCCATTCCAATATATCTAAAGCCAGTGAAACGGGTGCACGTTAGGTTTTATAGTAGTAAAATATATATTCAAGCAAATTAAGATGAAGGTAAAAAATTGAGCAAGAATAAAGTAAAAATTATGATTTAATATTAGTTTTAAACTTTATCTTTTTCTATAGTCGACGTAAAAGGGTGAAAAGGTAGATGATAATTTTTATTGAAAATGTCTTACTTATGAAGATAATCTAGCAGGATGTAAGTTATGTGTTATTATTTACAGTATTGAAACATATACCATCTCTTTCTTACAACATGCTGAAGTTCTACTTTTTAAATGGTGAATTTTTAAAATAAGGTTTTAAAATTAAAAAATATATATTTTGGTCAAATAAAACATAATTTAAGAATAGGAAATATTTATTATACATACCTTAACCTACCTTCTCTTAATCAACATTTTCCGAAATATCACTCTTTAAGTTAATATTTTTTTAAAAATAAAAAGTTTTGGAATCTATAAAATTATTATTGGCAAAATTGATTTTTACTCAATATAAATATAAGTTTATTATTATTTTTCTGGAGGTCACATCTACCGGTTAAAGGGAATAAAAGGGTTGAGTTTTTTTGTTTGGTTAATAGATATTGCCATTATTACCTAGTTCTTTAGTTTTATATTAGCATCCCTGTGGGAAAAGAGGTGAGGGGTAAACAAATTGGGCATTTTGTTTAAGTAATACTAAGTAAACTAAGAGTCAACTAATATGTCGTATAATAAAATTGATATCTTTATTTTATATTTAAAATAAAGATGTGTTTGTATCAAATATCCTTAATTAATGGTTGGTATTTATAATAAATTAAAATTATTTAATAACTCAAAAAATATTATTCTTAAAGAGTTATGCTATGAAATAAATATTTTATGCGTGTGACAATTTATTTTGTATATTTATTCAGTAAAAACGTTTGGAATAATTCACCTAACTATTTTAATGATAAGATTATAACAATACTCAGAAATTGTGTGAGCAAAGCCACGGGTTACTAGCTAGTGTAAATATATGTGTATATATATATAACTTTTAAGTTGACGATGATTTTTTGGATATATGAACCATGAAACTAAAAACTACATAAAAATATTTCGGAAGTAACCATGATAACAGCTGCAATAGGTAGACTCTCTTTGAAATCTACCTAAAAATTATGTTCTGTAACTGTCCAATAATAATAAAATAATACTTTAAAACTAATAAATTTAACGTTTGAAGTTATGCCAGCAAACACGATAACCATCATCTACGCTACACGCTGAGAAATCTGATACGCGTTTATGCACATCAGTATCAGTACATTCAAGCTAATGAAAATCAGATGGATTAAGTTTAGAAAGAAGGTAATACTTTGCAAGAAAATTTTGAAAATAATTTTATTCTGCTGACTTGATTCCTTAGGGAAGTTCACCCACACAAAACCGTCCCTTAGAAAGAATAAACATTGGTGCTACTTTTGATGATTGTAAAATTTCTAACAAATTTCTTGTACATAATACCGACTGTTGATTCTTTTTTTTTTTTTGCAGAAAAAATATGGCACTGTATGATTAACGGTAGTAAAAACGGTCATATTACGTTTCTTTACGAACACTGACAACCATATTTGGTCGTTTACGAACTCTGTAGACAGAGCAATAGTGTCAGGAGGGCTATTGTACCATCGGTGCTACTTTCAAGAACTCTAGACGTTAAGACAAGTTAAATGACACGAACTCTACCCTATTTTTTTTGCCGAGCAGAACGGTGAACCCGGTTGAAGTCACCGTGGGCTCGTACTTGATTTACGAAGAGGAGGACTCAGCGGTGACGACGACGAGTTCCGAGATCTTCGTGCACCCCCGTTGGAACAGGACGGCCAAGCAAAACGACATCGCCCTCATCAAACTGTCGAAAAAATTACAGTTCAACGGTTGGTGAACCCCGTTGTCTTTACAGCCCTCTCGGTTATCACGTCCTTAGAATGATTCTTGCAATGGGAAATATTGATTTAAAAATTTTTTATGGACATGCGACATTGTTGGTCAATCTGGATTGGAAACAACAGTTTTACGCGGTGGCGCCACCTGCAGATGGTCGATCCTAGCACTTAAGTTTACTTGGTGGGTGGTGATAACGAGTGACACGTCTGACGTGGTGGCGCCACCTGCCTATGGTCGACCCTAGCATGTTACTTGACCTGGTGGGTGGCGCCACTGAGTGTCCCACCTGACTGGGACCTGAAAAGCTCTAAATCTGAATAAGTCTATCAAACATCAAAGATTTTCTGCTAATTCATAAATCAAATAAATTTACTGAGATTCAACGGATTTAGTCATTCACGTGTGATATCGCAGATTTCATTTATAGACAGCGAATAAACTCGCAGGTTTCTATAGTTTAAAAACTTCATTAAAATTTAACTGATTAATTAATGCTGAATATTTTCATAAATCTGACATTTACTAAACATTTTGGCCTAGTATTGTCTTTAATTCAAGATGGCCCTAAAATATATTACTTCTAGTCATAACATGTTATTAGGAATAAGTGTACGTATAGAGGCTCAGTTTAAGAATTTTTGTGCAGTTGTTGAGGAAAATGACCGTCAGAAGTCAAGTTTCAGTTTAGTTGGACTGCAACAAATCTCTGCTTTGTCTGCAGCCTTACCTATGACTTTGTTTTATTTTTTATATCGAATATCCAGCTCTAATCCAGCCCGTTAAGCTTCCGGCAAGATCCCAGCAAGCGGAAACATACACTGGCCTTCAAGCTACTGCCATCGGATGGGGATTTACCGAAGACGGTAAGAATAAGACATACCACGTGGTTAACACCATTTTTAAATACAATTTAATTGGACGATAAACACTCTAATGTATGAATGTACAATTTTAATCCCAAGGCAAAGGCTATTTAATTTAAATAGTAACTAAGGAAAGCGGAAATTAAATTTTTGATTAGCAGTATTAAGAACTGCTGACTTATCCTAAATGCATTCTTTAAATTGTCCAATGTATGACTAACGTAAAAACGAAAGCATGCCCAAAAATTGGATCAATTAGTTAGTTTTTTTTTCTAATGAAAATGTTCTGAATTTTGTTCAGGTGCAAGAATTTTATACTTCAAGATTAGTATATCATTTGCAATGTGCTGGGACATGGAACGTATCGTAAATTTCCAGCGTATAAGAATTAAATGGATCATAGCTTAGCGCCTCGTTGACATAACAACCATTAGAGACGATAACATACTACGATTTGAGAATGGACCAGTGATGGAAGTATTTAAAGGCGGGAAAATAATTCATCCCGAGAAAACCCACCTGCTCAAGGCAACGTCCACCACATATCAAAACTTGCGAAAAATTCCAATTGTGAACCTAACGGGAATCGAACCCAGAGGGTCTTGGAGGTGAGGCGAGTGGTTATGTCTGGTTTGTGTAATTTTCATTTCTTTTTTGAAAAGCAAACAGCTTTATGGCATT
The DNA here is from genome assembly GCF_032445375.1 of Bacillus rossius redtenbacheri. Classification (NCBI taxonomy): domain Eukaryota; kingdom Metazoa; phylum Arthropoda; class Insecta; order Phasmatodea; family Bacillidae; genus Bacillus; species Bacillus rossius. Next base: position 47,848,497 of record NC_086336.1, on the reverse strand, counting down.
TTATTATTATTTTTTTGTGAACATTTTGACGAAAATTTACGCCAATGCCTTACCGGGACTCAGACCCAGGACCTCTCGGTGAGTATCCAACTGTGCCTAAGGAATTTCGGCCCCATTCAACTACCGTGAGGCCTCTTTTGAGAACTTCTTCTTGGAACTGTGCAAAACTTGTCCGGTTGGAATCTGCGACCATGCAAAGGCCAAAGAAACGTAAAAAATTGGTTGTCTGTAAAGTCGGTTTACGGACGATAGTTTAACGTGACAATGTCAAAACAAAACATTGATGAAATGATTGCATACTTTTATGAATAAAATTGAATCATTTTTATTGAATTATCGCTATTTTGTATGGATACAAAGAAGGAGTGAAATGAAATCTACAATTTAATTGATAAATTTACTTTTATTTGCACTCATTAATTCAAATATGTTTATTACTTTAACGAAGAGATTATTTTAACCATAACTTTTATGCATGTTTGCTATTTAACTTCTTTCAATCTGTGTTATTCTGTTAAGGATAGGACGATGATGGGAAAAGTAGGAAACGAATGGGAGTGTTTCAAGTTTAATGTGCCTCGAAAAAAGTCAAATCGATGGTTGTTCCAATCGAGTGGAAGAGATAGATAGATGCGGCGCAAGCGTACAATGAGCATAACGGGACAATGTGCTTAACGGGACACACTTTTTCGATGCGTGTCAGCCGGCGTTCATCGATTTATTAGACGTTGTCACGTCGAAAAAATTTATTTTCCTCCTCCCCTTTTCCCCGCTGCAGGTTCGCCGATAATGAGCGACAAGCAGCGGTGCGTGACCGTGCCCGTGATATCCAACTGCAACTGCAGCGCTCAGCTCGGCGTCGCGAACATCGCCGAGTCGCAGATCTGCACGTCCGGAGCCGGCGGGAAGAACCCTTGCACCGTGAGTCCAGCGAGCGACAGCTTTGCGACTCCCGCAGACCAGCTCCGTGCTTGAACCCCGCGTTCATGTTCACTCTCGTCACGAAGTGTTTCCTACACTATCATGGGCGTCGCAAGGATATATTTTTTTTTTGGGGGGGAATGCAATGGATTTAGTTGTTGAGGAATATCCATCCCCTGGGAAAAAAAAGAGGGGGATGCCGGGGGTCCTCCCCGGGAAAATTTGGGGTTTGAAGGTGTAAAAAGGTGGTTTTTAGGCATTTTTCTTTCCTAAATATTCTAATTATAGTTGGTTGCAATATATATATTTATTATTTATAAAAAATATTTTCAGAGAACAAATTTGTAAAATCACAGTGCTCACATCACCACGATTGGACTAAATGCACCATGCGCGACATATTGGTTATATCACAGAAATAATATTAATAATATAACTACGAAACTAAATATATTATTGGAGGGGACGAAATTGAAGACTTTTATTATTGGGGGGCACGTGTCCCCCCGTCCCCCCCCGGTTGCGACGCCCATGTACACTATACATAGGGGTGAATGAGCGGTCCCAGTGTGATGCGGGAGACTGGGGCAGGCGCCGGAAGTGATGACAACTCCAGAGGGCTAAGGGGGCATCCAACTTGCTGGTGAGCTGAGTGGAGTAGGGGGCCGGAGGTGGTGCATAAGCTGGGATGGGTAGCCTCAGCCTCTTTGCATAGCCAAAAGCTCTAACGCTCTTCCTGGTTGCGTATGCGGCGTATCCGCATCCATGCCCATGGGGGCCCCAGGGCGGTAGGGCCTCAAGGCTAAGAGCGCTGGGTCAACAAAGAAAAGGGGGGAAACCCTGTTTGTGACATTGTGTTTGTGACTATACATAGGGGTATGCAGATTTCGTGAAAAGATTTCGAGACTAGATGAAAGTTTAAAAAAATTGTAGCACCGTCTGTCTGTGTTTCGTGATTGGGTGAGTTTCTCCCATAGGTACTACATATCGATTGTAGCACCACCAATCACAGTGATTCAGTGCGGAAGTAAACGCTTCCTGAGTAGTTCGGTCAAACAAGGCAACAAATTCTCTCGCAGACGGCCGCCAATAACAAGGAAGAAACCACAGGTGCGGGTGTACCTTTTTGCAGTCTAATAAGTGTTTAGATCTTTTCGCGAAAAATGCCTGCCCCTAACTATACATTATTTCACGCATCACATGCTAGAGTGCACTAGTGTTGAACGTAAGGTCTAAAGTTCCATTTAACGCTTGTGATAGTATCACCTTTAACAACATAATTTATTTTAAGCTAAAAATATATTTTAGGAACAGCAAATCGACTAACCTTGTGTTAAGTAGAATAGCCGCTTACCACTAAGTTACTAGAATTAATGTACAAAAAGTATTACGTGCCTGGTCTTTTGGCCACATTCGTTCCACTCGCCGTGTTTCGGCTGGTTATGATTTTTGAATTTATTTACCTGCCAAAATTAAATTTATTTTCATTGCAGGATTAAACTTTGCTCGTACATCTGCTCATTAACTTTCTATCTCTTCAAGTAATATAATATATGTCTACTATGTCATATGTTACTTGCTATACGTCTGCTATCCACTACTGTCTACTCTATGCTTACTATCTACTACTGTGACTACTATCAACTATCTTCTACTGTCTACTATGGTACATGTCCATTATGAATGTTATATATCCGTGCTTCGTGGTTGGTTGGATTTATATCAGGTACACGTCTCGTTGTAACTCCATTCTAACGATAAAAAAAGACTTTAAAGCTAGGGACACCTGTATTTCGCGAATACATTTCGTGTCATGGTATTTCACAAAATACTGTAGCTTTTCTCCTGTGGTTATTGGCTGAGGTCGGTGAGAGGTGTCGTTCCGCTCTTGATGGGGCCAATGAGAATGTGGTCACCATACTGCTGCACCCTCACAATTTGCCATGACTAGAGACCCGGAAAATTCGCGGGTTCATTTCGTGTTATGCTAAAATTCAAATAATTATACCTTAGTGCTGCTTCTGACATTGGTTCACTGTTAATCAGGAGGACTGAGGGCCAATTAGAGACCCTCACTCATAGAAGTGTCGAATCACAGGCCACATAGTCGAGACGACTCACAAGTCAGCAGCCAATGAACAGTTGGTATTTGCCCGAGTGTGTAGAGGATATTGGAGACTATCCTGGAGGTCATTGGAACCGCGAATTTTCCGGGTCTCTAGTTATGACTCTTAGAAAAAGCTACAGTGTTTTGTGAAATACCTTGACATGAAATGAAATCGCGAAATACAGGCGTCCCTATTTAAAGCATATAAGCCCAACCAAAACCCCCCAGCCAACCAGAAGAGGAACGATTCCAGCCAACGAGGAAACACGCAACCACTCAGGCTAGAGTCCTGAAAGGCGGGACTGTTACGTCGGCGAACTCTTCGACGCGGCCAGGGTCCCGAGTGCCGGAGTGGTCTGCCGATTGTTCCCACAGGGGGACAGCGGTGGCCCACTGGTCCTGAGGGGGGCCGACGGCGACTACACCCAGGTCGGCGTGGTGTCCTTCGGCAATTACGAGTGCGCCGCCGGCTTGCCCAACGTCTACACCAGGGTCAGCGGCTTCCTGGACTGGATATCCAGCATCAGCAACCTCGCCGTGCGGGGCTTCTGAACTCCTGTGTATTCATCATGTGAGCAGGACCGCCCGCAGGGAGGAATATATGCCGATAGTTGCACCAACGAAATTGTTTTTTTTTGGTGGGGGGGAAGGGGGAGGGGAATTTCAAACATTTGTAGGGAAAAAAGGAGGTATATGAAAAATAAATAAATACAAAATTGAAAAAGAAAACCACTTAAAATTGATTGAAAAACTATTTTGATAAAATAATTTATATATATATATATATATATATATATATATATATAATATCTCGGGGTTGGACACTATCAAATTCAAAGTCCTAGGTAAGTAACTTTTTTTTTTGGAAAAAGGGGGGGGGGGGGGGAGGATTCTTCGTTTAATACACATATTGTAGCACGAAGTATATGTTTGTAAATTTGGTTTGTTCCCAAACAACTGAAATCAGTTTGAAATTAATTCCTACAAACTAACCTTAATATTATCGAACTGATTTTACATTTTTACTGTAAAATATTATTATATTATAATGTTATTAAAAAAAATAAAAGGAATTCCTACCAGTGAGATTTTAACCATAACTCTTTCAATAAATTGGCGCGCGTTTTACAACTAAGTTAAAGGGACAATCTGAGCTAATTAAGGAGACTGTGTATTATCAAAGTGTAATGCCATTTTTATAAAGCAATATCAAACTTGGTATAAACATTCACTATGAATATTTTAGTTTACTTAATATATTTCAGGGTAGTTTCAATATCATAAAGTTTCAATTGCCACACTTTACGTTACGTATTAACCCTAATGTCAAAAAAGTGACTATATACGGGTTTATGTTATTTCACTTGGGTCCGCTATCTTTGTGTCACATTTACGTTCACCAACTTCTGTTCAATTTTTATCATAAACCGAGATATAAAATGGTTACACATCAAAAATCACCAAAACCGCCATTTAAAACTATAATATGCGTTCTGTCAAGATTCCACCAGGGCAGGACTTGTGTTTAGATTGCCAAATACAACCTATAACAGTAAAAAAAAAGTAATTTTGAGTTGTTACTTACACGGTTTATGTTTTAAACCAATTTAATGCCAAAACACTTAAGTAATATTACCTACAAACAAAATGCACCAATATTGCAAAATGCTAGTCTCTAAAGCCGAGGCCACACAGAAAGTTTCGCTATGTTCTCGATGTTCTCTATGTTTGCAATGTTCGCAATGTTCGCTGCGCCAGGTGGCCAGACAGGTTAGTCCAGTTCGCGATGTCGGAGAGACGCATGCCGTGGGATTCGAGTGGTGATTCCCGCGATGATAATATTCTGCTGGCCCTCTCAGTATGTAAACGTAAAAAGAAATGGGTTCATGAATTTAATACATAAAAAAAGAATTTTATGGATCTGATCATTTGATGAAGCAGTTTCTTGTGAAGTAGAAACGAAATTCATGTTTTATTTCAGGATAAATTCAACTTAGTTTGATAGCATTCCAGACATCGTCCTGCATATCCGACCTTCTATACTCATTCATCGATTTATTCCACGAACATGGATACTTTCGTAATCTTTCAATTAACTTTTCCGTCGACTTGACCATTAAAAGAACAATTTTGAGAGAAATTAAAATCCAATGAAAATTCAAACGCAGAAAAGTACAGCATGATTCCTTGCGAAAACAGATTATTTTTTGTTTATCTACACATGAGCGAAGTCAACGTCTTTGAGAAAAAAACAAAAAAACAAAATAGCCCTAGAACCAAACACCTAGCGACGTCCGTCGCCAACATAGCGAACACAGCTTTGTGTGGCGAGCGACGCCTGAGATGCAGCTGGCCGTATTTCACTCGCGTGGCGGACATAGCGAACACAGCGAACACAGCGAGGGATAGCTGAGCAAGCCTTCTTTTCACAGACGAGAGAGCCAAAAACCCGAAGTGCCCCGAAGTTAATGCACGTCCCCTCTATCTTAACCAAATCAACCTTCCACAATGTTTTAAAGTATTTATAATGTAGCTAACCCAGTGGCGTAGCCAGGATTTGTGTATGAGGGGTGTTAGGAAGCATTCCCCCCTCCCCCCCCCCCCGTAATAAAGCGTGGGGGTCCCGGGAAAATTAGGATTTTAAGGTGTAAAACAGTGCTATTTTAGCAGTTTTCGGTACTTAAATTTAAATATTGTAATGGTAAAAATTTTATTAATTTTAATATGAAATTTGTTTCAGTGATGAATAAGAAATTAATTAAAGATTTGGTGCTAAGGGGGGGGGGGGGGGGGAGTTAGAACCCCTAACCCCCCCCCCCCCCGTGTCTACGCCCCTGAGCTAACCTAACCTAATTGACCATTAGTATCCTTTTATCAACACATTCACATTGAACAAAAAAAAAACCGAAGATGGACGATCGGGCGTTTGGCTCTCTCGTCTGCGAAAAGAAGGCTAAGCGGCTAAGCGGCGATGTCGGCGATGTCGGCGATGTCGGAGATCCAGCGCAGGTAGCTGGACACGCGGGTGTAGGCGGCGGGTCGTCCCGCCTCGCAGCCCCAGTTGCTGCCGTACGACACGACGCCGATCTGGGTCCACCGGCCGTCCGCCCCCTTCAGTGCCAGGGGCCCGCCGCTGTCTCCCTGCGGGAGGGACGCCGTCATATAATTTAGGTTCGCACCTCATAAATACACCAATACTCCCCCAGGCATCTAAACCCGCTAGGGCGTTGACCTGGTTAGGAGAGAAAGATGGATCTTTTACATGCCTGACACTGTTGCCAGTGTGCAACATGGGTTCCAAGAACTGGGAAATAGATTCGCCATTTCCCATTCGCGGCATGTTACTGGTGAGCGCACGGCTAGGTCGAGAGGTTGAGGAGACCCATCCCAACTTCGGCCCCACCGACCCGCCCCCAGCTCCGCCGTAAACCCCCAGACCACATACAGAGTCAGCCTCCATCTGTGGAATCTGAGTAGAACCGTCACGGAAACATAAGCAGGACGCAGTCAGTGAGAAGTGCGCTATTTAGTGTTTCAAACCAACGTGATGCCAAAAACCTCTCAAGTAATATTACATACAAACAAAATTAGGGGAGGGGGGGGGGAGCAGCTGAATAGTATCCCCTCGGAAAGGGTATCTTTCATACTTTTGGTGGCTGCAGTGTAGCTGGATAAAAACTGGAAAAGGTACCCTTTCCGATTTTTTAAAATGTTTAGGTTTTAATGCAAAATATGCACGCAAGCGAGCATGTGTGTGTGTGTGTGCGTATACAGAAGACTGACAGCAATAAACAAATTGCTCGAACTAATGTTAAAAACAATTGACATTTACTCAGACACACACACACACACACACACACACACGCAATTACTTCCGTTCCATTTTAACTCCTACCAAACGCCGTACACCGAGAGCTGAGATGTTTACACATTTAAAAAAAATTAATTTGCCGCGAATGCTTACAGCGCATACGTGGATGTACTCACGTAGCAAGGGTTCTTGCCGCCGGCTCCTGTAGTGCAGAGGTTGGTATCCCTGACTTTGTGGAATATCTTGCTGCACGCCTCGTTGCTCATCACCGTCACGGTGACGTATCGCAGAACAGGGCTCGGCTCCATGGCGGCTGTTGGCAAGCATGCGACTCGAATGACGTCGCGAAACATTTTTGACGTGACAACGTCTAATAAATATATGAATGCCGGCTGCACGCACGAAAAATTTTCCCGTAACGCACATTGTCCCGTTACGCTGTGTCCCGTTACGCTCATTGTACGCTTGCGCCGCATCTATCTCTCTTCCACTCGATTGGAACAACCATCGATTTGACTTTTTCGAGGCACATTAAACTTGAAACGCTCCCATTCGTTTCCTACTTTTCCTATCATCGTCCTATCTTTAACAGAATAACACAGATTGGAAGAAGTTAAATAGCAAACGCGTATAAAAGTTATAGTTAAAATAATCTCTTCGTTAAAGTAATAAACATATTTTAATTAATGAGTGCAAATAAAAGTAAATTTATCAGTTAAATTGTATATTTCATTTGACTCTTTCTTTGTATCCATAGAAAATAGTGATAATTCATTAAAAATGATTCAATTTTATTCATAAAAGTATGCAATCATTTCATCACTGTTTTGTTATGACGTTGTCACGTTAAAATATCGTCCGTAAACCGACTTTACAGACAACCAATTTTTTTTCTGTTTTGTTTTGAAATCTGACCGAAACACACTTTTGTAATTGGGACCATAACGAAAACGTCCATATATTCTCCCGCAAATGTAAAATAGTTTCTTAGCATATTATGTGTAGCTAGTTCGCTAATACTACCTTGATTTAGCATCATGGGTGAGTTTGTGATAGAAAGGGAATTGTGGGGAGGAAAGCGTTAGTCTATCATGACTGGTGCTCTAGGTCCTTTCCGTGTTCCGTGTAACTCACGACCCAGGAGTGGCTTGGGGTGTACGCTATAGCTCTTCTTGTATGAAACAAGGATTGCGATTTCGGTAATATTTAGCATTATTAAAAGAATTTGCGTATGTGGGGATAAGTAACATCTAGTTTTGTTTTATATTAAATAACCACTTGCTTTACTATGAGAAATTTATATACTCTAAAGAAGTAATATATACCTAAATGTATTTCCGGCTACTGAAGCTGGAGCGTGGTGGTGGCGGCGGTATCTGCTGCCTTAGAACCTACATCTTGGATGACATCACGGCGGCCATCTTGGATGACCTTGACCTTGACCTTTGACTTTGAACTTAAATTTTAGCCAAATATTCGCCTAAATTCGCCAATATTTCCAGTTTATAGAAAAAATTCTGCTAAAAAAACAAAAAAAAAATTAATTGAAAGTTCAATAATTTAATTTTAGAGGAAGAAAAACCCGTTAAAAATTAAAAAATTCGGAATTTGAATTGCCTTAAAATATATTTGCCTTAGCCACCAGTTTAATTGTGACGTATCGTTGCAATTATCATTACGGCCTTGAAAATCCGTGACTGTTATCAGAAAAATTGGGAATATTTTAAAAATAATAAAAAAATAAATTAATAAAATTTTAATAATAACATTCCACAATTATGAGGTCACTTTCTACAAATCGAAAACTCGTAATAACTAATCAAAAAAAAATATTAAAAAATTATTTAAATACAATTTTATTAAAATTTTAATTTAAAAACGCTTTTACGTCATGGAGTCCTCGTTCGAAATCTTCAAGAGCAAAAAAAAAAATAATGGCGATAGAAACTTTCTAAACGGAAGCTACCGACAGACTGACCCACCACTAATGCCAAGATAGATATATCGCCAGCTAGTATGACGTCACGTCCACCGTCTTGTTTTCGTCTGCTGGAGGCAGTCATCTTTATTTTTCAGTACTTTCAACCTGGAGTGCTATTTTCACGTAGTACACACGTCGTATGCCAGAGTTCACTGCCACCATCTTGTTTTCAGTACTAGATACCATGAGCGTTAGTGTCATATAGTACATATGACATACGATAGAGGACACCTCCTCCAAATTGATTAAATTTTTACCCGGTACAGTGCCAATCGCCAGACCATCATGACATCCATATTGTCAGCCATCTTGGCCGACATATTGAAAATCTGTAATTATAAAGCTAGAAATTCGAGAAAAATTCTAAAATTCATAAAACATTCGGCAATTAATATACTGATTGATCCGATCGATTCCTGTCCTTGAATCTATACTTGCTCGATGCAAAAATTAATATTTTAGGCCAAAAATTATTATTTAATAAAAACTGTAAAAAATTCCTAAACTAGGTTTAAATTCCTCATCTACCATCCTGCAATTGATTCGGTTCGATCGATTCTAGTCCTAGGTTCTATACTTGCTCGATGACAACAAATTTAATAATATGATCTAATGGGACACAGCGAAACAAGACGACACCCACGCATCTGACGTTTCATGTTAAACCAACGGGCTTGAGCTACCACACAGATTTAAATGTTATTTTTCTTACGTCTCAACGGCAGAGCAACCGTTCAAACAACCACGGAAGATTAGACATAAGAGTCTCTGGGCCCGGATTACAAGTTCAATGTTTTAACTTCGCTCTACGTTTGTATTTTATTTCATCTCTTTAATGCCATAGCAATCTGTCTATGCACTTCCAAGTAAACGATGACTGTATAGGGTCGTACAGTATACTAGTATATTAGTTTATATTAAGCTTATTTTCAGAAATTGTTGCCTATAAATGGCCGCCATCCCTAACGTTCTGTCATGTGATGAACTTCATGGGTTAAATTCAAATTTTGATCTACTTATTAGTATGGAAGTGCCTTATGGCACTGAGCAAAACTGTGTGACGTAAAACTCCACCTTTAAATTTTTAGCCTTTTATCCGAAAACTAGCTGCCCGACCCAGCTTCGCACGGCTATAGTAGTGGAAAAAAAAATAAGCCACATCTCCCATTTACAGTAATGGTAAATAAAAAAAATTCAGTGAAAATTTATTACAATGCTGTATAATGTATCGGAGAGAAAATGAATAGAACCGATGGTTTCCCGACTCGTGCACGCAACGTACAACTGATGTACCCGTACTTCGCTACGGCAGTCTACAGGCAGATCACTCTTGCGCCGCTCATTATACATGCCCCTCCTTGTGGGTACGCCACTGCCGCGCGATGCCCGTTGCCATGGAGACGCAGAAGGCATGAACAATGCAAAATCCTGTTCTCATGCAGACAAAGTACCCACTGTTACCTGGTTTTAACCACCCATGGGATCTATTTTTCGGATAATGTCATCCTGCGTAACATAAGGTGAAGTTTCAAGTCTGTAAAATATATATACTTGAAAAAAAGGGCAATAAAAAAACAAATTAAACACAGAGAGAGGAAAAAAACAGTTTAGGTTTGCGATTTAAAGTGATAAAAAGTATTTAAATACTAATTGAACTCTTATGAGGGTACTGATTGCATCGTTGTTAATATCACACGGGTGTTTTTTACTTGTATGGGAAAATTAAGAATGATAAGGTATCTAGTGCGTGGCAACAATGTTAATAGGCAATAGGAAATAAACTTCTAGCGCCTGCGGCGTTGTCAACACACACTTCGTACGTGTACTGCATGTTGTATCTAACCCCCTACAACGCACTTGATTCTAAATTGGACTTTTAGTAAGGATCCCTAATGTTATTGATAATATAATATAGCCTATAGCCTTCCCCGATAAATGTACTATCCAACACTGAAATAATTTTTCAAATCGGACCAGTGGTTCCTGAGATTAGCGCGTTCAAACAAACAAACTCTTCAGCTTTATAATATTAGTATAGATTGTTCGTCGGATCGTTATTCAGAAGGTTGACATTTTGAGCGGGGTTTCTACGAGCATGCTTTTATTCCTTTCTTAAACATCAGTACCTACCCACTGCCGACTGACTTTCTACATTGTAGTTGCTTGGAAAAAAAAATTTCTCCTTGTGCGATAATCTTCTGCGATAGTACCATCCACGGCACCCGATAGAACACAGACGAGTTTCGTGGACGATTAAATTTTTCAAACATCACTTACACTGATTCGCCCACCCCCAGCCGCTGACTGTAGCTTCGTCGTTCGTGAAGTTCTCGGTCACTTGAGATCTCGCTGGAAGCCTAACAGGCTGGATGTTCTCTGAAACATCGCGCAAAGAAGAAACAGCAGTCATGTGTTTCTCGACACGTGTGCTGAAGGGCGGACAAAAATGAGGACGAAAACGAAGAAGGGGTGACAAAAGATGTACATAATCATCGAGCCATATTTGGAAGCGTATTATAGTGTGTGCTATCATTGTGAAGGTGTGGACCATGAGGGGTAAGCGGAATAAAAGGGGAAGTAGGGAAAGGAGATACGTATCAGTGGGGCGCAACCAAGGAGACAGAAAAATCTCCTTGGGTGCTGCATTTTTTTTTCAAGAGCTATACCAGTTCAAAATATATTGACCTTAAAGTAGACCAAAAAAAAAAAAAGAGTGATACTACACATATTAGCATGATTAAAATGATTGATGTTTTTTTGAACTGTTGATGTATATGTGTACCTGGAAGGAATAAGACAATGTGTACCCTTTTGGGCAAAATTAACTTTTAACATTAAACTTGGCAACCGTTTGACGTTCTTTCTAGTGGCACACAACACTAAGATCTACGATATGTCAAAAATTCACATATTTGGGGTGGAAAATAGTTCAGCAAATAAGTGAGACACTATTTGAAATTGTTTAAACTGCTCGCGCGGATACTATGGTCATTGTGACATAGTATCTTGTGCCTCAGAGGTACAGATATAATTTTTTGATTTTTCTTGCAATGGGGAAGTTTGATTTAAATCATTATTTTGGACGTGCACCATTGATAATTTGCATTGTATGTCATAGAGAGAACCCGAAGAACGGACAAAGAAAGATGAATACACAAACACATACCAAATCAGTCGATGTAAAATGATAAATTTAAAGACAGCCTAGACAATAATATTGAAGGAATTAGGTAGTCAAAATATCACAATACAGACGAACACAGGGGACTGTCAACGATGAGACAGATTTAAGAAAACCAGTAAATTGCGACAAACCACAACATTGGACAACATAATGACAGACAGATGATACTAAATACTAAAACGATGAAACCAAACAGATAAGCTGGACAAGGCACCGATGACAAGTGATACATTTGCGAAACCAGCGATGAAATTAAACAGGTATTCTGACAACACAACGACGGAAGCACAGATGAGCACAGCAGGCTTTCCAAGACCAAACATTTACAACGTTTAGGGAACTGTGATATGTTCCCGGCATGAGACACAAACAGACTGTATAACTGGACTCTGTGCCAAGTCGGCACTATTGGTTCAAAAACGCTCCGCCTAATATTCGGTGTGCAACGTGGTTCCATCGAAACTATGAAGCCCACATCGCAAGTCGCTTGGCTCGCACTATATTTCGAAATGGACACACCCAAAATTTTGTCTCAAGCACACCACGGTAGTGGTTCAGTTCATATATGTGAGAACAAGCCACGTTTTTTGAAAACATAATTATCTTCTCCCAACAAACTTAACAAGTTGACAGAGTTTTTAACAATCCAGGCCTGCTCAAGATTGGAATGAAGGTTATTAGGGCAAATTTAAATAGAGGCTCATATTCACACCAAATCATCATTTCAGAAAAAAAAATTATCTTTGAGCAAAGCAAGCGTGTTTATCAAATCACTTTTCACTCACCGTTGTACTGTACCTTTGAGGGTAGCTTGATGAGGGCGATGTCGTTAGATATGTTCTGACGATTCCATCCTGGGTGAATGTAGAATTCTGTGCTGGTAAGGTTCACTTCAGAGCCATCCATTTGGGACAAATTGTGCACACCCAAAATAACTTGCATGGGGTATTCTTTTCTAGAGGAAAAAAAATAGAAATTTCATTAATTTTATTTTGTCCATAATACCAAAATTTAAATTGTATTACGAAACAAATCAAAACAAAAGAAAATATTCTGGTTAAATGTTTAAACTGCACGCTTCGAATTAATTTAGGCATGAGCTCATCTAAGTACATCGCAGGTGTGATGCGATGATAAGCTGAACATCACGTCGCTGCTATCGCGCATCCTCTCAGCCAATAGAGTGATGCCCCAGCGCGGGACTTTCAAATTTGGGAGCTACTTTTTTTTTAATTTTCTGTCAATCATTACGTTTATAGCCCGCAATTTTTTAAACATTCTGTATATATATGTATATGTATGTATGTATGTATATATATCAAATATGACTTCAAATCAAAGTGAAGATAAGCTTGACAAATACCTTGCTATGTTTTTTAATTCCATTGCGTACTGTTATGTACTATGATACTTTCAGATATGTTCTAATATTTATTTATGATCTATTGAAATAATATTTATTATTGTAATAAATATAAATTAATCTGTTACATCGTTGTATTTCCAATTAAATGGATTTGGGTAGTAAAGATTGCCCAATATATTTGAACCTTGTTCATTACGTACTTAGCTTGAAACCGCGATGCTATTAGAGACTAAAGTTCACAGCTGAACGGGAAGGAAAGGGTTGTGGCAAATAGTAAAGGAACGTTCCCAACATTTGCCTGGCGAGATTTCGGAGAGTCAGCTGTAAACGGTAATCAGGATGTCTGTACCAATAAATTCCCAGTTGAATGTTTCGAATTCCGCACTCTAATACATGCACGCATTCTCATATGCATTTGCACATCTCAGAGGAACAGGCAACAGAGGCCTGGTATACGCCTCCCGAAATCCTAAAAAAAAAATCTTTAAAAATCTATAATTTCCGCCATATTTAAGCAAACAGCGGCCAAATTGGTTCCAACGCCCCCTTCTTTTCCATGAAATTAAACTCTGCGTACGCTCTTGTCACAACTGTACCCATTACGCTTGTATACTTTCACATTTAAACATGTGTTTTAACTTTTTGTGTATCCTAAAATTTACCTATCCCTCTACCTGTGAAGATTCACTTATAACGTGGATGTTGGCTACGCACCCATATATGCAAAGCTTAGTACAGTCTGTGTCATGTGACTTGTCTTGAACTTTGTATTTCTCAAAAGTAACACCAATGGGTATACTTTTGCCACTGTAGTTCCATCAACAGTGTTTGCAAACAACTTCAGGTCCTTGTCAGAGTTGGTAGACAAACATCACGTGATGCTTTTGGTAAAATGGGTGTCGTTGGATCTGAGACGGGTAAATCGACGCGATCCATACGCATGGAGGAGAAACTTTTATTGCCGAGACTGAACACCTAGTTTTTGAAGTAGTCTTGGGCCCACCCACTAGATATTAGCTTTCGTAATATGCTATATTGGTAACATAACTACATTGATTGTGAGAAGCAATGCATCTGCAATCAAACCAACGAAAATTATTCTCTTTATTTTGACAGCCACATATTTAATGGCGTGACCTACCAGAAATACTGTTTTTCCGGCCAATTTATATATATGATTTTTTAAATTACAAAACAGTATTTTTTGCACAGTTTAATTTTCTTCTAATCAACAAATAGTGGTCAAGTTGTTAAATTATCACTGTAAAGCTAACATCTCCCACCCAAGATTTTTTTTTTGCTAGTAGTTAATGGGCCCACCCAACAGATAGCGTCACATGTCGCGCAGAACATGGTTTCAGTTTCCACTCCAAGAGTCGCTCCATGTTCTGTGCTTACACGAGGTCGACGCAGTGCGCAGCTGTGAGGACCCACTGGCTGTCGACCAGGGAGCCGCCGCAGTAGTTGCTGCCGTAGGGGTGGTACACCAGCAAGGCCTGGTAGGGGAAGGAGTGAGGGGCGGCGACCTGTCCCCCCACCACCCGTGGCCCCGGCTCCACGCCTGCAACCAATGACCACAAGTCCGAAAGACTGGAAACTCAACTTTTTTCAGTGCCCGCATACAATTGCCGACTGAACGACCATCTAAGAATCTGCATTTGAGTAACGTGATCGAAAGTGCGTGACGATGGCATGTATTGAAAAAAATATATATATTCAACGGTTTGTTTTTAAATTTCTATCAGTCTCGCTTAGAAGAATATCAATAGAAATAAATGCTAAAGATCTGTTTATTGCTAGAATGATCACTACAATTTCAGAACACTGTAAGCGATCTTCTTTACATTATGAACTATATTTTACCTAATTTAGTTTTATTCAGTTATTATAGAAAAAAACAGGCGGTAACTTGACCTTGGCCTTTTGACCTTGACCTTTGATCGTGGCATTTTGTGACCTTTTGATCTTGACGGCCACCTTGGATTATTACGACATTACCGAAATTTTGATACAAATGTATGCATAGGCTAATTATCCTTATACAAAGACATCGTGCGGAATAAATGAGTAATTACAGAGAAGCCCTACAATTTCGGAAGCGGCTTGGGTTATTTATCGTTTTAAAAAAATTATTCACTCTCCACTTGGTCTACAGGCGTAGGTAGCACTCGATGCTCACACGCTGTAAAATGTATGCGCGAAACATCTTTCTCGAATACATATTCCAAAAGAATTGATAGAACAAAAATGCACATTTAATGGGACAAAAACGTTTCGATGGTTTTCCATTTAACGCATCTAAAATATTCTTAGAATTTCTAGAGTATCCTGGAAAAGAATGACATGGAATTGGTGCAGTGCAGTAACTGTGCCACTAGTAAGAACTACCATGAAAATGAAGCACCTATTTTAATCTCATAGGCTTAACACTAAAAAATATTTACTCCTTGCTTTAGCAATTTTGAAAGGCCTCTTTACTGTGTCTTTTAAGGGAATTATAAGTGTTTATGTTCACATTTTGCAATAAGGGTTTGTGATAACAAAATAATTTTGAGACATTTTGAAGTTTTACAATAACTTCAAACGGAGTTGATAGGTACTGTACATTGTAAGAATTTTTTTCTTCTTAATAAATCTATTATTTACCATGGAGTTAATGGTCGATGTTTTCAAAAATCATTCCTGCACATTTTCCGTTCTAATCTTAATTTATATAACAATAGAAAACGGAAGGAATATTTTTGTAATTTTAAGTGACTTATGGTGTTTTTGTATTTTTTTCACAACATATTCCTTATTTCTACCCCCTTGGTCCGATTTAGTCTATCAACAATTCAGACCTAATTTTATCTATACTAATATTATAAAGCTGAAGAGTTTGTTTGTTTGTTTGAACGCGATAATCTCAGGAACCACTGGTCCGATTTGAATAATTCTTTCAGTGTTGTATAGTACATTTATCGAGGAAGGCTATAGGCTATATTATATTATCAATAACATTTGGGATCCTTACTAAAAGTCTAATTTATAATCAAATGCGTTGGAAGGAGTTAGATACAACATGCAGTACACGTACGAAGTGTGTGTTGACAATGACGCATGCGCTATAAGTTTATTTCCTATTGCCTATTAACATTGTTGCCACGCACTAGATGCCTTATCATTCTCAATTTTTCCATACAAGTAAAAAACACCCGTGTGATATTAACAACGAAGCAATCAGTACCCTCATAAGAGTTCAATTAGTATTTAAATACTTTTTATCACTTTAAACCGCAAACCTAAACTATTGTTTTTTTTCCTCTCTCTGTGTTTAATTTGTTTTTTTCTTTTACTAGAATTATTTTTATTATTTTTAATTAATTTTCATTTTTCGGACAATCAATAATTTTCCTCACCCGTTACAATTCTGACAAGGACTTGTGTATGTATATATATATATATATATATATATATATATATATATATATATATATATATAAGCGAAACACCACTCACTGACTCACTCATCACGAGATCTCTAAAACTATACACCCGATTGACTTGAAATTTAGCATGGTCACTCATTTTGTGATATAGACGCTCACTAAGAACGGATTCTGCGGAAATCCGATCCTAAGGGGAGTTTCGGGGGCGTAATATATCAAAATTTCCAGTTTTTGGTAGGAAATCACCATGGCAACGGCTGCTGCTTTGTTGGTGCTTCATTCGTCTCTATGGCAACGACTATTTCATTGTTAGTGCAGTCCTCATCACCGTTGAAATTTTGCGGGTACTTTAAATATAAAAAAATGCCCTTTTTTTCAAGTATGTATATTTTACAGACTTGAAACTTCACAGTAATGTTCCTTATGTTACGCAGTATGACATTTTCCGAAAAAAAGATCCCATGGGTGGTTAAAACCAGGCAACAGTGGGTACTTTGTCTGCATGAGAACAGGATTTTGCATTGTTCATGCCTTCTGCGTCTCCATGGCAACGGGCATCGCGCGGCAGTGGCGTACCCACAAGGAGGGGCATGTATAATGAGCGGCGCAAGAGTGATCTGCCTGTAGACTGCCGTAGCGAAGTACGGGTACATCAGTTGTACGTTGCGTGCACGAGTCGGGAAACCATCGGTGCTATTCATTTTCTCTCCGGTACATTATACAGCATTGTAATAAATTTTCACTGAATATTTTTTATTTACCATTACTGTAAATGGGAGATGTGGCTTAATTTTTTTCCATTAGTATAGCTGTGCGAAGCCGGGACGGGCAGCTAGTTCTTTATATAATGTATTAAACTGTAATAAGTTTGTGCAAAATTGTGGCCATTATTGTGTCCATAAAAATTTATAGATATAAATATATTAATAACGCTTTGAGTTGACGATTGTATTAGAGTCGAGGGACCATGAAAAAAAAATGAAATTTTCCGAAACCTGTACCTACTATGTCAAAGACTGCAATAGGTACACATATTTTACGAAATCTACCTAAAAAAATTCTAATTTTGTCGGTAAACACTGGCTAATGGAAATTTCTCAGAGAAAGTAAAATAAAGCTGTATAGAATGAACTCACTCTGTCGAACGGGTACTTGGAAGCTGTCTTCGGGAGTACCAGTTGACAAGTCCACCTGCAAAACAAACACAGCACCGCATATTCAATTGCTGGATGTTTGTTAATATAGGGTTTTCTTTAGGCTTGAAAACCTTCTTTATCTATAAACGTTTATTATATTAGGCGAGTTTCCTAGCTACTCGTCGGCGAATCCACTTGTGGCAAACAAACAAACTCACCTAGAGGCAAAGCCACGTTTCTTTTTCACGATGATAGGGGCGGGAAGAATTATTGGCTGTTTATTTTTTCAGGCAAAGATTTTAAATTAAAAATAACATTATATTAATAAGTATCACAGGTATTCTCGGCCATTGTCTTGGCTTGTAGTTTTTAGCCATGTAAAATGTAAAGAGTTCACCAACGTTTCGGTCGACATTCAAGTCACTAATCTTCAGAGTAACAATCTTCTTATGAGAGCCTCTTGCCATCAAATACTTTTGTCTGAGAGGTGAGTTTTTTTTTGTTATTGGCTGCAGCTGTGAGTCAAACAAACGTTGGCCAAACCATCCAACCAACAGGGAAAAGTTTGAACGGTTGATTACGTATGAAGTTCGAAAACAATCCCCAAGTTACACAGAGACAAGTAATCGGGCGCGCACGAAAGGGGTTTGTGAACCGTAGGGTTTACCCAGATACATACATACAACCCAAGTGCCTAGCCCAAACGCCGCTTGCCTTACCCGACCAGCGACGGTGGTCGCCAGAGCGACCAGAAGAATAACTCCCAGTTCCATGGCGAATCTCTCCTCCCAAGATGTCCGGCAACCTGCGACGAGCAAGACGCACTCTCGAAAAAACTACAACAGCCTTCATGCGTCGCCCGTCGTTGCATTATCAACTTGCCGTATCAGATAGTGATTAGCAGCGCTCGCCGCGCGTGTAAATATGGTCACGTGATTATTTCCAGCGTGACACCTCCACGAAGAAAACGAACCTTTTGGTAAGTTCCTTGACAATGAATGTTTCCAGTTATGCTTACACGCAACTCGCATTAAATGATGTCATCATACTATTAAAACACTCACAATATATTTTTTTCCGTGGATTTGACATTATTAATTGTTTATTCACCACTGCTTGGTACTAGAGGATACCAGAACGGTGTGGACTGAATGCAGTTGCCCTCTTTTCTTGATAATATACAGATACCACGTGGAGACGGCAGGTTGCCATGAGCATGATGAGACAAAACATGCGATGTTAATCAAACTAGATGTTGTGAAAACCATGATGTAGACAACGTGGTTCCCAACTTTGGTCATCGAACGGTTTACTATTTCCTTCCCGTCGAAGTCTTCCACGAGATAATCCATTTGCCCTGTGTATATCCTGATTGCTAAATGCATTTCTTATCTGCACTTCGTATGACTGATTTCAGGGCTTACGCTGTGTGAATTCAGGATGAATATAGGCCCGCCCAGCTAGAGAATATGCCAATGACAGCAATTAATGGCCTTGACCCCGAAAAACACAAGGTGCATGGATTTATTGCCTGCATTGTTCAAAACCAGCAAGATTATAAGTCCAGGCTTAGCCCTGAGACGCACTTAGGTCCTTAACTAGTGTGGATATCTATCATTCATCAGATTAAAATTTTTTAAGTAATTTTAAAGAAACAGTGAGACACACCTAAATAATTTTCTGTGAGATTACTTTGTATTTTTTTTCCACATATACTTGGACCCGCAACAACCCCGACAATCTTTCAGAAGAATACTGTGCCCAAAAGGTTCGGCCGAGCTCCAACGGTGCAAGAAATTGCAGCTTAGTAAAATGGTTCACCTAGGAGGTATTACAAGACGTTCGGTAAAGTAGCGAATAAGCCCTTCCTTTTTGGCATACAACCGTAACCTAACTCGTGGGCCGTATTCCAGAACGTGTCCATAAAGAAACCCAGCAAGGCAACAGATCGGCAACCGTTTTAATAAACGGTGCCCTGCGTGAGGCTAGAAACTGGTTTCAACACATTCTAGCGGGCGTTTCACAACCATCGATACAATTTTCACGGCAAAAAAAATACAAGAGATAGCATCACCACGAAAATAGAATCGCCTTTCAATTTTCTCAAATATCTTTTAAGTTGCGATTATTTCTCGTTATGAACTTAGCGTGTAAAAATTGTGATTCCAGAGTAGTTTCGCTATCATAAAGTTTGATTTGGCACACCAAAACGAGCGGTATGTCTCCCAATGGTCACAAAAGGGACTATATACGAGTTGCACGAGTTAATGGTAACAGACGCGGGTCCGCCATCTGGGCGAAATCAACAAAAAATGAGCTCTGCGCTTGCGCGGAAATTTGGGCAACAGATCGGAAACAGATGGGACACCAAAATACCAAAATCGGTTCCTTTTAAAATAAGGGACTGGCCGTGTCATATCTTGAACTAAGAAAACGGTTGGGGTACAAGTGTAACATACTCAACACTTAAACACTTATTTTTGTGTCTTGGAATACCGGCCCAAGACACGAGCTACTCTGGAGTCCCATCATTCCCAACCATACACCCATGACGACATGGACCGCATGGGTCAAGCTGCGCAATAAAAAAATCACGAGTAGTTGGGCCCTGATATCGAACGGCTTATTTGCTAATATAGGTTATAAACAACGCTTATCATGTAATAATATTAGATCTCATATCAATTTGCAAGTTCCAGTTTTAGATTAAAGTTTTTTGATATTTCTAAACCATTTCATGAAAATGTGTATCCTGTTAAAATACGACTAGCACCTGTTTGTTAGACTAGTTACCAGTTGTAAACAAAACCTAGCACCATTATGTTTACATTGTCTGATTAGACACTTATATTGGAAAATCGTAGACTGATGATAATTGATCTATATGTTTTGCCACTCTCCCTTATCAGACGAAACTACTAAAAAAAATATTCCGATTACAACCTGTCTTTTAAAATGTCAGCGATGAGGCACCTTACAAAATAAATCACTTCTGTATATGATAGTCACACGATTAAAAACATAAATTTTTCTGCTTACATGTACATATCTGAAATTTTTTTAGGCACACTAGTCTGAAACGACAGTGAATCTTATCTCAGTCTGGAATTTCCAAGATAGCTACCTCTTAAAAATGAATCCCTGCCCCATAGTTGTTTTGTAGATAATTCTTTATCACACCCGTGACACTCTGGATGGAGTTCATGACAAAATGTCTTAAGGGTAACAGAGGTTTAAAAAAAACATCGCAAAATATTTCACGAAAGCTAATGAAAAGGGTTTTTTAATTTCATTTCAAAGCAACAGATAACAAAAATACAAGCCGATATACAGTCAGATTCTACAAAAATAAAAGTAAGTACTCTTCTAATTCACGCATTGGACATTCATTGAAAATTAGTGACGTAGTTGGAGTCACTTTATACTACACCCTAGCCATATTGTAACACCCAAAATATTTGCGGAATTTGGGTTTGATTTCGCCTGATGGTGGTCAATAAAATAAGGTTCTTTTTTCCTCCACTATCAAACATAATAACTGCCACGAAATAGGCACTGTCGTCAATCCCTTATCCGCAGTAAAATCAGTACACTTCACCCGATGTTCCGGTCGACTCGCGAACATAGCGCAGAACATCAGACGAAAAGTAGCCTCGCGCACGCGTGGTTATCCCCCAGCCAGTGGAAAACATTTTTTGGTCTTAGCGTTTGACCAGTGATGCAGTGTCACTTGGTTCAATCATGAGGACTGCTGACAGAAGTGAAAACCTTTTCGCAATTTCTACGAAAAATTAGTATCACACAACAAATTGGTTTTATCACGTTAGTAAAATAACTCCTAAATTACTATAAAATACGCATTACATTGTAGGTATTAAAAAATAAATAATGATGTTCTTAATTTTTAGGTTATATTGCTACAAATACTCCGTTTTCTTAGTCATTCAAGCTATATATCTATATGAGAATATTAATATATATTTTATACTCACTTTTTACTGCACAGTAATCGTATACTTAAGATTTAAAAACGCAATACGTTATACTAATAGGAACAGATATAGTGTTATCGTTAACACGTCACGTGACCATGTCGATGACGACTTACATGAGTTTACTCCCTATCATAACCTAAACATATTTCGTAAATGCATTGGCCGGGTACTACACATTCTCTTCTGATATTTTTGCTTAAGACCGCAATCAGTGTAAACAAAATAATTGTTAAACTAATCATTATTACGTAACAATAATAACTATTAAATTAATAATGACAATTATTACGTATTAATTGAATATACTAAACACAGCGACACAACAGCGAAGAGCAGCTGACTGTATCTTTCTCGCTCGGGCACACTCGGCGGTCCCGAGTTCACCCGATCAAGCCTTTCATCTCAGAGCGTGACGGATCGGCCTAACTTAATACCTACGAAAAAATGTTTGTGCGGTGCGCCAAAAGAAGTTTTCACTTCAAAAAACCTGTTATATTGCAAGCTAATTTATCATTGAATTCATAACTCAGTGAAGTGTTCTATAGGGAAGTGGGGAAAAAGTTGATTAACCATGATTTTTTATGAAGTTGATATAAAATATATGTTTTTAATGAAGTCATTTAAGACATATATTGTTTGGTGCACTATTTAGTTGTTTAAAAATCTAAGGATAGCTTTGCATTGTATTTTTATAATATTACATCAAACTATTAATTATATTAAAACAAAAAATGGATTTATGACAAAAAATTATGTTAGTATTTTTTATAACTTTAGCAACTTTCAAGCAAAATAAAAATTTTCTTAAAATTTATAGTTCTCTTATTTGTATTTCCTTTTTGTTTAAAAAACTTGATACAATTTATTTCCAACTAAAGCATTATATTCATGTAATACAAGGTACAGAATATTGCCACATTTTTTTCCTTTCAAAACTTCAATATTAAACTATAATGTGATTATTCATATTTGAAGACACTGATTCAGTTCAAAATTGATACGTGATTATTTTCGTTAAAGCTACATATTGTTATTACATATTTGTGTGTGATTTACTTTTGTCTATTTTTTAGTTTTTTAAAATATTTCGTAAGTTTAAATTATTTAAAGGAATATTTTAGGAACAGGGATGACCGTAAGATTTTCTCTAGGATATTGGGAAGTACCAGAAATGTGTTCTATGAATATAGTGAGAGAAAACCGTGTAAATATTGAAGAAGGTGGTCAATTAGTGCATTCAATGATAGACGAATACGAATACGTGAATTGAATATTAGTACATATTAGAAAATACGAATACGCGTATAGAAATATTTTATTGATGTATTCGTTTTCTCTAATATGCGAATACTAATATTCACATGTAAATAAGAATACAGCTTTATTCGTATTCATACTTGCAAATGCCAATATTTTCGTATTCATATCTGAAAATACGAATAAATTCATATGTGTATTCATAGAAAATAATTTTTTCATATACGTTCGTCATCGTATTTGTAAATACAAATATGCCCATCACTGGGCAGCGTGCCCTCGTTTTTGTAGACATTGGGAAACGAAACAAAAATTTTATTGTGTCAAATCAAAATTTCATATAGTGAAATTACCATGGAATATATTTTCTAAAAATAAATAATATTGTGTAATGTTTCTTAGACGTTTTTAATGTCACCAGTAACATTGGACATACCTAACTACTTATAAGTATATTTATAGTACGCTAGTAATTTTTGTGGGATTCATGCGCAACACTTAATTCTGCATCCGCCATACGCAATAACGTATAAGAAATGAAAATGGCAATTGGACGCTACGGTAAAATGCCCGTCGCTCTTGATCAACGTTTTAGAATACAAGATAATGGTGAATCAGATTTATTGTATCTATTTTGTGTAATTGGTAGAAACTTTCTCCACAAAAAACAACTTTAAAGTTTGTCATTTTCCTAGGTTATGAAATCTATCCTATATATTTTGAGAATGGTATTTTCTTATGTCAATAACCATGTTCCTTATCTTATAGCTCATATTACACAGCACAAATCATTTTGATGTATTAGTTAAATAAAAATTATTTGTTACCCTTAAAATATTTCTATTTTTGTGTAGAGCAAAATAAACTGTAAAATAATCCTTAGGATTGCAATAATACATAGATACTTAGTGTACTCAGGAAGTGCTTCACGATCTTTATTCTTCAAAAGGTGGATTCATTACGTTGCAATGAAACAAATTTCATTTAATAAACATTTAATAAGTTCGTACTTCCTTATCACATCAACATCACTTGACTATTTAAAAAGAAAACAGATCATACACACCTCTTCTTATTAAAAAACATTGATTTTTTTTTCAACACACCATTACAATTGATAAGGAATGTATGGTTAGAAACTAAAACAATATCAAATTTGCTAAACACATTCAAAGTACGCATAGTACGCACTAGTGATTGTTCTGCTGCACTTAATTATGACGTATAAAATTGTCACGTACATTAACCGACAGTTTTATAACTAAGGACTGCAAACACAATTTGGTTGAATTGGCTTTTAAAACCAGATTAAACTTGATTGGATTCATTATTGACAAATTAATTGAAATTATTTCAATATTATAAAAATAATTTTTTATATTTACTATGACAGGATGTAAATTAAAACTTACAAGTAAAGTGCAGAAAAATATTATTTGTGCTTACAGGTATACAGAATAGTATAGTGTAGTGCTGTAATTAATTTCTGCAGACGTGTTTATCCGTTTAATGGCTTAACATTTGACGGCGTAAGATTTCTTGAAAGCCAATTTTTTTTTTTTGTAATATTTCTAGGGAATGTCAACATTTTTTCATGATAATGTGGTTGGAAAAAAAGTTTCTTTTTTAATTAATACTTTTCATTACAAAACAGGAGTTCGAAATATATATATATATATATATATATATATATATATATATATCGGTTTTCATACTCCAACAAAATTAAATAAAATTGCTAACCAAAAATATTGATTTACTATTATATTTTAATAATATTTAACCACGTTTCAGTTGCAGAAATATTTATAAAAGATTGAGCTCAAAACCCACAAATTATACATTATGAATCAACATCATAAAATTCCATCCGTTTCTTTAATAAACGGTCAATAATAACAACGGCCACTATTGTGGTAGTATTTACTTTAGTGCTAACTAGCACTGGGAATGTACAAGTATATGAGCAACAACGTTAGAATTTTAAAGAATATTTTCAAACATTTTGGTCATAAAATACACTGAACAACAAAAACAATTGATTAAAAAGATAGTTGTTTCATTCAATGATGAAACAATTTTTTTTTTACATTCGTAGCTTCCTGGAATTAATGTGAAGATCGTGAAAAATGTTTTATAAAACTTTAAGATATCTTTATAGGTACATAATTTTAAGTGCTTCAACAATGTAATTTATTTACTTTGATGTGAAACAAACAACAAATAATATTTTGAACAATTATAGAGCCCTGTATAACAACTGAATATTTTCATAGCTGATTTAAAATGATTTTGTCCATGCAGAAACATAACTAGCAAGCATGATAATAACAAAGAGACACTATTGTCTGCTTCTTTTGAGCAGCTCAAGTTTGTCGTTTCGAAAAAAAGAAATATTTTGAAAGTCACACATATCTTTACACACAAATGTTTCTTTCACTAAGGTTCACTCATAGTGTCCTTAAGTTTTTTCACTTGTACCTAACATAATGAAAATTTTTTTGAAACATCAATTTTACTCTTTTCGTAAGCCTATGCAATGAACCCATTCTTTAAATAAAAATATATATGTTACCACAAATAAAAATGAAACTAATGATCAAAATATAACTGACAAGGATATGTAAATTTTACTTAAGTTATTTAAAAAATTACTCTTTTTATTTGCGAAACAAATCATTTAAAACTCTTCTACAGACAACTTATAAATTTATACAAAGCACTATGAAATTATGCCAATGAATGCTTTCAAACAGCAAATTAATATAAATTCATACCAGAAACATTTATTATTGCGTAAGATCAATTTGTTAAAGGTTTTAAAAAATATCAGTACATGGTAAATAATTAGGCCTTCAAATAAAAAAAAATTAACTGGTAAAATATTCATATCAAAGTAAACACTTAGCACAAAGAAAGCACTAAATTTAAATTCACACTATTTATCTCTCTCTAGTTCAGATGTAGTAGGTTTTATGAATGTTCCTATGCTTTTTGCATGCCACACAAAAATGTCCTCTTGGATATTTGACACAATTATTGAAAATTTTTTTAAGAATATCACATTGCCATTCATGATAATATTGAAAAATAAAAATCAGTTTAAAATATTTATAACGTACAGTTTAAAACCCTTTAAGTTCCAATTCAATGTTTTAAATTATATTAGATTTGCTAACATTCCATTCTAATATGTTTTTTATGTTTCTGCAGTTCATGGCTCTTGTGTTAATTGTCATCATCCACATCGCATCAGTTCGAAACATATTTTTTTATATTTCATAAACACATAACATTTATTTAAACAGCACCATCGTCAACGAGTCAGAAATTTAACAATTATCAATTTTACACTTTGGTTTTTGTCGGATGGGGGAGGCTAGAAAATTCTGAAACGGTAAACCCGCAAACGTTATCACGAAATGTGTCTAAAATATTACACGTAAAGTTCTTACACGATATTGTTCTTTACTTTTACTCCTAGCTTTAATAATGTTAGTTACACGATTTCTGCAAGATGAGGTTCTATCTTAAAAATCACTGACCTGTAGGCAGTGTGGAGGTCCAGGAAATACGGATTATTTATTTTCCATAAAAGTGTATCTTTGTATATAAGAATCAAAAGAATTATAAGTCGCGCGTGGCCCAAAACATTATTAGGAATGTAGCACGCAAAATTTCTGTAGAATGTTTGGCTGGTGTTAACTGAAAAGTAACCTATAATAGCTTTTTTTATCCCATGTATCAATCAACGTTGTTTGTTAAAGCTAGGCAAGCCGTATAATATTGAATACTGAATGTTGATATTTTTTTTTAAATTTTTAATATATAAGCTGGCCAAAACTATTCATTCAAATAAAGTGCAATATATTGTTCGTGGAGTGTCCTAAGTACTTACAATAAGTCACTTTACTGAAAAGGTATCGTAATCTTAGGCATGGATTATTCACAATGAAAATAAATTACAATAAAATAAAGGAAATTATAGTAAAAGTTTTAAAATACACGTAGTTTTACACGGGCTATTGTGTTCGGCGATATATGAAACTACAAACCTATTTAGTATTTTTATAGTGATTTTCCTGTCTCGTATTGACCAAGTTTTATTGTTTCTGAACGTTTACACATCAAACAAACTGAATATCGTTTACTTCAGTATCATTCACAAACGAGAACTTAACATAAGAATTTTGATCTAGGATACACATTTAAAAAGATTAAAAGACAGAAAACATTTAAAGCCGTGCCAGACAATGCTGAGTCTGTATTAATGATTGTTAAATACGAGTTTTTCTTGGATTTTAACTATTACTAAGTTGCAAGTGTTTGCTTCCTGTCACTACACCGAAGTAGGAATGTAAATGAACATTTATGTTACTTTAGTGTGTAGGAATGTAAAGGAAAATTTACAGGCATTTTCTTCTATTTGTGATGTCATTGTCAGAGTGGTCTCTAGGTCCCACAATTATGCGGCGAGTACATTAATAAATAAGCTACTTAAGGGTTATTGTTAATGACTTTCTTGTTTTTATTATGGAAATTATGCATGTTGAATTTTTGCTTGTAAATGTTTAGTCATACATTAAAAAATCACAACTTTTTATTTGAAAACAAAATTTTGGTTTTCATTTTATATGTTTGTCTGAACCACCAACTAAACCATTGTGAATTTTATTGTGCTTGAAAACGGTTTTATGTAATAATTTATACTACTAAGCAACAAATAAGTTGTTTTGATGTAATACAATAAAAATATGTGTCCTTTTTTCACATTAAGAAAAATTCGTAAAATATAAAGTTTACAACTGTATGTTTATTACCTTTACCATTTACAAAAGCATTCATAAACTCAAACCAAAATTTTCAGAAAAGACTGTGCATCGCTTTCCAAGCCATCATGGGCAAGGTTTTACAAACGGAATATGTGGAATCTCAGCTATATGTTGAACACATAAACGATGCTTATCTGTTTATCTTTGCAGGATTTCCACAGCTCTATAAAGCTCAAGCTTAGTTGTTATTCATTATTCGCGAAAGCTGAAGGGTTCTATGCTGATAATATGTTAATTTAAATAAATTTGTAACTCAAGAACAATTGTTTTCTAAAAAGGACTGAGGAAAAACAGCATGTTGTGTGTTGAAGTTGTAGTGAAGCATACATCGTAATGCCCTTAGTAAGTTTTGAAAATAACATGTGATGGACATATCTATATGGTGCTCTTTAGATTATTATTGCAGCGGGGAAGTTGGGAAGATGAATTGAAATAATTTCATGGAAACACGCAATTGGCATAGAAGAAATGCCTAGACTGGAAAACAAAGAGTTAAATAGGTACACAAGCCAACACAATAAACATAACAAGCCGATATCAACTGATGTTAATGACGTTTGATCGTTGCCTGATGACAGCATCAGATGTCAGTTGCCAAAACTTAGCAACTGATTTGGTCATAGAAAAGCGTACTGTGTTCATCGTTGCTGTTGTCGATGTGTTTTTTCCAGATTATCTGTTTAGTATCATCTCTGGATTGGTCCGTGCGTCAATGTGTTTTTGCTCGCTGTTCTTGTTGCAACTTCCTCTTAGTGGTCAGCTCAATGTGTTGGTCTGTGCTTGAAACGCAGTGTTTTCATAAAAGAATGTCGAAGTTATGGATTTCAATATTATCAGCTGTAAGCTATTTAGAATTTTGGTTCAAGGCCACAACTAAAGAGCAACTCAAACAGTTTTAGATAAGCGGCTGCGAGAGTACTGCTTTGTTGTTTACTCGCTCGCGGCGCCACCTACGCAGGGTGAACCCGTAAACTTTATTTGCAACATTGGAATCTCTTTACACGAGAGTGGTTGAACGTCCAAGTACCTGACTGTTGGATTTGTCGTAATGGTCGAGACGACGACAGAGCTCTTTTTCGCTAGCCTCCACGTTCACCTGACACAACGTCATGAGATTTTATTTTCCTTTGGGGGTTGTATAAAATATCGTGTCTACGTGCCGCCGCTAACTAATGATTTTACCAGAGTTGAGACACAGAATTTGAGAGGCTTTGGCTTCCATTACTCAAGAATTGTTAACCAAATTGTGGAAAGAATTTGACTTAGGTTGAATGTGTTCTGTATGGCTAAATGTGCACATATTGAACATTTGTAAGAAAAACTAGGCTTACCTTCAATTTTATGTATAATTTGTTGTAATTAGTCTAAATTAAAATGTTATAATATACCATGGAACCTAAAACATTCGTTTAGAGACATTCTGTATTTTTGACTAAATGCCTTTCACGGAATGATATGTGTTGTCTAAGCAAGGGAAATTTGACACCAGCCTATATTGACATATTTATGTATTTATTTTGGCTGTCAACTCTTTAGTATTCTTCTACGACAACCAGTGTAAGCCAGCAATGTTGTTTGTCCATGAAATTATTTAAAATCATATTCATTAGAGCTGCAATATTTAGAATGATTCAAGGCATGTGTTAAACAAGTTAATGTACTTAGGAAATTATTTAATGCATTTTTCAACACGATATAAGCCAATTAGTATTCATTCAGAGTAGAGTGTGATCTTTTTATTAAATAGTATAAAACAAAGTCGCTTTCCACGTCTGTTTGTTCACTTAATTCTTCTAAACTACACAATGGCTTTAAATGCGGTTTTCACCATCATTTAGAGAAGTACTTCTGAAAGGTTTATGTGTATAATAAATTAATATTAAATTTCTTCAGATAGCAAAGAAATACAGATGTTTGGTAATAAAGTCATAAAAAGACGTTTTTGGAGCACTTACATGGCTTACGATGACTCATGATAACAAAGGATGATTCCCAGTACACATTTTTATGTTTCAAAATGGGTTCAGAAATTATGATTTATTTGCGAAGCTAGTTTGATCGTCATAGTATTAGTCCTTATCCCATAAAATATGTTAGTTACCTTAGGCATTTAATTCTGATAAAATAATTTATCTTTACACTTTAACACATGCGATCTATCAAACCTTTATTTTAACGTAATTGTTAAATCTTTATGACGCCATATTAGTAGATCGCATCTGTAAAAATCCGGAGCTAATACTTAAATAAATTTGGCACTGATGATTAAAAAAGAGAAAAATTATTTTTGAGCAATAGTTTTGAAGGAGACATAAAATTTATGGAATTTGCTTGCCAAATAAATTATAACGTCTGGCGTTTCATCAATAAACTCGAGATACAGAAGCGTAAGATTTAGTGACCACGTGGATTTAGCGTTGTGAAACTAAATTTCGCATGCTTTACAATTAGGATGCAATTATGTCTCAGCTACGTAGGTGTTTTAGTAATTATGTTGCTACAGGTTTATTTAAGAATATATATGACATTATAGAAGTAAAACTGTTTGCATTACTTCGATATGTAAACATAGAAAATGAATAGCTAATTATAGGTATGATGTACTTTGGCAAAGTTTTAGTTTTGGATGAATGCCTGGATTTTTTTTTTTTGAAAAAAACAGGTAATGTTCGGCATTATAGGGCAACAAAATTTGTAACCAAACATAACATTCAATGAATAATCAGTACAAAATGTCCTAAACTATCCAATATTGCGAGTGAGGATTACCTTTAAATGAATAATGGAGAGAGAAAGACGTCATTTTGGGGTCCAGAATTATTACAATTAAAAAAAAACCGCTTATTATTATACTTAACATTCATAAACACAGATATAACAGAGTAGTGAATACTCTTAGAATATAAATAAGGGTGTTGGTATTTGAAATACTATTAGGATACCGTTTCTAGTCTTTTATTAAAAAAAATAATAATAATTTCAGTGCCAGAAACATGATTTAAAAAGGGGGAAAGTTTCCTTCGGGATTCAAGACTATCGATTTAAATTATGTGCTTGGTCTTCATTAAGTCAAATCCACAGTTGGTATTGACTTAAAAAAAATTAAAAAAATGTTTGAAAAACCAAGATGACGTCTGTCAACCATTGTAAGAGCCAAAGGGATGTCTGCTGCTGTCAGGTCGGCAGAAGGCGAGCGAGCGAGTTTCCGGACACGCACGACCGGAGGGGGGGGGGGGGGGGAGGGGGAAGGTAGTCCTCGCCGGGACCTTTAAGGCGAGGGAACGAAAACCAACTGCGAGTCCTCCGCGCGCGATCCTGAGGCCGCACTATAAGTACTCGACGATGTCGCACTTGATGGAGATGTTGGGGCAGGAGGCGACCGCCGCTCCGTAGCCGCGCCGCGACTTGTGCCGCTCGCTCAGCAGCTTCTGGAAGATGGGCAGGATCGCCAGGTCCAGGAGCTCGCCCTCCGACACGGCGGAGCACAGGCCGGCCACGCTGGCCGTCGAGGAGCGCGCGTCCGCGGCGTCGCGACGCCCGCCGCCTCCGGCCGCCGCCACCCCCGCCGCCGCCGCCGCCGACGCGCCTCCCCGGATGGACGCCACGTTGGGCGTGCTGTGGTGCACGTGGGACGAAACCAGCGCCGACTTGTGCTGCCGGAGCGACTGCTGCTGCTGCTGCTTCGTCGACGTCGACGTCGACGTCGACGTCGCCTGGTGGTGGTGGTGGTGGCGGTGCGACGTCGCGGCGCAGCGATCCCGGCTCTTCTCGGAGACGGACCTCTGCATGCCGCCCGGCGAGCCCTCCTCCAGGTCTGCAAGCGTCCAGCGACAACCCCCCACGACCAGTCTCAGCGACACCGGCCGCGAACCAACAACATACATGGCACACAGGCCTGCGCGAACACTACAGCCAAGTCGAGCAGAATCGCGAATTATTGTTCTTGGCGAATTTTTATAAAAAAAAAATTAACAGGATTAAAGTTAAAAAAAAACAGCTGGATGTTTGAACTGATTAGGTGATTAACCAGTTGTTAGAGACCTGCAAAATTCGCGGATTCATTTCGTGATATGCTACAATTAAAATAATTATAACTTAGCGCTGCTTCTGCAATTGGTTCACTGTTAATCTGGATTGATGAGGGCCAATTAGAGACCCTCGCTCAAAGAAGTGTCGAATCACAGACACTCGGTCGAGACGACTCACATGTCAGCAGCCAATGAACAGGTGGTATTTGCCCGAGTGTGTAGAGTGTAGTAGAGTCTATCCTGGAGGTCATTGAATCCGCGAATTTTGCAGGTCTCTACCTATTGTACAACATCATTCAATAAAAAAAAAATTATAAAAATGGCCATGCATGAATTTGATATTAAGCGTTCATATAAAGGCAACTTTATTTCAAGCAAAACATAGCCAACATATCGGACGCGAAGTTTTCCATCAGAACCGAAGCAGCTCCAAATAAAACGAACAGAAAATTCCCTGGCGGAGTCAAATTGAGTATATTAAGGAAAAAAAATAAAGGAGTTTCGACTGATTCGCTTAGTCAAAGGTTCGCACAGGCCTGTTTACTGCATGTGTATTGAGTGAAGCAGTTTTTTTTTTGGCCAACTGATGGTCTATAGGGCCCCCCACATGAACGCTCAGAGTACCTGTCACTTTACCACGCTGTGACGTCTTTTCTGAACGATGATCAAATGGAGATGCTACGTAGTTCCGTCCGGCGAAACCTCCGGTGTTTGGCCTGAGTCCTGAGACCTTTATTCCGCCCATTGAAATGATAGTTCGTTCAGGTGAACATTCAGTCCTGACATGTTGCAGGGAAATATCGCAATGGCCTCATCGGAAAAAAGGGGACGGAGGGAGAAAGAGATAGCCTTATTTCATTGATTAAAAAATACAAATCCCTTCCCGAGTTGTGGTATTTGAAGAGTACCAACTACAGTTATATGTTTAAAATGGCTGTAACGTAAGATATTTTATTCTTTGATTCATCCATATACTAATATAGTAGTAGTAAAAACAGGTAAGGATCCTTCTCTCATTTTTCCATATAATTGACAAAACTGAAGGATATACGGAGAAACTGAATGAAAAAAAAAACTTAGCTGAGTCTTCAAACACTCAGTTCAGTTAATAGTTCAGTTTAACCTTCCGATGAGAATTCAGGTAAACTGACAAATAACCTGAGAGTGTGTGGGGGGCCCTTTAGAAATATTGGTTTGACGCCCAAAACATTGGTATAGGCGCAGTTTTGCATTCTGGAAACTGTTTTAAAGTTGTAAAGAAGTGTCTGTATTTTAATGACGGAAATCCTACGTCATGGTTATTAACCATATTCAGGCGTGGTGAAACACCATTTCCACAATGTTTTGGGCGTCACAACATGCCGACACAAAAAAAGTATCTTAGGCTTGAGTTTTGGATGTTGTCCCTCTAGATTGCTCATATTGTACACTGTGCGACGGTGAGGTAAACAGTGACACCAACTACGTCACAAGATGCCTTATGTAAACATCTAGTGTGTTAGTTTTCCCAATCGTACAACACGTTTTATATGTAATATTGACGTCTGCTAAAATATTTTTTTAACATACGTAGTAGTCGTAGCTACATTAGAATAAGATTCAACAAGATAGCCACAATTTATGTTTCAAAAAAGTAATAGGTCTTGTAACCATACTATTTAGGCGTATGACGGAAGCTTTTTTTTTTCTAAGCAGGGTTCTTGAAATGATAATTTAAACATGGACCAGCTGAAGTAAAAGGTCTGTGTCTCAAACGAAATTTTTTAAAGCCCTGCTTAAGCTCTGACATTACTATAATTTTTTTTAGAATTAAATATGCAGCTGAAGAAATACAGATAGTAGACTTCTATTGAGTTAACACGATGCTTTTAGCCAAATAAATTGTTACTATACCAGAGCTATTATTTTTTTTGGTGACAAAGTATTGAGCAAAATGTGTTTGCAATGCATCGTGGAACATCGATAGGAATTGCCAACAAAGGAGCTGAAGGCGAACTTAATTAGGGGCCTACACATGCTTACTGTGGCCGTTAAAATGGCTTAGATCTTTAAAAAAAAAGTGTAATTATTAACCCAATGAGATTTTTTTGACGAATCTCAAACATTTTTGCATTAGCTTCTTCGCTACTATTTTATGCATGTTCTCTCCAAGTTGTATTACGAACAAATTTCTAATTGAACATAATTACCATTTCCAGCAAACTTTTAAGCAAATAAAAAAGTAAGTATTATGTTACTGCAAGATGTTGTTTATCCTATCTTGTTAATATTATTATTCTCAGTGAAAAAGAAAACCAAACATTTGAGAGGTAGCACATTGTAACGACTATAGTCTGTCTCACGCTTAGATTGAAGTACAGAGTAAATGGCGACCACTGTTGCTAGATTGATACTAATTTGGCTTATTAATATTATAAATCTTATTTTGTATTCTATCTTAACTGTAATAAGTATTAATATATACATATTTTTAAATTTTACTACTTGTTAATTGTTCTAAGACTATAAATAAGTGTCTGTTGACAGTATTTGTAACTATCGGTCACTATTAATATCAAGGCATTCCATAAAATTTTGTGCTATGCTCATAAAAGCAAAATCATTGTATATTAAATACTATACAAATATCGTTGACAAAACATTAGTAACTAAAATGATGTATTTCAATTACGACTCCTTATAAATAAAAATTGAATATTACACGAAAATTTATTTCCCAAGTTCTCATTCATAATGATTTTTTTTTTTTGGAAAATGCTGTTTCAAATATACTAAAAAGATTTTTTATTACTGTACAAAGTCGTATGTTAAACTTCTTTTCCTTTATGTTGTATATCTGGCAACAAAGCACTCAAAAAAAAAAAAAAGGACAAGCTCAATAAGTCGAAATCGTATATTTGAATGCACAGTGCATCTAAGGATGAGACAAACTAGTATAGTATCAAAACATTGATTTTTAAGTTTTTTTTTTTCGCACTTCCTCTTTAAAATTTGCATCAAAGTAGTAACGACATTTACTTATTACACGGACGTATGCATTGTAAAAAAATGCCTATTTAAATTATAATTCTAGTTGTAGTCTTAGTATAGTCAGTGAGGGGAGTTAGTCATTGCGCCAATTGCTGCCATGGCTGGCCAATTGATGCATGCTACCTCTCCTGCATGGCTTAAACCCGGCATGAGTAGAGCGTATAGGCTTCGGCCTGAGACGCACTTAAAAGAGTCTTACATACCCAGACCCCTTACCGCACACTCATAGCTTTAAAGTTAGGTTAGGGGGAAAAACAAAAATAGGTAAAAAGAAAACCTCGGAGGCAACTATCCTTCACTGTATCATGACATTCTTTCTAGTCATACGATATTAAAAATAAAAAAATCAGGATATCTAGAGTTAGTAATAGTCTATTGAAACTGCTGTGTAATGAAAGACGCGACATAGGTAGAGCTGTACAGCAGATTGCTGACCGCGAGGCGACGTCTTCACCATGGCGGCCACGTTGGGCGAGGACGCGTTGCCCGAGCGCAGCAGCTCGCCGCCGTCCAGCAGCAGCGGGGGCGGCCCGCCTCCGGGGGGCGGCGCGACCGCCGCGGCCCTCGCGCGGGACGACCGCGCCGCCGCCGGGCAGCCGGCGTGGTGCTGCACTGCGGGCAGGCTGACGCGCCGTTGCTCCGGACCTGCCGCCGCCGCCGCAACCGCAACCTTCACGCTGGACCGCCGCCGCTGCTGCTCCGGGGGCGGGGCCGCGGAGCGCCGCGGGTGGAACTGCCGCGGCGGCGGCAGGATCGTGTCCTCCTCGGCGCCGCCGAAGGACACGACCTTGGAGGCGGGGTGGTGGTGGTGGAGGTGGAGAGGCGGCGGCGGCGTGGCGAGGCGCGGCCGCTCCCCCATCAGCTCGCGGATGAGGGACTTCTCCTCCGGGGGCAGCTGGTCCTCGGGCAGCGGCTCGGGCAGGAAGTGCGCGTTGCTGAGGCCCAGCTCGGCGGCGGCGGCCTCCGCTATCAGGGGCTCCGCGTCGTCCTCCCTGCCGCAGCAACCACCCACCCCGCGCGTCCTCAGTCACCCGTGTTCCACCACTGCATGTCGCTGCTCTGCATTCCCGTTCAACAATGTCCGAGTGGCCAAACTTCAACAAATTAAAAAAAAAAAAAACTACACGGTGCATACTTTTTGACGTGACAACGATGAACGCCGGCTGCACGCACGAAAAAAGGATGACTCATTGTCCCGTTACGCTCGTTGTTCGCTTGCGCCGCATCCGTCTCTCTTCCGCTCGATTTGGAACAACCATCGATTTGACTTTTTTTCGAGGTACATCAAAACCTTGAAAACACTCCCATTCGTTTTCCTACTTTTCCTATCGTCGTCCCATCCTCAACAGAACAACGCAGATTGGAAGAAGTTAAATAGAAAAAACATGTATAAAAGTTACAGTTAAAATTATCTATTCGTTAAAGTAATGAACATATTTTTGAATTAATGAGTGCAAATAAAAATAAATTTATCAAATTAAATTGTAGATTTCATTTCACTCCTTCTTTGTATCCATACAAAATAGTGATAATTCAATAAAAATGATTCTATTTTATTCATTAAAGTATGCAATCATTTCATCAATGTTTTTATTATGACGTTGTCACGTTAAACTATGGTCCGTAAACCGACTTTACAGACAACCAATTTTTTCATAATTTAGCTGGCAAAGTTAAATTTCTATAATTTTTGTGCATTTGTGACAAGTAAAAACCAATTCCATTAAATAACAGGTTATTTTTACTGGTTTGATTTAATTCTTTCAAAAAATTGATTTAATTTTTTTTCATTTTTAAATATTAAAAATTCTGAAAATATATGTACCATATCAAATATCAGCAAGTAAAATTGGGTATAAAACTAAAAAAAGTTCCTGTTTTTTTATTTCATTTGTTCTATCTATGCTCACGATAATACTAAAACTGCAACTTTCGCAGTTAATTACGCAAAATAAATATGCGATATAAATATTTTATTTTGTGAAAGCTAAGCCACTAAAAAAGTTAGCTATTTTAACCGAGTTAAACGTAAATATAAAAAAAAATGTACTTGGAATCTGTTCTAGCACACTTATGTACTTTTTGGACAGTGAAAAAGGTTACGGACGTGTTTAGGCATTACAGATTGTACACAAAGTATTGTAAATTGTATAGATACATTAAGGGAGCTCTAATTTAATATTCCACCGTAAAATTATATTCACCGCTTAAAGTCTCATAGATGCGCGTTTTTGAAGCGAAGGCTTCACGCCAGTTAGTTTCATGGAGCGTAACGGAAAAGAGAATTTTTATTAAAAAAAATGTTAAATAATGTTTTTGTGAGACCTATAGTTTGGCAGATAAACAGTAAAAACCATTTGAACCTCGTTTTCCAAGATGGCGGCCGTGGGACAAGGGTTGCAACCCCACAAACTTGGATTTAACTTTACACTAACCCCCCTTCATATCTAAAATATAAAATTGCGTCCTCTGACAAACGCAACCCCAAATGTAACTTTTCAATGGACTATTAACTGGAGGCTAAAAAGATTTTAAATATCACAGCTAGCACAATATCATCTCTAACATAAAATTACAACAATTTTGATACTAACAATGAACACGTAGCTCTTAAAATACACAGACATGACACTAAAAGAAAATGCATAGATACACAGTTACATCAAGGTAGGTTAAACAAATCTGTAGTGTAGAAATGTGCTTCTTTTATCTTAACAGTTGAAATAAAATATTAAAAATAAAGTTTTAGAAAGCATCTGTACCTATATTATAGTACAAGAAGGGACTCAGTAGTGGTACACTTTATGACATGCTTCCATTATACCACACCAAAGCAATTGCATACTTCTTCAAATTCTTATGGGTAAATTCTCATTCCTCTAAATGTGAATTTTAACTTCCAATGCGCGTGACTGCCACGCACCAATATGTTTTTGTTATTTTGCTATATTTTCTCTTTATTAATGTGTATTCTCAAATACTAACTATGCAAATTTGGGAACTTACAAACTTAAATAATCTATAAGTGTATTCTCCGAACTCAGAAAAAATCAAGATGCCATACATGATTGGGGAAAAACAAATAACTGTAACACACGCATTTTATGATCACCAAGCTTAAGACTAATACCGTGGGCGTACGAGAGGGGTAAAATCCCATCGAGTCAGGGTTTTCCATTTCGGAGAGATTTGCATGTTTGGCAGTTTGGCACAGTAAAGGAGTCCATTATGCGTGCAGTGTCAACAGCATTACATACTGCATTAAAAAAAGTATATTTAAACTTAAATGTGTTATATTATTTTACACTATAATATAAACTAAAACAAAAAAAAACATTTTCTGATTTCTTTGATTTACGTACATTCTTACGTCTTCTTTGGACGCCCACGATATGAAACACCTTGATATAGGAAAAAAAAATCTTAAATATATATAATTCCCACGTGAATTTTACTATTCACCAGAAATACCAAAATTAAATTGTGTAATTGTTATTATATATAATAACAATTACACAATATATATACTAAAATTATATTGTGTAATTGTTATATATATATTAACAATTGTTATATATATAATTGTTATATATTATATATAATAATATAATTGTTATATAAATAATAACAATTACACAATATATATACTAAAATTAAATTGTGTAATTGTTATTATATAATAACAATTACACAATATATATACTAAAATTTCATTGTGTAATTGTTATTATATAATAACAATTACACAATATATATACTAAAATTTAATTATGTAATTGTTATTATATATTATAACAATTACACAATACATATATTACACAGTTTAATTGTAGTATTTCTGGTGAATAGTTGAATTGACGGGTGAGTGTCGGACGGGTTGTCGCACCTGGAGCCGGGCACGTGCTTGTCGGACGCCTCGCTGCCGGAGCACACGGAGCCGCCCGAGCGCCGCCTCAAGATGGCGGCCGCCTCCTTGCCGGGCCCGCCGCCCGCCGCTATCGTGGGGGGTCGCGCCGGGAACACGGCCTTCTTCCTGCGGAGGGGACACCACCACACACTGCGGGGCGCCATGCCGAGCACACGACCCTGAGGCTCTCCGACGGAACGAGCCGGCGAGTGGGGGGAAAGGAGTGCCCACAGGCAGTGTCTCCCGCTTCGACCAACTGCTGGGAATCGAACCCCGGCCGCCTAGGCGGGGACGCGAGCGTTCCAACTTTGAATATATATACCCTACTGTATAGAAGTCGCGAGTGGATAGGATTTACTCTAGGTTTTTTCAGGAGCGTATGATGAGCAGCTTGGGAACTTCACCGCTGCAGGGCCGCTGCCGTAACGCCCTGTATCGTCTCAGGTTGTTATTTACACGTTAGAGCGCAGCACTGTCGCCCGCTGTCATTACCCGCACCCCCCATCTATCACTCACTGCAGCTCAAGGTCGTTCAACGGGAGGGGGAAGGGGTGTTTGAAGAGTTCGACACTTGTCCGCTAGGGACCACCACAAGTCGATGCCCTAGAGATGGTGGCGATTGCGGCGGTGAATTAACCAACTACCTCAAACCGTATTAGAAATTTTAACCTGGGCTGGCGACTTCTATACAGTAGCTATATATATTCAAAGCTTTTATCGAAAGTATCTGTGACTGATTGATCAATAAGCGTTTCCGATGGACCATCTGCTGGTTGTAGGAAATAGGTAAGTAAGTAAAAGAAAGGAAATAGCTAATAAGATCGGCCCATCATTAATTGACCTCTGGTCATCCCTTAGCTGTGAATTAAGATATATATATATATATATATATATAAGTCTCTATTAACAGTATCACAATAGTTTTAGGAATTATAAAAAAAAAGAGTTTTTCAATACCAAACAACAATATGACTTCACATGGAAAACAATGTGAAGGCACCAAAGCTTTTTTTTCTCAAATAGTTTTATGTTATGCCTCAACGAAGACAAACTTTCATTTTTTAAAAGATAAACAGATTACGGCTCTTAAAATCTAGATAGAATCGTTTCGTTCCACCATCTTGTGCTTTCAAATATTTTTGCCGCAGCTTATAATGCAGATTACGCGTTATAGTATCCTGTTAAACATGGCATATGACATAGCTTTGGGCACTTGTTGTAATCGTCATTTGAGTACTGGGTTAGTTATCACGACAGCGAAAGTCTCCTGTGTCAAATAATTACGCGATTACAGAATGGAGCCTGTTAGTAAATATCAGATAGTAACTAGGCATGAAAACTTGAGAAGGTATGATTTATGCATCGTCATGCCTGAAATTTTGAAAAAAGCTAGAAGAGGGAAAAAAATTGTAAAAAAAACTAAATATAGTGGAATATATTCTTTATAAATGCAACACCGAGTGAAGTCAAAGACTAAAGATCGAAGACAAACGGTCAACAACTTTCGAAAAATCTGTTGATGTACACAATTCCCTGTGCGTTTGTTTTCCAAAGTAGTACCAAGGGACTTGCATATTTTAATTTTTTTTTGTTTAAAAACAGTTATTTTACTCTAACATTTCTTTTGAGAGCACTACCAACGTATTATCTAACAATTACTGCATTGAAACGCAGACGGATCAAATTATCATGATATTTTATAACCCAAAAAAAACCCAAAAGCTATGTCCGCTATTTCACTCTTTTTTTGTCGACAGTTATTTTGGAAGCATAGCTGTTCAAAGTCGGCTTCAATTATTATTCATAACTGAGCATCTTTCGTGGTGAGCGGCCTTTATCCAACATATGTCTGGGCAGAACCGTTAAGATCGAGCGCAAATGCGCATACAGACCTAATGAGGATGCTATGCATGTGATTCAACCTCTAATATAAAACACCAATTCAGCCCAAGGACTTCATATTCATAGCTGCAAATGGCCATTCTATTTTATCTACGTGTAACAGTAAACCTGCATGTCTAGAACACGAATCAACTGTTAAATATAGAGGGATGTGGGGGAAATCACCTGTCAAAATATTTTCAACTCTTTACTTTTATTTTTAAAGTTCTTATTTCTCTTTATTGTTGGCACGTGTAGAGATTTTTGAAGAGATTAGAACATTATTATTATTATTATTCAATATAAAATTTGTATTTTATTGTATCACTCAAGATATTGTTGCTCCACTTTAGCGACGCCTTCTGATCGGACGGCTAATGTTTCGACACTACAGCCATGCGGGTTGCCGTCTTGCACGGCGCTGTGGCGATTGCGAAGTTTAAGCAAATAGCCTTCCGACGTCCCAAGGATTGCGATGCGTGCCGGAACATGCATACTTTACACAACAAATGCTAGTGCATTATCGCTTTACTACAATATCCACTGTCAAGCCCTGCAATAACGGCTGATGTTAATTTTTATTCCTCGTCATACATCTACATTGAATTATATGTTCCTTTCGAACACGCCTCGTTTAAAGTAATAATCTTCACTTAATAAGTATTTATATGTCACAAAACAAAATATATACTGTGTCTAGTAATCAAATATAACAATACTAACACCTAAAATAGTTTCTAAGAAAAAAGAGTAATGTAGTGATTAGTACGGAACCATTTTTTCATAACTACAACTAAAACTTGTTTGTCATAACTTTTTCAAATCTGTACGTAGCATATTTCTTGTGATAATTAATTAAACCTCAGGATGCGTAATAAGACACTTAAAAATTGCTCCAAATGTTTCTTTTTTGGCGAGAAGACCAAATTTCAAGCATTCCAGTCTAGGAAGGCAGCCAAGAGGTGGGCTCATCTCTTACATAAATTTGATTTAATTTTTTTTTTCATTTTTAAAAATCAGAACTTCACATCCTTGGCAGATTTACACAGTATATCTACTAAGCATACGTATGTGCTACATTACATAATAATTTAAACTATTATTTTATCTACAAATAACGCATATTGAAGTTTGATAAAGATTATACGTAAATAAGCAAGGCAATTAAAATATACACAGCAATATTTTTATACGTGAAATACATTTTTTTTGAGTAGTTAGAATACAGAGTTTAAGTACAGTGCGATATTTTTCCTCATATTAAAAAAAGTATATCATTTAAAGCATATAATTTTTAAATTGGTATTTAATATTCTAGGGTGAATAGATGAGTTACCATATTTAAGAACCTAATATATACAATTGTGATGTGTAACATTTAACCTCGGTAACGAGCAAATTCATGTGTTCTCATGTGACAGATAAACGTATAATACTCAACTCAGGCACGAAAGTTACCTTAGAATTCTTTAATAATACGAAGAGCGTGATAAATACATAGGCAAATTGTGTTTTCAACTAAATTTCCTGACGCGAATCACACGTAGTTTCCGCACCCACCGCTAAAATTCGATGCTGAAGCAGCTACATCGACTATTGAACCATTTGTTTAGCATAAAGAAATTTATACTAAATAATGAAACGACTGCAATCGAAAGCGAAAAAAGACTTGAAAAAATACTGAATTCCTGCATTGGGCTTGATTTCCGACATAGAATTTTATTAAAATATTACCCATTTTGAAAAAATTCACTAAACAGTTAATAATATAAAGTTTCCGTTTGGTTTTGTGCACTTTGGTTAGTACCTTTCGCCACAGATGGCAGCACCATGGTTACACATTTCCGTGCCATATGGCTTTCATTCCATTCACTAAATTACTCCCACCAAATGCCGTGTACCGATAACTAAGATGTTACACATCAAAAACATGCGATTTGACATTGTCATTGCACGTGCAACATTCACGGTAGCATGATTTTGTGTACGATGATAGTAACCAGGGTGTATACAGGTCAGGAGAGTTCCGTAAGTGATAAACAAGTAACAAAACTGAAGGATTGGTCAAGAAATCACCGAAAAATACTCAGAAAGAAACAATAAAGGCGTTGAGAAACAATATTTTAATTTCCAGTAACCTTC
Source organism: Bacillus rossius redtenbacheri (assembly GCF_032445375.1). Taxonomy (NCBI): domain Eukaryota; kingdom Metazoa; phylum Arthropoda; class Insecta; order Phasmatodea; family Bacillidae; genus Bacillus; species Bacillus rossius. The sequence continues at coordinate 47,805,491 of NC_086336.1, read as the reverse complement.
AGCTAGCTTGCAGTTTGTTTTCTGATACCTCATTTATGTTTATAGTCACACATGGAATGTAAATATTAGGAGATTGCCCACTTGCATATCAAGTGGAAATTATTTATGAAAATATCTGGGCTTTCTTACACAAAAATAAGATTGCTACTATTAAAAGTAGATGCATGTTATAGTGTGTTTGAAATTTGTGAAATAAATTATTGTAAAATACTATTAAAATTTGCTGAGGTAGTCGGGTAATTGATTCACCAGATATTTGAAGTCACCCTGGTAGTGCAGCTTCTAAAAGTAAACAACTTTGAAAAATAAAGATACTTGGAATGTTTGGCTGGCATTGCAATATTTTATGATGAATACATTTTTTAATGTCCTTATTAAACTTCGCACGTCTCCCACAGCGCTGTAGGGAATGCAAAATATAAGAACATGGCCTTCCTTCAACCCAATGAATGGAATGCGTGTCGGAACATACGACCTTGTAGCTTTTACAACACGCCCTTATGTATTCTTACTTTACAAAATGGTGCATTGTTCACGTCTGAAATAACAACTGATGTTAATATTTATTTATCTTAATACATTACTTTGAATTTGTTTTCTTTAAACCCGCCTGGTTTTAAATTATAATTTTCACAATATATATATATATATATATTTTCAAGGAGTAACAGATATATATATATATATATATCTGTTACTCCTTGAAAAAATATTCTGTATCTAATATATTCAACCTGTACATTGTTCATGACAGTTATTTACTAGAAGAAAATTTAACTGAAGATTACACACGAGACAAAAGACAAAACCCTGAGTTGAAAACAAGATTGGGTGATTGGGAAACACAAAACGTGCAAACAATCAGAGAAGCAGTAGTTTGAAAAGCATAAAGTTAGAAAGATTTTTAAGCAAGTATAGCACTAAGGAGCATTCAAGCAATGAGAAAAAAACATTGATGGAAGCTAATTTATTATATCATTATGGATACTATAACCATTGAAGTTTGGACAATCACGATCTGCTTTTTCCCCAAACTTTAATCATGGAGTAAACGTAAAAATACCTGATTCTCTCTGTTCCAGCATTGAACCCAAAACCATAATGAAATAATGTTTGAAGTATTCTGACTCTTAATTGGCTAATATTTTTTATATCAGTATTTTTTTAAAATTTTAAACTACACAAAATAAAAAACTTAGATGTATTAAAAGGTAAATGAAAACGTAAAACATCACTATTTATAAACTTTACAATTAACATCAAGGGTTAAGAATAATTTTTTAAAATATAAAACGTTTATTTATGTTTTAAAGTTTACCAATTGAATGTATTCTACCTACCCTGTTTTGCATTTGAAGTAAATGCACTGGTTTAAGATAGGAAATATATCAGGTATAGCCAGTTGAAATTTTTTCGGCCTTTTACAGTTCCACTCCGAAAACCCATTATTGATGAACGAAAATCTCCCGTTGATTACTTAATTTACACATAGGTGCATTTTATGTGCTCACGGACATGTATGCTGGAGTTAAAAATTGCATACGGTGGAATTTTTAAAGCAAAAATTTACTGTTTGTTTTAGGAATGTGGTAATAAAACTTGCATGCAAACGTTTCCGATCAAAACAAAAGCATTGATTTACTGAAGGGTTGATTTTTCGCTTTGTCGTGACGTAGGGTGTGTGAACTAAAAAGAGAAAGAAGAAATCACAAGAAGACGTAAACGTGTAAATGAATGTTGGACACACGTACTTGCAGAAGGCTTACATGTTTTCTCGCCGGCCTACAACTCTCGCTACCTAGACACTACAGTTGCACAGGATTCTGCGTTGACACACCAAATGCCCTGACGCCGACAAGGAAACAAAAGAACAAAAAAAAACTGTACAAATAAACACAAAAACTGAAGGTTCCACATGCTTACAAACTAGCAACAAACCAATGAACCCATTTTGACAACATTTTACTCATATTGACTGGTATTCATTTCTGACCAAGGCAAACTAAACAATTGTAAATAGTAAAATTTAGCTATCATGAAAGCCTACCCTAATAAACCATTTAGTTTAATTTTCAGTGTAAAATAGTTTTTGACTTGTTAGTTCTAGAAATGCTCTTAAAAAAATAATGAATACAAATCAATATGTTTACTTACTGCAAAAAAAGTCACTCAGGCTTAAAATATTCGGTAATTACACAATTAACTTTCTGCATAATTATTTTACTTGTGCACGTAAATTGCATTTAAAGAATATTATTATAAAGATTTTTTAGTTTGGAAATATGTTCAACGACAGTTAAACTTTGACTGCCACAATAATTTTACGGAAAATAATTTACTGGTTTTATATTGGCAGTTAAAAAATAAAAAAGATATATATTTTAATTGGTTTACATTGTCAAGTGATATATAAAACTATAGTAGGCTTTATTTTATGCATGGAAATATATAATTATTGAATATGCATACTATCAATAGTATTTATTAAACATGTAGCAACATTTGAACTAATTTATGCTGAAATAGAATGTACTATAAGAAATATATGTCAGCTAATATTTGTGCAAACATTATGCCGAATTTTTTTTGTTTGTTAATAAGATATTCAAACCTGACAGGAAAAACGAGGTTCTTCCATTTTACAAATTCGAATGGGTGAACTGTGAGTGAATTTTAACTAGCAAATTTACTCCACAGCATCTCCAATTACATGCTTTTGAAATTTGTTTAATTGAATCATTTTTCACTAATTTTAAACTTCACTTAATCGATAATTAATTGAATTATTTTTTATTTAATCGTATTACTTTATAAGTCAGGAGACGTATAGGTTTATTTGCTTCTGATAAATTATTTTAACATAAAATGAAATTATTTGGGAATAAACTAGTGAATTAGTCCCAATCGGTATTATTTGACGCAGAATTACTAAGAACCTGCTTTATGGGATATTAACCTCCATAATGAGCATCTAATTAGATGTTTAAAAGTTCCTATGCTCACATAGTGACGATTTTGATATTTCAACAAGTTAGAATGCTACCAATATTAAAAAATAATTAATTGGTTCTATTTATATGCGTATTATTTCACTTTTAAATTGATCAGTACTTTGAAAATTAATTAATCCATTGTGTGAGTATATGTAGTTTTGGCTTTTGATGAAGTCCGTAAAACCTAATGATTCTGAACGAAATTGAGTTAGAAATAGATTACAGAAAATATGATAATGAGAAATTGGTATTTATATATCTGCGTGACTCAGTTGATTAAATTATTTTTTGTAACTAAAGTTTAAATATTAATTATAAACTTATAATCATTTCTTGTATTAAACGGTATTTAAACGCGAATTTTTTTATGAGTATCTAAATTTATTTTTGTATTTAAATAACCAAAAATCAGGAAAAAAAAAAAAAACTTTTGCTGCAAAAACTTTCGAAATCAATAAGTGTATGAGAAACTCACTTTAACCGATAAATGTTTTTATTAATAATGAAACAAGAAATTAATTCTTAAATTTATCGACAGTGAAGGGGGAGGTATGGTGTAAATTGTTTTAATATCTTTAGAGAATGTTTTGCTATCCAAGCTAGTCAGCCCAGATAGATAATTGGGATTTTTTGTGATAAAGCGTACATATTTTTTTATTAAACTTTATCCACTATAAATACATCTGCCGTCCTGAAGACAGAGTAAGCTACGTGAACACATACTTGCGTGCATGCGAGTACAAACATGCGCCATTAGAGATGAAACTACAGCTAGACACTCGCAACTTTGCCTGAATGTGCTTACTCATTGTAAGAAATGGTCGAGGCTCGTCCGGAAAGTAAATCTGCAAATCAGGCTAGCATTTATTTTTAAAAAGAATCTGAACTGGTTAAGCATCCACTTCAGATACTTTATCGGCGAAATTCAGTGATATGTGGAATCATTCATTCTCCAATTCCAATCTTGAGTTAGATTCTTGAAAGAGTACCTCGAATCGGCTATTTTTTTTATTTCAAGAATCAGAAGTAAAATAATTTGTGGGCAGAATCAAACAAAAAATTAAATTTTGGAGGAACATAAAAAAATTAACTTTTTAATTAAAAAATGTGTACACATATTTAGGATTTTTATCCTTTGGAGCTTATTATTTAGAACATTACAGTTTAATAAACACTATAACTGCTGGCCAATACAAATTTAACTTACTAGCTTCTGTTGGGATAAAAAATGATGTAGTGATTGTTAGTTACAAAGGTACTAATGTTAGATTTATGGATATCCCTGCCTGAAATATTTTTCTTTGAATATTCTTCCATAAATATTACATTTTCCGATTACTAAATAACGTTTTTCACACAACTGCAGGCATTGTTTAACAGTGTTAAGCCTGGGCACTGTAATCTGTAGTCCATTTTTAATAAATATGCCATATGCTGCCGAAACTAAATTCAAGCTTCATGTTTCGATCTTGTCACTGTCACATAAACTATGACAGAAAACGTTTTACAAGATTCTGAAAATTTTCCTGTCTTGTTCGTGCTTGAAATTTCGTTGACAGCGATGTTTTTAGAGACAGTAAACACGCACCGCCACAGACTAGATATTGGGGAACGTATGAGGCTCAGCCTATTGTATCGAACGGTCTCAGAATTTGTCTGTAGTGATTTTCGAGGAAATCAGTATTGCTGGGCCGTGATATGTTTTGTTTTTTTCTTTCCAATATATATTTTTGTCTTTAATAAAGGCACTTCCAAATATTAAGTTTTGACATGAATGCAATATTTTAACGTCCGTCAAGTGGTTTATTAGTGAAAGCTTAATTTTATCTTCACCGACAGGTGGCTTCGTTGAGAGTACTTATTTTGTTGTGGCTTTGACAAATTTGTTTGGGGTATATATTTACATACCTTATTTATAATAATAACAACAAAAAAAAAGGTTTTGTCGGTAATGTCTTGCCACTGCGCCATTAAAATCAAAACCAATACTGTACTTCTGAAAACATTTTTGGGTTGCATACATGTGTTGTGTATTTACTTTTCGGGCAAGCCTCGTTTTATTGTATTACAAATATGTACACCACAAAGCTAAATACAACAGGTACTCTTGGTAACAGTGGAATTCAGACCACTTTATGCATACGCTATGTATGTTATATGTATGTTTCATGGTGTGTCTTAACCATTAAAAATGTAAAAATCCTAAAGTAAATTTTCATAAATCAATTATTTGATACAATTGAGTTAGGTTCCTTTCTTCTCAACTGCCACACTGAACATAAATTGTACCTAAGTATAAGACCTCTTATGGAAAAACCTTTGTATTAAAACTTGAAAGGTGTTAACCGTGGTCAATATTTGTAATTGGCTTTAAAAATTCAAATGCGATAATATTGTTGACCTAAGAATAAATTTACTATATTTTTCACCTTAAATTTACTCATGATATAGTCCCAATCTAAAACATAATTTATCATTAAACAGGAAAAGGCTTATACTTAAGTAACCATGTGACGTTTTGTATATTGTGATATATTAATTTTATATTCACCATGTGCACTAAGACATTACTTACAATTTTTAATGATGTTTATTAACCTTTTAGATAAAAATATATCAAAACTTAAATGATTTGAATTAAAAATAATAAAAATAATAATTTTATTTTTCATACTACACTTATTCAAACCTATAATTTTTTATTAGTTATGATACTTTAACAATAATATCAAAGCCCGAAGTTTTAATTAAAATTAAGTTTGAAATATTTAAAGGGTCACTACACGGAAGTAGCTTAAACACAATTTCATAAACTTTGAAAAAATTAAATTTGTTGTTTTTTGGCTGTTTTTAAGCCCTCTTTTGATACTGTGCAGTTTTCGTCAGTGATTTTCGTTGTGTTTATTAAGGCAGCCTTAAAATGTATCCTTGGTTTTTATTCTACCCCAATTATTACACATAGGTAAGTCGTTCAACTTACGTTTTACTGCTAGCGATTAACATTAAATTCCAAATTTTTTAAACTGTGATGGTGAGGATGCAGATGCAAGTTGCTGATTCTGCTGGATTAAAATAATAATAATAATAATGAGGAACAGCCATTAACAATGAAACGTCGCTCCTTGGAAGTAGGCTCGGAGGTCTTGCAGCGGGTTATGATCCCGACGCGCGCGGCTTATCCCCTGAGACTGACCTTGACCCCGGGGTCTCCACGGTGAGGTTGACGTACTCCCCGTCCTGGGAGGAGTTGAGGGAGCACAAGGAGCTGATCTCCGTCGTCTCGGTCCGCGAGGCATCTGCGAACAGTTCAAACGTCTTTGTCAAAGCTGGCCGGTGGTCTCGAGGTAGTGCCAACCGCGCCGGGCTGAAAAACTCGCATTTTCCGGTGCACGGAAGAAAAAAAAAATTCCCTACTTTTACAAAACAAGTTGCCAAAAAAATAATATGTATCATCGAATGTTGGTATGTATGTATGACGTTGATGAACTCCGACACCGTTTGAAAGTTGGCACATCGAAGTGTTCTTTCCGTGTAGAAGGTTTTTCATGCTATCCAATTTTTTTTTTAACTCTTCACTAGAAGCGGCGTTGCAGCGCATCAAATTGCGAATTTTATTTACCGTCCTCAATCCTCAGTAACAACAAAAAAAGTTATCTCGACTGTGATAAGTATACCTGGTGAGGTGAGTTCTAAAATGGAATACGATTTCAAACGCTTCACAGATTCTAGATTGCATACAAACCATCCATTTGAGATGTATAGAGGTACATAAATAAATACTGGGAGGACAACGACTGCCGGGTTCTGCTATTAGTTTGTGAAACTACAAGAAATATGTTGTTACTTTGTACAACACATGGCTATGGCTATGACTATAGCTTTTTTCAATACTGATTATTTCTTACGACAATTCCATAATTATAAAATTTTAATTGATACATCATTCAAGCATAATTTTTTAAAACCAAGTAAAAGATAATTGAATATTCAACAGTTTAGCTTTATCATGTGCGCAGTTAAGACTCTTATGGAGCGGAGCCCTCACAGCGATGAGCCGAGCCGGCCACGTGTTTCTGCCCTCCGGGAGGCGTGGTTTACAGCCGGGGGTGGAGTCAGACGGGCAGACGCGACCGTGACGTACGTGCGGCCGGCTGCCGGGGTGGGGAGAGTCTCAGGGTTTCCACCCCTCCTTTCCTTCACTGTGCATTCCTTAGCCGCGGAGTGCCTGGCGACACTGGCTTGCAGGCAGTTATCAACTGTCCGAACAACACTCTCATGGACGTTCATGTCCTTGAAGGAATCAATCACAATATATTGCCTGAAATTCAATATGTTCGACGGTAAACAAGGGAAATAAAAACAATCAATTTTATTTTATTTTTATGGTTATTCGCAGAAACACTTTGTCTTTTATGAGCTGAAGTATTGTTTTTATAATGGCCATTTCAACATAATTTTCCAAATAAAATTTAGAGTTAGTATTTTACAATCACTTAAACCTACTCTTAGAGTAAAATATTTTTACTCTAAGAGTTTACAATACTGAAATTAAGATGATAGGTCTGGATGGGGAGGGGGGGGGGGGGAAGAAAAAAATGCTACATCTGCAAATAATTATTTCAATGCCATGTTTGTTTAAAAAATAGTTTATCTAAAATAATTTAATGAGTTTTAAGTTTTTCTAGGCATTCAAGTATAATTCTAATGTATAAAATACTGCGCGAAACATAGCAAGCAGTCTGGTATGGGAATAAAAAAAGCTTAATGTTTGCTGGTATTATCAGAACACTGTAATCTATTAAATTTATCTATTTTATTAATTTATATGGTCTTTAAATATTTTGGATAATAGAAGCCTCATAATATATAATAAAGTAGTATCATTATGGGGCTAAGAGCACAATGCTATTTTTATGGGACTTCAATTTTGGTGTCTGCGTCAGTTGTGGCTGCCATTCGTATGTATTCGCCCACGTTCGGGAGTTTCCGTCGCTTTCAAAATTGACCAAAATTCGTAAAATATCAACATAATTTAGGTTTTTATTGTATGAAGGAACCAAATTCGAAAAAAATTCACTTCTTAATTTACTTATTAAGTCACACGATTACAATCCTTAGTTCGACTCCCAGTGAGAGTAAATTTGTTGTTTATTCAGCTTAGAAATTCGAAAAAGTTAGAATAAAATTATAAAAATTTCGCCTTTTTAATAAAATAACTAATTAAATCGATTTCAGTTCTTGGTTCCATCCTCACTGAAAGTTAAAAATAAAATAATTTAGGCCAAAAATATCAATTCAATTAAAAATATTTTACCAAGAAATTACTATTTACAGGGAAAAAACATTAAAACAGCCAGGTAACTCATCATAAAGCAGACGGGCCATTAGGAAGACACACAAGCATACAGTCAGTTATGTGGTCTGTGCGGTATTGTATGGTTGTCGGTCGTATTATTATATTTTTTTCAGTGTTGCAAACTTTTATTGTAAAAATTGCTTTAATTTAGGCTTAATGAAGGTTCAATAAAACTATTAATAATAAGTAAAAAAATATTTAATTCGAAGTGACCAGGATCCGAACTTACAATCTTGTGGCTCCCAGACGCATTTCCTTTTAAAAATATTTTGTTCACAATAAAAATTAATTGGTAATAGGTATAGTACATATTTACTAGTTCAATTTACAAGCAAGCAATTGGCTACAATTACAACAGTATTATACATAAGCAATACAACAATGGAAAACGTAGGAACAAAAAATAGTATATATCACTGGAAATCTGCTTTCAAAATTATATAATCCTATCAATGTACACATTTAATATAACTTGAAAATGAAACTCTTAAATATTACAAACCTATTTCCTTACAGAATCCTCATTTTTTAACTTATAGCCTGCGTTTTACAAGTTGTAAATTGGCTACTGTCAAAACATTGAACACCAATAGTTATAACAATTTTGATAAAAATGGCGAGAAAAAAAGCATAAATCACTACAATCTGCTTTCAAAATAAACTTCTGTCAGTATACAAATGTAATATAATTATTTACAAATTTTTGTGTGTGAAACTCTAAACATTACATATCACTCACTTCTAGTACGGAATTCTCACTTTTCAGCTTACTCTTTCTAGTTTTCTTCTGTTTACACGAACTAGCCACGTCTCGTATTTCCATATTTCTTGTGTAGCGAGGGTCAACAAGTTCTGGAACCAAGCAGTCATTATAAAACTGAACCAACTGTTGTTGCATTTTATTTTTCCAGAATAGGTCATCTCTTTCTACCCTTGTAACTTTTACAGGATGATCCTTAGATGTCCAAATAGCCAAAAGACAGAATTTCCTGTTTGTGATATGTAACTGACCTTGAATTTGAAAAAAGTAATCATGATTTTTTTTCAAACCAGTTATTTCATTTATACCCATGTTGCATGTTAAGTACCGTATTTTTCCTTGTAACACTGCTTGGTTGGGTTCCATGCCTGCTGCAGACGAAGGACATTTTATTTCCACCAAACCATCTTTTTCAATCAATCCATCCGGCGTAGCTCCAAGGAAAGGCAAATCTTTATCTATAAAAAGACCACAAGGCTGAACAGAAATGTTTTCTTGTTTTTCTAGCTGCTGGATAGCTGTTGACTCGTACTTTCTTCCATATGACAGAGATGGAACGTTGAGAATGTCAGGAGAATATATAATATTCTTCACCAAACTTCGGCAACTAGTAGTCGGGCGTCGGCGACATATTCTTCCAAACTTCGATGCTGTTAGCATTTTACGCCTACGTTCTAGCCATTCGCCACTTCCTGCCTGAAGCAGGGTACCTCTTTCTATTTCTCTGCGTTCAATGTCTGTTTTCTCGAGTGACTTAAAATGCAGTTCTTTTTGCGCCTCGTAAACATCAGGAGCCATGTCAGTTTTTTCACTATGTTCACCATAGTCGCTGTCTCCAATTTGCTGGTATTTAGATTTTGTTTGTTTATTAGAAATAAGAGCTCGTTTGAAGTGCTTCTTTTTCATGTTTGCATTTTCTCTTATTTTTGATCTGGAAGTTTCTAGCTTCTTCACAAACTTATTTGGGCTGATACCATCACACATCGTTTTGTGAAGGACGTAGTGAGGTTTTCGCGTGTTATGCGAAACGACTGCAGCAGAGCATCTTGCTTGATACGACCGCTTCATAGCATAATTGATCCTCTTTCCTCCAACATATTTTGCAATTATGGAATTTAGTTGTTCCACTGCGTTACTATCGACATCATAGATCAGGCTTCTTGAATGTTGAGTCAAATAATGCACTGCTTTCATTATGTTATCGTACAGGCCACAATTCTTCATCTCAGGAACTAAGTTTTTCTCTCCTACTTTTGGTCCAGGGCAAAAGTATTGAAGAGATGAGCATTTCTCGTGCTCACCGAAAACATGACTGGGGCCATTCAAAATATCTTCTCGAAGAGCAAAGAATTTTTGTGCAATTGGTTTGTCTTCTTTTTTTCTGTGCTTAATGGCTTCAGTTACCGCTCCCCGTAGCTTCAAAACTTTCTGACTAATGATTTTTCTCAGAAATGGAGGGCCTATCTTAGTTTGCTCTGATAGTGTTCTAAGCTTGTTGCAATAGTTTCGCAAAAGGTGATTACGACACTCGATCTTTTCGACGGTCGTATTTTGGTATGGCCTTGCTTCCAAAATTTTTTTATAGCAGCTGCTATCACCATCTGCAATCATTTTACTATATTTAACATTGTATATAGGTTCACTTAATTTGAATCCTTCTACAATGATGCTGGACTCCATGCTGCTTGAACTACCAGTCCAATTTCGGTAGCATGTGTGAGAAGGTATGTCATTTGCATTTTGTGCTCGAGCACATACAAAACAAAATTTATTACGTACTGCCATAAAAAGAACTTTCTTTGTAAAAAATCCTACAATTGCTGCTACACCGGATAAAGCATTGTATTGTGTTCTGTACGACCTTTTTGACCAACAACCATCTACCACTACAGTTAAAAGAGGAATGCCATTTTCATCAACATCTCCTCGTTTGATTGCCAGGTTTATTTCTTCCTCAACTGCTTTTCTCATTTCTCCTAAGGCAGCTTTTTCCCACCCGTTAGATACGTTGTTGTGAACTTTGGAGTAAGTTTTAGAAGACATGCATGGTATTCCTATTGTAGCACATAATTCTTCCAAATGAGAAAATCCACCGCCAATACTCATTACTCCAGCCACAGCTCTTGCATTGATATCCATGTGAGTTGAGGAAGTGCCTGGATCATGTGTATGTAATGAAAATTGCCCATTGCACATGTTACATCTAAAGAGTACAACAGATGACAATCCACGCCGTATTTCTTTGAAGACCTTCATATTATTTAGTGAACAACCAAAAGCAGCATTATGATTCCCCAGCTCTACCAGCTTCATCAATACGTAACCGATGTCCACAATACGATGTCCTTCAAGCACAAAGTCAGTTTCTATTGTAGTGGTCGGGCACATTTCTGTTTTATCAGAGGATTTTATGTTGGAATCTTCTTCATAGTTACAGGCAGATTCTCTTAAATAGCCCAGCTCATCGCTGTCAGTATTGGATACCTGAAACGAAGCAATATTTGAATGAACAAATAGTGCTGCAAACAAAAGAAATTATTTTTACACATAGTAGGTAATGTTTGAATGAATGGTAAAATGAGGGAGAATGCCGGTACAGATTTTTGAACACCCACCATTGCAATGCAGATGTCTGTCACTATAAACCAGGAATAAGCATTGAAACATAAAAATTGAGCCAAGTATAATCTATTATCAAGGAAACGAGGAAAGTTGCATAAATCGCACTATTGTTACTTTACAGAAAATGAATAACTCGATATGACATCTGGTGTTGGTTTTAGTTACTCTCCAGTGTAACCGATGTGTGCACAGTAACACTGAGCCCGCCAGTTTATACATATGAGTGTGATAATCAAGAGATAATATAGGGATTTTGTTGTTCAAGTTTCTTACTGAAAATTCAAGTCATTTTAGACAATGCCCAGGTATTTTTATACTATTATTGTATGCGAATTTAAATCATTTCAATTAGGTACAAATGTACATTTTAACTGCTACTTTGTCAATCCCATATGTCGGTTGAGGTTGGAATGGCTGTTTGTTGTGATTACTGCAATTTGCCTATATCGCACCACTTAAACATGGTGCGATTTAGGATACTAAGAATTGAATTATAATTTTCTTTGTGAATAATTATTTCAGATTTTAGAATATGTCTAAGTGTTAATACGGAAATTGGAGGATAGTAGATATGGCACAAGCTGTAGAAAAATACAACTGGGCAAGCTACATTTAAATTTTAAATGAATGTGCTAGACACTACTGTGTGTCAATGTGTATACTTTTAGACATATCAGGGGTGAAGTGAGAAAGATATGTCCGCGTATGTGACCAGACCCAAGAAATAAAAGGTCGACAAATCGATCTACCACCTGATGCTTAGAAAGAAATTAGAACAACACATTCTGAAACTAGAAGAACTTATGCATTTGTCTAAGTATAACTGATGTAAGGAAACTTGCTTTTCAAATAGTTGAAAGATACAACTAATATCACCGATTTAATAAGGAACAAGAAATGGCTAATAAAAGTGTGCTTTGATGAGATCATGAAAAGGACACTGTGTCTCAGTCTGCCTGTTTGCACATCAATGACTCGGATAAAGGGATTCAATAAAGAAAATGTAAATGCATAATTTCGAACCATTAGATAAGGTAGTAGAAGAAAATAAAACTGATGCATTGAAAATTTTCATTATGAATCTGGATTATCTACTGTCCAAAAAAATGCTGGAAAAGTTGTATGTTAGAAGGGAATGTGTCAAATTGGCACAGTAGGCCTATCTAGTGGTGAAAGAGAAATGAAAACTACTATTGTATGCTGCACAAGTGCTTCGAGAATATTTGTACCACCATTGATTATTCTGTAACGACAGCGAAATGTACCATTGTTGCAAGCTAGTGCAAGTCTCGTTGAAGTTTCAGATATTGGCTACATTAATCCAGAACTTGTCGTGAATTTCATAGAACATTTTGTAAAACCCATCAAACTATTTCTCGAGAACAAAGTTATACATGCGATGGTTGGATATAGTAGTACATATTACCAGCAAAGTTAAAACATTTACCTGTCCATGTGAAGTGATTGAAGTCACGGATAGGTGGTCCAGAGAGTGCAAATTTTCTGTGTTGGTTTCATAATCCTGAGCTTCCAAAGAGTTCACAAATATTGGAGACAGCTGTTTCAGTACTGCGTATGTCCTAAAATGACAAAAGTATTCTTATATACATTTTTCAGTGGCCTACACTTTTTAGAAAATACTACTTATGTTTACAATAATTAAAACATTATGAAAGTCCGTGGCTACCCTTAGCTTTCAGGCAAAGAAAAAAATTAGGTGTTCTTGAGTATTTTGGGCAAACTTTGAGTCCTTTAAGGCCATTTTTGGCCATTTATTGTCATTTGTGATGGTTTGCCCCCTCCCCCTACAAATTCTGCCCCCTTACAAACTTTCATATGGGTGACCTTGTGAGTAATGTAACTTTGATTATTAATTAAAAACCAGAAAATTTATGATACGGTAGCATTATGGAATGTGTACTGGCCTACATTCAACCAGATTATTACTAGTAAGGTAGAACCGATACTAATTTTACTCACTTCGTGTGTATCCCATCTTCCTGTAGTACCTCTTCTACTTCAGGTATGTTTTTACTCATAGTTTTCAGCTTTGTAGAAAGTACTTCATCTTCGGAAACGTCACATTCGTGTTCCAAATCTGCATGATTATGTTGACCAAGATTCTCTTCTGTATGCTGGCTAGCAGCAGCTTCATGCATTAGCCTGAAAGTAAAATAAAAGTTCAAAATAAAATAAGGGTTAGTATTGGTAAGGAAATGTATTTATTAACACTCTATTATGGCTAAATATATGCTAAGTAATGTAGCTTTTTGTTTAGCAACAGATGCTGTGTAATCTAAAACCGAAAATGGACTCGATTTTATAAGGAAATAACTAATATAACCTTTCTGTGCTCACTAATTCAATGATAATTGCTTTATCTTAAATATCAACATAAATTTTTCTACTGAAAATGGCCCGTTATCCAACAACAAATATAAATCACACTTCGAGTTGAACTGGCCACATTTTTTTGGAAGTTAATAGAGTGTTTGGATGAAATATTTATTACCTACTATTTTTTTAAAATCTGTTTGATAATTACAATAAGAGTAACAAACTTAAAAACTGTGTTAACGTGTACATATTCGCATTTTGAACAAATCCTTCATGTCGAATGACCACGAATAAAAAGATTATTACATTCAAGAATAGTCAAACCGGAAATGAAAACGAATTTTACCGTAAATTGTGCAGTGCTAATGGCTGTGGGAGTGGTGACGATAAGCACTGGGCGTATAATGACTAGAACGTTTGTAAAAAATACTATCCAGCTAAAATAAATAAAGAAACAGGCAGCTAACTGTATAAATAGCATAAAAATACTATAAACTTACTCTTTTTGAGTTATCAAGTTGAAAATTCCGCTTTCTGTCTGACTTGTACCAGGTGCTGACGAATCATCGTTCTCGTTTCCCGAACTCGTTAGCGTCCACGTTACCTCCTCTGGAAATGTGGAGATTTCTTCAAGTCTTCTTTTTTTTCTAAGAAACATGATACCATATTATGATTGTGTTTAAAAAACCTTTTGTAATTAAAACTGTGTGTTTCTGTTTTATTTCTTGTGATCTTTTAAAAATGACCAGTAAATATTTACTTACCTCTCTTGCTGGTATGCGATAGCAGCCGTTGCTTTTCTTTTCTTTCGTCGAGCACTTAGCCATAAATGGCCTGATTTGCCTATTCTCTTGTCCCGTTTCTCTTCCATCTGTTGTAACTGTAACTACTCTTACATGCAGCTTTGTAACTGATTACATCAAGTTTCTCCAGAAGACCAACTATATCGAATGTAAATATAAATGCTTGACAAATCCCTGAACAAACCTTTAAAACCAATAGTAGGAACTGGCACTCTGAATTACATCCGCTATCCCACGGAACCAGATTCACGCGCACTGCAGGATACAGGTATGTAGCTCCGTTTTCCTTGGATTGCGCATGCGCGATGCGTGGTGCGTGATGCGTCACTGTGTGACCACGCAGCACTCGAGTCTGTGCGTTGATACGGGGCTGGTTTTCAAGGACGCGCAAGCGGGGTTCCCCGTTCCGGCGACTGCGTGTCGCGCATGCGTATCGCGCAGCAGTTGCCTGGCCGCCGTGATCACGCGTGCGTTTTATAATGGAGGCAAAGGGTTTCACTGCAGAACATAATGAATAAATGATTGATTTAGTGAAAGCAATTTTCTCAACAACTAATTGCGGAAACTAGACTAAAGGTGTGCCAAGTTGTGTCTGAGATGGAACTGAAATCGTTGATGGAGCAGCAGAAACAGACCAATACTTATCAAGAACAACAACCTTATCAACACGTGGATACTGACATTAGTTTTCCTGTGTTTGTCTTACACCCCACTCAAGTCTGCATATCTTCAGGCAGAAATAGCAGTAACGATGTTAATGTAGAAGGAGGCTTCGTGAGACTCATTTAGAAAATAAGCAGTATAATTTCACAGAGTGAATGAATGCAGAGACATATCAATTAATATTTAGAATATAACCAGTATAATTTCACAGAGTGAATGAATGCAGAGACATATCAATTAATACTATTAATAAAGTACTTTACATAAATACATTTGAATGGGTTATAACACCAATAATTTCAGTTTCGTTAAGTAACAATTTGGATAGTGTTTTTTTAAAGTAATGCATCTATACATAAACAAATAAAATAAAACTTAACATTAAATTTAATTAGTTGAATTTGTTTACCTGAGAGTTAAGATATACCTTCTGTTCAACAGATATTGGTCTTTTGACTCTGTTGTACTGCGATCTCGTGATGTCTTCTTTAACAAAGCCTAATACTGTATCAAAAATTTCTGTCGAACACTGAAATATTACTTAAATTCAGTTTCGTTTTCGATTAGGTGACGTAAAATCAATATGTTAATACACCCTTCGTCATCTCTTCTTCTAAATATATCACTGTCATCTTCTAGGAAGCACGAGAGCAATAAATCCTCATCAGCTTCTTCCTCCAGCAAAACGGCGGCGGTCGTTGCTTCCATCGCGCAGACTGTTTCCCGCATTCTAACAAACCACCCCCACCTCAGTGAACACGAATGTTACATTGGCGCATCGCGCATCGCGCATGGCGCATGCGTGATCCTAGGAAAACGTATCTTTGTGCCAGATGGAATACGACAATAAGTGTAGCGCGTGTATTTTTTTTTTCACCTGTATCATAGATAACAGATGGTTTAGTTGCATTTTTTTTGTGCAAGCACTTGCCAGCACAATATGAATAAGACGAATAGATATTTGGAATGCTCAAAGCAATGCTTGAAAATATAGATACCTATATACCTAAGTTAGTAGATTGTACCATAAATACTAAGTTATTTTTTAGTTGATAATTAATTTTTTTCCCTCAGTTTTGAGGGATTACTGGTATGTATACCAAAAAAGTGGTACGTCAAACACCCTTGTAGCAGGAAAGTTTAGCATTGTGTGAGGGTGTGGGCTCTGCTGGTCAGAAACTCGCCCGACCACTTCCCCTCCAGCGCCACCAGCCGCCAGTTACCCCCTCCCTGCTCGGCCACGCCACGCATCAACCATCGCTTCCGCTGCAAGCAGCACCAAGCTGACACTGGGCGCGCGAAAATACCTAGTTTTCACAAACGATTTCATGGAAATTCAGATCGGTGACCATCAACTTTTATGATATCATTTTGTTCACATGATTGTGCACTTCAGTCGCACTGATAAAATAATTACAGATTTCTATAAGTGCGACAAGAAATGAGGCACAAATTTCTTTGTTTTTCACATTTTTTTAAGGCATTTAAAATCGTGACGTGTGAAATTAAAATCGATAGATATTACAAACCAACGTTTTTCTCGCAATGGTAAAAATTTCAAGGCTCTATCTTTAATACTTCATTCAAAAAATGATTGAAACAATGTGAGTGTTTTCCAAGTTTTGTGGAGGGGTACATAATGCTCTTAATAATACTGGAAGGATTTTCAGGGGACGGGTTACAGTTAACTTTAAATACTGTTTTTACTGGGACAACACGGGGAATAGATGCCCCGGGTTAAGAATGTGAACCCAGTATTACTGCGAACACTGTTTTGTAGTGACACAGTGGTTTTCAAGTAAATGTACAAAAATTACAATACATATCTGTAATTTTTACGTGAGTATTTCAATTCCATTTACAAAAAAAAAATATAAAGTGTTGCTGAAACACGCTTGGTACAATCAGGTTCACACGTCAAAATCTGGTTCTGAAGAGGAAAATATTTAAAAAAAAGCTCTTTCTCGCTAGTTTTTTTTTTTAGTTGTTTTGTATTTGTAAGTTTGTTTTCATTATCTTGGTTATTTTTTCAATTAGATTAAATCAATTATGTAAGTGTGTTTTATTATAAAATGCCATGCAATTCGTAAAGCATTAAAGTGGTCAAGTGGAAGACAAAGGCCTTAATTTCGCCGCTAAAATGAATCAATAAAAAAAAAATCACGAGAACATTTTTCAGGGCTCCGGTACATTGCGTGTTCAGGAACGTTACCAAGACTTGGAATGTTCAGTGAAGTGTCTGAGAGGTGTTACTTGGCTCGGGAACGCAAGCTCGTTCCCGACGGAGCTCGGGAGACCCTCCTCACCTTCTCTCCTGAGCATGTCCTGTCGCGGGACAGCCAGCCGGTCCATCCCGGAGTCCCAGTTCAGGTCGAAGGTGTCGTCCCCTAGCCTCTGGACCAGCACCTGCCGCGGCAGAACAACACAATGACGAGTACGTGTTTGGTTCCCTCCTTCAAACCCTCATGTCCACGTCGTTCCCACAGTAGGCGTAAAGTTAACTTAGTTAGTTTACCTATTTTCTTGTAATCGATCATACAAAAAAAAAATCAGTGTTCGCTGCTTACATTACCTATATTCGTGTTGGGTGGCAACATTCAGTAACGGTCTCAAAAGTAAGGAGGCAACACCGTTGCAAGTTAAAGTCACTGTCCATACTAACAATATTTGTGTGTGAAAATTCCAAGTTTTTCATTAGTGGTTAGCCTACTTTTGTAACTTTTGTTTATCTGAAAATTGTAACTGCTCACAACTTTAAGTAAAGTTACATTATTTCCATTAAGGGCAAAATTTAATACATGCAACAAGTTGTGGGATTATTCATTGCAGTAGGATCGTATATTATCACACTATTTTTTCCTGAGAACCTTGAAAGAATAACATATTTTCTACCACTAGCCAGACATGACCGATCTGAAAATTTTATGATTATCATACATGATTACACTGGTTAAACTTGTACTGTTAGCCACTTGAATGGAATTTACACTTAAAATTCATTTGCTTTAGAATATAATTGTAAATTTTTGTATCATAAAAATTATCTTGAATTGAATCATTATACATTTCATTTCAATATGTCTGAGAGTTCAAAGACAATTGTCTTGTCTGCTTGAAATATGCCATATTAAAAAAAAAACTATATAAAAATATTGAAGAAGAAGGCTTTGCGGTTCGCAAATGCTTGGTCTATACGGCTTAACATTGGACAGGCCCTGGCCTTATGGTTCGCAGACGCTTGGTTTGTATGTTTGTCGTTTAAAAAATCATAGCCTGCCGCTATTCACCTCACTCATTCGTTGGCGTGATTGAAAAAAAATCCCTAACGCTTTAATCCAACAATCATGCTCATCTGAAAAAACTAATTAGTATATACATGCACGAATTTTATCTCTTTGAATTCTATACATACATCTACGAGTTTGCTGCCTTTGAATTCTATCTAACACGTAAGTTCAGATCTTAAATCGTATTTTCTTAAAACGTCCTGAACCGTTTTTTTTCTTAATTTTTGAATGTATTCAGATGTAAAAAAAGGCTTTAACTTTAATTTAAAGGCTAAGAGAAACTAATCAAGGTCATGTTAAATTAAAGTATTAAAATGTTTTTGGTATGATTGAAATTTTTAACCATGTAAAAATTCTGGTCACTACAGTGCATGAATAATTTTAAATGATTTAAGATGTCAGAGTGATATTAATTAACAAATAAACTAGGAGGAAAAATATAATTTCACGGAGATTACAAGTTTCATCACTTGTCCATGGGTACAATATTTAAAAAAAATGTATCCAAAACTAGGCCCTGATTCCGGTTGTGCCGTAAACTGTAATCTGGAAAGGGTATTGGATTAATAGAGTCAATATTGTTGTAAAGTATTGGTAAGGCTACGCAGTACCGACTTTTCATGGACATCAATCAAATGTGCCTACAAACACGTAACACATTACACTTAACCAAACTGCGTAGTTGATGTGTGCCGAACAAATAAAACGTTTTATTGTTCATGTTAACATAACATAACATGTTTTCGCATTTCAATACAAGAAAAGATGTGTACGAACACTTTCCTTAAATTTATTAAACTAGATGTGCAATTTTTGGGAAATACTTTTAATTCTCCACAACAGGGTTTGTAATTAATAACCAACTGCATACAAAAAAAACGTCATTTCGGTATGGTGCACAGTAATCCAAATGCCCTATATATCTGTACTTACTTTATGGTATCGTAATAACATTGCAAAGAAAAATATTTAAATTGGCGGGACGATATTCCTCTTAGAGAGGAATTATATTAGGTCCAAGCTATAGATAACGAAGTATAAGAACTAAGTGCACGAATCTAGCTTTCATCTAAGGAGGGTGGTATGGGGTGCAACTGCTCCCCTTTAAGGGGTGAAAAAAAATATTTAAATACATGGTTCATTAACAGCTACAAGCTTCAAAAAATAAAATAATTTTGGAAGTAGTTTAATTTACTCAACGATTTAGTAAAATTAAATGACATTTGTGGTAAAAAAATACACATGCAGAGTACATATCGCAAAGTTAAATACATATCGCAGAGTAAAAATACACCAACAGCTTTGACATATTTACCACACCATAGCAATTGTACTTTTCACTTTTTATAGTATTTTGACTTGAAAACAAGAGTAAAAATACATTAACATTAGGTATAAAATTACACCAATATCGGTGAAAACTATGGTACCAGATTAATTTTTGTGCGAAATTACACAATATTTTTACAGTTTAGTTACAAAATGAAAGAGGTTCTCTGAATGATTCTTGCAGTAGGGAAGATTGATTAATTTTTTTTTGCTTATAACAGTGATGATTACACCGTATGTCATACAAAACCTCAAAACGGAATATGTAAACACACAGAAAACAAGTTAAAATCAGCCTATGTCAAGAAATTAAAAATATAGACAGCACAGATATTCCATGGGCACAAAGGACGAACACTGTAAGCTAACCACGACGAGACGTAGCAAACAAGGAACGAACATAAAGACAAAAAAAAAAAGAAATTCGGACAACACAGCAACAACACAGACGCGCACAGGTGACCCCAGCGATGTGACATCGGTTTTGAATTCGGGGCTTGTTTTCTGTGTGTTTGCATTTTCATATTTTCTTGTCCGTTCAAGAGGTTTCTCATGACACACAGTGTAACCAGCAATGGTGCGAGCACAAAAAAAAAATCTTGGATAACGAATAAGGTTACTTAATGAAGTACCTTGGCTTCTGGGTTGTAGCCGTGTCCTTGGCGAATAATTCACCCGACGTTTCGGTCGACGTTGCAGTCGCCATCATCAGAGAGCAGTTACTTACAATTTCTTATCTCCGCCGGGTTTAATGAAAAGAGGAAGTTAAAGAGCATATGATAAAAGTATTTTCGGATTTTTAACATTTTTTTTCGCAAATACCGCTAAACTACATATTTACCCAAAGGTAACTGCTACCTGATGATGGCGACTGCAATTTCGACCGAAACGTCGGTGAATTATCCGCCAAGGACACGGCTACAACCCAGAAGAGAAGTTATTTCAAAAAATGGCCGTGAAAGCCTTGGTAACATTATTAAGGTTTTTTTAATTCCGAAAATCATTTTCCAAATTTTTTGGATATTTTGAGCCGGGAGTGTTCGCACTCACGTGCAGCTCGGCGTCCTTCTCCGCCAGCTTCTTCTTGTACTTCTGGTTGGCGGCGCTGGCGTCTTTGAGCTTCTCCTCGAGCTCGGAGGCCTCCGAGTCGCGCCGGCTCTTGGACGAGGGCCGCAGGGTGGCCCGGATCATGCGCTTGTCGATGGAGCCCTGCGGGTTCCTCCGCAGCTCGATCAGCTGCGGCACCGGGACCACAAACCCGGGACACTCGCCGTCGCCCGATCCAAGACATCCACGAGCCCAGAGGACCTGCTCTCCCGGATATTTTTTTTCATTTTCCGTCTCACAGATGAACTCGATTGGCTTTACATCTTGCACACCCAAAAAACCATCATTTTAGTACGTGAATTTTTAGGGGGAAAAAAACTCGTAGTGCCCGATGGACTGCGTTCAAAAACCAAAACACTTCAACCAAAGCTTGGCCCTTGCCTTTATTTATTTATTTATTTATTTATTTGATATGTAAATACAACCACGTAATGTTATCGCCCTTGTGAATTTAAAATGTTTAAAGTTTGGGCATGCGCACTTGAGCCTCCACACACAAATGTCCCAATGAAGTTGAACCAATTTGGCGACTGCCTGAAACTATCCGTGCAAAAAATATTAAAAAAAAAAGAGACAAAGAAAGATATTGTTACTTAAGGTGGTCACCTGCTAGAGTGACAAACGGCGTGCATAGCTCCGGGTGTTAACGCGCCATCTACAAACTGTTCAAGACACCTTGAAAATGTCTCATTACGGACAGCATTTAAGAGCTATTGAAGTTATCTATAAATGTTTCGTTTCATGGTTTCGCATTTGGCATGCAATTTTTTGGACTTTGGTGAAAGGTTAAAATGGGTTCTTTCACGGACACTTTTATGTATAAAAAAATTCTAAATCTAGTATTGCAAGTAGTGTAGAGGTACAGGGGGCCTTTATCTTTAATAACACCACCATTGAATGATAAGGATGGATGTTCTGATGCAGAATTAGCAACAATCAAGCTTTTGGCACCTACAAAGCAGATGCTTCCTGACTGAAAAAGACCACCCGCCATTCAGGTCCTCAGCTCATGTAATCATCAGAAAACCAAGCCTCGGTCATTGATCTGCCCTAAGATATGAAATTTAACGAATCCAAGCCGAAGTGCGGCGTGTACCCCGGAGGATAAGGAGCGTGCATGCTCACCTTGGGCACGAAGACGAGGCAGAGCGTGCCCGTGGTGCAGAAGATGATGAACACGGAGATGATGATGAAGGAGGCGTCCTGCTTGTCGGACAGCACGAACGAGATAGCGGCGCCCATCACGCACATGATAACCACGTTGTAGACGCTCATCCCCACGTACTTGGAGTCGTTGAGCGCCGGGATGCTGACGTGGCGCGTCTCCCACGCGAGGAACGCCCCGAACACCTGCGACAAACACGCCACCACACAAATGTTCCAAAGGTTCATGGATACCTATATCCCTGCGCCCGAAAAAAAAACAAAGTATTCCTTCTTGGTTACTCACCATGAGCAGGCCCTTGTAAGCGTATATGGAGCTGACGAACACGGTCATGCGGCCGCTTTGGCAGTACTCGTTGACGGGCACGATCAGAACGTCCTCGCTGGACGGGTCGGGCTGGGAAGAAGAAAGAAGAGAAAAAGTTTCTGAAATGTATCTGCGGAGACTAGCGCCCCGTAGGAGGCGTCGCGTGAGTGGCTGCTGGCTGCAGATGACCTACATCAGTCTCTCTCTGAGTTCCTTCGGTAGCCGCATACTAGGGCTCGTCGTGCCCACGCGCAAGGACCGGTCCATACCAGTGATGATGTACACCCCTCGTCTGTCCCTGTCCTACTTATAAGCGCCGATACAGTATTTTGATAATTAGCAGCGCAACTAAATTATTAGAGGTCATGTTAAGTATTTTCATACAGTTTGGTGTAAAGATTATTACGTATAACTAAACATGTAACTAATTTAAGCTGAAATTTTGTCCGTGTGTTTTGGACCACTTGAAAAGTGTTTTTTTAAAAAATAATAACAAGTAGAAATATTGGATTTAAAATATGCTTATATTACTAGCTATATATCTGTAACGTCTATATTGTCTAGTAAGTGTAGTATTTCTGTAGCTTTTTGGAAGAAATGTTATTAAATTATTATTAGTCACGAAAGCGGGAGACAAGGCTGTGACACGCGCCAGGTACAGAGGTGGTCTGGCGGCCACGCACGGCCACTGACGTCACACGCGCATACCTAAGGGAATTAGACCGGCCCGGCCTCTACGGCCCCTGCCTCCGCACCCTCCCTCTTCGGCGTTGTAATCTATCCCTTAACGGTCTAGGAAATCTGCAGGTTTTACAGAGGCTGTCGTTTGGAGTGATGCGACTCCAACGCGTTTCTGGATACTTCGGGCGTCGGGTCGGCCCGGGATGGACACGACACGTCACAACCACTCCAGTACATTCGAGAAAGACGAACAACTGGTATAAAAGAAGCGACGCCAGCATCCGCGGGAGTTCCAACAGGCGAATTGAATGACGAGTGAGTTGGGCGAGTGGTACAGACGTGGAGCGACGGGACCATTCGAGTGGTGCGAGACTGTGTGTGTGTGGACAGGCGCGAGGTAAGGGGCGAACCACTGTTGAGCCTAGCTCCAGTGAGGAGTGTAACTGTGTATATAAAAAGCAAAAACAACAATTTACCATAAGAAATATTGATCCAAAAAGTTAATATTATGCTTAGTTCTTCCCTATTTCCATTGTTTAAAAAAAATCTTCGTATTATTACGAGAGTTAATTTGTTACTGAATACACGTATGCCAAATTAAAAAAATCTTCATGTAAACTCCAATTTTCCAAAAACCTTAAACAAAAAAAAGTAACTTTTATTAAAGTAAGGACTGTACTTGCCTACTAATTTTGTTTTATTAAAAAAATAATTACTAAAATCAGGACTTCAAAAAAAGATGTACTTAAACAGATTTCAAGAGATATTGTTATTAAAAGTAATATCTCCGGAAGCGTATAGCTAAACTTTTATCATGTTATATTATATCTACTGATGTTCTTAAAGTTTAAGTGGGACCTGTACTGTTACATGTACATAATGCACAGATGACCTTAAACGCCAATACAACAAGTCATTCGAACGATAAATAAAGTTAGTTGTCCAATGTTTTTTTAAAGCTATGTGATGTGAAGTCAGTCCCGGACGTTTTTCCAATCTGTTTGCTGGCGGCCGCCGGGGAGCAGGAGGGAGGGGGTGGACTTACGTATGGCTCCATCTGCTTGGTCTCCAGGAAGAAGGGGTCGGTGACCTGCCACGTGGTCATGATGGCCAGGTCGATGACCAGCAGCACGCCGACCACCATGAACAGCTGGTAGTCCTTGATCACCTGCGAGCACACGGGACACTTTTACAGCGGTTAAAAGGCCAGCCCCGTTCCACGTGACTCGGGAGACCCCATCGGACCTCGGTACACCCCCTTCGGACCTCGGTACACCCCCTTCGGACCTCATTCCACCCCAATCGGGCCTCAGTACACCCCCATCGAACCTCATTCCACCCCAATCGGACCTCAGTACACCCCCTTCGGACGTCGTTCCACCCCATCGGACCGCAGTACATCCTCATCAGACCTCAGTCTATCCCCATAGGACCTCAGTGCACCCCCTTAGGACGTCGGTCCACCCCATCGGACCGCAGTATACCCCCTATCGGGCCTCAGTACACCCCCATCGAACCTCATTCCACCCAATCAGGACCTCAGTACATCCTCATCGGACCTCAGTCGATCCTAATAGGACTACAGTACACCCCAATCGGACTTCAGTCCACCCTATCGGACCTCGGCCCACCCCATCGTACCTCAGTACACCCCCATCGGACCTCAGTACAGCCCCATTGGACCTCAGTACACCCACATCGGGCCTCAGTCCACCCCGATCGGACTTCAGTCCACCCCATCGGACCTTGGTCCACCCCATCAGACTTCAGTACACCCCATTTGGACGTCGGTCCACCCTATAGGACCTCAGTACATCCCCATCGAACCTCAGTCGATCCTTATAGGACCACAGTTGCCCCCATCGGACCGCAGTATACCCCCATCGGGCATCAGTACACCCCCATCGGATGTCGGTCCACCCCATAGGACCTCAGTACATCCCCATCGGACCTCAGTCGATCCTTATAGGACCACAGTACACCCCAATCGGACCTCAGTACATCTCCATCGAACCTCAGTCGATCCTTATAGGACCACAGTACACCCTCATCGGACCGCAGTATACCGCCATAGGACATCAGTACATCCCCAATGGACCTCAGTTGATCCTTATAGGACTTCAGTACATCCCCATCGGACCTCAGTCGATCCTTATAGGACCACAGTTGCCCCCATCGGACCGCAGTATACCCCCATCGGGCATCAGTACACCCCCATTGGACCTCAGTACACCCACATCGGGCCTCAGTCCACCCCGATCGGACTTCAGTCCACCCCATCGGACCTCGGTCCACCCCATCAGACCTCAGTACACCCCCTTTGGACGTCGGTCCACCCTATAGGACCTCAGTACATCCCCATCGAACCTCAGTCGATCCTTATAGGACCACAGTACACCCCAATCGGACCTCAGTACATCTCCATCGAACCTCAGTCGATCCTTATAGGACCACAGTACACCCTCATCGGACCGCAGTATACCCCCATAGGACATCAGTACATCCCCATTGGACCTCAGTCGATCCTTATAGGACTTCAGTACATCCCCATCGGACCTCAGTCGATCATTATAGGACAACAGTACACCCTAATCGGTCTTCAGTCCACTAAATCGGTCCTCGGTCCACCCCATTGGTTCTCAGTACATCCTCATCAGACCTCAGTCGATCCCCATAGGACCACAGTACACCCCAATCGGACCTCAGCACACCCCCATCGGGCCTCTGTACACCCCCATCGGGCCTCAGTTCACCCCGATCGGACCTCGGTCCACTCCCATTGGACTGACGATGGATGTGCAGCGAGGATGAAAGTTCTTCAACACAGAAAAAAAAATTCTGTGCTTTTACAAAAGATTCCTTTAGAAACCTGTTGCCAATAAATAAATTGTAATCTATTTAAATATGTAAATATTTGTTCGTTCAAAATCTTAAATCTCCGAAAGTTCTTCACCGATGGCTTTGAAATTCTTACATAACTCGCGTGTTTGTTTTATACATATGTCATCCTTGTGATTAGTAAAAAGATAGATAAAATTATTAATAGGTAAATATATATATAATTGAAAGTTTGTGTGTTCGTCTTATGTGTTGTACAGATAAAGATGTATATAGAAAGATACAGACATATAAAGAGATATAGAGAGATGCATTGAGAGGTATAGAGAGATAGAGCGAGATAGGCAGATATATAGATATATAGAGAGAAAGAGCAAAGGATCTATATAAAGAGAGATGTAGAGATTTATAGATAGGGAGATGCATTGAGATATAGATAGAAACAAAATACATATAGAGATTTAGAGAGATAGTGTGACATGGAGAGATATGGATAGAGATATATAGAGATAGAGAGATAGAGAGTGAGGTATAGAAATACATATAGCAATATAGTAAGATATATAATGTGTGACATATATATATATATAGAGAGAGAGAGAGAAATAGAGGATGATAGTGAAAGAGGCATAGTAATGCATGCCATTTTTACATTAATATTTCAGTTCCATGTACGAAAAAATGGAGTCAGGAACTCTCAGGAGATGAGCATGCTGCAAACACCCAAAACACGTATGTTGATGTTTAATAAGTAAGGCTATGCACTTCTCGCGAAAACATATCCAGACAAGATGTGTGGTAAAACATATTAGCATCGTATATGTTTACTGGTTTACTAGGTTTATTTCAGGTACATGTCTATTATCAGCACACCAATCACAGCAATCCAGTGCGGAAGCAAACATGCCCCCTTAAATGACCCGGCCAAATAGGGCAATGGCTTTAGCAGACGACCGCCAATTACAAGGGAACAATTTCTAGCGCTGGCATAACTTATGCAGTCTAATGAGAGTTTCTGCATGCTTGTTAGTTGCTAATAAGTAGGGACTGGCATTTTTTCGCGAATATATATATATATATATCTGAACGCTCGTTAGACTGCAATATGGTATGTCTGCGCCGGCGGTTTATTCCTTATAATTGGCGGCAGCCAGCAAGAGAAGCCATTGCCCTATTTGACGGAGAAACTCAGGACGCGCATTGAACTACTGTGATTGATGAGCTGACAGTGGTGGACATGTGAAAGAAACTCGGCCAATCACGAAGCAAAGACGATGCTACAGCGTTTTAACCCTCAGCTAGTCTCGAAATATGTTTCGCGGAAAATACATGCTCAAGAATTGTGATTGCCGTCAATAAACAGTCACTTTACAATTAAATAAAGTTATATAAAAGTTTCCAAATGTAATCACTGTATCTCAAAAAAATGTTTTGGGTGTCATGCAAACACGGTGAAGACCATTAGTTGGACAATAAACGGCTTCGCGAAGTTTCTACGTAATAATGTAACCATGGCCACTCTTTGGTCTTATCGTGGTACGGGACTTTCAAAATAAAAGTACACTCGTAGGAAATAATGGTACGTAATTAAAATGCTTATATGTTTTATTTAATTTCTCTTTTTTCTATTTTTAGCAGACATTTTTCGGAAAATTATATTTACATCTCAAAAACCTAAAGGATACATTGGATTAATTTGACTGTTATGCACTTATAAACTCAGGACGCCAGAAAAGTGGTGGGCTGTACAGTCTTACCTGGATATAACAGAACCCGAGTTTTTCCGGGCTTTAATTATAATTCTCTATTTCAAAGTTGATATCGAAATAAAGATTGATTCAATGTATACTAAAATAGGTATTTACGCATATAATTTACTAATACTTATTTGAAATATTTTATTAACCTATTTTATGTGGCGAAGTCTACCACTTAACCCCCATTACAACGAATTTTATAACTGGCATTATTGTATAGAACTATCGGTTCTGTTACGCTATTTACTGAAATATTTTACTTTGTATTTTAAGTTTAATTAATTTAATATAAATTTGGCTGTCGTATTTTTCATGTTACTGGTGGATTTTTTTGGATAATAATGTCATTTCAATTTTAATCAACTTAAAAAATGTATATAATTAGTATTCATATTTATTAGCGTTAAAATTTCACCTAATCTAAACAATTACCTAATATTAGAGCTTTTGTAATTAAACTACGACAATGAAACGAAATAAAAGTAAGAGTGAAATACATGTTTTTCAACAATCGAAGCTTCACTAGCAGCTCCAACAAAAAAATTCGAAGATAAAGTTTTCCAGCTGATGAGAGCGGAAGAGATTTTTCAAGGCGATAAAAAATGAAATTAAACCATTTTAATTTAAGGAAACTGTTGTAGCAGAAGTTTCCTTATTAATTACTCTATATAAAATTGATTCACGTCAGATACAGGAGATAATGTGCTCCTCTTCGCTAAAGAGCTCTGGCATTTTTATGAAACAAAAAAAAAGTTATTAGAGTAATGAAAAAATTTCTGTCCAAACGAATGGAAAACTTTTCTGCTTGATTAAGAAGAAACGACGATTTAAATAACGAAACCTTTGTCCGTGTAAATGAGACCTAGCTGGAAGAAACTTTTGACAAACAAGATTACTTAACATTAAAAAAATTAAAATTACTACATGAAAAATAAATGTTAAAACGCATTAAACCAATATTATTACCAAACCAATATCATTACTTTACTCTATTTGGGCTAAAGGCTTAGTCCACCATGTCATGTTGAATTTGTCTGTTTTTTGTAATAAACAATATTTAAGGTTTTTTTTTCTAAAATTTTAATCTCCCTTGCATTTGTTGGTCTGCTACAAATATTTTCAATAGATATTAACTTAGTGAAATAAAATGAGTGCAAACAGTCGCGAAAATGAACGTAGTTACGAACACTTGCGCGCCTTGCCTAACATGTAAATTATTATTTTTTGTTTTGTAAATGGAACAGAAATATTAATGTAAACTTACATATATTTGTACATTGTACATTTACATGAAAACAACTGTATCACTACAAAAAAGTGTTCGCAGTGACACTGGGTTCGGCTGTGTGATGTCCCAGTACCTCCAGGAGTTAAGTTTATGTTTAAACCGTTACCTGGATAACTTTCCAGTATTAACTGTACACATTAATGAGCATAATCAAACCAAATAATATCCAGTTATTGAATATTTGATATTCTTTTATAAGGTTAATTTTTTTTTGCATGACACATCGATTAAGATATAAAATAATGTGCCAATTTTCGTAATAAATACTCAGTATTATATCGAAAAACGAATTTCATACATGCAAAAATAACCGGTCTTGTCTCGGACAAAGTTACAGTTCCTTGTAGTATTTCAAACCATTTCTTGGCAACTGGTTTCCAGAAAAATTAGCTGTGTACACCACGATGTGGCACTAAGTTGAAAATATTTGTGTCAGAAGAACAGATGCAAGGTAGGTATTGGGTTTAACAGTTTTTAAATAACCAACAGGTAATAGTAATTGGTAAAAAAAAAATGGATCGTGATACGGAGTCTTGAAGCCGCGGCCAGAGCGAGGTCGCTGGAGACGCACTACACGGGGCGAATGTATTTGGGGGAGAGTCTGTGAGAGGGGTGCGAGGGGTGGTGACATGATCAGGATCTGTGGAGGGGGGGGGGGAGAAGAAACAGTGCTGGAAGTCCCGAAACTTCAGCTCCAACCAATCTTTTGCCAACCTGCATTTTTCTGACGCCTCACCCAAGTTTCAATTCGCACATTAAATAGACCATAAATGGTTGAAAACAGATCACTCAAATCATGCGAAAAACCATCTCTGAAAAGATTATTCTTTTTTTTTTTTTTTGTTTTCAAACATAAAAATTCGTGTCATTTGTGTGCATATTAGATTTATTTCACGTATTTTTGCCTATTATTCATATAGAATAACAGCCAGGTATGAACGGTTGTAAGAAAAGTTGTAGTGTTTGCAAGCGTAATCCTGAAATTGTTTCACCAGTTATTTGCGGACACCTTGCGATTTTGGACAATCTGGGTAATCTTAACCAAATATTCATGATTTTTGTGACTTTATTTTTTTTCATCCTTAATGTCCTAGCTGTCACCGAAACGTTAAGTTCAATTTCAGCGATGATGATAATAATTTTTCGTTTTGAGCCATGCTGATTAAGGAAAATTGTTGTTGTTAAACGGTGGAGTAAGTATATTGTGTTGCCGTTACCTTCTCTTACAACTCGCATACTCTACGCACTTCAGCGTCGTACTTGACGAGATTGCGTACCTAGTTTAACATTTCATAAATTTACATAAATTGTATTTATTTCCCACCGGTTTCATTTTATCGACATGCTAATTGCATTTCGCAAGTCTCTCGTGTATATATATATTTTTTTTTCAATAGAATATTTTGGCGGGCAGAAAAAATGTACAGGCTCGTTATTCAATAACTGACCATACTGCCATGTCCAGTACTGCGTATTTCGTAAACTGGCAAAAAAACGCGTAATTTTGTGGTTGCAAGGCTAAACTTCAAATAATGCATGTACAAACCTGTAACTTTTATCGTTGGCTGCTGTCACATTTTACATGTTCATATTTGGGTTGCATGAATTTATTTATTTAATTATTGAACTCGTGTTCTATGAGACGTGTATAGACCAAGCAGAACCAATCGTTAACATTCTGTTGAATAAGAGTTTCGTATAAAATATGATATTCCTAAATTCCATCTAAATTTTTTGACAATTTTTTTTTCTTCCCAGATTACCATTTTTTTTTTCATTCGTTTCGGGTGCTTGGTAAATTCCTAATCTGTACCAAAGCCTTAAAATTTATCCGAATTTGTTAGTTAAGTTGAAGGGATGTTTCAGGAATATGTTTTAAAATATTGTCAAGTCAGGGGCGTAGCACAGATGTCAAGGCTGTCCGCTCGGTTTCGATAAACACTGGCAGAGTTATTTTAAAATTTTATTTTTGACGCGACAACATCTAATAAATCGATGAACGCCGGCTGCACACACGAAAAAGTGTCCCGTTACGCTGTGTCCCGTTACGCTCATTGTACGCTTGCGCCGCATCTATCTGTCTTCCACTCGATTGGAACAACAATCGATTTGGCCTTTTTCGAGGCACACTAAACTTGAAACACTCCCATTCGTTTCCTACGTTTCCTATCATCGTCCTATCCTTAACAGAATAACACAGATAGGAAGAAGTTAAATAGCAAACATGTATAAAAGTTATAGTTAAAATAATCTCTTCGTTAAAGTAGTGCAAATAAAAGTAGATTTATCAATTAAATTGTAGAATTCATTTCACTCCTTCTTTGTATCCATACAAAATAGTGATAATTCAATAAAAATTATTCAATTTTATTCATAAAAGTATGCAATCATTTCATCAATGTTTTGTTATGATGTTGTCACATTAAACTATCGTCCGTAAACCGACTTTACAGACAACCAATTTTTCTCTCTCACAATATTCAACCATTAATCACCAAATTTAAATATATTTAAATACATAAATGTATATATTTAAAATTAATATATTCTATATAGTAAAGTTTACTGTTAATTAGTTAAATAATATATATATGTGTGTGTGTAAACACGAATTGTTTTAAATGATACAGTTTTGGATTGCATGTACTGCGGAGCGTGGTTTGCACTTTTATTCAAAACAGTTCAAGCCACCGGGAGCCACTAAATACGGGCGATCGTCTGTGGCGCCTCCTGCAGCCAAACGAAGCAACTGAGCCCGACATGAAAACTTTATGCGACGGGGAATAATAAAGGAGGGAAAAGGTTTCCAGGGCGACGCGAACAGAGGTCGTCGTAAAAAATAAAAAAATAAATAAAAAGGCAAATGTAGCTGCTGTTGCCGGCCCGGGAGGTGGGAGGGGGAAGGGGGTTGCTACATAAGTATGGGGGAAGGAAAAGAGAAAAACAACAAAAAAAAAACTGTTTTTAGCTTGAATCGTCTGAGTAGTTCAGAGTGGTGGGCACAAACACCACACCAGTATTCATGCCACACTAATCAAACAAGCCTAAATAAAAAATAAATAAAAATAAATTACAACCAGAGCATCTTTTAATTTGGCGTGTTGTTCGCAAAAATATATATCTCATACTGAGCACAAAATAATAATAATAATAATATAATTTTTGGGATAAATATCTAAACATGTATCGTCAACCAAGAATGTAATTTTATTGACAACAGCTTTGTCCGAGCGATGTTGTATACTGGTGAAACGCTAGATTTGTGTCTGGAAGAATCCCGAGTATGGATTCCGGAACATCCACCTCTAATTTAGGTTTTCTCCGTGGATTCCCGAAAGCCACCGTAGGCACATTCTGGGACGGTTCCCTTTGTTGCGTTTGTTGTGCGAACTCGTTTCCATTGCCCTCGCTGTCGAGAAAAATGTAGAGTCTAAATTAAATATTAAAAAAGAAATTTTGTATTCTGTTAGACATTTTCTAATGAGACAGACTATACTGGAAGCACATTATTGCTAATGCAAAAAAATAAACACTTATAATACGAAACTGAGCTATGCAATTGAACAAATAATTCTTTAGAATTATGACGAGCGTGATAAATGCCTTTTAATGATTTGGTTTTTAAAACAAATATTAACTTAATGTGAAGTATAATAAATTACGTACAGTGATTATATATGAGCGGATACACATTGAGTTCAATATTTTATAAGTAATTTATAGATGATCGTCAACCTATTATACCGTTAAAAGATAAATTTTCTTAAAGGTAAACTTTTTCGTTAGTTGGCGGCAGCGTGATTGGAAAAAAGTTATATGACGGACGCGTGAAGTGCTGTTAATAGCTCAACTAATTGACTGTTGGATAGACGAAGATGAATGTACGGGACGTACTATTGAAATACCGGCTTAATATGACTTGATTATAAATACGATTCATTAGCCACCATTTTGTTGTAAACACCAGCATTGTCATGTTATCTCCACAGAAATAGACATTGGAATGCACTCTAAATCATCCACAAGATGTAGATATAGTCGCAATTGGGTTAAACTGAATTTCAAGCCTTAGGTTTAACATATTAGGCACAGGTACCTTAGTTACATGCAGTGATACATGCACTATTCTTATCTAGCCTTTTAACGCTCTCGTAAATGGATATATATATATATATATATTAATATATATATATATATATATATATATATATATATATAGAGAGAGAGAGAGAGAGAGAGAGAGGGAGATAGGAGTCGAAAGACACAATTTTGGTTTTAACAAATTTGAAGGCATCGTTTATTTTTCACAATTATTCTTCATTAAAGTAAAGTATAGCCTATAACAAAATGTATTCACTGAAATAAATAGTGTTTGACTCCTACAAATAGTTTTTTCCTGTAAAAACTTTGACGTTAATATTTAATAACTTTTTGGGAATCACTACAACTGTAACAATATATAAAACTGTTAAAAGTCACAATATAATGGTCTCAAAAATATCTCTTATTGCGCGATTTCTGCTTTCTCGAACACCAATTTTCAATATTAAACAATGCAAAAGTATAATGCCATAACAACTATTGAAACTAATATAGCGTTTTTTCCCCCCCTAATCCTCCCAGTGGTTATTAGGTGTACACGTCGTTTTTTCTAAAACAGTTTGTCCTAAAACCGTTTGTCATAAAAGTGCATTTCCGTTGTCTGTCCCACAATCGTTTGCCATAATGTAAAGGACAAACGAATTTAGGACAAACGATGGTATAGGGTTGGTAAATTTTTACACTCTGTTATAGGACAAACCTATTTTAGGATAAACTACATTAGGAAAAACCACATTACGACAAAACGATCTTAGGACAAACGACATTAGGAGAGTAGACGTCGTTTGTCCTAAAATTGACTATTCGTTAACACTTTGGTAGATCTTACCCTTAGTTCGCTTGTGGCCGAGCGAATAGTCAATAACACGTCTCTCTCTCACTCTCTCACTCTCTCTCCCTCTCAGCTATCGATCACGAATATAAGCGCCGACTCACCGTGCAACGACCTACACTACCTTTGGGATCATTAAGCAAAGGTCACAGCAGAGCTGAGGTGGAATATATTTCCTGATAGCTGTATACCGTTCACACCTACCAAGCACTGTGCTTAGTAACACGTACAATTTAAATTTATTTTATTTTATCACAGAGGAATATTGTTTGCATTTGATGCATGGATTTGATAAAATTACACACACTTTAAGGTAGACAAAATTATTCTTATATTCCCCAAACCATTTATTTATTCCTTATGTTGAATATCTGTTAAAATTTTGTTTGAAAAAGTGAAAAATAAAATAATGAGTGTATCTAATGTCAAAAACATATAATCAGTTTCCCAGAATATTTATTTATGTGTAAAATATTAGCTCTCGGTATACGGCATCTGGTATAAGAAATTTCGTGAATGTAACCATTGAATCTATATAATATTCAATTATGGAACGGAAGTCACATGGAACGGCAATGTGTAACCACGGTGCTGCTATCAATGGCGGATAGCGTGAACCAAAGTTCACAAAAACAAAAAAAAAATTGGTTGTCTGTAAAGTCGGTTTACGGACGATAGTTTAAAGTGACAACGTCATAACAAAACATTGATGAAATGATTGCATACTTGATGAATAAAATTGAATCATTTTTATTTTAATAATAAAAGAATAAATACTTGTAATTATACTAGTAATCAAATTTTTAAAATGCAAGAATAATTAAACTTTATTACCGAAATTGTTGTTGTAATAAGCAATGAAAACCACATTAACTTTTCACTTCACTTTATAAACAGTCGAGTGAAAGAGAGATAGATGCGGCGCAAGCGTACAATGAGCGTAACGGGACAGAGCGTAACGGAAAATTTGCGTAACGGGACACAACGGAATAATGTGCGTAACGGGACGCTTTTTCGTGCGTGCAGCCGGCGTTCATCGATTTATTAGACGTTGTCACGTCAAACTAACTTGATATTATTAACTGTTTAATGATTCTTAACAAGTTGGGCGGTATTTTAATAAAATTCCTTGTCGAAAATCAGTTCCAAGTTTTTTTTTTTCGCTTTTATTGGAGTCATTACATAGTTTAAAATTTTGGTCTGAAATTGGAATGATTCGATAGTCATGTAGTTGATTCGGCAACGAATTCTAGCGGCGGGTGCGGAAACTAATTCGCGTACAGAAATTTAATTGAAAACACAATTTTCGTTTATTTATCACGCCCGGCAAAATTCAAAATAATTCTATGTTAAATTTCGTGTCTGAGTTTCATGTTATAAGTTTATTTGCAACATGAGAACACATGCGCTCGATCTTTATAGAGTTTGGATGTTACACATTTCTGGCGAGTTCGGAAAGACTACTCGCTCACAATTTGTTTTGGAACATTCACGATAGATATATTTATTTTTTGCGTTTTCTATTGTTAGGATGACTTTAAAGTACAAGTACGTGGGTTTAGTACTTTTTTTTCTCAGCCTATATATGTCTATGTAATAAACTTATAAGACAACCCTCAAATAAATATTATAGTTATAACCATAATTCTTTAAAATTATTAAATACAAACATGGAAGGTGGTATCTTTCGACTGTTACCTATTTCTTGCGGCGTTGAGATAAAATAGGTACCCGTAAAAATTTATATATTTTGATAATGAAGTCAAAACAAACCAGAAGCGTGAACAATGGCAGAGCTAAATAAGTTAGAACGCACCGGACAAGTCTGGGACCGTTTCTCCCACGAGATTCCGAAAGTTTTTTTAAATACTTCATTCAGGCCCATAAAGGGGCCCTTTTGTTTGCGAGAACGACGACAAAAAAAAAACAGAAAAAAATAGTTTGCGTTTATTTTTTTAAAACCAGGTGAAAGAGAAGCGCAGTGAAAAAACTTCCAAAATTTAAAAACGAAAAATTAAAAAATACCCACTTTCTTTTCTATTCGCTGGAAATTCGTTTGATGAATCATTGACGATGTAAAAGTTTATTAATTCTTTATTAAATCCGCGCCCTCGTACTGGCCGGAGCGGAAAGATTATTGGCGCTGACGGGACGACGGGAATACAATTTTACGCTAGCTCACGGACTATCCTGAATATTCGTGTGTTAAGTGCGTATGTTCCGTTACAGCTCATTATTTTATTTTTACGTTTAACGCAATTTAAACTTGCGTGCCCGAAATTCAACAAAACAAATAAAAAACTTTTATGTATAATAAGCTGGAAAAGTTTAATTTTCAACATTTTTGTGCAGAATGTGTAAGGAAAACCAAATAGAATAAATAAATGAATTTTTTTGGTAGGGTTAAAAGGCATTTCTGGTGGCTAATGCGTTGAATGGTTTGAAATTATTCCAAAATTATGTATATTTAATTTTATTTAGTCTTTTTTTCTGAAAGAACTCAAACCATATCACATATAATCCGGTAAAATTAACAGAAAAAGTCCCATTTTTGTATTCTATTTCTTATTCTTATCCATACTGCTCAAAAACGTTAAAAATGAAGCATAGCCAGCTAACTGTACAAAAATTATGTGATGTATATATATTTTTTTATTTCGTGAAAGTTCAGACACTAAAAAAATCGACAAGTATAACAGTTTGGAAAGTAAATAATAATTAAATAATCACTTGGAACAGGACATATACCCTTAATGAGTTAGAAAACCCGTATTTCCATTGTAAATATACACGTTTATTCGCAAGACAGGTAATTGAACGCATTTGGCTAAAGACATGCCACTATCCTTGAAGTATAGATTGGTAGGTTCTGGAACAGTATTATGGCCTAGCTGTCAAGATGCTTTGCCATCTTGGATTACGCGATGACCATCACCTTCTATGACCTTCACCTCTGAATAATTTTACCTTGACCATTTAACTAGGTCACCAACGTGTTTAGAAGGAGAGGCCAAATTGGTAAGCCTTCCCATTCCCCCACCCTTGGGAGACCACTTAAACCCCTCCGTATAGTAATATCTTAAAACTTAAATTGTTGGTTTTTGTATTTTATAACTTGACCCTCCGCTAACAAATAAATCTGAATACGGCATTCTGGAACCATAGACGATACACAATATCTTACTTATATAGCGTAAGTGATGAATGTCGATGTTATGTTTACAAAGCATCAAATATATATTGAAGTGTAGTGTGGAAAAGTGGCAACATAAAATGTTCAAGCAGTGCTAAATATTTACGCAACGACTCTATCTACACTGAACGACCTGGTACTGGCTGATGTTACACCACGAATTCAGGACACCTAGTAAACAAATCAAAATAAATTTTATGTACTGTACAACAATGAATACACCTCAAATAAGGAACAGACATTAGTATTCCCAGGTAAATTGAACTTCGTATAAACTACGGCAGGATTCCGATTCCCGAGTTCTATGTTCAGTTGTGAACAGGTTAAATATGCACGTGAAAGGAACACTATTTTTTGACGTGACAACGTCTAATAAATCGATGATCGCCGATTGCACGCACAAAAAAATTGCCCCACTACGGATGTCCTACTACGGATGTGCCCGACTTTACAGACAGCCATGTTTTTTTTTTTAATTTTGTATATTGATGCCAACATTAAGAAATAAGGTTATCCAACATGCCGACTACGGGAAAACGTTTGGTGAACACAAAATATTACGAACTTTTTTCCGCAGTTTGTTTATTTTTTTTTCTAAATGGAAGAGTAATATTTATGTGAACATACAGATATTTGTAAATTTGTACCTTTATATAAAAAAAACTGCATCACTACGAAAAAAGTGTTCGCAGTAATACTGGGAATCTATGCTTTGTGTTGTTCTAGTACCTCCAATAGTTGAAATTATTTGTAAATCGTTTCCTAGATAGCATTTCAGTATTAACTGCGTACATTAATAAGTACTGTCAAACAAAATAAAGTCATATTATTGAATATTTAATAATCTTTTTTATGGTATAAAATCGATATGCTTGAATAAAACACAAATTAAAATATAAAATTTGCGCAAATATTTGTATGAAATACTCAGTATGACCTTGAAAAAAATTCATATATGCAAAAATAATCGTGGTAATGTGTTGTACAAATTTAAAATATCTTTCTTGTAGTATTAAGTACATACTGTTTCTAAGCAACCGGTTTCCAGAGGAATATTTTATTTAAGTATATAAATTATTTCTGTGCAGGTTACATTTTTTTCAGCCGTAGGCTTGGTATGTTCAGAAGGTTGTTAACAAAGCGTTGCAATTTTCTTTTTTTACAATACGAATAGTTAGAATTGCCCAATTAAATATATTTGCCACGCAAGTAGTTAAATAAATTTAAAGAATGTAGCTTGTTTAATTTAATTTGGATTAGTTATCAATAGTCGGGTTGTTCCGGATTTTTAATTTTGGTTTATTGATTCATACTCGTAATTAGTTTACCTATCAATTGTTCTCGACACGAAGTTGAGTTCTATGAAAACCTGTGTAATCAAATATGGCATTCACTTAAAAGAAAACTGCCTGTTTCAAGTAAATAAAACCTAACTTGTCTAAATATTTGTCAGCTCACACATTGTTGTGGAAAAAGGGCATGGAACAAGGGGTTGAATAACGAATGTTAACGTTTCATAATCCAAAATTTGTAAATCATTACCTTCTTCACGAGACACTCCTAAGATTCAAACGCACGCAAGTAAGTAACAGCTGTGGGCAATCTTCATCATCATCATCATCATCATCATCATCATCATCATCACCATCATTATAAACTTCTTCCCACCTGTAAATGTAAAATGTCTCCTTCTCCCTCTGTCCCTCCACCATTCCTCATCCTTCACTCTATCCCAGTCTTCTCCTCTCTCCTGCACTCCTTTAACTATCTGCTCTTCCCACCTCCTCCTTGGTCATTATTGGGGTCTTCTTACTGTGTACTTCAACTCCATCATTTCCCTAGGCAGTCCCTCTTCTTTTCCGTTCTCTGGACATGGCCATACCACCTCATTCTTGCTTTTTCAACGATCACGTTAACGTCCTGCACTCCTTCATTTTCTCGAACCATCTCATTCCTGACCCTGTCTCGCCTGGTATAGTGTTAGCCTAGTCTGATGTTGCATATTGGGCAATAAATCACTTTAATGGGACTGTAATTTAGTCAAAATAAACTGGAGGAAGATTAGCGAGCAAAACTCGAAGCATGCTTCTCTTTCATTTATGCAGAAACTTGCAACTTAAAAAAAAAGAAGCGAAACGCGGCCGGAAACTTTTTTTTTTTTTTCATTTTTCTCGCGGCTATCTCGAGAGCCCCGCGGCTTTTCATAACAAGGCCGAAATGGAGAGAACAAGGTGGAAGGGGAAAAGGGGAGGGGGGATGGAAGAAGAGCGGAAGGGCACGAGAGAGAAAGATAAACAAGCAACGCATGAGCCAACATCAAAATTTCATTAACCTGAAAGCACAAGGGGGGGAGGGGAGGGGGTCGGAATCGATGGAGCAGAATCGCTTGGGCGGGAAAACCTAGGCCTCGAAGCTTTTTTTTTTCTCCTCTTCCCTCACCTGTGACCCTCTCCCCTCCGGTCGTGATTCTTCGAGGAACACAGCGCCTCCCCGCGCTCAGGAGACGAGTACGTTTCACCGAGTGCAGGCACCGTTGCGTCGACGGCGCTCGTCAAATTTTTTGAAGTGAATACGTCTTTAAAATTGCTTCCGTAGTGGGAGCAAATACGGGGGATACAGTTTGATGTTGCAGCTACATATCTATCATCTCCGTCCCAAATTTAATTACACCGTTGGATAGATAAATGATCAAAGAATTCGTTAAGCCAAGTGAGGACTGTGACGAATCGCGCGCGGTGGAGGGGGAAGCACCGCCATTTTGAGGTCATTTTGCCTGCGTTTCGAAATTTTCATTTAGTATAACTTTTGACTCTAAGAAGCTATACGACGTTTGTTTGAGTTTCAATCGTCAGCTCTAGTCAAAATCTATCGATTGCATATATAAAACATTAGTGTAAACTAGTTACAGTGAATATATATGGTGTTAAAATAAAAAATAGCGTATGTTATATTTAGTATAGAAAATATTACCTGCTACGTACACGTATTCACGTACAACACACGGCCGTGTCCATGACACAGCCACACCCCTCCCCCCTCCCCTCCCCCAAGTGTTTCCTTTCAGCTGCTGAGCTATACAATATGATTCCCCGTTAAAAACCACGGAGGTGAGAAGTAGGAAGTGCTATCTTTGCAAAAGTTAATACTTGAAGTCAAAATGAGAAAGACCTCTTACCCACATTTCCTAACTGCATGACGATTTTTTTAGGTAACATTTTGAGTTTAACGCTAATTTCTTTCAGATGTATTAATATTATGTATATTTAGCAATATTCACCACGTGATGGCATCTTTGCGATTCTTCAAAACGAGTTCTTTTCAAGCTATTAAACAAATTTATAGCATATTAGCCTTTATATAGCTACCATTTGTTTAACTATCCAACTACTTCAACTTCAGAACAGACTTACACTCCATAGACGTGCTGAATTTTGAGTTAAGTTTATTTACGGTTTGATTTCTCGTCCGAAAGTGAAGTAATAGGACTCCTTCCATTCATGCGTTTGCATGCGCAAAAGCTGGGGTGTTAATACGTACAGTGTAGTCCTGTTTTTTTTTGTAGTCTTATGAGGCCGTATTACAGAAACACGGCCTCAGTTTTACCTCTTAAACGAAACATTCATTTTTTTCAAATTTACTTGGTTGGCCCCGACGTAATTCTCAGTGCGAGTCCACATCAAACAACAAGCGAAATGAAACTGGTACTTGGTGGAGGTTATAGAGTTGGTAACTCTACGTGCGCTGGGAAAAAAAGGCACCATATAAAACACAATGATGACAGGAAACGTACAAACGAAACTCTGCGCATCGTAACTACCAGCGTCCCGGTTTGCAAAACGCAGCGTTTGCAAATACGCTCTGCCGGGAATAAAAGAGTCTCATTGGACCCAATGTAGTTTAAAAACGGGGCGTTCCAGGAAACGCGGCGGCTATCGCGCGTGCAAAAGGGGCCTTAGGATAGGTTTCACAAACCCACGCACAGTACAGGGTTATTGAGACA
This sequence comes from Bacillus rossius redtenbacheri, assembly GCF_032445375.1. Taxonomy (NCBI): domain Eukaryota; kingdom Metazoa; phylum Arthropoda; class Insecta; order Phasmatodea; family Bacillidae; genus Bacillus; species Bacillus rossius. The sequence continues at coordinate 47,764,073 of NC_086336.1, read as the reverse complement.
CAAATGGGACTTTTCCCACGGTGAGAAACTATCGTCAGGATTTGCCCCCTAAGTCATTTAGAAAAAAAAGAGCGCGTGTAACTCAGTACACGTGATAGAAATGAAACTTCTTGGGGAAATTCAAACCTCGAATAGTAAGTAGGTACCTATATCGTAAAGTTTAAAACGACAGCAAGAGAAAAACAGAAAAAGAAGACAATTTTTCAAAAAACCATGAATTAAGCAAATTATTTACTCATTTAAAAATAACTGCTCAGGATATCAATAATAATTTATTGATCAATCAATAATCATTAATTAATAATAAATACCACTCACTGTTGAAATAAACACACCATAATTTGTTATAGGATTAAGATACTCAAGACCTCAACTTTGGAATAACTACCATTTATGCACGTTTTAGAAAGTAAATAAACTCTGATAAATTTCATTCTCAACCAAATTTATAATACAACTTAGTATTATCAGTAAAACCATTTATAAAATTAAATAACAAGATAACACAGTGCGGGTTTTTTGGGGCTTTGTATTATTTTTCAAGTATTTTAAGAATCCTATTTTTTTTGTATTTATTAGAAATTTGATCAAAATAGAAACAAATTAATAAACAAAATTATTACTCACTTCAAAATAACAGCTCATGATATAAATAATTATTGATCAGTCAATATTGATTAATTAACAATACATATTACTCACTGTTGAAATACACCATAAAAAAATTATTTAATACATGTGATAGCTAGGATTGATTTTAATAATTAAGTTTTTGATTTAATTTTATATTATGTATAGGTTTGATGTGATAAAGTATTCTAATAGACAAATGATTTTTTTCTGCAAATATCACCTTATCAGTGAATTTTAGTGAACATATTCTGCTAATAGGCTACATAGACACACTGCAATTCAATAATAGGCAATGTATGTATCGCATGTATGCATTATATACATAATGTTCTGCCGTCGAATGAATAACAGTAATATGTCCGCCGCTCCGCGACGCAAAAACTAAACGGCACAAACCTACCTCACGGTAAATCTTTACATTATAACCACATTGACAAAAAAAATGAAAATAAAAACAATTAATATTCTACGCACGGGAATTGTTTAAACTTTTTGTAACAAGCATATTCTTAATGGTACATTACATATTTACACGATTGTGGGCTCATAATACGGCGCGTGATTTAGTTAATCAAATAATAATTCTGACGAATAGTTACCCTGTCAAACTAAAGCGTGAAAGTCATTATACCAGAAAAAAGTATTTAGTTACACAGCTAAAACAATATTCATATATCACTGTTAAAAATACTGATTTACACGATAAATTATAATAATACGTACTTGAAAGAACACCCTTTTCTTGCGATCATGGCCCGTGGTGCGGTGCACGACAATATTCCCTATGTCCAAACACTCCCTTACTAGATGCCAGCAAGTCGGGGTGGCGTCAGGCGCAGGCGGGTCCCTACCGCCGTGACCCGCCTATCCCTGCAGCATGGCGGGGTTCAACCTGAGCCGCACGCCGCCACGTGGAGCCCGCGGTCCGACATTTATTTAAGGAATTTGTTTTATTGCTTTTAAAGTAATGTATGAAAGGGACCCTAAACATTACCCAAGAAATACACCATTTTAAACAAGTAGTTCACATCTTGGCTTCCGGATCAATTCAGAGAAAATAACAGACATGAAAATAAATTAAAACCAAAGTTTTTCTCCTCACAAGGCGACCATGGAAACAGGCTAATTTCTATGAGCCTTTGTTAATTATCTTAATTAATTCGTACGATGTACAATTCTTACCGAATATAGCTCCATGAAAGCTAAATTTAAGTGTATGTATGTAAATCATTTGATTTATCTGCTCGCACAATGAATAAATTTTACTTGTTATGAAAATATTACTTACATTACTTACAAGAAGTAACAATAGGCCGGGTATGTTATGTTTTTGACCCAATTCATCAATACTTCAATGAACATAATTTTCGTTTTCAATAGTTGAAAAGTTTACTCAGATTTCAAGTCTGCTGTCACAATGACAGATTGAAATGTACACTTTCCGTGACGGGCAATGCATGTAGTTTTACGTAAATTCTAAACCCATTTCACAAACGTTCGCCAGAAGCGGCAAAAGAGGCGAAGAACTGTTTGAAGATTTATTCAGTACGTATATATTTTAGCGACACCTTCCAAACGTTTATTCTAGACGAAAGGAATAAATACTGTCGTACGGCGTACAGCACATTACCCTGGATCTTCCCAATTCCTTTGAGTGAAACGTCTCCGGGGATGGGTATAGGGATGTAAAAGAAAAACCCGTAAGAGATTAGCCCATGGTTATGTAAATCCTGAAACCCGAGGTCAGTAACTCTTTTCCCTCCTTCTTGTTTGTGTGTGTGTGTTACGTACAGAAGCCCGTTTACTATGCAAAGTCGGCAGACTGTGGGACGAAAAATAAAAGAGGTAATTTTCTTTTTCAGTGTCAGTGTCTAGCAGCATTTAAAGTTGTTAAAAATGCACTAAACCCTAAAATTTTACATTAATGACATAAGAGAAATTTTTAAACTGGTGACTTTTATTAACCTTTCATTTCAGATACGAATAAATAGTTTAAAGGTTTTACTACACTTCCTAAAATTAATGAGATTCAGTAAAGAATAAGTGTAAAAATGTTATTAAATTATTTTTTTTACGAAATTCATAGCAATAGCCTAAAAAATTTAGCTGGGTTATGATTTAAAAGGATTTAATTAATTCCAAGTTGTTTAGTAATTATCAAGTTTATAGAACTAAAGGCAGTCTACCAAAACCATCTGCTACAAATAAGCAACAATTCTGGAATTTTTAAACATAAAAACCGTACACAAAAAATATAGAGTGCAATGATAATTGTTCATAATGTTGTAAAGTAGACACTTGACGGATGCTAAACCATTTTACTTCACTTTTCAAACTAAAGGTGAAATCCAATGTTTCAAATGTTACAGACTACCTTTCACAATATTTTGGCCATTAAAATGTAACGAATTATACCACTTTATTCCAGATATTTTAAGTCAAAGTTTATTGAGTCTGCGTGCAAGATAAGCTTATAATCAGGAAAAAATAAAAACAGTTTAAGTACATAAGTTATGTACTAACACGGGTAAAAGTTCTGACTTACGTGTTAATTTAAATGCCATCATATTTTGCAATTATGTCATGTCCAGTCATCGTGATATAAATTTACCCATGTTTTCCTTAATAAAACCACGAATATAATAAAATCGTTTGCCTCAAAATATATTGGACCTATCGCAATCGCCGATGATCTGTCTTAATTATTCCCTCGTCTCTAATCACATCGCTGTTTACGATAAGTTAAAGCCATAAAATATATTTTTATTCGAAATTACCTTCTAATTTTTTATTTACTTATTCAGGCATTTATAGAAACTGGAAAAATTCGTGAATTCACTGACATCTAAAGATATAACCCACAGCCCAGTACTCTATACACTCGGGTTAAAGTCGCCTGTTCATTGGCTACTAACATGCGAGACGTCTTATCAGGGTTGCCCGTAGTTCGATTTTGTTGTTGTTGAGAGTAATCCGAATTGTCTGTGAGCCAATATCAGAGACAACGTGGAATTTTAGATGGTCAGCGAAATGAATTCGCGGATTGTTCCTGTCCCCTATAGTTATTTATTGATTGAACTTTATTTATCATCAACAGGAAGGTGAAATGAGATAAACAAGCCATTCGGGGAAACTTGGTAATTAATAAGTTATATATTGAAAGAAACCAACCCTGCATTGGCGTGGAGTAATACGATGTCGGTAAAACCAAAGAATACCCGAAATCAATATTAATACAATAATACTACAACATAGCGGAACGCAATCACACTAGAATTACACTACATTATACAACACGCAACAATCATTTTATTTCATAAAAATAATCACCCCTTTATTAAATTGACACGTAAATATATTCCAATCTTTTTACTTAAAATTATTTGACTGTTATATATAAAATAACGATGCTGGATATATATATATATATAAATCTGTTCTCAGTGATAAAAATTTGTTTTGTCCTAATTTGCAGTTGGCTAATATCCAACCAACGAAACACGGAGCTTTAGACATTACCACTAAGTAAAAAAAAAATAATTAATTGTCTTTATAAATGCATATATCAATAAATAAATTATATATTCTATTGCCTGGATTTATGGCAATCAAAAACAAACAATGCTCTAAATCAACAAAAATAGTTAAATTAACTGAAACTTAGGTAGCGTTACAATGCTCTGTTCAGGATTCACAATTAAATCCAATATGGCATAAGCATTCACAAATATATATATATATATATATATATATATATATATATATATATATATATGTCACTGAATATAAACTACAAAATAAAAATTACTGTTTCCACGTGTCATCAGCTCCGAAAATATTCCCGACTAGTAACTAGAGACGCGTAGAAATCATCTAACACTCAACCAATTATGTAGTCAACCAAGTACCGGCTATTTCAAATGCAAAGCCGATAAAGACCATAGGTCTAAATTAAAGATTTTAAGTCTCTCGGCTATTCTGCACCTCCTTGTTCATGAAATTACAATGTTTAAATGTTACAAAAATGTAAATTTGTAGTTTACATACATTAAAAAATCGCGCCGTCAAGTCCACATCCAATCAGTGCGCGTTAAAAAAGAATGAGATTAAAACATTTTAAAATGTATCCAAATACATAAAATAAACTTTAAAACCTTTTTTGTATATTATGTAGTTCTTAATTTTGACATAACATGTTACAATAGCCATTCCGAAAGATTAACATTGGGTACAATGGATTAACGTATGATTAACATTGGGATTAACAACCGGAAAAAAAATATTCGCAACAGTATCCTTCCGGATGTGAATCTATGTCTTACCATCACGAAAGTCAGCTCGGTTAGACATCTTATAGTTTGACAACTGAATACTCTTCCATCATTTCTGAGAGAGAAAAAAAAAGTCGATAGTTTACTAACCAATGATTTTTCATTTCAAAGCAACTTATTTAATTTAATGGAATAATGCTTTTTGAATGACAGCTTAATATCTAACAGACAACCAAATGTTAGATTTACATGAAAGTAAAGTTACTGAAGATCAAGTTAATTGTGGAAATTCAACAATAAAGCATTGTTAATTATTTTTCTTGATGTAATATAAAATTCAAAGACGACACGAGACTACATACCTTTAAAAGCACATTTTTTTTTTTGGAACACGGCCAGTTCGACCGTACAAACCCCAGGCTGAAGGACTCGTGCGCCAGGGACTAACGGTCAGAGGAGAAGGGCGTGCGTGGAAGGTATAGGGTCCGCGCCCGGCCCCTTTCCCCGGCCGGTTAGGGCGGTCAAATGGGGCATAACGTGCAGTTCCCCCCGTCCCCAACCTTCTCCCCTCCACAAACCCCTTTTGCCGCGCAGCGACACGAACAAAGAGCGCGTCGTAAGCGGTGGAGGGGGGGAGGAAGGGGGTGAGAAATAGAGTGAGAAGGAGGGATGACGTTGGGGGGGGGGGAGGGTCCGGCTATTGATTGGCCAGCACGGCACGACGAGGCGTCGCGACGCCCGCGCGTCTCCCTGCGTGTGGGGGGGGGGGGGAGGGGTCGGTGGAGCGGGCAGTTACGTTCTAATGGGGCAGGCGGAGCGTGTCTTGTGGCGAGGCGACCGCGCGCTCGTAGCACACACGGTCGCCTGCAGGCAGGGGCGTGCATTATTTTTATTTTTTTTTCGCGGGAAAGGGTTCGAGACTAGCCGAGAGTTAAGGGGCCCGCCTAGTCAGGGGCGTATCTGTGTCGGTGAGGCGGGATGACGAGTGCGACGCTCGCTGTTGCTTATAGCGCAGTATATCCTGTCTTCTCGTCGTTCATAGGACAACTATGAAATTCGAGCGGTAACCATAACATTAGATGGCGGAGGAATGAAGAAAAAGGTATAATGCAAGCCCTTGGGTGCTTGTAAGCTTTCAAGAATCTTTACCGGGGCGTTTCATGCTTAAAAAAAATATTTTGAAACCACGCGTTTTAGTGCTATTCACTCTCATAAAAAAAATAAAGTTTGAAAACTAAATACGGAAAGTACTACCTGTCTGCCCTCAGCGCTATCTTAAATGCTTTTCGTATACAAACATATATCGCATATCGGATATCCTAAAAAATTTTTAAAATCATAGTATTTTTTCTTCTGAAGCTCTGCACACCATAGGCGGGCACCTTGAAACATTATACTTAGCATCGTCTTTGCTTCGTGATTGCCGTAGAGATCTGCAAAATTCGCGGATTCAATGACCTCCAGGATAGACTCTACTACACTCTACACACTCGGGCAAATGCCACCTGTTCATTGGCTGCTGACTTGTGAGTCGTCTCGACCGAGTGTCTGTGGTTCGACACTTCTTTGAGCGAGGGTCTCTTATTAGCCCTCATTACTCCAGATTAACAGTGAACCAATTGCAGAAGCAGCGCTAAGGTATAATTATGTGAATTGTAGCATATCACGAAATGAATCCGCGAATTTTGCAGGTCTCTAGTGATTGGTAAAGTTTATTTCAGCAAACCAATGACAATTATTCAAAACGGAAACAAACGCGTCAAGAATGGCTTGGTCAAATGAGTAAATGGCTTATCTCGCAGACGGCCGCCAGTCACAAGGAAGAAACCGCTGGCGCGGACATTTTTAAATTGTTTTTTCTCGCAAAAAATGCCTGTCTCTGCCTAAAATTTGACAGTTCTCGAAAGTAGTACCCAAGGTCTGCGTATAATCCTCCCAGTTTTGTTCTGTGGCCGGCAGGGCCACATTTTTACTTGTAATTTATTTTTGTTGCTGGTCTCTAGTTTTATATGGTTTTTTATTTCACGTATTTTTACGCTTTTTTAATAAATGTTAATTTATCTGTAAATTTTTTTAATTATATTTGTTTCTGTTAATTAGTTATACGCAGTTTGGTAGCTATCGATTATGAGTTTAAGAATATCGATTGTGTTTCACGTAAATACCACTTGGCGAGCGCCCGGCGGTTGGCTGATGACGTCAGACATTCGGCTTGCCGGGAAGAAAAAATCAGCTGAGGGTGGGTGCCGAGCGACTGTCGAGGACAGAGCCATGTGACGGCGCGGACTGGTATGCCGGACGGCAACGGGCGACGAAGAGTATTGGGTTGGAGGCTCCACGATGGGTGACAGGGCAAATGGATTGCCCTGTGGTACAGAAGAAATCAAGGTAAAGAGAGGCCGCGATTTTGATTTTTACCCTCGTGGTGCTGCACTGGTTTTTGGCAAACCTAGTGAACTGTGTATTTTCCCATACTAAATTTTATTTGGACGGAACTTTTATTAGCCTGTTTGGTGAAGAGGCCCATTTGTTTCACACGTTGTTCCAGTGTGGGATTTTTTTAATAAGGTCGCCCGTTTGCCTGTAGTTGTAATAAAAGTATAAGTTTGGAAGAAACGAACATTTTGCAATTTGTTTTTGAGACTTTGCCTTCGGAATTTGCATACTTAAAGTTGCATTTAGCTAATATATCAGCTTGTGCAGTATTATTAAATGTATGCGATCGGTATTGGACTACATGCGCAGCCTGATGTTGGTTGGTGCGGCCATTCTACGTTTTTAATGAAATCATTGGCAAGTTAATAAAGAAGTAAGACTTTGTTTGAAGTATATGATAAATACTTCTGTGGTAACATAGTTATGTTACGTGAAGAGTTTTTGCTACATTTCCCTTAAAAATAAGATAATTTTTTTTTGATCATCGTTCACGCCTTTGTGAATTCGTACCAATGGCCCGGCGTGGCATTAGACTCTGGAGTTGGTGAGGAAGGTCAGGAAGCCAGCGCACGCCTAGGATATTAACTTTGTTTTTTTGGCAAGTCTTTAGCAACGAACATCTGAAGAAAGACTAAACCGTTGATTGAGAGTTTAAGAACTTTATTTAAATAATTTGTTTGTACTTCAGTATTATTTTTGTAGATTTTTTATATATTTGTATTGATTGTCTTGTTTGATTTTTGGTATTAGGGCAGTCAGTAAATTTTGATATTTTATAGTGGCCACGCCTCACGCCCTTATATATTTTTATACTTGTTGTTATCAGTATTTATATTTTTACGATTTTTTAAAGGTTATTGTTAGTATCGCAAATGGGGATAAGATGCTGCCATTATTAACGTCAGCTTTTGTAACTAAGCTTGTATGGTTATGTATAGTAAAAATTATTTTTGCAAATTTCTATTTTTTAATAACATACGTCCAAAGTCTTGCCTCTTGTTTGTTTAATGGTTACTCTGCTATTATATCCTTTGAATTTTTTTTGGCCTGACCCCTGGGCAGTGGTGTGGGGAATTTATATTGTTTAGCTTTTTATGCCTGGTTTTTAATATTTATTTTTTCCCTTCGCGCCCAGAGTGAGTCGGGGACGCAACCCCTCTTCCAATTAAGTAGGAAGAAGGGGTTACAACCTGCGCCACTCTGCTTGGCAGAGACTTTGGACTTTTGCGATTTTGCTGACTTTTTTGATTTTTTTAATAATGTCAGTTTCTTGGATTTATAAACTTCCCAAAGAACAGGTTTACGCTAATTTGCAAGCTGCGGGAGCAGGATCAGCACCAGGAATTTTAGTGGTCTTTTAGATTTCCAGTGATGGTTTTGATTTTTTTCCTGTGAGGTTATAGTTTTTATAGTTCTTTGCTTTAGTTTGCAACCTTTAGTTATTGATAATTTTGAGAGAGAAGGTTTTGTCAAATACGTTTCGGTCTTGACTTTGGAGCTTGTTTGTTTTGTTTTGGCATACTTAGATCCCGTTTGTTCGGTTTGTGAGTTTAGTTTGTCTTTTCCGTTACTTGTTGGAAAATCCTTCTCTTGTTTTTTTTTTTTTTGAGCGTTGAAATTTTGACTGAGGCTTTGGAGGCAAGTTTTCCTTGTTGCAGGTTTGTTTGTTTGAGTTTGGGCTGGTTTGTTGGATTAGAAGTTTTTGAGAATACTTTGTCTCCAAGTCCAAGGTTTTTTTTTTGACGTTTTAGTTTTTTAAGGTTGCTGTTTAAATTTTTTTTTTGTTCAAGGCGGAGGTTGTGGCCGGCAGGGCCACATTTTTACTTGTAATTTATTTTTGTTGCTGGTCTCTAGTTTTATATGGTTTTTTATTTCACGTATTTTTACGCTTTTTTAATAAATGTTAATTTATCTGTAAATTTTTTTAATTATATTTGTTTCTGTTAATTAGTTATACGCAGTTTGGTAGCTATCGATTATGAGTTTAAGAATATCGATTGTGTTTCACGTAAATACCACTTGGCGAGCGCCCGGCGGTTGGCTGATGACGTCAGACATTCGGCTTGCCGGGAAGAAAAAATCAGCTGAGGGTGGGTGCCGAGCGACTGTCGAGGACAGAGCCATGTGACGGCGCGGACTGGTATGCCGGACGGCAACGGGCGACGAAGAGTATTGGGTTGGAGGCTCCACGATGGGTGACAGGGCAAATGGATTGCCCTGTGGTACAGAAGAAATCAAGGTAAAGAGAGGCCGCGATTTTGATTTTTACCCTCGTGGTGCTGCACTGGTTTTTGGCAAACCTAGTGAACTGTGTATTTTCCCATACTAAATTTTATTTGGACGGAACTTTTATTAGCCTGTTTGGTGAAGAGGCCCATTTGTTTCACACGTTGTTCCAGTGTGGGATTTTTTAATAAGGTCGCCCGTTTGCCTGTAGTTGTAATAAAAGTATAAGTTTGGAAGAAACGAACATTTTGCAATTTGTTTTTGAGACTTTGCCTTCGGAATTTGCATACTTAAAGTTGCATTTAGCTAATATATCAGCTTGTGCAGTATTATTAAATGTATGCGATCGGTATTGGACTACATGCGCAGCCTGATGTTGGTTGGTGCGGCCATTCTACGTTTTTAATGAAATCATTGGCAAGTTAATAAAGAAGTAAGACTTTGTTTGAAGTATATGATAAATACTTCTGTGGTAACATAGTTATGTTACGTGAAGAGTTTTTGCTACATTTCCCTTAAAAATAAGATAATTTTTTTTTGATCATCGTTCACGCCTTTGTGAATTCGTACCAATGGCCCGGCGTGGCATTAGACTCTGGAGTTGGTGAGGAAGGTCAGGAAGCCAGCGCACGCCTAGGATATTAACTTTGTTTTTTTGGCAAGTCTTTAGCAACGAACATCTGAAGAAAGACTAAACCGTTGATTGAGAGTTTAAGAACTTTATTTAAATAATTTGTTTGTACTTCAGTATTATTTTTGTAGATTTTTTATATATTTGTATTGATTGTCTTGTTTGATTTTTGGTATTAGGGCAGTCAGTAAATTTTGATATTTTATAGTGGCCACGCCTCACGCCCTTATATATTTTTATACTTGTTGTTATCAGTATTTATATTTTTACGATTTTTTAAAGGTTATTGTTAGTATCGCAAATGGGGATAAGATGCTGCCATTATTAACGTCAGCTTTTGTAACTAAGCTTGTATGGTTATGTATAGTAAAAATAATTTTTGCAAATTTCTATTTTTTAATAACATACGTCCAAAGTCTTGCCTCTTGTTTGTTTAATGGTTACTCTGCTATTATATCCTTTGAATTTTTTTTGGCCTGACCCCTGGGCAGTGGTGTGGGGAATTTATATTGTTTAGCTTTTTATGCCTGGTTTTTAATATTTATTTTTTCCCTTCGCGCCCAGAGTGAGTCGGGGACGCAACCCCTCTTCCAATTAAGTAGGAAGAAGGGTTACAGTTCTGTCAACCGTATTCGTGAACAACATCATGTGTTCGCATGAACAACCCCGCACGAGAAACGGTTGAGAAACGGGTACCAACGGTACTGCTTTTTGAGAACTGTCGAATTAGAGACGAGTTTAATGACACAGACTACACCTATAGACCCAGCCGTGCTCTGAGGCAGAGTTCCACTTGCTAAGTTACTTTCAGGTTTGTGTTCTTTTAAAGGCTTAGGCATGGTACACGTTAAGCGTTTTGAAGCACGCGCTTTGGTAACGCGCGTTTCAAGAACAAAAAAGGCCCGATTTGGTTACACACACCCAAACGCGCGCGTTGTCAGATTTTGATCAGAAGGAGCGTTGTGCGGGAGTCAGCTGCGAGCTTCGAGACACATGCGCCGCCATTTTGCTGCTGTGCTTTCGATAGCGCGCTTTCGGGTGGAGTGGACGCACTGCGGCCGAAATTGAGAACGATCATTTCGTTACTGATCAGTTTATTGACGAAATACAGAAGACACCAGGCATTTTGGACAGTGCCCTGATGTGGGATTGAAGAAACGAAATTAGGAGAAAATCTTTGGAAGTTTATTTGTGGTTCTGAAGCGAAATTGGAGGGGAAAAAAATTCTCTTTGCCCCTATCGGTTTTTTTAATATACATATATAGTGACGGTAGAGGAGCCACACAAGCGATCAATTCCACGTCCATTTCCAAACTGAGCCAGTGCGCACGCCCTGCTAACGGTCGTCGAACGCCGAAAAAACGCGCGGTGTGTACGCTGCTGACAAGCGTTTAACTTAACGCCCAAACGCTTCATGTGTACCAAGCCTTAGGCCAAGTACACATTACACGCGTGGAAGCGCTTTGTCTAGCGTGCGCCCAGGCAGTTTCACGATGGAAGTCGAAAATGTCGCATGTCTTTGGTGTCTCTATCGTCGCTATACACTAAAAAAGACAGACACAAAGACCGTATTGGGTCCATCTTGTTTTTAAGAAATAGAGAAAGATTCATGTACGATAAGTTGGCGGGAAGGGTGTGATTTATGAATGCATACTATATGAAGTATTGAAAATAATAATGTACTTCGGGTCAGTATGCGATCTCTTTTAAACTTCATCAACGAGTAAATCAACATCAATATAACCAGCCACCTCCTTGGAGGCAGGTACATCCTCCACGAAAGCGTTAGACGCAGCGCTGAGTTATAACGCGCTTTAGCATGTGTGTACGCTTTCATCCATACTTAGGTATTCCTCTAACGCGCGTTACAACGCTATATGTGTACTGTGCCTTAAACTATTAAACACTGAGATGAACTACTCGGAAACATTAATACGCAACCACTTTTTTTTTCGTATTCTTTTTCCTTTGTCATTGGTCTTATTTTTGCGTGGTTGTAGAACATGAGTAACATGAAATATCCTTTCTCAGCACACGGTTGCTGATGGTAATGGAAACTTAAGTGAATTAACTGTTTAATGAATTTAATCAATATGAGCAATATTTAAATAAAATTCCTTGTCGAAAATAAGGTTTATATCCTGTTTTTATAGTATATTTTCAAGTCCTTTTAGCTTCTATCGGGACTGTTTAATTATATACTTTAAATTTTCGGTCTGAAAAAGGAATGATTCGGTTGTCGACGTAGCTACTCCGGTAACGAATTCTAGCGGCGGGTGAGAATCACGTCTAGAAATTTACCTGAAAACACAATTTTCACATTTTTAAGAATTCTATGTTAAATTTCGTATGTGTGCAACAAGAGAAGACGTGAATGCGCTGGTTACCGAGGTTAGATGTTACACATCCCTCGCTAGTATGTACTCAAATACTCACATTTCTTAATACCCTATATACATACATACATACATGATTAATTCCCAAATAAACGGCCAAAAATAAGCACGTGTTAATGACAAACCTAACTACACTAAACAGTTGAATAAATAGAGACAGTTCATGAACTAAAAGTGACAATACAAACAGCAATAGGTTTTGTCTGCTTCAAGTATGATTCCAAATATGATATACTTACTGGAGAGAACATTTGTCGTAAACAATGTTCGCAGGCTTTCACGGCCATTGTCTGAAGTAGTTTGGCTTCTTTCTGGGTTGTAGCCGTGTCCTTGGCAAATAATTCACCAACGTTTCGGTCGACATTGCAGTCGCCATCATCAGAGAGCAGTTACCTAATGATGGCGACTGCAATATCGACCAAAACGTTGGTGAATTATTTGCCAAGGACACGGCTACAACCCAGAAGCCAAGCTATTTCATTTGTCGTGAACGTTGCGGCATATCATTCGTATTTGTATTTTTCTTTTTGAAACTGGGGCCTTTTGGATCTCGGAATTTTGTCTGCTCTTTAGCAATGCGTCAACTGTTTTGGTTTTATTAAAAAAAAAAAAAAACTGGAAAAAGTCGAATTAGCGCCGAAGTTTTTTTATCTCTCGGTGCCACGGTGATTTAGTTTTTTTTTAAATTCACTTGCATTCCTTTCTAGCGTATATTGCGTTAAACGACTGCGGAAATTTTAGGTTGTGCTGAGCTGAGTTATCACGTTGTTGTGGCTAGATGTTCGGCAACGGGTGGTGGATGCCTTGTCAGCTGACTGCGCAGTTTACGTCGTCCGCTCTGTCCGTGGGATACGTACACTGCTGGCCTGGTTTCAGCTCAGCTGTGTTTGGTTTCTGCGCACCGCTCCCTGCGCAGGCTGCCTCCGGCCGGTACGTGTCGCAACCTGCCGGGCGAATGATGAACTGCGTCGGTCGTCGTATGATTGGGGGAAGCTGCCCACGAGGCTTAGCTGTGCCGTGAACGTAAGTTTGTTTTCTCAGAACGTTGCGGTAGTTTCGTGAATTTTACAACTACGTAAGCTCTGTAACTTTTTTATTTAAGTGCGTTGCGAGTAGGGCCCGAGGTCTTTTTGCCTGCCGACTCACTCCGACTGCGTGTGGCTGGGAGAAGATTATATCCGTGCGCCTGTAGCCAGAGACGTTTAGGTGAGTAAGATAAGATGGCGGCGAAGTTAAGCTAACTTATTACGACTATGGTTTTATTTGCAGCTTAACAGTTTTATTACAAACAAACACGTAAGTTTTCATACCTATTTAATTGAGGAGTATGTACATGTCTGATTTTCTGAAACTAAGGGAGTCCTAAAAATCGAACTTATAAAAAGTCTATTTATTTAACTATTTATTTTTTAGCTATTTTATTTATACTTGAGTGAGTATTTATTTGTGTACGTATTTATGTACATATTTATTGATTGTGAAAGCAACTAACTCTTACCCGATATTGTCGTCTATTTTTAATGAACTATGTTAAGTGTGTTGTTGATAATTTAAGGTGTTTATATTTCAGATGTTTAAAGTAAAAGCTTCCTGTATAGGAGGCTGACTGCTTACTTTCCATATCCCGAGCTACATGCTCAACCTAAAGGCACTATCCTCTATCCTAACTTTTCTGAGTGAATTTTTGTTTTGTATTTTTATTTTTGTTTATTTAAATTTCTGCGCTGATGCTACGCAACGCCGTTACAATATAAATTTTGTTTTAATGCGAAGTCGTTTGACAGTTCAAGATATGTGTTTTTGAATTTTGTTATTTTTGTCATGGAAAAGTACCATAATCTTAAAGAATTTTCGTAATATAATAGACAAAATATTTAATCATAAGTAAAGTAATGGTGTCAGCATTTAATTCTTCTTTGAATTACCTTTTCTATGCTAGCGGCCCTAAATACACTCATACACTGCTAGTGAAGATCGGGCGCGTAGCAAATAAATAATATGTTTTTTTTTTTTAATTGTGTCGCGACGTTCTTGTAGTGGGTTGGCCTAAGGGTTGCAATCGACCCAGCGGGTGGAGCTGTTGCTACCCTATTAACCCTCATACCTGATGCCACATTACTTTACGAAATAAGAAAGATAATAAATAAAAAGTACCCACTTCACACAGTCAATTTCACAAAATAAGATGCTTTGTAAACAACAATTATTGTAAAAAAAAGTTTTTATACCTAATCAAAATCGTTACCAAAGTGCGTTTTACATATATATTTAGTAAAATTGTCACTGACAGGTACAAGATTCAGTTTTGTGCAACAAGTAGGCTAGTGGGTATTCTTGAAACCAAAAGGTGCCGCATTAATTTGTTTATGATTCTTATTGTTCAGAATTTTCTATTTTTTTAACAGACTACATACCTATTTCTACGAGAATAATTAGAAAACTTGTAATTTGGAACATAACTACCTTTTTAGGGCGGGTAGAAAATTAGCAGTAAGCAACAAGTATCGGTTACAATTATCATACACCCAGCGTTTATTTAGAAGCGTTCTTTTTAAAACTGGTGAAAACTTATTTTCATTTTTAATTTTACAAGAGGGTTTCTTTGGATCACTTGGATGTTTTAACGAAATTGTTAAAACTTTACTTCTGAGTTGAAAACTTGTACTTTTGTGAACTGGGATTCTGGATTTTGGGTAAAAAAAAAAAAGTTTCAAATGAGTTGACTTCTCGTAAAAGGAAATAGAGGTGAGATTCACACCAAATTATCTTTTGACTCTACCTAGTTCGCAAACACGACTAAGTGTTTCCTCTTGCCGAGGAGATTTCGGGAACTGCCGCGTCCACGAGGATTTTCCTCGCTAATTTCAGTTAGCGAACGTAACGTAAGCTGGGAAACCTCGCGAAAGAGAGCTGGAGATTCATCTCTAGATCTCCGCCTTCGCTCGTTTAATACAGACGATAAAAATCTTACCCGAAAAAGTTACCTTTAGAAAGTTGGCCAACATTGGAACAGTTCGGTCGTGTCAAAACCTCGTAGTTGAAGTAACATTAATACGTCTTCATCGCCATACTGCTAAAATCCAACACATGGAGGAAATGGTGCTTGACCACGAGTGATGACGGTTAAATCTAATAAGTATGAATTAGAAAATCTATCATTCAACATGCTCATTCCAATTAATTAGAGTGCTTCGAAACTGTTCTCGCAATTTTAAACAACTCACTTCGCCCGCCCAATGTTTCAAGCGTCCAGCCAACATAGCGTAGACCATCATATGGACAAATAGCGGCTTCAAGCAGTAGCCATATAGTCGAGCATACGTGGTCACCCCCTGGTTTTAATATCAACCAAACCCACACGACAGCATTCTTTCTACCAGTTTTAGACCTGCGTTTGAACGTAACTAAAATAAACTGGACATTAGTGAAATCACAGTCCTCATATCTATATAAACTGAAAAGTGTAACTTTTATAACTGTGGTTTTGACAAGAATTTAGAACCTTTAGTGATTCAAATTTGCTAAGAAGCCCGATAACTGATTTCTTGTTTGCGACATGCCGCTGCCTAACCTTTGTCCGGAGAAGGGTGGGGGGATGTGTGTCATGGGCGGGTTGCCGCTGGAGTAGTGATATATGTCTGTCTCTGTCTCCTTAGATTCGGTCCACCTGTGGTGTTAGTCTTAAGGCACTTGTGGTTGGGCTGACCATACCTGCCGCCATGCCTTACACTGTAATTGTTTTTTTTTGTAAATGAAACAGAAATATTCATGTAAGTTTACAGATGTTTGTAAATTTGTACACTTACATGAACACAACTGTATCACTACAAAATAGTGTTCGCAGTAATCATGAGTAGGTATTCTCACCCGGAAATTTATGCGTTGTGTTGTTCCAGTACCTCCAACAGTAATTTTTTTTTGTAAACTGTTCCCGGAATAACTTTTCAGTATTAACTGCACACATTAATAAGCATAATAAAACAAAATAAAGTTCAATTATTGAATACTTGATCATCTTTTCCATGTCTTAAAAAATATTCTTCTATGAAACATCAATTAAAATATAAGATTATGATTTAATTTTCTGAATAATGCAAAAATACATAAATACATGCAAAAAATAATCATAGCCATGTGTTGTACAAATTTACAATATATTCTTGTAATATTACAAACTATCTCTTTTCAACTGATTTTTAAAGGAGTATTTTGTAAAAGTACAGAAAACGTTTATTCTATGCATGGGAGTTCGCGCTAGGATAGCCCTGTTATGGGCGCAAGGTACTTGCGTGCAGCAAGTATTTAGCGTCATTACCGCTGGCAATTGTGACCTTAGGTAGCCTGCCCTCGCCCGATTAGTCATCACCTGGCAAGTTCCCGTGATTACTATTGCGGACAACCTATTTGGCAAATTTTTGTACATTGCCATTTTCACTGCGGATTATATGACGCAGCCAGAAGCGGGAAATTTATACAGATACATATACAGATATATCTGATCTACTTATGTTAAACTCAGGTGAGAACGTTAAATATGCTGGTAACAAATGAACACGTGTCACCGATTTCATCATGCTCAAATTTGAAAGTCTAACGTGGCACTAAAAATTACATGAATTTTGTAGGTGTCTTAGTCACCTAGTTGGTGGAAGCATTAAAAATTCTTTGACTTCTGGGAAACTTGAAAACGTTTTTAGAGTGTTGAGTAATTACTATCTTTTTTTAGAAGGTATTTGAACTGTGTAGACCGTCATGTTTGTCGGTGTGTATTTTGAGTTTTAGTTTTCCTAGGTGTTTTTTCACTTCAAAAATAAGTTCCAATTTAAGATGGGCATGTGAGATACGAGGAGACCCTTAGGTGTGGCATCGCCAGTATAGCTACGGGACTCACATAAGTGTTCACGGGCATTCAGCGTTGCTTCGTCCAGCCGCACCGATTAACAGTTTGATGCGTGAGATCGCTGAAGAAGGGAATGAAGTCAGCGCTCCGAATTTTAGCACGTTTTGGCTCGCCTTAGTGGCTTCACTGATCTGATGGATCTACAGGATGCACTTTCGTGGCAAGTATGGATCGTTCGCACCCAACGTATGGCAAGACGAAGGTGAATATTCAATAGAGTGAGAGTGAGAGAGAGTGTGTGTGTGTGTGTGTGAGAGAGAGAGAGAGAGTGTGTGTGTGTGTGTGTGTTGTCTTTAGTTCTGAGGGAAAAGTTGGAATTTATGGTGGAGTAACACGGGATTTTATTTTGCAAGCAAATTTTATACCAGTAAATTCAACGCCTTTTACTTTGCAATCGAGTTGATGACTCAGTTCTGTAATAAATCTTTCACTCCCCTTTTCCCTGCCACCATATTCTCCCTTACATTCTATAGTATTTCTAATTTTTTTTCTTTTAAAGCTTCATAATTATGCCATAATTTAATTGTGGCGTCTGTTTTTTTTATGAGTGAGACAGTAGCAGCTTCCTAGACTTCTTCTTGCAAAATCATTAATTAATATTTATTTAAGTTTTCCCCCCTTGTTACTGAGTGATTTTTTCTCCCCTTTGGCGAGTTTTAATTTTTTTCATCGTGTTCTTCTGTTTGTGTGTGTGTCATTATTTGCTGAAACACGAATTTATATATAGTATACACACATAAATAATACATTTCTTAACGTATATCTGTAAGGTAAAACAGGGTGTGTTGATACACATTTTGTTTCAATTGCCATTGCAAATTGAATGTTTATAAAAAGTTTCAACAATTTACGTGTCTCGTTATTTTCATAATTAAGCTTTATAAAAATACTCTACAATGAAAATATAAGAATTCAAATTTAAAAAAAAACTATGCATATTTTTCGAAGAAAGTGTTTTACGTCATCTGTCACTGAACGTTTGGGTTAGATGGCTCAGGGAGTGGAACAAATGGCGAAACATTAATATTTATCAAAACATAGGTTAATACGTTTATATATCTAAACACAGTTAATACAAAAATCATTTTATTTGATAGAAACATGAAATATGGAGAAAAAAATATGCTTATTTCTAGAAAAATTAA
Source organism: Bacillus rossius redtenbacheri (assembly GCF_032445375.1). Taxonomy (NCBI): domain Eukaryota; kingdom Metazoa; phylum Arthropoda; class Insecta; order Phasmatodea; family Bacillidae; genus Bacillus; species Bacillus rossius. The sequence continues at coordinate 47,745,435 of NC_086336.1, read as the reverse complement.
ATATTTTTGTACTTAAATACAAAAAATATTGTATCATCTAAGCCCATTTTCAGTGTGATTTGAACACAATAACGTGTAAACAAACAAATAAAAAAAATATTTTGTAGACTTTTTGACCATATTGCTACATAAATGTTCGTTTGGATCTTTACCTATTTTTTCTTCATTATTTCTATACCGAAATAGTTTCAGACACTTACGTTGACAGTACATGTCCTGTGCAAACACTTTCCGCTCATACAAAACTTAATCCAGTTCTGCTATCTTCTGAGAACAAAATAGTTTTCCCGGCCTTATACACAAATATTATTTGTGTCATCCCAAAAGCTAATCACCATCTTCACTTGGTTCGTCACTGCTATTAAAGTATGTGTTGATGTGCTCGATATTATTTCATTGCCTGTATCTCAAAAATTTGTTCCTTTCTGTCATATTTTCAGTTAATTGAGCACCAATGTCAATTACTTTCTTTGATTTCCATTTTCTTTTTTCATCTTGAGCGATGGACGTATTTTGTTCTAGACAAGGTGTAGAATGGTTACTTGATTATTTTGATGTGTAGGACGAGAATTTGACCAGTGGGGAGTGTTGCAAGATCTTGGCTGAACTGGGGAAGAAATGTGACGAGGATCAAGCTGTTTTTTTTTTTTTTTGGAAGACTTTGAAGTTTTCGTAGCATCTGAAACGGCAGACATGCAATCTGTAAGTGGCATTGTTATTGAAAGGATTTAGGCTATAATGTTAAATTCTGGATTAAGTTAGTACGTCTTTAATTCTTTGTTTCTTTACAAGTACGTCTACGCCCAAGTACAAACACAAGTACGGTTACGTAAGTACTTACGTAAATAAGCACGTAAGTACTTACGTAAATAAGCACGTAAGTACTTACGTAAATAAGCACGTAAGTACTTACGTACATAAGTACGTAAGTACTTACGTAACCGTACCTGTGTTACTTAGTTGTAATATTTTTTTTAGTGGGTCAAAAAATTAAATATCTAGTGGTCGTAAGGCATGAGTTTTGTGACTTCGTAGACAAAGTAGTACCAAAGTTTTTTTTATAAGTAAGTTAAATGAGCTAGATATTACTGTAGTGCAAAGTATTACCATCCAAAATAAGTAGCTTGACAACAGGAGGATTCGTTAAAAAAATTTCTTTGAATTATTAAATGAGTTGCCCAGAATTCAGATAGGCTTTGTTTGGCATTTACATATCTATATTTATAACTCGGAGAAAACTAATTAGTAAACACTATTTTCTTACACACTCCTTAGAATTATTACAGGCTAAAACAGCGGTAGTCTCACTTTTTTTTTTACAGATTTCAGAGGAGTACAGCCATTTTATGAACCCTGGCTTGTTAATAATTAAGATTCCAGACACATCCACTTTGAAGCTATTTTCAGGCTTATACTTTAACTTGTACTTGCTCGTGGTTTTCTCCAACAACTCCAAATAACCATCAATTTACTTTGAATAGAGCCCCAGCGACCTTGTGACAGACCAACCATGTGACTCTCTCAAACTGTGATCTAATTTTGCAACATGAATGATTCCAACAATATAAGTAGGTATCTTTAAAATATTTCAGCGAAAAAACATAAGTTTAAGAATAACATTTAAGGCAGAAAAAATTTCGTCATCTCTCCCTGAAACTTGTTGCGCTGTCTGTACCAATATTCAGGTTGAGGTGGCGAATTAAGTTGCTTGTAGAGTACTAAAACAAGCTTAGCTGATAAGGCACCGAGAGATACCTTTTTGATAAAAAAAAATGAACCGTATGAGTTGTATTCATCATCATAAATAGCAGTAAGTTTGTGAATAATTATTATACGTTAAAAATACTAATGAAACGTTCAATAAAACCAAGGGTCTAGAAAAGGGCACTTAGCAGAGACAGTCAGTATTCCCCGCAGATATGTGCGACTTACGGTGGAGGAAGCTTGGGTAAGTTCAAGCTGTGTACCTTACGGTTCGCCGCTCACCGCTTTCAGCCCACGGGAAATACTTCAACCTCGGTGCTGGTTCGCACGGTCAATGAACAAGTGAAGATGGTGTCGGTCCCTAGGCTGCCGAAACATCAGCTCAGCATCAGTAACCGCCGGACGAGTGGCAGGCGGTGCGAAAGCTAAATATAATATGGGAAATAAAATAACTTACACCCGGGTCCAATTGCAAACGGCCGATTATCTTGAGGATTCATACGACTACTCGAAGTTGCAACAATCAGCGATCAAACATTCAAACTTTTTGTCATTGCGTTGCACTGGTTATTGGTGCAGCTGATAAAGTAAGAGATTTTCCCAATTATTGTAAATCACAAAACTCCTTGTTTGGCATTATTAACTCATAAATGTTTTTATGTATATTTTGTACTTTGAGTAACGATTTTCCCAATCCTACAGAACCGGAACTGACGGGGAAATTTCAGCAAAATGGCCTGATACCACTGCTTATATAAATAGAGGCTACTGTATCTATAATTATTATTTTAAAATATTTTGTATATGAAAGCTTACCACAAAATCAGAGATTCTTTGCATGAAACCAGAAGTCGTTCAAACCTCAATACCAAAGGAAAATTGGAATCAACGATTGGACGTCCCTGGCAGAAGGAAACATCGCTGGACGCATTTGACAATCTCAGAAACACTCAAAGTGTTTTCCCGTTATTAGTGGGATTTAACACCACTACCGAAATCACACACGGAATATGTAAGGATGGAGATAGTATTTGTAGATGGTATTTAGGTCACGAGAATTTATTTATTTTGACATTCTGTAACGTTTAATTACGCTGGGTTGTACTACAGTACTTAATATTAGTACGTTTTACTGTTCATACTTCATTTGGGCTTTGTCATTTCTGAGTTTAGACAATCCATGACTTCAGAAATAACTTTGCAATGTATACGGTTGAAGTGTTCTGAAGTATAAATTTTTTTAATCCTTAAGGGAAAAAAATTAATACCCTGAGATCGTGGTCGTGAATGTTAACGCTTTATGTTCGAACTGCGAGAGTCCTGGAATCGATAATAGCCTTTGACGTGACAAGAATTTACGAGTAACAAGTCACTGTCTAAGTACAATGAAGGTTCTTTAATTCCATCAACATTCCAGCCTCTCACGTTCAGATATTTTTGAAGTGAAACTTATTTGCTGAAGGTGCTACAATTTTCGAGCGTTACAAAAATGTCGATCGCATAAGGGGAATAGTTAGGTACGCGGTGGGGGAACCGGTAGAGGAGGAGAGTGCGTCAGTGGCGACGCCTCTCCAACCATGCGCTAGCGGTCGAATGGGAAGACTGCAGAGAAAGAGGATAGGTACGAAGCGGAGCATGCTATATGCCAGTTGTAACGGCTGGAAGGAGAATACGGCAGGGAAGAGTTAGAAATGACGCAGCAGTGATGCTACGGAATTCTCGTAACGCTGCTTGTGTTTGTCTACTCCTCAGTTTTCATAACGGCTGACTGACGCTGCCATATTTATTTTATTTTACTGAAAATATCTACAGTTTATTCGTGTGAAAAAGAGTTACTGAGTAGTGTAATTAACTTTATAAGTGTCATTAGTTTTTATGTGAATAGTGTAATTGAAAAAATGTAAGAAAGGCGTATAGACTATAGAGGTTAGCTTTATAAGTGTAATTTATTTTAATATGTGAACACTGTGACTTGTGAGATAGAATTTATAAATGTAATTTATGTTGGATAAGAGTGTTTTTGTTCTTCCATTTTATTCAGCTGGAGATCGTGATTGAAAATCATGCCTGAAAATAATAAAAGAGGCAGAAGCAGATAAGAGATATTCTCAAGGCAACATGGGATTAAACCGTCAAAATAGACGCCAAAAAGTGCGTGAACGGTTGCGAGAGTACAGAGCGCGTGAAAAGGCATTTTTTTTATTTGACATCATACACGCATCCTAACTAATCTCAATTATTATCTCTTGTTCAATAAAAAGTACTTATAATTTATCTTTATATATATATATATATATATATATATATATATATATATCTAATAAGCAAGAAATTTCACTTCTGTCGCACGTGGACTCCACGGCACTTTTTTTTTTTGATTCGCGACCCCAGTCAAAGAGAATTATGTTTCCTATACCTAATAATATAATAAGGTAGAAGTTTTCACTGCTGTCACGTGTGAATTCCACGCAAATATTTTTTTGGTAGATTCCGCCGGCCTTTTAAGTTCTCTCAGATGTTACGTTTACTGTCGGGTTTTAATTTCAGTACAGTGCTTCCCGTTTCCAGAGTTCTCATTTTGACATTTGGCATTTGGCAGGTTGTTCGAAAATCTGGCAGAATTACTATTCTGGCATGGACGTGGACCTGAATATGAGGAATTAAATAAATTTACTGTAGTTTGGTAAATTATTCAACGAATAAAACAATAAAATCTACACTTATAATGGTGTACAGTATTCTCTAGAAGATTCCCTAGCAAGTGAGTGCCATGTATGTTTTTTCTTGGGAGGAAATAATGAAAAAACATAGTTAACATCGTCGATTATGGTTACAAATAATACGTATCTAGTTAAGATGAATTGGAAAAATCAAATTATTACCTACTACCTGATGGAGACAGCTTATAAAGACTTAAATCTACTTAAAATTCCTAACACTGAATGACAAACTACGCACTGCCTAAACCGGTGGACCTAGGCTTTATAAATTTGTAGGAAACATTCCTAGAGTACCCTAGGGGTGATTAAGGAGTGAATTTTTGAATTCTTTCCCTAAAGGTGTTAAAAGGGTCCTAAACTTTTTAAAGATAACCAATTATATCTCCGAATCTAATCAAGCATAAGCATAAATAGTAGGGACCAAGATGAAGCATACAAATTATCCCAACAATTTTTTTTATCATTTTTATAAATTCAACCCATATGTGGTTAAAAAGGGTAAATAAGGTTTTAATATAATCTATACTAATATTAAAATTCTACGAGTTAAACAGTCTGTAGATTGAATGAAATGTTAAAAAAAAAAAAACATTGGAAATTGCTATCTACGTTATTGATAATTATATATATATATATATATATATATATATATATATAAATTTTTGTCTGTCAGCTTGTCTGTTATTCTGTAGGTTCAAATATCAATCAAAAACAACTTAACAGATATTAATGATTTTTTTTATTAGGAAGGTCTCTGGCTAACTTAAAAACTAGACAATAAATAAAAATTAACCTGAGATTTTGCTAGCGAAGCCGCGGGATATTTGTTAGAATAAAATTAATTTACGGTGAAATTCTAAACACCTAAAATGGCTGATAACTAACCAACATAAGCCTCTATGCATAACCACATGACTAAAACTATATATATAAATGTATATACATATTTTCCATTAAAAGATTAATCTACCACTCTCAAACTTCAAACGAGGCGAGTCTAAAGCTGCCTGTCTTTCGCTTAGAGATGGTAATACCTATTAGGCTATGTTAGAGTGAAGTATTAAAAAGCTTTTTTTTTTGTGTCCTCTGATCCCTATTGTTCTTGTTAATATATAATCTCTGATTTTCTTCCTTCAGCTGAAGCACTACACTTTGGTGCAAAATTTATAAGGTGATGAAAAGAGGAATCACCTAATCCCTCCTGTTTTTTTATTTACTGTGGCCGGTAGGAGATATAGACTTACGCTATTATATAATTTATACAGATTTTGGCCTTCTTTCAACGGGAGCATCATTGGATTAAGATCCTCTAACATATCTGTGGGAATCTGCTGATGTAGACATTGACATTCGCGGTTTTTATTACTAATATCACGCCAGCATACATAAACGTTTGGTATTGCTATTAAAATTCAGGTACAAAGTTGACGCACAAAGACAATTCAAATTTCGTAGATATTAAATATCAAACGCTTTGTTGCATTGAAATGCGGAGACACATATAAAGTGATAAGAGATTTTGTAGACCCACCAACGCACAAACTGTGTTCGGCATGTCAATTTTTCTGACAATTTCTACCGGCAAATGAAACGTACAATTTTGATGTCAAAAATGTTCTACTGTGCACCTTACGCGAATGCTCTATACATCACTACTTTTTCTATGACAGGAAAAGCTCTTTGAACTCTTTGAACTCTTAAGTTGAGCCAGATTAGAGATCGTTTGATACCTGTTCCAAATCTTTTTTCGACTTTAGCTCTTCAATCTCCTTAAATCACGTGACATTGTTCTAAGCAACATAATTCAAGGGATTGGAACAACTTATCAGTCTCTTTAATTATGTTCATCTTCCTTTTAATAAACTTCTGAAGTTTTTACCACGTTTTTATTAACTCGCTTTCTTGTCTGTTCGTTTGTCTGTTAGGGGCAAATATTTAATCGATTTTAAACTAACTTCCCTATGACCTATAGACTTTATATTTAAACATAGCTCAGATCTCTATGACAATGCAATATTTACCCGCTTTCTTTTCTGTTTATTTGTTAGGTACAAATTTTTCAATCGATTTTATATTAGGTAATATCTAGTACAGCTAGACTTGAAAATTTAAAGATAGCTCAGAACTGGATGTCCATACAATATTAGCTCGCCTTCTTGTCTGTTTGTTTGTTTTTCTGTTCAGTACTATATTTTGCAATAAATTTTAAACTGACTTCCCCGTGAGTTTGAGATATCTCAGAGCATAACTCAGAACTGAATGATAAACGACAGACAATATATAATATATATAAATAACAGCTAATAATTGATTATACCTATATAAATAACAGAGCTCACAGCGAATTGACTGCATTTATTCGTTGTCTTGGTCCTCCAACTTGATCTATTTACCTTGATCTGTAATGATTTGAATTATCTTGACATGCGAAAAGATTTTTTGATTGCTGATGGCGCAATAAGTGAGTCATATATTTAAAATTGGTAACTAAAAAGGATATAGCATGAATTTTTTTGAAATATTTAAATAAAAATCTCATTAATCTAATTTTTCTTGCTTCTTTATTTTATTTTTATTGAAATTAACAACTAAACAGACTCAATATTTATTGCCAGGTAGGTGTAACACTTATATTTCAGGTATGATCAGGTATAAAGAAACTGAAAAAACTTGACATTTTCATAATGTCTCTGTAATAATCTCATCAAGATGTTAAAAAAATTCAAAATTCACACACAATAATAAAAAGCAGAAAATAATTATTTATAATTTTTTTTAAATACCAAGTTTTAAAACAGACTAAAACGGTATTAAATAATTTATCTTAGCTTCGTTCAGATTTAAAAACTTTTGGACATACGCCATTGCTAAAGCACATGTATGTCTGTAGAAGAAAACTACAAAAACACAAAAGACTAAAACACAAATTAATCAAAAAATTGCTTTTGTCAACAGGATATAAACACCACATAATATTCCATAACAGGAATATGGTCAACAAACAAAGAAGAAAAAATGGACTGATAGAACGAAAAAAAACCCATAAATGATGACAGCACAAAAATATTGAACCCAAAAAATTCAGCACAACAGTTGAAACGAGACAAAAACACAACAAAACGAAAATACGAAACAAACACAATAGCAATGGCGTATGTCCATCAAGTCATGCACTCCCATTGCACAAATCTTTCAAAGATAATACAGATTTACAAACTCATACAGATTCCTTATCCCATACATAATGTCCTGAAAATTTGTGACTGTGAATTTCTAATACCCATGGAAAAACTTATACGATTTAAAATTAAAAAAAAAAAAAAAAACACGTGGCACATGCAATAGCAAGGCGTGTAGGGAGTAGCTGTCGTTGAGAAAACCCACATAAAAGTTCATGTCATATGCCGTGCAATGAGATTTTTTAGTGACTTAGGTGAACTATTATTATATCAATCATCTATTGCGTGTGTTTCACGTTTTTTTTAAACTTAAATCTTACAAGTATTTTCATGGGTATCAATAATTCAGAATCAAAAATTTCCAGGACACGGAATTAGGTATCTTTATGTGTTCATAAATCTGTATGGATCTAGGAGAAATTATTTTATATATTTTATTCCGTTTCAAAAACATGGTTGATAGATAATTGATATATTTATTTGAAACATTTGCGCCTTCGGTAACAGAGAAAGTCAGACGAACGGTATTCTCGTAAATAATTCAGTGCCAGCTTAGCCCCTATAAGAGTGAGACATATTTGACAGTCTGTTGCACCAGACGTTGGACTAAACGACAGAGAGAGAGAGAGAGAAAAAAAAAAAGACAAATATTATTTTCTCTTAGAAAAATCTTAGAATATCTCCTGGAATGCTGCCGAATCGAGGCACGGTATGTTTACAGTTGTTCTCTCAAAGGGACGGTTTTTTTTTCAGCTGCCGTATATAGTATTTTTTCCTCCCTTTGCTTCTGAACTGGAAAATGGTATGCAAACGACGTCTTTGCAGGAAGGAAGCAGCTTCAAAAGAAGACGTGGAAGTATTCTTAAAACAATTTTTTTTTTCGTTACCTCTCTGCCTCGGAAACAGACGAAAGGGCGTGCTCCTTAAGGCAACATTGTTCTACGAAACTGCGGGGCTCATATCAAGCCCTGAAAGTTTTTCACGTAGTCTGGCTTTTACCGAGTGAAGGATGTTGATGCACACAGGGTTCTGTCAACGAAACGTATAAAGAACTAGCCCCCTATAATCTAGTCCTCGATAGACTGTTTCGTCGGTGTTAGTGCTTTAATACATACCGTGTAAAATCGCTGAAGCGATATAAAAAAAATCTAATGATGTATAGCAATAGTTTATATAGGTATAATCAAGCTAAAACAAATCGCTATCATACTACACAATTCACTCTTATGATACGTAATCTATGGTTTTAAGAGAACTCTAATAATGTCACTTTAACTTTAAAAACAAAATTATTTTATATCTCTTATTAAATTTTAAATAATAATTTGATAAACTAAGTTAGATATTCCAAACTAATTTTATTAATATTCCTCTAAAATCGACATATGATCCATTAAACGTTTTGAAAAGATTAAAAACCTAATGAAATGTAGCTGATCATTTTGTTACATATTATTTCTGAGCAATGTAGCGATATTTAATCTGTGATTGAACAGTCGAACAAATTTAATTTTCACCTATATATGGAGTAAAATTACTAATTACACAAACACATTGAAAAATACAAATATTTATAGTAAATTTAATTAAAAATAATATTAAGCTGTCTTATAAATTCTAATGAAAATTATCCTCCCAATAACGTGAATCAACAAAAAATGAAATGACACGAGAGAATTAACACCAAAGGACAAATAATTATAAGTATATAAGTACCTACTTATGTATATATACATGCCTTTTAATGAACTCAAATTCTCGTAGTCAAAAGATTCATAAAATTGAGGAATTAATCTAAAAATAACAAATAAAAACCTAATGAAAAACTAGGTACTATATATCCTTAGTAAACAAGTAATTATGAGGTATTCGGTATAATTTATAAAACTCTAAATTGGTTTATTATAAATATAAGGGAATTACTTCACTGTCTGGATTATATTGTCATTTCACTATTCCAAATTCATTTGGTGTAAAGTCATTTGTCGTAGGGTGTACTGTCATAAATATTTTTCTGAAAAACATCGTTAACATCACTTTATTTATCACTTTATCAATTTAGTACGCTTTTATATCACAATTTTGTGTGTCAAAATCTCAAATGTCACAAATTAATTATTTTACCTTAAGTTTCATAATTAACTGCTTCGTCCCAAACACATCAAATAAAATTATATCAGGACAAATATTATAGCTCCATCGTCGACTCATGCTGTTGAATCATCAAAGGAGGAGGAGAGCAGGAATAAGGTAAATAATATTTTAGCCGGCTGACCTCCTTGTTAAGCTTGGCTGGTAAAGATTGAGTGTGCACCCCAATTCTTAAAGAACATAGAGAAAGAGGACGAAGGGAATATAACACCTGGTGGTGAAGAGAGGAAGAAGGAAGGGTGGAGAAGGTTTGGTAGGCTAAGCGTTTTTTTTTAACTTGTCGGTGAATACTTGCCACGTCTTCGAAAACTTAGAGCTCGAGGAGGAAGGTATAACTTAGTGGGAGAAGAAGAAAGAAATAAGAAAGAATAGAGGAGAGGTTCCGGATGGCCCGCATTGCTGATCAAAGTCTTGATGAATGGCAGGAGAGTAGTGGAAGGAGGAAATTGGAATGGTGGAGAGGTTCTAGATGGTTGACCTTTTAATTGAGCTTTTAATTGAGAACATGTAGCCAGAAGAGGAGGAAGGATAAAGGAAGAATGGTGGAGAGATTTCGGCAGTCTTACATTCCTGCTGAGCTAAATGTCGTTATGGATGAAGTGCACACACTACGTCTTGGAAAACAGGGAGTCAGACGAGGACTGTAGAGCAGCAGTCGGAGAAGGGAGGGCGTAGCAATAGTGGGGAGTTTCTAGCTGGTTCACCTAACTGAGCTTGACGTAAGTTTTGGAAAACATGCAGCAGGAGAAGGCAAGTAGTATAATAATGAGAGGAACAGTAAGGAATAAAGAAGAGTGGATATGTTTTGGCGAGCTCATATTATTTTGAGCTAGTCGTCGGTGATATTGAAGTGCACGCGCTACGTCTTGAAGAACACAATGTCGAAGGAAGGAGGGAGGGTGGATGGAAGAGGAAGGAAGGAGGGAGGGTGGATGGAAGAGGAAGGAAGGAGGGAGGGTGGATGGAAGAGGAAGGAAGGAGGAAATGCAGAGAGGTTCTGACCGGCTCACCTTCTTGTTGAGCTTGACGTCAGTGAAGATGGAGTGCACACGCCACGTCTTGGAGAACATGGAGCCGAAGGCGAGCGAGAAGCCAGCCATGAGCAGCCAGGCGCGCGCCGTGCACACGTACGGGAACGTCTCCTCGCTGGTCAGCGTCGAGTCCAGCCCCAAGAAGATGACGCTGCTGTACGTCAGCATGCAGCCGATGATGATCAGGTTGTTGAGGTACGGGCTCGACATTTTGATGTACCTGTAGGAATGTGTCAAGCATTAACTGATATGTAAAAGTAGAGAAAAAAGAGGATTTTATGCGACACAGAAATCGGCAAATGGCTGTATGTTTTTGGCACATATTAACCCATTATTTATTATTTGCAAGAACCACAAATATATTATAGGTTTTTAGAAGTAAATTGACTGATATGAAATTTAAGAAAAAGCATATTTGTTTAAATAATAATTTATTTGAGTCCTGGCACTAAAATGTTTGAAACTCACCCAACATTAGCTCTTTATTATAACATAATATAATAAATTTCTTAGTAATAATTTTACTTCACAGAAAAAGCAATTAACTATATTATAATATTAAGCTTTTTAATGCTTTAGCGATTTCGATATCTATGTAAATTACGTTAATGTTTCTGAGATAATTATAAAGTATCTTTGTTAGGAGATCAGAACTCCAAGATTGCACAGAATATCTTGTTTGTGCTTGATCCAAGAGATTGTTAAGAACTATATGTGCTTCCATTTTTAATGCCAGAAATTTGATAATGCAGATGATGTAATGATTTTATACCTGAGTGACATAAATTTCAAATGCTCCATTTTTGATAGGCAACATTTCCTCGTTGAGGATAAATTTCTTTATGGAACTGGGAAGTGGAGGTGGAAAACGTTTTCCCAAATTTCCACATGTTGAGATGAAAAAAATTAATTATGGTGCATCTAGCAACACTGTAAATGAATCCCCACTACTATGGGGATGAACCACTGTGGTTGTCAGTTACTACTTGGTAATTTCATACAGATCAATTGCTTAAGTTCGATTTTGATAAATTTACTTAGTGCATTTCAAGAGACCCACATGTGCACTTCAAGAAAAAATTCCAAAAGAATAATCTGCCAAAAACCGCTGCGGAATGTTTTTTGCTGCAGCGATAGAAACGCATAGTGTGGCACAAGCCAAAATGTAGGCATACCGCTTCTGGCAGCGGCGGTCGGGTGAAAGAGAGAGAGAGAGAGGAACAGAGGGAGGGAGAGAGGAAGAGAAAAAGAAATGGATTAATGGGCCATTCAAGCAGCCCGTCTCGCCGCTTAGGGGCTGGAGTCGTAGCAACGGCTCCCATTCAATCCGGCGAAAACGCGCGGGCGAAGATGGGAAGGGTTGAAGGGTTGCGGGGAAGGGGATTGACGCTCGTTCGCACCTTTCATGCGGCGCCATTAGCATTAACTGACGGCTCTTCGGCAAAATCTCTCTCTCTCTCTCTCTCTCTCTCTCTACCCACCCCCCTCCAACCAATCCCCCATCATTCACCGCGGAGATGAGATTCTATGCATCATCGAGAGAACCGTGCTTAGCTTGGAAGTGAACTGTCCGCACATTTCTAAGTTCTGTGTCTTGTAACTTTAATCAAATTGGACAATTCTCGAAAGTAGTGCCAGTGGTTCCCGTGAATGTCGCTAGCAAATAATCACGTGATTTTCGGTTACGAAAACTGACTACTTGCTATTTGAAGTTAGTAGGTAATTATAGTATGTATGGGGACACCGGTGGGTGGTGGGGGAGCCGGGGAGCCACGGCGGCCATCTTGGTTTACGTCACTTCCGGCGACCATCTTGGATTACGTCATTTCCGGCGGCCATCTTGGATTACGTCATTTCCGGCGGCCATCTTGGATTACATCACTTCCTGCAGCCATCTTGGATTTGACCTTGACCTTTGAACCCGGAGGCCATTTTGTTTTTCTAGAACTTTCCTCCATTTTGTTTTCTAGATCATTCCGCCATTTTGAGTTTCGTCCGCCATCTTGAAAATCTTTATTTATTATCCGATTTTAATGAAAAAAATTTAAAATTTAAAAAAATTAAATAATCAAAATTTTAAAATAAAATTAAAAATATTATTTAATAAAATTTTAATTAAAAACCTACGCATCGAACACCCCACTCCTCTAAATTACAAATACATCATCTAGCACCCCCACCCCTCTGTTACAATGACATCGTCATCGAACACCCCACTCATTCCTGTTACAATTTTTCGTTACATCCACCATCTTGGAAAATCATAATTATTAACTTAGAAAATCAGGAAAAAAATATACCATCGTTGTCTGCTGGAGGCAGCCATCTTATTTAGTGGAGACTACCATCTTGATTTCATCTGGTGGGTGTCGTCATCGGTTGTAGGTTTCTAAAGTATGTTAGTGTATGTAAGGTCGAGTTACAATTCTCTACCAACATTGTTATGAACCTTATAGACCAAAATCCACAGAATCCACAAGATCCACAAAATCCACAGTCACTTTGTTGTTGTAACCGACATTTTTTCTTAAAGTCTTATCACTTATAGGTTTTAACTAAAATATATGTTATCAATACTGTCGTTGTGGATGCGTTAGTTAAAGTAATGATAATTTAAAAAACATTTATTACTCCATCTTAGCTGACCAGAAATTTTTCATAGTCCTATCATACATGTAAACATACTAAATAAATTAATGTTTGTGTACTCGTGTTTAAAACTGCATGGAAGCAGATATTTAGGTGTTTGTGTATAATATCATTTCTTAGTGTTCGTGTTTGCGTTCCTGTGTTTAAAAGCTGCATGGAAGCAGATATTTTAGGTGTTTGTGTCTAATTACATGATCATTTTACGATATCAAATTAAGTATAAGTACCTTGAGGAATATAGGGCATTAATTTAAAAAAATAATAAGCGATATGTAGGTAAAATTATATTTACTGAATCAAAGAAATATATTGTACAAAACAAAACCCTCAAGGAGAGAAAAATATACTTGTCAAACGAAGCTATAAAAAAAAACAGAAACTATATACAAAAACGAAAACTGTTTACAACAAAAAGACTGGAACTATACAACAGATAATTCATCTCCAACATAGCCGTGGGGAACCGTATGGATGCCATCCTCACATATTTGGCGCTTATCATCCTCCCATGTTATGGCCAGCTTATTTGTGCTCTCGCTATAGAGCACCTGCTGCCTCGAGCGTATGGCCCTAACTGCTACTCGTCGTGTGTGGTGATCGTGCAGGGCATCCAGGTAGTCACTGAATGTTATGCGGTTTTTGACCACACAGCGCTGGATACCCTTGGCCTTCTTCTCAACTTTGTCACCACACTTGTATGCATACAGTTTGGCCCGCAGACCGACAAACTCACTCATCACTTTCCCCCCACACTCATCCTTAAACTTTCCGACAACCTTTTTGTTGATGGGGGAGAAGCAAGGGTGGTCGGAAGGGTAGCAGCTGGTGTCGAACTTCTCCATGAGTGTAGGATCGGCTTTGAGGTCATGGTAGAAATCATCGGTTTGTATCTCGTATACGAAACTATCGGTGTCCATGTATGCCAGATGAATGTTTTCTGCATATCTGGGTTTCATTGTGCTGTAATGGAAGTCGTACATGAGTGTTTTTGAGAGATCAAGTACTGCGAGTCCGGCATAGATTGGCTTATCGAAAATTATGGTCTCATGGTTCAGGTGGACTAGAGTCAAGTTCGGTTCATACATTGTGCGGTCCTTGAAGGATGGACGACACACCAGTTTCTTGAACCGCTTCTCGGAACATACCAACTCCATTTTGAGCCTCCGCCTCTTGTTCTCCATCAGTTTCCCGAAAGTACTGTTTACAGCGAGCTTAAAGAACTCCTTCTCGAATTCGTTGGCTGCAGCCTTGCGCTTATTGGTGTTGAGCTTAATGTATGGCTCCAACCACGCCGACTGCTCAAACTGGAGGACTCTGTGTACCTTAGTAACTATCAACCCATGTGATACTGCTTGCTGGAGGTTTCTGTAGTGTACAATGTAATGTTCCTTAATTTCTAGTGTTGTCATGAGCTTTGATTGTTTGGAGCCGGGCGGACATTGATTGATGGGGAGAAACGGAAGGTCTTTGTGACTTTCGTGGAGTTCAGTAGGGTACTCCACGTCACATTCGATAATGTACCCGATAGGAGAATTTTCTGGAATAGTCATGACATCAATAGATGTGTCTGACCATTTGAAATGTCGAATCGGAAGCGACAGCGACATCGCCCACCCGTACAAATTATTTGCATCAATGTACTGTAGATATGTGGATGGCTTGGACACATCATGTGTCTCAGGAACGTATTTGTTGTTACCCACACAATGACGTTTGATGCTTTGCGCTACACCCCCACGAATACCTGCTTCCACAAACATATACATATCGTAATCTGTCAGAAGCTCGAGTTGTACTCCTGTGGTGCGAAGCATCGCATCGAAAGCGAACCCAGGACAGGAAATGTAGTGTGACGGGTCTAGACTGTACGTCTCCAAGCAAAGACTGCGAAAATTCTCGAATACGTCCGCCAAAATCAGGACATCCGTCTTTAGGTACAAGTCAGCGTACTCCCCCAAAGTAGCACACTGAAACTTGTCCCAGACATTTTGTGCGTGAGCGTAATCCGCCTCGGAAATACCAGAATCAGTCAGAATATTAAAGAACTCATCGATAGATGGAAGACTAGTATCGTCTAGTCGAGCAAAAGAATCAACGAAGTCGTAGGGGAAGACTCCCTTGCGAGTAACCAACTCCAACTCATCAGGAGCGAAAAACTCAGCAGTACTGACAAACTTGTCTGCAGGCAAGAACTCTGCGAGCGAAGCAAGACCCCGACTCATGAAACGGAACGTATCGACAAACTGAATGCTGAACTTATCATGCAACTTCTTGGAAAAAGTTATCAACTTCTCTTCCGAATTAGGAATGATGAAGATGTCTTTAGTGTCGTACCCCAACTTCCTGATAATGAAGTTCTGGTCGTACGCCAGGTTGTGGAAGAACACAATCATCTTTTTCGGTCTGCGCCTGAGAAGGTTGCAGTCATTACATGCAGGTCCAATAAATTCGCCGGTGAAGTGATTATGATCACGAACTTTCTTTACGACCCCTCCAAACTTTCCTCCACAGTAGCAACAACACCATGCTTGCAGAAAAGCAGTGTTTTGTGCATGTGTGTGCGGAGTCATAGGAACAGACATAGAAAATATTTTCTGCACGTCATGTCCAATCTCCACAATGCGGGATATGAATTTATATTCTGCGTCACAACCGCGATACACTTCAGGCTGTGAAGGAAGTGAAGAAGTGAGGTGTACTGGAATCACGGAGTTATCTGCTTTCACGTAAATGCAGTAGCTGTACGCTTTATGCTTTTGATACTGCAGTGTGTATGCTTCATCAGGATTCGGGTGACATGTATGGATTTTCTCCAGAATAGCTTCAAAGTCGCAATATACCACGATGGGCATTTTATCACAGTGATGGAAGTTTTTGAACTTCAAAACAGGAGGCAAACCATTTTCATCAACCTGGGGCATTTCCATCCTAACAGCAGCATGCTGTTTACAGAGCTCACTGTGTTTTTCCAAACACTGAAGACCAGTAAGCCCGCTAACCCTATCCTGATCATCATAATGCTTGAAGCATCTTTTGCAAACATGAATAGCCTCAGTGTGTGTAGTGATTTGGGACCGAACCAGAGCAGAAAAATTATTGATGTAGGCTAAATGGGACGAATTGTCATTGACCAAGAGCAGAAGATCGAAATGATGTTCTTTTTCTTCAGGAGCGACTCGTGCAGGAACAACATTCAGATTCTCGTCGATACTGTAAATGTTGATGGAGACTCCGGGGTTCTGTTTTTCAAACAGCGGTATTTGCTTGATTGGAGTAGGGGAGTCAATGTTGTTGAAGTTGAACTTCCCCTCCAAGTCATGGTAGCGCTGGTTGACACGTTCAGGATGCTCACCTTCCACGTACTTAACAAGAATTGACCACTTGAAGCACATGTGGTCTTCGAGGTTTTGCGGATTGATCACAGCGTATTTGTCTTTGATGGAAGTAGGTAATTCAATGTAGGAGCTGGCACGGAGTGGATCAAGCTTGTTTATTCGGAGTTGAAGTCGCTTAACGGCCGACAAAGTCCATCCGGACCCCTTACCCATGTAATCTTCCTCCTCCTTGCAGATCTTGGAGATGGACTCGGTAACTGCCTCCTCCACCTCATGAACTGCGTAGAGGGGAACATTCATGGTTTTGAAGGCCCTCTTGTCTTCACAGGCATCTACTGGTTTTTCGTAGTCGCACTCAAGAACGACATTAAACTTCAGCGGTCCATTCTCTTCAATCTCCTCCTCAAGTTGGCTTATTATTTTTGCCTTGATGGAGTCCAGGTATGTACAAATGTCCTTGGCAGAACTTGACGTATTTACAGCAACATAAGTCTTCAAGTTGCCCTTGAATCCCACTTCGGCGGTGATGAAGCCATGGGTATTGGCCAAACCCGCGCCGGTCACCACCTTTGTTCGGCTGGTCGATGGTTTAGGCAGTACTGCTGGCTTAACTGCTGCCATTCTCTGCTTCTTTGTTGGAGGCGGAGCAGGCCCCTTGCACACCTTAATGTGGTTGCGAAGAGTGTCAGCCCTGACGAACTCTTTAGCACAGTTCGTGCAGGAATGTGCTATGCGGTTAGGGTTAAGACCGCAAGCCGACTTCTCATGTAGTCTGGCGACATCAGCACGGGCGAAGGCCTTATAGCAGAAGCTACACCGGGTGCCTGATGTCGTGGCGACAGCACCAGTACATGTTGACAGGTGCTGCTGCATCTTGTCGCTGCGTGCGACCATCTTGCCACATAGGTGGCACTGCTGGTAGTCACGATGCTGGTTCTCGGCACACTGTCGCTCGTGCCGGTAGCGGTTCTTAGCTGCCGTGAAGGTAGCAGAGCAGAAACGGCATTTCTGCGCGGTAAATGCCATCTCGACAATCGGTAGACTGGTCTCAACGTACGGAACACGCGAAGGAAGCTCGACGTACGGAGAACTATAACATAAGAATAAAGAAAACAATGTAGCTAGATGTTACATGAAAACAAACATATCCTCAAAACTCTAGCCTCAAGCTTTCTAACCTAAACTACTAGCAATGTTACTAAATAAAAAAGTTGCAAACATAACCTCAAAACTCTAGCCCTCAAGCTTTCTAACCTAACTTGATAGCAATGTAATAAATAAAAAAGTTACAAACATAACCTCAAAACTCTAGCCATCAAGCTTAATAACCTAACTTGATAGCAATGTTACTAAATAAAAAAAGTTGCAAACATAACCTCAAAACTCTAGCCCTCAAGCTTACTAACCTAAACTGTTAGCAATGTTACTAAATAAAAAAAAGTTACAAACATAACCTCAAAGCTACTCCTTCATTCATGTACAATCCTAAAAATGGTAGAATATTTAAAGTACTGATAAAAGTCAAAGCTGAAAAATATTCAATGTTAACTAAAAATGATTGATTACATAACCTCAAAACTACTCTAATGCACAACCCAAAAATGCTAGAATTTTAAAGTACTGTTAAAAGTTTAAGCTAAACAATTCCTGGTTACCCACACATAAGTGTACAGAGAAAAAACTAGTTAGCTGATAACCTACGAAAAAGCTGAGAAACATTCAATGTTAACGAAACATGTAGCATACCTCAGAAAAAGATGAAGTGGAGCTGTAGAACACAAAGTAGCGTTGGCGGTAGAAATCGTGGTAGCAGCTAAACTCACACACGAACTAGCTCACTCAAACTCCAAGAACACAATGAAGCTCCGACAGCTAATCCCGGCCTTTTATAGCCGCGGACCTGCTTGTTCTTGGAAAAACCATTAGGAACATAGTATTTTTACCGAACCTACCAATAGGAATATAGTATGTGGAGGGGAAGTACCATTGTCTTCGGAAAAACCCAGCATGACTCATGCGCAGGTCGTAGCAGGTCTGTGAGGGGTGGGAGGTAGAAATGTAGGTAATAACTTAACATAGGAAACCACTCTCGGGTAAAACCACTAATGACCTAGGTGATGAGAGATTAGGTCGCGAGGCACTTCATGCATCGTGACTCATCACTCAGAAATGTCGTCTCGCAGTGCCGAGGGGACCCGAACAATAGACTTGACCGTGCATGTCACAACAGATCCATTAGTCGCCCGACTTTGTGGCGCCATGAGGCGCTCAGGTAGCAGTCATGGTCTACGGCAACAGACTCGTTAAAGTGTCATTACGAAGCACTCAAGCTGAGTTCGAGGAAAATACAGCTAAATATTCATTATAGATATGTAAGGAAATAAATAAAAAATAAATCGGGTAAGTTTAATACATTTGTTAAAAGTAAGAACACATTACAAAACTACAACATTAAAAATTTAACCTACATTTATTATGACCAACATTCGTTTAAAATTTTTTAGCATTTCATTGCGAACAATCAGTTGAACATCCACAGAATGACACATTTTGCTGATGTTCCAGGAACAAACCCTTTTCACAACCATTTAAGGAGACTTTCCTTAAGCTCTCTTTTCATTGGTCAAATAAAACATCTCCCTCTCTTCCCCTCATACAATGATGCTGCTTCACCATCACGCTAAAATTCTGTAAGACCAAACAAAATATACTTCCCTTAAACCTTATGGTAGAAATTTCATCCTAGGATGCTGTTACTGCATCTAGAAATTAAAAATTATATTATCTCATACAGGTTTTATTTACATGTTAGACTTAACCATCCTACCACACACTGGCTCACACTTACACACACATGCGTGCGCATGCGTGCACTGAGATTAAATACATACTTGCCCACATAATGTACTTTTATTTACAAAGGCAACATATTAAAACACATAATATTTAAATTTTGTGTAGATTGGATGGTACCAGGAAACCATACTGCAAAACGAGCGGACAACACTTGAGTCTTTACTATGATTGGGCTGACGGATTGCCTCTGAACGCCCTTACGTTCAACGACTTAGAATTAATACTTTTATCCATCAAAAAACAAAAACAGTTTTACTAAGCAAACATACACCCCACACCCCTCAAAAAATTGTTATTACACAGGGCATTATTTACATGGCAGGAGACCGCACATACGAAGTGCGCAGCTTCAGGTTAGAAATATTGATTAAAATAACTGCTAAAGATGATAATTTGTTTATGAAAAAACTGCACATGAAATACAGACACTTGGTTATTTACACACACATACATACATACATACATACATACATACATACATACATACATACACCCTGCATCGCTTCAGATGGAAGTACGATATTTTGAAAACCACTCAAGACTTACATCTGTTTATGAAAAGGAGCTAAAAATTAAAAATTTTCAAAGTTAATTTTAGAGATGAAAATCATGTGCAAGTCCTTGCATGCGAGAACATTTTATTACGCAATTATCTTCATTTTTCCCAAACCATAGGTCTGATGTCTGGATACCACACAAATCTCATACTTAACATATGCACTACGAGATGACTGCGCGCCAGTCCAAGCCCCCTGCGCTTAGAGACGAAACTGCACTAGAAGCGTTAGCAAGCATTGCAATTATCTCGCTTCAGTAATGCAGATTCACCTCTGACTAGGTGGACCTCCTGAAACACTAAACATAGGACAGTGAAACACATTAAAATAATGCATTTCAAAATAATTGAATAATATAAAACACTGCATATTTCTCTAGAATCACCACGCAACTGACAGCCCTTTCAATCACAATTCTGCGAATGCTATCACAGAATGCTATATTAAGAAAGAAAGGATCATTCATTCCTTCATTATGGAACACAGTAATACATCACATGAAGAGAAACAAAAAAGGAACACACTTCGTTCTTAGACTCGTGCCGCCTCCTTGACAGAGAGAAAAGTTTTTACACATAAAATAGTATATATTTCTTTTCCAGCGATGAAGCTGTACTAATATCACCTTGACAAGCTTAGATGATCTAGGGAGAGACAAAGTAAATTAATTAACAATAAAAAAGTCGACTAAAATCATTTACAAACAATATACTTAATATTTCTTCGATTACATATTTTTCTCAATTTAATAAATGTGTGAACACAAAAATTTCCTTAAATCACTATTTATCAATTTTAAACTCTCATGTACATCAGGAAAAAATATATAGTTTCAGGCATTATTAGTTGTAATGTAAAAAATTCAAAACAGTTTCTTTGTGGGATGTGGAATGCTCACTCACGATCGAAAAAAGGAGGTGCTTCGCTGTAACACAAGGGGAGGGGGAAACCATCTTTAAAGTTGTCGTTGCTCATATATTTGGATATATAGTAATCAAGCAAGTAATAACATTTGGTGGTATAATCTCCGGCTGATTAAAGTTTATTTGCTAACATGAATTCACAAATTAAACGAATCTCTAAGTACATTTGCTTATCTTTTATAGAAAAAAAATGCACAGATTGATTTTTTATCATGAATAACCAGGAGCACACTAAAAAAACCAACGAAATTCTCGCCAATAATAACCAACAGCACACGAACAATAGAAAAAAAACATTTTCTCAGTAATCACATACAGCATGCGGAGAAAATCACCAAAATATTGTCAAGAATATCCATTAATACATGTAGAATACCAATAAAGTCTTGACATAAAAAAGGCTGACGTGCACGGACAAAAATCATCAAATTCTTGTCAGGTAAAAAAAGCAGAAGCACATGAAAAAAAAAACCCAACAAAATTCTAACACAGTAAAGTTGAAGCACACGTAGAAATCTATCGAAATTTCATGTGAAAAAATAGGAGCACTCAGAGAAAACCATCAGGGAGAAGATGTTTAAAAACATCATAAATTATCAATTGTTTAAGCAAAGAGTTCACAAGCTGACTTGTGCTAGAACTCTCATGTTACTTAAGCAAAGAGTTCACAAGCTGACTTGTGCTAGAACTCTCATGTTGCTTAAGCAAAGAGTTCACAAGCTGACTTGTGAACTCTTTGCTTAAACAATTGATAATTTATGATGTTTTTAAACATCTTCTCCCTGATGGTTTTCTCTGAGTGCTCCTATTTTTTCACATGAAATTTCGATAGATTTCTACGTGTGCTTCAACTTTACTGTGTTAGAATTTTGTTGGGTTTTTTTTTTCATGTGCTTCTGCTTTTTTTACCTGACAAGAATTTGATGATTTATGTCCGTGCACGTCAGCCTTTTTTATGTCAAGACTTTATTGGTATTCTACATGTATTAATGGATATTCTTGACAATATTTTGGTGATTTTCTCCGCATGCTGTATGTGATTACTGAGAAAATGTTTTTTTTCTATTGTTCGTGTGCTGTTGGTTATTATTGGCGAGAATTTCGTTGGTTTTTTTAGTGTGCTCCTGGTTATTCATGATAAAAAATCAATCTGTGCATTTTTTTTCTATAAAAGATAAGCAAATGTACTTAGAGATTCGTTTAATTTGTGAATTCATGTTAGCAAATAAACTTTAATCAGCCGGAGATTATACCACCAAATGTTATTACTTGCTTGATTACTATATATCCAAATATATGAGCAACGACAACTTTAAAGATGGTTTCCCCCTCCCCTTGTGTTACAGCGAAGCACCTCCTTTTTTCGATCGTGAGTGAGCATTCCACATCCCACAAAGAAACTGTTTTGAATTTTTTACATTACAACTAATAATGCCTGAAACTATATATTTTTTCCTGATGTACATGAGAGTTTAAAATTGATAAATAGTGATTTAAGGAAATTTTTGTGTTCACACATTTATTAAATTGAGAAAAATATGTAATCGAAGAAATATTAAGTATATTGTTTGTAAATGATTTTAGTCGACTTTTTTATTGTTAATTAATTTACTTTGTCTCTCCCTAGATCATCTAAGCTTGTCAAGGTGATATTAGTACAGCTTCATCGCTGGAAAAGAAATATATACTATTTTATGTGTAAAAACTTTTCTCTCTGTCAAGGAGGCGGCACGAGTCTAAGAACGAAGTGTGTTCCTTTTTTGTTTCTCTTCATGTGATGTATTACTGTGTTCCATAATGAAGGAATGAATGATCCTTTCTTTCTTAATATAGCATTCTGTGATAGCATTCGCAGAATTGTGATTGAAAGGGCTGTCAGTTGCGTGGTGATTCTAGAGAAATATGCAGTGTTTTATATTATTCAATTATTTTGAAATGCATTATTTTAATGTGTTTCACTGTCCTATGTTTAGTGTTTCAGGAGGTCCACCTAGTCAGAGGTGAATCTGCATTACTGAAGCGAGATAATTGCAATGCTTGCTAACGCTTCTAGTGCAGTTTCGTCTCTAAGCGCAGGGGGCTTGGACTGGCGCGCAGTCATCTCGTAGTGCATATGTTAAGTATGAGATTTGTGTGGTATCCAGACATCAGACCTATGGTTTGGGAAAAATGAAGATAATTGCGTAATAAAATGTTCTCGCATGCAAGGACTTGCACATGATGTTTCATCTCTAAAATTAACTTTGAAAATTTTTAATTTTTAGCTCCTTTTCATAAACAGATGTAAGTCTTGAGTGGTTTTCAAAATATCGTACTTCCATCTGAAGCGATGCAGGGTGTATGTATGTATGTATGTATGTATGTATGTATGTATGTATGTGTGTGTAAATAACCAAGTGTCTGTATTTCATGTGCAGTTTTTTCATAAACAAATTATCATCTTTAGCAGTTATTTTAATCAATATTTCTAACCTGAAGCTGCGCACTTCGTATGTGCGGTCTCCTGCCATGTAAATAATGCCCTGTGTAATAACAATTTTTTGAGGGGTGTGGGGTGTATGTTTGCTTAGTAAAACTGTTTTTGTTTTTTGATGGATAAAAGTATTAATTCTAAGTCGTTGAAGGTAAGGGCGTTCAGAGGCAATCCGTCAGCCCAATCATAGTAAAGACTCAAGTGTTGTCCGCTCGTTTTGCAGTATGGTTTCCTGGTACCATCCAATCTACACAAAATTTAAATATTATGTGTTTTAATATGTTGCCTTTGTAAATAAAAGTACATTATGTGGGCAAGTATGTATTTAATCTCAGTGCACGCATGCGCACGCATGTGTGTGTAAGTGTGAGCCAGTGTGTGGTAGGATGGTTAAGTCTAACATGTAAATAAAACCTGTATGAGATAATATAATTTTTAATTTCTAGATGCAGTAACAGCATCCTAGGATGAAATTTCTACCATAAGGTTTAAGGGAAGTATATTTTGTTTGGTCTTACAGAATTTTAGCGTGATGGTGAAGCAGCATCATTGTATGAGGGGAAGAGAGGGAGATGTTTTATTTGACCAATGAAAAGAGAGCTTAAGGAAAGTCTCCTTAAATGGTTGTGAAAAGGGTTTGTTCCTGGAACATCAGCAAAATGTGTCATTCTGTGGATGTTCAACTGATTGTTCGCAATGAAATGCTAAAAAATTTTAAACGAATGTTGGTCATAATAAATGTAGGTTAAATTTTTAATGTTGTAGTTTTGTAATGTGTTCTTACTTTTAACAAATGTATTAAACTTACCCGATTTATTTTTTATTTATTTCCTTACATATCTATAATGAATATTTAGCTGTATTTTCCTCGAACTCAGCTTGAGTGCTTCGTAATGACACTTTAACGAGTCTGTTGCCGTAGACCATGACTGCTACCTGAGCGCCTCATGGCGCCACAAAGTCGGGCGACTAATGGATCTGTTGTGACATGCACGGTCAAGTCTATTGTTCGGGTCCCCTCGGCACTGCGAGACGACATTTCTGAGTGATGAGTCACGATGCATGAAGTGCCTCGCGACCTAATCTCTCATCACCTAGGTCATTAGTGGTTTTACCCGAGAGTGGTTTCCTATGTTAAGTTATTACCTACATTTCTACCTCCCACCCCTCACAGACCTGCTACGACCTGCGCATGAGTCATGCTGGGTTTTTCCGAAGACAATGGTACTTCCCCTCCACATACTATATTCCTATTGGTAGGTTCGGTAAAAATACTATGTTCCTAATGGTTTTTCCAAGAACAAGCAGGTCCGCGGCTATAAAAGGCCGGGATTAGCTGTCGGAGCTTCATTGTGTTCTTGGAGTTTGAGTGAGCTAGTTCGTGTGTGAGTTTAGCTGCTACCACGATTTCTACCGCCAACGCTACTTTGTGTTCTACAGCTCCACTTCATCTTTTTCTGAGGTATGCTACATGTTTCGTTAACATTGAATGTTTCTCAGCTTTTTCGTAGGTTATCAGCTAACTAGTTTTTTCTCTGTACACTTATGTGTGGGTAACCAGGAATTGTTTAGCTTAAACTTTTAACAGTACTTTAAAATTCTAGCATTTTTGGGTTGTGCATTAGAGTAGTTTTGAGGTTATGTAATCAATCATTTTTAGTTAACATTGAATATTTTTCAGCTTTGACTTTTATCAGTACTTTAAATATTCTACCATTTTTAGGATTGTACATGAATGAAGGAGTAGCTTTGAGGTTATGTTTGTAACTTTTTTTTATTTAGTAACATTGCTAACAGTTTAGGTTAGTAAGCTTGAGGGCTAGAGTTTTGAGGTTATGTTTGCAACTTTTTTTATTTAGTAACATTGCTATCAAGTTAGGTTATTAAGCTTGATGGCTAGAGTTTTGAGGTTATGTTTGTAACTTTTTTATTTATTACATTGCTATCAAGTTAGGTTAGAAAGCTTGAGGGCTAGAGTTTTGAGGTTATGTTTGCAACTTTTTTATTTAGTAACATTGCTAGTAGTTTAGGTTAGAAAGCTTGAGGCTAGAGTTTTGAGGATATGTTTGTTTTCATGTAACATCTAGCTACATTGTTTTCTTTATTCTTATGTTATAGTTCTCCGTACGTCGAGCTTCCTTCGCGTGTTCCGTACGTTGAGACCAGTCTACCGATTGTCGAGATGGCATTTACCGCGCAGAAATGCCGTTTCTGCTCTGCTACCTTCACGGCAGCTAAGAACCGCTACCGGCACGAGCGACAGTGTGCCGAGAACCAGCATCGTGACTACCAGCAGTGCCACCTATGTGGCAAGATGGTCGCACGCAGCGACAAGATGCAGCAGCACCTGTCAACATGTACTGGTGCTGTCGCCACGACATCAGGCACCCGGTGTAGCTTCTGCTATAAGGCCTTCGCCCGTGCTGATGTCGCCAGACTACATGAGAAGTCGGCTTGCGGTCTTAACCCTAACCGCATAGCACATTCCTGCACGAACTGTGCTAAAGAGTTCGTCAGGGCTGACACTCTTCGCAACCACATTAAGGTGTGCAAGGGGCCTGCTCCGCCTCCAACAAAGAAGCAGAGAATGGCAGCAGTTAAGCCAGCAGTACTGCCTAAACCATCGACCAGCCGAACAAAGGTGGTGACCGGCGCGGGTTTGGCCAATACCCATGGCTTCATCACCGCCGAAGTGGGATTCAAGGGCAACTTGAAGACTTATGTTGCTGTAAATACGTCAAGTTCTGCCAAGGACATTTGTACATACCTGGACTCCATCAAGGCAAAAATAATAAGCCAACTTGAGGAGGAGATTGAAGAGAATGGACCGCTGAAGTTTAATGTCGTTCTTGAGTGCGACTACGAAAAACCAGTAGATGCCTGTGAAGACAAGAGGGCCTTCAAAACCATGAATGTTCCCCTCTACGCAGTTCATGAGGTGGAGGAGGCAGTTACCGAGTCCATCTCCAAGATCTGCAAGGAGGAGGAAGATTACATGGGTAAGGGGTCCGGATGGACTTTGTCGGCCGTTAAGCGACTTCAACTCCGAATAAACAAGCTTGATCCACTCCGTGCCAGCTCCTACATTGAATTACCTACTTCCATCAAAGACAAATACGCTGTGATCAATCCGCAAAACCTCGAAGACCACATGTGCTTCAAGTGGTCAATTCTTGTTAAGTACGTGGAAGGTGAGCATCCTGAACGTGTCAACCAGCGCTACCATGACTTGGAGGGGAAGTTCAACTTCAACAACATTGACTCCCCTACTCCAATCAAGCAAATACCGCTGTTTGAAAAACAGAACCCCGGAGTCTCCATCAACATTTACAGTATCGACGAGAATCTGAATGTTGTTCCTGCACGAGTCGCTCCTGAAGAAAAAGAACATCATTTCGATCTTCTGCTCTTGGTCAATGACAATTCGTCCCATTTAGCCTACATCAATAATTTTTCTGCTCTGGTTCGGTCCCAAATCACTACACACACTGAGGCTATTCATGTTTGCAAAAGATGCTTCAAGCATTATGATGATCAGGATAGGGTTAGCGGGCTTACTGGTCTTCAGTGTTTGGAAAAACACAGTGAGCTCTGTAAACAGCATGCTGCTGTTAGGATGGAAATGCCCCAGGTTGATGAAAATGGTTTGCCTCCTGTTTTGAAGTTCAAAAACTTCCATCACAGTGATAAAATGCCCATCGTGGTATATTGCGACTTTGAAGCTATTCTGGAGAAAATCCATACATGTCACCCGAATCCTGATGAAGCATACACACTGCAGTATCAAAAGCATAAAGCGTACAGCTACTGCATTTACGTGAAAGCAGATAACTCCGTGATTCCAGTACACCTCACTTCTTCACTTCCTTCACAGCCTGAAGTGTATCGCGGTTGTGACGCAGAATATAAATTCATATCCCGCATTGTGGAGATTGGACATGACGTGCAGAAAATATTTTCTATGTCTGTTCCTATGACTCCGCACACACATGCACAAAACACTGCTTTTCTGCAAGCATGGTGTTGTTGCTACTGTGGAGGAAAGTTTGGAGGGGTCGTAAAGAAAGTTCGTGATCATAATCACTTCACCGGCGAATTTATTGGACCTGCATGTAATGACTGCAACCTTCTCAGGCGCAGACCGAAAAAGATGATTGTGTTCTTCCACAACCTGGCGTACGACCAGAACTTCATTATCAGGAAGTTGGGGTACGACACTAAAGACATCTTCATCATTCCTAATTCGGAAGAGAAGTTGATAACTTTTTCCAAGAAGTTGCATGATAAGTTCAGCATTCAGTTTGTCGATACGTTCCGTTTCATGAGTCGGGGTCTTGCTTCGCTCGCAGAGTTCTTGCCTGCAGACAAGTTTGTCAGTACTGCTGAGTTTTTCGCTCCTGATGAGTTGGAGTTGGTTACTCGCAAGGGAGTCTTCCCCTACGACTTCGTTGATTCTTTTGCTCGACTAGACGATACTAGTCTTCCATCTATCGATGAGTTCTTTAATATTCTGACTGATTCTGGTATTTCCGAGGCGGATTACGCTCACGCACAAAATGTCTGGGACAAGTTTCAGTGTGCTACTTTGGGGGAGTACGCTGACTTGTACCTAAAGACGGATGTCCTGATTTTGGCGGACGTATTCGAGAATTTTCGCAGTCTTTGCTTGGAGACGTACAGTCTAGACCCGTCACACTACATTTCCTGTCCTGGGTTCGCTTTCGATGCGATGCTTCGCACCACAGGAGTACAACTCGAGCTTCTGACAGATTACGATATGTATATGTTTGTGGAAGCAGGTATTCGTGGGGGTGTAGCGCAAAGCATCAAACGTCATTGTGTGGGTAACAACAAATACGTTCCTGAGACACATGATGTGTCCAAGCCATCCACATATCTACAGTACATTGATGCAAATAATTTGTACGGGTGGGCGATGTCGCTGTCGCTTCCGATTCGACATTTCAAATGGTCAGACACATCTATTGATGTCATGACTATTCCAGAAAATTCTCCTATCGGGTACATTATCGAATGTGACGTGGAGTACCCTACTGAACTCCACGAAAGTCACAAAGACCTTCCGTTTCTCCCCATCAATCAATGTCCGCCCGGCTCCAAACAATCAAAGCTCATGACAACACTAGAAATTAAGGAACATTACATTGTACACTACAGAAACCTCCAGCAAGCAGTATCACATGGGTTGATAGTTACTAAGGTACACAGAGTCCTCCAGTTTGAGCAGTCGGCGTGGTTGGAGCCATACATTAAGCTCAACACCAATAAGCGCAAGGCTGCAGCCAACGAATTCGAGAAGGAGTTCTTTAAGCTCGCTGTAAACAGTACTTTCGGGAAACTGATGGAGAACAAGAGGCGGAGGCTCAAAATGGAGTTGGTATGTTCCGAGAAGCGGTTCAAGAAACTGGTGTGTCGTCCATCCTTCAAGGACCGCACAATGTATGAACCGAACTTGACTCTAGTCCACCTGAACCATGAGACCATAATTTTCGATAAGCCAATCTATGCCGGACTCGCAGTACTTGATCTCTCAAAAACACTCATGTACGACTTCCATTACAGCACAATGAAACCCAGATATGCAGAAAACATTCATCTGGCATACATGGACACCGATAGTTTCGTATACGAGATACAAACCGATGATTTCTACCATGACCTCAAAGCCGATCCTACACTCATGGAGAAGTTCGACACCAGCTGCTACCCTTCCGACCACCCTTGCTTCTCCCCCATCAACAAAAAGGTTGTCGGAAAGTTTAAGGATGAGTGTGGGGGGAAAGTGATGAGTGAGTTTGTCGGTCTGCGGGCCAAACTGTATGCATACAAGTGTGGTGACAAAGTTGAGAAGAAGGCCAAGGGTATCCAGCGCTGTGTGGTCAAAAACCGCATAACATTCAGTGACTACCTGGATGCCCTGCACGATCACCACACACGACGAGTAGCAGTTAGGGCCATACGCTCGAGGCAGCAGGTGCTCTATAGCGAGAGCACAAATAAGCTGGCCATAACATGGGAGGATGATAAGCGCCAAATATGTGAGGATGGCATCCATACGGTTCCCCACGGCTATGTTGGAGATGAATTATCTGTTGTATAGTTCCAGTCTTTTTGTTGTAAACAGTTTTCGTTTTTGTATATAGTTTCTGTTTTTTTTTATAGCTTCGTTTGACAAGTATATTTTTCTCTCCTTGAGGGTTTTGTTTTGTACAATATATTTCTTTGATTCAGTAAATATAATTTTACCTACATATCGCTTATTATTTTTTTAAATTAATGCCCTATATTCCTCAAGGTACTTATACTTAATTTGATATCGTAAAATGATCATGTAATTAGACACAAACACCTAAAATATCTGCTTCCATGCAGCTTTTAAACACAGTAACGCAAACACGAACACTAAGAAATGATATTATACACAAACACCTAAATATCTGCTTCCATGCAGTTTTAAACACGAGTACACAAACATTAATTTATTTAGTATGTTTACATGTATGATAGGACTATGAAAAATTTCTGGTCAGCTAAGATGGAGTAATAAATGTTTTTTAAATTATCATTACTTTAACTAACGCATCCACAACGACAGTATTGATAACATATATTTTAGTTAAAACCTATAAGTGATAAGACTTTAAGAAAAAATGTCGGTTACAACAACAAAGTGACTGTGGATTTTGTGGATCTTGTGGATTCTGTGGATTTTGGTCTATAAGGTTCATAACAATGTTGGTAGAGAATTGTAACTCGACCTTACATACACTAACATACTTTAGAAACCTACAACCGATGACGACACCCACCAGATGAAATCAAGATGGTAGTCTCCACTAAATAAGATGGCTGCCTCCAGCAGACAACGATGGTATATTTTTTTTCCTGATTTTCTAAGTTAATAATTATGATTTTCCAAGATGGTGGATGTAACGAAAAATTGTAACAGGAATGAGTGGGGTGTTCGATGACGATGTCATTGTAACAGAGGGGTGGGGGTGCTAGATGATGTATTTGTAATTTAGAGGAGTGGGGTGTTCGATGCGTAGGTTTTTAATTAAAATTTTATTAAATAATATTTTTAATTTTATTTTAAAATTTTGATTATTTAATTTTTTTAAATTTTAAATTTTTTTCATTAAAATCGGATAATAAATAAAGATTTTCAAGATGGCGGACGAAACTCAAAATGGCGGAATGATCTAGAAAACAAAATGGAGGAAAGTTCTAGAAAAACAAAATGGCCTCCGGGTTCAAAGGTCAAGGTCAAATCCAAGATGGCTGCAGGAAGTGATGTAATCCAAGATGGCCGCCGGAAATGACGTAATCCAAGATGGCCGCCGGAAATGACGTAATCCAAGATGGTCGCCGGAAGTGACGTAAACCAAGATGGCCGCCGTGGCTCCCCGGCTCCCCCACCACCCACCGGTGTCCCCATACATACTATAATTACCTACTGAAGTTAGCTTAAAAACACTGTTTACATAAAAAAAAAAGTATCAGAAGGATACATGAACCACTGGCACAACTTTTGAAAACTGTAAAATTTGAGAGTTACATGACAGATTATAGCAGCAAAGTGACATCTATCAGAATTCAAGCTGTGGTGCTGTTGTGCCAGCCACCATCTTGGATTGGATGTAACGACGTCCATATTGATTAACTTGACCTTGAAATTTTTACAATTTTCTTGACCTTGACCTTCAAAATTTGCCAAAATTGATCCAAATTTTTTAGTTTTTAAGAAACATTTTTCACCAAAAAATATCAAAAAATTTAAAAAACTCCTTACTTCCGATAAATAATTTCCCTTTTTCAGGAGAGAATTTTTTTTCCTTTAAAACTAAACTGAAGTACCAAATTTCCTCAAAGAGGCTTAATTTTCCTCAGAAATGTTTAATATTCTTCTCTGAGGCTTCAACTCCTTAAATTGTTCCAAAATTAAGCCTCTGGGTCATGCATGACCTTAACGTTGATTGTCAACTTGAAATTTCGTAATTATAATCTAAAAAAAAAAAAAAAACGGGAAAAAATGTAATTCGTAAAAATTAATTTAATTATAATTTTAATATAGTTTTAATAAAAATGCACTTACGCCATGGGCCTTAAAGTCATCGGTACCATCCCGACGAGGTCATTAAATTAAAAATGGTGACAGGTCCCTCCTCATTGATGTAATCAATCAGATTGATCTCCCGAACTACTACCAAGGCAAAATATTACTGCCACATCATTACGTCATGACAGCAATCTTGGATCAGTCATCTGCTAGAGCTGGTTGCAACCATATTGATTTATTTTTTATTCGATAGAGCCCAATAACGCCAGTCACCAGACAGACAACTATCGTAGCATCCGCCATCTTGTTGGCCATATTTAAAATCCGTAATTATCAACCGAAGAATTCGGAAAAATTTCATGAAATCATTATAAGCTCTACCTACCAATATATTAATTGATTCGACCATTTACCATCCTTGGTTCAACCCTTGACTGTAGCCAGATATGATTATTGAGACTCAAAACAACATTTATTTATAATTTATTTAAATAAAATCACTTTAATGTTTGACCATAAAAGTCTAGGTTTAATGTGCAAGGAATAAAACAACAATTTATCACAAACATTACATTCTACTTTACTACATATACAAACAAAAAAATAATAAATGTTATTCCTTCAGTGAGCCAAGTCTGCTTGTTCTCAGTTGCAATCGATCCACATGGCTAAGTGTCCATCCGCTACTTTTTTGATGTTATTCTTCCTCTTCAATACAGATTTCTTTCAGTACTATCATTTGCAGTCTCTTCTACATCGTGCGATAGGTAAAGAGTAGTATTTATCAATTATTCAATGCAACCTTCAAGGCTTTGATGAAGAATTGTGGTATCAATCACTACTCTACATTTATTCATATCAAAGCATCCGAATAATTGACACGTTTAACAGAATCAAGACGTTGCTTCAGTTCATGGCTAGTGGATCTTACAAGTGGTTGGATATCCTGCAGAATCACATAAGTAAATATAATTCCACGGTTCATTCTGATTCGATAATGAAGCCCAAAGTTGTGAAAGACAGTCGCCTGCTTAGAACAGTGTTTCCCAACACGAAGAAGTAAGATCCTCGAAAGTGTTAAGCTAACGTCTATGTTATTGTGCGGACCTCCAAGCAGAGAGGCGTGTTTGAGAAATGTTCCACTAAGAATTGGAATCCTGATCTGTTTCGTGAGACCCACGTTCGTGAATCGGAGCCTAGGACCTGCTTTCTCAAAGATTTGGACCACGTGCCTACTAGCGGTGGCTTCAGTGCCGAAAAGATTCGCGCCTGTTATGTATACCGACACGTTTTCAAAGGAAGAAAGTTTTTAAACAAATAAATATGGGATCATAGGTCAAATTGTGGGGGTACCCAACACGCTTTAATTCGTGAGTAGCAGATGCGGTATCAAGACACACTAAATCTGCACTAATATTATAAAGAGGTAAAATTTGTGTGTAAGTTTGGATGTAGGGGTAATCTCTGAAACTACTGATCTTATTCTAACAGTTCTTTCACTAATAGGAAGTTACACTATCCCTTAGTGATATAGGCTATTTTTCATTCTGATAAAGATGTGTTGTCAGTAATAAATCACTAATAACTGTAATTGAAATCAGAAGTAATGAACTAGCTGTCTGGTTTATTTATCGGCGTGCGCTGCCTAAACCAGTTGAAATAAATCAGAATACAAGAAATAAAACGTACTTTTTAAAATTATTTATTTATTTTTCAATAGTACACACATGGCAGTTAAACAAATTATAATTGTATGTAGGCAGCTTTCCGCAGTTCTTTAAGTATGGACGATACTTTATCGATATGCGAGTAGTTTCCTCTACGAACACATGCCACCATCAGTCTTAGTTGGTCAACCAATATGTTAGGTTCGTCCCATGAGGTATAATCAATCTCTTCTGCTACGTTCATCTTCCTTGTACGTTTATAATAAATATTATTATCTCCGATGTCTTCCGTTTTAACACCAACCGCAAGGTCACTTTTGTCATCGTGTCAGTGACTATCACAAGCTTGATCAGGAAAATTAATTTTATTATGTCATTTCCATCGTTTTTATCTCAAGCCGCCATCACAGTCTTCGATCTTGCCTACTTTAGCTGCTTCAGCACAGTCTTCGATCACGCCATCAGTTTCAGAGTCACTGTAGCAATCACCGTAGAAGGCATTGTCTTCACCCAGATTACCTTAAGAATTCGTTATCGTTGATGTCGAAGTGTCTTCATAGTCTTCATACTTCCTTTTTACAAAGTATGGTGAATCTACTGAATATCGGCTTGAATGTATTCTCACTTTTCACGGTGTTGTTACTTCCATTAGTTTCAGTCTTCTCGAAGCCATCAGCATCCTTCATTTATGTTCTTCGTACGATCGGGTGAGCTAATACCATCACGCTCAGGACAAGGAAAATAATTGTCGTAATGCAGATCACTCTTCTTTAGTCTAGTGGATCTATCGATGTCCTCTATGCCGTAAGTTGGCTTGGCTTTACATGTTCTACCATGTCTTTTTAAGCTGACAATTCACGTTAACAACCTGATACACCGATTACAGCTTATAATTTTGCGTAGTGGTTTTCAACACAATCATTCTTCTCATACCGTTTAGCATTCTTTCTCAAGGTAAACACCTTGCTACAGTATCTACGCTGATGTTGTTTTGATACAGCTACAGACATCGAAGGCTCCAGAAGGCACCAATTGCTCCTACAGCCTTTTGTTTCAACAGCACCAATGATATTTGGCTAGAATGCTACGAGGTCCCAAGACATCACGACTATGCGACTACGAACCATGAGGTTATGAGACTACATGACTACGAATCTTCAAGTTTACGAGACTGCATGACTAAAAGACCACGTGGCTACCAAACTACATATCTATGAAGCTACAAGGATACAAGTCTCCTCGGCTCCAAATGACTGTAAGTCGTCGTGGCTACAAGACCACTTGGTTACAAAGCTTCAATTCTACAAGTCTACAATTCTCCACCAACTACCTTCGAGTGTATAAAGCACCATCTACTCCAGCAGCATTATGTTATAAGATTACATGACTACTTGTTTACGTAGCTACAAGTCTACGAGGCTTCAATGTTACATGACTACGAGACTACGAGCCATGAGGTTACGAGACTTCGTGATTGCTAGTCTTAATGGTTACGTGATTGCGAAGCTATAGGACTACGAAGCTTCCAGATCACATGGTTACGAGTCAGCATGGCTAAATACCGCGTGGCTATGAAACTACATGACTCTAACTGACAACAATAGCACCATTCAGTGGTGAGAGTTAATTTATCTCATGCAAAATAACCTGTTTAAGGTAGTGTCGATTATTGTCAACATGACACCACATGTTGCTTACAGGTAAATATTATTTAGTTCTTTTATGTGGGATACGGGATGCTCACTCACGTTCTCAAGAGAAGGAGGGCTTCGCTAGACATCAATAAGAAGGAAATTCGTCTCGCATGTCAATGCTTCTCAGCTGTCTCAAGTCATAGTAATCGTCTAAGTAATGAATCTCTTCGTTTGACATGTTGTACAGACGCTCGCTCTTTCATGTGGGATGCGGGATGCTTTCTCACGGTCGCAAGAGAAGAAGACTTCGTTAGACATATAGGAGAAGTATTTTTCAGTTGTTTTAAGGCATAGTATTTGACTCAGTAATTAATATATTTTTTGTTTGAATTCCACGTGATAAAATTATTGTAAGTACTGATTTAGCAACAGAATTCACTAATTTAATGTATTTCTGAATAAAATTGCATGTCTCATTAAGTAAAAAAAAATTCTTTCAGAGATTGATATCTAAGAAATAACCAGAAGCACCCGGAGAACATCAGCATAAGTCTCTCCAGAAATAACCAGGAGCATATGGAGAAAACTTATAGAAGCATTGCCATTAATGGCTAAAAATAACTTGGAGAAACCAACAAAATAATTGCAGGAATAATCAGAAGCACACGGAGAAACCATCAAAATAATAGCATAAATAATTACTGAATTGAACGTTCTTAAGACCAATTTATCACACTCATCCCTTACCTCGAAACCAGAATCACTTGCACTGAAAGTCGGCGTGCGCTGCAGAGGTTGGCATCACTGCGCCACCTCGCTCCGGATTTTTTTTTAAATATCGGAGTATAAAGGAACTTAACGGACACGTCATAAATAATCAGTCAGGTCAAACGCTATCATCAAACGCTAACCCGGTGTCTGTTTGAATGAGAGAAAAAACAAACCTCCAAAACATGTGAGGAAAGATTTTTTTTTTTCTTTTTCTCGCCCTGGCCTCCATTCAGCTCAGCTCGGCAGAAGCTGTTGGTGGAATTGAATGCCGGGAAGGTTTATGGTGGGTAAGGTGGGGTGGGAAGGGTGTTACCAGTTTGCGCTCGTGGCCGTATCTTCTGGAAAGAGCGAGGCCAAAGAAGGAGGTCGTGTATTACAGCAGATGTAAGGGAGAATCCTTGTGTCGTGCGACAGTGGTTAGATGGGTTGGTCCGAGAAAGAAAGGAAAATAACGCCTTGTCCGAAAAGACTGCACCCGCGGGACGCCATGGGAATTACGAGAGGTACAAGAAAGGATGCATTATACTAGCAGCGCATGTAGGAAGGCGTGCCATGGTTGTAGGAGGGACTTATACCATACAGCAATACAACTAGGAACGTACCACGTGCCATTCAACTGTGTGATACAGTTTTCCGATTGTGATTGGAAGGAATGTATCTCCTTCTAAATGTGTGTGAGTTACCACCTTGAGTTAACCACAGGTTAGCCTAATTCATGATGGGGAAAAAAGGGGGGGGGGGGTGATGCTGGGATGGGTTGCCTCAGCCAATCATTGTAACTACTCTCCAAACATTTCCAGATTATTTTGAAATTGCTCGTGTCGTGACAACGGAAGCTGAGACTAGAATGGGAGAGTGAACTCTATTGGTCTCAGCGAGTTATACAACGTGGTGTAGGTGGTAGTTGCTACGACTACTGTAATATAGTCATTTTCCAACATTCATTGGTTCACTAAGCCCTAGCTACTCAACTGCAACTGTCATCATTTTTTTAAAATGTTCAACGTAGCCTGGAAGTAGATGTTTTAAGAAGGTCCATGCATGATACGGGTTGTTACAGCTAAGATATTTATTAATCGACCTTCATCGATCTTGAAATCAATTAAGCTAGCTATCCATCTTTCCATTTTACAAAACTTTCCAAATTTTTGAAATGATTTGAGAACAAGAGGCGTGCATATCAGTGAGTCACTCATTTCCCTGAGTGACAAACCCATTTTATTATTAGAAACTTGAACTAACTTTATCTGCTGATAAAATTCCTGCGAGAATGTTTACTTCTTGTAATTCCATAATAATATCGAATCACTTTGGCATAATTACAAATCTTATGTTTAGCTTGAAATTAAGTCAGTTGGATTAATTTTTTTTTAGAATTTAGAATTTCTAAAAAGTTAACTCTGTGATATTTAGCATACTGTGGATGACAGGCTCAGTGTGGCAGTGGTTTTCAGAAAAAAACTGTGTACCTTCTTTATAATGCCAATTTACTACAGACGACACAGGGTTTCGTTCTGCATACATATCACGATTTAATTTAAAATCAATATGCATATGGATTTGTCATAACAGGCTGACCAATCATATATCCGGTGCAAACTGTTTCCAATAATTGCTTTCATGTTCATATTTATAATACATCTAACAAATTATAGAAGGAAAATCTATCATGGGGTCAACTTACATACGGATATAGCTCAATGCATACTCACATCTTTCTTTTTCCCCGCCTGGCAGGCAAGCACTAAATCGCCAGAGAAACCACGAGACCTTCCATCTCACGACCAAGCTGAGAAAAACCTAGAAGCCTAGACATTTTCGTCCCTCGCGTGCTGTATATTTATGTAAAACAAAATTCAGACGCGGCGAAGGTGCTTCGCCCGTTGCACAAGAAGATCTCGACAAAAAAAAAAAAAAAAAAAAAAAGCAAACTCGATCATATCGACGTGTTTTTTTCCGATACGTACCTCCCCGCCCCCAGGAATCAGCCGGCGAAGGAAGGAGTGTACTGGTTTGATAAAGGAGGGGTGGAGGTTGACGGAGAAGGGGTAGTCTGGAGGGGAGAGGGTTCGTGACGTGGCCGGCCATTGACGAAACCCGCGCGCATCCTTGGGAGCGTCAGGGATTTGTATTCATGAGACCCGGTGCGCGCGGCGTCATCGCCTAGGCAGGTTACTTCTGCACAGCAACCCAAAACACTTTGCGGACGAAACCCCTACAGCACTGATTTGACCAAGTGTAGTTTTTGGGTTCGTATCCCAGGCAAGGCATGGATAACCAGGAGCACATGGATAGCACAAAATAAAATATATAGCCATGAATAACGAGGAACACACGTAGAAAACCAACGAAAGTATAGCGAAATCCAGCTCAGTTTAGTTTACGCAAATGCATAATTGCAACAGATACCTATATATGTATGCTAAACGTATTATTAATGTATTATACATATGCATATTATATATTAATCGTGTAAATGTAACGTTCACTGAACTGGAATTTTCGTTGGTTTCCTTCGTGTTTAAAAATGTACTAGCTATAATCCAGCTTATGAATTTTTTTTTTTAAATTTTCTTACAGATGTACAAGGGTTTGGAGAAAATTCAGTAATTTATTTAAAAACGTTACTTGTACGTAATGTTTCATCAACACTTAATTTATCATAGAGTATAAAACTCAACACGGGCCAGGAGTATTGGGAAAGAAATCGACCTTATGCAGCGCGGTGGTGGTGAAGCGAAGATTTCTAACCAATCACGATCGACACATCTGTCACGTCGACAAGAATTAAATGGCGGACGAGACAGAATCGCCAAATATAATTTTTTTTCTATTCCCATCGCATTGTGAGCGCGGCGTTACCGGAACGCGTGTCAAACTTTTGTTTTTGAAACATGGTTTTACTGGTGCATTGGTAGTTACATTATGATGCTTGTATTTTAAAGGTTTCGGTAGTTTATCTTTGAAATCTCTGAAATGCATTCAAACAGAGTGATTTTTAAAATTAAATGTTAAATTTGAGTTGAATCAGTTACTCTCTCAAAGATATCTATTAAAAAATCCTGAAAGCATTGTGGGCTGTAGTATGTTTCGTAATCATGTAACAGCAAGAAACACTATTTTTTTTACAATTATTTGTGTTTGGTTTTCGCGTGTGTTTAAACAGTGTGCTCACAAAAACCCCGATATTTTGCTGTTGCATCACAATCTTTGCATTGCGCCGTCGCGTTGTTGTGATTCCAGCATTAGTGAAATTTAGGGACGGGAAAAATTAGCTAGTAGGACAACCTGTAGGCTCGACTCTATACTCTTATACATACTCAGTTCGATGACGTCTGATGGCTAGGGATAGGAAAAATTCGCGGGTTCAATGACCTGCAGGATGAACTCCATAGTTCTACGTACACTCAGTCAAATGCCACCCACCCATTGGCTGCCGTCTTGTGAGACGTCCCAACGTAGCAGCCTGTGATTCGATAAAGCTTTGGTCGGGCGTTTCTAATTGGCCCAGAGTCATCCAGGTGAGTTGTGAGCCAATAGCAGAGGCAGCACTGAGGTGTAACTATTTGTATTTTAGCCTGTCGCGAAATGAACCCGCGAATGTTTCCTATCCCTACTGATGGCTTTGTGAAAATTCATTGACTTGTTCTGCATAAATGAGCAACACTTTTATTCCAAAACTGTCATTGGCCCAAGAGTATTGCGCGTTATGTTCAATAGACTGTAGTCAATTTAATGGAGGCAGCTCAAAGATACAATTGTTTGAATTTTCCCCCTTATTATAAAGACTATTCGCGACATTTTCCAGTCTCTCGGGAAATAATTTCAAAACAAAAATTAATCCAAACATTAAGTGCACTGAGTACCACAAACAAGGCAGAAAAACATTAATAAATTTATAAATCTTAATGTTTACATTTTTTTTAAACCAACTGCAGACACACGCTTGTAGAGTGAGACGTAGTTATAATTAATTTAATTCAACAGTTGTTGAAGAAAATGTCAGCCACATACAGTTTGTCAGTTCGAATTGAGAACGCTGGAACCAACGAACATTCTTGTACAGCCTCTTAATTATTTGCACGTGCATGCATTGACTGCAGCAAGTGTGCTGTCTCGCCCGACAAATGTCGCAGACAGTAATAATAATAATACTAATAATCACAATGTAACTGGGAGTTGCGTACGCAAAAAAATATGCAAAATGATAATGGTGGAATGGAAAAAATAAATTTAAGGTATTCAAGGTATTTCGTAATCAGATGAGTAACATTTCATCCCCTTAAACATACTTAAGGTGGTGATGTAACATTCTTTAACCAACAAAATAATAATTAAATATTTTTTGATTAAAAAAATAATTAAGGACATACGCCATTGTTTGTTTTCACTGTATATCGAGTACCATACAGATATTCTAGACAACACAACGACGACTGCACAGCAAACACAGTAGGCTTCCTGTAAGACAAGGCAGTTGCGACGTTTCGGGAACTGACATTTGTTTCCGTCATCAGGCACAAACATACTGATGACTAGGGGCAGGCATTTTTCGCGAATAAATCTGAACGCCTATTAGACTGCAACAAGTTGTA
The DNA here is from genome assembly GCF_032445375.1 of Bacillus rossius redtenbacheri. Lineage (NCBI taxonomy): Eukaryota > Metazoa > Arthropoda > Insecta > Phasmatodea > Bacillidae > Bacillus > Bacillus rossius. The sequence continues at coordinate 47,705,110 of NC_086336.1, read as the reverse complement.
CTCACACCAGCGCTTTCTTCCTTGTGATTGGCAAACGTATGCGGGAGAATTCGTTGTCTTATTTGACCGAGCCACTCAGGACGTGTTTGCTTACACACTGACTCACTGTGAGTGGTGGTGTAACAATCGATAGTGACCTGAAAGAAACTCACCCCATCACGAGACACAGTTGATGCTACAGTGTTTTAACTTTCAGCTAGTCTCGGAATTTTTTCGCGAAATATTCATGCCCCTACTGATGACGTTTCATAATGGAGTAGGTTATTACAAATATATGAAATCACTCTTCCCCATTTAAATACTAAAATAACTTATGAATGAGTTTTCGTTATAACGTACTAAAGGGCTATTTAGGGTGTTTGGGTAAGAGAGTGTTTGGGGAAGGGGGGGGGGGGGGGTAGAAACTGTTGATTTTCAAAAAAATTGTACGTTTCGTTGATTGTTTTTTTTAAAATTAGTTTTTCACATTTTTCTGACAACTTCCTAAATAGCTATTCAGGTAACGTTTTACAATAACCCATTCACTGTTCAGAAAAATAATTTTAGAGCAAGTAATAATTTTTCAGACAATATTGTTTACGGCAGCGAAAGCATTTTCTATGACCACATATGCTTTTCGCTTGCAATTTTTCAGCCGAGCCACCAACGCATATTTTCATCGGCTCTATGTTATGCGGCCAACCTTACGTGCGAGTTACTGGTTTAATGGCTTCCGGCGATATTCCGTCACAACGCGAATTACGTTTTTTCTCTCTCTCGGCTAGGGGAATTGGTAATTACCATCGGCAATAACGGTTCCTTCCACCTGGTGTGTATCCCACACCTTTCGGTTCGCGCTTCAAGCTAATGACTAGCAACGCAATTTTTTTTAGCGCACGCAAAATTTTCGACGCAACATTAAGCCTGCGAACCAAAGGCACTCAAAACTTGTGAATTCTGTCGGCGAATATTAAAAGGTGCCTTTATCTGTTGCTCATTAGTAGTGTTCATATACTAGTGTTTTAAAAAGAGTTTATTTGCAGCAGATATAGTTTTAATTTACTGGTCTGTCTACTTCTATTTAAGTAATGTTATTTTTATATTGACTTTATATGTTAATTAATAATTTTAGTGAACCAAGTTCAAATTTTCAAACACCCTCATAAATTTCATCAGTATAGCGGAACCTACCACCTATCAATTCATGGTTAGTGTTTGTCGTGATTTAGTAAGTAAGTAAAACTGCAACATTGAAGCATGCCCGGGTCACAGCATTTAAGACTCGAGTGTTACACACCATGTTAGTTATTTAAAATACAATATCATCAACATTATTTTAAATAATTTCTCCTCAAAATTTATTGCATTTACTATGTTAAATTTTAAGTGTCATTATAAAAGTTTTTCCACCAAAAGTCAAAAATTTTTCATGATTGTGACACTGCCTTCAAACATCGTTTAGTGAATACACGGATAGGTACGATATTTACGGCGATACTACAAAGGCAAGAGGGTTGCCAAGTTCAGTTCGAATGTATAGCCCGCAAGGACTCAATGGGAGCGTACGACCTGAAACCTGCCTTTCGCGACTAGGTTCCGTCGATCAGTTTAGGACGGTGTTGTAGCTGTAGCGCACCCCCTCGCTGTGTAGCAGATAAGCCGTCCACATGAGCATTCGCAAGCACGCACGAAGCACGACAGCATCCTGAAGTCATTATTTTACTGGACGGGCGTTAAACGAAGATCGCGAGCCCGCACAAATCCATGATTTTTGCTAGTACAATATAAACAGGTCTTGATATATTCGAGTTGCGCGTATCTATAGGTAGAGACCGGAAAAATTCTCGGATTCATTTCACGACAGCCTGAAATTAAAATAGTTAGATATACCTTAGTGCTGCCTCTGCTATTGGCTCACAACTCACCTGGATGACTCCGGGCCAGTGAGAAACACTCAACCGTAGCAGTATCGAATCACACGCCGCTACGTTGGGACACCTTCACAAGACAAAAGCCGATGAGAGGGTGGCATTTGACCGACTGTACATAGAACTATAAAGTTCATCCTGGAGGTCATGGAACCCGCGAATTTTTCCGGGCCCTATCTATAGGCAGGAAGGGCAAGAGTTTACGCGTACGCCATTACCAACAGTTTTTGAACGTCTCGAGGTCACCGAGTAATAGAAGAGTTTCTCGAAAGTTTGATTCCGGGTGACTCATATACTTTGAGAGCATATATAGGACACACACGTTAGCAAATTTGAATCAAATGAACCATATTTAGTGCAGAAAATAAATAACTATTTTAACCATGTTTGAGAATTATTAAAAAGGTTTACGATAATACAAATCAGAGACGAAATTAGAGGATGAAAAAAAACTACAATGACGAGTCTTTTGGCAAATTGACAGAATCGGAATTGCGAGAAACGGCGATGGGAAGAAAGGACAGTATGTGACGATCCAGAAAAGGTGTCACTCGCCGAAGACGAACCGACTAGACTCTGAAGGAGAGGAAGGAAGCTAAGATGGCTGACGCCACCCGACCTAGTGCGAGTTTAGACATCACTGCAAGACCAGAAAAATTCGCGGGTTCATTCAAGTAATTATACCTTTGTGCTTTTTCTGCAATTGGTTTACTGTTAATCTGAAGGAATCAATTAAGACCCTCAATAATAGAAGTTTCGAATCACGACCTACCCAGTTGAGACGCCTCGCAAGTCAACAGCAAATGGACATGTGACGTTTGCCCAAATATGCAGAGGATCGTGGAGTCTATCCTGGAGGTCACTGAACCCGCGCATTATTTCCAGTCCCTAGTTAAGGTCGAAGCGGCCTTTTCCATGGTGCTCCAAATGCGCTATGTGAAAGCGTTTAGATGAAACCCTCGCAGATATCCTTCGCAGGAGATTGCACAGAATTTCATTTTGTGGAAGGGGTGGGGGGAATTGTTAGTATTTATTTTCCTGCTGTTTGCGTTCAAATTCTTTCATTTTGTTGGCAGGAATGTGAGATGTTTTTAGGTTTTCTATGTACGTACCCCCCTTCCATTTTGTTTAAGTTCCTAATCGTTCTCACTGCAAGATCACGAGTAACTACCACTAGCTTCCTAAATCGTCCTACTTCTGTAAGTTTGTGCTTTTGGCCTTTTTTAGGGTTTCATTTATTACATATCTATAATGTATGGTTTGAAAATAGTTTTATCATTCCAACGTGTTTATTTTTAATGTTTTTAAGAATCTTAACAAATTTATGTTTCAATCCGTGAATGAACTGAGAGCCTGAAAGGTTTGGATGCAGCCTTTGTCGGTAAAATCTTCAGAATAATTCTCATGAATTTTTATTTCCTAAATTAAAAAAGAGAGTTTTAGGAAACAATTTTTTTAGTGTTTTGTATTGTATCCTAAATTATTTTTACGACTATAGCTACACACATACGATTGATTAAAATCTGTAAACCACACGATAACATGCTCCGTTCGCTGAAAAGCTTTCCAGTACTAACCGCGTTCGTTAATAAGCATTAAAAAAATAATCGAGTCCAATTATTGAATATTCGATTATCTTTTCCTCTGTTTGAAAAAAAAAATGCTTGAATGAAACATCGTTTTAAATATATTATCACGCGCCAATTTTCGTAAATCTCGGAACACGTGTTTCATGTACGGAAAAAAAATTATACCCATGTGATTACGGGCAGAGTCACAGTATCTTTCTTGTGGGATCGGAAACTAATTTTTGGCAACTGCTTTCTAAAAGGAATCTTGTGAAAGTATAGAAAGTAAAGAAAGTATTTTTTTTTTCCCTGCGTGTACGACCCGAGTGGCGTATCGTGGAAGCCGCGGAGAACAAACAGAGGGGAACCTCGCCCCAGCCGCTTCGAGCTGTTAACAGAAACCCCTTGCAAACAGATGATAAAACATCAGAACTGATCAGAGGTAACACGATCAATTTTGGTTTTGGGAAAGAGGGAAGATAAAGAGATAGCTAGATAGGCAGCTATACGGGAGAGGTGAAAAGTGTTTCGACGGGGCTCTCCAAGCAACGGCTCTTGCTCGATTTCTTATTTTTTTTTTTTTCCTTTCTCGTCGTCAGTTTTCCCCGTCGACTCCGGTGTCGCGTCGTGATGACGCAGACGGCCGGTCGCTGACCAAAGTCTGGTGGACGTCGAGGGGATGGATAAATAAAAGAAGGAAAATAAATAAAAAAGGATCTTGGTTTGCCAGGACGAGCGGCACGGTAAGAGAAAATAAAATGTCTTGGAAGGAGAGTTGAGGAAAATATAAAATAAATATATGAAAACTGATCCGCGGAGATACAAAAAAAAATCCCCCTCCGAGAAGAGAATTGGAAGGGGAGGGGGACTGAAACAAAGATAAGGTTTAAGCGTGGCCTGAGTGGCTGCGCTGTGAGTGGAGACTGGCATCGCCGTCGTGATAAGATAAGGGCCGAGGTTAAAGGGTAGCCGAGAGGAGTGGAAGGGGCTAGGATGATGACGAGAAAAGGGCGCATGATGGGAATGATGGGGGGGCGAGATGCCTCTTTCCGGCCAATCATTCCTGTCGGAAATGGAATTGTTAGAATGGGTTAAGTTTTAAGAAATATACTGTCGCCTATTTCTAAGAAAAGAGATGATTCATTCTTCTTGTGTTGTATGGATTTAAATTTACTAAATTTGTCTTATCTATTTTGTAAATAAATAATTGATAATAGCGTTATATACATTAAGAAGTAAACAATCTACCACAATGCTCCAATCAATACAATTGGTAACATTAATTTACAGTTTACGTGAACCACTAAGAGTTTAATTTATATATTTTTTTAACCAAATTTCACAACCTTTGCTACTTATTGTTTATTTAAAAAAAAAAGATAAGTCCCAAGGTGGCTTGTCACAACAAGTTGGTTAATTCATTTCCTTGTCATTACAATTAATTAAGGGATTTTTCGCGGTAATTTATTCCGATGAGTCCCTTGTTATGTTACGTATACACATTTTTCCCCTACCAGATAAGTTATAGTAAAGGTTTTTTTTGAGTGGTAAAAGTTCTCGCAAGTAATCATAATTATGAACACGTTAAAATTTTGAGGCGAAAAATAATATGCAAGAGCGCTATCTTGATAAATTAAAAAGAAAAGCTTTTTGATATAATTAGGGAAAAGAAAATAATATAATCAACATGGCTTTAAGACAGAGCTATAAGATTTACTTATCAACTCTAAGGGGAAAAAAAGTAATATAATGTCATAAGCCAAAGTATTTCATATCTAACGGGCAATTTATTCTCGGCTAAAGCAACATTATTTTTGTATGCATGTATTGCAAAATGTATCACCCCTTTGATTTTATACTATTGAAGTATTTTCGCCTTAAAAACCAATTATTGTTCTACACGAAAACAGTAAATGCTCAAATGTCTCAAAATTGTAAACAAATAATGCAAAAACATTTTTTGGCTAAGCTATGCAAAACATACTTAACCACTTGAACAACACAACAATCATATTTGTAAGACTTCCAGCGAAAAAATTTATAAATTAGAAGTTTTGTTGTTTTTGGTGTCTATTTGAGAATATTATTTTTTGAAAACACATTTGCAACGAATATTTAAAGACAAAATACGTTGCATTTGTAACTGAACACTGTTTCCATTAAAACTGCATAGAAAATCCCCCTGGTGGGCTGTATCTCTTGCTACTTATAAGTTCATAGATTTCCAACGGCATGTATCATTCTAACAGATGGACACCGAGACTGGAACAAGGTTTTTCCGGAGACAATGATAATAATTGGTACCGTCAACAAGTTTTTTAAGCAGGAGCGAGGGAATTAAAATTCATAATTCAACCGTTTTTCATGCTGTACTTTATTTTACACACTAGCTATTTTTGACATTTTATGTTGCGGTACGTTCCCTTTGGGAGCCACGTGAAATTACGGGAAGCGCGACAAAAACGTGACACAAGTTAATTTCGGAAAGTTTTTTATGCAATGCATACGGGAGGTATGGCACATAAAACTTTATAATTTCCAACACGTGTTTCGGTACAGTTGTGTAAAAAGTAGGCGAAATAAAATAAGCTAAACCAGTTTCACAGTATTATGGACACATGCCTAATAGACCTATGCTGTCGCTGATTTCTAAGATAAGAGATGATTCATTCTTATTGAGTTTCATGGATTTAAAATTACAAAATTTGTCTTATCTATTATGTAAATACATAATTGATAAAAGCTTTATATGCATTAAGACATCCAATCAATACAATTAGTAACACATAATTAAACCACGATTAATTTACAGTTGATACTGACTGTAGCTTCAGAATAATACACATGTGTTCTGAGAACACGCAAAGCAAAGTAATCAACAGTAAAAATAATGTATGTTTTATAACATTATACATAATACAATCCTACAAATTAAATACTGTACATTTATTTACACATTGGTATGGGATATACCAAATGTTTACCTACTGTAAATCCATGTTCATCATAGTTGGTGTTACGACGATACTTGCTTGTTCTGGTAAACAATTAGGCCTTTAAGATTCACAGTGATTTTCAAAACCGTTTACGGTTTCCCGTTTGAAGATAAACAAAACTTAATTTGGTAACTTATGTCCAAATATCTTTTTTTGTAAGGTTACATTTTTGTTTTCAAAAATCAATGATAAGGTAATATTTGCAGAACTACAAAATTAGTTTATTAGAATATATAATATAAAATTAAATTTAAAAAAACTAATTTATTATAATCAATCCTATTTTTGATACTTACTAAAATAAATTTATTTTATGATGTGAGTATTATCATTATTGATTTATCAATAACTATTGATATCTTAAACAGTTAATTTGAAGTGAGTAAAAATTCAGTTAATTCGTGTTTATTTAGAAAAATTGTCTTCTTTCTCTTTCTCTCTGCAGTTTTACCCCTTACGACGTCCTTACGAGCAAAAGGTTTGAATTGCCAAATAAGTTTCACTACTTTCACGTACAGGGGCGTAGCCAGGGGGGGGGGGGGGGGGTTAAGGGGTTCAACCCCCCCGCCCCCTTAGCACCAAATCTTAAATTAATTTCTTATTCATCACTGAAACAAATTTCATATTAAAATTAATAAAAATTTTACCATTACAATATTTAAATTTAAGAACCGAAAACTGCTAAAATAGCACTATTTTACATCCCTAAAAATCCAAATTTTCCCGGGGGAGGACCCCCGGACACACCGCTTTAATACGGGGGGGGGGGGGGGGGCGGCATGCTTCTTAACACCCCCCGTACACAAATCCTGGCTACGCCACTGTTCACGTGTACTGAGTCACACGCGCTACACGACGACGCAAGGTGCCGGGTCGGCCACTGACCTCTGGTTGCGGTACATGATGTTGATGGACAGGAAGGTGACCGCCATGACGATGCCGAGCGAGGCGGTCGCCGCCAGGACGGAGTAGACGGTGATGTTGACGTGCGAGTGCTCGATGAGCTGCAAGGTGCGGTCCTTGGGCGGCGCGCGTCCGTGCCAGCGGATGGGGGCGCCCCGCCCCAGGTCCAGCTGGGCGGGCGACGCGTGGAACTCGCCCACCTTCGCCTCGCTGCCGTCTGCGCACACACGCACTCTCTCTCTAGTCCACCTTCGCCTAGCTGCCGTCTGCGAACACACGCACTCACTCTCTCTCGAGCCCACCTTCGCCTCACTGCCGTCTGCGCACACACGCACTCACTCTCTTGAGCCCACCTTCGCCTCGCTGCCATCTGCGAACACACGCACTCACTCTCTCTCTCGCCCACCTTCGCCTCGCTGCCGTCTGCGAACACACGCACTCTCTCTCTCGCCCACCTTCGCCTCGCTGCCATCTGCGAACACACGCACTCACTCTCTCTCTCGCCCACCTTCGCCTCGCTGCCGTCTGCGCGCACACACACTCTCTCTCTCGCCCACCTTCGCCTCGCTGCCATCTGCGAACACACGCACTCTCTCTCTCGCCCACCTTCGCCTCGCTGCCGTCTGCGCGCACACACACACTCTCTCTCGCCCACCTTCGCCTCGCTGCCGTCTGCGCACACACGCACTCTCTCTCTAGTCCACCTTCGCCTAGCTGCCGTCTGCGAACACACGCACTCACTCTCTCTCTCGCCCACCTTCGCCTCGCTGCCGTCTGCGAACACACTCACTCTCTCTCTCGCCCACCTTCGCCTCGCTGCCATCTGCGAACACACGCACTCACTCTCTCTCTCGCCCACCTTCGCCTCGCTGCCGTCTGCGAACACACGCACTCTCTCTCTCGCCCACCTTCGCCTCGCTGCCATCTGCGAACACACGCACTCACTCTCTCTCGCCCACCTTCGCCTCGCTGCCGTCTGCGCGCACACACACTCTCTCTCTCGCCCACCTTCGCCTCGCTGCCATCTGCGAACACACGCACTCACTCTCTCTCTCGCCCACCTTCGCCTCGCTGCCATCTGCGAACACACGCACTCACTCTCTCTCTCGCCCACCTTCGCCTCGCTGCCGTCTGCGCGCACACACACTCTCTCTCTCGCCCACCTTCGCCTCGCTGCCGTCTGCGCACACACGCACTCTCTCTCTAGTCCACCTTCGCCTAGCTGCCGTCTGCGAACACACGCACTCACTCTCTCTCTCGCCCACCTTCGCCTCGCTGCCGTCTGCGAACACACTTTACTTCTCTCTCGCCCACCTTCGCCTCGCTGCCATCTGCGAACACACGCACTCACTCTCTTTCTCGCCCACCTTCGCCTCGCTGCCGTCTGCGCGCACACACACTCTCTCTCTCGCCCACCTTCGCCTCGCTGCCATCTGCGAACACACGCACTCACTCTCTCTCTCGCCCACCTTCGCCTCGCTGCCATCTGCGAACACACTCACTCTCTCTCTCGCCCACCTTCGCCTCGCTGCCATCTGCGAACACACGCACTCACTCTCTCTCTCGCCCACCTTCGCCTCGCTGCCGTCTGCGCGCACACACACACTCTCTCTCGCCCACCTTCGCCTCGCTGCCGTCTGCGCACACACGCACTCTCTCTCTAGTCCACCTTCGCCTAGCTGCCGTCTGCGAACACACGCACTCACTCTCTCTCTCGCCCACCTTCGCCTCGCTGCCGTCTGCGAACACACTCACTCTCTCTCTCGCCCACCTTCGCCTCGCTGCCATCTGCGAACACACGCACTCACTCTCTCTCTCGCCCACCTTCGCCTCGCTGCCGTCTGCGCGCACACACACTCTCTCTCTCGCCCACCTTCGCCTCGCTGCCATCTGCGAACACACGCACTCACTCTCTCTCTCGCCCACCTTCGCCTCGCTGCCGTCTGCGAACACACTCACTCTCTCTCTCGCCCACCTTCGCCTCGCTGCCATCTGCGAACACACGCACTCACTCTCTCTCTCGCCCACCTTCGCCTCGCTGCCGTCTGCGCGCACACACACTCTCTCTCTCGCCCACCTTCGCCTCGCTGCCGTCTGCGCGCACACACACTCTCTCTCTCGCCCACCTTCGCCTCGCTGCCATCTGCGAACACACGCACTCACTCTCTCTCGAGCCCACCTTCGCCTCGCTGCCGTCTGCGCGCACACACACTCTCTCTCTCGCCCACCTTCGCCTCGCTGCCATCTGCGAACACACGCACTCACTCTCTCTCTCGCCCACCTTCGCCTCGCTGCCATCTGCGAACACACGCACTCACTCTCTCTCTCGCCCACCTTCGCCTCGCTGCCGTCTGCGCGCACACACACCCTCTCTCTCGCCCACCTTCGCCTCGCTACCGTCTGCGCGCACACACACTCTCTCTCTCGCCCACCTTCGCCTCGCTGCCATCTGCGAACACACGCGCTCACTCTCTCTCTTGAGCCCACCTTCGCCTCGCTGCCGTCTGCACGCACACACGCACTCTCTCTCTAGTCCACCTTCGCCTAGCTGCCGTCTGCGAACACACGCACTCACTCTCTCTCGAGCCTACCTTCGCCTCGCTGCCATCTGCGAACACACGCACTCACTCTCTCTCTCGCCCACCTTCGCCTCGCTGCCGTCTGCGCGCACACACACTCTCTCTCTCGCCCACCTTCGCCTCGCTGCCGTCTGCGCGCACACACACTCTCTCTCTCGCCCACCTTCGCCTCGCTGCCATCTGCGAACACACGCACTCACTCTCTCTCTCGCCCACCTTCGCCTCGCTGCCGTCTGCGAACACACTCACTCTCTCTCTCGCCCACCTTCGCCTCGCTGCCATCTGCGAACACACGCACTCACTCTCTCTCTCGCCCACCTTCGCCTCGCTGCCGTCTGCGCGCACACACACTCTCTCTCTCGCCCACCTTCGCCTCGCTGCCGTCTGCGCGCACACACACTCTCTCTCTCGCCCACCTTCGCCTCGCTGCCATCTGCGAACACACGCGCTCACTCTCTCTCTTGAGCCCACCTTCGCCTCGCTGCCGTCTGCACGCACACACGCACTCTCTCTCTAGTCCACCTTCGCCTAGCTGCCGTCTGCGAACACACGCACTCACTCTCTCTCTCGCCCACCTTCGCCTCGCTGCCGTCTGCGCGCACACACACCCTCTCTCTCGCCCACCTTCGCCTCGCTGCCGTCTGCGCGCACACACACTCTCTCTCGAGCCCACCTTCGCCTCGCTGCCATCTGCGAACACACGCACTCACTCTCTCTCGAGCCCACCTTCGCCTCGCTGCCGTCTGCACGCACACACGCACTCTCTCTCTAGTCCACCTTCGCCTAGCTGCCGTCTGCAAACACACGCACTCACTCTCTCTCGAGCCCACCTTCGCCTCGCTGCCATCTGCGAACACACGCACTCACTCTCTCTCTCGCCCACCTTCGCCTCGCTGCCGTCTGCACGCACACACGCACTCTCTCTCTAGTCCACCTTCGCCTCGCTGCCATCTGCGAACACACGCACTCACTCTCTCTCTCGCCCACCTTCGCCTCGCTGCCGTCTGCACGCACACACGCACTCTCTCTCTAGTCCACCTTCGCCTCGCTGCCGTCTGCGAACACACGCACTCACTCTCTCTCTCGCCCACCTTCGCCTCGCTGCCGTCTGCACGCACACACGCACTCTCTCTCTAGTCCACCTTCGCCTCGCTGCCGTCTGCGAACACACGCACTCACTCTCTCTCTCGCCCACCTTCGCCTCGCTGCCGTCTGCACGCACACACGCACTCTCTCTCTAGTCCACCTTCGCCTCGCTGCCGTCTGCGAACACACGCACTCACTCTCTCTCTCGCCCACCTTCGCCTCGCTGCCGTCTGCACGCACACACGCACTCTCTCTCTAGTCCACCTTCGCCTAGCTGCCGTCTGCGAACACACGCACTCTCTCTCTCGAGCCCACCTTCGCCTCGCTGCCGTCTGCGAACACACGCACTCACTCTCTCTCTCGCCCACCTTCGCCTCGCTGCCATCTGCGCGCGGATAACACACACTCCCATACACTCTCTCTCCTGTGTGCTCTTACAGGATAACCCTCTGGAAGCCAGCTGCCAAGTGTGTGCGCGGTGTCCACGCATTACAGAGATATATTATTTATTACTGAACAAGATATAATTATTGGGAATAGTAAGGATGAGGTGGTGATGGTTTTTAAATGAAAAAAAATTAATGTTTACAAATATAATTTATAAGGAATTTGTTATTTAATGTGACAAAAAATAATCGATATTGATTATTAGTTTCTAACAAACGTTTGGGATTTCATAAGTCCTGTATTCCTAGGGAAATAAAACATCAATTTGTTGTTTCGCAGCATCACTGCTGCGTCATTTCTACCTCTCCCCTGCCGTCTTCCCAATCCGGTCGTTATAACTAGCATATAGCATGCTCCATTGAGTACCGATTCCTCCCCCCCCCCCCCTTTTGCAGTCTTCCCACTCGACCGGTAGCGCATGCGTTGGGAGTGGCATTGCCGCTGACGCACTCTCCTCCTATACCGGTTCCCCCACCGCGTACCTAACTGTTCCCCTCATGCGATCGAAATTTTCTTAACGCTCCAAAATTGTAGCCCTCTCAGCAAATAAGTTTCACTTCAAAAGTTTGTAACACTACAAGAAAGATTTTCTTGCTTTGTACAACACATGGCTAAGGTTTTTTTTTTTTGGATGTATGAAATACGTTTTTTTCTCTCGAAGTAATACTGAATAGTTCTAACGGAAATTGGGGCATACTATCATATTTTTATTCATGTTTTATTCAAGCATATATATTTTAAAACCATGGAAAAGAGAATAGAAGATTCAATAATTTTACTTTATTTTGTATTATTGTCACTGGGAAGATATTCAAGGAACAGGCCACGCGGGCAGACAATGGCCTACCGGCCTTTTGGTCCACGTGCGTCGCAAGCGACTTCAGGATTTCTACAACGAACAGATTTTAATATCGTGCCTAAGTAACGAACCAAGTTGTTTTATTTTCTGAGAGTTTTTTTTTGTCATCGACTTGTTTTCGTGACCAATTTTGAGGTAGCTGGAGGTCCGAATTATTACAATTTGAACCATTGTGTAGTTTGAAAACGTTTCGAGGAAACGTGTGCTACGTTTGCTTTGGCTTTCACTGGCTACCTTTCAAACTTATGTCCAACAAGTTCGGAAGAACCTGTACACTGTTTGAAATTACAGTAAATTTATGGACTTTCCAACGAAGAGCTATTTATTATTAAAAAAAAAAAAACTGAATCTTCGTAGAAACTACGCAGTATTTCGAAATTCCGAGTTGCAAGTTTCGTTCTTGGACAGAAGAAGAGTGTTATTACTGTAGACTAGACCAGGATTTTTTTAAATTGTTTTGTCGATATACCATGGATGGTATTTTGGATTTATTTCCCAAGTAAGCGAACCCATTGTCCGTAAATTTCACGAAGTCGGCCGTGGATTTACGAAGATCCTCGGATGATTTTTAACCAGCGTTCTTCGTAGATCCAAGGTGAAAATTATTTCAACGGTGCATTCTGGCAGTGGAACGTAAAGAATCGGACCCGGGATTTGAATTTTTTTTGATGTGACAACGTCTAATAAACAGATGAACGCCGGCTGCACGCACGAAAAAGTTTCCCGTTACGCACATTGTCCCGTTACGCTGTGTCCCGTTACGCTCATTGTACGCTTGCGCCGCATCTATCTCTCTTCCACTCGATTGGAACAACCATCGATTTGACTTTTTCGAGGCACATTAAAACTTGAAACACTCCCATTCGTTTCCTACTTTTCCTATCATCGTCCTATCCTTAACAGAATAACACAGATTGGAAGAAGTTAAAGAGCAAACATGTATAAAAGTTATAGTTAAAATAAACCCTTCGTTAAAGTAATAAATATGTTTGAATTAATGAGTGCAAATAAAAGTAAATTTATCAATTAAATTGTAGATTTAATTTCACTCCTTCTTTGTATCCATACAAAATAGTGATAATTCAATAAAAATGATTCAATTTTATTCATAAAAGTATGCAATCATTTCGTGAATGTTTTGTTATGAACATTGTCACGTTAAACTGTCGTCCGTAAACCGACTTTACAGACAACCAATTTTTATTTATTTATTTATTTATTGCCTTATTTAAAAAATGTAGACGTGCATTATGTTTTGTTTCTTTCTGCCTTTACAGTTTTTTTTTTTTAAATTCCGAACGGGGAATTGAAGCGGAAAGGAAAGTGTGTGTGATGTCGCGGGTAGAAAGGCGGGACCCGGGTACAACAGCAGCCGCAGAACCGCTACCTCACGGGCTGATGATCCCGCGGCAGAACCGCGCGCGATCACGTGGTGGTCGCTGAGGTGAGCCGCCGAAAGGAGGGAGAGTGATGATGCAGAGAGGTGCTTGGAAATTAATGCCGAGGCGGAAAAAGGAAATGGACGCGGTGTTACAGGCGGGGCGGTGCGGAGGAGGGTTGTTTTTGAAAGGCTGGAGCAAATTCTCCCCCCCCCCCCCCCCCACGGCTAACACGCGTAGCGGGGAGAGTGGAGGCGTTAAAATTTTCAGGGCAGGGGCGACTCCATTAATTACGTCAACACCTTCGAAAAGCTATATACGCCGCACGACCGCAGTTTGCCCACCTCTCACCCTATCTCTCTCTCTCTCTCTTTCTCTCTTTCTCTCTCGACCGCGAGCGACGCTAATTAAACGGAATCATTAATGATCTGGGCTGCGCGACGGAACACACCAGGCATCGTTTTGATAAATCGTGAAGCCGTGCGAATTGGGCATGACGTTTATGGAAAATACGCGGGTCTACTATATGCACATTTTCCAAAGAGATGATTAACGTAACGGTGTTTGCATAGTCAGATCACTCGCCACAGTAAAAAAAAAAATTCTTTTGTAAGTTTGAAAAATATCCCGTTGGTAACCAGTTGCCAAAAAATAATTTGAAATGCTAAAAGATTTTTTTTTTAAGTTTTACAAAACGTTACGATGGATATTTTTACAAAATTAAATATGTTTTTGGAAACAATAACGAATATTTCTTGACGTTCTTACGAAAATTGGCGCATAATTTAAAAATTTTTCTAATGTTTTATACATGCATAATCTTTTTTTGAACTACGGAAAACGAAATCGAGGATTTATGAATTTGACTTTTTTTTTTTGGTTTATTTATGCTGATTTAATGTGACCAGTTAATGCTAGGAAGCTATTCAGGAAATAGTTTACAGAAAACTTCAATTAATGTAGGTACTGGGACAACACAATCATAGATGCCCGGGCAAGCATCTGAATCCAGTAATAATTCGATTTTTTTTTAGTGGTAAAGATTGTGTTCATGCAAATGTACAAATTCGCAAAATAACTCTAATTTTTCGTGATGGTTTCAGTTACATTTACAGAAAAAAATTATTACAGTGCACCCGGGTTCGATGACCGGCGGGTGTTTGCACGAGGATGTTTCACGAGAAGGAAACTTAGCGGACGTTGCTGAGGACCAATGTGAGGTTTCTCGTGTTACTGCCATTTGTCTTTGCCCAACCAAGATATGCATTTCATCAGCTCTTCCCAGTCGCCGACTGTGCCACTCGTCGTATCTTACGATCTCGACGTTGTCGAGACAGTCGGCATTAATTAATTAACTCACCCTTTCTATCAACTGCCAAAATCCAGTGTATAATTAACTTTGTATGATATAGCGCATGCTTGAAATAATTATTTGGGTGAAGTTATTATTATTATTATTAATTTTTGCTTCTTGAAATGATAAACATAAAACAAACTTTTTCTCAAATAAAGTAAAAACAAAATTTTTCTTTACAATTTTGTAAATGATGCTTTGAAGTTAACATAAATTTAGTCCTATTATAGCGAGAGAAAAATTACCAGCGTTATTAATTCTGGATACATTATTGAAAACTAAATATATATTTAAATAATTTTATTAAAATTAAAAAATATTTTATTTCTGTTTGAAACATTGTATTTTATTAAAGGTAATACAATTGTAGTTATATTTATTTGGAAATATTAGTTTGTTACAAGAAAAAAGTATAAAACCAATATTTTTAATAAATATTTTATTTCATATATTGCTTCAAATTTATTATGATAACAATTTTAAACGACGCATGCAAAGCAAATAAAACTTTAATAATAAAACCTTGAATGTGTAAGTATGAAATATGCAGAAAAGATAAAAATATAAAAATAATAGTATTATATTTTGTAATCTATTAAATAACTGTAAAGGCAATAAAACAAATTTTTCAACCGATAATTTCTTCGTTTTTTTAAAATTATTTTTCTTTATGATATTAACGTGTGTATTGACTTATCTCATAATATTATATCTGTTAATTTTTAAATATTTAGTTAGGGAATTAATGTACATATATTTATTTTTGAAATTAAATACTTTCTGTATCCATTGGTAACTAAACATTTATACAATTAAAGAAGAGTTTAATATAATTCACAGTTAGTTTTTTTTCCTTTAGGTGCTCTACTCGTTTAATAATTCCTAATTTTTTTTTCGGTCAACCGAAACCTGTGGAAACGACGTATTTCATATAGTCGGCGGACTCGCATCCCCGCTGTGCGAAAGAGAGAGAGAGGGAGATAGAAGAGAGATAGAGTTCCCCGAGCTAGATAGAGCTCGCGGTGATTCCGAAAGCAACCCCCATCCTGTTCGCGCTGGTTTGCCGCAGAGAGGGTGGAGTCCTGGCTGGAGAGCTGAGAGGTGCTGGGTGAAGCTCGTACAGGGAAACACCTCCAGCAGTTGATGCCACCCTGATACCCCCCGACTGTCCAGAGACCAACCGTGTTTCCTTACTTGCTTTCATCTTCAATTCCGTGCTGAGTTTTCTTTGGTTCGACAGGATACAGGACTTGGCTTTGGATACCTGTTAAAGTCAACACTTGTGAACTGGCGTAATCAACATGATAATTATTGTAGTCGACCGCGTGAATATGATAAATCACTTCCTCACGGCGCTTACAGACTAGTTAGTAAATAACATATGGGGTTTGCCACAAGATTTAAAAAAGTCTGGGCGATACCAAGTATTCCTTGACGTGCCAAAAAAAATGGAACAACTAGTCGAAAATATAGAATTTTGGCAAAATGATAGGGGAAAAAAAACATATAAATGGCGGGGCCTAATCCTTTAATCCCGGATATGAGTTCAGCAGTTCGGACTGATTTGAGTAACAAACATTCACACATCCGAAGAACCAAACATACATAAATTCAGAACGGAAAACTAGTACAATATAATTTAAAAAAAATTCAAGACTACGGATACATGCAAACGGTCAACCCAAAACTATATACCACACTATTATATGCTTTCAGTACATGCTAGGACTGACATAAAAAACTATGTTTAAGTTAATGAAAATCATTAAGTAAAGGCTCAAATATGTTACACTTATAAGTATTGTTATGTGGTTTCGGATATATATTTTCCAGTGTTGAATTGCAATTATTATAAATTGGAACAAAGGAATCACCTCATTATCATAATGTACATGTTGCATTTACTGTGATGGTGACAGTCGTTTTCAATCGAGACTCAAACAAGACATGTGCTTGCGATAAACTCTTGGGTCTGACAAACATTCCTAGTTAGTATTAACTAAACAAACAGTAATAACCTGCTCATATACTAATTAATGTTTTTTATGGTTTTAAGCATAAAACAAAGGAGGGTTGTCTGTAAAGTCGGTTTACGGACGATAATTTTACGAGATAACGTCATAAGAAAACATTGATGAAAAATTGCAAACTTTTTAATTTCCATTTATTATTTACAGTTTTTTCAAAATTTAATTTAGATAATTTGTTTAAATATAATCACGAACAATCTCTATATATAAAAATGTTATGTTGGTTTGTGTACGCTTCAAAAACTCAAAAAGTTCTGCACCGATCGAGCTGAAATTTTACCATTATATACAACCCGCATCAAGGATTGTTTTAATCTACTTTTCACGTCAGCAACATACCCCCGAACGCGAAAAAGTAACTGCGCCATTTTGTTAATGGGTTTTCTCGTGAATAAAAATAAAAAAAACACACATTTTCTGTTATGGAAACGTTTCTCCATGCCAAAGGATTTCTCTTAGCAATGGAAAACTACGTCAAGTGAAACGAGCGGGAAATGGCTATATACAATGAGAATGCTTTTATTGTGAGGTGAAATAATTAAAAAATGACTAAGCGTACCGGTATGGGACTAATTATACAATATGAATGAGGTACCTTAGTGTGATCGTGTCTCGATTGAGCTGCGCCGTTATCCAAATCGTAAGAAGAGGTTATGTTTTGTATGGGTCTATCACCACTTGATGTGGGATTGCATGTAGATGGTTCTAGGCTATTCATTTTTTGGACTCCTTAGACCCTATACTTTTTTTTTAATTTTTAATTTAATTAATATGTTCTATCGCCAATAACAATTGCATCAATCGTAAGTAGAGGTTATGTTTTGTATGGGTCTATTACCACTTGATGTGGGATTGCGTGTAGATGGTTATTGCATCAATCGTAAGTAGAGGTTATGTTTTGTATTGGTCTATCACCACTTGATGTGGGATTGCGTGTAGATGGTTCTAGGCGAATCATTTTTTGAACTCCGTATACCCTATACCATTTTTTTATTTTTAATTTAAATTAAAATGTTCTATCGCCAATAAAAATTGCATCAATCGTAAGTAGAGGTTATGTTTTGTATGGGTCTATCACCACTTGATGTGGGATTTAGTAACATCGAAAGAAGAAGTGATCGAAAAAGTATTTCCTGACATTCATAAAAGTCATAGAAATCACGGCTCAGTGAAAGAGCTATCCTTGCCGCAAAGAATAAATATGTCTAACTTAATAATGTTATTCAATCCAGTATTCAAAGTGATGAAATTACATATAAGTCGATAGACACCGTTGTGGAAGCAAATGAAGTAGTTAATTATCCAACGGAATTTTTAAAATCACTTGATCTGCCAAAGATACCACCACACATACTTAAATTGAAAATAGGTGTGCCAATTATCCTCTTGCGGAATATTAATCAGCCAAAACTCGGCAACGGCACGCGACTTTCAGTTAAGAAATTAATGAATAACGTAGTGGAAAAACGATTTTAACGGGGCCTTTCAAAGGTGAAGATGTCCTCATTCCTCGAATACCCATGATCCCGACTGATACACCATTTCAATTTAAAAGATTGCAATTCCCGATTCGATTGGAATTTGCAATCACAATCAATAAAGCTCAAGGTCAATCTTTAGAATTGTGTGGTTTAGATTTAGATGCGGATTGCTTTTCACATGGACAACTGTATGTTGCGTGTTCCCGAGTCGGAAAACCAGAGAGTCTTTATATCTACGCATACAGTGGAAAAACAAAAAAAAATATTATATATCCACAAGTATAGCAAAATTAAACTTATATGAAATGTATTCTTTGTTTTGTTTCTCATTTCTCAACTATTCAATCACAATGTGCCACAGCGAAGCGTGGCAGGGTACAGCTAGTTACTTATAGAAATAAACTGAAATCAAATCAATGCCAATAAATTGTTAATTTGAAATGATGAAATTGGACAAATAAATCAATTTTTTTAAATTGCTGCTTTTAAAAAGCCCGCCTTAACCTGTATGATATTATAGAAGATTTTCTCGCACGGTGGTTGGTCGGTTCTTGCACACTCGGCTCAGGCGGAACGTGACAATGAGTCATGCTTTTTCGTGCGTGCAGTTGGCGTTCATCGATTTATAAGACGTTATCACGTCAATAAATAATTACGAGTTTCACAATGGTTCCATTCACTGAAACAAAATCTAATAACTAATTATTGCTTGTATGCTGGAAGGTAAACGGTTTCGATATATCTTTGCCATTGGCATGGAAAATAAATGTTTGTAATTAAAATTAGGTATATGTCGAATTCTAACTGTAACTGAAATTTTTGTAACTCTACGAATATCAATGGAAAAATGTTGATAGGAAAACAAAATTCCAGGTACGTCCTAAGTACTTTTTTTTAAACTCTATTTTAATATTTTTAACCAGGTATTTCTCACAGTTACTAGAAAATGAAAATACTTACTTTGAAACTGCTTCAACAAAATGCTCGCCTTCCTCTCGTTATCGTAGAATCTCACGGGACCCTGCAAGTAAAAAAAAAAAAAAAATCATCAGCATTCTCGATTCATAACTAACTACGTACACCGTGTACCCTATGGCCGTCTTGCTCATGTTTACAGGTGAGGTGATAGACGATTGGAGAGCAAAGTAAGTGAATACAAACACACCATTTCGAGGATGAAATTTGAAATCCACGAACAGACTGCCGAAAGTCAAACTCACCCTAGGCCACTGCTCAATCTAGGTCATCACAATCATGCTTTTAATAATTTAAGTTCAATAAAATTACATATATAAATTTAGCATTCATGTACGTGCAGTTTTCGAAAAGTAAAAATAAAAGTTTGAGTTATTTTTGAAAAGTCATAACTTAATAAAAGCAGAAGAAAAAGTTTAATAGTCAACTCTATATGTCCACATAGTAATAAACATATTGAAAACGACATGATAAAAAATTTGATATGTCAAAATAATATGAAATAATCAAAAATGATTTCTTTCTAATCTAAGCGTATTGACCTGTGAGTCCTATAAACTGGGTATTTTGTGATTCGGTACTCCTTTATTAAGAAATTCTCATTGTCCCAGATTCATCCAGATGAACAATGAGCTTATAGTAAAAGCAGAGAAATAAATAAATATTTTTACATTTTAGCCTACCGCGAAATGAATCACCGAATTTTTCCGGTCTCTTAACAATGGCTAAAAGAAAATTCACAAGAACATCTGGAAAAGGTAGTGACTGTTTGAAGGAGAAAGAAGTTAAACAGTAGCAGCATGTTTAACTAAGATTCGAAGAAAAAACGACAATTTCCTTCAGTAAACCATTGAATATTCACGAGAAGAAAGTCAAGAGGAGAGAGATAAAAATCACTTGGTTTTTTCTTGCAGAGACAGAAAACGCCAAGTCTTTTAATTACCCACGAGAGGCCCAATCAAATTGTAGAATAGAATAGTTATGCCATTTAAAAAAGGTAACATCAAAACTAATACTAAAAACTTAAGAGGCCACTCCAGTGTTTCAGGGGCACTACGCAACCCGCGTTAACCTCATAAGATTCAATGTTATTTTCATTTTGCTTATAACTAATTAACTAATATAGATTTCGAAATGATGCTTGCTTGATATGTAAGACAACGATACTCTTATCAAAGCCCCTTTCTTCAAAAACGTGCATAAATTATGGTTTTATACTAATCTATACTAATATGTATAAGTGTATTGTCTAGGTTTGAACCATAATTAATGCACGAATGTTTGAAGAAAGGGGCTTTGATAAGAGCATCGTTGTATTAGATATCAAGCAAGCATCATTTCGAAATCTATATTAGTTAAAAAGTTATAAGAACAATGAAAATAGCATTGAATATTATGAGGTTAACGCGGGTTGCGTAGTGCCCCTGAAAAACTGGAGTGGCCTCTTAAGGCAATATAGAGTTTAAATACTGTTCACAAAAACTTTCTATGAATGTTAAAATGAAACTAAATGGAATTATACAACAGTAACGTATTCTTGAGTTTTGTTTACAATAAATTGTAAAATTATTTTGTTCCGATTTTAAATCAATGAAAGTTATATTATTCAATGAAATCACATCAAACCGTTAGAAAGGTTTAATTGCTGTTGCGCTCTTAAAGTCCCTGAAATATGTTTCTGGACAGATAAAAATAAAATATTAAATTTAATATCTTATATTATAAAATTTCTTAATTTTCTTTTCTTCTCAGAAAAATGGTTTACGTTACGAATGCAATTTTCCTGATAATATTTATACGGTATAAACCTACACTAACACGGAAAATTAACTTTTTTCCATTCACCACTCCTCTCTGTATATATAAATTAAATAGTTATTTTCGTTTTGTATAACGAAACTTTTTCTCTTATTTGAACACCTCATGTACTCATTCAAACAAACATTCCTTAAAATTAAATATATATCTTCAATAATAAAATGTGATGTGTAGGGTACTGTAATTAGAACGTTACTGTGAAAGATTAACTGTACATATTCAAAAAAGGCTTGTTTTTTAGTGAACTTACTGTCGGCATTCAAAGTATTTAATCTCAAAGTTCCAACATTGAACTGCTTTCTTGCGTGAATAGACCTTAAATGTACTCAAAGTCATTTATGTTATGAAGAGTAAAAAAAAAAGTCTGTAAAATAAAAATATTATTTCCCTGCAAGTATGAGGGAAATAAGCAGACCAAAAAATAACAGAAAAATGTGTTTATCTCAGAGGTGAATGGTAAATATTGACTGATTTCATCACTTAATTGTATGAGCATGACAGACTCTTTCTTTAAGAAGCACTGATTTTTGTAAATATTTAGAAGAATAAATAAATTAGGATAGTTAAGGCAATAAAATGACTCTTAATCCACTGTATGTTGCGTAGAGAAAAAAAAAATGTGATTTGGGGAAAATTTAAGCCAAAAAATTAGCAACTTTATTGAACCTTAACATTTTCGTGTAATAAATTTGTTACACTGAGCATAATGGCTGAAAATAATAAATAGAGTACTGCTGAGTGTGTTCGTGCGAGTTGTAGGATAATTAACAGGCGTAAGGCGTAAGGGGTAGCTCATGTCCACAGGTTTTCGACTGCCTGTACTTTTCCCCTGATAAAGTTTCACTTGTCTTCTCCCCTACCCAACCACACGCCTTTCTTTCGCAGGTATTCAAACTTATCCGGGTTCGACGTGATGATACAGGATATACATAAAATAATGTCCCAGATTCAATAGTATATTATAACAGTTTAATTTGCAACAAATCATACATCACATTGAAGGTAAACTGGTAAACTAACCTAGTTTTTCTTACAAATGTTCAATATGTTCCCCTTTAGTTATACGGCACACATCCAACCTAAGGTCCAACTCTTCCCACACTTCGGTTAACAAGTCCAGAGTAATGGAAGTAATAGCCTATTCAATTATATGTTCCAACCCTGGCAAATCGGTAGGTAGCGGCGGAACGTAGACGCGATATGTCATAAAGCCCCAAAAGAAAAAATCGCATGGCGTTATATCAGGTGAACGTGGAGGCCAGCGAAAAAGAGCTATGCAGTCTCGATTTACCTATGCTATCACACGTTTGACTGAAATTAAAGATTCTCTCTTTGCAAATTGCAGAACATAAAATTATTTACGCTCAGGAGTCGCCGTTTTGCGTAGGTGGCGCTGCAAGCGAGATAACAACAAAGCAGTGCTTGTGCACGCGCTTATCTAAAACTGTTTGATTTACTTTTTGATTGCGACCTTGAACCAACACTCTACAACTCTTATAGTTTATACTATTAAAATTTATAACTGAGACATTCTTTTATGGGCATACTGTATTACCGCGTTTTTTCCAACTAGACTTCTCCTAACCCCCTCCCCCGTCAACGAAGGCCATACACCATCCCCCCCTTACATTCTTAGCACACTAAATACGTGTACGTGACACTAAATTCTTTTTTTTGTCCCCGCATGTTTATGACTCGCTTTAATGCGTTATATTTTGTTTCTTCATTTAACTTTCAAAACATTTTTTTTTAAAAAATGGTTATAGTAGTATCTATTGGAGGGCGCTGGGTACTCGGTGAGGAGACCGGGAACCTGTGTCTGCCATATTGGTTTGTGACGTCATAGCTGTCATCTTGGATGGCATTGGCTTTGATCAATACAATCAAAAAAAAGCCCAAATTCGCCAAATATTGACCGAAAATTCGTCAAAATGACTTCAAATTTTCTGTTTTAGGAAGAAAAAAAAAGTTCACCAAAACATCTTAAAATCCAAATTTTCCGTTTTCGAAGAAAAATTTTCGAAGATCGAGCGAAAATTTCACATACAAAAATTTAAAATTCTACAGATTTTTTTTCCTTAAAAATTCTAAGTATTTACAAAACGGTTTTATTTCCCCCATCTACCAGCTGCCCGTAAGCCTCTGGGGATCTTTGACCTTGACCTTGACCCCAGCCACCAATTTTTTATGAACTTTAATTTATAAACGTAAAAAAGTTTAAGAAAGACTAAAAACAATGGAAGTATATTTGAAATGATTTAAAAATAGTTTACATTAAAAAAATAATTTTCCCACTTTTATGAAAAATAATTTCTAACTTACAATATGGCGGAAGTGCCGTTTTAATTCAAAATGGTGGAAAGTTATAGAATTTAAGATGGCGGCTGTGATGTCATAATACAGAGTGGCCGAAAATTTTAGAAAACAAAATGGCGGAATCCTAGTGGTGGCGGGAGACAATGTCATCCAATATGGCGGCCGGGATCAAGGTGAAGGTAAAATATTCTCAGCGGCTAGTAGATTGGGACTTTAAGCCGCTATAGGGAAATTTAGTTACTTTAATTGCAAAAACGTCTTGAGGAATATAGAATTTCAAACATTAAAATTATTGATGGAAATTTTCTACCAGAGAATGAGAAATTTGAATTTTCAAAATTTGCGAGATTTTTTGGTGAAAATGTTTTCTTGAAAAATGGAAAATTAAAATTTTTTTGTTAAATTTTGGAGAATCTTGATTCAATGTTGGCGAATTGTGATTATATGTTGGCGAATTTGGGCAAATTCCAAAAGTCAAGGTGAAATGTCAATGTCATTCAATATGGCTGCCATGACGTCAAAATCCAAGATGGCGGAACTTGGCTCAGCTTCTCACTCAGCACCTAGCACCCGGGGCTTTATATCTGTATATTTATCGGTGATAATATTCGCGGATTTTTTGTATTACGTTCGCAAATTTCGTCACCTTATATTTAACTCAAATGTTTGAAGTTGCGACCACTTGCGTGAAGTTTTAAACTTCGTGAAATATCGTTCATTAAAAATTCGTTTACCAAATTTACGCCAAAACTATACAATCGAAAGGAATGTAGTGATAAATCCACAGGAATATCCCTAGAACTAAAGTGATGTTATAACAAATGAATTAACCAGCATGGCAGATGGAACAAGAGTATCAAGTCTGCTTAACTTCTGAGCCCTGTTTTGACTGACCCCGGTAACTCCCCTACCCCTACTGTTATGATCCTATGAGGTGACGAAGTGTATGGTAAACGTAATGCAGTTCATAGCCGTAAGTAATTTGAATGAATTAATTTTGTTTGGTTTTAAATATTGTTAATTTTGTATTTTATTTTGTATTTGAATAAACTTTTTATAAAGTTATTGCTATGTTTTTTTATAATGATCAAATAGTAATATTTACTTAGAAATGCTTAAAAATATAAATGAACAGGAATGCGTTCCTTTAAAATTTGTCCAAACAAATGGTAGTAAATGCAGAAGAAGGAATGAAACAAAATATTTCGCCGTGGTTTACAAAGAAAAATATCCAACTTTGTTTAAACTGGAAGGTAAATTAATAAAACAATATTTTAATTATGTTTTTTTGTTTATAGACATAACATTATCAGGATGTTTCTAATAATCATTGAAACTAGTTTATAATTAAATATTGACAGAACCCTTATGTCGCTCTAAGCTTAGTATTCTACTTGAATCAAACTAAAATTTTATAAAACCCAGTATGAAAAAAGAATAAACGTGATTTCATTTTCCTTTGTGATGACAATAGATAATACATTTTTTTTGTAATGTGCACAGTCAAATGTCACTTACTTGCAAGTCATAAGAGTTTAAAATTAGAGTGCACGTCACACAGCAAGATCACGGCAAAAACAAAAGAGACGATTCCGTGGTGGTTTTCCATTGCCTAAGGCAGCAGCGCAGGCGTAAAGCGACGTCCACCAGTTAATACTGGTGAGAATTCAATTTTTTCAGGAAGGAACATTTTCCGAGCCAGTCAAAAATCTAACAAGTAACATAAAAAAGAGGGAAATTATATTTTTATGACTGAATGAACTGTGGGTTAACTTTATTTCGTTGATTGAAAAAATTTCAAATCGTAACAGCAGTTTAAACTCACTGAAATTTCAAACACCACTAGGTTCACAAACTATCCGTGTTAAAATTTTGTGTAAATTCCCCTCCGAGTGGTTTTTATTGGCTTATAGACTGCGCACCGTATGAGCTTGTTTTTACCTGTGAGGGGTTTTGCAAATGTAAGCGGCCGTGGGTGAGGAGGGGGGGGGGTGAGGAAAATTCCATTTCTATCCGAGCGCACCAGACCGGCGGGGCGAAAACCGCGGGAAAGTAAATATGCAAATCCCCCCCACCTCTTGCGCGCTGCGAATTGGACATCTGGTTGGGCTTGCGCTTGCCATTTCTCCTCCCACCACTTCCCCCCCCCCCTCCAACCAATCCCTCCTTTAGCCAAAATCTACCACGAAACTACCTTCTCCCTCCCAAATCCCCCCAAAGGCAACCCGTGGCGCGCTCAAATGGACAAATGATTTATTCACAAATCTGCGGAGTGGCGAGGCTAGGTTCGCGCTGATGAAGTACTTCCCACCCGACTCACATTTTTTTTTTAAATTTTTTTATATTTTCTCTGGACTCGAGCGAACACCAGCACGTGACGGGCACAGAGGAATGGCTTGTCGCAGCTGCCCTGCAGACATGGCGCTCGAATCATTCGCGTCTATGCACGTTATATACGGCGCATGGGGAAGGAAGGAATTGCTGTTGGGGCTGGGAGGGGAGGAATTTGCAAGTTACCTTTGCAGATCAGTTAGATGCACGCCGAAATTAAGCAAAAAGTTTTTTTTTTTTTGGGTTGGGGGGGTTCGTGTTCTAGGAAGAAAATGGGAGCGATCACATCGATTGCGTTTCTTGAAGCGAAAACGTTTACCTCGCTTAATTTTCAGAGGCAATCGGTTCAAACCTTTCTTCTGTGGCAAAGTACCGCCAGATTACAACCACGAGACTAATAATGCGTCAACAACGGCTCAAACCCATAACGGATAGATCACGCATGTATGTGTTTGTCGCGCAGTGTTTTTTTTTTTGCCTGTGACGTCATCGCATCAGTGCGGGCGCACGCGCGTTTTTGTCACGAAATGGCTTTGTGTAAAGATGTAAATTGGTGTAGCCTTTGAAAAGGTGTCATTGTGAAGAGCTGCTAGGATATAAGTGGACATCGGTTTTAAATTTCAAATTACAAAATAATTAAAGATCTAGTCGCATATGACTCGTATCATATGACCCGTTGCTTTGTATTCTCATGTATTTGCGCAGTGCTGTGAGGCATCTGGCAAGTGTAATCGAGCCTTCGTGCTAGTATCTTATTCTCTAGGTCACTTTCCTGCCAGGTGTAAAACCTTTTTGTACAAGCCTTGACTAAAAACTCCGTCTTTGAATTAAATTATTATTTTTCTTTATGAAATTTAAAGTTCCTCGTTAATGATTTTTTGTACCTATCAGTTTTTTAAAAGGTACTTGTTAGTGTAAAATTCTTGTGTTTGGGTATTTTGCCATGTTGAAGCTTATTTTTGACCAAAATATATACCCAAGTTTTTGAAAACTTTTTTTCTTATGTTTGGAAGTTTGGATTTTCTATAAATACCTCTTTAACTTATATCATAAAAAAAATTGATTGTCATCTGTTCGTGCGAGGAAGTGTACCTAAAAATTGGATTCCGCAGGTTGTCGGTTGTATATAAGAGATTATAAAAATATTTTAAATAAATAACAAGAAACAAATTAGTTGTTCTTAAAATAATGTGTTCAAATGCAATTATAAGTTATATAAAGAAAAAAATAGAAAATAATTTTCTGGTTAAGCGTTTCGTACGGTAACCATTTTTGGAAAATATTTTTAAAATTGTATTTCTGTTTTTTTGTTACATTTAAAGTCAATAAAAACAAAGCAAACTGTGAAGCTGCTAATGTATAGTTGGAAATTAAAATGACTAACAATCGAAACATTTTAAAAGAAAAAAATGTTAAAATTATGTATAGTTTTAAATTTTATCAATTAACTCACTTCTCTCCAAGGCGACACTGGTTAGATTTCCGGTGGGTGGCAGACACGGGTTTTATTTCAGTTTATTTATTTATTTCTAATTGGTAAAACCGGGAAACGTGGCGGAAGTTTCAGGGAACCCGAAAACATTTTTTATTCCGTCGATGCTCCATTAGAATTTCGTCATCCCTCTTTGTGTCCAATGACTCCCGATGTCGTTGACACGTGGAAGCGTAAATAACTCACTTACTGAACGCGATACGTCGTCCGTCCGTCTGCCCCCGAGCGTTTCACAACACTCAATTTTAAATTTATAACGCTGCCAACTTTTGAGGAAAAGTGCATATTTGAGAAAATTTCCTTTGTATATTTTCAATAGTTTTGACAATCATGTAAATTATACAATTATAATTCATTTAACTGAATTTTTTCCTTACAGTATTTATTTTAACATATTCAGAGTAACTATGCGTGCTTTTTTCTCGAAAAAACTTTAAAATGTGTGAAAAAAAGTAAAAAAAAAAATATTAATGGAAGCAGATTAGAAATTAAAGAAACTTCGAAATTTTCTTATATAAAAAGATTTGGCATGCGAAAAACTTGCAGGCATTTTGAATGTATAATTTAATCCTTCCGTCAGTCAGAAGTATGAAGTTGCTAAACTTTTGACGGAAGAATGGATGAAATTTTGCGGGACATTTTATTAGCTGCCTGTCAAGTGATAGACAGATGACAGACTATTGTAAAACATGGCTTAAGATGAATAGGCAAGCTAATGATTTTATTGTCAAAATAATTGTTCACTAACTTTATTCTAGCTCATTAGTTCGATGTTTTGAGACATCCACTCAATGGCGCATTATATTAACTTTTTTTTAATATATATTTTCAATTTTCTCCAACCGCAAGTTAAATTTAAACAATTTGCTAGCTGCTCTAGAAACTTCCGTAAAGTTAATTTTAGCGATGTAAATAAATTACCACGTTGGAAGCGAAATAAGTTTAGCGGGAAAACTTATTCACTTTGTTGCGGCCTGGCTACATGTTGGGAGACGCATCGCAAACGTTCCGCCGCCTTGTCTGCGACTGTCCGCAATCCGCTTTTCACAACCGTCACGCGGGCGTGCGTCCGAGGTGGTCGCAGGGTAATTTCACTGGTCCGCCAGTTAGTAGGTATACAAAATAAGCCTGGACCATAAGCAGATGTCGTTGGTCGAGACATGACTGTAAACGTGTGCCTTGACAAATGTACGGTAACAAGTGTAACACACAACAAAATTCCCTGACGCAAGATTGCGCAATCTGGTTTACTTGGCCCCACGTACTGGGCTCCAATTTATGTGCTAAAACAACCCCTTGTTTAATTTCTTTAGGCGTCTATTTGTGTACGCCCTAGCGTTGCGTATCACAATTGTTGAGGGTGGCACATTAAGTCTGTAGGACTCGTACTTGCTATAATGCCTGTGTTTTATGGCGATTAATATTAACACCTAGTTCCTACAGAAGTTTTGTGTTACGTAGCATATACGTATAGGTAGGACAATTGAACACACTGTAATACCAGCTATGATAATAAATATCTGACATTACACACTAAATAATATTATATATATAGGCCTATACATACAGGTTCAAGGGATTTATATATATAACATAAAAACCGAGGGAAATAGGTACTACAAATCACTGTTCGCAGTGAATAATATAAATTTTGGGCGAGCTCAGATAATAGTTCAGTGAGAGTATGAAATAATTGCACTTAGGACCATTAAACTTTAGACAGTCAATCACGAATTAATTGTCTGTTTACATGTTACTGTATCAATATAATGTTTTACAATGAGTGTCAACAGTTTATATTTTGTAATGAACGTAAGAAAAGGCGTTTCAAGTGTCTTATTTTAATGTAGAAATTTATTTTCGGTGGAGAAAATTCAACATGGAAGCTGCAGAATTTCAATGATTTACTGTGTTAAGTTATACAACCACAGTGAGTTTTTTCGCAGTAGCAAAATAATTTTATTGCAATTATGTTGGGGTAATAACAGGTTATTTAATTATGTGGAAAATAAAGGTTTTAATATCTATGATTTTTACTAAACAATTTTTTTTACAGTGACAAAATTTACTGACATATTTCAGACACTCGGTGTTTTAGCTAAAATTCTTTCTCTATTATTTTCTGTCAGAATGTTGTTCAGCTCCTACTTCGAAGCTCAGACTTGGGAAGCAATTTAGACCATAGGTCGTTAAGATGTTTTCAACTTATTTTGTCGTGACGAACCTGCAGGCAAAGTCCGTCGGTCGAGTTCAGATACACCCTGTATAATTTACCAGCATAACACACATCCCACTCGCTTGACACAAGGATGTACGAGGAAAAGTCACGTTTTCTGGAACTCCCTGGCCTCTCATGCCGAAACTCCGCTGTTACTAACCAAGCAAACATACGCTACTATGTAGCCAATAATGCAGGTTTTTTTTCGGTTTTAATTGGTGGATTAACCTCAAGGTCTTACATTTCCGTTATCGTAACGCCACAGCGAATAACGTTGGCTCATAATTAAAAAAAACGCTGCAGCATTAACAAATTTTTTGGTATCCACATTTATCCCAAAAAATTCGTTCCAATTAAGGTTGGGCTACCAATTATTTTTTCGCATTATGCTAACAAATGATTACTCAAATTCACGAACATGAATAGAGCACACAAGAAACAATGCAACCTAGTGCATAAGTTGTTGGCAATTGCTGGCTCAATGAAACAGGTTCTACTCCAGAACTAGTTAGCTTACTAAATGATAAAAAAAAAGCGGAGATTCATAGTTTTAGGGTAAGACAAGCGGTATATATATGTGTAAAGTAAAGTACAACCGATGAAAGACAGCAATATGATGAATTAAGCTCGTGAAGAAGGTTAAGTTGTGCCAAAATATTTTTTATATCCTGATGAATAAAAGCAAATCACCCATGCAGAGAAGCATCTCTTCTATATCTCGAAATGATTCGCATTGAAAGAACTATTAAATGTTATGTCAAGTGTTCAGGATAGTTATTAAAAATTTAAGAGACTTTACAAGTCCGCAAGAGGATTCTTAAAATTGTTTAAAATAAAATGTAATTTTTTAGGTACAAAAAAAGTAAAGGTTTCTTGTTGAAAGTAAAAGTAGATGTTTATCAACGTTAGTTCCACAGATCCACGCAGCACCATTCAAAGCGAGACAATTTCACATAAACTTAGCTTTACTTTCCTTAATATTTTATCATTACTTTTTTTATTACTGTTAAACTTACAAAATATATACTTTTTAATTTTAAATGCAGCTATACATTATAATTTTGCACAAAGTAGTTTCATTATATTCGTACGAGCAAAGCTCGGTCATCCAGATATTTTGTTTTCCTTGTGTAACTGCAGTTAATGACTATGTAGTTCTGTGTTTTAAAAGATAAAGTTCAGATTAATCCAAATGGTTGCCATTTTGATGTGGAATCACCCCAGAGAATTTTTTTCAATATATTTATTTTTTTTTCCTTGGAAGAAGATGGGAATTCGAAAAACATTTGATTTTGGGAGATTTATAAAATATAATTTACTTAAACGCATGACTCAGCCAAGTAGGGTGGTTCAATTTGGTGTTGTGAGTTGGAGTCTAACCTTGGGGAAATATGAATTTCAGGATTGACATTCGCATGAAAAATATATCGGATTTGGTAATTTTAATTGTTATTTACTTTAAAAAAAAGGATCATAGACAATTATTTTTGGTTCTATATGTGACTGTTTTTCATAGTTTTTTTTCCCTTCCTGATATTTCATCTTCGAATGTGGTCCTACTAATGAGTGTTTGCTGGTTTTTTTTAACGTCATGCTTGATGGACTGAATTTGTTTGTTGTCATTGCTGTGTCGTTTTGGTCCCATCTCCGTAGCGTCCCCACAGAAACGGATCCAAGAATATTCTCGGCAAGTGTCGGGCATAGTGTTCCGAAACGCCTTCCGTACGTGATCCGGGCCGATGGATCCATTTCGCGACCGATGGCTCTGCTTCGAAATGCATTCCGCATGCACGCGAGGCTTCGTGGGGAGAATTCTCGTTCGTCGATGGCGATCGAGAAAAAAAAAAAAAAAGGTTAAGAGAAAGGGATGGGGAAAAAGGATGAACGTGTTCTGGGAATTCCCTCGCAATCTCTGCGAGAAGGAACGTAGAGGAAATCACGATTTGTTTTCCCTTCTCTCGCCGCTCGAGAAGACGTCGCGGAATAAAGGACAACGTTGTCGATTTGGACGGAAGATGAATCCCTGTAAGTCTGCGACGTGTAACTTGTCACTTTTAATTTATTTCCTTCTTGTATTTACTCTTTGACTAAAATCTAAAATTCGCTACTCATTAAACAGTACAATTTAGCACTCACAAAAACAAACTTGTGTGTGAGTGCATCCAGGCACTTAAACTACGTGCGTTATTTTAACTAATGTAAACATTAAAAAAATTGTAGCAATTGACCATTAAATGAATAAAAAACAACTAAAGAAATATAAATTTATAATTTTGAATGTTAAAAAGAGCAACTAATTCAAATACAAGATAAAGTATAACATTGTTTGAGGAAAAACTCTAGAGATAAAATAGTAAAAACATAATATTTAAAGGAGAAAAATACGTACATAACACTATGTTAACCCTCACTTAAATATTAAAGAAATCTATTGATCAGTTAAATTATTCAGCCGAATATTGACTTTATTTTATTTTATTTTTTTAATTTTTCAGGAAGAGTAACTTAAAATTTTGGAAGCTGAAATTCTAAAGATTACTGTGAAATAGTTTTAAGAAATACGGTAACACGTAAATTGTGTTCTGTCTATGCCGTGTAGGAAAACTATGAGCTGAGTAATTAAACTCGTCTCGCCCCTCGATACATACTCGTTATTGCAGCTCCAAATTACAATCTTACTGATATGTTATTTCATAGCTGATAATGCATACACTAAATCTCTACTTTTTTCTCTCCGAGCGTTGTTTTTTTATGTTACGCAATTGATTTGCGGTCTGATGACGTCATTGTCTACCGGCTGCACAATAAGTTTCACTTTAGAAATCGTCTCTCTGGAAGAAGAATTTACTTCCGTGTGTTTATTCTCAATAACGCAAGGGAAGTGTCGGCTGAGGCCGCGTGAGAAATGTTTCAGCAGCCGTTAAAGTTGCGCGTCTGAAGGCAGGGCTTGTTGACTGCTCGTGGGGTCAAGTGCCCACTGTGAAGCTTGCTGTCTAGAGGCAGAGGAGGGAAAGGAAAAAAAAAATGGACGCAGATGGTGTTACGAAACTCTCCCTGCCATGAAATAATATGAGAAAAGTTTTCCCTAACGATTGCTCTCTCTCTCTCTCTCTCTTCGCAAGTTTAATGACCTGCTTGAATGCCATTAACTTCGGGAGATTCGCTCATGGTTGAAATATTGAATGTGGGACTTTGAACGAGTTCTGACCTCGATAGCAGCGAGGAAAACAAATTACAAAACAACAAAAAAATTTTAAAAAATTATCAAAAAAAAAATAGAAATTATTTTCAAACGTTTGAAATACTGACCAGTTTGAAGATTCTCATTTCAGTCTGAATCCAGTAGGCTACTTTATTTTGCGAAATTTTCTCCTTCATAAGTGTCATTAAAACTTTAGTGTTTATGATTTATTTATCTTAATAAAATGCCATTTTCACAGTTTAAACAATCGTTGTAGCTGAGGTCACTAAAAGTCCCGCCGTCTGTGCCAGAAATAAATGGTCATCGGCTACGGTTGTCAGTCTAGTAGTTTTATAAGCACTGAAATTCCAACAAATAAACAATATTAATTTTATGATTACACATCTTGTTGAAGTAAATTCGCTTGAAACAGTTGTAATTTCACGTAAACCCCCAATTGCTTTGACCTAATTAGCGAGACAAGAAAGTTAAATTTTGCGAATACTAGAGGGATACCTTTAAGTTGAAGATTTTCGGAATAAATATTATCAAATAATGTGAATGGTTTCATGCATTATTGGAAATAATTAGGTTTTCTGTGTTGAAAGTTCATAAATTAATGTCCATTGTGATTTTAAATTAAGTATTTAAATAAATAAAAGATATTTGTAAAATAAATTGGCCTATTTATTGTAAAAATGTATATTTCAAACACACCACAGCGTATTGTTACCGCGTCAGCAAGACAATTCTCTTCCTGTGATGAGATCTCATTATCCTGGATATATAATTTTCGTTGAGTAAAAATACTTTTAATATAAAATATTGACAATAAAAGGTTGTCGCAGCATACGGCATCACCATAAAATTTTCACGCACATTAGTCGCCACTGTTTGCATGTTAAAGTGTTCCGGCACGTCTAGATGTGAAACTTGCAGATATGAAATTCCGCATTAATAAGCTCTAGTGAGCCTCAGGGTTCCTTCACTTATTCTATGTGTGTACCCACAGCTTTTACGAGTGTTTTAGATATATCTTGTATAGTAAAATATCCGTAATAAATTATACATAAGAGTATAGCTTAAAAAAAACTACCCTGATTTTAACATTAAGGGATATTTTACAGTTAATCAAATAACCTTCCTCTATTTTTCCTTATCAGGATAACATTTCTGCCCATTACAGAAACACGCAAAATTTACCAAATTTTCATTTTATTAATGAGTCATAAATTAATTTGTGCAAAATAAAACAGTTCTAGTGTTCATAGAGAATGATATAAAAGTATTTAATGGATTTAAAGATGGTTCTGGGGTCTAAGGACTATTGATCGAAAAATTAGTTACTATGGTAACGAGTGAATCAGGTAGTATTCCTATGAACCTATACTAAATCTTAAGTATGACAATGTGATAAAACGGCATGTGTGGAAAAAATAACCGAGCGTAAAGAGGCCCATGTATCTGGGCACATGTGTAGAACTTCAGGAGAAACCACGCTGTTTCAAAACCGCTCGAGATATCCGAGAGCTGTATATTTACAGAAATCATTTAAGAAAACGCCGAGGGCGGACATAAAGTTTTGTTCCCGTTCATCGTGTTTAAATGTATTTTCAGGAGATTCATAGTGCTAAACAGCGTATTTTCAAAAAGATTTTTAAACATGAAATTTCGTGGCAGAGATAAATTAAAGCACTTAATGGCCTTATATACAGAGAAAATTTTTATTTCTCCGTCATAAAAGGTTATGCTCATCGCTCATATTTTATAGCTAACGTATGCGTGCCAGTCCAGAGATATAGAGACTGGAAAAATTTCGCGCTTTGGATGGCCTCTAGGATAGACTCCACAATCCTCTACACACTCGGAAAATTCCACCTGCTCGTGACACCTGTCAACTGGGACGCTTGCCATTCTATACTTTTTTTTGGGGGTAATGATTTTCACTGGCTCAAAAGTCTTTCAGATAAACTGTAAGCCGATCAGAGAACCAATGTAAAGGTGCAGTTGTTTGTATTCTGTAATACCGCGAATTTTTTCGGTCTCTATTTATAATACTTGACGACAAATTGCATAGTAGATGAGATTTATAATGTGCAAGCAAAATAAATTAATATTGGTTTATAATTATAAAAAAAATGTTGTTATAAATAAATGAGTCGGAGATGCAGTATGTCTGGTATGCCACACCACAAAATATGTGGCTAACAAAAAAAAAAGTGAATAAATTTTCACTGTTTTGTTTGCCTGATAATGGCTGGTGCATTACTTCTCATAATCAATGCAGCAATGCCGGTAATATACTATGAAAGATACTATCCACTTCAAAAACTAGGTGCCAGTCCGGAGATGTGCGCTTAGTGCGACACCGCGCTAGAAGCACCTCCATCGCGCATCACTGGGAAGCCAATGGGAAGCCTACAACCCACGTAGTTTCGGTTCCCTGCAAGAATTTCCGAAGATTTCCGAAGTTTTGCGTATTGGTACTAACGCCACTTCAGCCGCTAAATCAGAAGTTTCCGATGAAAACAAGCATGTTGTGACTGACCTAACCTAACCTAACCCTTCGATTTTTTTTTAATTTCAATTTTTGAGAGGAATCCGAAGTTGCACGAACGTGGTAGGGAACCGAAACTACGTGAGTTGTAGGCTTCCCGCGCATCACCGACACCGACAAACGGGCACCACTGACCGTGACGCCCTCGAAGCTGGTGTTCTTGAGCGCCTCGAGGAAGAGCTGCTCCCACAGCGGGTCGCGGTACCGGAAGTCCACGATGGTGTGGTTCTTGCGCACGTGACGCACGCGGTGCGCCACGTACTGGATGGCCAGCGCCACCGCCCACACGCCGTCGTACGTGTACCCGTGGAAGCGGGAGTACTCGCCGCCGCGCCGCGAGTCGTACTCCAGCTGGTACTCCTGCGCCGTCTGCAACAACCGGCAGGTAACCTCCACGTCAGGCGAGTTCCCACTGCCTAAACGAACTCAACTTCCACCACATCACGTGAGTTCACACTGCCTAAACAAACTCAACTACCACAACATCATTCCGAACAAACTCCTGCGCCGTCTGCAACACCGGCAAGTACCCACCACGTCAGGCAAGTTCCCACTGCCTAAACGAACTCAACTACCACCACATCATTCCAAACATACTCCTGCGCCGTCTGCAACACCGGCAAGTACCCACCACATTACGCTAGTTCCCACTTCTTAAGCGAACTCAACTTCCACCACATCACGTGAGTTCACACTGCGGCAGCTAATGCAACCACCATCATCTCGTACTTCTGCGCCATCGGAAAGTACACACCACATTACGCAAGTTCACGCTGTAGGAACTAACGCAACAACCACGTCACTCTTATAGTACTTCAAGCGTTACTCTTGAACCGTCTATCCACTTATCACGGAAGTTCGCTATGGAACAATGAACGCTGCCACCACAACATCATACGAGTCGTACTCCAAATGGCACTCTGGCACCGTCTGTAACACCGAGAACTATCCACCACATCACACAAGTTCACACTACAACAAAGAACGCAACCCCCACTACGTCATACAAGACGGTCTTTAGGGCTGTGCTCTGAAACACCATTACGATTTATTTTATCATATTTGAAACTTACCAAAACTATTCTAATATTTTATACACAACGCTACAAGTGAAACTACAATGAATTTTAAAACATAATTACTTTAATTTAAGACATATAGGTTTTTTTTTGGCTGTACTTTCAAAGAAAACGATCATTCTTAAAGTTGAGTCAACATTTGAAAATCAGGCAAGAAGTAAAATTGTAATGAACAAGAATCTATAAATCAGCTTTTCGAGGACCAAACAAATATTATAAACAGAGGGTCTATTTATACTTGTCATTTAAGTCGGTTCTCAAACCAAACTTACGTACGTTTATTTTTATAGATATTTGTTTCATATTTGGAAATAAATACTTCAATATACGGAGTAGTAGTAGTAGTTATGTGATTCAACAAATCATCTCATATTTATACTCTACAATCTAAATGATCACAGATTTAACCAAAAAAGAACTGTTAAAAAATTTGAAATGCTAAATAACCATAAAATAAACCACTTTTATAAAATGTCTATAAGCTTTAAATATTTATCTCATCAATTATTCACGCAGCTAGGCACACAAATTCAGCATCATGACGTTTCCAGCTCGCCTGTCTGCTTTACAACGCATTTTAATTTGTTACTGCTGTCATTCATAGGCTCCAGTGGCTATAATTTATATCCGCATCCTGGATATCACATGTTTTCTCTTCTTTTTTTTCGTGTCGCCTGGTTTCATTTTCTCCCTTCCTCGCTCCTATTCGCGTCGCAGGCACGAATCCGGTGTAATTGTCACAACGTGCGATTGGCAATCCTGATTCTCCGACTGGTTACACAGAAAAAATAAATGATTTTTTTTTGGACTCATGTATATTTTAAAAACAAGAACGAGAATAATGATTTTTTATTTTTGGAGGAAAGGAGTGGTAAACTCAGTACCAGTTAAGCATATGCACATAAATTAGTACATTAAGGGACAACGCATATATATTTTAGTGGCTGTACATAGTACGGTAAATTAAATCGTTTTAGAAATTCGACCAACGAATATTTATTGTTAGGGATTGAGGTTACACACACACACATATATATCAGAAATACTTTACAGAACATACGTTCCGTGGACGTTGTAAAGAAAAAAATATCGTTCTCTTTCATGTTGTGTCAGTAACATAGGTAACGACGGAAAATACATTTTACAAGGTAGACACGTCTGTTGGCATTGCATAGCATACCAAAGAATGAATCAGTGCCATAATTCGTCTCTTTCAAGAGTTTTGACGACGAATTCATCAGATCATTATTAATGGCAATTTTTTGAGTTTCAGTTACCATACTGGCGATGTCACTTCACAACCGTTTGTGGAATTATGACATTTACTATTTTATTAACTTATTTTACGGGGGTTGTTTCAGAATAACGGGGAAGGGATAGGAACCGAATGTCACCATTGTGGTTTTCAGCGGGTTTTATGCATTTAATACTTTTTTTAATTTTTTAATGTTTAAGTTGGTTCTCTATAGCAGAAAAAGTAGTTTAATGGAGTTCCAGGTGTTAACAGTGTCTGGATGTCACAAAGAGATACCGCTGATTTTTTAACTGATTTTTGAGAATTACTACAACTTGAATAATACTCTCTCTCTCTCTCTCTCTCTCTCTCTACACTATTTAGTAACATCAGGGAATGTTTAAATTTGTTAACTCTGCCTCAGAGAAGGCAAATTGTCATTGCTAAACTAACAGCAATTATTATGGCTTTAAAACTTTTGAAACCAATATATTCTAGATGTTTTAAAATTATAATTCAGATGACGGAGTACTAAGCGAAGTGTGAGAATGGAGAACATACATGCATATGAACTTCATATCCACTTATGTGTTTTCTTCTGTACTCTGAAATATTTGCTGCACGCAATACCTTACATTTTATTTGTAACATAATAAATTTTTCATGCCTACCATTTAAAACAAAATAAAGATTTACTCACAACTTCCTGATTGTTAAGGCATGTATTCTTTATTTTATGCACGTTAAGGCGTACCCTCAAAACGCTATCCCAAATCTCTACTGCGCTATATTAACGCACTAAAAATAAAATTATTTAACATTTATTCACTGACTTTATCAAGCGAAATCCAAAGTACATTCTTAAAAAAAAATGCGATACAAATAATTTGAACTGCAGCCATCCGTACGCATGAATTGAAATTTATAAAGATTAATTTAACAAATGTCTTCAAAAGTACAAATAGAGCCTGCGCATCTGATAATTGACTAGTAATTTAATTGTTTTAATTTTTTGTAGCCAGAGTTTATTAGTGAGTCAATGCGTTTCGCTTATAGCTTACATTTCTGCCAGATACATTTTTGCATTATTGTGTGGATTTCGAATCACCACTATTTCAGTTCATCAGCCAGTAAAATTAACCTTAGCGAAAATGCACAATAATTTGAGGAAAAAATAAGATCTGAATGCACTGAATTCGGATACAAATAATACACCTAATATTAATTTAAACTGTCTTGGTTGTCCAGCTGTTTTAAAATCAAAAAATTCTTGCGTTCTTTAAATTGCTTTCTTAATTCCCTACCAAGATTATTCTGACCGGCAATTGGCGTAAAATTTTTGGCAGAAATGCTAGTAAAAAATCATTGTAACAAAATTTTCTTGGTTATTGAACTAGCTTAGTTCTGTATGGTAACCTTTTTTCACCGTTTTATTAAAAAAACTTTCATTAATATAAACGGGAGAAAATTACATACAGACCACTAATGGAAAAAAAGTTGGGATCATATTGCATTATATTATTTGTCTCTGCAAAAAATTACGATCCAATAAATTACACGTGTGAAGTTTTAATTAAATTCTTCCCCAAGAATATAAGAAACGGTTGGAAAAATCTCTTAATTTAAAATGAAGTAATATTATTGAAGTAGCTATGAGAAAAATAATGCTCTGTAGCTAGGAATCTTCTTGGTTTTTTTTTGCGTAGCTTGACAAGTTACGTAATTCTCAAGTTGTTAGAATACGGTCTGCGAATTACACAAGTGCGGAGACGCTGGTGCGCCAGGGAAGCGTCTTAAAGCATCGAAAATAATGCGAGACGTAATTATAACAGTGGCAGAAACTTGTCTGGAACAGCCTGCCATTCACAACCGCCAGAGCGTGCAAACTCAAAATGCGTCTTGCCCTGCAAACGAAACGAGATTCAAATTAATTATCTGAAAGCGGGAAATGGGGGTGGGGAGAGAAACCCATCCAACCATCTACTTGCCCAAAGTTAATTAAAACCTGCTCAAAAACCCAGCGATATGAACTAATATATCCTCTAATTATTTCACATCATCATCCTGTCATTTTGGAATCAAAGTTTTTGACCCGAAATTATTTCACATGCTTCAGTGTTCTCAACACAGTATGAAAAGGATACGGAAGTAAAAAAAAATCGGCTGCACTTAATATATGAATGTAGCGCTTGTTTCCAATTATGTCTATTTTATTAAGTTATCTTTTTAACATGTCCAATGAACGTTATTGGTATAAAATGTATGAACAAGAAAAGGCGTCAGTTTTTTAATCATTGTGTTTTTGCCATTCATAAACCACATGTAAGAAAAATTTATTTTTAATTAAATTCAACAGGAGAATCTGATTTTCTGTAAACGTTATGCTCAAGCCAAGGTGATACCTTTTGACAGGTGCTACAGAAAACATATATACTTTTGACAGCTCATTCTTGTGACGTAAAAAACTAAATGACCACAAACAAATGTGGCACCGGACTATATAATCGTCTAACAGTATTAATTTTGTTAATTCTACAAGAATATTCAGCTGTCAAAGTCTGAATTTGTTCTGAATAACTTGTCAAATTGTGTCTCACCTTATCTTGGAGAGCGTGTGTATATATATTATTTAACTAAAAACAAATATATGTATTAATAACTCATGCACAATAAGTTTTTAAAGTTAATTGATATCACTACATTTTAATTAATCGCTGATCATCAGGAACGTACATAAATCCTTTATTTTTAATTTAAACCCTCTTAAACAATATGTAGGTACTGTTACTGTTTAACAGTTTCAAAAATAACAATATACCAAAATTTATTACCAATTTCGCAAATTTAGCTGGCAGTACTTTCCAGTTACTGATATAAGGGATATCCAATATTGGGCCATGGGGTGATTTGAATTTATTACAGAGTTCTCCGTTTTGAATTTTTAAGGGGCCCGCTTCGTCAGGGGTGTATGTGTGTGAGGCGGGATGATAAGCGCGACACTCGCTGGAGCTTCTAGCGTGGTGTCGCCTCTAAGTGCAAGGCTCTGAACTGGCGATCAGTCTTCTCGTAGTCACAGGATAACTGTGAAATTTGAGAGGTGACCGTAACATTATATGGCAGAGAAATGTAGATAAAGGTGTAATGCAAGTCTCTTAAGTGCTTTCAAGAATATTTACCGGTTATTTAACGCCTAAATTTTACTCTGAAAACACGCGTTTGAGCTATTTTAACTATTCTAAAAATACAGTTTAAAACTTTATCCTAAATCAAAAGTAATTTTTGGTCCTCAGCGATCTCATGAATGCTTTTCGTAAGCAGACCCCACTCGGATATCTTGAGTGGTTTTGAAATCGCGTGGTTTTTCTTGAAGCTCTGCGCACCGTGTGCGTGCCCGGGTAGGCAGAGTTCCTATAAACCAACAAAAAAAAACTTTTTTTATAACCTAAATTTTACTACATGTAAAGGAACCATTGAAAAATTTTCAGAAACTTTTAAACATGGCTAAATTTTCTGACATTCTGGGTTATTTGAACCGTTATTTACGAACCGGATGATTGGCTGGAGCTGTTGACCAATCAGTGGGTGCTCTGCTCCTGGTTGGCTGGGCTGACTGGCCACTCAGAAAATATTTTTTATTTTTTGGTTTGTCTATAGTTTTGATAATTTTTTTCAGGTATGTGCTCAAATTTTGTTGATTTCATATACATTTACCTGTTTGTATTTTAAGATTTATTGCTTTAAGAATCAACAACTACGTAGCGTGATAGAGAACGTACGAGGGTTATTTTTTTTCAACCTCCGATCGGCTGTAATAAAAAACTGGAATGAATTGGGAAATTATTTTAATGTCAAAAGAAACGTACATCTTTACTCTATTTTTCCATATAATCACCGTGCAGATTGAGGCATTTGTCGTACCGATGCACCAGCTTTCCAATACCCTCTGCATAAAATGATGCCTCCTGCCTATTCAGCCACGTTTTAATAGTGCTCTGCAGTTCATCATTGGTGTTGAAGCGTCGTCCTCCAAGCCAGGTGATAGTCACTCGGTGCCAAATCCGGACTGTAAGGAGGGTGATCAAACACTTCCCATCGAAATATTGCAAGGAGTTGTTCTGTTACGGCGGCACTATGCGGTCGGGCGTTGTCATGAAGCAAGACAACACCAGATGTCAGCATTCCTCTCCGCGTGTTGCGTATCGACTGTCTTAGCCGTCGTAGTGTCGCGCAGTATGCAGCAGCATTGATTGTTGTCCCTGGCTCCATGAAATCAACCAGTAGCACACCTCGGTGATCCCAGAACACTGTAGCCATCTGTTTCTTGGTGCTGAATGTCCGTTTGAACTTTTTCGGCTTGTTTGGAGAATAGGTATGCATCCACTGTTGTGATTGAAGTTTTGTTTCTTCACTATCGAAATGAATCCATGTTTCATCACCTGTCACAATTTGAGTCAAAAAGTGTTCACCATCGTCTGCGTAACGCAGCAAAAACGACAAGGCTGATGCCATTCGCCGCTCCTTGTTGATGTCAGTCAACATCTTGGGTACCCATCGGGCACAGATTTTCCTGTATCCGAGATTGTCTGTAACAATGGCGTATAGGGCTGACCTTGAAATGAGCGGAAATTGTTCAGACAGTTATGAAATCGTGAATCGACGACTCTCACGAACAACTGCATCAACTCTCTGAACTGTTTCATCTGTTGCTACCGACTTCCTTCCTTGGCCACCTTCATCATGAACATCAATACGGCCTTCGCTGAATTTCCGACACCACTCTCGCACATCGCCATCGCTCATAAAGTTTTCACCGTACACAACACTCATTCGGCGATGGATTTCTGCTGCAGTGTGCCCTTCTGCCTGTAAGAAACGGATGACTTCACGCAGCTCGCATTTCGCCGTACAGTTTATCGTTGCAGCCATGTTGACATTCCCATAACCAAGCTTCAACTGAGGTGTGAGTTGGCCGCTCCACATGGTTGGTGGAAGGGGGTAAACACTACGAAACGTGTCGATTCGTGTACGAGCGATTAGGGTATCGATTAATGGGCATGCCATGGAGAAATGAAACTGTAATCACACTGCAGGGCACTGTTAAAACGTGGCTGAATAGGCAGGAGGCATCATTTTATGCAGAGGGTATTGGAAAGCTGGTGCATTGGTACGAAAAATGCCTCAATCTTCACGGTGATTATGTTGAAAAATAGAGTAAAGATGTACGTTTCTTTTGGCATTAAAATAATTTCCCAATTCATTCCCGTTTTTTTATTACAGCCTATCGGAGGTTGAAAAAAAAATAACCCTCGTATAAATTTATGTTTGGAACATCATCCACAATCTTTTCAGTTTAATATGAACTGAGCTCGAGTGAAAAACGTCAGGTTTGAGGTTTGTGTATAACAGCAATATGCTTACAGCTGGTATTTGCAGGCATAGTTAGCACTCCTATTTATTTGTGGCAGAGATTGAACGATGATATAAATTGTGGTTGGTAAGGGCCCCACCTATCCCGGGCTCATGGGCGGTATGAAGAGATTCAGAAAAAAAAAACACGCGATTTGAAAACTGCTCATGATATCCGAGTGGTGGCAATTAACGCGAATCATTTAAGAAATCGCTGAGGGTGGATCGATAGTTCTGTTTCAGTAAAAACGAAAATTGCTAGAACGCTTGTTTTTGGAATAATTTTTAGGCATGAACAGTGGCGTAGCCAGGATTTGCGTATGGGGGGTGTTAAGAAGCATGCCCCCCCCCCCCCCCCGTATTAAAGCGGGGGGTCCGGGGGTCCTCCCCCGGAAAAATTTGGATTTTAAGGTGTATAATAGTGCTATTTTAGCAGTTTTCGGTACTTAAATTTAAATA
The DNA here is from genome assembly GCF_032445375.1 of Bacillus rossius redtenbacheri. Classification (NCBI taxonomy): domain Eukaryota; kingdom Metazoa; phylum Arthropoda; class Insecta; order Phasmatodea; family Bacillidae; genus Bacillus; species Bacillus rossius. Next base: position 47,661,455 of record NC_086336.1, on the reverse strand, counting down.
TTGTAATGGTAAAAATTTTATTAATTTTAATATGAAATTTGTTTGAGTGATGAATAAAAAATTAATTAAAGATTTGGAGCTAAGGGGGGGGTTCGAACCCCTAAAACCCCCCCCTGGCTACGCCCCTGGGCATGAAACATCCGGTACAGATTCATGAAATCCCTCAGGGGACTTGCACCAATTGTTTCTTCATTTCTCCGCCGTATGATGTTGTGGTTACCCCTGAAATATCGCAGTTGCCTTATGCACATCGTAAAGACTGCGCGCAAGTTCAAAGACGATACTGCTCTAGAAACACCAGCGAGCGTAGCACTTACTATCATCCCGCGCCTTTTGACATCTCGCTGACAGCAAGTCTTCAAGAGACAAGCACAATCTTACACAAAACCCTACGAGTCGGGCTCGCTGTGTAAACAAACGACCGTTAAGTGGGGATTAGGTCTCGCCACCTTGCATTTTCTCAAATATTTTCGTACCACTTGCAATAAAGCTTTCGTGCTACTTAGAGCTTTCGTGCTGCTACTTATTTTTGGTTTGACATCGCACAGGACTTAGTTTCGGCTACTTGGTTGAAGTCAACAGAAGTGAACTGGTGTGATTATCATGAAATTTGTAGTCTCGCCCGCTTGATATAATAAGTTATTTCCTCGCGGCGCTTACAGACCAGAGCCTTTTGGCAAATGTGTGGTTGCAACAAGGTATAGAAGGTCTGGGATGCATGATTTATGCCTTGACATGCCACAAATTGGGGTAAATGGTTCAGAATTAGAATTACAGAAAAATATGGAAAAATCCAAGATGGCGGGGCCTGATTATCAACCCCCCCACTCCACTTAATCAAAGAAAGGATCCCAGTATTTATTCGGACCGGACCTGAATTCGAACTTGGCGTGTACACCATCCAACCACTGCTACACACACCTCCAATGCCCGAGAGTTTTGTTATTTTCTCTCAGTTTTTATTTGGTCATTACGTCTGGGGTCAACAGCGATACAATTTCAGGCAGAAACACGCAATCCAAATCACGGATATTCGGAGGAAGCAATCCGCCGTGGCCTATGCTGAGAAACAATCCCAGCGGGACTTGCCTCAGGGTATTTCTGAGAAACCGCGTTGTGGGAGAAGAAAAAAAAAGTGAGCGAGTTTTTCGGTACTCTCCAGAGATATGAACATCTAACCTCGGTAACGGATAAATACACGTGTTCACACTTATAATACGAAACTCGGACACGGAATTTAACGTAGAATTATTTAAAATAATGCCGAGAATCTAAAAAAAAATATTCGCATATTGTATTTTCAACTTCATTTATTTACGCGAACCACACATAGTTACAGCACCCGTCACAGCGACTACGTCAACTATTAATTCAATTGATTAGGTGACCGAAATTTAAAAAAATATATATAATTGAACAGCTCTGATAAAAGCGAATAAGTAGGTACTAAATCCAGGCTTTGGACATGATATTCTACCAGGAATTTGATAAAAATACTATTCATTTTTATTAACATTCCATAAACCGTTATACTACTGTAGTATTTACATTTGGTTTGTGAAGTTTTGTCTGCGCCATCCACCATACAGAGGAACACATTTCCGTCCCAAGTGACTTCAGTTTCATTCACGAAATTATTTCTTACCAAAGATGTTACATCAAAATACAAAAAAAAAAAAAAATATAAACCAAAGATTGGGAACGCGATACGAAACCCGAGTCCTACCAAGTGCGAGTTCTACGTTGTTCCGGGTTGTCTAGTTATTGTCGACAACAGGTTTCGGTCGACTGTGGCGCTTCGTGAACGTCTGGCCGCGGTGTTTGGGGTTGCTTTTCGGGGCGGGCCTCCTGGTGGGGGGGGGGATGATGATTACCCGTCCCAAACTAGCGGTTCGCGTGCAGAACTCGAGCATTCGCCTCTTCTCTCCTCGTCCCCTGCGTCCTCTATTCCTCTTCCTTTGAAGGGGGTCACGCCCGTGGGGCAACAACTCCTTTCGCACTCCCCCAGACACCACCGAAGGTTCCTTTCAACCACCTCCTCTTTCCTCCCGACAACCCCATCCTTCCTCCCACCTGGACATGCACATGATCCAGACCCACCCGCGCGCCGGGGTGATTTACAAGACCATCAGCAAATTAACACCATTACCGCCGGACGCCCCATTCTCCGCGCGGCCGAGGAGTTCCCCGGTTATTGCTTCAATTAAACCCCATCGCCTACTCGTCGAAAATTTCACGTGTCTGCGAAATCAGATCCAGCAATCCGACCATGCTTCGCTGTTAAATATTTCCACATTCATGGCATAGAAATTGATATTTTCTGGTCACTGATAATTAGTTGAGGGCTATTTATGTACATTTAACGCTACAATTCTGTTGCATGTGTGGTTCTGGCTCAAACATTTACAAGGGATATTCACTATGTGTAATAAAAGAAATGTAAATATCGCAATATCGCGAAAATGTTTGCAATTATTATCACTTACACAACTTTTTACACCCATTGTATTACACCCAGTGTTGGAACAACATATGAAAGATTTAAATTTACAGAAATAGCTCCCAACTAATAGTAATGAAGAGGAAATGAAATATATATATATAAAATTAGCGTCTGAAACCGAACCTTAAATACTCGAGGTCACTGATTAGAACATATCTAGGGATCTTCTTGAAATTACGGACATCTTCGTTAATATACGTGTGTTCATTTGACTTCATGTTAACATTAACTTACAATAATTATCTCGGAGTAAACACTAAAACTAAAAAAAAATGTAATGAGAAATATAATTTTAAATTTTTTTAATAGCATAGAGAATATTTAGTTTCATATTTTCAAGTGTAATATGTGTTAAAGAAGAAGCAAAAGTGCTCTCTAAAAAAACTTAACCATAATCCTTTTAAGGTGTTGTGCAATATAAACAAAGAATGTTCGGGGAAATATATATTTTTAATTTAATGAAATATAAAGTGTTATTTTGTTTTAATTGAGTAAAACAGTTTAAATATTTTGGATTTCACATGATTCCATATTCCATCTGGGCAAATAATATCTTGTGGGTCTGATTGAACCCAGTAAGATTGCAGAAAAAGTGTCCAAAACAATATATATAAATTTATATATATAGATATAAATAATTTATTTTTCAACATTATTGGCGTACATCGTGATAGTAAATATTCTATATGACGTCATACAAATTGTAATGATTAAAGTTTCATTACAAAATCATATATCTACAACGAAGTAGTCTACATCATTCCACGTGCGTGTTTTTGTGTTTACTACTGGACATAGAGCTACTAAGAAGTCTTTCATTTATTTGAGGTGGACTTTTAGTTTAAAATAACCGTTAATTTTCTGTAATTTAAAACGGTGTCCAGGGGACAGTGACATGTTTATCAAGTACCCAATTAAGTTGACATGCAAGCATGTGTCAGTATGGTATGTGTAAAATAAATATTAACTATGTGCCCCACGGTTATGTCCAGCGACTTAAGATGGTAGGACTTCAAGAACTTCAGCGGGATCTGAACAACTTTGCTACCATGTCGATTCTCATTTATAAAGTCATGCCTGGGTGTGAAATATAACTCAAGAACCTCGCCGAATGGGGCAATGTGCATTAGCAGTCACGTTTACAAAAAAATAATCTTCTTTAATTTTTGGGAATTTTAAGAGGATGATGTAACATTTAAAATAAAAAATTCATGCTATAACAGTGCCCATCATATGAAGTACTCAGATGGCCTCCTCCTATGGAAGGTGGTCCACATAATTAAATTTACAAACTATCGTGCTTTTTTATGTAGCCTCTTGTGCACCAGGTTGTGACAGCGGACAACGAAAAGCGCCAGTGAAAGAAATGAGTTGCGTTTGTAAGTTCAAGTAACTGTAAGTTTGGACATATATTTCTAATTTTTAATGTCTTTAAAGCTGGGCTCGAGAGTGAAGTTGATCAAGCCATCCAATTTATAAATGCAGCAGTTTCGAAGAAGAGGGATTTATTCATAGTACGAGTTCCTGAGGATTTTCACTTGATTATTAGTTTCGGAGGTGAAGATGAAGACTGGTGGTTGACAGGTGGTTAATGGGCTAGACTTGTTGATGTCTCCACCTGGGCACTTGGTGCTGGATCCGTGCCACGTGTACCTACCTGCGCGTACGAAATTCTGTCCCAAAGGGGATCCCAAAGATCTCTACCTAATGGTCCATTTTTGAGTGTAATAATTATTGAAATAAAGTTTGCCAGAAGAAAGTTATGGGTTTTCCTTCCTCATTCCCTTCCTTTTTACTCCCAAAGTGGCCAAGTATGGGGAAGGACCCAATCTTCCTACACTATGTCCAACAGTACAAAATAGGAGACGTCAGTAAACCCTAAAATAAAGTTAAATGTTTATGACGTCGCTTATCATCACGAACGTACCCAAGTGTTTCTTTGCAAAAAAAAAAAACAATAAATGGGAGGCTACAACTGCTCCTTTGAGCTGTGGCATTACAAATTTTACAAAGTCAACTTCCTCTTTTTTATCCTCGTAGAATCAGAAATGAAAATACCTAACTTTCTAAATTGAATTGAATGAGCATGCTGTTCACAAGTTGTGAACTGGAAATAATTGATTTATTTTCTTGCACAAGTTTGTGTCCCGCAGTCTAGTGTGTGGATTGTTTTGAAAGCAGGAAAATATGCTGCAAGTACATTCAGCAGTTTCTTGTAATATTTAATTTGTTCGACTTCTATGGGATTTTGAAAACAACACTGAGCACGAGGAAGCCACAATGTACATGAGGTTATCGCCGCATTATAAGTCTATGCCGTGGTTTACCTTTACTTTCCGCTACCTGAGATATACATTTTTCACTTATTATTCCATTTAAGGTAAAATATTTATATACCACCTTACAGCAGAACCTTATTAGGGTACTCTAGGTGTTTAACTTTTCCCGTAAGCTTTTAAATTAATATTTCTTTATGAGAACTTCCCTTTGTTTCTTTATTTTTGTTTCTCTAGAGGCATCTATCTTTTGTTTTACATTTTCTCTTTTGTGTTTATAACAAGCTACTTGAAATTTCAAATTTAAATTTATTCTTTTTTCATAAAATAAATGAATATACACATTCTTATTAAAACACTCCGATCATGTCCGCATTGGTAGCAGGGACGTCAAATATTTATCTATGTTGCCTTATTTATTTTGTAATTCTTCTACCTTCTTTTTGCTCTTCTGTGTTTCTATGTAGGTTTTTAGTTTCCTTTAGCTTCATAATCATTCATTATATAATCTTCCTTATTTTCTCTTCTTCATTTAGATATCTTCTGTCATTATAGCTATCTCCAACTCTCTTATACTCCATATCATCCTTTATTTTTATCTTCTTTCTCCTTTCCTTCTTTCTTCATTCTTTACTTTATGCGTTTTCTGAATCTTAATTTATATAATGATTTTCACTCTTCTTTCTTTCCTCTTTTAAAAATACTTTACGTTTTTTTTTCATCTTTGTTCACATCGGACTCTGATTGTACTTTATATAATTTTTTTTAAAAAATCTTGATCTCTGTTCTTTCCTTTTCCGCAAATTGAAATCTTCTCGAACCAGCTGGTTGCAAACCTTTAAGACCAATTGGCCGTTACGTCGTTACGTTTGCTCTAAAAAGTTTTTAAACAATCGTAAACTTACTGTCCGTGAAACATGACTAACTGTAAAAAAAAAAACATCTCGAAACCAGGCGTAGGCTCCACTTGTCGGTACTGGGACGCTCGGTAAAAAACTTACGTTTAGCTTGAATGTACGCAAATAACCGAACAAAGTTTTTTGCTAGCCTTCCACTCCGCCCTCACACGCGATTCTCCTTCCTTTGTTTACGAAAGCGCACTTGTTCCGTCCCCTCCCGCCCTCGTCTTATCAAGCTACTCTCGCGCGCCCTTCGCTCGGAAGAGTTGGGGTGATGGTGCGAAGGAGACGTGTGTGGGTGGGGGACGAAGGGGTTAAGGGTTTCGGTGCAGGTCTGGGCCAGGTTGGTTAGGGGAAGTACGGTCTCGTAGTTGGGGTGGAAGCTGAGGGGTAATTTTGAATGGAAGAGGGAGGCATGAGAGTATAGCTTGAACGCGAGGCTTGAAGGGTTAGGAAGGAGAGAGAGAGAAGGGGGGGGGGGGGGTTTCGAACGTCGGGCGCTGGCAGATAGCACGCCGAGGGTGAAATGGAATGAAAAGAGAGGGTATGCGATGGGGGCATGTCTGTCGCCGGCTGAGCCCCACGGCCAGATGCTAGCCCCCCCTTTCCCCTTACCAACCGGGAGTATTACCATCCCGAATAAGCTTCTCAGGCGTCGGGAGAAATTTTTTTTCCACGCGCCGACGGGTAGAAAAAGGGCTGCTTTTCAGAGGAAAGAATTATGATAAGGGGGTTGGGGTGTTCTTCCCCGTTAGGATGGGTAGGTGAAGTTGGACGTCTGACATCATGCGCACACTCCCGCGCTTATTTGTATGAAGTCCCAGCGCGACTGCAATTTCTCTCTTTACTCTTTATTCTCTCGTGACAGCCTCCTCTACGTCTCTCTCCAGCTCTCTGAATCCATTCTGTTTGAACTAAAATTATTCAGCGATTTTTTTCCCCCCGCTCCCTTGTGAATCGTGGAACGTCAAACGGAGGAGTTTGGAAACGTAAATTTAGCATAATAACGGTCGTAGCGCCAACATTGTGCAAGGGAAAGTAACTGTTTGCACTGGCCAATTCGTTGAATTTTGGCTCCGTGGATATTTCAAGCGGAACAGTTTGAGCAAGGAGGATAAAGGAAAAAAAAAAAAACTGGAGGTGTGAATTTGTGATTCTCCTTCGGTCATCATTTAGAAGAATTTAAAGGGAATTTATTTTTGTTTACGTTCGAATAATGTGAAATAATCAATTCAGTTTAATGGCTGCATTCTCCCGCACTACTAACCCACATATCCACAAACTTTGCAGAAAACATTAAAATTATTTCAATCAGGCCTGTCATGGAAAGTATGTTACTTGCAGTTAGCTTGATTCAAGCCTAATAGCTTACACATTGCAAACTTGTAGCAACCCTGCCACGAACAGCTTGCAACAAGCTGCAAGCAGCGCAGTACCAAATTTTTAGCCACAAAAAATGAGCGTTCTCTCGCCAATATAACGGTCAAAAACTGTTATAAGTTAGCAAACAAATGAGATTGTAAAATATCTCAGAGATTTATCCGAGTGTAAATGCATTAGCTGTTTTGATATTTAGTGAACACGACATTAACATACGCACTGCTACTGCGTTAAATTACAACCTCGATATTGATAAACCAACCAAGGTGGGCGCATCTGTTAACGTTCTCCCTTCGAACAAAATCAAATATCTAGATTTACATCGGCTGACTTGTTCACTTAGAAATAATAATTTCCCCATGAGTATAATACATTGATTGGTTGATGACTGTGAGAGTTTATGGCCAGTTTATGAGAAGGTTGTTCAACCTAAACCTTGTCTTCTTATGTGACAAAAGAACACGAAAAATATTTTGCGGTGTTAAACACTCAGTTACACAGTGCAATGATTAAAAATAATCTCTTCCAATGAATTTAATCAATAATTTTAAGAATATGTTTATTTTGAAATTTCTCATTAAAATGCAAGCTTGAATAATAGGTTATATTTATTTAATAGCCCGTTTTGTTAAATGAATCTGCTAATATACAAAACCAAAATATCTTTTCACGTAAAACAAAATAACTAAAGCAATACAAACACAAATATTAAACACGCTATTTGTAAAACAAGGCGCAAGCATATTTTTGCGAAAGTAGCCTAAGTGTTTCTATATGATAAATGTTGCCTTCTCATAATATACATACCCACGTATATAAACCGTAGGCCCGGAGTTGGGTATTTTGTAAATAAGGCCTGAGAAATATTAAGCGTTAATAAAGTTGTTTCATGCATAAAATATCTGTCAGTTAATAACATGCGCACAAATATTTAGTAAATTATTACGGACACCTCATATTTGAACCGATATGTAAATTGTTTTTAGCTGTAATCAGGTTGAACTGAAAGACACTATATTGAATTAAACAGTTTTCAAACCATAACAAAGTTTTAGTGCTCAGTATTGAAAATTTTAGATGGTAAATTAGAAAACATACATTAAGAGATTTATGACGACAGTAAGATAATGTTTATTGACAGTAGAATTATTTTTGTAGTCATTACCCCCAAACAAATTCTAAATGAAATGACTTCAAAGGGGATAAATTGCATTAAATTATATACTATGTTTTAACGAAGCCAAATCGAGAACACAGGAGATTGTAGGTTGTTATTCTGTTGAATCAAAGATGGCGACTTTCAAATCCTATTCCGTCATTTGAGATGGCAAGGCACAAAAAAAAAAAAAAAAAAAAAAAGACCATGGATACTGAGGGGAGATATCGGCCATTTTCTAGTGAGGGACCTTCTGGTGTTTTGCCTGCTAGTGATAGCGGGGAAACCACGGGAGAAAAAAAAAAACATGTCCGCGAGTCTTTCAGTAGTCGCCAGTGATTTGTGTAGCATCTAATTAATGTGTTTTCACGTTGCATATACACATATAGTACGAATCTCAGAAAAGACGATTCAACGTAGAAAACAATGCCGAGCATGATAAATACATAGGTACGAAAATTGTGTCTTCAACTACATTTACTCACGCGAATCACACGTAGTTTATGCATCCGCCGCTAGAATTCTCTGCCGGAGAAGCTACGTCGTCTGTCGAATCATTCGATTTGCAGAGCGAAATTTTAATATATATATATATTGTTACGAATGTGAGCAAGGCCACGACACGTGCAGGTGCAGAGCGCTGGTGGCTGCCGCAACATGATATGCGCCGCGCGCGCCTGGAAGATAGCAAGGATTGTCGCTTTACCCCCTCCTTCCCACCACTCCCCGCGCGGCGCCCTGCCTTTGACACGTAACTGAAACCGGACAGCTGCGGAGTTACGCGAGCCGCCGACACGTGTTTCGAGAGATTTCTACCGTCGGGTCGGCGCGGAATGACGCGACTGGCCCCGGCCGCGCTCGCGAGTTCTGGAAATTGCGGCTGATAGATAAAACGAGTACGGCTGCCTCAAGGGAGTTAGTCAGTGGAGTTCAGAGAGAGAGAGTTCAGGCGGCAGCCTTCCCGCGGCGGAGCTTCCGGGGCGATAGTGCCGCGGGTTCGGCAGAGTGGAGAAGTCCTTGGACGAAGGTTCCAGGGCAGGGAGTGAGTGAGTTCAGAGTGAAGTTGGGAGTTTTCTCGCGGGGGAGTTTCCGGGTGATAGAGCGGCGAAGTCCCTGGACGAAGGTTCCAGGGCGAAGAGTTCAGTTCCGGGCGATAGTGTCGCGGGCGCGGCGGAGTTCCGAGCGAAGTTCCGAGCGAGGCGTCGAGTGGGATCTCGGCGAAGGGGAAGTGCGACAGCGGCGGCGGAGTCCTGCGACGGAGGACCACGAGGGGTGCTGCGGCGAGAGTTGCGACAGATGTGCGGCCCAGCGAGGCGTGTGGATTGTGAGAAACGAGTGACTGGAGGAAGCAACAATTTTTTAAGTACAATTGATTAATTGTCATTTTTAGATTATTAGCTAGTAATTTAAATAGTGGCAATAAATAAAACTGTGTGTGATAAAAATATTTAATTGGGCTATCCTTTACGAACCCGCAGTAAATCGCAACAATATAATGGACGACTTCGATGAGAGCGACGTGCTTCGCATCTGATGTTCAACAGTAAAATGTTTATTAAAAATACTGGTAATACTAAAAATGTTCTTACCTTTGTCGTTGCGAACTTTGGTTCGCGCCGTCCGCCGCAAAGGTGGCAGCATCGTGGTTTACACATTTCCGTTCCTTTCGCGAAATTACTCCCTAACTCATGCCGCGCACCGAGTGCTCGGAACGGAAGTCACAGGAATGGCGCCGGCGAGGGATTCGAACCCGCTGCTGTTTTGTTCCCGGGGGGGGGGGGGGGTTTAGGGGGACAGAGGTAGAGGTTGTCGTCCCGCCGCGCGCCGAAATGACTGCCGGAGTACAGTTCAGTGGCCCTAGCCGCCGGTCTGATGCCGAAGCTCTAATACCTTCCCGATCAAAAAAAAAAAAAAAAGTGGGGAGTGATCCCTAGCATAGTTCTGTTTAGCTTATATAGCTCTGAAATGTAAAAAAAAAAAAAAATTGGTTGTCTGTAAAGTCGGTTTACGGACGATAGTTTAACGTGACAACGTCATAACAAAACATCGATGAAATGATTGCATACTTTTATGAATAAAATTTAATAATTTGTATTGAATTATCACTTTTTTTTGTATGGATACAAAGAAGGAGTGAAATGAAATCTACAATTTAATTGAAAAATTTACTTTTATTTGCACTCATTAATTCAAATATGTTTATTACTTTAACGAAGAGATTATTTTAACTATAACTTTTATACATGTTTGCTATTTAACTTCTTCCAATCTGTGTTATTCTGTTAAGGATAGGACGATGATAGGAAAAGTAGGAAACGAATGGGAGTGTTTCAAGTTTAACGTGCCTCGAAAAAGTCAAATCGATGGTCGTTCCAATCGAATGGAAGAGTGATAGATGCGGCGCAAGCGTACAATGAGCGTAACTGGACACATCGTAACGGGTCAATTTTTATAACGGGACACTTTTTCGTGCGTGCAGCCGGCGTTCATCGATTTATTAGACGTTGTCACGTCAAAAAAAAAAACGAACTGGAATTTTTCCCACTCTGCCCTGATAGGGCGCACATGAGGGCAGGGACCGTGAGAATGCCGGCCGTAGGTCGCAACGATCTGCCGGAGTACAGAGCCCTTGGCGGGGAACTCAGGGGAAGGGAGGGGGGATCTCGCCAGCAAGGGGCGCGGCGGCGCCCGATCGTTAGCCTGTTCGCCACAGGTGCGCTACGTGGCTAGCTCCGGAGATGCGCTGGTTCGCCTGGAGTGGATTAGAAGAGACCCGCCATCCTTGTTTCGGGTCGTCGGTTCACGCCCCACGGCAAACGCTGTTCGACTCGCAAGCCTTATCAGTAGAGACCTGTAAAATTCGCGGATTCATTTCGCGATAGGATATAGAGTCCAAATACTTTTGACATTACATTGCTTCAGTGATCGGGCCACAGTTTATCTGAAGGACTCTGGGCAAATGAAAAAATCTTTAACAGAAGAATTAGCGAATAACGATCGTTCCAGTCAACGGGTGTTACGAGTCGGTAACCAATCAGCAGATGTAGTTTGCACGAGTGCGTAGAGGATCATGGAGTCTATCCTTTAGGGATTTGAAATCGCGAATTTTTACAGGTCTCTACTTATTAGTCACCCAACTATCACAATTTTTTTTTCTGTATGAATGTTGTGTGTCCTATGCACATTCATTAATGCATGTGCGTAGTAAAAGCCATTGAGGGTCGCACCCCCCCCCCCCTAAGCCAGGGGGTGTATCAGTGTTTTGTGAGGCGGGATGATTAGTGCGATGCTCGCTGGTGATTCTGGCGCAGCGTCGCCTCTAAGCGCAGTCTTCTCCTCGTGAATGTGACAACCATGACATTTTTAGCGGAGACCGTAACATACGGCTGTCAGGAATCTGTACCGGGTGTTTTTATTTCATACAATTATTGTTCTGAAAACACGCGTTTTACACCCCGTTCCCACTATTTTGAAAAATTACAGTTCGAAAAAAACAGAACTACCCATCTGCCCACAGCGCGTGAACATACCTCACTCGGATAACCTGAGCCGTTGTTAAATTCGCGTCGTTTCTCCTGAAGCTTTGCACACAGGATGTGTGCTCGGGTTTAAAAATGGCCTTAACGTCTCTTCATCAACAACCGCCAACTCGAGGTGGTCTCACACATCACTGGTCAGAGAAATTGGGGAAGGAGTGGGCCATTGTTCCCTATAGTAGGATAATACCACAGCGTTCGCCAAAAAGTGAAGTCATTTTACCGAAATGTCAAAAGTTACGGTCAAATGCTTGTCGGTCTATTGATTTCTCTGTTTAATGACTTTCGCAAGTGTGACTTTCACTTTACGTCTAATACCAGTCGGTAAACAGCCTGTTGCCAGAGATAATACATTTTTTTTCCAGAAAGATAAATATTCGGGTTTTCGGTCAAATGATTTTCGGTCAAATTATTGTCGGTTAAATGACTGTTCCGCTCATTTGCCAATGTGTGGGCGTAGTTAGAAATTACTAAGAATAACGTAAGTCCTCCATCATTTTCTTATTAAAAAGTTAAATTGTATAAAATGTGTTATATTAATATGGTACATTTTGTTTACTATGTATTAGTAACTTGCATTGCATGGTTTTTAATGATAGAATATTTTTAGTATGCGTTTGTCTTTTTAATCACCAAAATGTATTTATGTAGTTTTGCGTTATACTTTTCACATCCCAATTGAGTCCCACATATATGGCAAACATTAAAACATTTTTTTTCGACATTATGGTCCGATGTTATGGTCAGTTATATTTTCAGTGATGTGTTGATATTTGCTACCGACCTCGTGGTACATAAACGATTTTTGTGGTTTTGTTCCGATGAAACCTCTCTAATGGGAATTTCGGCTGCAAGCTGTTTCGTCATTATGGATGTTCGGCATTGAGGTCATTTCGGTGTTTTGGCGCGATCCTCAACTTCGCAAGCCAAACACCATTCATTTTTGATCCAAACGAACTCGGTGAAATGCTGAGACAAAAAGAAATTACAAAACTGTTTGCGTCCAGTATGTGTTCACAATAAAATAAACCACGCCTGTTTACTTCGTGTATTTTATTCCCTACACTATGAATTAGTTTGTCAGATCACTCCTTAGGGCCCCCCCCCCCCAACCCATTTTTTTTCACGGAGCAACCTGGGTTTGATTCTCGGCTTAAGAAAAAAAGGGGAGGGGGAACATTGTTAAATCTGCGAGACGAATACGTGGTGGACGATGTCATACGTCTAGATGCATTCCATCGCTGCTTCATCTTCTAGCACGCATTCGATGTCAATGATTTGTCAAGCCGTAATCCAAATTGTAGTGCATTTCACTTTAAACATTGATACTTCGGTAACTACGGATACGTTTTTTCAGTTTTCCTTTATGTATATTACATTTACACATAAAACATTTATTTGGACTTTGATCATGGACACAATGGCCCTGCCCCAGTGTCAAAATTTCACTCCCAAAACCTTTAAATTAATTTTTTCGTCAAATAACGTTTGGAAGTTTATGGCGATCAGAGAAATGTTTCACAAGTTTGGATGACTTAAGTGTCCACGTTTCGATGATGGATTTTGTATGTAGTATTCGTTATCTTAAATATGTTGGATGTTTAATGAAATCAACCAATCACAAATCACGGCAAAAAAGAAAAAAAAAACAAGCAAATAAATGAATGTCTTTAGGTTCACTCTCAACGAATCATAAAAAAAGGCGAAAATCATATGGTGTATCAAAAGGGATATAGAGTAAAATTTAACTTGAATAATTAGAATACTTACGTCGAAAAAAATAATAATTCATTTGTAAGAAAACAAGTATTATGTCTACAACTTTCAAAGTTTGCAATATATTCATTTAAATACGAAACGAGTACTAATGCGATTTAAATTACAAACGTTTTTAAAGTTTATAAATTCTCAAAAAAATATTTATTTGAAAAATTGTGTTTAATGATTTTGAGAAACTTGAGTAATTTATATTTTAGCGCTATCTCGAACTTTGAACATCAGTAGTGTGGTATAAGGGTTATAATTAACAGTTAATTATTTTTTAGACATTCATCAAACAGTAGAAAATAGGTTTTCCCCAAAATCATGGAAAAATTAATTTTTCAGGGCTCTGATTAAACAAAATTGTTTTATGTTTATAAATTATGACCTAAAAGAAATTGTTTCATCGAAAGTTCTAGATACAAACAGTATATTATACATTGTGTTACACATAATTTCACGCTCTCATTTCATACCATGTTTGAAAAACTGTTAATAAATATTTACAAACCATGAAATAAACACTTATGAAATAGATATACCTTATATAAACAAGCAAGTAAACATACGGATGGAATGATTAATGGAACAGAAAACCTGTGCATACAACACCGGCATTGTTTGTGGTCTAAGAAAAAAAAACTTAAACTTCAGGAAACAAGTTTCGACACTCAAGTTTCGTTTTAAAACGAATATATGTAGGCAATGCAGGCTGTAAACAATCAATTATTTTTATATAAGTTTATTTCGAATATAATACGAAAGTATAAAGGTTAAAAATGTTAGGAAACAATCCCCTTGACCAGTGTGTCGTGGTTGCCGTGGTAACGAAAAAAAAAAAAACACCGCGGGCACAGAGGTCACAGGAGGTAAAAGGGTCATGCGAGAGGACTGAAAGGGCTGTACGACCCAGAGGCACTGGGTTTTGTCGGTTGGGTTGGGAAAAAAAGGGGGGGGGGGGGGGGGTGCCTCGGCAAACTAATCAAAAGGCTTGATGGATTACTTTCTCCTTGATGTTTACTGCTCCCGATTTCCCGCCAGTCGTCTCCCCTCGCGTCACACCCCCTCCTCAACGATTCGGTTTCTCTTTTACCCTACGGGGAGCAGCATTTCCCCCCCCCCCCCCCCCAACACAGCAGCCTCCTTCACCCCCCCCCCCCCGGTCCCTTATTTTCTCCGTGACCCAACCACACCGCGCGAAAATGCTAGTCGCGGATTGGCAGCGACTGATAGCCTGAGCGCATTTCCACCCGCGAAGGATTTTTTCCTCCCCTGTTTCATACATCCATCCTGAGACGGATTAGAACGTTTTTATTTTTTTGCATCGTGCGATAGATGGTTTTTGGCCCCACGCTGTCCAATTTTTTTTTCTGTAAATGAAACAAGTATTCACGTAAAAGTATAGATATTTGTGAATTCGTACATTTGCACGAAAACAACTGTATCATTACAAAATAGTGTTCGCGGTGATATTGGGTTCGGATTCTTACCCGGGAATTTATGCTTTGTGTTATCTCAGTACCACCAATAGTTAAAGTTATTTGCAAAGCGTTCCCCGAATATATTTCCAGTATTAACTGCACACATATTAATAAGCGTAATAAGAGAAGTTCAAGCTACATCAAATGCAGAAGGGTTTGAAGTATTAAGTATTACACATATTACTCAGCGACCAAAAATGAAGACAGAAACAGGATACCAATGGTACTCTACATAGTAGAAATTCCAATAAACGAAAAAAAAAAGAAAAAAAAAACATTTCTGAAAACTGTCACGACTACGAGGTTAAGCAGTAAAACCAGAGAGATTACGAAAGCCACGAAAAGAAATGCAGTGCTTTAATTACCAGGTTTATTGGCAATAAACAGGAAAATTGTATGAAATGTACTTGAAATCATAAAACCAAAGAATGCGCCACACCCAACACCAGCTACCAACGCACAAACTGCAAAGAAAAACACGCAGCAAACTCCAAGGAATGCCCGAAAATGATGCAACTCGAAACAAAGTACCAAAGCAACCAAACACATTAAGAAAACCAAAACGAAGAAAAGATAACCAAAGAAACTACTAAGTACCAACACTGGAAAACTTCCTAGAATTAACATTTAGCTGGGCAAAAATCCTGAAGTCATAAACCATAAAATATGCAAAAGGAAAGAAACTAAAACCAAGGAAGCAAAACCCCACAAAGACAGCAACACTCTCAAAAAATATGCAATATAAAATCCAAAAAATTACAAAGTGTCATTAATACAAACCTGCATATAAATGCAAAACAGTGACAGTAAAGAAAGAAACCATCTTAATGGAACTAATTGAAATAATACAAAATCAAACAATGGAAGAAACTGAAAACACAAAAAAAAAAAATCGAGCTGCAGAAGAAAAAATTGAAAACAAAGAACGAAACCTCAGCGCAAAGAAAGAAACAAAGACGGGAAAGAACTGGAAAAAAAAAATACAGTCAGTCCAAGAAGAGGAAATAGAGATAATGACAGTAGAATCAAGAACTGAAGAACCAAATAAAGTTTTTTTTAAGCCAGCAACGCCTAAGAAGTACAAGAAGAACCCTCAATGGACAATTTAATAAGTAACAGCCGTACAGGACACTAGGGGTTCAAATCACATTACACAAATCAAGGACGACCTGGTGGGAGGAGCCCAAGTAAAGGAATGCTTGGCAGGGCCAATGACGGTGGTGGTAATCACCCTCGACTCTGCCACGCCAGCTGGATGAACCTGCCAGGAACCACGAAATTGAGGGGGGGGGGGGGGATCCCACCATGTCATTAGGTTAGCTTCCACCAGTAAACCTTAATTTAGTAGTTAGCAGATACATTAAAATTTGTTTTTTTCACCAGTATAAATATCTAATGACTATGTCATAGAATCCAGTAGTAAAGCCCCATCTAGGCGAATGATCAAAAAGGCGGAAGTAGGCACAGAAGTAAGTTACCTAAGTCAATAGCAATTAAGATAGTGTAGAAAAAGTCCAAACCTTACCAAATTGGTGTAAAGGATAATTTATAATTAAAAATGAGTACAACCAAAAAATAAAACAAAAAATAAAAATAAAAGAGATAAGGTGAAACTAATTTGTAAATTGACAGGATTTCTCCACTGACTGGCCATGTGATAAATGTGGTGGTTTAGTGGAGTAAACGTTATCTAGGTTAAGTCACATTTCAGTGGGCAGTAAGCCACCAATTAGTAGCAATAGTTTAAAATTCCATCCCATAGGCAGAATGTAAAGGTACAATGGATCAGGTAGTACTGTAAAACAAACTGCAAAAGTCTTGGGTGCATGTTCAGGGACTTAAGCAAAAAATAAGAAAAAAAACTTGTCTTCTTTATCAGTCCGTTTACTCCTGATGACGATAGTGGATCTGTGTTCCCGAAACATCGCAACTGTTTTGTCTTAGGAATCTTACTGTGTTCGTCGTTGTGTTGTCCAGATAATCTGTTTCGTATCATCGTTGGATTCTTCTGTTTGTCACTGTGTTGTTTAAGGCGTGTTTGAAATTTTTTTTGTTTTACTTAGCTGTAAAGCTCAAAATTTTATAAATCCTGGAATCCTAGTTAAAATTAAATAATTTTTTTTTTTCTAAAATAAATTCTAACAATATGACAAATTAACCAGTAGCACTAAATTTGAACCTTAAATCATTAATATCTGTAATTCATTTTCATTATCTTTGTACATACTTCAAAAAACCTTAAAAATGTAACTTTGTCATCTATATTGGCAAATAAAGTTCGAAATAAAGCTATTTCTGTACCTCAAGGACAAAAGAGATTAAGAAAAAAATTTTTATTGAAGTTTTATTGCAGATAATGTCTTATAAAGTTGTTTATATAGAATATCGTAACGCAATTTAAAATATTTCTAAAGCATTTAGCGAAAGTTAAAAGAGCTTACGTCCAAGGCTTTAGTTAAATCAGATAAACGTTAAGTTTTGTTACGTGTACCTGTGGCTTTTGGAAAAACGTCCCTCATTCGGAAGTAACTGATCATTAGTTCTTTCTTGTCAGCCACACGTATACGAACGTTGACGTAAAAAAAAAAAAAACAGTATCAAAGTGTAGATATTTTCACTTCTTGTAAAAATGGGTTCTGAGGTACGGATATTTAATTTTTTTTTAGGGTTAAGCCAACTTAAAGCCTGCAAGTTTAACAGTGCTCTTAACGTAAATAAAACATAACGGGCTAAAAAGCGAGATATACTCCTTCAGTTCACTGTGGAACCACCACGGAACAGATACTGACACGTGGCTTCCCCAGGCCGTGACGTGACCTACTTGTGTCTTTGTTTCCTTTCCCCCTTTTTTCCGGTGCGTGGCCGAGAGGAGGGAGTGATGCTTGAAGAACTTCCGCACAGCATTAGCAATTTTCCGAGAGAAACACCGGCAAAGTGGAAAAAGGGGGATAGGAGTGACGGAAAAAGGAGAGGGAGGTTGCATTCGAGATGCCATTTCCCATCTGCCTTTTTTTTTTTTTTTTTTTTTAAAGCACAATGTTGTTTCTCAACAAAGACTTGGATTCATTCGCCATGTTAATTATTATTTTTTCTCATAGTTCCAGATAATTTTGAAGTAATAGTTAGAAAATGGGATACCGGATAAAACTGGTATGTAAACCCAGCTGTGAAAACACAGATAAATAATTTTTCTTTTGAGCGACCATGATGTAATTAGTCAGGCAAAAATTTTTAACTGTTAATACTATTAGCCTTGGCATTTTACGGATATCTCATTACGTGTGTGATTAATATGGTGTACAATAAGAAATAACAATACAAAGAAGTAATACTACATAAATTCGGATGCATTTCATTGATAGTTTGTGATGGTAGTTAATTTTAATGTCTTTAAAAATTACAAATTAAAGTAAGAAAATATTAATTGCATGTTTTTACTATCAAGTTTAAACAAGAACTATGAATGTGTTCTTTTTATTTTTATTTTTTCAGTATTGTGAATTTCGTTAGAAACTAAATACATTGCAGATTCCCAACCTATAAGTCAAAAGAACATTTGCAAATTAGAACACAGCTTCAGTGTACTGGCTGAATTTTTAGGAACACAGAAGACGGTTAAAAAAAGTTACGGAAATAAAAAAAAATACTTTCAGGTTTGACAAGTTCTTTTGCCAATAATTAAAATCATCTGTAAGAATATCAACCATAATTTACTGCGGTGACAAAAAAAAATATGTGTAGTATTTTTCCCACGCCTGTAAAAGATATTTCAAGAAAAGAGATGGTAGTAGTGTACACGGGTCTCACAAGAAATCGTAGATGTGAAATGTAAAAGAATAGGGGACGTCGTTCCAGGTGAGACATGTGTTGTAGAAATTATACTTTATCAGCTCGCAAACAGAAAGAGGCGTCTGAAAGCATCGCGCCGTAAATTAACACATCTCTTACCCCCCTGAAACTCTCGCACACAACACACACGCAAACCCATTCTGGAGAAAGACTTTCTCCTCTCGCGACGCGGGGACCAGGGGACCGCGACGAACGACGCCGCTTCTCGGACGAAGTCGGCACGGCCATGAATCTCTCCGCCCGAAGGGGCTTCTCACGTACTTTCTTCCTCCTCCTTGTTTCCTCCCTCGCGCTGCAAGCTAGTCCTTTCCTTGTTTCCTCTCTCGCGCTGCAAGCTAGTCCTTTCCTTGTTTCCTCTCTCGCGCTGCAAGCTAGTCCTCTCCTTGTTTCCTCTCTCGCGCTGCAAGATAGTCCTTTCCTTGTTTCCTCTCTCACGCTGCAAGCTAGTCCTCTCCTTGTTTCCTCTCTCGCGCTGCAAGCTAGTCCTCTCCTTGTTTCCTCTCTCGCGCTGCAAGGCTAGTCCTCTCCTTGTTTCCTCTCTCGCGCTGCAAGCTAGTCCTCTCCTTGTTTCCTCTCTCGCGCTGCAAGCTAGTCCTCTCCTTGTTTCCTCTCTCGCGCTGCAAGGCTAGTCCTCTCCTTGTTTCCTCTCTCGCGCTGCAAGATAGTCCTCTCCTTGTTTCCTCTCTCGCGCTGCAAGGCTAGTCCTCTCCTTGTTTCCTCTCTCGCGCTGCAAGCTAGTCCTCTCCTTGTTTCCTCTCTCGCGCTGCAAGCTAGTCCTCTCCTTGTTTCCTCTCTCGCGCTGCAAGCTAGTCCTCTCCTTGTTTCCTCTCTCGCGCTGCAAGATAGTCCTCTCCTTGTTTCCTCTCTCGCGCTGCAAACTAGTCCTCTCCTTGTTTCCTCTCTCGCGCTGCAAGCTAGTCCTCTCCTTGTTTCCTCTCTCGCGCTGCAAGCTAGTCCTCTCCTTGTTTCCTCTTTCGCGCTGCAAGCTAGTCCTCCTTGTTTCCTCTCTCGCGCTGCAAGCTAGTCCTCTCCTTGTTTCCTCTCTCGCGCTGCAAGATAGTCCTCTCCTTGTTTCCTCTCTCGCGCTGCAAGATAGTCCTCTCCTTGTTTCCTCTCTCGCGCTGCAAGCTAGTCCTCTCCTTGTTTCCTCTCTAGCGCTGCAAGCTAGTCCTCTCCTTGTTTCCTCTCTCGCGCTGCAAGCTAGTCCTCTCCTTGTTTCCTCTCTCGCGCTGCAAGATAGTCCTCTCCTTGTTTCCTCTCTCGCGCTGCAAGCTAGTCCTCTCCTTGTTTCCTCTCTCGCGCTGCAAGCTAGTCCTCTCCTTGTTTCCTCTCTCGCGCTGCAAGCTAGTCCTCTCCTTGTTTCCTCTCTCGCGCTGCAAGATAGTCCTCTCCTTGTTTCCTCTCTCGCGCTGCAAGGCTAGTCCTCTCCTTGTTTCCTCTCTCGCGCTGCAAGCTAGTCCTCTCCTTGTTTCCTCTCTCGCGCTGCAAGCTAGTCCTCTCCTTGTTTCCTCTCTCGCGCTGCAAGCTAGTCCTCTCCTTGTTTCCTCTCTCGCGCTGCAAGCTAGTCCTCTCCTTGTTTCCTCGCTCGCGCTGCAAGATAGTCCTCTCCTTGTTTCCTCTCTCGCGCTGCAAGCTAGTCCTCTCCTTGTTTCCTCTCTCGCGCTGCAAGCTATTCCTCTCCTTGTTTCCTTTCTCGCGCTGCAAGCTAGTCCTCTCCTTGTTTCCTCTCTCGCGCTGCAAGCTAGTCCTCTCCTTGTTTCCTCTCTCGCGCTGCAAGCTAGTCCTCTCCTTGTTTCCTCTCTCGCGCTGCAAGATAGTCCTCTTCTTGTTTCCTCTCTCGCGCTGCAAGCTAGTCCTCTCCTTGTTTCCTCTCTCGCGCTGCAAGCTAGTCTTCTCCTTGTTTCCTCTCTCGCGCTGCAAGCTAGTCCTCTCCTTGTTTCCTCTCTCGCGCTCTAAGGCTAGTCCTCCCACAAGTACGTGATATACATTTACCTCCAGGGTGCTCACTGCGCCGGTTTCTAAGGGATTGAAGCATAACTTATTGGCTAAAAAGTTTTTTAGCACCATAATATTTTAAATTTTTTTTGTGTTGTTATTCCTATTTATATAAATAATTTATACACTAACAAAATTCATCACTATGGTGTTACGATTTTTTTTGTGTTTCACTCAATGAAAAAATTATGTTCTAAATTTAAGTCGAAAAATTTTAAACCAAACACTGTAATTTTTTTTTTGTGCTTGGAACGGAAATATTGATTCAAATTTACAGGTTTTTTTGTACATTTACATGTACACAACTGTACCGTTACAAAATAGTATTCGTACTAGTAATGGGTTTGGATTCTTACCCGGGTATTTATGCTTTGTGTTGTCCCAGTTACAACATTAACTGCGCACATTAAGAAACACGATACCACAGAATAAAGTAAAATTTCTGAATATTCGATAATTTTTTTCCATGACTTCGAAAAATTCTGCTTGAGTGAAACATTAATTAAAATATAAAATTATGCTCCTGAGAATTACTTAGCGTATTCTCGAAAAAACGTAATTCATACATGCAAAAATAACCATAGCCACGTGTTGTACAAATTTACAATATATTCCCGGTAGTATTCCATATTATTTATTGGAAACTGGTTTCGAAAGAAATCTTTTGTAAAAGAAGAGAATTTTTTTTTTTACTGTGTAGAGGCCAATGGCGATCTCAATATCTATGATACCTGTCGTGAAAGACCTCGCTTTTGGCGTGGCTTAAGTCCAAGTAAACTAGAGTATATCATGGTATGAATAACCCAGAGTGTCAACTCAACCGTGATGTGAAGTGTTCAAGTTGGCAACAGTGTTGGGTTTGCCGCTGGCCACGTTTCTTCTGTCTGTCTGTCTGTCTGTCTCTCTCTCTCTCTGCTTCCTGATTGGACTGGCTGACGTACAATACATCACTTCTCCCGTCCTTTTCCTACGTTAACACTGCCAGGAATTACTGTGAAACAGAGGACTTTTCAACCAAGAATGGCCTTCAAATAAGCGAAGAATTGTTCGGAGTTCCAGAAAACTGGGTGTTCGTAGAAACCACGTCAGATTACATCATCCCAGTTGTGTGCTGCGTTGTAAGTAAACATGGCAGTGGAAAGAAGTAAAGCTTTTTTTTTTGCTGTACATTAAACACGGTGTGAAGGTTTTGTCGTTACTGCAAGATTATCATCACAACGAGTAACCTCAGTTCCTAAAAAAAAACTTACGAAATTATGAGAACATTATGCGAATATGCCTCCATTTAATTTTACTTCATGCAATCCATGGTACTCAAACGACATTTCACTCCGGAGGTGTTGAACCTGTGTAGTGGCTTCGCCAGTGGCGGATACAAGCAATTACTTCTGAAGGGGATTCGAAAAAAAACAAAAAAAACGTAAATTGTACAGTTTAAAAATTTTACGTCAACTACAGGGGGTTTAAATAGTTACATTATTATTATCAAAATCGTCACTGAATTTGTGATTTTGAGATTCCGGGTGGTGTAACAGCTCACCTTGCATTGCCAAAGATAACATACTGCATTCACTAAGATCTCGCGTATTTTTTTTTCGTAACCATCCTTCTATCATGCGTCCGCCATTTGGCTTCGGGGTAGTTTTAGAATAAGCTAATCGATTACTGTATTATTAATTTGAAAGTTAACGACGACACAAGTGTTGGATTCGCGTTTTATTTTCTTTCAAAACATTCTAGAAGTTACGTCATACGTACCTAGCTCAATTCGGTCACGCTTCGCTGTGGCTCAGTCTCAAATGAAATAAATAGGAAAGTAAATCAAAGTTCCTGCGGACATACATTCACCGAGGAAATACATCATTCAATTTAGTACCCTGTTTGGCGTTGTTGTGGCTATGCTGTGGAATGAAAGAAGATTTTTTTTTCATATAAAATATCTTTATTTTATTTTAAAGCTAGTGGATGGACTAATTTTTTTTTGTTTATTGGTTTTCTGCATAAACATAAAGAGCAGACGGTTTACCGACTCTTGAGCATGCGACGTATAATTTCCCTGAGAGAACATTCGTTATCTAAATTCAAACCGCACACTTGCAAAGATTGTCCTTGCGCTTTATTGATAGTCAATAGCGAACGCAAGGCGTATTGGAAACTGAAGCCGTTTGAACTCAAACGCTATATCGTTCTGAATGAGTGGTATTCGTGGAAGTAATACGTCTTCACCTTTATGAGTTCCAATCAGAATTGTTGCTTCAATTAGATTGTTCATAATGTTTTTAAACTACAAATCGTGTGTCATTTCATAATTTTGTCTGATTTATGTTTCGGAGTAATATAATTGTCATTCCAATTCTCAAATTCAGACTGCGTGACGGTAATCAAGTAACATCGAGTGTTTTAAGAAACTCCGTTGGAAAATTCACTAATTCACCTTGGTTTATCACAGAGTCAGATGATTTGTATGTCACTGTTTCACCGGAGATTCTGTTTAGAATGATGTTGATCATATCGTATATGACGGAATTTTTAGCTGTTTGAATGGCGTGATTTCGATAGTTTGTTTCAATGATTTGAAAAAAAAAATGGTTTTCTGTAAAGTCGGTTCACGGACGATAGTTTAACGTGACGTCATAACAAACCATTGATGAAATGATTGATCCAGAAGAAAAGGAAATATCATATTCGGCCTGAGACTGAGCCGTAATAGGTTTTTGCAACAAAACCATTTAGGCATTAAAAATATTATATTCTTTGAGGAATAATTTTTTTTTTAATTTTTCTATCTTTTGCATGATAAAATCTACCTCTGAATACTTTTATGAATAAAATTGAATCATTTTTATTGAATTATCCCTATTTTGTATGGATACAAAGGAGTGAAATGAAATGTGCAATTGAATTAATAAATTTACTTTTATTTGCATTAATTAATTCAAATACATATTTATTACTTTTGAAATGTTGCGTGCGCCGTATTTATTTTTACAAGTACAAAAAAAAATTTTCGCAGCTGCCGGGTATTGATCCGGCAACCTTTAGTTTAAGAGTAAGGTACGCTAAACACACGCCCACGAGGCCATTCTGCAGTTATGTAGTTTCAGATGTCATATATATATATTTATAAAAATTTTGTTCACGGTATGGGAATAATATGAACACGGTTTTATAACAAATACGCATTCCAAATACACCCAACTTATTTATAATATTTTACAATTATTTTTTAAAACATTTTGCAAAAGATCTCGGGTGTAATTTGAATTATTATGTGTAACTGTAAAACACCATTGTTGGTTCGAAACGTATTTGAATTTTCAACATTACTTTTAAATAACCGTACCGATTGTGCTGAAAATCGGTGGACGATCGTTAAATTACATAATATTAATAATTCAAACGACGAAAATATGATTGAAAAGTCAAATCATTGGTTGTTCCAATCGAGTGGAAGAGAGATGCCACGCATGCGTACAATGAGCATGAAGAGAGATGCCACGCATGCGTACAATGAGCATGAAGAGAGATGCCACGCATGCGTACAATGAGCAAAAAGGTCACATCCGTAGTGGGACATCCGTAGTGGGACACTTTTTCGTTCGTGCAGCCGGCGTTCATCGATTTATTAGACGTTGTCACGTCAAAAACCTTCTCTGCTAATTCTTCTTGTGAATTCACGATATTGCAAAAATTATACGGGAATGTGATTTTTCCTGTTTCTGGATTTGTAGGTAGAGTTCCGTAATTGTATTGAAAATATGTCAGCTGTTGGATTGATTTGAAGCTGAAATATCGTATTTGTTGTTGAATGCATTTTTTTAGACTTGCTCCAAATGGTTGAATATTTCAAACAGGCATTTATTTATCAACTGGTGTTGAGCTAGGTATAACTGGAAGAGTTTGCTTGAAGTCACCGAATAGTAACGCCAATGTACCACCAAATCAATCCTGATTATTTCTCTAGTCTTTCAATGTATAGTCTAATGCTTCCAATGACTTATTGTGAGCCAACTGGTAAAATGCGTACTATGGCAAGCAAAATCAAAAGACGGTGGTAAAATTCATTGTTAGGTATATTTTGGCCGTTAACATGGTGGGGATTCCGGAAAAAAAAAAAAAATATATATATATATATATATATATATTCGTTTCATTTTATATAGACCCCAAAAACATCGGCAACTCAAAAGTATATATATATCACAATTTTATGGACACGATAACCACCGCAAATTGATACATGAAATCTAATATGTAAAATCTCGGTCGATTTCGTTAATGAGCAATATCCGAACAAAAGTATAGGAACGGGAAAGTTTATTTAAAAAAAAAAAAAAATCATTTTAATTCCCATAAAATGGGAAATATCACATCCGTTTGAACGAGTTGCAACAAAACGTGGTTGCATCACTATAGAGGAAGAACACACACCCCACAAGAATGTTTGTGAAGGACTAAGTCAACGTCATCGGCCATGTTTAATCAGCCATGGGAAGGGAAACTACATCTCAAACGCTGGGCAGGCAGAATAAAGTTTATGTCGGGGCTGTCCAACTTTTTCCCTTCTGCTACTGAGCGGAGGAAAGCGAGAGGAGAAAAGATTTTTTTTTTTTTTTTGTAAATTTCGAGGAACCAACTGAAACTTTCAGCGATTTATTTTTCGGCCACGGCGGCCAAGGGTGGCGAAGAGAGTTGCGGGGATCTGCGAATCGCTCCGGTGAACTGGAGTTTCGCTCGTTTGGAAACTGCAGGTCGCCCATAAGTCGACAGCATGCGAGAGTCGCAGTTCTCCGATTGGCGAAGTTACTAGCGGAACAATCGAGACAAGAAACTCCTTCTCGTTTGAGGATGCAGATCGAGGCGTGGCTGAAGACCCTATCAAGCTCCACTGTAAAAAAATCTAAGATAAACAACGAGAATAAAGATGGTGAAGAGATTTCGAACAGAAAAAAACGCCACTTGGTTTAAACAATAAGAGCATGACGATTTTCCATCGTTTTAAACTGATAATGTAACTTCGTTAAGGCCGGAATAAGACGTTAACACTTTTTCTGAAGATATAAAGTAGTGTATATTAGCAGTATTATTACAGTTTTAGTCATTCTAAAAATATGACTTGAACACCAATACCAATTACTTCACAGGAGAAACATTTTATGGCAACACGTTTATATTTACTTCAGTCACTCAGTTAAATTAAGTACTATAATTTAACGAAGCCCAACATCCCAATACTAGGCTTTCAAACTTAGTTATAGAATAAATATGGTTGAAAATGTTCCTTCCTCCTTAGGTGCGATGGATTCTCAACAATATGTCATACGTAGGGCGATGTTTTTTTTTTTCTTCACGGAAATTGTGTTTTGACCAGCTGCGTTTTAAAATTATTTTTTAACCATTGCCTGTGTTACGTTGTTTTCTAGGTTTATTTCAGTTACATGTCTATCATAGCCACCCATTGCGGAAGCAAATACGCCCTGAATGTCCCGGCCCAATAGGGCGGGCAATGTCTTATCTTGAAGACGGCTGCCAATTACCAGGAAACAATCGCTAGCGTATGCATTCCTTATTGCAGTTTAATAAGCGATCAGATTTCTTCGTGAAAAATACGTGCCTCTTGTTGTACGTGGAGACCGGAAAAATTCGCACATTCGTTTCGTGATAGCCTAAAGTTCAAATAGGTAGAGAGAGGCAATTCCGATCACTTCAAATTGTGTTGTGAAAATAAATTGTTGAAAATAAGATTAGGTTAATGAAAATACATGAGCATAAACTTCAATATGTATACGTAATATACCTTGAATGAAAAAGGTAATTAATGGCACATATAAATTTACAAAAAAATTATTCTTTAAAAGGTGATATCACAGGATTCACAAAACAAGTGGGGTAATTGCGATCACACATGGGGTAAATCCGATCATAGTGGGGCAATCATGATCACACACATTTACCGCATCTGAATTGTTTCTTTCCTTTGGCACCCACACAGATTTCATGATACCAGCTTTAACATTTCTGGCACTTGATCCAGTCCCCTCTGTTGGCAGACTGGCTCCATCTTCTGTTGCAAAATCCACATGGTGCGTCACTCGAATCTTTCATGATGAGGATTTCTTCTCCACTAGAGTCCATTTCATTTTCTGCAAACAGTCTTCGTCTCTTCACTATGCAATCTATCTGTTTCTTTTTTAATGTGGCAATTTTAACTTTTTCTGCTGTTGCCTTGATGTTTCCATCCGATGTCAGATGTCGAGATTTCTGCTTTCTGGTTGGTTTCGGTGCATTCCTATTTGTATATGATTTGTTTGGGGTTGGAATGATGTCAATAAATCCAATGAGTTTCTGTTCACTGGGAGACTTGGACGTAGAAGCTGATATGGACATGGTGGATGAAGCTTGGGAACTGGAGCAAACTGTGTGTTTGGACGGGGAATGTTGGCTGTGTGACTTATTTTGAACATGATCAAGAGAAACATCAGATGAAGGACCTGAAGTTTGCATGGTGGATGATTTTGTTGATGTAGAAGGAGATTCAGCTCGGAAAGCTACAGATGGTAGAAATTTATCCATCGAGATAGCCTTAGGGTTAAATGGGTAGAGACCAGTACACTGAAACCCTTTAGTAGCATTCCCATGGGATGCAGCTTTGTTCCACGCAGCTGTGAAAATCTTTCCAAAGTCAGACTTGGTGATCGATTGTGTTGGGTTGTTGTGAAAGAATGTGGTTGCTTCTTGATGGTAGAAAGTTTTTAATGGTTTGAATAGTGTGCGATCTAGAGGCTGAAGGACATGAGTGGTATGAGGTGGTAAACAGAGAAGTTCAATTTAATTTTCTCTGCAGTAGTTCAGGCATTTATATATATATATATATATATATATATATATATATATATATATATATTCGTTTCATTTTATATAGACCCCAAAAACATCGGCAACTCAAAAGTATATATATATCACAATTTTATGGACACGATAACCACCGCAAATTGATACATGAAATCTAATATGTAAAATCTCGGTCGATTTCGTTAATGAGCAATATCCGAACAAAAGTATAGGAACGGGAAAGTTTTTTTTAAAAAAAAAAAAAATCATTTTAATTCCCATAAAATGGGAAATATCACATCCGTTTGAACGAGTTGCAACAAAACGTGGTTGCATCACTATAGAGGAAGAACACACACCCCACAAGAATGTTTGTGAAGGACTAAGTCAACGTCATCGGCCATGTTTAATCAGCCATGGGAAGGGAAACTACATCTCAAACGCTGGGCAGGCAGAATAAAGTTTATGTCGGGGCTGTCCAACTTTTTCCCTTCTGCTACTGAGCGGAGGAAAGCGAGAGGAGAAAAGATTTTTTTTTTTTTTTTGTAAATTTCGAGGAACCAACTGAAACTTTCAGCGATTTATTTTTCGGCCACGGCGGCCAAGGGTGGCGAAGAGAGTTGCGGGGATCTGCGAATCGCTCCGGTGAACTGGAGTTTCGCTCGTTTGGAAACTGCAGGTCGCCCATAAGTCGACAGCATGCGAGAGTCGCAGTTCTCCGATTGGCGAAGTTACTAGCGGAACAATCGAGACAAGAAACTCCTTCTCGTTTGAGGATGCAGATCGAGGCGTGGCTGAAGACCCTATCAAGCTCCACTGTAAAAAAATCTAAGATAAACAACGAGAATAAAGATGGTGAAGAGATTTCGAACAGAAAAAAACGCCACTTGGTTTAAACAATAAGAGCATGACGATTTTCCATCGTTTTAAACTGATAATGTAACTTCGTTAAGGCCGGAATAAGACGTTAACACTTTTTCTGAAGATATAAAGTAGTGTATATTAGCAGTATTATTACAGTTTTAGTCATTCTAAAAATATGACTTGAACACCAATACCAATTACTTCACAGGAGAAACATTTTATGGCAACACGTTTATATTTACTTCAGTCACTCAGTTAAATTAAGTACTATAATTTAACGAAGCCCAACATCCCAATACTAGGCTTTCAAACTTAGTTATAGAATAAATATGGTTGAAAATGTTCCTTCCTCCTTAGGTGCGATGGATTCTCAACAATATGTCATACGTAGGGCGATGTTTTTTTTTTTCTTCACGGAAATTGTGTTTTGACCAGCTGCGTTTTAAAATTATTTTTTAACCATTGCCTGTGTTACGTTGTTTTCTAGGTTTATTTCAGTTACATGTCTATCATAGCCACCCATTGCGGAAGCAAATACGCCCTGAATGTCCCGGCCCAATAGGGCGGGCAATGTCTTATCTTGAAGACGGCTGCCAATTACCAGGAAACAATCGCTAGCGTATGCATTCCTTATTGCAGTTTAATAAGCGATCAGATTTCTTCGTGAAAAATACGTGCCTCTTGTTGTACGTGGAGACCGGAAAAATTCGCACATTCGTTTCGTGATAGCCTAAAGTTCAAATAGGTAGAGAGAGGCAATTCCGATCACTTCAAATTGTGTTGTGAAAATAAATTGTTGAAAATAAGATTAGGTTAATGAAAATACATGAGCATAAACTTCAATATGTATACGTAATATACCTTGAATGAAAAAGGTAATTAATGGCACATATAAATTTACAAAAAAATTATTCTTTAAAAGGTGATATCACAGGATTCACAAAACAAGTGGGGTAATTGCGATCACACATGGGGTAAATCCGATCATAGTGGGGCAATCATGATCACACACATTTACCGCATCTGAATTGTTTCTTTCCTTTGGCACCCACACAGATTTCATGATACCAGCTTTAACATTTCTGGCACTTGATCCAGTCCCCTCTGTTGGCAGACTGGCTCCATCTTCTGTTGCAAAATCCACATGGTGCGTCACTCGAATCTTTCATGATGAGGATTTCTTCTCCACTAGAGTCCATTTCATTTTCTGCAAACAGTCTTCGTCTCTTCACTATGCAATCTATCTGTTTCTTTTTTAATGTGGCAATTTTAACTTTTTCTGCTGTTGCCTTGATGTTTCCATCCGATGTCAGATGTCGAGATTTCTGCTTTCTGGTTGGTTTCGGTGCATTCCTATTTGTATATGATTTGTTTGGGGTTGGAATGATGTCAATAAATCCAATGAGTTTCTGTTCACTGGGAGACTTGGACGTAGAAGCTGATATGGACATGGTGGATGAAGCTTGGGAACTGGAGCAAACTGTGTGTTTGGACGGGGAATGTTGGCTGTGTGACTTATTTTGAACATGATCAAGAGAAACATCAGATGAAGGACCTGAAGTTTGCATGGTGGATGATTTTGTTGATGTAGAAGGAGATTCAGCTCGGAAAGCTACAGATGGTAGAAATTTATCCATCGAGATAGCCTTAGGGTTAAATGGGTAGAGACCAGTACACTGAAACCCTTTAGTAGCATTCCCATGGGATGCAGCTTTGTTCCACGCAGCTGTGAAAATCTTTCCAAAGTCAGACTTGGTGATCGATTGTGTTGGGTTGTTGTGAAAGAATGTGGTTGCTTCTTGATGGTAGAAAGTTTTTAATGGTTTGAATAGTGTGCGATCTAGAGGCTGAAGGACATGAGTGGTATGAGGTGGTAAACAGAGAAGTTCAATTTAATTTTCTCTGCAGTAGTTCAGGCATTTAAGCGAACAATGTGATGCGGTCCATCCAAAATAAGAAGGCATTTCCCTGGGAGTCTATGCTTTTGAAAATGTTGCAACCATCTGAGAAATAGGTCCTCATTTATATATCCAGATTCAGACATTGCTGCTACATATCCAGATGGCAAATTAGCACAGTATGACTCTCGATACCGCACACCCTTGAAAATCACGAATGGTGGTATGTACACCCCACTAGCACTGAAACAAGCTACCACTGACACATTTTCCCCACGTTCTACACTTGTCAATTTAATTACTTCTCTTTGGCCTTTTTCACAAATGAATTTTGATGGCTTATTGTTTAAAGGAAATCCAGACTCATCAATATTAAAAATTCTCTCTGGCTTCTCCCTGAGTTCTAATTAATTCGTCAAATCACCAAAGAGGTCATAAAAGTCGTTAAATTCTTTTTCATCCATGGCAGCTGCCCTCATTTTTGACAAACCTTCCGGTTTCCTCAAAGAGAGTTGAGGATGTCTGGCCATGAACTTGCCAAGCCAATCTTTAGCAGCCAATTTTTCGGTATTGCTCCATGGAATTTTTAGACCCTTCTTTTCAGCATACATGTATGCTGCATTTCTTACCTGAATTGTGGTCAAACCAAAGCCTCTTTTCGACAGGTTGAGCAGTCTGTCACACAGTTCATCTTCCTCCTCAGCATTTAGTACAGGTGGGTGACCAACTTTATGTTTGCACTCTTTCCCTTTGTCTCCTAATAACTGCTGTAGTTTTACTTTTTGGATCCTGTTCTGAAGTGTGGTGAATGGCACCTGATGTAAGTTAGCAGCTGCTCTGATGGTTGTTTCTCCATGGAGGACACTGCTGATAGCATTTGACATAGACTCCTCGGACCACTGAAGAGTGGTGTTCTTTCTTTTGTAGTTTCTCACCATCTGAAATTCACAACCATAGTACATATTAGTGTTGATTTACATTTGAGATGTTTTAAATGCATGCAACACTTCAGTAAAATGCATCAAAATGTTTATTTCGGTTATAACTTGGGTAGTGTGGAATTCTGTTATCGTCTCGTATTCCAGAAAGGATTTGGAGATTAAATAAATTATTAATAACAATATTAGATTTCAGTATCAAGATGTTTAAGAAAATCCGTAAATAACTAAACTTTGTTGCGAGAAATCTTATGCTGCTATGGTCCCTGAAGACCCATTTCGAAAGTTGTTAGATTTCAGCACACAACGGCTGGTACTAAGAACCAGTAAAATTTGTGGATGGCAAACACTCTGACAGTATTTAACCAATGGTCATATTTCAAGGTACAAACTTGACACTTTTTCGTTTTATATATGTCAAGTTGGTAATGCCTTTATTTTATGGCATCGAGATGAAAAAATGTGTGCGAGTTATTTAAAGTGTGGCCAACACGGAGTGCGACCAGCCAACTCTTTCTTGAGTAATATAGGGTGCGACCCGCCAAGCATCGGCAGTGAAACCAATCACCGCAACGGAATGTGCGGTAGTCGAAAAGATAAACATCAGTATCTACAAACTGGCGACAGCTAGGTCTCTAACTGTCCCCTCAGCTATCCTTGAAACATTAAGATAATACTTTTTTCTGTCAGCTACGTGCACCGTGACAATAGAGCAGTGTCGAGTAATCGCTTTTAAGATTAGTTGATAAATACGATACTTTCTGTGCTGTATTCTCCAGAGCAATAAATTATTTCCTGTGATCGAAATAGCCCCAATAGTGTAATCGGAATTGCCCCATTTTGTCGACTTTTACCTTTGCCGTCCAAACTGTAAGAGGAAACTGGTTTTTATCAGAACTGATACAAGGATATTGTTTTACAGTAAATATGCTACGTGAAGAAACCAAAGTACTAAAAGATATCTCGTTTCTGTAATTGTAGCTTCTTATTTTGGAACGTGAGATTTTATATAGAGTGATAAAAATGCATGGCGTGACTTACCTTGGTGTTGAATCGCTTCCTTACACACAGCAAAGTTTAGAATAACAACGGAAATTTTTTACCACGTGAAAACCAACACTCCCAGCTTGCGACTGATGGGATGATATTGTTTCCTTTCGGCTCATGGCTTGCTGTGTTGCCAATTCTCTTATTATGATCGGATTTACCCCGTGATCAGAATAGCCCCGCTCTACCCTACATATCCCTTTAAGATGCTTCTTATATTGGTTAACTTTTCATCTGGACGACTCTGGGCGAATGAGAAACCCCTCGGCAAAATAAGTATCGAATCACAGGCAAACCAGCTGAGAAGGCTCACAGGTCAGCAGCCAATAATCTGGCGATATTGGCTCGAGTAATACCTAGGACAGCGTAGTCCATCATGAAGGTCAATGAACCCGCATAATTTTCCAGTTCCACAATCATTTCAGTGATATTTTTTGGCGAATAACGCAAGTCCTATAATAACTGCAACTGCGTCCTGATTGGTAGCTGGCAAATGTGGAACGAGCTTCCTGGGCCAATCCGAATGAGCAAGTAAATTAATTTCGCACATATGTACATAGCGTGTCAAAGGCCAACAAACAGTTAAATTTTTACGCAATCAGTCATTGTTACACTCGATTATTTTGAGGATTGATTTCTCTCCAGGCTAGAATGAACTTGCCACTGCATGATCAAGCATTGTTTTTATGCTAGCACTGGTTGACAACAAGGTTTACATACTTTGGTGCGTTACTTGTAATTGTTCAACAACTTTTTCCCGTAAAGGTTTGTTTAAAAAAAAACACTAAAGAGAGTGAGTCTGAATTCCACCGACAAACTTAGGTTGCTGGTTCATCACGACAAAATTAATTGAAAACATTGAAAACATCCATACGAATTATGGTCTAAAGTGCTTTCCGAAGCTGATATACGTCCATATGAATCATGTTTAATTAAATGAAGTTCTACAGCCACCACAAATTTAAATAAAAAAATTTCGGGGTAACATTTTTACTCCCACTTTTTTTTTTGGAGTGTTAATACCTTCCAATTATTTTAGTTAAATAATCTTTCCACAGTGACAAAACTCGCGGTGGTTATATAACTTCATTCAATTAAACATAAACCAGACGCCCAGTGTTCTATTAAAAATACTTTATCTTTGAAAGATTTGTGCAATGGGAGTGCATGACTTGATGTAAGCTTTTAGACTATGTCCAAAAGCTTACATCAAGTTAAAAATACTTTATTATATACAGTAAAAATATTTGTAGTGCCCCAAATTCAAAGACGTATAAAAGACATAGTAAGCACTTTAGACCATGAGTCGTGTGTTTTTTTTTAAAACTTATTTTGTTACGAGGAACGTACAGCCAAAAGCTCGTATGTCGAAATCTGATTTACCCTGTATATACCAATCATCGGCGTAAAGCAGACGTTTACTTTGCCAACAAACGAACCCGAGAAATAACGGTCGTTTTAAAACGCCGTCACTACGCGTTAAGTCGATAACTTACGTTCGAAGTTCAAGCAGCATTGCCATCGTGTCTTTTGTAGCGTGCACGTCACGAATATCGACACGAAAAATTTCGCGCAGGTTTCACGTGGACACGAGGAACAGCGAACAACTTTCCCGAGAGAGCTCTCCCCTCGCCCGCCGAAACTGCTGAACATCTCGGCACAAGGTCACCGATGCGGACTGCAGCATCGCGCTACACGTGCAAGAGGATTTCGCGCGCTTCTCTCTCCTGCCACCCCCCTTCCCCCGTCGCAAAACCTCTTCCCATCCTCGAACCATTTTCCAATCCCAGCACCAGATGCCTCCCTCCGCGTGTCGCGTACACGAGTCGGGATTACATCATCCATCACTATCGAACGCTGCTCTGCCGGTGTTCAAAGTGGGACTCTTGCTTTCCCCCCTTTTCCACCCCCTGGAGGAAAAAAAGGGGTGGGGGAGGGACTGGAAGCCAATTAAAGGCGGAAAGATACCTTCCGTATAGCATAACATTAATTAAATTTTTTGGTCTCGCGCATCTTTTGGAGTGATACCATTCATGTAAAATTACAGATATTTGAATATTTGTACATTTACACGAAAAAATAAATAAAAAACTGTATCACTCCAAAATATGGTTCACAGCAATACTGGTTTCAGGTTCAAACCAGGGAATTTATGGTTTTGTTGTCCCAGTACCTCAAATAGTTATAGTTATTTGTAAACAGTTCACCGAAGGGTTTTTCAGTATTAAATGCGCACACATTAAAAGAATGATACAAGAAAATGAAGTTACATTATTTAATTTCCAATTATTTTTCCGTGGTTCAAAATAAAATAAAATTACGCACCAATTTTCGTAATAAATACTCAGTATTATCTCGAAAAACATATTTTAGATATTAAAAAGTAACCATAGCCATGTGTTGTGCAAATTTAGAATACATTTTTTTTGCAGTATTAAAAAAAACATTTCTTGGCAACTGGTTTCCAAAGGAATATATATATTTTTCTTAATGTACAGAATTTTTTTCTTTTTCCCCCTTGTAATAATCGCATGTTCCATTTATGTTTTTCTGGGGTGTCCTCTGCGGTCAGCCGACGCGTCGCAGAGCAATGTTTTCAGCTCGGAGATTACAGTCACTACGCCACTGCCCTCTCGGCAGGGTTCAGAAGAGCCGGGTGCAACGACGTGGTATTTCCACGAATCCACTTCAAAGAGCGATGTGCTACGCGCGAATTGGGGTGAGGTTTTGAAGCGGTTTGTTACTTTGGCGGTTGCCCCCTTCACTCTTGTTTTTTATTATATATTTTTTGTTTCGTAGCATCCCCTTTGTTCGATTGGGCGTGTTAAATTAAACGCCACAAAGTGGAGTGGCGGCTGTTCGCACGACTGACTACAAAACGACTCTCCTGTACTCAAATTCGGAAAAGTAGGGAGGGGTGGGACACATTGCACGCCGGAACAAAATTATCGGCTCTGGGTAATTCTTGTGCACGGTGGCAAAGCTAGGTGGAAGAAATGGGATATTAAGATTTTCATAAAACGGCATGGATGGAAAATCCGAATTAGACGAGTCGTAAGCAAGGCATATTTTTTGATGTTGTATTCAAGTGTTGGTAAATTTTCAAGTAAGTTGTCAATTTTAAAAGCCGGCAGGTACTAGAACTGAAATTTTATGCAAAGGGTCAAGAAAATTATTTTTAAAAGAGCGACGTTGTGAGACAAAATTTAATTTGTTTGAAATATAGATATTATTAAAGTAACAATTTTTTTAAATAAATAAAATATTTAATCCCGTTTAAAATAAAACTTTCACGAGCTACAAGAGCACAGGTATACATGGATGCCTGCAAAATTTACAATTATATTTTTATTTCAGTATCAAGTTGCTTGGGGTCATTTGTTCGATAACTACTCGACACTTTTTACGTTCTTAACAGATCGTGCACAATTAATAAGTTTTTTTATTTTTTATTTTTGGGTGCTTGCGGTTTATGGTCTTTCAAGGCGTATCAGGTAATCCTTGGTCCAAAAAATAAAGGTGCGATTCAAGGGTACAAACAAGAGCAAACTATCTCGGCCCCAAAATAGTAACGCGAATTTTTCAAGTCTCTGATGGACACGGGCGTAGCCAGGATTTGTGGGAAAGAGAGAGCCAAATGAAGCTATAACAAGAATAAATGTTTGATATGCCTGTTTCTGGCGGTCTATTCAAACAACAGCAACTGGTACGGTGTTCTTCGAACAGATAAATATTCAAAAGATAATGTTTTAATACACATGTTTGGCTATCTGACGACCTTCGAGTTTTTTCTTCCTGAAATTGAGATTTTCAAATAAAACGTGGCACTTATGAACGGAAGATTTTTACACTACGTACGACTGCTTACGATTGTGTCCTAATGCGTGATCAAAGAGAAGAGAAGGCGACTTACTATATAATTTTTCATATTCAGTGGCCACAAATTGAGCCATACATATTTTATTTCAAGCTGGTTAAGGGGCATTGGGCCCCACAATCTTGGATTTTTTCAATATTTTTGTTATAATTCTAATTATTTTCAACAGTGTATCTTAATTTTAAGGCATGTCAAGACATGATTCATAGCTCCCAGACAATCTATACCTTGTTGGAAGCCTGTATTTACCAACAGCCTCTAGTCTGTAAGCCCCGTGAGAAAATTACTTATTATTTCACGTGGGCGACTAGTCACACCAGTCCACAAGTGTTGACTTAAATAAATATCCAAAGTTAAGTCCTGGGTCATGTCACACCAACAACGGAAGCTTCATTACAAGCGGTATCAAAATATTTGAGATTGCAAGATGGTGAGACCTAATACCTGTAGTGAATTTCTTTAAGGAGGAGTCGCAATGCCACGACGAACACGACACGACATATCAGACAAACCGTCTTATAGTGTTCCAGCACGACAGATTTAATATCTTAGGGTCACAATACCACGACAACATCAACCCGACAATTTCTGATTTGGTTGTCGGAAAATCCTTCCAAGCCAAATACTTTCATAAAAATGCAGTAAACAGATGTGGTGTAAATAGCGTAGATGGGAAAAAGTACATCCTAGCTCAGCACATGCTTTTTGTTTTTGGGATTATTTCTGTAGTCCTTCAACACAACGTCGTACATAATACTACGAGCCTGAATTTTATTAAAAGTTCTTCGCTGAATTAATCCATTCTTACATTAAATCTTCACCAATCCACAGTAATAACGTTGGCCATAAACACGATGATATCCTTTTATATAAACGGATTAGATGTTTAAGCTACAAATGTTGAAGTTTACCCGCGCGGAAAACGAAATTTCAGTTTTTCAGCGTAAAAGTTTTTTACCAAGTAGGCCAATGTTTCTGAAGTTAAAGTTCTGTTTGAGTTTACCGTTTCCATTTTTGCTTTGTGTCTGGCGGCACGTCAAGACCAAATTATAATTAGGATGTAGGAACCCTTGCGGGCTGTCGGGGCGCGTATTTTTTCAGGTTTACGTCACGGCGACCTTGCGTTTCATTGGCTGTCGGGCGTGTCGGGTCCGTCGTCGTGGCATCGTGACTTTAGCTTCAGAAGGGTGAATTGGGGGGGGGGGGGGAGCCTTGGGCCCTCCATGTCTGCTCCCTTGATGATGGTAGCTGCAGGTAACCGAAGGAAATGCTGTTTTCCGTCGGCCACGCAGGTTCCAAGACAGACAGTCTCTGCGTCCAACTCAGGAAACGTACGATTTGGATGACAGGCAGGGCCGACTGTAAGAGGAGAAGGAAAATGGGGACGGTCTGGTATCCGACGAGACATGGTAATCCATTTTTTTATTATTATTTTGTGAAAAATAACAAAAAATTGTAAAAGTTCATTTTGGAGCGCATTTCGTTTCCCGTTCGACCGGGGATAGCGAAATCTGAGAATTCGGACGGGGAAGAGAGAGAGAGAAAGGATGGGTGTACGGATCCGGAGCGATAATCGGATCTGCACGGGGAAACTGGAAGATCAGGGAAGGATGGAGGGTGCAAGGGGTTTATTTATGCACCGGGCTTCGGAACGTGCTGTAAGGCCTCTCAGGAAAAAGAAGAGCGTGCGAGGAGGTAAAAAAAAAGAATAAGAGGAAGAGAGATGATCTCCTTTTCCTCTTTCCTCGCGCATCCTCACTCTCTTTTCGCGGTATCCGGCTTTGCGGGAAAAAATCCCCTCCCCACCTCCCTTTTAACAACCCGCCCAACTTTCGCCAGCACGCCCGGTTAGATGGACAGGAAACCTTCTGCTCCAGGTTCGTAACAAAAAAGTAAATTGAAAAAAAAAAATTAAAAACACCTCATGACCAGAGACAAATTCGTTTTATTACTACAAGAAAGCTAGCAAGTATGCTACTGAACATTTCAAAGACACTTATATTGGATTACGGATTATTTGTCACGCCTGGTAGTACAAGAAGCCAATAAAAGTTTTTTGCAACCATATGAAATTTGGACAATACGTTAAACATGGTATAGAGGTATTTGAGAAGCCCTCAATAGAAAGGAATTTTATGTTTATTATTTTCACTTCTTACCTCTATGACTTTGTCTTAGCCCTGTTATGAATTATATTTACAAGTATTGTTTCTCTATGGTCAGGTCAGTTTTGTTTTACTCTTTAATATTTTTATGTTTTATCCTGTTTTATCTAAGTACTAATTTTATGAAATGTCTTTGCAAACATTTGTTAAACGGCGACGAATAGGAAATGAGCTTGCACATTTTAATATTGTTTTTGGGTCATGACTGAGTAAAGAGGATAGGTGATTGGACGCTTGACTGCGCATGTATTTTATTTAAACAATTTAGTAATTTACAGTGGGATTTTGGAGTGTGTTCAATACAGAAAACTTTAACTGTTTAAAAAAAAAATTGGAACTTTAGTTTATATTCTACTATCATGGGAGAATGATTAGAGAGAGAGAGCTCCGTGATTTAGTCATAAATGAATATAATAATATCACGTAAAACATTGGAACGACGACTGAGTAGCTAGAATATACGTGAAAATGATGATTTTGTAAGAAATGCCCGGAACTACGCAATGAAGAAGAGGTAGTTACCGATGTTCGGAGCTCTACTAAAGAATCGACGACGACGATAGGTTTTTGACTAATAGCCTAAATAGAACTAGATCAACGACTAATTAAGAAGAAAAAGGAAACGACTATCAATCTTCGAGATGGAAGGAGTTCAACGGCTGTAGACGGCATCGTAGACGGTGTACCGGAGGACATCAGCCTTCTAGACGACTCCAGGTGACCGACGCCAGTCCTGCGGGAGTACCAGCAGCACGAGAGGAGGTGCATCGAGACGGAGACCCAACCAGCGACATCGGAGGAGAGACTGAGATCTAACCAGCAACATCGGAGTAGAGACAGAGGTTCGGAGAGGTTTTCCACAGCCTCTTGGTCTTGTAACGACGCGACGAGGTTTGTCTGCCCCATCCCCGAATTAACAAGAACAGCGAGAAGGTACCTGTCCTATTCTAATGGCAAGATATCTTAAACCATGATGTTTACGATCAAGACCTAATTTGAAACTCGCAAAACCAACTTAATACGACTTAACTACTTAAAGACTTGTAGCTTGTACATACTGGACCTGGTTAACTTACATTATCAGTAATATGTACGAGATCGAAGTTAAAGTCTGTTAAAGTCAAATTGTCTTGAATGTTTAAAGAATAGCCCCAGGTCCAGAAGTCTTGAGATATATTGATCTACCGAAAGAAACTGAGCTAGTAGCAACAAAAAAGACTAATTTGCCAGGTAAAATGTGTTCAATAAGATTTAAAATAATGACTGATAACCAAACCACTATTCAGTGATTCAATTACGTAAAACGTAATTAATTCTGAAAGACATTTAAGTATAACTGATATTTAAATTTTGTTTAGTGAAAAACCTATTTAAATATGAATAATTGTCCCAAAGGTGTTTGGGTGTTGCTCGCTAATCATTGACTCTGTCACTTTTCATGTTACATTTGAATATGTTGCAAAAGAGTATTGTCACCCATACAACCATACTTTTGACCCTAGTAAAAAGCTAAATTTTCATTATATCTTTTATTTTCCGATTGATAACCATACTTGCATATCATGTGTATGTTAAACCAGAGAGAAAGAATTATTTAGCTTTGGCTGTCTTGAAAAGAATAATTAATTTTTATTACACTGAGATCAGCAGTTATAGAGAAGTTAATGCTTTTATACACACTACCAGTTAAGGAATATTGTTTTAGTCATTATATTTGTTGATTTTAAGGTCAGAATATTTACACCAAAGAGAAGGAGACATACTGCTAAGAAAATATACGACATTTTATTTTCTGATATTCACACAGAGTCAAACTACACCAGTGCATACAACCTGAGAATAATTTATTTTCACTACCAACGTAACTAGACATATTTTATTTAATATTCTGTAGAGGTTAGTAGTTGTGCTACATACACAATCACAACACTAGTACTTTATAGAGTTTTATAGGCGCCCAACTAGAACACATTTTACATCAGAGATTTTGGCATTTTAGGAAATATACTCCATAGAGTAATTCTGGTCACCCAACGGTGGCGCACCCTTTTAGAAATTTTGGTCACTCATCCTTGATGCTGTCTGAAAAAGAAAAAAAAGGGAAAATTCTGATAACACTTCAATGGAATATGATAATGAACAAAATACAGTGATTTGTTTGTGTGCAACAATTTAAGGATAAGCCTTTTACCAGAAAATAAATCCAAATGTTGGTTTCATGATTGGAAGAATTTCTAAAATATTTTGTGGCAAGGCCTTCAGTTGCGCCGTTGCGACCATATTTTTTCTGGTCTCCGTTTCAAAAGGGGGGGGGGGGGGGGATAAAATAAATTTAACGCGTTATTTTAAATCCATGATTTATATATACGTAAATGTCACGCATTCATTAAGTCGCAAGTTAGAATGAAATAATTCACACTTTCGCACTGTGTTCGTATCTGGACCGCAGTTATTAGGACATGCCGCTCTACGACCGTGAGCCAACGATACCAATCTAGGAGAGAAAAATAAGCGAATCAGGTAGTGCAAATATTAACAAGGATAAAAATGTTCTCGCTAAGAAATCAACCTATTGGAAAGCAACTATGCGTCGAGCACATCTATGATTTTAAATACTACTCAGAGGCCAGACGAATCCGTGAGATTTCCTCATCTCTATCCATGATGCACGACTAAAGCTGGAATCACAATGCCCCGACGGGTCCTACACGACAAGTCCGACAAACTGTCGTGCAGCATCTCAGCACGACAGATTTAAAAGCGTAGGGTCACAATACCACGACAAAAATAACCCGACGATTTTGAATTTGGCCTTCGGCAAATCGTGCCAAGCTAAATACTTCAATTAAAATGCATTATAGATTGCGCTAAAAACAAAGTAGGCTCTTTTATTTATTATTGACAGTTGAAGTGCAAAAAAAAAATAAGTCGTCTTAGATACGAAGTAAGGTTAATTTGATTCGTAAAACAAAGAGTAGTTTATTATAGTTACAAGGAAACCAGATAAAGATGTCAGTGAGGGACAGAAAATCCAATCTTCACGATTATAAAATAACGTCTTTAACCATAAACACGATATATGTTTATGTTTATACAAACAGACTAAGGTAAGCTACAAATTTTTCAATTCACCCACACGTAAAACGAAATTTCACTTTTCAGCAAAAAGATTTACCAAGTAGGTAAATATTTTTTTAAATTTAGTTCTGTACTGTTTCCTTTCCGTTGCCGTTTTCTATTCTGTCGGGCAGCCCAACACGACGAAATTAGAAATTGAATCTATTCCTTGCGGGCCGCCGGGGTGCGTATTTTGTCGGGCTGACGTCACGGCGAGCTTGTATTTCATTGGCTATTGAATTTGTCGGGCCTGTCGTGTCGGGGCCGTCGGGGCATTGTGATTCCAGACCTAAGAACTTCAGACCACGAGTCGGGCAAAAGTTTTCAACTTATTTTGCCGTCACGAACCATCATCAGCCAAAGTCTGTCGCCCTCGAATTCAGGCTCACTCTGTATGTATTCGCGCAGCTCATTTGCAACTTGCTTTGGGACGCCGTTGGAGAGATCTTTTGTCGTTCCCGTCGAACATTTGATCGAAGTGCGTCGAAACCCCGGGTGGGTTGCAGAAAGAGGGGGGTGGGGAGGGAGGGGAGGACGACTGATCCGGCGCGACCTTCAGTCATCGAGCGCGCCGGATCGGAATAACCCGTCCCTGCAGAAGGGCCTCCCTCCGCGTCTCTGCAACCGACCCCTCGCGCCGATGAACGACTATCGCCCGCCGGACGGCGCGGACATGAGACGGTTGTAACCGCCCCCTCCCCCCCCCCCCCCACCCACTCCCTATCCGCGGGGCATCGAGGCCGAACCGCGGCGATGGATAATTCACGAGCTCGTCGTCCGACGACGCGACGGTCAGT
The DNA here is from genome assembly GCF_032445375.1 of Bacillus rossius redtenbacheri. Lineage (NCBI taxonomy): Eukaryota > Metazoa > Arthropoda > Insecta > Phasmatodea > Bacillidae > Bacillus > Bacillus rossius. Next base: position 47,619,085 of record NC_086336.1, on the reverse strand, counting down.
GCCGTCGAAACGTGCCTCAGTCGGTCCCGTACTTGCATCATGCTCGGCTACAGCGATGGAAGGGAGGGCGTTACGTTCGACAGCCCCTTCAAACTACGACATTTTTTTACGTGAATACGTCTTTAAAATTGCTTCCACAGTGGTAGGCAATTAAAAAAAAAAACGAATGATAACAAAATCTGTGTTGCAGCCACATATCTATCATCTCCATCCAAAATTTAATAACACCACTGGATAGCTAAATGATCAAAGAATTCGTTACGCTGAGTGAGGACTGTGACGCATCGCCATTTTGAGATCATTTTTCTGCGTTTCGAGATTTCCATCTATTAAAACTTTTGAATCGGAGAAGCTACGACGTTCGTTTGATTTTAAATCGTCAGCTCTCGTCAAATTCTATCGATTGCATGTATAAAACATTAGTATAAAATAGTTACAGTGAATATATATATGGCTGTAAAAAAATATATAGGTATAATGTCGGCCTATACGCGTCAAAAAGCCAAATACAAATACAGCGATCGTGTACGGTTGGAAAGGGCTTCCCAAAAGCAATCGAATGATTAACATAGTTATAACACAGTAAGTATTTTTTTACTTGATTTCTTTCCTGAACCCGACGAACGGAAATAGTTTCTAACTTAAATAAATACATGGAAACCCGATTGACTTCTTAGTGTTGAAACATGATTATAACATACATAAAATAGCTTATTTTATACTTTGTATAGAAAATATTACCTGTTACGTACACGTATTCATGTACAGCACACGGCCGTGTCCATGTCACAGCCACAACTCATTTTTTTTTTTTTGGATGTGTAAACATTTTAGCTCTCGGTATACGACATTTGGTGGGAGTAAGTTTTGTGAAAGGGAACGGAAGTCACGTGGAACGGAAATGTGTAACTACGGCGTTGCCTTCTGCGGCGAATGACAAAGGCAAAGGGAAACTTTTTGGTATTAACTGTTTAGGAAATGGTAACACGATGGGCAGTGTTTTAATACAATTCCTTTTCGATAATCATGTGTAAAGCTGGGTTTTAGTAATTTTTCAAGTTTTTTTCCTTCGACCTTAACGGAGCCTTTTTCATTATATATAGGTCTATAGTTTAAAATATCAGTCTGCAAATCGAATGATTTGATAGCCAACATAGCAGCACCGGCAGCAAATTCTAACGTTGGGTCTACGTGTGATTCGCAAGAAATTTAGTTAAAAACACAATATGCGTAGGTATATCTATATATTATTTTTTTACGCTTCGCATCAATATAAATATTCTACGTGTATTTGATTGAATTAATCGGTGTGTATGCAACATGAGAGCACATGAATTGGCTCGTTACCGAGGTTATATCTCTGGCGAGAACTGAAAGTCTAACTCACGTGTTTTTTTTTTTTTTTTACATGTTAGCGAACTGAAGCAGGGGATCGACAGTCGATAGCGTTTTTAACGAGTGCGGTCGGCCGAAAGGCAGAAATCCGATGACAATTAAAACAATTTTCAAGGGAACAACAACTATGATACCTCCGCAGTCCAGGGGGTGCACGTAAATAACGCCCTCAGCCATCTCGCTCGGGTTTTCACCACACATCCCTGCGTAGTGGATAACAGCACGACAAGGACCTTCGAGGTTGTGATCAGAAAATACGGCAAGTTAATTTTTTATATCTGCAACAGCTGACGCTACATCTATTTAACGTAATGAGCCAGATAGCCTGATCCGTTGAGATAGTCACTGTCGAGTTAACAAGTTGCGACTTGTCAGACGGCTTCCAGAGCCTGAAGGGTGAGGTCGTGTTTACCGTGTCTTTCGCGCATCATGGAAAGAGACCCGGAAATTTCGCCGATAAGTCTCCATTAGGGTAGAATTTCACAGTCATATAGGTGTGCTCAACCCATGTTTGCTTTCCCGTTGGTTGATGTTTCCTGGCAAGAACCTATTTTTACCCTTGTTAATTGGCACTACCTGATATGCTTACTTCTCTCCTAGCGGGACATCGTTGGTTCACGGTCGTAGATGGGCGTGTCCGAATAACTTCGTGCCAATCATGAACACAGTGCGAGTGTGCGATTGCTTGCATTTTCAACTTGCGAGGTGAAAAAAATGCGTGAAATTTCAGTATCTCTAATCATGTACATCGAGCATAGCGCTGACGTTAAGTTTTGTTTGCGAAACGGAGTCAAGAAAAATGGGTCGTGCTAAAAAGGGGGGGGGGGGGGGGAGGTTTTGAAACCATTCCCGACGTTGATAAGCTGGAATCCCTTTCAGAAATACTTCCAATCATGGAATCAACGTTGGTATAGGTATGTGCATTGCTGGCCAAGGAGAATATTTTGAACGAGATTATTTGCAAATAATATTATTTCTTTGTTCGGCCGGGCGATTAAGGTCACGTTTGCTCCGGCACTGGATGGCCGTTATTGGTGCGTTGACAGTATACACACACACACACACACACACACACACACCTGAAATAAACACCCAGCCAACCAGGAAACAGATGATGCTACAAAAGCTTTAACACTCAGCTGGTATGGAAATCTTTCTCGCGAAAAAAAAAAATATACATACATGCCCCTGGCAAAATCATTTGATCAAATCAGGTGTACTTATACATGTGATTCGAGTTTACTTTGCTAAAGACTGTTCCCACGAAATCCTTGTATTTACTTCTGTTTGAAAATTCAAAAATGGGCCACGCCATTAAACACTTTTTTTTTTTTTTTTTTTTTTTTAGTTTTTATGTAGGTAAAGGTTGTGGAGGGCCGGGGGGGGGGGGAGGTTCAGGGGAAATTACTTTAGATGTTCGGTTCAGAAATGTGTTACGTCGCAGCTAGCACCGCGAGCTAGCATCCAACTTGAGTTGAGCGAGAGAGGTTTTTTTTCTCAGCCGTGTGCCGTTTCGCTTCTGCGAGGTTATCCGTTCTGTGATCGAGCTGGCGCCCACGCGGTATCTGTGGCGGTTGTTGTCGGCGCCACCGCAGGGGTTGACGGAGGGGAAAAACGAGGGGAACAGGGGGGGATGATGGCGGGCTGTAGTAGGATGAAGCGGGGGGGGGGGGGGGGGAGGTCGATATACTTATTTATAAAACAGACGCCCGCCGCGCGCGGGTCGATATAGTTTTCTCCCGGAACATCGGCCGCCGCGGTCGGGAAAAGAAAAAAAAAAGGTGTCCAGAGGTCGAGGACACGGGTGAACGCATAGTGGGGGGGAGCTGAAAGTCTTGCGAGCTGCCTGCGCGTGGGTGGGGAGCGCGAGACGCATCAAAGAAGTCGCGGCCAAGGAGATTCGAAAAAATGTGTTTCGGCGCGGCTTTTAACGTGAATAAGTCTTTAAAATTGCTTCCATAGTGGGAGGCAATTCAAAAAAACGAATGATAACAAAATCGGGGGACACAGTGTGGTGTTGAAGCTAAATATCTATCATCTCCATCCAAAATTTAATCACACCACCGGATAGCTAATGGATCGAAGAATTCGTTACGCTAAGTGAGGACTGTGACGCATCGCGCGCGGTGGAGGGGGAAGCGCCGCCATTTTGAGGTTATTTTGGCTGCGTTTAGAAATTTCCATTTAGTATAACTTTTGACTTGGAGAGGCTACGACGTTCGTTTGAGTTTCAGTCGTCAGCTCTCGTCAAAATTTATTGATTGCGTATATAAAAGTTAGTGTAGAATAGTTACACTGAATAAACATGGTGCTAAAATTAAAAAAAAAAAAACATGATTATAACATACATAAAATAGCGTATTTTATATTATTTTGTATAGAAAATATTACCTGTTACATACACGTATTCACGTAAAACACACGGCCGTGTCCATGACATAGTCACATCCCATTTTTTTCTTTGATTGCTGTACCCGTTCAGAATATGTCGACCGCTTGGTGCTTAGGAGCGATACGCTGATACGCGCTCCGACGTCAATACGATGGGCGATGTTTTTTTTTTTATAGAATAGTTGACGTGTAACCGGGCCGTGGTGGGTCGGAACTTTTTGGTTCCAAAGGGCTTCGCCAGCTACATGCAGCTACATGTGTCTGCCGATCCGTCCCGAGCAACGCGTTTCCATCGCAGTAGGGAGCACCACCCGCAAGACTTTTGGCCCGCACTATATAAGTTTAGGAACAGGAGAAACTTGCTGTTACAAAGACCCCCATAGGACGGACTCCTCGATCCTCTGTGTACTCGCGCAAATAACACCTGCTCATTGGCCTCCGACTCGCGACACCTGTTTACTGGTGAACTTGTGATTGAATATTTCTTTTGTTGAGGTTTTTTTTTTTTCATTTGGCTCAATAGTCCTGCTTGTAGTTCCCGACATATAGATTTAAGTTGTAAACAGGATAAACAGTCACGTGGTTGGACTGAGAATACGTCTGCTGTAGTTTTAACAAGTATGTGAAGGTTTTGTTTACGCACCAAATTAATTATTGCAAACTCACCAGATTTAAATATTCTTAGATCCACAATTTTTTTTTGTTACGAGCGTTTTTTTATTGTATTTAAGTGAATATTTCTGTTTTATTTACAAAAAAAACATACTGTGTGCCAATCCGGCCTGACGAAAGCTGAAAAATGTGTCATCAGCCAATGAAGAATCGACAACCTACTTATATGTGAAGAAATTAAAGGTATCAAGTTCATTCTCGTGCCAGAAAATAACATAAAATTCACAGGTCTCTTTTAATCAGGCACGAGTTTTCTTATGAAATTTTTTAATGGGGTCTTTTAAGTCTACCATAAAAGTACATCACAAGTCCCTCTGAGTGTATTTTTAAGTATAGAATCAATCACTTTTGGCACCCGATAGCTTCACGAAAACATTATTTAAGAACTTATAATTATGTATGAAGGTTTCATCGCATGTTAACTCTCGTTAACAGCGACAAGTTTAGAGACACAGAAAAACACACACGCACAAAAAAAAAGCATTTTGGGGAAGCAATCGATTAGTGAACAAATTATCCCTGGAGTTATTTCTATAAATTGCGGACAGCCGAATTCAAAATGAAAGGAGAAATACCAGGATTCGAACATGGATCCCTTGAAATGCTTGTTCAGTGTCTAGCCAGCATGTCACTTTGCTTTGTGCGACTGTTAAATAGCTGTTTTTACTTGTATACCACAACCATAATATCTTTCAAGAAATACTTTAAATCCCGACATGAAAGAAAATAAAACTTAAAACATGCCACCGAACCCGTTATTTTTCGTCGCATTTCAGGAAATTATCAGAGACAAGCATGCCTTAAATCGTGATTACATTATTTGTTTGTTGCCTCTTCTAATTCCAAGAAGGATAAAATTATATCTCGTACGCCCGTGTCGTCAAAGGTCGAGAGTACAAAAGACACACCAGGAAATATTGGCTTTTATTGTTTCTGTATCTTTAATGTAAATACTTCCCTAGCTTATTATTAAATTTTAACTAGCTTAACCGTTTACATATATATAGCTTTTGTTGAAAGAAAATTTAAAATTTTGAAAGTCACTCATTAAAATTGAAATGTTATTTAAAAAATTCAATATACCTATTTATATACAATAACCTAATAATAAAGTGTTTTACGAGCAATGCTACATTTTTTATAACAAATTATTTAAAATGTATAATACACTATTTTAAAATCTTATGTTATACCAAAATTAATAAGTATGTACTATTGACTTTTAAATTAACATTTATTTGATTGATAAAAACGTTTTTTAATATTAACCAAGGTTATATTTTAATCAAATTTAAACAAAAAATTACCAAATTTACAAAGCAAAATATTAACGACACTGTCTCCGCCCCCTGGATAATTTGCTTTGGCGAGCACAGGGAAAACTCATAACATGATTTTAATAACGATGGAAGAAATTCCTATAAACTCGTAACTTCCGTTAACAGAATAAAAAGTTAAAAGCCAATAAAGCTAATTGATTCTGCAAATGCGAACGAACCTGAAACAAGATTATTGACAGTAAATGTTTTCCTTATTCGACACCACAAACAATATATATATATATATATATATATATATATATATATATATATATCAGAGAGAGGGGAATCGAAATTCCCCTTTTAATCGGATTGTATACTTCTGAACTCTTTTGTTTGGCAAACATTTTGAAAACCAAATTAATTAGCACTTTCTGTCTTTGCGGTGACCGATTATTGTCGCTGGTCGTTGAATATACCTGCCGTATAACTGTTAAAGTATAATTATTATTAGCTTTAAATTATAACTACCGGAAACCCTGTTACTTCTGTTTAACGTTAAGTTAAGACGACAAAGGACTGCTACAGGTTGCATACCGGTCACGAAATTCCGGAAACTCGCGAAATAACTTGTAACATAGCTGTAAGTCACAAAGCTTTAATTTCCAGCAGCATTTTGCAGTCTTGCCTTATTTTGACGCCTTATTTCAGTTTATAGTCGCAAATTAAATTTAATTATTTCTGGACGGTCCACTAAAATAATGTGGGAATTATAGTTTCAGCTGGCGAATAGCATATTATTGCTTATAAAATTTCAATTTTCGTAATATGTGTATATTAATGATACTGAAGGAAAAAAATTGTAAAATCTTACAACACTATCTTAAATAATTTTATAAATATTGGTTCACCAGGTTTTTGCAGACACCTTGAACTAAGTTACATTTTGACATTCACAATATTAGACACATATTGTTTGAGTATAAAAATTTCTAAAGAGATATATACATTGCTTCAAGTGTACCTGCTCGTGAATGTATCATAAATAAGATATTTTTATCTAGCATACTGTGGCTTGCGTTCACAAAACTTATTAATTTGCCTCAACTAAAATTTTTCAATTATTTTTAATTATTATCAAAATTAATTTAACTTTTTATTTATACTAAATCCTTTAAGTTATTATATGGATCTGTGATTTTTCTAAGATTTTCAATTATTTGATTTGTAATTTATATTTGTGATTGGCTGATTATTTTTCGGCGTTTTAATTTTAGGCAGCTTTAATAACTAACTACAATTTACTATTATAATAAAATTAGAGTACTATGGAGATTTGATCGTTAACCATAGTGGGGGTTGTAAAAACAATCGTGCAGTTTTTTGCTCGCACTGAATTGTAATTTTAAGTTTGTAAATAAAACAGAAATATTCATGTAAAATTACAGATATTTGTACATTTACGTGAAAAAACTGGGTTCGTAATCTTACCTGAGAGTTTATGCATTATGCTGTCCCCGTAACTCCAATAGTTAAAGTTTTTTGTAAACCATTCTCTGTATAGCTTTTCAGTACTAACTGCACATATAATAAGCATAACACAACAAAAAAATTAAAATTGTGGAATATTAAATTTTTAATTTTTTAAAATGAAATTATGCATGAATTAAAAATGGATTGAAATATTAAATTATGCGCCAATCTTTTACGTTTTAGTAGGGGTGGGGGAAAATAATTAATTTAACCATCATTAGAACAAGTTCTATGGATAACGTAATTTTTTTTTTGTTAAATAGCGAATTGATTATTTCACATATTGAGCTTTATTCCTAGACTACACAGTTGTTCAGTAATAAATAAATTACTAATTCGTTAATGAATGGAAATATACTTTTCCTTGTTTAATGTATACTAGACTACGTGAAGACTGATAACGTACATTTTTAAGAGTGATTTTAATGAAAAATTATGTTTTAGGTTTCTGATAAACTTAAACTAAAAAAAAATAATCTTGTGAAATAAAAATTTAGATTTAGCCATGTGCCGTTCATCCTCTGAAACGGTAAAAAACCAATAAATGCTACACTTCAGATAGATGCGCTTGAGGGGGAAAACCCAACAGGAAGAAGATTTTTTTTTATTCCTGTTCGTGGGCTCGATAACGTCAATAAAACCCTCGAAGGGCGACCGTGGATGACTGGCGGGCTTCATCCGGTCCACGGAAATTCGCGAAAAGCCGCAGCTACGGGCGGAAGTTTTCCCTGAGTATTCACATAGCGCTGAGGGGCCAAGGGGTGAGCAGCAGAGGATAAATATGGATTCCATGTTAATTTGACGTTCAGGATACATACTTCATGTCCCTAAAGGTCAGTTGAATACAGGCCGAGTATGAATTTTACCGGCAAACTTCAGCTACACGTTCGCCACGAACAAAATAAGTTGAAAACGTCTATACGACATAATACGGTCCAAAGTGATATACGTCTTTGATGATGGTTTAAACGACATTTTCATTGTCAATATTACAGAAAGTATTTAAGATTGAACACGAAACATCTGGATTATGTGTAACTGAATAAAATTTACAACTATCGCAAATTTTGTCGCGGTCGCCAAAATTGAAATTTTTTGGGTTAAGCCCTTTAATTTTTTCACACATTTAATGACGTGTTATGGGTGTAAAACTTTTTAAATAATCGTTACTTTACACAGCAACTGGGAATTTTCACACAAATGTTGAATTTTTAGAATATCACTCTACATTTGGTGCAATATTACACAATGTTGTGAATAAAAGGAAATATATTTACACTTGCTAATAGTTTTTTAAAACGCATACTGTTTGTGTGAAATTACACACACCCCGAGGTTATATTATTATAACAAATAAGGCGTTATTTTACTTTACGTTAATTAATTTTTACTAAGAGTTTAAAACTATCAGAGGAATAGTTAATTTACACGGCAACTATGTGTTGACACCAATGTTGAGTTTTAAGAACATCAACCTACATTTGGTGTAATATTTCACTATTTAGTAGTAATTTTGCACAAGGATTGTGAAAAAATACACGTACGGAAGGCCAATGTGTTTTTTCCGAACCAAACGGAAAAAATGTAAAACACCGAATGTGTAACTTTACACAATGTATTTAACAGTCGAACTATCCCATGTTATATCAATGAAATAATTTTGCAACAGTGGAAACATTTATGGTGGTTGTAGAAATTTATTCAATTAAGCATAACCCAGACACTCAGTGTTCAATCTTAAATACTTTCTCTATCATGTAATTCACAGTAAAAATGTTGTTCAGCCGCATCTTCGTATATATTTTTCCAATTTTTTAATTTTTTTATTAACCTGCAGTCCAAGTTTGTTAGTGGATTTCAACTCTCCCTGTATAAAGAGAAGAGAGTATATATTTCGAATAAAAAACATCAAGTTGTTTCAATTTTGTCGTTAAAATAAGCTTCGGTGAGTGTATTGATAACATATACGCTGAAAAACTTAACAATGTATCTAGTTTTTGCGAATATCAAAATCGTTACTTATTAAATGGTTAAATCGTGAATAGGACAACATGATAGAAATACTTTCAAAGACGCTTGCTTACTTTATAAGTGAGATTGCAATACATACTACTTGTTTCGAGATGGAAATTTTTTTACACAGCATGCTATGCCAGAATAGTACAAAACCAGTATTCGGACCAGTGAGTCTTTTGTTTGAGCTATTTCTTTCGATTATTTTTACGCATACTTTAAGGTGCTGGAACTAAACATTTCAAAACACTCCATCAGTGATTTTTATCCTCACGGAAAGTTCTAAAACTAAAACTAAAACTAAAAAAAAAAAAACCTTTGTAGCACGTGAAAGAGCTCATTTTGGACCCCGCTCCACTTTTTTGTAAATTTTCACAGAAACCACTACGAAACATTTCCAAAATATTGGAAGGTGATAAAACACAAAAAAAAAGGAATATATTATATGAAATGTAAAAAGTTTATAAAAAGAGAGCTTGAAGTAAAATTCTATACCCACTAAAGATACTTAAAGGCTTAATCTCCTAATAAATATAGAGATCTAGTGAATTGTCAGGGCAGCCGGCTCCTATGAGTGTCAGCCCCATTCCATCAATGCAAACCCTGCCTCAGGCGTAACACTGTGTCGATTCTCGAGGTACCTTTACAACATTACAAATTTCAACCTTATAGTTATGTAATGAAAGAAATCTTAAATATATCTGATATTCAATGTGATTTTTTTTGTTAACATTTTTGAAATTATTCTCAAAAATGCCTGACAGTGGTGCAATACCAGCAATATTCTGAAGTTGCCTCGAGCGAAGCCACGGGTTACAAGCTAGTTACCTTACAAAGCTTTAATTTGACCTTAATACTGTTCACAGCTGCCATACAAGATCAAACCGTTGATTTACAAGTACTTTTTTCCTTCACTCGAACCGTTAAGTTCAAATGCTTCTTTGCGAAAACGCAAATGACGGGGAACTATAGTTTCCCATCGTTACTTGCATTCCTCAAAAACTTGACTGGGCGTAGGTGTAACGTCTATTTTACTGATAGATAAGAATTTTTTTTTATCTCTAGACTCGAAAATAAGCAAGCCAAAAATGTTCTTGGACGGTCAAGCCGTTTCAGAAAAAGCAATCAACCGGACTTCGCAGAAAGTACGCAGTGTACCAAACACGGGAGAACAGCATCGCCGGACTTCGGTTTGCAACTTCCCGCTCGACCGCAGTTTCTCTGCCCGAACGACGACCAAGTTTCAGGGGGGAGAATTAAGGCGGCGTTCGACCCCTCCGGCCCCCGCTGCGTGTGCTGCGACCTAGCGGCGAGAAGAAGGAACTATGCAGGGCTGTGCCCGCGAGGAGGGAGAAGGGGGGAGGGGGAGACTTATCGCGGGTGGGAAGTCAGCCGCGTCCCCGCCGTCGTTGATTATGAAAAGGGGTAGGAAGTGAAGGGGAAGAAGATAGAAAAGGGAGGAGGTAGATGGAAAGGAGAGGAAGAAGGGAGAGGAGCGGAGGAAACGCCGTTCCTGCGGAGAGTGCCTTTGTTCCAACTTCGGACGTCGAGTTACGAGCACCGACCAAGGGAAAGGGGGGAGGAAGGGGGGGGGGGGGTCAAATCTCTTCCTTTACCCCCCCCCCCCCCCCACCGGCGCGACCTTCCCTTATATCATTTGGCGCGCCGCCAAATGAAACCAGGGGGCGGGTAATGTAGGGGGAGAGGGGTGGGCCACACCAGAAAGGGGGGAAAAGGCGAAATCGCGAACCTGTGCCACCCCCCCCCCCTCCCCGACCAACCCTTTCGAACCCACCTCACCAGGAAGGCTCCCGGCCAATAAATTTGCAAATTCCAATTCCATATTCTTTCCATAAGAAGAAGAAAAAAAATATTTTATCCATGAAAGAACCCACATTTGGTGGCTCCGCCTCCCCTCCCTAACCACCACCCCCCCCCCCCCATAATTTTTCCCAAATCTATGCTCCTTGGGTGAGATGGCTTAAAAAAAAAATTGCGAATATCCGATTTTGCATAACCTCAGCCATCGCACGACCTTCAAGTAATATTCCATGCAATACTTTCAATGGAATCGTCAATCTATTAGGGAAAAAAAATTTTTAAGTTAAAAAAAAAAAAACGCTTACGTATCTTTGGGAATAGTGCAGCAGATTTCAGTTTTCTAGTATTAAAGTTAGTTTCGAATAATATTAATACCGTTCAACTGGTAAGTCAGCTTAGGCGTGGAACAACCAGAAAAAACAGCATTAAGGTATTTATAAAATCTTCTAACATAATGGAAAAAAGGCAATAGCTAATACGTGTGGTACAAAATATATCAGCGTTTAAATGTTTCTGAATTCTTCCGAATCAAGCACTGAACCTTTTAAAAACATAAATACTTACAATCAGATTTATATCCTTGAATACTTTAATATTTCTCTGCCGCTAAAATCCTCCTTTAATATGGTTACAACGCATTTAACTATCGGCAGGTGGTTTACGTAATTACTTAATGTGGGATACCCCTCAATATCTTTGGGAGAAATAAGATTTAATACTCCAATAACATCTTTTCATATTTACTTCCACTTAGTTAAAATAAATACAAATTACTTAAAAATATTACAGCATCAATTGAAATGTATGTTACTTACGTTCATAATGTCTAACGATGTTGCGCTTAAGTGCTGTCCACCATGTTCGTGAAACAAGGTAAGAATCATTTGTCCTACTAGTGAATTGTACTATAAATTGATTTGTATTGTTACAAAATTAGACACACATTTTTAGTAGCTATTTTTTTTGTTAAATATCATTTAGCTACACGTGTTTTTAATGTAACTTAAAAAAATCAAATGATAAACTTTTCAATGTCAAGTAGATTTTAGAATTGTAGTCTCACGAGGTCATTGGTAATATTTTCTTTTTAAATCTTCCAGTTGGCCAACGACTTTTCTCTATCACTTTAGTTTCAACCCTAATAATACTAGTTTAAATTCTTTCAGAAGCCATCACTCGTTTAAAAATTTTCAAGTTGATGAAACACAAATAAATAAAGCCTGTGACAGCTAAAAAAATCGCTATTATGACTACCAAAATTATATTGTAGTCTAAAGAAAGTATTTTTTTTTGTAGTGTCATAGAAGTTTTTCTGTGTAAAATGTATGATGGCGCTGATGGAAACATGACAGGAAGTTGTAACTGGAATCTTGAGGAATGAATGAATGGACAGTTGAAGAAATGCACATCTACGACACCTAGCATACCCGGTAGGGTAAAGCTCTAGGTGGTGGGTGATACGAATAAGCATGCCGATGTTTGGAGGTCATCGGTCGACCGACGATCACTCTCAAAAAAAGGCCTTGATTACATGCAGGTAGGCAAGTCGAGTGAAATTATTCCCCGAGATGATCGTTGCTTCTAGTTACTACGCGTGTCGGTTTTGCGCGGTTGACCGAGACTCCGCGTGAGGAAAACAAAAAAAAAAAAACCCTGCGGCGCTTCGAAATTAAACCGCGAGTCGCAAGAAGCTGTTCCCGCTCGCCTAATCCTGGCATAACATGGTTTCAAGGCACAACCATCGTTGATTAGTGAACAGGTGGGAAGAGGGGGGGGGGGAACTTTAACCGGGGTCTAGCGCTGCTGTTGGCTCAGCCGCCGCGTCGTAAATTCCTACCCGCAGGGGGTCCGTCAATTGACATCGTTCATCAACACGGTGCAAGAAAGGGAGGATTCGGGGTGAAGAGGCTGTACCTTCTTGGCCAAGGCTGCCCTAAGAGTTAAGGTTTGCTCTAGTGTACGACGACCGTTCGCTTAAAGGACCATTAGGCACCATACATCTTGAACTTTCTCGATTTTCACCATAATTCTTGTTCTGAACTATTTATCCCAATTTCCTGGCACGTCAAGGCATACATCATATTTTCCAGACCTTCTATGCCTTGTTGCGACCACATTATTTACTAACAGGCTCTAGTTTGTGAGCGTCGCGAAGGAAAAAAAATATTTCACGTGTGTGACTAGAACTATCATGATAATTACACCAGTTCATATGTGTTGACTTCAACTAGTATAGTAGCCAAAGCTAAGTTATATGCCATTTCGAACCAGAGAAATTTAGAATGGAAGCTTTATTGCTAGTAGTATCAATATATTTTAAATTGTAAGATGGCAAGGCCTAATTGCCCTTCAAATGAATATAGTTTTTTTTTTTATTTTCGTAATGAGTGGTTTTATAACTAAACCAATACAAATAATTATGAATTATAAATTACAGTTTGTTGTATAAGCAGTCTTTCACTATAGGCCTATTATAATTTATTTTACTGTTTCCTTTGCACAACATCTTGATCAGTTGACAACAAAAATAACAAGTAGCGTATTTGTGATAGCAAGGTTTGATGGTCACTAATAAGTGGTTTCGCTGGCGCTACAAAATTATATTGATGGTACCAACAAAAATAATTGTTGACATCTGCATTTATTAATAAAATTGTTGGTAGCCTAAAACTATTTTTTTCCAGCCTACTATGAGATTGTGCAAAACTTAAAAATATATTTTCTAAAGATGAACTGTTTTGTAAACAATAAATCTCTCTTTTGCATTGTTCGAAATTTTGAGATGATCTATTGTGCCGCATATAGAGACTAAGCATTTGAAACTGGATGTCAGCGAGAAATAACTGTTTACGTGGAGTGTTCAGCAAGATGATCAAAGGGAAAGATACAGTCATGTGTGACATGCACAGAAAGAAGCCAGAATATCTCGATTTTCGGCTTCTTTGGCAAGCAAAACGTTACATTTTCACGATGCCCATATAAATATTTTAATTTTTTTATAAACAGCACCGAGGCTACTACGTAGTAGAAAATCATTCGGGAACCCATAGTCAGCAGTTTCAGTCAGGGACACAATCGGTGTGTGCCCTGTTACGTATTTTTATGTGATTTTACGAAGACTTTTTTTTTACATAGTTGCCAAAACATTTTTTTGCTTATATATAAACAGAACAGTGAATATATTAAACCTACGAATTATCTACACAAGCAGGACCTTTTAGTTACAACAAATATTATGTTAAATTCCCTATATTTTACGTAGAACATGAGAAAATATATATTCTTGCGCCTGGTTCCAAAACAAATCTTGTAAAATAGTTATAAATAATATTTTTTTTTACTCTCCATTTAACGTTGGTGCTGCATTTGTCCTCTATTATCAGTGACCATTATTCAGGGGCGCAACAACAGGGGGGGGGGGGCAAGGGTATTTTGCCCCCCTCTGAAACCTTGAAGTGGGGGCAAACGGGGGCAAAGAAAGTGCTGTGTAATCAATTTTTAGATAATGAAACTGCTAAAATAGCACCATTTTCCACCTTGAAATACAAATTTTCCCGGGGGAGGACCCCCGGACCCCCCGCTTCAATAGGGGGGGATCGATGATTCTTTATAAAAAAAAAGGTATATTGCCGCCCCCCCCCCCCCTTTTGGAAATTTAGTTGTTGCGCCCCTGCCATGATCGGTATGTTTGCACTCACTATGCCGGACACTGTGATCTCGCCGTTGGTGGACAAGGGCAGCAGGTCGGTGAGGATGCATCCCTCCAGGGCCGCCATGAGCTCGGCGGACGAGCAGGGCACCAGTCCTTCCTCCTGCAGCCACCACTCCTCCGCGTACGTGCCCATGATGAGCCACTGGTACTTGCGGCCGAACATCTCAGCCCTGTCGGGGAAGCAAGGCGCGCGCTACACTGCTATCCACGCCGGTCCGCACGTCATCAGGCCATCCATCACTCACCCGGTCCACAAGCAGATCCACTCATCATCGAGCCATTCGCAATCCACGAACAAATCAGAATGTTCGACATTCCATCAACAGCTCATCATTTATCCGTACCAGTCCATGAATCTCATCAGCCATTCTTCATCGAACAGTGCACAATTCATGAACTACAAGCTTATTCAAAATTACATCGTGATCCATCATCATTTATCCGTACCAGTCCATACATCATCTAACCATCCATCACTCACCCAGTCTACAAGTAGATCCACTCATCATCGAGCAATTCATAATCCACGAACAATCGGAATGTCCGACATTCCATCATCAGCTCATCATCCATCCGTAACAGTCCATGAATATGTCAGCCATTCTTCATCGAACAGTGCACAATTCATGAACTACAAGCTTATTCAACATTACATCGTCACCCATCATCATTTATCCGTACCAGTCCATAAATAATCTGGCCATCCATTACCTATCCAGTCTATCTTGGGTACATCAATCGTTTAGAGATCGGAAGATAATTTACTTTCATTTCCCATACCATCAGCGCCCATTGTCTGTACCATTCCATTCATCATCTGACCATCATCGTCCATTACTTATCCAGTCTATCATATGTACATCCATCATCTAGAGATCGATAATTCATTAACTATCAGTTCATCCACCATATTATCATCACCCACCGTCATTTATCCGTACATTATCTAACCATCCATCACCTAGTCTATGAGAGATCCATCCATCAAATAGACATTCATAAACTATCATTTCAACCATTAAACCATTATTATCCTTCATAAGTTAACAATAAATCATATATAGAGTATGTCATCATATATAGAGTATGTCATAGAAAAATCCAGAATGTCCATTCGCAATTTATCCATAGTACCATCATCACCCACCATATTTCATTAATACTAGTTCATGTGTCCATCTATTATACATACATTCTACCATCGAGGTATTTATAATCTAGTCATTCACAATCCAGTTGTTTATTATTAATTCATAAATAAGTTATTCATAATATTTTCATCTATAAATATCCATTATCTCTTTAGAATATTATTTATGCAATTTTCTGTTTCTTTGTGCAAAATTAAGTAATTTAGTTAAAAGAAAATTTTCGCAAATCTATTGTAATTTGTGGGTGACCTTTTAATAAGAAGGCACATGTTAATTTTCCTTAATTCGAGTTAAGGGTTGCATTAATTGAAGTAAGTTTTATATTGCGATTGAATAGATGTACATACTACGAATTAATATGTGGATGATGAATGGGCATTTGACTATTCAGACAATTTATAATATACGTCAGTCTCTCACGAACTGCCTTCAGGTACAGATATCATATTTAAAAATAAGTAAAACATTTTAACTACGAAAATAAAAACTTTAATGTTTCCATGAGTTAACAGGAAACAACAGCTCTGTAAATTGAACTTTTACAATAAAATATCTCCACCGGGTTTCCATTTATTTAGTTCAATAAAAAACTTCAAAAAATTCTTATTTTATATTTTTGTTTCTACAATTATTTAATTGCCTGGATGTTTTTTTCTTATAGGATTACCATCATTAAATATCAATTAGTATAATAGATCCGGTGGTCAATATAATGACTTCATTTTTGGAACAGCTGGAAGTTTCTCTCTAGCACAAATCACGCGGTCTTTTGGCAACATTCTAGCTTGGGTAACAGGATAACAAAATAGAGGGTTATTTTCGAGCCATTTCCTTAACGCGAAAGTCGCAGAGTCTTGAACGTTCAAGGATTTAATTCTTGAAAGTAAGGCAACAGGGATATCTCGCTTTCCCTCCGCGCACGTAGCATGTGTCTTTAAAGACCCAGTTCTGTTTCTCCGTTCCTGAGCCAGGCTGTGTGTAATAGCGGCTGCGAATCTTCGGAACTAGGGGGTGGGAAGTGGCTCGCAGTCTGCGCTGTTGGATGCGAGGTTGTGGTAATTCTGGTTGGGGAAACCGTTCCCGAAGAGTCGTTAGGAAAGCTCCCCCAAGCCCCGAATGTTCACCGGAGTGTGCCGCGTTATGGCCACAGCACAGGAGGAAAAAACTTTATTTCTGACTGTTTCTGTGTTCTCTGTAAATTTTGGTCCCAGCAATGATTTTCAGGCACCTCCCCCTTTCCTTTTCTTCCAAAAAAATCAGATTGATTGGATGATTTCCAACTCTCGCCAAATATTTAAATAGGCTTAAACATTGGAAATTTTTCGTAACCCCAAACGTCCCACTAGCACCGACCTCCGTAGCGTAGTCGGATGCACACTGACTTACGGTGCGAGGGGTTTTCGGGTTCGAGTCCCGGGTAAAGCATGGGTGTAGGTAAATTTGTAAGTGTTTAAATATGTCACTAAATTGTTTAAGTCAATGAAACTGTCACAAGTTAGTTGGAGCCCTGATCAACATAACCAAGTGATTACTAGATTTTCATAAATTGTATTTTTTTTACAAAGAATATTATTATTTTATCGGATAAATTTATTTGAGGAAGCAGTATGAATTATTACAAAGCACCATACTTAAGTCCCTACATATATACAGAAACTACCTTTTAATTACACAAATATACTTTAATAATTTATTTATAATTTATAGCCATAAAATGTGTGCAGAATCTTTACAGTAAAAACTGTTTAGTGAATTTTAACAAGATAGGAAGTATTTAAATAAAATTCCATGTCGGAAATCAGGTACAAAGCATGTGTTTAGTATTTTTCAAGGTCTTTTTTTTTTTCCTTCGGAGAAGTTTATAACTGTACTGAATTTCCTTCTGTTTCGTCCTGCCATCTGCGCGTGATTGTGGCAATCAAAGTTTGCAATTCAGGCAGCGAATTCCAGCAGTGGATGGAGAAATTACTTTCTTAGAAAAAAAAATCGAATATATTTATCAAGCTCGGCATTGAGCAGGCGTGTGTGTGGTTTTACGAAAAGCCGGGACATGATCTACGCAAGTGACGCGTTAAGTGTTAATGACTTTATTTGCAAAGCGAGAAAACACAAGAATTTGCTCGTCAACGGGGTTAGATGTTCACGTATCGCTGGCGAGTACTAAAAGACTTCCCCCCACTCCCCCAGGGTGTGGTTTTACGAAAGCCGGGATATTATCTACGCAAATGAAACTTTAAGTGAAATGAGTTTATTTGAAACGCGAGAAAACAGACGAATTTGCTCGTTACCGAGAGGTTAGGTATTTACGCATCGCTGGCGACTACTGAAAGACACGCTGACGTGATTTTTTTTCCCTCCTCCTTCCTCTTTATAAACTTGGAAGGAGAGGTTTGTCCCGACCCGCCAGCCCCCTCCCCCGCGGCCGTACCTGTGCGCCTCGCAGAAGATGCGGCGCGCCCAGGACTCGTTGAAGTTGCCCAGGATGATGCGCACGTCCTTCTCCTTGAGCTTGGCCATGGCCGACGCCACCTCGTTAGTGAAGCTCTGCGTCTCCACCACCTCCAGCCCCCGCTCGTCCAGGTCCGCCACCAGGTGGTTGTGAGCCTGCCGCCGTCGTTGCCGCCGCGCGCCATGGAACAAGAGGAGGGAGACATACGGGACTCCTTAGCGGCGGGGAGACTACCGCGACGTGGTGCGCTATCTGTTGGGCGGGCCCGTAACTACAAGCAAAAAAAAAATTGTTTGTCCGTAAAGTCGGTTTACGGAAGATAGTTTAACGTGACAACGTCATAACAAAAGACTGATGAAATGATTGCATACTTTTATGAATGAAATTGAATCATTTTTATTGAATTATCACTATTTCGTATGGATACAAAGGAGTGAAATGAAATCTCACAATTCAATTGATAAATTTTACTTTTATTTGCACTCGTTAATTCAAATAGGTTTATTACTTTAACGAACAGATTATTTTAACTATAACTTTTGTACACGTTTGCTATTCAACTTCTTCCAATCTGTGTTACTCTGTTAAGGATAGGACGATGATACGAAAAGTAGGAAACGAATGGGAGTGTTTCAAGTTTAATGTGCCTCGAAAAAGTCTAATCGATGGTTGTTCCAATCGAGTGGAAGAGAGATAGATGCGGCGCAAGCGTACAATGAGCGTAACGGGGCAATGTGCATAACGGGACACTTTTTCGTGCGTGCAGCCGGCGTTCATCGATTTATTAGACGTTGTCACGTCAATAAATAGCGCGTGTAACTCAGTACACGCAGAGATTGGAGAAATATACAGATGGAGCTTAAGGTCTGATTTTAGTAGAGGGAGTGAAGCCAAACGGGGAGAGGGATTTCAGTGAAATACAGAAACCAATATGGCGGCCGTTTGTTTACAAATGTATCAACTGTACCTCTACTGAAGGTTAAATTGGAGATAAATGTAATCTCATATCATTACATTTGTATTATGAAGATTGTTTTTTTTTTACTTTTAATATATATTAACATACTAATAAGTAATATTTTGACATAATTTTCTTCCGAACAGCTTAACTACAGGCTGGAACAGCTGATACAAACCTAAACAAAAGTACATAATATTTGCATGAAAAAAAAAGGTGGGGGGGGGGGAAGGGTAACGGCTTCACGTCTGATGGCCATCTGTGTCCTTTCCTAATCTCTGAGTACATGTGATAGAAAGGTAACTTCTTTGGCAATTCAAACCTCGACTTGTAAGTATATAGAAGGAATAAAATGGCAGAGAGAGAGAGAGAGAGAGAGAGATAGATAGAGAGAGAGAGAAAAGTGAGAGAAAATATTTTTTTTAATAAACATGAATTAACAAAAATTTTACCCACTTCAAAATAACAGCTCAGGATATCAATAATTATTGATGAATCAATAATGATTAATTAACAATAAATATTACTCACTGTTGAAATAATTACACCATAAATGTTTTTATATTAAGATTTTCAGAACCCCGACTACAGCATGAAATCAGTTCTAACTACAATTTATACAGGTTTTACAAATGTAAATTATTAACTTCCATGAATTTTATTCTCAGTGACATTTATAATACTACTCAGTATTACTCAGCAAAGCCATTTATACAATTTAGTAACAAGATAACACAGAGTGTTTTTTTGGCTTTCAGTTTTTTCTAAATTATTTAAGAATCATAATATTTTGTCATTTATTGTAAATTTGATTGAAATATAAATGAATTAATAAACATGATTTAACAAAATTACTGCCCACTTTAAAATAACAGAGCAGGATATTAATAATTATTGATTAATATTGATTAATTAACAATAACTATTGTTCACTGTTGAAATATACCATAAAAATATTTTTTTAGTAAATATAAAAGCTAGGATTGATTATAATAAATAAGTTTTTAATTTAATATATACTAATATTATAAAGCTGAAGAGTTTGTTTGTTTGGTTGTTTGTTTGAACAACGACTAAAGTCGCCCCCGAAACAACCAGTGCCACCAAACTAAATGCGGACAAAATGTCCAAGCTCCCGCCCATTTGCTTAGTAGTCTTTCTACTCTGTCCAACTCTTCTTCCAGAACCATCCTTCTGTTTCCTGTAACCAACCTGCTTGTAATTAATGCATGAAATTTTGCATCCCGCATGTCAGTGCCCAGGGTTTTCCCTGTGTCTATGCAGGTTTTACCTGGGCCCAACATATCTAGTTTTTTAACTTAGAATAGTCAGTGAGGGGAGTTAGTCATGGCTAAAACGTTGCCATGGCTGGCCAATCCCCTCCTAGCACATGATGCATGCTTCCTCTCCTGCATGGTTCATAACCTGCATGCTTAGAGCGTATAGGCTTCGGCCTGAGACGCACTTAGAGTCTTCCCTACCCAGACCCCTCCCAAATACACTTAGTAATTAGTTAGGTTAGGAATAGTGAGTCGGTGGTCGTCTCTCGGGGCGTGCGCATCTCTCTCGCGGGCTGTTGGCTGGGAGTTCCCTGCGCCCTATTGGGTAACCGAAGGCTGGCAGTGCGTGGGGGATTTGTGGGCGTACAGGAGGCGGCCTAGCAGTGCCAACTGCTACCGACCGCGTCCCGCGGGTGGCGGATACGGGATTCCAGCTCGAGAGTTGCAATCTCGCTGGGGTGACTGTGAATAACCAATAGCTAGAGACCCGTGAATTTCGCGGATTGATTTCGTGTTATGCTAAAATTCAAATAATTATACCTTAGTGCTGCTTCTGTCATTGGTTCTCTGTTAATCTGGAGGACTTAGAGCCAATTAGAGACCCTCACTCATAGAAATGTCGAATCACAGGCCACCCAGTCGAGAAGTCTCACAAGTCAACAGCCAATTAACAGTTGGCATTTGCCCGTAAGTGTAGAGGACATTGGAGTCTATCCTGGAGGTCATTGAATCCGCGAAATTCACGGGTCTCTACCAATAGCAGTCCGCGGACCAATGGCCGGCCTGTGGAGTCGTTATTACGGCTATCGGGGTGAAAGGTAGCCTGAATGCAGCTCGGTGCGTGGCAGGAAGCAGCTTCGTCAGCGAAGGCACCGCAGGGGAGCTCGATGTGCCACAGTAGCGAAGTGTAGACGGACTGCGGGCTGGAACTTGCGGAGCTGTGGACTGCTGCGCGCGCAACGGAACTGAAATGCATCGGAACTCTGAAGGAAGACATCAGGGACCTTCAGCTGGGGCTACTGTAGGTGTGGCAGTAGTAGCCTCGAGCGGCGCGACCTTCAACCGTCTCGGGGATTTTGGGTGGCGAGGTTGGTTCCCTCCCCCCACCCTGGTTTGAAAAGTACTGCTGTTGATCTGAAGAAGGAAGATGAAGATGGCGCAACGTCAGGCTGCCTTTCGCTCCGTGCGCCCGCAGTTCGAGCCGGTTTACTGGCTCGTCTGCCCACTTCTGTTTTAACTGTGGCTGCCTGGGCAGCTGGGCTGGGCTGACGAGTGAAGTCGCCCGCCCCTGGGGGCGCATGCGCCCCTGGCTAATAATAACCCAGGAGCTCCCAACTTTAAATGCGGGCCGCAAGGCCCAAGCACCCAACTCCAGCATGGTTGATTTTTCAGCCCCTCCAACTCTTCTTACCTGGACCCTTCTTCCCTCTTGTCCAGTAGTTACCTGCTTGCATAATGCATGATAATTGATCCCCGCATGACCCGGCCCAGGGTTTTCCCTGTGTCTATGCAGGTTTTACCTGGGTCACATTAGCTAGCTTTTAAGCTAGGCGACCAATGGGGCGTCAGTTATGGCGCCAATCGCAGCCATGGCTGGCCAGTAAACCCCAATAAGCACACGATGCACGCGTCCTTCTCCTGCATGGTTAAAAACCCGCATGGTAGAGTGTATAGGCTTCGGCCTGAGACACACTTAGGTCCTCCCATAACCTGGACCCTCCCCTACACACTTATAATTTACTTAGGCTAGGAAAAAAAACAAGAGTGAGAGAGAGAAAGAGAGAAAGAAGACTATTTTCTGAGAAAGTTATTGTATTAATAGGATTTAAGAAAAGCATTTAAATGATTAAAATTAAAACTAAGTAGCCAAAATATCAGTTAGATTATTGAATTTACTTCCTCGTTATCTACAGTGATGTTGATATTATAGTTTTATGGTAAATAAAATATGAAAGTTACGTAAGTAACCGTTCAAATGTGGTTTAAAATATTTTAATCGTAGTCAATCTAACATAACCGAGCGTTTACAACAATCAATAGAAATTTATTCCTCTTTTACCTAACCTCACCCAATCATTAAACTGTCAATTATTAGTAAACTACTTAAACTATTGAAATGCCATTTTACACAATTATTAGAAAAAAGTACATATTACCTGTCCTTTTTGCATCAGAAACTTTTCAAAACAATGTTTCACGAAAACGTTGCATTAAAATTCGGCCTTGAAATATTACTCTCATCGGACACAAAATTACGACATTTATTTTGTCCATAAAAATGGGTTATGTATTAAATCATGTACGCACTTTTTAGTTGACGGTTTTGGGATTTAATAGACCACGATTTTCCTGTAGTCGCGCTATGGCAACGGATACAAAAGGTAGTCTTTATTGGAAATCTACATTAAAAAAATTATCTGATAGCCCAGATGGAAAGAAGGAATTAAATAAGGTTACTGTTAAACACTTGACAACAATTAAAAAAAAGCTCCTGAAAAAATATTGAACGAATCGGTTGAGTACTTAAGCAGATCCGTTAGAGTAATCTTTATATTAATTCAGATCACAGAAAAAAAATTCGTTTTTTTTTAGCTCCCACCCGCGGAGACGATATATACATGTACCTCAGATAGAAGAGTCGACGAAAAGGAAGAGAGGTAAAAAAAAAGGGGGGGGGGGGGAGGGAGGAAATCGAAAGAGACCAGATGCCAATTTCTTGGCCGGCCAAAGAAAGTCAATTATACAAATAAGAGACCGTGCCAAGGGCTCGGAGACGAATAAGGGCTTAAAGGGGGAAGAGGGTGGAGATGGAGGACCAGTTATTATACAGTTACTCAATTTTCCGGCCTGCCTGCCACAGAAGCGTTCACTGGCCGTGAGATCATCCTGTTTCGCCTCCGCTGAACTTGGCCCTTCTCCATCTTAACCCTTCTCCGTCTTACCTTCCCCCCCCCCGCCCCCCTCGCTTGGGTCGGAGGGCACCAACAAGCTACAGGTAAGGGATCAAGGAGTCACAGAGCGGCATATTAGAAAAGAAAAAAGAAAACAACTTTTCCTCAATATCAATGCACAGTCATTCAGCTTAAAATCACGACAGCACGGCTCAATTAATGGACACCGGATGTGCAAAATTAGACGACAGCCTTATTTTTTGAGCACACATTAGAACACCAGCTGATGACCCCCGCGGATTTGCATCGCGCAGTTTCAGGGTATTGCTTCTATCTTGCAATTGAAAGAAAAATATGTAATTGATTCCAATTATCTTTATTAAATAAATGGGCACTATTGTAAGGTACATAAAATCTAATTCGTAACAAAACCGTTTAAGAATGATACCTTTTTTTTAAAGTGGTTATACCTAAGCATTATTAACTTTCAGTATAAATCAAGTATATGATATAACTTTCTTTTTAGTGTTTTTGGGGATTTATTTTATCTTGATGAAATTAAACTTACCTCCTTTACATTTCATGAAGTAGATAATTTGAAAAAAAAATTCAAACAGACACCTTTTTCTTTTAAATTAATTTGTTATTGTTTAATAAGTGCTAAGAATATTCAATTAAATAAACTTATTACGACTACCAAAATTATTTTAAGATATAGTATAAAATAGCATTTTTATTTGGAATATAAAGGACATATATCAAAATTCGTCTCCAACGTATTAGTTTTTTTCAGTAATGCTTAGTATTACTTGTAAAGAAATTCCTAATTTTTTTTACACTTTCTCCTATTCCCACAATAATGCCTATGTAAAAATTCAGAACTAAATAAATATGGCTATATCCGTAACCAAATGAAACTAAACTCATCTCATTTTATTTTACCGTAGATGTGAACAGCAAAATAACAATAATTTTAATTTTATAGTGTATTAAAATTTACTTTTCCAATACTGATTTAGTGGATTCCATTACATTTTGTTTGGATTTTTAATAAAATCAACCCCTGTAACAACTTAATTTGTGATATTTCGGAGAACGTTAAATAAGAGAAAGTAGTTAAATGTATGCTTATTAATAATTTACAATACCCATCTTAAATTAATTTTGACTTGAATTGAAGATTTTTTAATTTGTAAAAATATCTTTACAGTTGGTCCATCCTTAAGACGTAGAACTACAGCACGTAGTAAAAAGAGTTGGTAGTTTTTGTATGTTTATGAATTATACGGCATGATAAGCTTTAGAGATACGACTTTTATAAAATAATATTTACCACTGCGCAAAATACATTAAATGGATTGTGATAAAATATAGCTTAGTAATAATATATCTCGTGAATTAATATTTTGGATATTTCTTATATTTAGATAAGTTTACATCGTTCCATCTGAAATTATTATTTTACGAAAAATAAGTCAGTGATTCAGCTGGAAATTTATTCAAAATGAAGTATTTTATGGAAAATTAAATACAAAAATTATTTCATTAGACTTTTTTTTGTGAAAAATGACTCCAAATTTTGCACGGACCGATTCAATTAACGTGGAAATTACTTCAAATGTTTTACCACACAGGTATTGCATACTTTTAATTTCGCATCCTATGGATTGTGGACTTGACAGTCGTGTATTCAAGCATTAATCGAGTTAAAATGTGTACAAATAAGTATTGTGAGTGGGGGAGGTTAATTTTTTCAATTTGTTAATTTCTAAAGTGTTTACTTAAAATGTGAACGCACTAGGCCCATACCGACTCGACTTTTGTGAGTTAGGATGAACCACTTAAATACCTCGCCGAGTTTTAAAAGAAAAATTAAATTTTTATTTCGTTCAGTAGGCCTATACATTAGTGCTTCATAGTTGCTCAGGGGTTTTAGACGTCGAGTTAAGTGTGTCCCATAGCTCGTCATGGAGAATATTACAGCTCCTCTGCAATCTATTTTCAAGTCTTTCCTAAAAGCTTTTCGAGCTCTTGCTGAAGCAATATTAGATTATGTTCTGCTACCGGAAGATAAAATATCGCGACTAAATCTTTTAAACGACAAATCTAGGTCACTTTGCCGTCAATGATATCATGCTGTTAGTGTAAAAAAGATTTATTTTGGTTAGGCCACAGCACCAGAACTGAGTCTTTCAAATTATTTACGACAGGAAAAAAATAAAGCGGGGTTTTATAGCATCACTAGTACCAAAATTATCTTCATAAAAATTATTTTAAGGAACGTGATAAATTTAATTCATAGGCTACATAGATATTCTTGCTCTCTCAGACACGTGACTGCTTCTATGGAGGTTGTCGTATACCTTAAAAGGCAGGTAAATGTTTTAGGTAGATTTTGAAGAAATTCTAACTATTGTACTATCATAGCGCGACTTCCAAAAAATATTTATGTAGCCTTTCGTTTCATGGTCTATAGACCCCAAAACCATCGTCAACTCAAAAGTGTATATATATATATATATATATATATATATATATATATATCACAGTTTTGTGGATACGATAACCGCCGCAATATTTCACAAATCTCTTCCAAACTGATACTTAAAATCTAATTGTGGAAAATCTCAATCAAGTTCGTTAATGGGCAATATCCGACCAAATGGGTAGAAATGGGAAAGGTCTTTTGAAAAACAGAAAAATCGCTGTAACTTCAATAAAATGAATTTGAACGTATTATAACTCTTAGGAGTAATACCAATAACTTTTGTCTAAAAACATTTGTGATACGACCAACCATAATTCCAAGGGGTGGAAACAACAAGGGTTTGAGGACAATAAATATCATAACTCTTTCCGTATGCACACCATCGAAATCGTTCAAAGTTTTTGTAAATCTTATAAATTTTATTTTTACTTTTGTCTGAAACATTTTTGTTACGATGAACCATTGCTACAAGGTGATGAAAATAAAGGGTTTTAAAATAACAAAAAAAAAATCCGCACTTTGTACACTATTAAATCCATTTCTTTTTATTATAAAAAATATTATCTACAACTTTTGTCCAAAAACATTTTTATATGACCATCCATTAATGAAGTGGGTGGAAAATAACAGGGATTGGAAATAAATAAATTTAAAAAATCATAACTCCCTTAATATATAAACTATTACATCTGTTAGAATTGTTTTTAAACTGTATTAATATTACCTAAAACAATTTTCTGAAACAATTATTTATACGACCAACTATGACTGCAAGGGGTGGAAAAAAACAAGGGTTGGAAGACAAAATTTTTCATAACTCCCTTAGTAAGAACACAATCAAATCCGTTCAAATTGTTTGTAAATCTAATAATTTTTATCTAAAACTTTTGTCTGAAACAATTTTTGTTAAGATGAGCCATTCCTGCAAGGGGTTGAAAAAATTCAGGGTAGAACTTTAAAAATTAATAATTTCTGTACCATGTACATTATCCAATTCGTACTAATTTATTCCAAAAACCTTTAATTATTATTTAAAACTTTTGTCTGTTGTTGCGGAATAGAATAGTATTCCTCAAGAAAGAGATGTGCGACTGATTAGATTCATGAATGATCATATGGAAGCAGTAATTAGGGCATTTACCAATTTTATTTCTATATGTAATCAATTGTCTGTTTCTGTTTGTAAAATTTTGCCTCAATAAATATTTCTTTCTCCTGCTACAGTTAACTTTTTTTTTTAAACACCGATAAAAAAATACACAACTAATATTTTTTTTTTAAGTTGATTTAATCACCTTTCAAATTTGAATAATATTTTCCAATAGGTGCAAGTTTTGTGATGCTGTCTTTCAAAAAAACGTATTCAATATTTTTTTTCGTTTTTTGATCAGCCTTTTTATGTTTTAGTATAAAGACACTTGTGAAATTCGAAACAGGCAATGTACAAAAACTAATATTTTAAAAAGCTTTTCCGAAATCGTTTACCTCTTTGCAAACGTTGGACACGTATACTTATGGGGTATATAGATAAAGGAATATTTGAAAGACCCCACCCGGAAAATGGAATCGTGCTACTTTTGAGATGAGCTCATGCACTTTAAAAAACATATTGATCCGTCTTGTTAACGTCCTGATGACCGAAACTCACGTAAACGTTCCGCTGATGGTTTTAATTACTGCGCAATCGGTGACGCGCCATACCCAGTAGGTCTGCAATCAACCCGCGTCGTTATTTCTGATGTTGTGTCATCGAGCCGTGAAAATATTCGCAAATGTGAAAAATCACCTAATCAGCGAAGCCCAACACTCACACCTTTAATTAAAAATACTATAAGAATTTACGAAATACACATAACGAGCAATTAATGAGGAAATTATTTATTTAGCCCTACAGCATGTTACGCTGTGGTTGAGCCAGTCCTACGGTAGAATGAGTAAACAATTAAAATTGTATGATTGTAATTAGAAGAAATAAAGTCGTTAGCAAAACGTTTAAAACTTATAATTGTTAAAAATGTAGGATTGAGCATTGTGAACAAAAGAAAATCTTTTTCGAAATAACCGGCCGTGCACAAAAATCTACATTGTGTCTTAACAGAATTTTATTATAAATTTTATTTTCGTTATTGAACTTTATTTTTAATGTTAATGAAACGGAGGATTGCATTCAATACCGTGCAATTTAAATTTAAATATAACTTACGTCTACAACTAGATAAGCAACAAAATTTTGAAGCACTTTACATATTATTGTCAAGTGATTTTATTTCAAGTGAAAAACCATTATTATAATTGCCTTATTTTCTGAACGTTTGAATTTCTATATGGAAATTGATTCTTTCCGAAATTATCCTAATTATTTTGTTGTTTGTAATGAAAATCTTCTTGAAGTAAATCTCTCGAATAACACACCATTGTGTGATGCGGGAGTTTCCTTGCAACAAAAGTTCACAATAGGTACTAAAGTACATCTGAAGTACATGAAGAACGTAAAAAAAGTAAAAGTGAAAATGGTTGATTTTCCAGTTTCTCAGCAAGGTCATTGATAATATTTATTAATAAATTTTATATGTATAAAATTAATTAATGGGCCAAACATACAGTCCTAAAAGACGTTAATGATTTTTTGTTTTCATATGAAATCCCTGTTTTAGTTTAACTTAACGAGAAAAATCGTCGTCTTCATATTTTAGTAGATATAGTCAGTGTCATGAGACAGAACTCAATTTTGACAATTCTCTATGTACCAGTGGTACCCACTTCCAACTGTCACATGCAAAGCAGCACATGATGTTTGTTTACGAACACTAACTACCACATAAGTAACAACACTGGCATAAAGATTCGTTGACTTTTGAGAAATGTTAGATTTGAGACAAAATGCACAAGAAAGACTGAAACATCAAATAGGCCACGAAGATGGGCGATTACGTAATTGCGTGGCAATTGTTTTGTTCCACATATTCTAGTACTCTCGGGACAATGGTGGTTGGGTGATGGTCAGATATCTCGTCTCCGGTCAAGATGATAACGAGTTCTATTCCCTACGAGTTCAAACCAGATATTTTTGTCGCAAGTGTACACAAAAATTTTTTTTGTACTTTTACAAAAATTCCTTTCGAAATCAGTTGCCAAGAAATAGTCTGTAGTACTACAAGAAAGGTATTGTAACTTTGTACAACATGGTTATTTTTGCATATATGAGATACTATTTTTGAGATAATACTGTGTATTTCTTACTAAAATTATCACAATTTTATATTATTATTGATTTTTCAGTAAAATATTACTTATTTTAACCATTAACATTAAAAAATATTCTAAAATTTGACTTTATTTTGTTGTATCATGCTTATTGTGTGCGCAGTTAATACTGTACAGCTGTTCAGGGAAATTATTACAAATAACTTCAACCATTGAAGGTACTGGAACAACACAAAGCATAAATTTATGGGCAAGATAGTAGTTATAGAGTTGTTTTCGTGAAAATGAACAAATGTACAAATACCTGTAATTTTACACGAATATTTCTGTTCCATATTCAAAAAACATTTATAGTGTGGGAAAATTGGCGGACGCTATATAGAGATGGTGTATTTTTTTTTTTCTTCTTCTTCTTCTTCTTCTTCTTCTTCTTCTTCTTCTTCTTCTTCTGGGTACGCCCGTCTTCCCCAAGAAGTTCATTCCCGCGCAAATCTAATTCCCCGCTTCACAACTTATCCTTTTTGTAAAGACTTTGACATCGTCACAAATTCATTAATTCTCTGTGTTCCCATTGTCCCTAGCCGGACGTTACATCCGACAATTAATTAGGAAACCACACCCACATTGCAGAGTCAGGTATCCAGGTGTCTTCTAAGCTAAAAGCCAGAAAACCTTCACCCGTGCATCCAGCAACACGACTGATGTGAAATGAAAGCGATATATCGTCAAGGTTACCGCCTGGCTGCCAAACGGTGCGCAGAACTACAGGTGTTAACGCGCCATTTACAAACCGCTCAAGATTTATTAAAAGTGTCTGATTACAAATATAATTTAAAAGCCATTTGAACTTTATATCGCATACATTTTTTAACGGCTGTGTATTCAACGTGTACTTTTGAGCAAGGACGAATTTAATTTTTTTTTTTGGGGGGGGGGGGGGGGGGGAGGGAGTAAATTTCCCTCTAAGAGCCGAACCTTGCAAGAAATGGTATGCTGTTTATTAATACCAACACTTAAACATTTATCAAAGAATATATTGGAAAAAAATATTTCGTATCATTAATGAGAAATTTATTTTGCATTTCCCAAGGAATTAATCAACATAAAGTTTGGCAACGCTGCTTGGTAACTTTACTGTATTAGTTGGATTATAACTTTAATGGGAAGTTAATGGTTATTTCGAGGAATTTCTCGATATGAAGTTGGCAACACTGCTTGGTAACAGCAGTGTCCGAAATAATTGGGAGACTTAAGATGCACATAAAGTTCTGTCATTCCCGATTACACCCGAAAATTCACCTTCGGCCAACTTCGGGATTTGTTTTATTTTTGCGCAGATTAGCTACATTAAAACACTTTAAAACACTATGGACGGTTAGTTAGGTTAGTATAGCTACATTAAAATAAACAGATTAATATAAATATATAAAAATAAACCCGAGGTTGGCCAAAGGTGAATTGTTCGGGTGTAATCGGAAATGGCAGAACTTTATGTGCACCTTAGGCTTCCCGAAATAATTTCGCACACTGTAAAAGTAAACAAGCAGCAGGACCGTGGTAGTGAGTGTTGTTTCGGTAAACTATGTTTTATTGTGAGCTGTTTGATGCAATGATTACTGCAGCATGGTTTTATAATAAGTACATAGTATCCTACCTAGGTTCTAATATTCTCAAAAGCGTAGTGGCAAAGTGCATGATTATAAATTTCAAGGGGTAATTTTTTACATGGTTCAAACCTCATAAATGCAAAATTTTCATAATTTTTTTAATTAACAGATTTATGGATTATACATATTTCACTGTATATATATAAATAACTAATCATTTTCATTGTGTAGACCTATCTGCTAGCTATAATATTATTAAATACATAGCTCAGTCCACTGGCTTCATTATTTCATTATTCCATTTTCATAAATTTTACAGGAATCACAAAAAAATATTTTATAGCCACATATCATGGTTTGAATTTTTTGTTAAATTTTATTGGGAAGGAGGGAGGTCTCCAAGCATTTAAAACATACTTTGAGTATTTTAGTATTTCTAGGTTACCTAGATTTTGTAATTACCCGGTTTCGAATCCATGTGAATAATTTTCTTTGGTAAATAATTTGAAATTTCTCTCAATTTATTTGCCCAATATCTTTTTAATACCCCAAGTATTGCATTATACTTGATCTGAATTTGTTTTTTTAAAAATAATGAAATTAGCTTTCTAACAATATTTAATTTTTTTTAGGTTAATAATTTTTAATTATGTTTTTGTCAGGTTGGTATCATCAATATGTTTATTCTTTATTGGATATTCTATGCCCGGGTGCCCATAAGCAGGGTTTCGTCAATAATGTTCTATGTTTTAGGTTTTAGAAAATAAGTCCCTGACGTGTGTGTGTATATATATATATATATATATATATATATATATATATATATATATATATATATATATATATATGGTAATTTTGTTGTTGTTGTTGTTGAGATTATCTGAAGGGCACCGATTCCCCCCCTCTCCCCAAAAAAGAATTATCACTGGATCAGCCCCTGTTTTTTAGACAGAGAAAAAGTCTAAAACAAGTGTTCTACCAGGCTTTTTTTTTTTCAGGTATGAGAATGTTGGTATTCAGTAATGTCAGCGGGATAGGTACGTCCAGGACTTTTGTCTTTTGATAATCATAGTTCGGAGACACCCGAGGGACCGACAAGAAGATTGCGTGCCAGCTCCGTAATTTGTTGTGCGTTAGAGGCGAAACGTTGTGTGTTAAAAGTGAGCCCCAGCGTCGCCCTTAGCGACCCCTGCGCTCTCGCGGCGCCCAGGCGGGCGGCACTCTCTTAACTGTCTTCCACCGCGGGTGGAATCAATCTTGGTGTTTGTCTCGAGGCCACACTGACACCGCGCCTCCCACGGCAGGGCCCGTTGTTTGCACACCGCTCGAGGCCTTCAGGTGCGTAAAGGTCAACAGTGGCTTGGTTACACGCGAGATGTGGGCGGACGAGCTCTTTGGGGTTCGAAGCTCAAGGTACACCAGAGAGAGAGAGAGAAAAAAAATTGAGTGTAATAGAGAGAGAGAATTAGAAATAAATGGTGAGAGAATGCGTGAGAGAATTAGCTAATGAGCATGAGAGAGTGAAAGAGAGAGAATGCGAGAGAGAAAGTCAGAGAAAATGTGAGAGAGAACACGAGAGCATGAGGTAATGTGAGAATGTTAGAGAGGATGTGAAAGATAACGTGAGCGTGTACGAGAGAGAACGAGAATGTGAGAGAGAATGTCAGAGAGAGAATATGTGTAAGAGAATTTGCTAGAGAGAGAGAGAGAGAGAGAGAGAGAGTTCGTCACCAGTTAGTTTATGTATTTAAAAGTCTTCGATCTCATACTGTAAGTTGATGATTTAATTTTTTGTTTTGTGGCATTTCTCTGCTTGGAAGATTATGACTCTGATTTTAAACACGATTCCTCATATGCATTTGTAGTTATGTCGCAAAAATTTTCAACAGATATTCACTTAGATTAACATGATTGGTGTAAAAATTTACAAGTCACACAAGTGTTTATGATTATTATCACTTTCACGAGTTTTACACCCTTTATTCTACAATTAGTGAATATCTGTTGAAATTATGTGTTGTAGCAAGGATCAAACCACGCTAACTGCTATTATTTTTGTAGCAGCAAACCACGGTCTGATTACCATTTTTATTTTGCTGGGTGGATCTTTAGGTTTCACCAGTTTATTAGAAATAAACAAAAACAAGGTGTGATTCCGTCTGAAATATAATTACTCCATACTGGGGAAGCTTATAACAGATACAAGAAAATATTAACGTACAATATTAATTACATTCTTAAACAGCTCTCAGGTATATTCAAAAAAAATTATTGGCCGGCCGTACACGGAATTATCAAAAGTTTCATTTACTAAAAATACATAAACCAATAAAAAAAAATACAAATATGTTTAAACTATCCCAGTATCCTATATACTTAAAGTCCAGAAATTATGTTTATTTAATGAACTGCATCTGACGACGTAATTTAAAGAAAGTTCAGAAAAGGGTCAAAAGATACAGAAGCACCGGAGGTCGGGGCTTCGTTTCCCGGAGATCACGCGGGAACATGATGCCAGGGCGCTTGTGTCCTGTTGAGGAAGGGAGATGAAAATGCCAATTCGGCGTCCGGCTCTCGGACCCTGTCTGGAACAGTCCGAATCAAAACTGATCAGAACTTGTACACAGACAGTATACGGGGCAGAAAATGCCCGGAAAAGTTAAGGGGAGGTTGAGGAAAGTCACGGATCGTCACTCACCAGACAGGGAGTTGGCTTCTATTTACCGATGCGTCGCCCGCCAGGAACTGGATCCCGCGAATGCGCGGATGGACGCGGATGTTTTCTTCATTTCAACAGAAATAATTTAAAAGAAAATAACTATTACACTTTGTACTACGCAGACGGACTAAACTACTTGAAAAAGATTATAGGGATAGCATCCCTTATTTATTATCCCCTACTTAGTCGGTTGCGGCCGGATGGAAGTCTTGTAGTGCCTCGTCGACTCGCCGATAATCGCAAAATGGTCCGTCTGCAGTAGCGACGCGAAGTGTCTCTCGAAGAACCGCGTCTCGTAATTAAAAGTAACTGTTCTATCAAAAGTGGAGGTGGGGGTACTGGGAGTCCGGACCGAAAGGTTCCGAAGTTCCCCGAGTGGGCGTCATAAAAAAAACTCTGACTGATGTCTCGAAGTTGGTAGCACTGGCCGACTTTAGCGCTACCTGTTGAGGGGTGTCTGGAATAAAAAAGAATCGACTCGCCCAAGGCGTCTTCTGTACTAAGGGAATAAAGAGGCAGTCAGGTGCTACACTCTGGCGGCTTACAGGGTAAGTTGGCTGGGCGGTTAGCGAGTTTGCCGCTAGATATCGTGTGCGGTCCATCTTGGCACACAATTTT
Organism: Bacillus rossius redtenbacheri; assembly: GCF_032445375.1. NCBI lineage: Eukaryota > Metazoa > Arthropoda > Insecta > Phasmatodea > Bacillidae > Bacillus > Bacillus rossius. The sequence goes on along the minus strand of NC_086336.1, from coordinate 47,584,924 downwards.
TTATGCAAGGCGTCCTTGGAGACGGTCGCTGTCTGCTGGGGTTTCTGACCGGTCATTGGCCTTAGACGAATTCTTAGAACTGAAAGAGGGGGGGTGGAGTAAAGGGGGGCAGAAAACGCAACGACGCTGGGAACAAGCATGCATGACGTGCTTTTCGAGGAGAGAACCTAATACGTATTCGTGACGGTAAAGGCTATGGTCAGCTCGTCTCTGAGAAATGGTAACAGCTCGTCCAGAGCTGCTGTAGACGGTTTCGGTCATGAAGTGAAGTAACGTTACAGGCCTGGGACGTGCCTGTAAGCGAGGGAAATTTTAAGCGAGCTGCCAACAATGTCTTAGATCTGCAAAAGATCCTATAGGTCTCTGGGAAAGGTGCTTCAGACTACTGGCACAAAGTTTAACTTAGGGGAGTACACCAGACTAACAAAGTGTAAATCGCCCTTTAGTAACCAAATTATAGAGCAAATAAAATTTCCAAAAATAATTTAAATTATATAAAATTAGAAAAAAAATGTGTCGAAATTCCTAATTTCCGGCCAGTTTGATTAAAAAACGAAAGCATTTTGTTAAAATAAAAATGAAATTGGTTAAAAATAGTCCTTAATTAACAGCAAAAAAGAAAAAAATTAACAACAAAAAAACGAAAAATTGCGTGCAAGACCAACATTTAAATAAGGGACTATTTCCTTAGTTTCCAGACATTGTACAGAGCTTCGTCGAAAGGAAATCTTTTCTTGCAAAACATTTCAAAACAATTATCAAAATTTCTATTACCTAAAACCTTTTCCAAAGTTTTTCTTAAATAAATAATGAAAAAGTTCATTAACGAACTGGTAGTATTGTTTGTCAACCAGAAAATAAGATGTATTATATATATTCACTAGCTGCCCGACCCGGCTTCGCACGGCTATACTAATGGAAAAAATTAAGCCACATCTCCCATTTACAGTAATGGTAAATAAAAAAAATTCAGTGAAAATTTATTACAATGCTGTATAATGTACCGGAAAGAAAATGAATAACACCGATGGTTTCCCGACTCGTGCACGCAACGTACAACTGATGTACCCGTACTTCGCTACGGCAGTCTACAGGCAGATCACTCTTGCGCCGCTCATTATACATGCCCCTTCTTGTGGGTACGCCACTGCCGCGTGATGCCCGTTGCCATGGAGACGCAGAAGGCATGAACAATGCAAAATCCTGTTCCCATGCAGACAAAGTACCCACTGTTGCCTGGTTTTAACCACCCATGGGATCTAATTTTCGGAAAATGTCATTCTGCGTAACGTAAGGAACATTACTGTGAAGTTTCAATTCTGTAAAATATATATGCTTGAAAAAAAAGGGCAATAAAAAAACAAATTAAACACAGAGAGAGGGAAAAAAACAATAGTTTAGGTTTGCGATTTAAAGTGATAAAAAGTATTTAAATACTAATTGAACTCTTATGAGGGTACTGATTGCTTCTTTGTTATCACACGGGTGTTTTTTACTTGTATGGGAAAATTAAGAATGATAAGGCATCTAGTGCGTGGCAACAATGTTAATAGGCAATAGGAAAAAAAACTTCTAGCGCCTGCGGCATTGTCAACACACACTTCGTACGTGTACTGCATGTTGTATCTAACCCCCTCCAACGCATTTGATTCTAAATTGGACTTTTAGTAAGGATCCCTAATGTTATTGATAATATAATAAAGCCTATAGCCTTCCTCGATAAATGTACTATCCAACACTGAAAGAATTTTTTGAATCGGACCAGTGGTTCCTGAGATTAGCGCGTTCAAACAAACAAACAAACTCTTCAGCTTTATAATATTAGTATAGATTCCGTATTATTTTTTTTCGAAGTCCTTTTAATTTTTTTTCCGAGGCTTGCAAATAAATAAAAAAACAATTTTAATTAATGTTTGTACTCTTTTGTGTTTCAACGTGGTTAAAATATTGCTTAGAAATATAAGTCAAGATTATTTTTCTCTTTAGAATCAAGTTACTGTGTGGCAACAAAGTTTGTACACACAAACATGCTGATAAAGGGAGATATTATATACGAACATGGAACAGTAGTTTCTGTTTAATGCTCAGTAGAAATACACTCTCTATGAGCATTTACATACCTTTAAACCAAATAATATATAACAAGTACTATTAGTTCCTGAATAGAATACAGATATTTACAGTTGTCTCTAAATTGGTTTGAAACTTTTGTAAAAAATTCATCATTAAAGGCGAGACCGCCTACTTAATAAAATTAATCTTCCGGCATGTTATTGCATCGTTGATTTTTTTTAAACAGCGTTCAATATGAGACGAAGCTTTTGAAAATTTGTCATTTTCACCAGTAAAAAAAAAAAATTGTAGGTAAAAATTATACATATATAATTTTTACCTACAGATATATATATATATTTTAAACAAATATATATATATATGTGTTAACAAATATTTGTGAAAACTATTTTCTCCAAAAGATTAACTGAAATATGATTTTAACATGGACAAAATGAAACACAAAATATTTTTTTTTTGCTCAAAATTTACCAATGATTTTATGTTAGACCTTTTAATGTAATTACTGCAGAAGAAATGTATTGTAAAAAAGTTTTACAACGTTTCACATTAAATAAAAATGTCTAGGCTAAAAAAAAGGTTTGATGCAAATTAACTTTTTTGGCTTTCATGTGTTAGGACAGATGGTTTTGTTCCTATCAATTGAAAACCTAACCCACGTTTGTGATTGAACTATTTCAAAATGAAAGAAATTATTACTTTTAAATGTCAAGTTATCATCAGTTCGCTTTGCCGGAGAGCTGCGGGCCTGAACGTACCACATTCAATGACTTAGTCGACAAACTAATTCAACAGAGATCTTCGGCGTAGCTCCGGCCACCTTAGAGGAGCTACGACGGCTTCGCGGGACAATGCCAATTAGCTCGACAACGGTCCCGGAAATTAAAATCAGCGCAGGGTTTGCGAGCGCGTCCCCATTACTTTAAAAGGGATTAAACCTAGTTTTGTGCGTAAAGTTGTGAAGCGGGGGGGTTGGGAGACGTTATTAAGCAGTTATGGCAATGAAACGAGACCACATATGTGCGAGCCCCTCCCAGCTAGGAGAACTCTTTGGAGAGAAATATGGAGAGTTGATTGGATGTGGGAGGGAGAGGCAGCAGTGGACTCTGCTAAAGTCACTATCTCCCTGGGGGCCTGGGGGCACTCCAACCCGAATTTCCTCCCCTCCCCCCTTCACAAACGTGTTACCCTTCTCCCAGCTCGTTTAATGGATGCCGTATATATTCGGCGTTAAGGGGGAAAGTCCTAAGGCAGCGGGGGTTCATTACGCTTTGCAGCCTAAGTTGCGGGGAGGGCCATTTACAACACTGCAGTGTCCCCAACCGGTCTCTCCCTTCCCCCTCCCTTCCCATAAACCTCGCACTAGGGGGATGGAAATGCAACCCCCGTAATGTACCGCATTAGCCGGGTTCTTCTCGGTCAACCCACACATTCAATTTCGGCGTCCATTAGCAGCACGTTGGCCGAGAATTCGAAATGCAACGTTCGTTACTTTAACAGTACCTTGCAGCTTACGTTTCATTGATTGGTACAATCCCCGAGCTACAGTCCAAGTTCGAGCGTGAAACATGAGAAAATAAACGCCTCGTCTGGGTGTTGTATGATCCAAAACTTCAATAGTTTTGTGTAAACTGAACAAATTTTATTTGTTGGTCTTATACCCGTTTTTGACGTGATTTTGCCAAATAAATTATGACCAACCCGCTTCTGTTTTATTTGCGAATTTCTATTTTCTATTGCACCGAAATTCATGCTCAAGTTGTGTGTGTTGGTCATTTAAATCTCTAGCAACACTTTAATAAAATAATTTTATAGTTAAAAAGTAACACTTTAGGTGCGTCCATTATCACATTTGTGTTTGTGTGTATGTAGGTCAGACAGTGTTTCTTTTATTTTCTCTATACGCGCGAGCACAAGGAATGAAGATATTTCTCGTGCTTAAGGTAAATGTTTGTTTATGTTCAATGTCCATAGCGATCTTTCCCGGTAATGAAACGGGAAAATTAATTTGAAACATTAAGTGCATATCAGTTCTCATGGTCATGTAAGTTTTTCTGTTTACAGCTATATTACAAATTGCCTTAACAAAAGAAACACGATTCAGATTTCAGCCTCACTCGCCATTTTATATGTTTTTTTTTTACATTTTCATGTTATTATTTTTGGATCCAGAGAAATTATCGTTGTTGTCCAGTTATATAAGCAAAGTATTTTTTGATTTTCTGAAACATTTTATCGCCTAAAAATTAGACACACGGGCTCATAACTAAAACTTTTCTTGGGCTTCGTGCGTCAAGGACATTTATTAATAACTAGCTGAACCCGCCCGCTTCGCTGGACGTGAAATAAGTTAACTGCATTGAATGCAAATAATTAAGTAATGACTGTTATACGCAAGACCCCCATTAAAATTCGTATAGTAGTTGTGTAGAACACCGCGTATAAACAGACAGACGGAGAGAAAAATAACTACTATTTTATTATAGTAAGACAGATAGAATATTCTTACATGTTCGCATCCATGCCGTATATGAAAAATCAGCATGCATAGCCCTATACCTATAACTATAAGTAGAGACCCGGAAAATTCGCGGGTTCATTTCGTGTTATGCTAAAATTCAAATAATTATACCTCAGTGCTGCTTCTGTCATTGGTTCACTGTTAATCTGGAGGACTGAGGGCCAATTAGAGACCCTCACTCATAGAAGTGTCGAATCACAGGCCACCCAGTCTTGACGACTCACAAGTCAGCAGCCAATGAACAGTTGGCATTTGCCCGAGTGTGTAGAGGATATTGGAGTCTATCCTGGAGGTCATTGAACCCGCGAATTTTCCGGGTCTCTAACTATACGTATCTGCTGCCCACGACTTTTTCCGCATGGAATTTTGTATTATCTTGCACCATTTAGAAATTTGAACATTATAACATAACAGTTGATACAGTTGTAGTAGTTTTCTTATGTTCACAAATGATAATTTTTCTCACCTATATTTCAGTCTTTGCAATAAAATATGTTACTACCTAAATTTGGGGTAAATATGTTTCTACTTTCAAATGTAATGTCGGGAAGACACTTCATAAAATTTCTTTGTAAACTACATTTACTGTTTTCCCGTCTTGAGCTAGAATGTAAAGATTGTCTCCATTATTGACCCGCGAGCAAGCCACATACATCTGGCCGTGGGAAAAACAATCAGACCTTAAGTCGACACCAGCTGCCTTAAGGCTCTGACCCTGAGACGTATTTATTGCCATCGCGAAACAAACTGCTATTGGAAACTGTGTGCGCTTGAACCCGAACGGGAAGTTATTCGGAATGATCGGTATGCATGGTATGAAAACAGTTTCACATGAGCCATAACCAGTAAGAATCTCAGCTTCGATTATATTTCGTTGTAGAGCAGTTACTTTAAGTCGGGTTCCATTGCACAATTTTGGGGGAGTAAGGTTCCTCAGAAGCATTATTGGAACACCGACTTTGAGAACAATTTTTTGAACAGGAAGACCACTTGCAGTGAGAGAACTCAAAAACTCAACTGGATAATTAGTGGCGTCGTCCTGATTAAGGACGCTGTTAAACGATGTGTAAACCACTTCAGCCCCATTCAATTAGTTTAAAATTTTTTCATTGATTGCAGCAGCTTGGTCATTTCTTGGAGTGAGTATGGCACGTTCACATAACCACGTATGTTCCTGATGTTGTATGTTTGACAGATCCCCGAATACCGAACGTATGAGTTCGTCTTCCGAAGATACGACTCTGCCAAGTATTTTTTGAAGCGTCACCTGACCGTGTTGCTCAGGGAGGGCACCTTCTCCAACTTTTAATAGAACACCAGAAAATTCTTGCACATGAGAATTACCACCCAGCTGTGCTCTCATGTTAATTGTTAGTTGCAGTTTTTTTATTTGAGACCAGAGGTAAGAATTCTTCAGTGAAGCTTTGATTTCATCGGCGCTAGTCCGTCGACTTGCAACTGGTAGAGTTTGCCGAAAATCTCCAGAAAAGATTAGTGTGACATTCCCCATAGGCATTTCATCGCGCCTAATGTCCCGTAGTGTCCTGTCCACAGCTTCAGCTGCTTTTTTTATTCGCCATCGTGCATTCATCCCAAACGATTAGAGAGCAATCTTGTAACACTTTTGCCATATCAAAATTTCTTGTTATCGAACATGTTGGTGATTCATTAGTGTCTTTATGAGAGCAGATTATCATGAAATAAATCATTCAACGATAAAAGCTGTTTATTTAATTTAATTAAGCAGATGGGTTCACCCCAAGGAGAATATTGACGCGGCGAGACCTCGTGGACATAGAGAAATGACACACACTCACTATTTATGTGTCTATGAAACATGATTTTTTTCTGCAATTTAAATTGTAATATACAAAAAGGGTATTGAAAATTGAAACAAATATGGCGACACTATAAACTGTCAGGATCTGTATTTTTTTCTTACTCTCTACTTAGTTCCTTACAATAGCAAAACTTAATGGCTTCTTATAATGATTATATTGTATGTCATAAAATTAAGATTTATTTTCTTTCCTTGAGCCGATTTTGATGAAATAAAGCTTATATTTCTTTCTCTACTACGCTCAAGTTAACTTGAAAACCCCATTAAAATTCGTATAGTAGTTTTGTAGAACACCGCGTACAAACAGACAGACAGAAAAAAAAAACTACTGTTTTACTATAGTATAGATAGAATATAGATAGATTAATCTTACGTGTTTTATAAATAGGGTAAATAAACTACGTCTTTCATTATTTTTCTTTTTTTCTTATTCTGATTTCTCTTATTTCTTATTCTATACTTTTTTTCAATTTTTGTATTTGAAAACGGGTGAAATATTGTTTTTGGGTCCATGATAACGTAACTATTATTCTATTAATAAATGGATGTAAACCTGCTTCTCGTGCGAGGGCTTCTGATTTCCAGTTCCGGGATAAGGTTTGTGTGTGTGTGTGTGCATCGTGTAGTTATGTCTATATATATATATCAGAGTGAAAGAATGCCAAATCAACTGTGTTAATGTCAATAAATTCTCATTAAGAGGGGAAATTAAAAATAAATAAGTGGCCAGATCATTTGACTGCTACTACGTGCCGGCGGGTTATTAAACCTGTGTATTTATTTGACAAGTGGGAAAAATGGAGGACGTTGCGGTGAGCATGTTATCCAGTTTTTCTTTAATCTCAATCATTCATTCCGTCAATGCTTTATTATTATTATTATTATTCTTTTATTCACTAGCTATGGTGCCCAGCTTCTCACTGGTAAATGATTTATGTATACAGTTATGGTTGAATACATTCGAATTTTAAGGCCAAATTCGATTGAGGCGATGCTTCGTATCTTCTAGCTACATTCAAGACTCGAGTTTAGGTTTGAGCTTCGCTAAAGGATTGACTTACACTTGCCAGACATAATTGAGCAAAAAATATATGAGCGAGTCTTTCAGTACCTGCCAGTGATGCGTAAACATTGAAACTCGGTAACGAGCAAATTCATGTGTTTTTATGTTGTTCATTTTGCAAATAAACTAACTTATAATACGAAAGACTGACAGTAAATATAACGTATAATTTAAAAAAATGCATAGCGTAATAAATATACTGAAAATAAAACATTCACTTTTTAAGTAAGACAATTTCTGGACGCGAAGCAAACACGTACTTTCTGCGCCTACCGCTAGAATTCGCTGTCTGAATCGTTAACGTTTCTTGCAAACATCACGCGCAGATAGCAGCATGCAACAATCGGAAATTTTAAACTACTTAAATGGGCTCCAATAAAAGTGGAAGAAAAAAAACTAAACGAATCCTAAACCCTGGCTTCGGACTTGATTTTTGACAAAGAATGTTTATTTAAATACTGCCCATCTTGTAAATATTCACAAAACAGTCAATACTATAGTTTACGCACACATTAGAATTAATATATTCTATAGCATGACTAAAATAGTAACCTGAAACATTTTAAAACATATATTATAGACTAAGTATATGTTTGTGTATGTGTTTTCGCTTAAAAGACTAAAATCAGTCTGTAAATGTTTCCTACAAACAAACTTTTACATTATTAAGCTTATTCAACATTATTTTATAAAATTGTTGTATTAAAATGTTATTAAAAATTTTAAAAGCTTTACAGTGACGAGATATGAACCACGCGCTCTATCAATGTGCCACTAAGCGTATTGCGAATTAAGATTGAGAATATGTGTTATTATGATTGTATTGTCAGATTTCTTATATATTTTATAACGTGAAATTACTTTTTTACTATGGCTATTTTAGTTTACCAAATATATTCCAGGGTATTTTACTATCATAAAAAAAACATTTGACGCACCAATACGTTGGTATGGCCCTTAATATTTATGAAAATTACTACATACTTGTTTATGTTGTTGCACGTGGGTCCACCATCGAGTTTACACATTTACGTTCAACGAATTCCGTTCCATTTTTTCCAAAATGCTCCTAATAAATACCGTATACTGAGATTTAAGGTGTTTACAAATCAAAAATAAATCAAAACCAAATCACACTACTATAATAAAATACGTAAAACAAATGTGTAAGTAGGATTGAGGTAATACAACCAAAACCCAAGGGGAAAAAATGAAGTTACAAACAATTTTTGGAGTTTAAACAATGAGAATCGCACACCTAATCGAACAACAAACAATTCATCGTGTTCCTTATCCAATACGCCAAATAACATAAAAATATTCTTAGCAATTGTAGGCTACTTTTGTAATAATATTACAGGAACTGTAGGTAGGTACTTAATGCAAAAATACCCATTCAGCAATCGCAGAGTTGGGTTTTGTTACTATCCTACATGAAATATACATTTTTTTTTCAATGAATAAAAATTAACCTTTGTCCTATTCCAGTACCTAAAGTAACTAAATACCAAATTTCATGAAAATCTGCCTTAATTTTGGTGTCATGTAGTGTACGTATTTACTTACGTTCGTGTTTTTTTTACTTTTTATCTCTATTTATCGTATTATATGGCCTCCATAATTATGATCTCCATATTGACCTCCTATGTCAATAAAACTTTAAAACTTCAGGCGCGGTTTTATAAATGAGTGGAAAAGGAAGGAAGAAGGTATCTATACGAATATATTTTGGATATAGGCTACCTATTTATGATAAGGAAGGTTACAATAACCACCCCCATCTGATGACCATTAGAATTTTTTATTTTATTTAAAAACATGAACTTATTAAGTGGATAGTGTCACTTATGAAAGGTATATTTTTATACTACTATTGCTAATGTTTATGTCCCAATATGTGTTTAAAGAGAACACGGTAAAATAAAATTTTGTACACTCACAAGAATGGTCCTTCGAAACTCAGTTGCCAACGATATCACTTGTAAAAACTATAAGGCAGAGTTTTGTATATAGCCTTTAGTATTTTTTACAAAATCTCTCTCCTGCAGTTTTACAAGTGATGTCGTTGTCAACTAACTTTCCAAGGTTTTTCCTTGTAAAAGTACAAACATTTTTACAGTAAAGGCTACTTTCTAATCGCGCATTATCAGTGGTCATAAATTTAGCGACACTATAGTAATTTTGGCTGGTTAACGAGATGAGTTATTATTAAAAACAAAAAAAAATTCTAGTGCCATAGTAGTAGAGACCGGAAAAATTCGTGGATTCATTTCGTGATAGGCTGAAATTCAAACATGTGTACAATTCTGCTGGTTCGGCTATTGGCTCCCAGTTTAACTGGAGCTCTCTGGGCCAATGAGAGACTATCGACCAAAGAAGCGTCGAATCACAAGCTACCCAGTGGAGACGCCTCACAATTTGGTACCCAAATGAACTCGCGTGTTTACTTTAGATGTGCAGAGGATAACGGAGGCAATCCTAGAGGTCATTGAATCCGCGAATTTTTCCGGTCCCTAGCCATAGCGGCACCCTGCCCGTCCCTGACTCCGCTGCTGGCGGTTAGGCGCTTGTTGCCGGCTCACCAGCGAGTAGCGCGGCTCGTTCTGGTAGATGGTGCCGACGCGCGTCCAGTTGAATTCCTGCAGCAGCCGCAGGCGCGGCGCGTTGAAGGCGTTCTCGCTGGGCACCACCCGGAAGAAGTTGGGGAAGTTCTCCTTGGTGAACATGGGGTGCGTGTCCGCGTACGAGAGCTGCAACACAGCGCACACGCGCCCCGTGACACACTCTTCCCGACCTGCGACGGGCGTTCCTGCTCCCGGGACGGTGCTGCCATCTGTGGCGGATAGAGCGAACCAGAGTTCACAAAGCCAAATGGAAACTTCATAGCATCAACTGTCTAACGAATTATTATTTTTTTTTACAAGAAGGGCAGTATTTTAAGTTTTTTTTTTAAAATTTCGGTCTGCAACTCGGATGATTAGATAGTCGACGTAGCTGCTCCGGCAGCGAATTCTAGCGGCGGGTGCGGAAACTACGTGTGATTCGCGTCCATAAATGTGGTTGAGGAAAAAAAATACGTATATTTACAATTTTGTGTCCGAGTTTTTTTTTTTTTTTTTTTTAATCTGCTCTTTAACGAGGTTTAGATGTTAACATATCTCTGGCGAGTACTTGAAGGACTCACTCGCATTTCTTTTGTTTGTTTTTCATGGGTGACGTTCCGAGAGACTGATTCGGACACCGCCTGCCTGGGCTGGACGCTAGCTCTGTCCGTCCGTCCGTCCGTCCGAGATCCGTCAGGTCGTGTCCGGAGCACGGGCGCGGGCAATAGTCCGGTGATTAATGATCACGGGCGCGATGGCCGGAGCGGATCGTCTAGAGGGGATGATCCGATGATCTGATTGGCGGGGGGAGGTGTGTACCCCTCTATGTGCCAGCAGCTTGGAGCATCGAGAAGGGGGGGTGGGAGGTTGGGCCCCGTTAAACTGCTTATCAACTCTAGCTGCGCGCAGCTAATGACGGTTACGGCCACCAGAGCCGGTCCTCACAGGAGCATGATCCACGCGGAAGACGCGTTTTTTTTTTTAAATTCATCTGCATTGCCGGGCGGGCTTAAAGTCTCATCGCCGGCGAGATAATTAGGTTCGCCATCTTCCAACGATACAGAACAGTCTGTTTAGTGTAGCAAATCGCCTTTGGCCCGTAGGACGGAACCATCCCAGCATTTATTACCTGCAGAGACTTTTAGGAGAGAGAAAAAAAAATGCCAGTAAGTATTTTCAGTACTCGCCAATGATGTGTTAACATCTATCCTGTGTAACTCACAGGTTCTCATGTTGCAAATGCACATGTAATATGAAACTCTGACATTAAATTATCGTAGAATTAGTAAAGATACGCCAATTGTGCTTTTAACTAAATTTCTGTAGGGTCTACACGAATTACACGTAGTTTTCCACACCCACCGCTAGAATTAACCACCGGAGCATCTACTTCGGCTATATAATAGCTGATCATTACAGCCGAAATTTTATACTTTATTATGAAACAGCTCCGATAAAAGCAAACAAGACTTGAAAAAAGGGCTAAACTCCGGCTATGGACCTTATTTTCGACAAATATTTTTATTAGAATGCTGCCCATCTTGTTAAAATCTCTTAAACAGTTCATACTATACAATTTAATTTTGGCTTTGTAAACTTTTTTTTTTGCGCCATCCACCGCAGATGACGGCGCCGTATTTCAATTTTACTTTCAAAGCGACTTACATTCTATTCACGAAATTACTTATACAAAATGCCGAATACAGAGTGCTAACACATTAAACATTATATATACATATATTTATAGAAAACTGAAATCATGATGGTCGCACCTGGTGAAGGAGAAAAGAGCAAATTTTAAGTTATCCTATTATGTCATCATACTGCCTATCAGTAAAAATTACTGTCATAATATACCTTCAATAAATATAACTATCCATACAGAAGTTAATCATACCATAATTTGATATTTTTCCCCGCTAAAACTAGACTAGAATATACAGATGACTGGGGTTTATTCAAAATAACTTCTCAATAGTACAGCCTTAATATTTTTTTTTTTTAATGAAACAGACTTATTCATGTAAAATTACAGATATTTGTAAATTTGTACCTTTACATGAAAACAACTGTATAACTATAAAATAATGTTCGCAATTATACTGCGTTCAGATTATTACCCGGGCATTTACGCTCTGTGTAGTCCCAATATATCCAATAGTTAAAAGTTATTTGTAAACCGTTCCCTGAATAGTTTCCCAGTATTAACTGCACACATTAATAAGCGTAAGAAAACAAAATAATGTAAATATATTGATATTAGATATTTAATGGTTTGAAAATCATATGCTTAAATTAATAATTAATTAAACTATAAAATAAAACATAAATTTTCGTAGATAAATGCTTAGTATTAACTCGAAAAAAAGTATTTCATATATTCCCTGTGTTGTACAAAGTTGCAATATTTTTTCCTGTAGTATTTGTTAGCAAAAATTTCATAGAAACAGTTTCAAATGATTTTTTTTGTTTAAGTACTGAATATTATTTTTTGTATGTACCATAATAATTTCTAGACTGACTATTTTGAAATGAATGAGAGAAAAACGATTAGGAATAAAGAAAGTACTTTTCAACGAAGAATGCACATCGCATAAACTAAGGGATGCAAAAAGTTTTAAAAAAACGCGTGATAATCGTAGAAACTATGCCTTCATCTGACTATGAGTCAAGCGACCTGTTTTAAAAAGAGTAAACGAGTATTTTTTTCCAGTCCTTGTAAATTAAGGACGGAAATTAATCAAGATTTTTTTTTATAATTAAAGTAAACGTTCGTTCGATTAACACTATCACCTTCTTTTCTCTTGAAATTAAGCGCCTGCTCACCTAAACAACCTCTGCCCCGATCGACCTGAAATGAGGCGAAGCGAATCCAAAGAGATTGGAGCTCTAGAGGATGTAAAGACGACGAGAAAACACACCTCGCATCCGCGTTACGACTCCCCGGGAAGTGGATGAAGACATCATCTTGAAAAGGAAGACTGTTAGAGGGGAAAAAGCTTCTACGGGCATTTGGCTCTTTGGAAATTAAAGTTCTTGAAAACATCGGGCACGTGGTTACGCACGGACGCACAGAGAGGATTAAATGCTGACTCGTTTCTCTCGGGCGAACGAAAACCACTCACAAAAAAAAAAAAAAAATGCTGAGTCTTAAAATAGATTCTCAATCATCAGAATCTAGTAACAGTCAGTTTTTGCGTACTTTTCATTATGAAAATTATTGTCTAAGCTAATTCTATTTCGAAGTAAAGGAGACATACGACAATGTTTCTTGGGATACATTTCGTGAATACATAATAAGTAAATAATAGACGTATTAACGGTGGGAAACATATCAAACAGAAATATGGGTGAATATAAAATTGTTAGAAATAGTCAAAATATAATTTCCTCAAAGTTGGATTGATTTTTTTTATTGAACCACAGCTAAAATAAAGAGCTCTTGTATTAAACAGACTAAAGTTTGGATTTATCATTGCTCTATAACACACGGCGCAAGTTTAGAAGCAGTTTTATAATCAGTTGCAATAACACCAGTGGGGATGAAACGGTATCCCAGTATTTCGACACTACCACCTACAGTTAACATGTGAGAGGGTCTTACAGAGGTTTAATTACCACCCAGGTGAAAAGCGCTGTGTGTGAGACAGTATCGATATATCGACAACGGCCACGCTGGAGAGATTTTTCATTCCAATTTTTGATCAACTTAGCCATGAATGGTAAATTTAAAATTTAGCTAATTATAAATTTGTGGAATTTACTATAATTGTCAATCAAAGTACTTCACATAGTTAATTAACGTGTACAGCCAGGGAAAATTAAGACTGACCTTACAAATAAGTTCTTGAGAGAATAGGATCTGTTTCCGAGGTATTTTTTGTTATTTTTTATTTATTTTCAAAGATATTCAACTATATGTAACGGTGAAATTTTTATATTGTGGCAAGGGCGTATCCAGAGACGGTGTCAATGACAGGCAGCTGCACCACTTTTTTTTTTTTTTCGGAAGTGGGGGAAAAACCTTCAAAAAGCTTAAAATTTCTGGAAAATGTGTTTAAACGTTGTTTACATATTTCAGTGCTTAAGAAAATTGACTATGAAATAAAGAAATTTCGTTATCTGTGAGAAGCACATAGTTTACTTTTTCAGCTGGGAATGATTAAAAAAAAATGTAAGTATTCATAAAAAATCGAAAAAAGTCTATCGTTTATATTAAAGTTTAGGGCGCAGCGTGTAGTCTAGAAAAAATTGTATCACGATCAACGAGTCATGAACAAACACAGATTTACGCGTTTGTAACTTCGAAGCCACTGACTGTGACATATTCTTCATCTGGTAGAGTGCGCTCAAGTGATTCTGAATAGTACCATCTCATTCTGGGCCAAAACTACTTTTCCTCAGTACCTCGATAGCACTCACTTTGACAAGCTTACAGCATGCTTCTTTCAACCATTGGGTAGAAGAAATGTTGATTTTTTTAAGCATCTGAGGAATTTTTACGAGAATATACTGTTTTGTTGGTCTGGTTCACGTTATAAAAGCACTTTATGGTTGAATAATGAAGAATACTTCAATTTCGTAACATAATTACACTTGGAAATTAACCCACTCAGGAAAATTACTTTGACAAAAATGTAACTATCATGAAATAAAATGTATTTACATAGAGCTTGAATTAATTTGTATCAAATAAATGCAATATGCGTTTATTTTCCTGTAAGCATTTTTCCGTGATACAACTATAGGCAAAAAGAGTAGAAAAAACTTTATATAAAATATGCTTTAAATGTAAAAGGAAAAAAATATATAAATTTATCTAAAGATTACATAGACCGTTTCACAATTTCAGAATTTATAGACTATAGCAAAAATCTTGACAGAACTTTCCCGTTTGTAAAGAAGTAATTCTCTAAACACAACAAGAACGTTTTGGTTGGTGTAGACAAATGTGCAAATATTATAATGAAAATTAAATCGTGTAAAATGTATACAAGGTTTTTTTAATAAGGATCATATATTATAAATAATTATTGTTAACCTATATAGGATATAGTTACGCTCATCACTTCCCACTGATTAGGAAACACCAAGCGTATCATGAATCACGGACATTAGCCTACTCTATAGAGATGTGTATAAAATATAAAATGGAAGTTTAACAATACAGGAACATTTGAAATACAGCTACATAAGTGAAACTCGCCTTAATAAATTAAAGTGTTTTTTATTATATTAAACATTTTTCAATTGGCTCCTTAGATGCCTTACAAATAACTATGCTTATAAATACTAAAGAGTCTTATATCTCAGAAAGTTTAGCTATAAACGAAAAAGAATGAGTATTTTTCACTTTTTGGAAATCTAAGTTTGTGTCACTAAAATTCTTTTGATGATATTTTGAATTTTGTAATTATGGCCTTTCTAAAATCTTTGTTTTTATTTTTTAAATATGCTTATATATGTAAAGTTAATAATTTTATATAAAAAGTATGAAGTTGTTTGTGTATGTATATAATATATGTTTGTATACCCAAATGTTTTTGAGAAGATTTGCGTTTTTTGTTGGATACGTCATTCTGAATTTTTATGTTATATTCTACTTTTGTGGTTACTATTTTTTTTGCTGCTTAAATTATCGGGAAATAGCACAGATGCACTTAATATATTTAAAGTTTTTTAAAATATTTTTTTTCAGAACATATGTTTAAATAAATATATCAAAAATAATTTTCATTTGCACAATATTAAAATCAATGGAAATTTTAATAAAACGTTTTGTTTATTCAATTAAAGTGTGTGTTATATTCATAATTTTTCAACGGACGCCTTAGATGAGCAATTTTAAGTTAAATTCAGGAATTGTTTGTTATTTGGCATCGGTAACGGTCAGTCATTTTATTGCTTGGTAATGATTTTGTGTTTCAGACAATTCCCACTGCGAGTAATTACGCAGCGCTATAATGGTTTTGATGTACCCTATGACGTACTTAATGGACATGGAGTTATGCTGGTAGGTTTCCTGCTTGGATTCGTCAAAGCGAGAGCTGAGAGAGAGAGAGAGAGAGAGAGAGAGAGAGAGAGAGATGAGTGCAAGCTGGGAGAGATGAGAACTTGTGCCGTGGAGGAGGGGGGGGGGAGTAAGTGCGATGGTGTGTCGGAGCGTAATGAGCAATGTAGTCCTCCAGGAGATAGGAGTGCGTTCTGCACAGCAGCCACCTGCACCCTTCCCCTCCTCCCCTCCTCGTCGCTTTTCCCTCACGGTAACCGAGAGCCCTGTCGAAATATTTGCCCAGGTTCCCGCTCGCTGTGCGCAGAGTCAACAGGCGACCGAAGTCAACACACCCTCCCGTCGATGTCGCCGAAGTATGGACGTGGGGAGAGCCAGGGTGGCGTCCTATCCTTCTCCTTGATAATCTTGACTAGCTCGACCGGAATCGTTTTCGTTGGAAAGGATCGTGGTTCCAGTGACTGAGAGCCTCATCTTCCTTCGCGGAAATGGCAAAAAGACATGCCTTCAATCGTAGGAACTCCTTGAAAGACCATCGTAGGAAGTTCTTGAATTACCATCATAGGAAGTCCTTGAGAGACCAATGTAGGAAGTTTTTAAATTACCATTGTAGGAACTCCTTGAAAGACCATAGCAGGAAGTCCTTTACATACCATTGTAGAAAGTCCTTGAAAGACCATCTTCGAAACTCCTTGAAAGACCATCGTAGGAAGTTCTTGAGAGACCAATGTAGGAAGTTTTTAAATTACCAATGTAGGAACTCCTTCAATGAAGATAGCAGGAAGTCCTTTAAATACCATTGTAGGAAGTCCTTGAAAGACCATCTTTGGAAGTCCTTGAAAGACCATCTTTGGATGTCCTTGAAAGACCATCTTTGGAAGTCTTTGAAAGACCATCGTAGGAACTCCTTGAAAGACCATCGTAGGTTGTCCTTGAAAGATGAGCGGATGGCCACAATGTTAAAAAAAATCTTCACTTTAAACTTAAGTACTATACTGATTTTGATTTATTCATAGATCTATGTATTTTTTTCGTAATAGATGGGTTTGTAATTTATTTACTTCGAACGTAATCTCACTTGGAGGATATAAAAAAACTTTTAAAAAACTTTCAGTACTCGCAGTGATGTGTAAACATCGAACTCGGTAACGAGCAAATTCATGTGTTCTCATATTGTAAATAAACTTAAATTACGAAGTTTAACGTAGAATTCTTTTAAAATAATGCTGAGCGTGATAAATATAAGAAATTAAAAAAAAGGTAAACTTTCTCCCTTTTTCTAAAACGCTTTTGTTAGCTTCACTTGTAACTATGTAATTAAATTTTGGAAGTCGATTTTAACCTATTTTGTAATTGTCATATTGACTTAAAACTTTCCAAGTTGATCTAATCCGGAAAAACAATACAATAATTTCATGACTATGGCATGTAGCAAATTGGAAGGAAGGTCATATATGGAGAAAAAAAAAACATTACGTTCGAGCTATGGACAGTAACAATGCTTTTTGTCTATCCATGATGCCGGGGCATGATGGGAAATTTTAATCGCAAATTAAAAAATACCTGTAATTAATTGGTCGGAAAAATTGTTTTAGAACTAACATGGCGTCAAATATTTTGGTTGGTTCTCTAAAGTGTTTCAGAATCGATGCTAGCTACTAATTATTTTTCAAATTAAAATTGCATTTCAATAGATGCATTAAAACAAAAGTAACATGAAACATTTTGAAACACACATTACAACATTAAGTATAACTATGTATATTTGTTTTTGCTTAAACGACAGAAATCAGTCTTAAATACTTCCTACAAACAAACAGAAAGTATTAAATGATAATTGTAATATGAAATTTAGTTTGGCACACCAATATGCTTAGAATACTCTCTAATTTTCGCGATAGATAATAAATACGGATGAATCACGCAGGTCTGCCATTTTTTTTTTCGAGATTTATAAGGCTTCCACACATGGCAGCACCTTGTTTAGGGACAAATTTCCGTTCCAATCTACTTCCGTTCCATTCACGATATCACTCCTACCAAATGCTGTGTACCGAGAACTAAGATTTTAACACTTAAAAAAGAAGAATGTTTAAATCTACAACAAACCCTTCTTTCTTCCAGGTACATATTCACCCTGTTCACAAAGGAAGACAGAATTTGTCTTAGTTCCCACGAAGATCCAATCATCATGAACTACGAAAATAGGTCGTAAATTTGAGACAAATTTTTCGTTAAAAATTCCTTAAATTTACTCTTTCTTCTAACAGTATAAACTACGAGCTGAACTCTACCAAAGACGTAAATCCAAAAGCCGCATAACCAGAACTATTAAAGTAACTCGAAACATAAGCTGTTTCTTCATTTACGAAATTTAGAGAACGCGGCATGCATAAGGTCAAGTAGGTTTGTAGGCAAAGATATTCGTCTGGGCATGTAATGGACTCAGTTAAGCGGTTATCCACCCTCAGTAGAATGGTAGGCCCAACAATCGTTATATAGGAGCGAACAAATTTTACAAAGCAGGAAACAGGGCTATTCCCCAAAACTCCACTGGCTGTGGGAGAAACTTCTGTTTCTTTCATAGCATACGAAATTGTCCAACATAGATTCATCCAGGCCGTCAGATCACTAGAGTGGTGCGATCAACGTATCATTCAAGTACGGTGAGGCCAAAAATTTAACCAACCTCGCTATTACCAACGGAAGGGTGAAACATATGCCAGGTGTAAAAACAATAATCATGTTCTTTGAATAAGATATCAGAATAAAACCTATATACATAAAATGAAAAGTCCTGAATGACTCTTCAAGCTGCAGGATAGGCCGCTAAAGGTAGAAAGATGAAATTTGGAGGGCATGTTGATAATTAATAAAGGGATTTTTTGAAATTCAACACTTAAAGGAAGAAAAAGAGTGGCAAATTTTGCATGGAAAATAAATATAAAAAATATCTGGTCGGATTGGCTTGCAATATGGCATTCGTATTTCTTGACACATGTATTTGAGCGTTTTTAGAAATTTCACCCCTAAGGTGAGAAAAGGGGTAGAACATTTTCTTTGTAAATATGAAACAAAAATTGTTCAGATTTACTTGAAGCTCAATATTAATGCTCTGAAATATAATAATGAAATACATTTTTTTAGCAGTTTTATTTTAATCAAACCTCTAAACGAAAAGGAGTGGAAAATTTTGTACGGAAAATAAAACAGATATCGGGTGACCATTACTTGAAACTTCTGCATAACTGCTGCTACATACAATAGGTTAAGCGTTTTTAGAAATTCAATGTTTAAGGGGAAAAAAGGGGGTTCCTTTCTTTCTTTTCATGTCGATTGTAGTAAAAATATTCCGCTCGGGGATGCTTGTTTACTTAACCATTGTATTATATGCTCTGCACGTAACATTATAATGTATTTCATAAATGATTTGAATTTAAGTAATGACGTACTAAATTCCTCACGTTGCTCGTCGCCCAACACAGCGCCTGCCGGCACCGCTGAGTCCTCCTGAGAATTTACGAATCTTCACGAAGTCAACATCGCCAGATCGACCACCCTAACAGGCAAACACACGAGGGCACACGTCGCCATCGTTGAACGCTGTAGCAACTCAGTTCATCAAGAAAATGCATTTTTTTCTCGTTGAGAATAACGTCCTTTTATGCATGGTTCATAATGGGTTCGAAGCACTAAACGGCAGGAATGGTGAAGAAGTGATGGGCTGATTCACTGTGATGCCGGCTGAGCACTTTCGACAGACTATTACTGTCGCACCCAGATGAACTCAAGCCGACGAGGTTAAGGGTGTGTGTAAGATCCTCACATATAAAACCTGTCTCTTACGAAAAACCCGAGGGTACATCTCTGCTGGAGAGTTTTCTGAGCTGCTACTCAAAAATAGGGAACGGAGATCATCCTAAGATCTAAGTAAAAGTTGATTTTTCTGACTACCTGGCCACAGAAGTGACAAAACACATCAGATCTAGAATATATCTTAATGTTTTGGATGTACAGACGCAGTCCATGGACTGACTGTGTGTACGTGCTGACCTCCAAGAACAGCAGTGCTGCCGTAACTAACGACGTTCATAGCTAAGTCGTTTGAAGGATCAGAAAAGGAATATAGGTCTTTCGGTTCAGTGTCGCCAACAGATGGAGCAGTCCACCACCTGGTAGAGTTCCTTAATGGCCTTAATCCGCCTGGTCTTCTTTCTCACAAACTCCTCCTGAAGGTTGGAACTCCTGTCATGCTATCACGCAACCCCAAGGGTGTATGTCCTGTTCAAGGTCGTTATTTTATTTTTACGTTTAACATAAATAAACTACTGGACATTTTGAGTAGATGAACTTAAACAAATTGAAATATAGGCATGTTTTTGTATAGTTATCTGGCGTAATTTGAATTTTTAAATTTGTTTTACCATAATGGATAATGCGAACCTAATGGAATAAATTACTGAAAATGTTTGGGTTTTAATGCAATGCTGGTGGCTACTGAGTGTTATGGTTTTAATTGTTTACAAAAAATATATTTAATATTATTTAGGATTTTAAAATAATAAAAATTCTGATAATTTTTAAAGGCCAGTTAAAATTTAGCTAATAATTACTTCTGAAATAAATTAAACCATATCACCTAGCAGCCAGTAAATTTGACTTTAAAGTTAAAAAGAGCCAGTCTTATATTACATTTCTATCACCTTATTCATACTGCAAAAAAACGTTAGAAATGCAACTTTGCCAACTAATTATGCAAAAAGTATGCGATATATATTTTAATTTTGGGAAAATTGAGGCACTCAAAAAGTTGGCAAGTTTGACCGTGTAGAAAGTAAATAGAAAATAATGACCTTGAACGGGAAATACACCCTTAACCCGCTTAAGCTTTGTGACTGGACTAGACTGCATGTAACAACACTCCATAAAATTGTCATATAGTCCACTGATATCCTCTGACTACGCCTTCTGCTGCAATTCCCCCTTAAGTGTTCTTTGCAATGACAATAAATAAATCACAAGGCTAGTCGTTGAAGGTGACAGGCAAATACCTATCAGAAGGTTGCTTTTCGAATGGGTATTTTTACGTGGCCTGATCAAGGGTGAACTCCGACAGAAGCCTGATGATTTTTGCACCAGATATTATAACCAATAGTGTGGTATACAAATAAGATATTTATTAAATTGCAACTTTCTGTCCGCAGCTTTTGTGCGTGTAGACTGCACTGCACAGTTTGTTTGTAAACACTTCAAAATTTCGAAAAGAATAAAAAAATAAACAAATTGTATATATTTCTGTCTTTATCTGATTCGGAAAAAAAATTACCCACTTCACCCTTTCCCGAACCTAGAGTTACAATTATGGTTCTACTTGATGTAATTATGCAAACTTGACGATTAAAATAAGAGGATGACTATTGTTTACAACCATTTTCCAAAAAAAAAAAAAAACCTTCACTGTGTGAAAAGCCAGTGCAACGCCGGATACTTCAGCTAGTGCATTCATATTATGTGCAGACATAGTGAAAATCAGGAAAATATATACATTTCGCATAAAGGTTAGTGACTGAACGATAATGATAACTGAAAAGAAAAACAAAACCTTTTGTGGCTGCCACAAAAACATATATTGTAAAAAAAACTCCCCAATAAAAAATATATATATTTCTAAAAAAATTTAGTGTCTTCTAAGAGTAATGCAATATTTTGTTTTGTTTCATATATGGTTTATTTGTTGCTACAAAATTACTTTTCTGTCACCACACGATATTTGTAGGGGTTGATACTGACACACACTGTTTTTTTTCCCAGTGTTATCTTGAACTACTTCTGAAATTTTTCATTTCGGAGCCTATCATACAAGTTTTTTCACTTAAGCGTCGTAGACGTAGGTCTCCATTGGTGGAGCGAGCGATGACGAAGAATTAAAATAAGCACGAGGTCTCCCCTTTCTTGTTTATTTTTAACCCCGGCAGTTTTTTTTTTTAGGATCTCAGGAGCGTCTTGTTGTTTACCCCCGCGGGTTTTCAACCACCTTTGCCCCCACCCCCTTTTTCCAGCTTCTTTTTCTTCCTTGACATTCTCCGTGCAAACCCTTATTCCCTTATTTCGCCTTTCACCACTCCCCTCTCGCACCATCTTTCCTCGCAAACATATTGTTCGTCCTGCTAGCATCCACGACGAGGCGACCCGCCAAGCAGGAACACGCGGTATTCCTGGGCGGGAAGAATTAATTAAACCCGCCGTCACCGACGCGAAACGAAGGAGGTGAGGTGGGGTGGGGGGTTCTACCAGGTCCTATAATTAAGTGTCTAGGTGCGTTGGTGGCAGCGGACAAGCTCGAAGCTGATGACGAAAAGGAGGGGGAGATAAAAAAATTATCTAAAAAAAAAAACTTAGAAAGGATGATCGGTAGATTCTAATGATGCCTTCAGGAGCAGGGAGCAACAGGAGGGCTCCTAGTTGGGAGTTGCCATAGAGTCTCCTTCGGACAGCAATGTCTTGTTTTCGAGCCATGGACTAATGACGATGCAGACCGATTTACTTGCGCACCATTGTCAAAATAACTATCAAAATCAGCTATTGTAATAAATCAAACTTACGTTTGTCTGCAATAGTCCCTTAAGCAGAGGCTTACTTATGTGTAAATAATAACATGTTTAGTTTTAATGTGATGCAATACACTTTGTAATAACTGAATTGAAACGTGTCCATAAGATTTAATAATAATAAAAACGTACCGAAAGAGTACGCCTCGGTTAAAGGTTTGACCCTGCCCTCCGTCGTGGATACGTAAACAGCTCTTATTTTTAAAGTCCCAATTATTAATAATAAGAATTGTATTTTCTGGGTTTGACGTAAAAATCATAATGGTTTTAGAATGATAGTTATATAGGTGCAAAGCTTATGTTGCTATTATTACTTTATTTTTATAGGTCTGTTTACTAAATTTATCTTTGAGAATCTTTGAATGTATTCAGGTACAGTGATTTCTTTTTCCTACGATGGCAGTCAAATGTGGCTGAAACATAATTTTTGAACAAACCCGCATTAAAAAAAAAAAAAAAAAAAAATTGCAGACGTCAATGGCTGTTGAATGCACGGTACACTCGTTATGGCCGGAAACATTTTATACACAATTGCTTGGTTTTATTTGTAGTTGGGCAGAATTCGCAAGTTCACAATGATTCGATATGTTGCAGTCGAATCGCGTCCTTCGCGCTGATTGCGCTGCCAGCACGAGACATCGCACAGTTACAACGGATCGATTTGTTTTGGGCATACGCCATTATCGGTTACACAGTTTATTACAAAAAAAATCATAAAACGGACAATAAAAGACGAATATGCTGAAACACAGAAAAAAAAAGGCCAAAATCAGCCGATGTTAAAAGTTGAATCAACGTAGAAAATAAAATTTCTTAAAAGGAATTATAAAAAAAATCATAGCACAGACAGACATGGTAAGCTGACAATAACGAGACGATTGTAATATGAAAAGTAAATATTGACAAAAAAAGACATTATCTTTGAAAGATTTGTGCAATGGGAGTGCATGACTTGATGTAAACTTTTGGACATACGCCATTGCTAAGCACATGTATGTCTGTAGAAGAGAACTACAAAAAACACAAATGACAAAAACACAAATTAAGCAAAAAAATTGCTTTTGTCAGGATATAAACACCACATAATATTCCATAACAGGAATGTGGTCAACAAACAAAGAAAAACAAAGAAAAATGGACTAACAGAATAAAAAAAAACCACAAATGATGACTGCACTTGTGCTGTCATCATTTGTGTTTTTTTTTTCGTTCTCTTCTGTTTTTTGGAAAACTATTTTGTTTGTTTCGTCTTTTCGTTTTGCTGTGTTTTTGTCTCGTTTCATCTGTTGTGCTGAATTTTTTTGGTTCAATATTTTTGTGCTGTCATCATTTGCGGTTTTTTTTTTTCATTCTGTTAGTCCATTTTTCTTTGTTTTTCTTTGTTTGTTGACCATATTCCTGTTATGGAATATTATGTGGTGTTTATAACCTGACAACAGCAATTTTTTGCTTAATTTGTGTTTTTCATTTGTGCTTTTTGTAGTTTTCTTCTACAGACATACATGTGCTTAGCAATGGCGTATGTCCAACCGTATACATCAAGTCACAAAAAAATACCTTGGACAACACAGAGAAACAACAGTTTAACCCAGAAATGTGACATAAACAGATATTCTGGACATCACAACGAAGACAGCACAGATGAACATAGTTGAACCCAGTAATTTGATGAATTAGATATTACTGACGTCACAACTACGACAGCACAGATGATCACAGTTGAACCCAGAATTGTGATGAATTGGATATTCTGGACGTCAAAACTACGACAGCACAGATGAACACATTTGAACCTAAAAATGTGACAAAACAGATATTCTGTACATCATAACTACGACAGCACAGATGATCACAGTTGCACCGATCATCTGGACCAGCTCAGTGAGACGAGAACAACTCTGGAGCGAATCGGGTTCCAGGCGAGCCAGTCAGCGGCTGCACAGAAAAAAAAAATTCTCTACATTTACAAAAGATTCCTATAGAAACCAGTTGCCAAGAAATAGTTTGTAACGCTACGAGAAAGATATTTTAAATTTGAAAACTCATACCCATGGTTACTTTTGCATATATTGAATACGTTTTTCGAGATAATGATGAGTATTTCTAACGAAAATTCGTGAATAATTTTATATTTTAATGGATGATATATTTAAGAATATAATTTTTAAATCATGAACAAAATTCTAATATGAATATTTTGAAAATTGGTGCATAATTTTATATTTCAATTGATGTTTCATTCAAGTATAATGTTTTAAAAACCACGGTAAAGATAATCGAATACTCAATAACTGCACTTTATTTCCTTTTATTGTGCTTATTATGTGCGCAGTTAATACTGGAAAGCTATTCAGGGAACGGTTTACAAATAACTTTTTAACTGTTATAGGCACTGAGACAACACGAAGCATGAATGGCCGGGTGTAAGAATCCAAACCCTTTATGACTGCGAACGCTATTTTGTAGTGGTACAGTTGCGTTCATGTAAATTTACAAATTTCGCATATATCTTGCTGTCCCATGTACAAAAGAAAAGAAATTACTGTGTGCTTTTGTCCACGAAGCTGCAAGTCCCCAGGCTCCGGAGGTTTCGACCACCGCACTGCCTTGAAACTCCTAGAAAGGGGGGGGGGGGTTAAGGGGGAGAGGGTTAACGAGACAGACAAAAGATCCCGGATTCTTGTCTGGTGCCTGGAGGAAAGGGGATAGAGCGAGTGAAGGACGTTGAATCACGAGTTATCTTGCAACATGTGGACTTTACGAAAAGGGGTTCGATGAACTACGTTTTTTTTCAGGCTTTCGAGCTTGAATTGCGTGGCTGTGGTATCATTCTCAAGACTTTTTACTCCGTATTGCCCGCAGGTACCTTCTATATTCGTCTACGAAATAAAGAAAATTTTTTTAAACAAAAAAAAAGTGATCTGAACTCATACAATTTATATTCTGTGAGACTTGCCTTTCCATGATCCAACCCACTCCGTCATTTATTACTTTGCAAAACTTAGCTGAGAAACCCGTATTATGATAATAAATGAATACTAGACTAACAGTTTAACAGATTACGTAAACATATTTTAATTTTCTTCCAAGAGTAATCAAACAGGGAATGCGTGATTATCCAACTGACACCTAAATGAGCCAATATGTTGTGTTAAATAAAGTTGTAGGGCCATGACGTCACCGGAAAATGTCACTAGTGCAGCCATGTTTTTTACAAGTTGGATGACTTGAGTTTCCATCAAATATTTTGCATGTAGGACGGGTTCTAAAATAAAGTTGGATGTTGTATGTAATCAGGCCAATCAAAATCGCGTCAAGCGAAAACGGAAATGACTTCCGTTTCCGACACAAAGATTCTTTAAAATGGTGATTAAAGAGGTTATAAAAGTGAAATAACTTAAAATAATGTTAATATGAATATCATATGCGAAACACATATCTGTGTAGAAAGGAAATTATATTTTTTTAACTTTAAATAATCAATGACCATAAATTTTATTACGTAAAGGATATTGTTGTTAATTAGATGTATGCATGTACACAGGATTTAAAAATTCACAAATAGCATAACAAGTTCAAAAATTCCATCCAGAACTGTGATGTATTATTTAATTTACAAAGTGAGATTAAAAATTGAAATGTTTGAAAGCTCAGACCAAAAAAAATGGGTGCGAGTACTTATTTACGCGCGTTAGAAGTTATACTTACTTGGTGTAATAAAAAACTAACTTTAATTTGGCCATGCAAATAATTAATACAAATAAAATAACGAAAGGACTGGAGTGATATTATGAATACTTTTGATGAAGAATAATTTCAATGAAATTAAACAATTATAATAATTCTCTGTGTCCAATATTAACATAAACACGTGTATAAAATTAATTTTGAATATAGTAATAACTGAGATAAGGTTTAATTAATAATTATAACCAATAAATATACTGAATGTTTATTCATATTAATTAATTATTATAATATATTAAATAATAATGAACAATTTATAATTTATAATGCAAATTAATTATACATATGGGAACATAATATCTCGAACATAAATACACTTAAAAAAACATTTTATAAACACAATTTCTATCACTGATTTTAACAATAAATAAATGCTTTTAGTTATATTGACTAGTATTCAATATTAATCACGTGTATGACGTAAAGTCACATGTATAATTTTTATTTGTATGCATCTTTTTTTCATCCAGTCAATTTTTCTTGCATGCTGCGCGTGCATCGTAATAATTTCCTCCCATCATTTATTTTATAACGCGCCCAAATAGGTGTAACTTCGAAAATAAACTTTTATAGTGTGACAAGGTTTAAAATATATATTTGGGGGTAATCTGTCAGAATTTATTTGATGGAGTACGACCTCGCCAACTGTAGTGTCAAATATATCGGAGACAAATATTTGACAGTGTGACGGGGCCCTAAGCGAGAGGGTATGTGTATGTGCGTGTGTGTGTGTGTGTGTGTACGCAATGCAATCAGGATAATGCAGGGGCGTGGACTATAGAGGGCATGAAAGGGAATTCCAGTGTATGGAAGGGGGGAAGAGGGGGAGGTGGCAGGTGGAGCTGGTTGACGTGTTGTTTGGTAAGGAGGGGGAGGGGCGCCACACGACGGCTGTCCTTGACATCTGGTGACGTCATGAGGAGACCCCCTGTGGAGCCCGCGCCGCAGCGGACATCAGTGTCTGGGACATAGTAGATGTTAAGGGGTTTCGCGAAGCGGGAAGGGGGTTGGTTCCCAGGCACCACTGTGACGCGACAATGGTCGCAACACTTCTCCCCCCCCCCCCCCCCCCGGCGACTTTACTAGACCCTCCCCCCCCCCCCGCGTCTTCCTTGATCGACAAACTACAGAGATCCCTGGCGAGCTCTGTATGGAGGTCCAAATGGACAGCAACTGCCGTATCACGAGCGAAACGAGGAGAGAATGAGAGTTTGTGTGTGTGTTTGTGGTGGGGGGGGGGGGGGGGATATCATGGCCTGAAAAAAAAACTTCGCTGCAGAAACTCGTTACCTTGAGTTTCCATGTCTTATTTTTTTTTTTTCAAGGATTTCATTTCCATTTTTTTTTTTGGTAAAATGTATTAACTTAAAATGAACGTTATTAAACCTATAGTATTTTTTATAAGATGATACCATAGAAGTGTGCAAAATTTATTATAAGTATATATATTTTTCCCTAAGCTTATATACGAGCGATGCCATATTTATGTGGTTGAATTTTGATACAATTTTATAGGTAACTAGCTAAAATAACCTGCGTCTTCTCTCGTACGATCTCATTGTTTCAGGGTATTGCTGATATTCTAACTTTGTAAGAGAAGTATGTGTTTATTTCCATATATTTTTACTAAGGAAATATATAAATTGTCAGGGTTATAAAATATTAAGTAAGTAAACACAACTTATTACAGACACCTAAATTATTTTAAGATTGTTAAAGAATCGCATCTTTATATGAAATATAAAAGAAAAGGTATCATATTTATTTTAGAACGTATTAGTTGATTCTTATATAATTACAAGCTCAAAAATTAAAAAATATATATATTTAATATTTTTACTTGTTTAAACCGTGAAATAGGCAAGTTATATTCACTGCCGCTAAAAATGAACTGAAAATAGCTATATTTTCATAATATTGTCGTATGCCTGCCTGCTCAGCTGCCTGTTTCCGATGACTGTGACGTCATTCTATCCATAGCAAGTGAAGTACGATCCCTGCAGGATCTCAGTTTGGCCATGCGAATATTATTATTTGTTTGCTAGCAACGAAACAGTCATTAAATGAAATGAGCATGCATGTTAACAGACCGGTCATGGAATTTTGTTAAAAATTTTGCTTTGTGTTTATTTAGAAAACGATACATAATTTAAAAAAGGCACAATTATTTTCAACTCGTTTACAGTTGGGAGAAAACCGGGGAAATTGCGAGTAATGAAGCCATTCAAGAAAATAATTTATATCTGATGATGCCTTGAATACTTTATCGAACGCGGCCGATCGAAATTAAATGTTAAAAAAAAATATTTCAGAGTAATTTAAATTGATGTGTTTATTGTGAACGATGGGTCGTGCATTATGGTTATTATTGTAAAGAGACATGTGTGGAAATTTTGACACATTATTTGATCGCTGGACTGCTGATCACGTAGTTCGTAAATGACCTTGAACAAGCCAACGCATAATTACAACCATAATTTATGGTTTTTATATTTAAATTCTTGATGAATATGCATTAAAACGGATTCTTTCAAATCTAAATTCGATGTTTTCCCCATTCGGGAGTTAAGTTCACTTTTTATATTAAGAAAATCGTTTAAAAATCACTTATTTCATTTTATTATCTAAAATTATTCCATCCACATTTTTGTCTAGTTTTATACTATCGTTATTAAGAATTAATAAGACCCTGCAATTTTATTTTTTTATTATTTATACTAAACATTTAGTACGGGCTCCGTATTGTTTTTTTTAGCATGAAATGGCATGTTTTTTTATTTTTGTTTCTGGCACAATGATTTCATTATTCGAGGAAAAATTATTCCATACTTAACTACTTAGTGTCCTATTTTGAAAACCTGCACTCATACTGAATAAAAATTTTATATTTATGAAACAGGAAAATTGAGGTATTATTAAAATAAAGGAAATATGGAAAGAGTTTAATTAATATATTGTTAAAACATTCAGCTTTAATCTTGTGATCAAGTCACCACACAAAACTGACGGACAGTTTTTTTTGAAGCAAAGACACTCATTTTGCATATGTAAGTCTTATAAAACTTTACGATGCTGTTGTGCAAAAAATACCAGTTTAAGCTGAAATGTGGTAAATATCGAAGTTTTCGATTTGTTTTATATAATGAATGACTTATTAATTCAAACGCATGTATTTTTTATTATTAAAACTATAAAATACATTAATAATAAAAATAATAATTGTATTATTTTGAATTGCCATTACCACATATGATAAGCTATTAGCTAATACACTGTATTATTTCTTTTGTAAATGGACAAAAATATTCATGTAAAATTATAGATATTTTCAATTAGTACATTTAAATGATAATAAACGTAGCAATACAAAACAGTGTCCACAGTAATACTGTGCTCGGATTATTACCCGGGCATTTATGCTTTGTGTTGTCCCAGTACCTCCATTAGTTTGAGTTTGTTACCGTTCCCAGAATAGCTGCCCAGTATTAAATGCGCACATTAAAGAAAATGATACAATTAAATAATGTCTCGTTATTGAAGATTCGATTTTCTTTTCAATGGTTTAAAGAAATGCTTGAATGAAACAACATATATGATATAAATGTATGACCCAATTTTTGTAAGAAACGCTCAGTATTATTTCCAACATCGTAGCCGTGTGTTGTACAAAGTTACAATATCATTCTTATAGCAGTACAAACTATTTCTTGGCGAACTGCTTTCCAGAAGAAACTTTTTTTTTTGTAAAAGTGCACCAAAATGTTTGTCTGTTTACGGCGCACAACGTACTAGATTTCATTTTTTCAGAAAATAATGTCGTTGCCATCGCGATGCAACGTGTCTCGCGGATGTTTCGGATGTATTTATTTCACAACTGTAACATTGCCCAACTTAAACGTTGTAGCGTTTCTGCAAAAAAAAAGTAGTAACGTTCTTGAAACATTTGTGCAGCGTGGACGATGATTAAAGCTAGTGCGGGTAGCTCCCAAGTAAATGGCGTCGAGTCTCGCAAATTGTTACAGCAGAGCACCTCCGTTAGAACCAAGGGTGGGGGGGTATGGTTGGGGGGGGGGAAGAGAGGTCGCGCCGCGGTCGGCAACACGTTAGCTGGTAATTAGGGTAATTAGTGCATTAAATTAGCTACTCCCCCCAAAGGGCCGGGAGCTATTCGGGGCCACGTGAGTAATAAGGGCTGTCCCATGCAAACGAGGTGTCGTCGGAGTTCAGCCTCGTACGGTGCGCGCTCAGCCTCGCGACAGGAAAGCCACGCGCAGGAGACCCCGCTTCAGTTCCTAGTACCACTTCCTCTCCACAGAGCGCACTGTCGCGTTATTAACCTGTCGCGCTTCCCGAACTCGCGCATCAATACACGTCATGACGCCTCGCCGCTTAGAACCAGCTTCCAGTAAAACTGTCCAATTACGTTCACGTAAACGTTGAACACCAAATCAATACCTGTCCCAGAGTCACAAACAATTTTTTTTTTTTAACTCCTGGGTTGATGCAACGTTTGCGCGCGTGGTAGACTCTTTTCTACCCTGTCCAACTCTTCTTCCAGAACCTATCTTTCTGTTTCCCGTAACCAACCTGCTTGATATTATGCGTGAATTTTTGCATCCCGCATGCAAGTTGCCCGGGGGTTTTCCCTGTGTCTATGCAGGTTTTACCTGAGCACAAATAATCTAGTTTTAGTCTAGAATAGTCGGCGAGGGGACTTATGGTGCCTATCGCTGCCATGGCTGGCCAATCCCCCTCCTAGCACATGATGTATGCTACCCCTCCTTCATGGCTAATACCCTGCATGATTAGAGCGTATAGGCTTCGGCCTGAGACGCACTTAGTCTCCCTCCATAACCCTGAACCCTCCCCAACACACTTAGTTTTTAGTTAGGTTAGGAAAAAAAAGATTGATCCTTTACCCGAGGTATTAGCCGTGTCACTAAGATGGCTGCAATTTAGGCATGCTTAAATGTAAAACGTATCCATAAGTTATACACACGTGGTCTCGCCCCAAATGCCAAGTAGTAGTTAAACAATGGACTGTTTTTTTTAAGTCAAACACCAATACCAATTACTGTAAAAGAGACAATATGGGAAACAGGTAATAAATACGCTAGTCAAGTGATACCAGCGAACCTGGTGGTGTGGAGAGTACCTACGATTTAAGTATGTAAAAACGGAGTTACAGTTGTGGCATCTAGTGGCGTGGAGTGTAAAATAGCTTAAAAGCAATGCAGTAAATTGTCTCGCGCTTCGACAGTGCTAATTGGCCAGTTTTCCCCCATATTGGCCTATTGCGATATTTGGCGATACCCCTCTTCAGTTCCACGGGATAAGTAATAATATATTACCCGTGACAAGCTCTCTGCTGCTAATCTGGACCATTGATACGTCCTGCAAAATCGCAATACCCCATTCAAAATCTGACTCCTACAACGAGTAATTCTCTTTCTCTAATGCCGACTCTTGCACGAACAGAATCAAGATTATTTTTTTTTTTCACTTTTTTTTTTTTTACCTGAATGGCTTCTCTTTGCTTGATGTGATTCGAGAATCTCT
Source organism: Bacillus rossius redtenbacheri (assembly GCF_032445375.1). NCBI lineage: Eukaryota > Metazoa > Arthropoda > Insecta > Phasmatodea > Bacillidae > Bacillus > Bacillus rossius. The sequence goes on along the minus strand of NC_086336.1, from coordinate 47,552,900 downwards.
GAAAAGATCTGACAATGTTAAAAAAAAAATTTCCAATAACTTGCTCAAAGCAGGCTTCCTTAAAAAGGCGCCATATTTGAAAGACCTCGTAAAGGTATCTGTGGGACCTAATTTCCATCCGTACCAATTTTACTGTCACACACACAAATGGTTATATAAATTCGTGAACATGATTTTAACTATTGTAAGAAATAGATGACTAATATTCCATACATTTTAATAACTTAAATATATATGCGGAATATAATTGAAAATAAATAATTTTCAGTCTATGCAATCAACGTAAATTTAGGGTATAAAAATAACATTTTCTTGTTTTTTTTTTCTCACTTAGTCGATTATAATTAGTAACCGATAGCGAGCTAAATATAAACTTAACGAAATCATAATGAAACATATATAATCGCACATATAAAACTTTAAATCTCCATTCTAATTGGTTTCTTCTCCTACGGGACTTGTCAAACTACCCATTATCCAATGAATACGCCAGTCAAACGTATGGCGACGTTAATTATAGCCTGTCTCCAAATGATAACGCGAACCTTGCAGGTCTATCACCATCAATTGCGTCCTGGAGAAGTCTTGACCTTGTTTTGGAGCATAGGTCACGGGTGATGGTTGGCAAGTGTCTTCAAAAGCGCCTGTCCGACTTGGTGCGCAAAATCAGTGGACACGTAACACATTAAAAACAAAAAATTGGTTGTCTGTAAAGTCGGTTTACGGACGATAGTTTAACGTGACAACGTCATAACAAAACATTGATGAAATGATTGCATACTTTTATGAATAAAATTGAATCATTTTTATTAAATTATCACTATTTTGTATTGATACAAAGAAAGAGTGAAATGAAAACTACAACATAATTGATAAATTTACTTTAATTTGCACTCATTAATTCAAATATGTTTATTACTTCAACGAACAGATTATTTTAACTATAACTTTTATACATGTTTGCTATTTAACTTCTTCCAATCTGTGTTATTCTGTTAAGGATAGGACAATGATAGGAAAAGTAGGAAACGAGTGGGAGTGTTTCAAGTTTTATGTGCCTCGAAAAAGTCAAATCGACGGTTGTTCCGATCGAGTGGAAGAGAGATAGATGCGGCGCAAGCGTGCAATGAGCGTAACGGGACAATGAGTCATCCTTTTTCGTGCATGCAGCCGGCGTTCATCGATTTATTAAACGTTGTCACGTCAAAATTTGATGTTGGGTATCCATATGTGCTGCATGTTATCCGTTGCGTGTCGTCGTTACGTGTAACCCTGTGACGCGTCACGGTGCAACGACGTTGGGATTCCCACCGTATCATTCGTCCGTTACAGCGTATCCGTATCTAAAACAAATGTTACGTCACGTAGACATACCAGCTGGGCAGTTTATCAAAAAACCTCGAGCGCAGGTCAACTTTCAGTGGCCGCCTTCATTTTTACACACCCCTCGCTTAAAAGAAGAAAGAAGAGAAAGTCGCCTCGTTGGTGGCTGATTTGGAGTTTCAGGCAGTGAGTGGACTGCACAAAATCTTAACGAGATTTGCATCCGACGGAATCCTAACTTTTCTTCCTTTGTTGAATTGGGCCGGGGAATGAAGAAGATCGACAAGCCAACTCGTCCTCACTGGTTCTTCGCGTCGAGCAGTGACGTCCTTTGATGTGACGGCGAAAGATCTACAAATGACGGATCGAGCCCCGTTGCTTATCTCCGAGTCAAGTTTTTGACACGCAAAAGCTACAACGAGTCCCGTCCACACATGCCACGGTTTGGTTACGCAACGCGATTAAGTTACGGTCCGTTTGCAACACACGGATAACCCAACTTGAGACCTCTGCAAGATGCGTACTTCCACAGGGATTTATTTTCCGCAGCGGTTTTTGACATTCTAAATAGATGAGTTGGCTTTTCAGACACAGAAGAAATAGTCTCGGGTTGAAAGTGTCTTATAAAAATGATTATTATAAACTGAAAAGAATACGGAAGTGTTAATCAATATTGCAAACATCTAGGTTCAGCAACCGTTCTTTCAACATTAACAGACCACATGTTGAGTAAATAAAATGACGTGCTGTTGGTTACGAATTGCTCGCATGCAGCATGATTGTTTCATAGATAGTTAGGGACTTACAAAATCCGAGTTATTATTTGAAAACAATAATTTAAGGGAATTTTTTCATTGGATTATGTGTTCGGAAGATAAAATTTACACCGAAAAGGTATCGGATCAAGACAATCCTCAAACCACTGTGAATTATTCGTTCTTTTTTTTTTTTGTTGGAAATTTTTTTTTATGACAGATCAAGGACGTGATATGATGCAATCAACATGTTGCGTTTTCAATGGCCTAATAAAGAGACTTACAAACCGCTGTAACCGGGCTGGACCAGTTTGTAAATCGATTTCGCAGACAATAAATAAAGCCTAATTAAATTTTTGCTGCAATAAATAGCCATCCTTAATCATGGGTTGTTTGAAACGACCCGAAGGGCCTGAGTAGCCAATAACACGGCTGGAAAAGTTCCAAAAAAAGGTTTTAACGTAGCCCAGTCAGAATTTAAAAACATGGGAGCAGCTAATCCTCAAATGATTCGGTCTTGATTGTGTACGATATATTAAAGCCTAACTTTGGGGCAGACTTTTTTTTGCAATCTCCTGTAAATTATTCCACGCCTAGTTTTAAAATTGCAAAATGTCACGTTGCGGATATAAATAGTGCCAGAAATCGCAGTCATATATCATCTACTAATTCTCAAGTAGGTAAAAAGAGGCAATGGACAGTCCTTCTTAGCGAAAAAAATAGTTTTCTCACAGACATATTCTGAGTCGCTTTCAAGGAGAGATAGGAATGGAACGACACCCTACTGATTTTCAAGAGCTTTTAGACAGTTATTTTTTTTTTATAATTTACTTTATGAAAATTGGCCTTTGTTTTGGCAGATACAATGCATTAAGATGTTTTCAGAGCCCACAACACAGCGTTTTGACATAACATTTGTAATTTTTTTTTATCTGCAGCAGTCAGCCGCTATTAACTTTGAGGATTCCATTAATCTATGCACTATGTTTTAACGAACAGAAATTTTTAAGATTGAACGAAATAAAATGTTCATCTCCTAAAATATGTTGAAACAAACGATAGCTGCTTTTGGTTCTTATGCTCTTTTTCTGTGTAAACATTTTAGCTTTAGGTGTACATAATTTGATAGGAGTAATTTCGTGAATGGAACGGAAGTAGATTGGAACAGAAATGTGCCTGACACAAGCAGTGTTTCCATCTGTGAAAGCCTCAGAAATCTCGGAAGAAAAAGGCAGACCTACGTGCTTCGTCCGTATATAATGCTTTCGTGAACATCGTAGAATTTAAACCGCGCAATGATATTAGAAAATAAAACTCACTACTAATACAAATATCCTTTAATAATGCATGTTATAATTTGTAGTTGTAAAAAGAAATAATGACAGCTTAAAAATACGTTATAATCCTGGAATAACAATCCTTAGTTAAAATTTAAATGTAGAGATAGCGCCGTGTTTGTCATAATGCAGAGACACAACGAATTGTTAGCCTACATAAATTCAACGCTATGTAGAATAAAAGAATTTCGTGATGAAATTTTTTTTACTCTTAAAACCTAAATGTTGACTCGGCTCAAAAAGATTAATGCATGTTTGTAGAAGTGTTTTTTTTATCAACTATGGGAAGTGTCGTCTCTCCTAGGAGGAGCCACTCCAGCCCTGCATGACGTCAAGCAAGCCATAAACAACTCGGTCGCTGCAGGAAAAGGCGGGGGTTGGGGGGGGGGGGGAGGGGGTGGTAGTGGATTAGCGGCGGAGCAGGGGTAGTGTGGGCGAGTCGTTCCTCCGACACACAGACAGCATCCAAATCTCTTCCACTCTCTCCCTCCTTGCTCAGTATCCCACACCCTTCCGTCACCCTCTCTCCCCCGCATACACCACGCCAGTCACTTCCTAGCTAGAGTCGTCCTCATGCACTCGGTTCGAGATAACGCGGTGTTTCATATTTTGGCAGATACTGCAGGGAGCTTTCCGAAAATGTTTACAGCCGAATATGTGTTCTAGTATTATAAAGAATGAGGGTAGGTTAGCTTAGTTGTTCGTAACGGGTCAACTCAAAAAAATCCTGAACCAATTATATATATATATACACTGATATAAATACACATTATTCCAGTTGGACATAGAATATGTTAAGTTTAAATTAATTTCACCATAAGATGAAGTAATATTTGTAACTTAACAACGTTGAAAAAAAAAAAAAACCAATACAGAGGTGAGCGCAATTGAATTCTTCGTGACTCAGTGGAAAATATAAAACTGTCAACGAAGAAGCTCTGTTTGAAAATCTTTACCTACCAACGCGAAGCCAAGAAATGCATCTAGCTTTAAACCAACCAAAATAAAAAACTGACGCATTACTAGCTACTATAGTGCCATATGATTCTGTTTGTTTTTGTGAAGTCACAACATTCAGCTGCCAAAGTCTGAACGTTCCCTACAGCATCTGTAAAGAAAAAGTAACTATCTCCCTTATCTGGAACTGAGTTTACACTCGCGACAGTGAGTGCGTTCAGCTACGCCGGCATGGACTCATCTCGAAGTGAATCAGAGTTTTGCGTCTCGACAAAAAAAAATCATTTGAGTCGGATGAAGGTTGTCAAAAGGCGTGTTTGAAGCAGCTATACAGTAAGTTTGTTGTGGAGGTTGGTAGTAAACTGGAAGCATGGGTGCCGGGAATTAAGAAGCCGCTTGCAAAAACGTGACTGTAAAACGGGGTTGATAAAGGTAAACGTCATAACTATGTTTTATGGAAAAACTTATTTTTTGTGTATTTTAAAGTTTTATACTTTAGGCCAACATATGGGCAGTATACAACGTACAAGCACCCTGTTCAGAGGTGTCTTGAGTCGTTTAAAACCCACGTTCAAAACTATCGACATTCCCCCCCCCCCCCCCCCCCGCTTGTTTTTCCGTGACTACCCTGCCACAGAATAAACAATTGGTAACAGAAGCGACAAAATGTGGTTTTATCCTTGGTTAGTGCGTACCAGCAATCTGATGCTCTCGGGGCGTACACGAATGTAAATAAACAATGTTTTCCCATTGAAAGTAAGGGGCGTATGATTTAATGAACAGTTTGTGTGGCAGTAAATACAATAATTCATCGTAATTTCACAAATATGTTTGAATTCATAGTATTTAGAGTATCCATGCGTGATTCCAATCAACATTATTCTTTGGTATTGAAATAAATAAGCTAGTTCGTGCGCATTTTAGCCTTGTGTTCCGTGATTCAGGGAATTGTGCAGTAAGTACCGAACAAATTTATTTCAGAAAGAATGCATAATTTTTGGTGTAACTCGTCGACATGTTATTAAATAATGATTGAAAGCCAGTAGGCGTCTTCTTGTCCGTCATCTCGTTTGCTGGAAAGAATGCGTGATATTTGTGTAACTCTGTGTTTACTGCCATGCAACGTGTCTCGATGCCTTTATTTATTTATTTTTGCCACAATGCACCTAAGACTACAGCAATCAAAATGTAGAGTGATTTTTGTCTATAATTTAATATGCCGTTTATATTACAAATGCCACACTTAACATACGTGTGATTTATTTTCCTGTAAGCCTAATGTAATATTGTTGAGAGTGAATTTCTTTAAGTCGTTGCTTTTAATTGGCCCCTACGTTATGTAGTTAACACGTATAAAACATGTATTTATATACTTATAATAAACTTTGTAAATGCACATCATATCTAGGTATTTCTAATGTAGGCCCAAATAGCTACGTACTTTTTTGGCTTGTTAACTAAGTAGAATCTCATAACACAAATTAATTTAACATTTAAGTTTACTTAACCATTTTATTTGTGACACTAACTGAAGAAACTTTCATGTCTGTAAATTTTAGCTCTTAATGGGAGGACAACATATCATTATGTCATTTTGTTTAGCTTATTTTGTCCATCTTGTCAGATCTTCTGTGGGTACACGTTTGTACAAAGATATTAGACGTCAATACAAAACAAAACAAAAACCTTGCATAATGTTAATCAATGTACGCAAATGTACAGCCAACATAATTAAATCATTTACAATGCTAGAATTCACTCGCAATCACTAACTAATACAGTACTTAATTCAAATCCGACAAAACTGCTATCCCAGCATTGGCTAAACGCGCCCCGAAAAGATGGCGACCGAAAAGTAAACAAACGATGAGCGAGTACGCGGGTAAACCCACTTTGTCGCTTCTGTTACCAATTGTTTATTCTGTGACCCTGCGCGATCATACAGATTTGTGCCCCTGAAGTATTTATTGGGTGTGTCCAAAAAAAAAATTAAAATTTCCGTCTCATAGCAACGTCAGCTACTTTTACCAACTTGCGAAAAAAACAAACAACAGAAACCTTTCTCGTGTCGACTTGGTGGGAGGAGAAAACGATCTCTTCGTATTTACGTGGGCCCGAACTTCCTGAGTTTAAAGAGTTTAAATAAATAAATATAGGTATATATATTTTGCAATGCATGTGAATATGTAAGTCATAGAATACCATTTTTTATTCAATTACTTCTAGGATTAGACTCCAGTCTTCTACATGGTTGGAAAAAGTCACCTGTTAAGTGATCGCTTGATCTGCGGGATGTATTTGACTTAGTGAGGCGGGATGGTAAGTGCGACGCTCACTGGTACTTCTGGCGCGGCAACGCCTCTAAGCGCACAGCTCTGTACTGGCGCGTAGTTGTCTGAGCAACTATGATAGTCGAGCGGTAACCATGACGTTAGATGGCGGAGAAATGAAAATGAAGGTGTGATGCAAAGTCCATCCTGTAACGGATGTTTCATGGTTAAAATTTTCTAAGTAAACACTCTTTCCAGCCTTTTTCACTCTCAAAAATAATTTAAAATAGAAAAAAAAAACGGAAAGAGAACTACCCATCCTCCCTCAGCGCATTCTTAAATGCTTTTTATAAACGATACCATTCGAACATCTTGAGCAGTTTTCAAATCGCGTGGTTTGTTCAGAAGCTCTGCACACCGTGTGTGCGACAGATTAGCGGGCCCCTCGAGTAGCTGCTAGCATGAGTGATGACTTAACTAGGTTGGCCTTGATTCGATACATCATTGGTTAATAGTTCCTATTGGCTCAACCATCGGTCACTTACAAAAGCCGTTCAGTGGTACGAGAACTTGAATCTCAGCATATTGTGGAATAAAACTGCGGGTTGGTTTCTACGTTAGTAAATATGTGTTCATGCAAATTTATTGTTGTGTGTTTTAAATTTCTTGTAGCTGCTCTATAAAACGTAACAAAAGCCTTTAGCAGTTAAAATTTCACAGATTCGGAAATTTACCTTAGTTTCATGGCCGTGGATGAGTTAAAATTTTAGTGTTGGTGAAGTTCTTTAATTAGAATAAGTTACGTGTGCAAACTGCTTCTTGTGGATCCTTTATGACTTCAAGCGAAGAAGTTAAAGATTCGTCTGTGCTTGCTTCCACCTGCCAAATTAAAAAAAATAAAGTTTCCCCTGCGCTATTAAATTTACAAACATCTTCGCGCAGTTATAATTGCCTGTGCGTTAGTGCTTTAAAACAGTAGTTCTGTCGCGTGATTCAAGAAACTACTTATAGTGCCATAAATTGCGAATATCTGAGAATAGCGTGAGTTTCTTTCTCGTGAGAAACTTAGGAAATAAACGCCCATTGCAAAGTTTGTGTTTTAGTAATTGTGCACGATCTACCTCGACTAACATTATTAACGGGAGTTCCCTGTGGCTGTGTTCAGCGAGGCGTCAATTGGCGAATTTGGTAGTCCGATCTCAGCCCCTGATATGACTAAATTAACCACCACTGAGTTGGTACTCAAGTTGTCAGAAGACCAAAAAATTGTTCAAGTTATTTATAATGAAGCCTTTTTTCAGGACCGCTTGTCTTAAAACCGAATCTCTTCATTTTATTAAAAAAAATTATTTACTATTCCATAGGCACTACCCAAAAACAAAAGCAATGCAATGTAAATTAAACAACCTAATTTAGCAGGTCAGAACGAGCCTTAAAAAAAACTAAGAATCACTGTTTTCGTGGCGAGGCCACTTACATAGGTCATTGGTTCGATTAACCGCTAGGTGAAAAAATTATTTAGATTGAAATTTTCTTAAGTAGGACAAAAAAAATTTAAGTTTTGCTCTACTGTCTTCTTTTGTATAGAGGAAGGCACATGCAAAAAAAAAAACGCATGTTTGAATATAGCTTACCACACACAAACGGTCCAGTTTTCAGCATAATTTTTATGACAGGAAAAATGCTCAATTCAATGTAACTTGTCTCCTTGCATCAATCTTGTGAACAAGCCTGACAAGACAAGTCCACTTCTTGATTGCCAAAACATGCAGGTGCAGAGAGCACGCAAGATTCAAGGTTAAGGCAAGTTTGCGAGACCAATTATCAGTCTTGGTGGTCAAACATAGGCTCGAATCAAGCCTTCGAATAAAGTCTAATACAATTAAATGACAAGCTTATATTTTATATGACAATTTTTTATTTCGTCCAAACACTATGCACAAGGAAATTTTCTTCTTCATCATCCTGTGCAAACGAATGGATGTTGTAATCCTAGATGTGTTCACTATACAACTGAATGCCCGCGGTAAGTTTTGGAATCTCGTCTCTGAGAGTTTCCCGAGTTAAGTTCAGCTACTCCCAGTAGATCCACAAGCCTGTACGCGTCAGTTTCCTTGGAAATCACCTCATCATGTGCGAATATTACCACCCCACGTCTCCACGATCTCCCAAACCTGTTCCTACACAGAAGAAAACAATTATTGTACTTTCACTAAAGATTCACTTGGAAACTAGTTCGCAAGATTTAATGTGTAAATCTTAAAAAAAATTCTTAACAATACTTTGCTATGGTTATTTGTGCTTATATGAAATACGTTTTTGAAAACAATACTAAATTTTGCTACGTCATCTACTCCCGGCCTAACTCGTCCATAGATTATTTAATAAAGACACATGTAGCCTTAAAAATTAAAGGGTGATACAGAATTGCAAGGACACGTTTAGGCGAATCCTGGGATAATGCTCTAACATTATCGAGTGAATATTGTAAGCATAGCATACAGTGAAGTTTTTTTTTAGACTGTTACCATCCGCCAATTTAATTACAAAATGACCGAACTAAAGCAAGGAAGCCATCCCGTTACTCTTTTGAAAATATAATAATTATGTCAAAAATTCTCATCAATAACAAGATCATTAGAAACGATTAAAGGTGATGAGATGATAATGGAGCATTGAAATAATTACCGTGAGTGGGAAACGAAGTACCTGAAAAATAAAATTGCCGGTTCATATCAACGTCTGCCACTTTTTCCACTTGTGAAAAATTTGACCCCTCCGAAAATGGAACCGAATCGATTTGGTTGGAAGGCGGTTGATTTGCCGGCCAGTCACCATGGCCCCGTTTAATATTTCGTCAAGTAAAACTGGAGTTTCGGAACGATTTTCATGCGCGTTCGTGCTTCTGTGTGAGTATCATTACGTAGCCTGTGAGGAGGATGAGGAAGCGAAAAGGAACATGAAGACTCATTTGAACCCTCCCTTTCAAGTAATCACCCCGCCATTCATTTCCTTTCTCTCGTCACCTTTCGCCCATTCAATTACTCGCCTCTAACTAACACTTCCCCCACTCCAGTGCGTTCAACCGCTACCACTTCTCTGCCTCCCTTTCAACACTACTGATCACGCGAAATTTCAGGGAAAAGTATGAAGGATGCAAAAGGCGCTTCGTTTTAATGCGTGGAGTTGAGAACTAGGCTTCCTATATTACTGGTAATTTTTCTACTACTTTATCTCTGTTCTGATGCCACTGGTAAAATTTGTATTACCTAATCTCTCACAATATCACAGGTGAAATTTGTATTATCTCCTCTCTTCTCCGAAGTTAATGTTGAACTTTGTACTACTTTCTCTCTCTCTTTGTTGTCACTGTTAAACTTTGTATTACCTACTATCTCATATTACGTCACTGTTTACCTACTCTCGCCTACTGCCCACTATTTCCTCTGATGACTCTAGCGATTTTTGTATTACCTATTGTCTTCTCTGATGTCACTTTGTATTACCAACTCTCACCTCTGCTGTCTGATGTCTCAACTATCTACTCTCTTTTCTTATGCCAATTATGGACTCTGTGTACGAACTCTATCCTCTGAGATTAAGTTGCACTGCTAATGAAAAACACTTTTACAAATTTAAGTTCTGGGTATTTCAATGTCCTTAAACATTGTTGATATAAATACATCATATGAGGAGGTGTCAGAACGTTTGATGAGGTTCTTAATCTACATCATTAGATATTTACTCTAAGAAAGGCGTTTGCTTAAGCTTTAAAGCGAATTATATGCATGAATTCCCGAATAATTTAGGTTGAAAGAATGCTGTGTTTCTTACTTTGCGCCTCTGGAAGAGGAAACACGTTTTAAAGATGTCCACATGAATTTAAAACTGCCATCATGCAATTAAGACTTTATCAGATTAATTGAGGTAAAGTTTGATAATAGCAGTGAATTATCAATAATGAATATCTGAGATTCGCACTTGGTGGATTAAAATTATTTTATATGTAAAATGAGCTTAAACTGAAGAAGCTCCTTGGCATAGATTCTGATTTATTTTTTGAAAGATAAAATAGTAAAAGTAGTTAATTTTTAAATTAATTGTATTAACTGTTTTCTTGTTAATTAATACTTTTAAGTCCCATGATCATGGTTTCGGCTTCACACATAAAGAAACAGTGATTCAAAAGTAGACCGACAGTAGTTACAGCACCCTATAAAACATTGCAAACAGTATTTGCCACCAGTATTGTAAATGTGCTGAAGTGACATTATAAGTAATTTTTCAGGACCAGGTTAACGTATATTAACAGTTTTTATGAATTTTTAAACTAAGAGCTTGATTTCGTTTTGCCTTTTTTTTTATATTTTAGTTCTGTGTTTCACTTGGTATTGTGTGCACGGAATTTGAAAATCCTTAGTGTTAGCGCCATGTTGTCGATGCTTACCGACAAAAATTTGTAAAAAAAAAAAAAAAGTATGTAAATAAAAATAAGAAATAATAATAGTTGATTTATCCTTTTAGTAACTTGTTTAAGTAAAAGTTATTTCAGTAAAGAATTCGTTAGGTTGTTATTATATTTGCTTTTGTATAAAAAAATATTTTATTATTTGTAGATAGAAATTATATGAAAAATTTTGATTAAAATACTGCAATCCGGTATTTAATTAAATTCTTCTCAGTCGTAGGTAAATAAGATATTTTTGCCAGGAGATTAACTATATATTTTTTGTTCACACCAGCGGGTAGCCTTCTTCATATTTCTCTGGGGATACGCTGGTTCAGTGAATATTTCACTGGCCTCCCACCAATGTGACCCGGGTTAGAATCCCAGCGGGGGATGAAGCAGAATTTTGCGCGCGTGGGGAAACCTGGCGGACGTTTCCAGGAGACGGTGGCTTTTCTCAGGGTGCTCCCGATGCCCCCGAACCCATTCGTATCGATAATGACTCGTCACGTGATCACGACTGAACCCAATGTCCACGAGTTGTTAAGCCCTAACTCATTTATCATCTCTACATAGTATAAAACAAAGTCGCTATCCGGGTCTGTCTGTTCGCTTACCTTTTCAAAACTAAAAAACGAATTTTGATGCGTTTTACACCATCAATTAAGGAATTTTTTTCCTGAAATTTTCATGTTGATAATATATTCAAATGATATTTAAATATTGTAGAAAAATCTCGATGTTTTGTAATCTAGTCGTAAAAAAAAGGGCACTTACATGGCTTACGCTAACTTATATATAAAATTAATGTATTACAGAATTATAGATATAAAAAATGAACAAATAAATTTGAGCGTTGAGTGCTTTTTTACTTGGGCAGATAGCTATACGTAGCCATTTCACGTGTATTTGTGAACAAAATCTGTTTTGTTGTCTCATGAGGAAAAAAAGATGTCAAAATTGTTAACGAACAAATTATTTAATGATGAGTAGTACGTGTTAGTAGCTAAGTATTTTTTTCTAATATGGGACAGTTACTATAGTTTGACTATTATAATTACTTGGTTATGAAATCCAAATGACTCCGCGTTAGAAATTCACATCCGTGCGAAGCCAGAGCGGATCGCTAGTTTATTTATATTTCATAATTTACATGTCTACTTCAGACAGTACCTATAGTTAATAAATTTACTTTGATACCTACCTTTATTTTTTGCGTAAAATTTTAGAAATGTACTAACCCTCGGTTTTTTAGCACAGTAAGGCGTTTAGGCTCGTGTGACGAAGAGGACAGACCATTATGCATCCAGTCTAACCTCCCCATTGAACAGTATTTTGTGACAGGTATTTTCCACAGAAAAAAATATCAGCACTAATTCCACATAATGCCTCCCTGGCCGTAATGAGTACTTTAGATTAAAATCAATGGTTAGAAACAAAAGCACAATTTTTTTTTGTCTTGTCGGACAGATGGAAGAATTGAGAAAAAAAGGTCTCGTTGACGTTGACTTCATCGGGAGTCGATGAGATGCTTATGGAGCATTGGAGGAATGGTTTGGGCTGGTGCTAGGCAACGCCCGCCATGTTTTCAAATTACAAAAAAAAATCTGGATCGACCTCGCCGGGAATCAAACCCGGGTCGCATTCGGTGCGAGCTGCCACGTTTGGTCGTTCAGATATCTCCTCGGTGAGTTTCAAGGCACAAATATATATATATATATACACATACATACATACATTTAAATATAAAATTCCGAATAGCAAAAACCTCTGTTTTTTTCTCTGGCTTCTGGCGAACGCTTGCAAAAAAAAACTACGTCCTATGGTGGATAAACATGAATGTTTTTACTTTTTTATTATTATGGCAGCGAAGAGAAGAGTTCATCTGCTAAAACAACTAATGGAGCGTACACAGATCTTCCGCGTTGCCCCAGGGAAAAAATTCAGGCTGTGGGAATCCCCCCCCCCCTTAATTACGCTGGAAAAATTGGGGAGAAAAAAAACATGCCCGTATAACTGTTTACAAAAATCTTCACTGCCGAAAAAAAAAAATAAGAAAAGAGACAAAATTTTTTATTCTTCATTCCTTGAAGAACGGACAAATATGAATGTTTATTAGTTCGCAAACATAGACCCGGAATCAATAGCGCAAGTTCTGCGATTTTTTTCGAACGAGCGAAGCGAGGTCTCTGTTACAACTATAGCGATCGACGTTTGCATACATGCATGTTTGTATGTTTGTTTGTGACTCTGACAGACGATAACTTTCGGACCGTTAATTGGATTCTAATAAAATGTGTTCGGTACGCAGGTATGGCCAATTGAAGTTTTATTTTCGTATATGATATTAATAGATCAAATTTTTTTTTGAAAAATCTAATAACGAATAAATGAAAATTTCAAAATAAAAAAGCATTACTTATATTTGTAATTTAACTTGTAATTCAAACAGGATGGCGTCCATGAGATCTTGATCATGCATGCCTCAAAGTGAACTAAAGGAAATAACAAACAAATTTAAAAGTGTAACTGAATCATATCTACTACTAGTGTAAGAATATATTTGAGCGTTGACTTTTTAAAATTTTTTCACAATAATAAACCTTTTTGTATTATTTATTTGTTAGGTTGTCGAATACATTGCAAATATTATTTGTTGAATTTAAAATTAAAAAGTCACTAAAGAAAGGAAAATCGTGAGGTTTCACTTCGGCTAACTACTACCAGAAAAACTATTAGTGATAGTTCTAAAATTTTTGTCACAACTGAGACACAGTTCTTTAATACCGTTCTTTAAAAATAGAATTATTTTTAAAAAAAAAAATGCCATCCTATATCTGAGTGCCTGAATTGAAAATATCTTATCAGAAATAACTTAAACAAACAACTGTGATAAATAGTGTGAAAAGCAGTTAAAGTTGGTATGTACGTACTTTACAAATCGACAGTGTCACCCTTAATGACCCCTGCGCTTTTAAACATGGCGTGCCCTCATTATGGAGCACGAAGGGGAGAGGAGGTGGGTTGGGGAATGAAGCGTCGGTTGAAAGTAATGAGTGGTAGGAAAATAAAAAGGAGCTCCCCAATTGAACAGAACGCCTCGTGGCAACGTCCGAAACATTTTCCCCACTCGCGAACCGAAAAAAAAAAAAAAAAAAATCGATCCTGACCTCCGGCGAGGATCGAATCCCAGGTCGCCTAATTTAAATTGTATTTCAGAAATTTGTTGGTTTTTTTCCCCGGCCTTTTTTGTAGTTTTTGAAGTTTTAAGTTCCATTTAACAAACATTCACATCAAAGTCTTACCAGGGACTCGAACCCTGAACGCTCTCGCACCGAAAACCGCTACGGAGGTCGGATTTCAGCCGTTTACCGTCTGACCACACACAGAAAAAAAGTGTCTGTACTTTAAAAAAAATATTTGTTGACAAGTTGCGAAGAAATAGGCTCTTATACTACAAGAAATAAATCGTATTTTTTTTTTACAACACGTGGCTGTGTTTATTTCTACTTGCATGAATTACGTGTTTCGATACAATACTCAGTATTTATTACGCAAACTAACGCACAATTATATATTTTAATTGAAGTTTCATTCGAGCATATCTTTTTATACTACGGAAACGATACTCGAATATTCAACAATTTTACTCATCTTGTTGCATCATGCTTGTTATGCGCGCAGTTAATTACTGGAAAGCTGTTCAGGGAAAGGTTTACAACACGAAGCATAAATGCCCGGGTAATAATCCGAACCCAGCAATGCTGCGATCAATAATTTTTTTTGTAGTGATGCATATTTGTTTTCATGTAAAATTTTAAATTAATATTTTTGTTCCGTTTACGAAAAAAAAAAAAATCACAGTTTGCGGGCCCTAGACCTCTGTAAATGAGCGACATCAACGACACTGACTGGCGAGTCGGGAAGTAAATTTTTGGACCGCCTTGTGAAGTGGAAATGAGGGAGGGGAGGGGGGAGCTGGTGACTGGCTGCAGCTGCTAATGGGCTCCGGTGTTGCGGTGACGTGAGAAATTCGAAAAATAATTTTTTTTTTAAATTCACAATCCGTCGCTGGAAAGGATTCTGGAAAAAAAAAGGGGGGGAGGGGTAAAAGAGAAATGAAGTGAATGTATAATAAAAAAAATTATAATTGCCTGCCACGTGCCTTGTTACGCGACGCGAGAAGTTAATGGAATATCGATTCGCGCGCGGTGCTCCCGTGGCATAACCGCCTGGCGTACGGAATTTTAGCGGAGAAGCGGCAGGCGACAATATCCGTTACTCCGAAAGAAAAATGAAAAACCCATTCGCTTTCAACCGCAAGCCCCATCCGAAACGGCAGAGTAAATATCTAACTAGCAATACATTAATATTATTATATATTTTGTACCTTTTCGTCCCAAGAAATGGGGGTACGATTTAAGAATAAAATAAATTCGTGATTGTGAAAAAAATTTTTTCTTAAACAGTCACTATAGATGTGCTGTGAAACATCCACTTTTTAAATTTCAACAAGTAGCAACATTATATGATACATATATAAAATTCTAGTTATTGTGAAACAGAGCAATGAAACGTTCATGCTTTTCCCGTATAGTTACTCTCTATGTTCTGACATAGCAAGTATGAGTGTATCGTTAACGGTGATTTATTCCTGACTTTTTTTTTTATCATCGTGTGAGTGAACAAATGGTATCTTATTTCTTAGTAAAGAAAAAAACAGGTATTTCAACCGGTGATCTGTAACATAAAATTAACTGTCCTTGATTTTATTAATAAGTTTTTATAAACAAGAAACAAGTTTTTATGTTAGATCCTTCAGACGAAAATTTGGTATCATTTATATGAAAAAGTAATCATATAAATTTACAGTTATTAATTTGGAGCAATAATCACAGGTTGCTACTTCGAACTCACATATGTGCCCATCTTTACAAAAAAACCCAGTTTCCCTTCCCTAGTGATTTTTATATAGGATAATCATCTGGTTTGAAGTTATTACAAAATGAACTGTTACTGAAAACAGGGAAAGGTATCAACTAAAAGTCAGACATTTCTGTATTTCATGCTCTTTTTCGCAGTGCTCTTGGACGAATACTTCAATTCTCTGAAGCTTCATTTTTACTGAGTGGATTTTTTCAACCCCCCGTTACATCGAAAGAAAAAAAATTTAGTCGCCAAAGTAAAACATATATTTAGCTTGTTAACGATACATTATCTAGATGAATTTGCACAGAATATTTTCCGTTTCCAGCATTTGTTACTTCACGAAGTGATCCAAAAGCAAAATTAAAAACTTTTACACAAGTAAAATGTGTTCCTTCTCGTTGAATTTCTTGTGTAAGTTTCCTTGCGCATGAAATATCTCGTATCGCTTGTTTCTGGAAAAAGGTTTAGGTTGCCCCTGCGTTCATAGCAAAAACTAGTTTTGTGCATTTTACTTACAGTTATTTGACAACAATTAGCCAAATAGTTTTTTTCGACTACTTTAATCTGGGTTGTGTATTTTTTCGCGAAAAAGGAACGCTCATTAGACTGCAATAAGGTATGGCTGCGCCAGCGGTTTCTTCCTTGTAATTGGCGGCCATCAGCAAGAGAAGCCATTGCCTTAATTGACCAGGTCATTAAGGACGCGTTTGCTAATCCTACAGAATGGCTGTGATTCCAACTGTTAACGTTTACCTGGGAAAAACTAAACAATTATCTAAGTCCAGACGATGGCAGTATTTTTTTTTGAAACTCTCAGCTAGTCTCGGAATTTTTTCGTGAAGAAATATAATATTATAAACGCGAAAGTTTGAAGTATGGATGGATGGATGTTTGTTACTCAATCTAGCAAACACGGCTGAACGGATTTGATTGAAATTTGGCACACAGATAGTTCATAACCTAGATTAACACATAGGCTACATATTTATGTGAAATTCCATCCCTAAGGGAGTGAAATTGTGATAATTTCATTTTATAACAGAAAAAAATCACAGGTCATAGACATTCAAATAGTGAGTTTCATTTCTCAATGTCTGCCACACGATCTTAAACATAGTAAGGTTTGGCAAATTCATATCATTCTCCTTGGTGAGATCAGCCCGCTTAGTGGAGCTCGCAGCGACTAGCAAAATAAAGGCGCTAATAACAGTTTTGTTCTTAACTTCGTCAATAGATATAGTTGCCTTGAATTTTAAACGCACCATCGTTGGATGCGTTTGTCATATCTTGAATTTTCTTTTGTTTGTGCCGTATGCGTTCCTATACCATTCATCCGATTGCGATGAAATTTTGGTGAGTTAATAGGTAGCCCGAGAGTCGTTTCAATAAATGTGTTTATTTCATATTATATAGCGGCACTTTGTCAGTTTTCGTTGTATAAGTGCGCAAGCATTAGACAATTTAATTAAATATAAAAGAGAGACAGAGATAGAGTGATAGATATAGAGTGGGATTGAGAGAGACAAATATAGGTCGAGATAGAGCTAGGTATAAGGAACGAAATGGAGTTAGATAAAGAGATATATCGATGTATAGAGCTATATAGTGATTGGTATATAGAAGAGATAGAGATGGTGGGAGGTATGGTTGTATATATGTATATAGAGAGATAAATATAGATGAAGAGATACATAGATATATAGTTGCAGGTAGAGAAAAAGATATATATATATATATATATATATATATATATATATATATATATATATAAAGATGGATGGATCATTTGTATATGTGTAACTACTTCAAACATATTACAAAACAAAACTGCATGAGGCATTGCAACACATGCCGAGCATTAGCTAGATAATGGAATCTTTTCTATATAAGTAGAGACCGGAAAAATTCGCGGGTTCATTTCGCGATAGTCTAGACTCTAAACTCGTACACCTTTATGCTGAGTCAGCGATTGGACCACCGTTTATCTGAAGGACTCTAAGCCAATGAAAAACCTTCAACAAAAGACGTATCAAATCACAAGCATCCCAGTTGACGCGTGTCACGAGTCAGTATCCAATGAGCAGGTGCAATTTGTCCCAGTACATAGAGTATCATGGAGTCTATCCTAGAGGTCATTGAAACCGCGAATTTTTCCGGTCTCTATATATAAGTAATCTTTTATTTTTTCAGCTTTTATCTTTAGTGTTTTATAGAGTCTAGATTACATACAGACCACCAATTTTTAGATATATAAAGGTAAATAACTAAACACTGGCAGAACAACGTCTACTGGGTTCTGCCAGCGATATAAATTATTTTGCACACTTGACATTCAAACGAAGAAGACAATATTACTGTCTCCATCTGATTTCGAAACAGGTCCCCTTCACCATGTGTTCAGCCCGGGCAACGCCGGGTACTGCAGCTAGTATAACTATAAGTAAAACACTTTAAATTTAAAACTACGCCAATATTTGATTAATAAAACGAATGCATGGTCAACCGTGTTTTTTTTTGTCAAAAATGACTAAAGAAGGGTACTTTTCTTATTCATCATTGGCATACGTTTCATTGATTTCACATAAAGCTGTAGTAAAATACTTAAGGGTGTTTTCGTATGATTAAGCAGTTAGTTTTCGAGAGAACTATTTGTAAAATTTCAGAAAATACTTCATAGCCTTAGTTTAGGTCAAGTCCGTTGAAATGATGGTCTGCCCGACATTTCCGCATGCCTGGTTTCCGCCATCTTCAAAGGTGACTCACAACTGAAGACCTGTTGTTCTGGCATACTGTTCGTGAAGGACCAACCACAACCGAGCTTCACTTGTTGCACCCCCCCCCCCCCTCATCATTTTAGAATGGTGTGGACAAAAATACGATTCTGGTTGGTAGGTGTAGCAGGCTTGACTGTGGCCAGGGGATGCATGTCCATTTATAAAGACTGCGTGAAAACCACAGGCCTGCAGTTGTTGATATAATCTTTGAAGATGGCTGCGATAATCCGTGCCAAAACGTCGAGCACTCCCATCATTCACACGGGAATGTCTTCAATCAACCCGGAAGCCAAGCAGTTAGTAAGTGACTCTGGTCAAGAATACCCACGACCGAGATAAAAATGCAGTAACTTTATTTACTGGATATGGTTTTAATTAACTTCTCGCTGGTGAGAAAGACCTTAAGGATTAAAACTGGTTTTGACTTTTTTTTCCTAGGCTTGACAACTCGTTTGTTTTAAATTGAATACTGCTGAATGCATGATGTATGTAACATTAAATGATTTTCAACCATACTTACATGAAAATATACATACTAGACATTCCGCCAAAACACTTTTAAAACATCCTTATCCTTTTTTCGACTTTAATCATCAGACACGGTCACCCCCACCCATAAAAATAATTGTATAAATAAAATTAAAATTCTACGATGAAAGCCCTATGTTATTATGTGTGTATGCACTGTTCACGGAATACATGTGTATTTTACAATTTTGTAATGAGCAACATTTTGCCACTGACGAAATAAACCAACACTGAGATATAACTACGAAATAATTCAAATCGATCAAATTCCGAGCGTTGTTCGCGTCCCCATGGGAAAAAATAACAAATCTAAGAATACTAAGTTTTTAAACTATATTTGAAAAATAAAATTATTTTACCATGAAGAGTGTTTGTGTCATGAAAGCCTTGGACCACGTTTAGGATTTTGGGAAATGTGCCACATCTCTCGTTTACTTCAAAGATTTTTGGAAGGCCAATCATATGGACGCGATTTTCGTAAATCTCTTGCACAGGCCAGCTTATGTTTGTTTTCAAGCGAAGGGTTTTTTTTATGGCGTGTTTGGTGTGTTTCTCTAGACGTATACATATTTTATTTTATAAAACGGTTTTACAACTCCTGAAGAAACTCGGTGCTGACACTAAACCTCCAGTTATATTTTACGTGGGCGAATACCAGGCGGTCCATGTTTTTATTCATAAGCAGTAAACAGTTTTACTGCCATAACACAGTCGACTTTTTCGAGACGCAACACTTTATTTACGGCAGCAGTTAAGGCCTTGGAAAGGGGAGGGGGGAGGCGTAGGATGTAATATCCCGCCGGAAGGATTATTTTCGCATGTAGGATGAGCTCCTCTGTGTATCGGGAGCTGATAGACACACCATAACACAGCATTTGTTTCGCAAATATTACTTTCAAAATGAACTAAACTGTTTTTGTCCATATTGTATATCACGCTTAGTTTGCAGTACAGAGGAAATGGTGAATACTGTTGCCCGATGGCTACTACCCGGGTTAATAACATCAGATATTTTAATTTGTATTCCATAGTTAGTTACAATAGGTTTACATATTTTCATTTTCCTATTTGTTTGTAAACTTGTGCATTTTGAAAGTATTATTACAGTATTGTATTCAGTCTTAAAGTACAAATTTAATTCATTGCTAAACACAAATTATTCTTTTACAGAAACATATTTTTGTTGTAGTCGGTCATTATTAATAACAAAGAATTACATGAATTATGCGCTATGCTCAAACAAGCCCAAATTTTAAATTTAAAGTGATATAAAATTATTTCTTAACAAAAACGCTACAAACCAAGATTTTATATTTAAGTTAATGTTTCGTTAGAAATAAAAATGTAAAATCATCAGATGATTCTCTTCATGTACTACAACAAGAAACGGTATTTCCAAAATTTTCTTTAAAAAATACAATTGATGGCATACTAAGTTCAAACGAATGCATTACAAATAAAATCGCAAAGATTGCTGTATGGGAACGAAAGGAATTTGGATGGGGGTTTAAAGATGGATATTTTAATTGAGTGTTGGTGGGGAACAGACAGAAATAAACAACAAAAGAGCTCTCACTATGCTCTCGTTTTTACGTTTGAATCACCACGAACATACATTCACTCGAAATTTGAGGAACCCTTCTCAGCGAAGTTAGCGCTCCAAACAACTGCACCGCTGATGTTTTTTGGGGACCACCAATATTACACAGGGAGCTCTGAAATGCGTGAATACTGACAGAGATGCTCATAAATTGGAATGCGGGGGGCTTATGAATTATATTCAAGTCCAATGGTAATCAAATACTTTCTTTTTTTAAGTTGGGTTCATTTAATTGTACAACAATAAAAATGTTATATCAATTTTACGTCTTTTTTATACCTATTGGCCAGAAAATATCATTTGGAGGTTTTATTTCCCCCGCCCTCCCCAACCAATTGTACGTGAGCTTCCACAGAGCTTTAAAACAATCTAGCCCATTAAAAATTTCGAATGAGAGGAAGTTTCAGTCATCTTCCCTTCCCATTTCTCTGGGACGCGTTTGAAATACGAGCGAATCTTTCGTTCTTGAATAATGAGTAAGATACAATTGTAGCCTAAATATTAAATTTCCTAGGAATCGGAGATCTGAAACTCATTACGTTTAAGTAGGCCTATGTGCCATTTATGAGCACTTGGCCGATGTTTAAATTGTTCCAAGCCCATTATATTCCTGGAATTATTAAGGCTTGACTCAAATTAACATTTTTTTTTGTTTTTTACTTACATACTTGTTTGGGAAAATTTCAAATAATTATATTAAAAGCAATTTCATGGCTGTTGATCATCAGCAGAAACACAAAGAAAACGAATTTATAACAAGTAGCCAATGCAATATTTATTTAGGTAATTATTTATGACTAAAATGTATGCCTGGTTAATTGGGTTTTTTTGTCAATTAAATAACATTAGTTTCCTATTTTTTTCCATAAATGGTAACGCAAACAATTTTTGCTTTATTATTTTATTTTAGAAACATATTTTTTGGTAAAAATCAAAATGGCTACAATCAAATATTAAGACTCATGCCATTTAAAACCCCGTAAATTAAAAATAAGTATGAGAATAACGTTTTTTCACAGAAATATATTCTGTGCGTTTGCAAAAGATTCCTTTGGAAACCAGTTGCCAATAAATAGTTGGTAATACTGCAAGAAAAAATTTTTAATTTACAACACATGACTAAGGTTATTTTTGCATTTATGAAATATGTTTTTCGTGATAGTACCAAGTATTTCTTACGGAAATTGGCGCATAATTATAAATTTTAATTGATTTTTCTTTCGAGCATATTTTTTTAAACCATGGAAAAGATAATCGAATATTCAATAATTGGACTTCATTTTGTGAATTTTGTGATGCTTACTAACGTGCGCAGTTAACCCTAGAAATCTGTTTGAAAAATAGTTTTCAAATAAATTTCAACTGTTGGAGGTACTGGGACAATGAAAAGCATAAATTCCCGGGTAAAAATCCGAACTCAGTATTATTGCGAACATTTTTTTGTAGTAATAGGCCTATTGTTGTTTACATGTTAAATGTAAAAATATACAAATAGCTGTAAGTTTACATGAATATTTCTGTTACATTTACAAAAAAAAAATTGAATGTACGTTAGAAGTCTTAGCGTAGTAAAAAAACAAGCTTTAATTTTTAATGCAAATAATTAATAAAGATAAAATAATAAAAGGACTGGTATGATATAAATACTCATTATTCAATATAAATACAAACACGCGCACAAAATTAATTATTTAATTTATAAAAAAATATTCCATATAAATTTGAATTAATAATGAAAATAAATAAATAGGACCTATATTGAATGTTTATTATTTTTTATTTCATATATTTAATAATAATGTGATAATTTAAATTTTATAATGCAAATAAATTATACAGACGGGAAAATAATCTCAATTATATAAATACACTTGGAAAGGTCTATGAACAAAATAAATAACACTAATATTCAAAGTAAGTATTATTTTTTTAAATAATATATGTATTTGTATCTAATATCAGTCACTAAGTTTTCGTAACGCTCGAAGATTGTCGCCGCCCCCCCCTTTTTTTTCTCGGAAAAGAAGTTTCACTTGAAAAAAAAAGCCTTGAAGGCGGGACGTGTTTGGCGCGAAGCGGTACCTGCGTGAGGCGCCAGCGCCGGGACGCCTTGGCGACGGGGTCGGTGACCTGGGTGCAGGCGGCGCCGAACAGCATCACCTTGTGCGGCCCGATGTGCATCATGTCGAAGAAGGCCTTCACGCCCACGGCCGCGTTGCACTGGAACAGCACGAGGGGGGGCGGGGCTCAGTCGCGCATCGCAACGCAACTGCGCGCTTAGCTGTAGGGGCGTCTTGAGGCGCCCAATATCGTGAATCAGGCAAACACTTTAATTTAATACACACCAAATATTTATTAAAAAAATGTTTTCTATTAACATTGTGCAAAAAAAATTCAAGGCAAAAACAAATCTGTGCATTGGATGAAATGTAGAAAAATAAAACTATTGCAAATTCCTATTTGCATTAATAAAATTTCAAAAATATATATTTTTAAATAATTGTTATTTTTTTCTTTGTCTGTTTGTTCGGGCATGAATCGAAAACAACTCTACGGATTTTGATGAACTTTTTTTTTTATTAAAAATTTCATTGCCCAACTTAAAAAACTAGGATATATATTATTACATAATTGCACCCATAAGGGGGTAAAAAAGTGGTAAATGGGTTTTAGATGAATTTATAAAGTAAATCAAGCTAAAGAGTATATATTCGGTACCAATAATTAACATTTAAAACCCTCCAACCGAAAAATTAAAAGTTTGCCAAAAAAAAGTAAACTAGGGGGTGTAAAATGGGTAAACATGCTTTTAAGATCAATAATTATATCGCCGAATATAATTAAGGCTGGCAAATGATTTTGGGTACTGCTATAAACAATACAAAACTACCAACCACAATTTATATATTTTGCGAAATGCAATCTCTAAGGGGTGAATAAGATAAATATTGTTTTAATATTAATAACAATATCTCGAAATAAAATTAAGATAAATATAAGATAAGTATTTTTTTAATATAAATAATAATATCTCGAAATAAAATTAAGCTTGGTAATTTTTTTGTGCTAATAATAAACATCAGAAAACTATTAACAACAATTTTAACATTATGTGATATTCAACCCCTAAGGGTTGAAAATAAGGTAAATAAGGATTGAAGAGAAATAATTATACCACGTAGGCTTACCAAGCATAACAAAAATACAAGGGAACAATTATAAACATACGAAATCTATCATTCATAATTTTACCCTCTTGCGAAGTGCAACTCTTAACACTTGGAAAAAACACATATACTTTTAAGCAGCTTTTTCTATGGGCTCAGTGTTCTGTTTATCTGGAGGACTTAGGCCAGTGAGAAACCCTCAACCAAGTAAGAATTGAATTACAGGCAAACCAGCTTATACGACTCAGAAGTTAGGAGTCAATGTTCTAGGGTTATTTTCTCGAGTGTACATAGGACTGTGCAGTCTATCGTGACGGTCATCCAAACCGCGAATTTTTTCCAGAAATTTATTTTGATACAACGGGGTAATAGGAATGGATAACTAATTTTAAAAGTTAAAATATAAATAATGAACGAATTGGAAAAAAAAATATTTACTACATCAGAATAAAAAAAATAATTATGAATTGATCGTAATGAAATATCGATTTTGAACGCATAAGGTAAAACGATTTATTTATATATTCAAAACTGAACAAAATACATTAGATATCTCTTTAAAAATATTTATTTTGTAAATAATAACCGACTCTCGGAAAATACTATTCAAGTCACTAGTAAATTTTTAATTGCAGTGTTACATGCCTAATATCTTGCTCATACTGGAAAAGGTTCGCATGTAGTTAGGTACTACTAGGCTTCACACCATTCAAAGTATCAACTAACAGACGAAGTAACGAGCGTTTTCTCACTATGATCTAAAATACTTTAAAATTTGTGTTAAGTTTCGTTTTTAATGATTAGAATTATCTAATTTCCTTGACTAGCATAATTTTAAACGACTCGCTGAGAATTACGTCTGAGTTTATGACGTCACCAATCACAAATTAATTTGAAATAAATAAGTAAAAGAATTGTTTATTTCCCTTCGAAATTAATGAACCAAAATTAGCAAATTGAAGCAAAAAATTTTTTGTTATTCGTCCTACAAACTTATCCCCTCTTTCCGTAATTTTAATTATGAGACTTAATATGTTGTAAGGCTTTAAAGCTTCAACGTTGTGCTAACTGCGTGTGACATGACATGTTTTTAATATCTTTAAAGGAAAGAGATTTGTAGATATCGAGAAAAGTACCTGTCCATATTCGTTAGTACTTAGGTGTTTACATTTTTAGTGAAATAATCTGATCGCTCGTTTGACTGCAGTAAGGTATGCCCGCGCTAGAGATAGTTAGTTCCCTTGTGATTGGCGGCCGTCTGTGAGAGAAGCCATTGGCCTGTTTGGCCGGGCCTATCAGGACGCGTTTGCTTCCGCGCCGGGTGGCCTGTGATTGGTGCGCCTGGAATAAACCCAGCCAACCACGAAACACAGACAAAGCTTCAAAGTTTCAACACACTGATGGTCTGGAAATCCTTTCACGAAAAATATAAACGGCCCTGTTAGAAGTGCATTAAATAAAATAAAAAAAAGAAGTTTCACTTTATATTTGTTGCTTTCAATTGAATAATTTCAACAAAGATTGTATGTCTCCTGAAGTACTGTTCGTAAGGAGCACACCAACGGTCATCGCCTCGTATGCGCCAGCTGAAATGCTGGCGATTCGCGAGATTAACGTACGGCTCCTGTGCATAAGACGAGAATCTGTCTGTACAAATAAATGGCCAAAGGGTTTAAAGTCATTAGCAGACGGCTGGGGAGCATCGAATACTTCTCTCTCTCTCTCTATCCAAATCTGTCTCTGTATATATGTGTGTGTGTGTTTATGCTAACGCACGCGTCAGCGATCAAGGCAGAGGAATGTAGCGCATTATTGCCGGGTCGACGCATTGGACATGGAGGTATCCGGAGCGTGTGGACTTACGTTCGGGTCGATACCTGGAGTGGTGCTGTACAGGATGATTCTGAATTTGACAAACAATTATTGCCTGCGTGCTCTTCACGGAAAAAAAAAAAAATAAATTACTTTGATAATATATACGACTAATATTCTCAAGTTGGAGTTAGAGCTGAAAAACGAATTATTTATTATTGTTTTATTTGTTTTAATAAAATAAGTTTTACAGCAAATTATGATGAGGCGCCTTGTAGTTTATTTAACCACTTAAACAAACGTGTAAATCGATAAGAAAATACACCCTACTAACGAAACTAAAGAAACAATTATGTAAAATATCCAACAAAGAAAAAAAAAATTAATAAAACAATTGCAATGCAAAACTAAAACAATCACTAAAAAGTTAAATTAAATAGTAAAGTAAAAATAAAACATCTAAGATATTAAGTTTGATTTAACGTATCAGATTTTAAAAATGAATTAGTGAAAAAAAAATTGTGCAAATAAGTTAAATTATGTACCTTATATTATAATTTTTAACTACAAATAATATTTCGTGACAGATAAATTTATGACAACTAACCTAAATATCACTATTTAAAATCATTTAATGTATAGAAATTCATACACTTCACGCATTAGCTACAAAAACAAGAGAAGGTATTAAAGAATTAACACCTAACGTCTGCATAATTTAATGTGTTCAATCAAAAACTATCCATGCGCTAAGTGTCCATTACACTAATACTTTATTATTTGCAATGCAATTTTTTTTCGGCTACAATTTAAATACCAGTGGGTTTTATAATATGTGTTTATTTTAATTCATGATGAACTGCAGCTAAAGTTTGTCGGTAGTGTGAGACTTCTCCTCGCGTGTATTTCAAATGAATAAGTACTGTTCACATTTTGATTTTTTTTGATGATTTAATACATCACAATGAATTGAAATATTATCGTCAAGGAAATTATTATATTTTTTACAAAACAAATCGTTGCAAATTCTATTAAAATTTTAATTTAATAGAGCCACCGTACAGTTCTGGTAAAATAATCAGAAGCGTATTTTTTTTGTAAATATTTTACATAACTTGATATATTGTTAATAGAATTTATCTCTATATTTTGAACATAACATCAATGAGATATAGAGCTGGTCTCCAACTATTTTACACTAATGCCGGTATTTAAATAACTTTTATTCCTTCAAATCCTTTATTATTTAATTATAGATCAATTTTTTTACAGTATTTGTTTTTATTTTAAGTGATAAAATGTTTTTCGCAGTTAGTTATCTTATAACTTCTCTTCGCCACTAAAATCTGCTCTCATGGCATCAAAAAATATGTATATAATTTTATATATATATATATATATATATATATATATATATATATATATATATATATAGTAAATTATTTTCCATAGAACACGTTTTTAGCTGGAAAAAAAAATTACTTTTCCATCAGAGCGGCGTTTTCTTCGGTACACAAATAAGCCTTTATAGTGCATTCGTCATTATTCTGATCATCATCACTGTCAACACATTAACAGTATTTAAAGACACCATCTCTGCCGCGAATCGGAGAGAAATAAAAATTACTTAACAGCAAAAACAGTATTTCGTGGCGAAAGCACTCGGTGGGAAAAATTAAGCTTGAAAATTCGTTTGGTTGCCAAGAGAACGCGTGTCTAATCAGTCAGTTTTGAATCACCCGTAGATGACCCTCACCAAATAATAAAGATATTAAGAAACTGAGTTTAATGGTATAACTCCCGATTAAGAGTGCAATGTAAACAATTTTGTGGGCGCAAAATATTTTATTTGCTTTTAATTCGTATTTGTAAAAAAAATAATAATAATTTCTTTTATAAGAAACCTGCACAATCCATTTTACAACTTTCAAGTCATTAGAGCGTTTATACTCGTAGCTGGGTGAGCGAATATACCTCTAGCTAGCCTCTAGCAGGGTCGCAAATAAATGACCCTGGTTTTTACAGATCCAGCACGAAACGAAATTAAATGCCGACCGCAAGGTCCAAGCCTCCGACCAAATCATGCTAGACCTCTTCTTCTCGTCTAACTATTATGCCAACTATTATCCTCTTCTCCTGTATATATCGCGCTTGTCCAATACATTTCGTGTTTGAATGTCGGATGACTGAGGCCAGGGTTTTTTTCCCCTGTGACTGCTAATTTCCCTCCTGGATTCACCAGAAAAAAAATGTATATTTTTTTTATGTTTTACAGCTCTTGAGTAGCGAGGTCATTAGGTACGATAAAACACTTCACGAAGCGATAATATTTCCAAAGAAATCGGCAGTGACATTTAGCAAAGAGACAATACCTGCATATTCCGGGAATGATTTCGGGAAAATCAAGAGGGAAAATTTCGAAATCTGGTGGACCGGAAGCGGAATTCGATCCCGAGTTCTCGGAGAATGCAGATTAGGCGTGTCTCCACAACTGTGTCATGTTACCTCGTTCAAAAATGCCAATCGCTACCTTTGCTGGTCGGTCCCAGAAATAGTTACCTGATTACAAGTTGCCCTTTCTGCATGGTTAATGCCTAGCGTGATTATGTATGCGTACAGGCTTAGGCCTAAGACGCACCTATATCCTTCCGTAAACGGAACCTCTCCCGATAATTACTACACTATAGTTTTAAGCTGGATTAGGAAAACAATTTAAGCGTTGATATAAACCACTGGGCTTGTGGCAAAGTAAATTTATTTACGTCAGCTAAATGTTTTACAAAGTGAAACGAAATAAGTGAATTATAGTGTAAAAAAACCAAAATAAAAGCAAAGATACGTTTACACGATAGGTGAAAGCGTGATTATCTATAAGGGTCCCACCTAGTCATGAGTACTTATATTTGTGTTAGCGAGGCAGCATGATAAGTGCGACGCTCGCTTGTTTTTCTAGTGCGGACTTGCCTCTAAGCTCAAGGCGCTGACGCCGCAGTCTTTTCGTCGTGCACAGGACAAAGATGAGATTTGAGTTGTGAAAATAATAAGTATTAGATAGCGAAGCAACGGGGATAAAGGTGTAATGCAGGTCCCTTGAGTGGTTTATAAAATCTGTACCTGGTCTTTCACGCCTAAAATTAGAAGGGAAAAAATACGTGGTTAAGCCATTTTCACTCTTCTTTACATACAGTTTGAAAATAATGAAATACGTAAAATGAACGACTCATTCACCCTCAGCGTAATTTAACATGTTTTTTTTTTGTAAACAGACCCCACTCATATATGGCGAGCAGTTTTCAAATAGCCTGTTGTTTTTTTCCTGAAGCTCTGCACACTGTGTTTTTTCCCAGGTAGGCTCTGCATTAGAGCGAAATTTTTTTTAATATTTAAAAACCTACCTTATTTCTCTTTTTTTTTAGTACAGGATTCAACCGGCCACATTTTGCTCGCGAGTGATCGCTTACACATTACTGAAATCTGACACTGTCATTCGTCAAGTCTTTTTCAGTGGCAGCTGTATAAAAGTTGCCATTGTACGAGCAATGTCTGGTCGTAAAACATTACCGCTGGCCGAGAGAGGAGTTGCGATATCTGTGCTTTACGACTCCACGTCTATGGCACGAGTCCATCTTTCTCCAATTTCATGAAGTTTTTCATGTGAGTGTGAGACGTCATCAAATATTTATGGCTCGTTTTAAGTTCATAACACCACAAAAAAAAAATTAAGGAATTTGTGTTACAAATGTAGCCAGAAACAGACGATGATTTGTCCTTGTGAGAGAATATAAAGTACGTGTCTGCATTTTTTGTCTCAGAATAAAAAAAAAAATACGTAAATTCTTTTGATGTTTTTTTCTGTTGGTCTTACATTATGAACTTGTAACTTTACTTAAACAGTCAGAAGAAAAAATATAAATGTAACTGCCTATGGGGGAAAGGAATCCGTGTAATATTCACCGAGGCGTCTAATGCGCTGTTTAAGGTCGTACCACCTCAAACTTTTTGTTTAGTTCAATGATTCATCAATAATTCTGATTGCAAATTTTTATGCACTCATAAAAATTTAAAAGATTTTTTTTACGATAGCCTATACTCATATTTCAACTTTATTTGAATAATTTTCCACCACTAAAATTATATATACAAAACTATTTTTAACACGCTTTTATTTGCGTCACATATAACTATATAAACGAATCTTGAAACTCGATTGTAACCTACTTTTAATTGTCGTATCGATTTGAAACTTTACAAGTATATAAAATCCGGATGTCAATACAACTATTTCGTACCAATGAACTGATATGATGATTGAGCCAGGAGGTAGATAGTGAAACTCTTCAATGGCTACTAGTCAACCCCTCGAGTTTGGGCTCATTTGGTTTGTTTTAACGAAGTCCGTTACGGACAAAATCACGTATTTTAAAACTATAATTTATGAATTTTTTAATATGTAACTTATTTAAGAGTGTTTTTTTTTCTTTTTTTTAAATTATTTTCTTTTACTGTTCAACATTCGTTTGTTTTAATATAGTTTACAACTTTAAGACATAATACATTAAGTTTTAGAGTAGTTAGTAAAAACGTTAGGTAAATATCTGTATAGCTGTAGGAACTTATTGCATAGACTTCATTTTTCAGTTGGTAGATACGAATGCTCAAACAATATGATGATAAAGTAATGATACATTGGAGATAAATTGGAAGAAATTCTCGAAGAGTCAGCTACAATTTGCTAAGCAGGCTGCACAACATTTTTTCCAATGAAATACTTTATTTGTTAGCTTTGGTTCTTTAAAATACTAAAACTGTTTTTTTTTCCTGTGGTTTTTAGATATGTGTTATTTATGATTAAGTCTTAGAGTAAAACTAAGCAAAACTTTAAGAAATGTTTTCCTCTAGAAAATAACAAAAAGGAGTTTTATTTTATCAACGGACGAATGTGTAAAAGAAAATACATTTATTAACAAATAAGTCCAAGTTAAACAAACAACAGAAATTAATAACCGGTCATTGCACTTGATCCTTTGTCAATGAAACTTGCTCCCAATCCTCTCGAAGAGTAGCATACTCGTGTTGACTGCTAACTGGTGACAATAAGGCAAAATACAAAATTAATATTTACACTAATCAAGCAAACGGAATATTCTCATTTACTGCTTCTAAGGCTGGTTACAAAGATCATTTGCTGATTATATATTTACACGCAGCAGCTACCATAAATAATATTACACCCACACTAAAGTTTATTAGTAATACTGAATATAATTCACTAGAACTGGGTGCTTCAATAATAAGAGTAAAACCGAGGTAATTCTCCGAACCTTAATGTAACTCAATAAGTAATAATCTTTATACTTTATGAAAATCATTATAAAGTCTCAACATTACTCGTAATAAGAGACACTCGTACTCATCCAAACCTCTATCCACCAAACACTTTAGAAACATAGTTTAAGAATTTGTTTACATTCTTTAAATGATTCATGCAATGGGTAATTTTGATTTAATGCAGTTTTTTGGACATACGCCAATGCATTTTTGTACTGTTTGTCATGGGAAAAATTCCAAAAAAAATTATGAAAAAAAAAATTCACCGGATACAGGACTGAATCAGCTGTCGTACAAACGGAACCAACGATGAAACTAAACAATTATTATGGAAAACACAACCACGACAGCACTGACAAAAAATATTCAACCTCTAAATATCTGTAAGCACAAGAATTTCGTTGAAGAAACATAGTCATGAAAAATGATGTAACAACACAGACGAACATAGTGGACTAACAACGAGACAGGTATATAATAAAATAAAATAAAAAGTTAACAACAATTGTAAAAAAAAAATATTTTATCCAGTAACAGTACTTTAAGGACTGCATTTTGTCCACATCTTCAAACACTTGAGTCTAGCTGGGGGTTTGTTAAAGTCACTTTTTATTCGGGGAGCACTAGTGCTGTTCCGCGAGCCCCTGACAAACGTGGGGATAGGCAAGCCCGCATAGCCGTTATGTAAAGGGTTTGCGTGAGGATTGTTTCACAGGGGTTTTTCTCTCAAACTACACACTATACAGCCAAACATTCCAACCATGGTCTTCTCAATGGTTAGAGCATTTAGGTGTCTATTTAAAGTTACCACGATCTATTCCCGATCGAATCAGGAGTTATTAGCGTGTTTGTTTATCCTTCGAGCTTCCACGTAATGGGTATTTTGTTGTCCCTTTCACATTCATATTGCGGAAAGCAACGGTGAACCATCACTTATTCACCCTAATTAACCTCATCCACGCAATGGCCATCTCCTTGGGGGGGATTTTCTTTTTTAGGTGAAATCCATCCTCGAGGTAGAACACCTCATCATCACAGTAAGGCGTGCAAGATTGTTAAGCGATGTTGTTCGGCAATAGGCTAAATGTAAATAAATCTTACAATTAATTATTTTTAAATTGGACCTAAAAATAACATTACAAAAAATAAATCGTAAAATATTTCACGAGATTTGCTGGTAGCATTAATATTTAACCTAATCAGGTTCAATGACGGTGATAAATTAATAACTTATTTGGTTATGTCTCTAAATTGTTAATTGTATATTAATTAACAGCTAACTATGCAAAACATTAAAAAATTAGTAACGACTGTTTAGTACAATCAAAAAAATTTAATAATGACAGTTTAAATATCCGTAATTAGAAAAATATATAATGCAAGCATTAAATGATAATCTTAAAAGTGCTTACAAAACCTTAATTTTTTTCACTTTATAAAACACCGCTTTTAGCGACGAAAGGGAAAGAAATTGCGGTATTTCAACTTTTAGCGGTTGCGAGCACTTAAGAGTTTAGAAAGAGTGGTTGCCGGTCGGCTACTGTAATGGAAAGCTTACAACTGTCCTTGGCAAACCAAACTAAATAAAAACAAGAGCTCATTGTTATTCATGTTTGCGGTCGTTGGTCGTTGTGGGGTTAGGTCGAGTGGGGGGGAGGGGGGGGAGAAACGAGAAATATTTCATACCACTTGTACTTGAAGGCAAGGAGGTATTTTAACGCCATCCTCGAATTTCCCGCAAAGCAATGGCGGAGATCTGTAGCGGGAATATTACAGGCGAGAACTCCCCGGCGCCGGAATACAGGATGGTGAGCGAAGCAGTCATGGAAAAAAAAAAGGAGGAAACGGGTGGAGGTGGAAGGGGAAGAGAATTCCAAGGAGAGAAGAAGGAAAAAAAAATTTTTAAACGCTTCCCGTTCTCCGTTTGACTCGCGTCCTTGCGGGGTGGTGAAAATCCCCATTTTTCCCCCTCCCCCTTCCCCACACTCGGGCAGCCCCGCCCATCCTTTGTTCTGCCCGCAGCCGTTAATGCGCTTCAAAAAGAACACGCGCGCGCACACAAACCCAGGCTCCTTATTCCATCATGCTCTTCCCCTTCCCCCCTCCACAGCCGACCTCCCCCGCTCCGTTCTCGTAACTACCGCGTTTCCGCCCGCCGCAGGAGCGCTCTGGGGGAATTTCCATGGAGGCCAGGGTCGCCAACTTTCTCATTAACAGCAATTTGCGCGCGCTGGCGTTTCGCGTGCCCGACTACTGAGCCTCCCGACTGCGTACAGAACCAACTCATAAAAGAACAGATTTTTTTTTATATGTACACTGATAAAGAAAATTGGTTTTTGAGGTAGAAAAACCTCGTGTTCAAACAAATTCTAATGAAGTTAAAAATATAACTTCTACTTACTTGTTGCTTACTGCTCACAAAAGTGAATTAAATTATATTTAAAAATTAAATACATATATAAATATATAAAAGTAATACCAACATCTGTAAAAAATTATTTTCATTTATCCGCATATTTCCACTGCATCTTTCTAACCATTTTACCTCATTATAATATAATATATTTTAGTAAACGTTTTCTGAATAAACTTTGATATTAAGTAAAATAACAGATTTGTTACTTACTTTTTAAAAAAATCTTTCCACTTTCCTGGTTTTCTACGTAAGATAAATTAGTTGTATCTTCATATTTATTATTGTTAAAATATCTCAACAACATTCTCGTCAGAGATATTCAGATGTTGTCACATTAATACTTCTTTATTATTTTACGTATTTCTAAAAAAAAACCGTGTTGCTTATTTGTAAAATTATAAACATTTTTAAAGATCCACATTTTATAATCCACGTTTTTAATTGATCGTGAGTAATTATAATATTATTTAAGTTTATTTTAACGTTGCTCACATTTACAATTTAACCCTTCTGCTACCAAGATATAGTGTTACTTTGCATCTAGTGAGGGGTAACAATGTTACCCCACGTATAAAATATAAAATTAGACATTATCATGTATGTATATGGTTTTAAGGATTTAAATTAAATTATATTTTTTACACACTTTTGTAAGTTTTTTTTTTTTAATGTTTGCTTACGTCAAATGATTTAAAGCAAAAATGATGCACAATATACTACCCTTATGTTTTACTCGCCCTCGGGATCTGATTTTTTTCTCACAAATGTAAACAAATTGATGTAGTTCATAAGTAGTATGTTTTGGTATGTCCGGGCGCAGGCTTTAAGGCTGTGAAGCCGTGAAGCCGACTGCCATCTTGGATTCTGACGTCACGGCGGCCATCTTTGATGACCGTGACCTGGACCTTGACCCCGGCGGTCATTTTGGATCCGCCATCTTGGATCTGCCATCTTGGATGACGTCATTTTGTTTTCTAGAACATTCCGGCATTTTGTTTTCCGCCATTTTGAATTATGACATCACCTTTGCAAATTACATTACGGCTGCCATCTTGAAAATCTTTATTTATTATCCTATTTTAATGAATATTTTTTTTTTAATTTATATAATAAAATTAAAATAAAAATATTTTAAAAATATACATTTTGACATGGAGGTCAGAGTCCTCGGTTCGAACCCGGTGAAGGCAAAAAAATGGCGACCGATCCTTCCCTCGTGGTGGCTGCACGGCTCCACAGCCTTAAAGCCTGCGCCCGGACATACCAAAACATACTACTTTCATATGCTATAGATGTATCTTTGCGTATCCTTGCATGGCGACATTGTAGGTGACACAGTGATATTATTGAAGGTTGCGCTCTATCAATTTTAAGCCCCTATCACATGGTTGAAGTTTCCTTGTATAGTCTTCCATGGTGACTGGTATTGATGGTTCTGTGGAAGAAGTAGCAGAGCGTTGACCGTTTTCATGGATATTTTTTGTAATCGGTCGTGTTCAAATTTCTGTGGAAGGTTTCGTAGAAGGTGAAAATTTTATCCAGTCAGAATGAAGTGGTAGTGTGTCTCTTGTGTTAAAAATTGTAATTTATTTGGGAGTGATTGAAATTATCTTGATTAGTAATTTGAAACTCTGTGAACATGTGGTCTGTTGAATCAGTTACAGCATTATGCGACGATAACGACAAACATTAATCAACTGTGTAGTCTTAAAGTATATACATTGAGAAATAAAACACACCGTATGCAAATGAGAAACTCTTTGCAACAGGCGCACTGGCTTCTTGTATATACAGCACAATAATAGTATTTATGGTCTTTCTTTCTTGTAACAAAAAATCTCACTTCCCTGATGAAATCTATGATGATTTTCTATGCGGTTCGAATGGGTCTCTTTTCTGAGTGTCGGATCCCATGGTTTGCGTTGTATTCAGGTTCCATGAATGTAGTCGAAATTTTTTTATGCGCTGTTCAATGTAATGCTCAGTGTGTTCCAATACCAGTTTCTGTAAAAAAAAATAGACGCATTTTTGTAGGATTATTTTAATCTCATACAGGAAATTTGGTAATCCGTACAACATAAGCATTCAGGACTGCAATGTCCCGAAATGCTAAGAATTGGCGGAATGGCAGACGTTTTTTCGTGCAAACACATGTATATTCTCGGGCCATAGTGTTAACTGCATCCACTCCCCCTTTTGTTTCATCGTAATGAAGAATAATTTGCCAGAATAAGTCAACTATGTCTGCGCTTTGGTGCCGTGTTGGTAGGAGAATGACATTCTTTATTTTTTCCTTTGGAACTTATGTGAGGGTTGTGTCTTCCGTGAAGGCAAAAACGTTTGAAATTTCTTCTCATTTCGGAAAAGCCTTATGTAGGCCTAATCATCGGGTCTCCAAAGTTGTGTGCCATGCCGTAATGAATGTCATCTCACTGAAAATAACTAAAATTGTTAGAACCGGAATAGTATGAAAAGTTTGGTCCGCAAGTTGATTCATACGGATTCGCGCAAGCGAGGTGGGTTGGCGGTAGAACAACGGACTGATATCCAGGAGGATCGCGCTTCGAACCCCTATCCACTGATCCTGATTGTGGATTCTCGGAATCACTTCAGGGAAAATGCTCGCCCCAAATTTCTCCGTCTCTGTTCGTCTCTGACGGCTTCGTAGTCTTCGACGATACGCAAACACCCGAAATGAGGAAAATAAATGAAAGTTGTTCCAAGACCTTGCCGTTTCCTAAGCTGATATCAATTTACGTTAGAGGAGAGAGAGCATCGCAATTTTTTTTGTATGTTTGAGAAGAGTTTTGTCTTTCCATTCTACGCCTGCTTAGAATGTATAATGTGCATCCGCCATCAGTATGCGAAGTCTGCCTGCTGCCGGAGATTGAAGAGAAAACAGAAGACGCAGAAAAATTCGTTTGAAATCCGCTTCCGGCGAATCTGTTAAACAGAGTATCTCACTACAAAAGTTCAAGATTCGGAAAGAGAGTGCGTTGATCCCTTTGACTACGAGGAATGTTTTTTAAATAGCCACCGTTTTTTAAATAAAAAAAGTAAACTTTACTTAAAAATATTATTTTCACACGAAAGCTTTAGCCTAAATATAGAAGGGCTGTTTTTTTTAAACTCCAATTTGCTATAAAAAAATGACAAATATACAAAACATATTTTTATCCCCAAACGTTCAGCAGGGTCTTACTTATTTTTCTACATAATCGCTAAAACTATCGAGGCATTTGTCATATCATAACACAAGCTTCTCGATGCCTTCTTCGAAGAAGTCAGCCGCCGGTGAATAGAGATACAGCGCCAGCGCCTGGATACCCCTCTCCTTCACGTCGCCGCTTTGAGGCGGGTGGACTAAACTCGCGGCGCATCCTGCCCTACTGTTCGCAAATCTTGCGATAATTCTTGACGCGGGAGTCAGTGCGTGGACAAGCCAATTTTACGAGTTGAGTTAATGGGGAAACCTTAGATTCACTGTATTTTAGGTACTATAATCAAGAATTATATGAGCAAATGAAGAGGTAATGCTTAAAATTTTAAAAGAAAATCTAAATTCCCAATATCCTACCATAAAAATAGCAAACATTTTATCCTTATTTTACCCCCCACCCGTATTTCTGATCGCGGCATGTTTTCTTTACATATTTGGATACTTCAAAATTTCCGTTTTTTTTTTGGTCGATTTTAAAATAGAGAACCTACCATTCATGTGGCGCAAAAAAATAAATAGAGAAGAATCGTTCAAAGACAAGTGACGATTAAAGACAAAATACTGCTATAAAAGTGTAAAGGAAAAGAATGGTTGGTTCATTCACCCTAAGACATGCAAAAGAAATAGTAGGAAGCTTGGCTTAGTCTACTGCATCGCTTCCTTACAAATGCGGTCTCTCTCTATCCCTCCTCTCTTACAACCCCTTTCAAGAAAAGGAAGCTCATTTTAGTTCCGATTTCCCTAACTGGAACATTATGCAAACTGAACTTTTATTCGTTTCTAACGATTACCTATGAATAACATCTTTTGTACTCTATGCAACTACATGGAAATCTGAATGGTGCCTTTGAAGCCCCGTACACGTGCAAGCTTTAAGCATACAAGTAATAATAAAGGTTGGGTGAGCATTATTGTACTACCTATTTCACGTAAGATGTATTAAACTTTTTACCTCCTAGAAAAATATATATTTTATTCTCTTTCTCTCCAAAACCGCTTGCTAATACGGTACCTACAAATAGTTCAGGAAATTAAAGGTAAACGCATTCGAAGCTTAGAAAGATTGTAAAGTAACAGATTTCAGGGGTAGATATTAATGGCAGTTAATTTACGCTTACGTAGATGAGGAATGTTAACTAGGTTGCTATTTTATGATTCTTAAAATGGATGTAGTGTTAATAAAATGTACAAGATACAATTTTGTACTTATTTTCACAAACCTTTAATACAAAAAATATCGATTGGACTAAGTTATTAAAATACAAATATAACTATCCATAAATATTTTTTTATGAATTTTTCATATACATATTTTTACGTATATTTTTTCAGAGGAAATATTTCTACCATTTGTATATATCCTCGTCCGTTCTTTTATTAATATATGCGAAAGTTTTAGGTGATGTATTAATACACGTATAATCATCTGGAAAATTTGGTAATGTATTCCAGTTATTAATAAATACCATTGCCTCAATTTATATTTATTTACAACAAATTAATTTTTAAATAAGGTATTAATGAATTTTGCAACGATTTTTCAGGTTTTCTTGTGTGGTTGGATAAAACGGTTTCGTTTATGTCTAGCTTTTTTTTTACAGACAGTAACTTCTAATTTGACTCATATTTGAGAGCTCTTATAATAAGTAGTCTTACAGTGATACTCATTTCCCAACTGTCACTTGCAAAGCAACATTATGTTTGTGTACTAACACATAGATCACATGGAATTGTTTACAACACTGTTTACAGAACAACAGAAGCTGAAAGATGCCTAGACTATTAGTGACTATTTTAAGAACTTTCAATATTTAATAAATGTTGCATGCGCCAGCTTCTGGCCAATTTTCAATCACTTGCACAGTAATAAAAATTCTACATTGTACAAATAAATTCTTCGGACACTAGTTTTCATAGCATTTTCCTGTAAATCTACAAAAAAATGAACTAATATTGTGTTCTTTATTCCATTTGGAAAAAAAAATAATTTGAACGTAAATTATAATAA
This sequence comes from Bacillus rossius redtenbacheri, assembly GCF_032445375.1. Lineage (NCBI taxonomy): Eukaryota > Metazoa > Arthropoda > Insecta > Phasmatodea > Bacillidae > Bacillus > Bacillus rossius. The sequence goes on along the minus strand of NC_086336.1, from coordinate 47,514,029 downwards.
TATATTTTGGTTATTTTATGTTCTAATTTATATTATACAAATATACTACAAAATACATAGATACGAGTATTATCATATAGTTCAATTAAAAGGGAATATTCATTAGGTTAAATGTTTTAGTCTGAGAAATGATGTTAGTTAGGTTATGCATATACACTTACACAATACATAAAACAAAACATAGACAAATTAAACAATTGAAACAACTTTAACCACTCTAAATTATATATTAATTGAAACATAAATGCATCCAATAACATTCAGTAATAAAATTGATTAATATTTTATCTGTGAGGTTGGACACGAATAAAAAAACGATGTAACCTTTTTCCACTCATCCAGATTTTTTTTTATAAATTCCAAATAAATAAAATTCTCAGGGATGTTGTTTATTTAATTGTTCAATAACTTATTAGGCTCAACTAACTCAGGGTTAAAACAGTCACTTTCTTTCAGACCTCTGAGATTTGAGGCCAAGCACAAATTAACTGAAACTGTTATTAATGTTTGTGCCGCATTAATAATATTTGTCAATATTAAATTTGTATACAAACGTTAATTTATAGACTTCCTTTGATGTAAGTTCCAACAAGGAAATCAATGAGAGAGATAATACAATTTCGATAGTTTCTCTTTAAAAGGTGCAGTTTGGCTTACCCAATCCAAGATGGTCTATTCACACACAAAACAAAATGGCTTTTGTACTTCTTCTAAAACTAGAAAAAAGTATTTTAAGATTGTCTTCTATATACTTAAACCCAATTCTTGGGGTTAGTTAAGTGGCACCAATCAAGTACTGCAACATATTCTGAAGCTAGATTAATAAACTTCTTAGCAACGCTGAAAACATAAGCCAGTAATAGTCTCTTCCGTTTTGTTAAAACAGGATTTATCCTTCAAAATATCTTAAATCTTGCACTGTATTGTTTAATAATTCCTTTTTCACCGTTATAAAGTTTTCAAAATGGTGGAATACATAACCCCTATGCTAACTCCATATTAAAAATACTAAAAGACTAAAGTAACATACTAGTTTTATTTAAATTTAAATTAAATATTACTCTCACCAAAAATTTTCATACCGAAATAGTATTTAAAAAAAACATAATAATATGGAAAATTATTAATTTAACCAACAACTGTTACAAACCTCATTCTATGGCCAAAGAAACAATGTTCCAAAGAGGAAACAAATTTCTCCATTGATGAAGAATTTAAAATGAATAAATTTACTCACAAATATAGTCAGTAAAACCAATGCGAGGCAAGTCCTGTACGCTACCACGCGTACATCACCAGTTTCAAAAGGTTTCCCCGAAAATGCACTAAGTTTTTGTGCGGTTTAGAAGTATATAACTAAAAATCTCAACAAATGAACCGAAATAAATTTCTACAATTTTAATATCTAAATTTGTGGCCAGGAAAAAAAAAATACTGAACGAGTGAAATTTCTCTAATTATATTCTCAGCTACGTTGAAATTTTATTCAAACTTAAATATTTATTTTCCAGGTTGCAGAACTGAGTTGTTCTACCACCTCAATTATTGCAAACATCAATAATATCACGGTTTTTGGTTATTTACAGTGATGCATATAATTTAAAAAAAAATTCTTCCGAGATTTGTAGTCTACCAACTACAGACAAATTTATGTATATATATATATATATCGTTTATTGTCTACGGACCAGAAAAGAATTCAAGTTAAACATCAAGCCACTGGCCTGAAGCCATATTACAAAATAATCTTCCCAAAGCTTTTGCTAATTCCACTAGGTTAAATCAGTTCAATGTAAGCTGTCGAGAGCAGATTTTTTTTCTCTCTCGATGATGTGATATCTAAAGTGCTGCTATTAGCGCTAACGAAATTACTCTCACTTCATGAACACGGCAGGCACATGAGCGCAGCTTCCCCTTCGCTCTGATCTTTTCTACTTTGATCCTTCTCCGGGAGGGAAAGAAATTGTATGAGGGTGGTTTAGTGTGTGCTCAGGTGTAGGTGTGCAAATCTTTGCAGCCACCCGAGTATGTATTTTCCCAATTCAACTGTCGGGTAGCAAGCTTTACTTACTACTAGCAGAAGGGTCGTGGTGTCAATTTTAATGTCAGGAATGATAGCTTTAAAAGCAGTGAAATCCCGGATTTTCGTTATGCGGTTTGAAAACGTACCAAGTGGAGAATTTTTTTTTCTCGGGGTTTTCCCGTTTTTAATTATGACGTTCACCTTCCGCGGGTTTGTTACTATCTTATCACAATTTAGGGCGTTTTAAAAAAAAGTAAACAACACAATTGCAAACGTCACATAGTCATACAGGAGTCTGAAATGTTACATGCCGTTGAATGAGTCAACGGAATTGTCTGGTCTCCGTTATTGGAAAACAATCCTTATTGTGTAAAAAAATAGAAAGTTGTGCAATACTTAAATTTAGGTGTTAAATACTTTTTTGTGTTAAACAATAGTGTTATCTTTTTTTAATATACCTATAGATAGTTATTTTTTAAGATAAATTTTTTTTGCCTCAAATTTCTTCACGAAATGTTTACTAAACTTGGTAGGTGAACAGTTAAATGTTGCCGAAAGTGATCATAATTAAATATGAATATTTACGTAACTTTTTACAGATTGGAAGAGAGATATAATAAATTTTTCCGACAGTTTTTTTTATAATAGAAGCATAATGAAAATTATACAACCCAACACGGAATGAGTTACTGAGCAATACACACTTTAATATTAATTATCATGGCTCAGATTGTACTTGGTTCAAAGAGAAATAATCCCAGGCAGCAAATTTAAAAAAAAATCCTTGTACATGCCTAAATCTAATGGCCCAAAACGTGATCCGGTCTCGTGTGAGAGGCTGATTCCTGTCGTGCCTCGCCGTCGGAACGCAACTGCAGCGGCGTTTGATTGATTGATTGATTGATGCGTGTAGCTGGAATCCAATAGCCTTCGGCGGGATCAGGCGGGGTCAGAGAACAGATGCGCGTGGAACGTGTCTGGGACGTGCCGTCCGTCGTGAACTAACAAACTCGATACACTGCAAACATATATATCTATTTTTTAAATATTCGTGTAAACTTACATATATAAATATTAATTTGTACATTTACAAGGAAACAACCGCATCGCCAAAAAAAAACTGTGTTCGCAGTAATGATGGGTTCAGATTCTTAGCCAGACAAATATGCCTTGTGTTGTCCCCGTACCACCAATGTTTAAAAGTTATTTGTAAACCGTTCCCTGCGCATATTAATAACAATTATGAAACAAAATAAATTCAAATTATTTGAATAATAGATTATTTTTTAGATGGTATGAAAAAATTATACTACAATGAAACGTCAATTTTAATATAATATGTATAATGTACTATTATGTAACTGTGTTCGTATGTTTGTTTGTTCAAGCATCACGCAAAAACTACTAAACCGATTTTGATGAACATTTTTTTTTGTTAGAATGGTCTTTGGCTAAATTAAAAACCAGGCTATATATAATGTCATAATAATTTAATATAGCTCTGAACTAATCAAGCTAAAGAACAGATTTTCGGTAGAAATAAAAAACATACAAAAACATATAACCTACAAATTTAAATTCTGCCAAAATCAACCTCTAAGGGGTGAAAAAGGAGGAAAGATATTTTAAAGTTGTATAATGAAATCTTCGAATTTAACTACGCATAATAAATTATATTGGGTACCAATAATAAACGTATTAAAACAACCAACAAAAATTATTTAAGATTAATTATTTTATCTCTGAATTTTATTAAGTGTATTAAAATGATATTGGGAAACAATGATAAACATACGTAAACTGTCAACCATAGTTTTTAAATTTTGCAAAATTAAACCTTTGATGGGTGATAAAGGGGTATGTATGCTTTTAAGATCAATAATTATATCTCCGAATATACTTAAGGGTGGTAAATGAATTTGGTTACTGTTTATAAAATTTTGAAAAAAGGGGGTTGTCTGTAAAGTCGGTTTACGGATGATAATTTCACGTGGTCATAAGAAAACTTTGATGAAAAATTGCATAATTTTTAATTTTCAAATATTATTTACAGTTTTTGCAAATTTAATTTAAATGATTTGTTTAAATATAATCACGAACAATTAGTTTAAAAGCCCACCTTAACCTGTTTGATATTATAGAAGATTTTCTTGGACGGTGGTTGGCCGGTTCTTGCACGCTCGGCTCAGGCGGAACGTGACAATGCGGAACGTGACAATGAGTCATGCTTTTTCGTGCGTGCAGCCGGCGTTCATCGATTTGTAAGACGTTATCATGTCAAAAAAACTTTTCCCATTTTACTATTTAGAGAAATCAAGGCCCTAAAAGATGAAAATGGGTATGTTTTTAAGGATAATAGTTATAAATCCGAATTTTAAAAATAATGTTTTTATCTTCGAATTTAATTAATCGCAATCAATTATATTGCATACCAGAATAAACACTTGATAACTACCAACTACAACTTTCATATTTTCCGAAATTGAACACCTAAGGCGTGAAAACGGGGAAGAATGTTTTTAAGATAAATAATTATATCTCCTAATTTAATAAAGGTAATATATGAAATAGGATACCAAAAACCAACCTACAAAAATTACCAACAATTTTTTTTATATTTGGCTAAATGCCACCCCTAAGGTGTGAACAAGATAAATATGGTTTTAAAATTAATATTTATATCTTTGAATAAAATAAAAAATTGTAAATTTTTGATACCAATATCAAACTTAAGAAAAATACCAACCACGATCACCATTTTGTAAAAATCAACCCCTAAGCTGTGAAAAATGGTAAATATGAATTGAAGATAATATATCTCCTAAGCTAACCAAGCATAAAAAAAATATACAAGGAACCAATAATAAAAATACGTAATATACACACCACAATTTTACCATCTTGCTTAATACAGCCCTAAAGGGTTGAAAATGGGTATGGTTTTAAGAATAATAATTATATCACTGAATTAAATTAAGCATAATAAATTATTTTGGTACCAATAATAAACATACAAAAATTATCAACCACAATTTTAAAATTTTGCAAAATTCTAACCCTAAGTTTGGTAAAATGTGTATGTGTGTTTTTAAAATAAAAACCTCACATTTCAAATTCAATTATAATAAGTAGTACGGAACTTAAAAAAAACTGGCAATTAGAGTTATGTATTGCTTATTTTTACGTTTATTAAAATTCGTATTTTAATAGAGAGAAAATGGGGTAAGTATTCATTTATTGAAAAAATTGTAAGTCCAAAACTAATATAAACCAATGGCAAAAATAATAAATTATTAAATTATTATTTAAATTATTTAAGGAGTTTAAAGTGGTTAAGTTAGGTTTAAAGAAAAACTGCATATTTTCGAATCTATTAGTTAGAAATTAAGAATAAGCATTAAGCATACAGAGTTACCAATATAATTTTTTAAGTTTTCTGGAGTTCTTCTTTAATCGGTGTGAAAAGGAAGTAATTTTTTTATTTATCCTACAAATTTCATATCTGAATAGCAAAACAAGCTGGATGTAAGAATCTCAGCTAAAATAACGTAAATAATTTACTAAGTGGAGTAATTTGTGTATATTTATTTAGAAAATGTTTTTGTAATTTGTCACATACTTTTCTTTCAATAGTAAGATTTAAGCAATACTCTGAAACAGCGTGAGCGAAACCGCTAGTTTAAGCTAATTATAATATAAAACTATGCGTCAAGTTTCGTTTGAAATACTCTGTGCTATCCCAAAAAAAGTTTCAAGATGCAATAATTACCATAGCCATGAGTAATACAAATTTACAATACATTTATTGCAGTGTTACAAACTCGTTCTTTGGCAATTTGTTTCCAGTACAGTTTGTAAAAGTACATAAATTTTTTTTTCTGTGTATACATAATGTAACTAGCCATTTCTTTGAAATATATTTTGATAACATAAAAAAATTATATTAAAATAAATCACTTAAATAGAGACCTGTAAAATACGCGTTTGTTTTATTATCTTACCGTGTTATACTTGACACACGTATGTACTCAACCAAGTCCATGCATATTTTATTAATTGGGTGTTGTCATAGTTTACCTTTTGTCTGCATTATATGTGGTTGGTACATATACATATCCAGGTATTTTGATATTGGATTATTTTCCTTCGTGACGTCTGAATCTACCTACATCACAATAAAATTTAGATTACAAATTTAAATGTTAGCCTGTCTCCAAACAATAGCACGAATTTTACAGTTCTCCAAACTTTAAATATAATAAAGGCTTGCGTGAGCGACGCATGCTCTGATAGACAATTAACTACACTAAACAAATTTATTTTGGGATGACTATACAACCGTGATAGTATTGTGAAGAGAAATTCTAATGTTATCAATATAAATGGCATCTGTTTTAAACAAGCCATATTTTTTTTTATATTAAACGATAAAAATATTATGGGAATAAAAATGTTAACGATATTTTGGAATTTTTATTAATGGCCACCATAGTGTTTTGAAACGTTACGTAGATATTAATTTTGATTTCTTTAGATACATCCATCTGAAAAGACCCATTTTGACAAGTTTGAAAGTTTTATAAACAATGTCAACCAGATCTGAAGCGTCTCGAATTTAGACACCTCAATGTAGAAACGCTTATTTTCTTGTGATAAGAAACGGATTTAAGTATCTTCCAATGGCATACAGAATCGTATTTAAACAAGATGCAGCTCGAGCCTTTGCGTGCGAAACCACGTTGTCCTATGTTTACTTTAATGATGATTACTTTGAAAACACTTTGGAAAAATATTTAACAAACACAACAAATGAAGGTGGTATCATTGTTTTTTTTTTTTTTTTAATATCGCCGTGGTTTATAATCTGGAGTGGTTTTAGCTACGTGTAAAGGTTTAATGTGTGTGTGTATGTATATATATATATATATATATATATATATATATAATTCGCGTGAAACTGACGCCTCCCAGCGTGAAGCGACGAAACGTCCCAGCGAAAAGTCGTTAATTAGAAAGGTTCTGGTCTCGATGGGTGTCCTCCGAGCGGGTAGGGGTGGAGCGTGGTTGGAAAAAAAGGGGGTGGTTGGTGGGGGGGTGGAGAGGCGTCCCAGGCGCACGGCTGCCGGCGTCCCGACGCCATTAGCGACGCCGGATCGCCGAGCACGCAGTCAGCTTTTAAACTAATGACGTAGGGTTTCGCACGAGCGCGTGAGCACGCATACCAACCCACGCGCGCATCTGCTATCCTGCTGCTTGCATCCTCCTCCTTCCAAAACAAAACAAGAAAAATATACACTTCGTCACTCGGTCCCAATACCAAGCTTCACACAAAACAAAACAAAAAAAAAATGAAGAAGCAAAAAAAAATATTTAATATGCCGAATGAACCAGGACCTATCCCTCTACCCTCCCCCCCACCCTTCCTTCTTCCCACCAGATTACAGCGGTCGTTACACCCTCACATGATTTTTTTTTTCAGAAGCTCTCATCTCTCACGCATGCAAATCAGGCGTTTATGGTTAAGTTGGGGGGGGGGGGGGGGGACATCTGTGCACGTGAATAAACAAAAAAAAACAATAATAACCATTTCACGAACCTGTACCTACCCCTACTTATGTATATATATATATATATATATATATATATATATTTGTATTAAATCCTCATCCAGCCACAACGGAAACATTATTTTGTGGTAACATTTTCATCCTGCGTTCAATTGGTGGATGACGCGCTACCGCATGTGATTAAAAGCACGCAGCTGTTGGTAAGAGAGACGGATGAATGTGCGGCTTTGATGGGAGTGGGTTATCGGAATGAAGCGAGATGGTTGACTTGCGAGTCTGCGTTATTGTTTGTAAACATTTCTCCTCCCTACCGCCCCTGTTTAATTAAGAACTAGTGTGCATTTCCACAAAAATGCTCCCGGTTAAAATTGAAGGCGCACATAAAGACGCCATCTTAGATGCCGAACGTTTAAGGCCATTGAAAAAGTTAATCGTTCATTATTGACTTATCGTCTCGTTGTTTTATTTTGCGCAAATGGTTGGAGCGAGTGAATTCGCAGGATACAACTAGCTCTCAAAGCATAGCTCATGAGCTACCTATATGTACTTGAGGTTTACAGTTAAAAAAATTTTGTTTGTAATTGGAACAGAATAATTCATGAAAAATTACAGGTATTTGTGAATTTGTACATTTGCATGAAAACACCTGTATCACTACAAAATATTGGTCGCAGTTATACTGGTTTCGGATTATAACCCGGCCATTTATGCTTTGTGCTTTCCTAGTACCTCCAACAGTAAAAGTTTTTTAAAAACCGTTCCCTTAATAGCTTTCAATTTTTAACTGCGTGCATGATAAGAAGAATAAAACTAAAAAAAAAGTAAAAAAAAATGAATATTCGATTATATTTCCCATGGTGTAAAAAATACGTTTGAATGAAACTTCAAATGAAATATAAAATAATGAGAACATTTTCGTAAAAATTATTCCATATTATCTCGAAAACGTATTTCATATGTGCAAAAACAACCATAGTAATGTGTTATGCAGTTACAATATATTCCTGTGGTATTTCAAACTATTTCTTGGCAACTGGTTTCCAAAGGAATCATTCGTAAAAGCTCAGACTTTTTTTTCCTGTGGGTAGCGCAGTCGGATGTACAGGAATCCAAACCTACGCAGCGATATTGACATTTATGAAATTTTAAAAGGTTTTTACTATTTAGGGAGAAGTGAAATCTTAGATCTATGATTAAAAACATTTGATTACTTTTACAAAGAATATTTTTGCTACTAATTTCCCAAATTTATTTATCTTTAGTTACACACTAGGCGTATAATACTGTACATTTTATGTAAAAATTTTGTGATACATCTCTTCGTGTTTATAGCAATTTAGGCGGCTCAAAGCTTGATTCTTCAGATGAACCATCAGCTTATCATTATACAATGAAATTATTTGTGTAAATAATATGTTATAATTATATATTTTTGGTGGTATATATATACCACCAAAAATATATATAAATGTATATTATCAAATAGTTTTCAAAGAAGGTATCTTTAATTTTTTTTAATTTGTTAAATTACAGTACTTTAACAGTAAATATTTAATTACTGGGTATTATCTAAAGAAAGTGAAGAAATCTTGCTTTATTATGCAGTTCTGTCTCCTGAAGAGAACATAATTAACTGCGGCACTGGCGACAGCTTACATTAAAAAGTGTCCACGAAAACCTGGCTAATTTTTGCTGTTGAGAGCGTTTTCAGTGAGATAATTTCCTGTCACGGTGAGCCTTTGCACTTATTAAAAGTATAGGGATGATGGTAAAACTTATTTTGTTTACAAATTTGTCATAACGGCCCTGTCAAACTATCACAATTGTGTATCAAACTATAATTTGGAAACCAATTTCGAGGGTTACACAGAACAAAAATTTCTTTACTTTTACAAATGATTCTTTTTGAATCCAGTTGCCAATAAATAGATAATACTACAGTACAATACTACAAATAATACTACAAGAAATATATTGTAAATTTGTATAAGCAATGGAAATCGTTATTTTTTAGTGACAATACTGAGAAATTCTTACAAAAATAGGCGCTTATTTTTTTTTTTAAATTTTAATTGTTTCATTCAAGCATAAGTTTTTTTAACCAAGGGAGAGATAATATAATATTTATTATTTGGACTTTATATTGTTTCATAATGTGCAAAGTTAATATTGGAAAGCTATTCATGAGACAGTTTACAAATAACTTTAACTACTGGAGGTACTTACACAACACAACACTATGCTAAAATTACCGTTCAAGAATACGAACCCAAACTTACTGTGAACACTATTTTGTAGTGATATAGTTGTTTTAATGTAAATGTACAAATTTCAAAATATCTGTAATATAAAATGAATATATGTTCCATTAAAAAAATATGCAGCTTAATATTGGATTTTAAATGTCTTGAACTTTTCTCTATCAAATAAATTTCGACCTAAAAACCCGAAAATATTTTTATTACGGTATCCCTATCAAAACTATTGGACTTACGGTGAAGCTAGCAAAAATTTTATATAAATTTTTTTTTATTTTTAAGTAATGCATTACGGTGCTAGATGAAAATTTGAACGTGTTATGATTTTAATGCAAATATTAACTTTTAAAACATTTGTAAATTTTCTTAACTTAAATACTCGTTGAACATTTCAAATCATAAAAACATCATTTGCTTTTCCTAGATAAATTATTTTTATGCAACATTTATGTTAACATTATTTTACTTTCATAACCTCAAAAATATCCAACGTATTTTTAGAAATTTTAAAAATTAACAGCGCATTTGGCGACGTTTGCAAGCCATCTTTTTTGAAAAGGCGCCTCCTTACTGCTGGCCTTCTTTCGCCAGATTTGATACGGAAACGTTTATGATTATTGCTTTTATTGAGCACGATCCTCGTGGTCTGATTCCGTCAAAAATTTAACGTATTTTAGAGCCAGTTATTAAAACAAAATATTTGATTTAAGCTCTATGTCATTCAACTGGTCAAACAAACATGGCTGTATTGACATTTTTGTGTCTTCATAACCTTCCGAAGCTATTGACCAACTTTATTGGAAGTCAATGGAATCGAAATTTTGACCGTATGACAGGGACTTTTAGAGACGGAGACACGTACAACTATAATCACAACGCGAAGAAATTGAGAGTGAGCAGAAGTTTTTGTTCTCACTGTGTCGGTTTTCGGATAATCGAGGCAGCACGTACCGCCAAACCGTTTGGGATGTGATGAAGGCGGATAAAGTGACCGCGAACCGTTCTGAGCCGAAATTTTATTTTTTCCTCCGAACCTCCGAGCGTGATGGATGACTCGTCACAACCGCAGAAGAAAGGGAGCGAAGGTAAACCTGACCCAGACGCTAACGGGAGTGTTTACATTTTCTCTTCATCTCCTTCCAGCTGAAATGTAATCCCCTGAAGATGGACACGTCTCTTGAGACGTAATTGTTGAAATACTCCACCCCCCCCCCGCCCCCTTAGTTTGAGGCAGGGACCATCAGATGTCAATCATTCCTCTCGAGTGTGATGGAAAATCTGTCGGAAGAAGGGCCAGAGGTAAGGGGAATGAAGGCATGGTGTAGGCGCCTGTTTGCAGCAACGATGGCTAGCAAACGACGCAAAATTTACTGTTAAAAAAAACCGTGAATTAATATACACTTTTACTAAAACGTACAACCTCTACAAAAGCCTAAACTTTAAAATTTTCACATTTAATTTACTATCCTGCCATCTTCGTAAAAGTATCGTTTGTATATCTTCGTAAATTTTAAGGATGGCTAAGTTTACTTAAGTTGAAAACCAAATGTTCGTCGGTGCTTTCATGGTTGTTTTTTCCACAATACCTTTCATCGTTATGTTTGTATATTTTCTGTGTTGTCAATTTTTTTTTTTTTTTTTGTGATTTGACGCGCATTTATGTTAACTTTACCTGCTCTTTGTTTGTTGATTGCCAATTTTACCCGGGCGTAAAGTAAGTTTTGTTTCGTGGGCTACTCAGGTGGATGTAGGGAAAGATTGGGCCTCAAGACACTTGTAGACTCCTTTTTGCTTCGTCCTTGTACTTGAACTCATCGAAACCCTCAGTGTGACCAAAATTCTGTTATAATTCGAAATTTTATAACTTACTTAATACCAAACTGTAAACATGAGAAAGCTTCGTACGTTAATGAACAGTGCAAAAATTTCATAAAAACTCTTTTCATATGTTTTAAGTTGATACAGCAGAAAAAATTATGTATTAAACTGAGTACGGTAGCCCCAATTCGAAAATGTCTTCTTTTTTTTTTACAAACTTACCTCTGAAATTACAAATAAAAGGTAAACAAAGTTATTTTGTTTAAGGAAAATTCTTTTCATTCGATAAAATTTTTGGTTTCTTTCGGGAAGTTTGTTGACAATAAAATGGAAGAATCCGTCAAAAATGTGCGTTATTTTACGAAAGAATTTTTCTTTCAGAAATTTGTATAAACATTTTTTTTACGAAATTAATTTTTTCCTAGCAGCGTGGTTGTGTCGGAAGGGAATGTTCATGGTCATGGAGAGAGAGGTTGTTTAGGGGAAGGGGGTAGTCGAAGGATGGTACGAAGACCCGCGCCATTAGCGCTGTGAGTGGCTGGTCGCGGAACTGAAGTGGCAGGCCACCGCGTTCTCCGAGAGCGCGGGCTATCTGACGTGACGTAATGGGGGCAAGTCATCCTGTGATTGGTCGAGGAGGGACGGGTGGGTATGATGGAGTTGAACCCGACGATAAATAGTTGCTTCAGGCGGATTACGTGACGTCACTACAGGAGGGCACTTAACGGCGAGATTTTTCCCCGCCGTGATAGATTTACAATTTTATTTTTACCAAAATATAATCATAATTTTATTATTTTCTGAAACTGTTAACGTGAAAAGGTTTATAAAGGTATGTGTCTCTGTTCTTGTATTTTGGTTTTATTTATAATTTATTGAGCATAAGTACACCATGAGAAAATAACTGATTATTTCACATGTGTGTTTGTAGATGACGTGATAGGTCAATAATTTTTACTTCAAGACATTTACAATGCGAGGTTCTGTGGTATTTCAACCACAAAGTTAAATTAAAAAATTAACCTTATGGCTAATATTTAAAAAAAAAAAAACATTTCAACACAGCGGGCATTCAGTCTTCCTGGAGGTTTAGGCGTTCCATTTGGAAGAAAACTTTTGAAATAAACCGTTGAAAAAAAGTCTCTGTATAAAGGAATGTAAAAGGGGGTCAAACTTTGGTATCCATTATGTTATTTCCTCGACTTTAAATTTTATAGTTTTTTTTGTCAGTAGTTGGGTATTTATTAATTTTAATTTGTGTTTATTGGAATAAGATATAGCAAGATAACAACATTTATAAGCTGTTAAAATTTTCACATTATGTTTAAGAAGAATACTAGGTACTAATAATAATTATCGAATGATCTTTGTGTTTTTACTGATATCTTCGTACATTAATGGTTTCTGAGGTTTAAGTAATTTGAAAATAAAATCAATAAATCAGTGTTAGAGCAACAAAATAATTCGTTAGTAAATAATTAAGTCCAGAGTAAACAATTATCTTCTTCCTTAGATATTCCCTGAACATCAGGCCTTAAATTTGCTAGTCGCCCTTGAATATGACTGTAATAAACCATGCTGAAACGTCAGGCATGCCAATATTTTCATGAGCCTATAGTTGGCCTCAACCTAGAAGCCAAAAGATGTAAGGTATCCGGTTTGTTGATGCCTTAAAAATAAATCAATAATCACTGTTTTAAGTGTGTTGTTGTATTGTCCAAAACCAGGAGAACAGAAGCAAGAGAAATTGCAATTTCTGTTTCTTTTAAACTGCACTTTGTAAAGATTTGGGCAAACGTTGGAAGAAATGGACAGTAACAAATGCATGGGTTGAATTGGGTGAGGAATGAACACATACGTGGTACGCCTGGCGCATCCCCTATGCTAGCAATGGCCCTGGGTGCGCGGCTGCTAATTGGCATGCTCTCTTTTCGTTGAGCATTCGTTTAAAATGATTTAAGATATTTTGTTAATTTTTGACGTGACAGCGTCTAATAAATCGATGAACGCCGGCTGCACGCACGAAAAAGGATGACTCATTGTCATGTTACGCTCATTGTCCCGTTACGCTCATTGTACGCTTGCGCCGCATCTATTTCTCTTCCACTCGATTGGAACAACAACCATCGATTTGACCTTTTTCGAGGCACATTAAACTTGAAACACTCCCATTTGTTTCCTATCATCGTCCTATCCTTAACAGAATAACACAGATTGGAAGAAGTTAAATAGCAAAAATGTATAAAAGTTATAGTTAAAATAATCTGTTAGTTAAAGTAATAAACATATTTGAATTAATAAGTGCAAATAAAAGTAAATTTATCAATTAAATTGTAGATTTCATTTCACTCCTTCTTTGTATCAATACAAAATAGTGATAATTTAATAAAAATGATTCAATTTTATTCATAAAGGTATGCAATCATTTTTCAATGTTTTGTTATGACGTTGTCACGTTAAACTATCGTCCGTAAACCGACTTTACATACAACCACTTTTTTTTTGGTATTAAAATTTATTTTACGTGAGGCCTAAAATACGTGGACAAGTATGAACTATAAAATACGCTAACTAACTGTTTGCACGTCTCCGCCGCCAGGCGCGGTATAATAAAGGAGGGGGGGGGGGGGTGGGGTGAAAGGTGACGCAGTGACGAGTGCGTCGAGGCTATTCGCGGGCACCCAGCTGATTGGTGCGGCCGTGTGTGTGTCCGCTGGCCGCAAGGGCGACAGCCATCGGGCCGGGCTGTACGGGAGTCATGGCTAGAGACCGGAAAAATTCGCGGATTAATTTCGTGATAGGCTGAAATTCAAACATGTGTACAATTCTGCTGGTTCCGCTATTGGCTCGCGGTTTAACTGGAGCTCTCTGGGCCAATGAGAGACTATCGACCAAAGAAGCGTCGAATCACAAGCTACCCAGTGGAGACGACACACAATTCAGTAACAAATGAACACGCGTGTTTACTTGAGAAGTGCAGAGGATTATGGAGGCTATCCTAGAGGTCATTGAATCCGCTAAATTTTCCGGTCCCTAGTGATGGCTAAACCTAAATAACTTTACGTATTCGAAAATGCACACGAGTCGAGAGAACCGGACGGGGATTCGGCGAGCAGAACTCGTTCCACGAGTCCCACGAACCGGGAAAAAAGCCTTTCAAGTAGCTGCTTGGTGGATCGCACCGGGGTCAGGAGACCTGGTTTTCGCAGTGACAGTCTTCAATGAACAAGTAAGTCATCCGCTCCGTCCCCCTAAAGCCCTTGCGCTCCCGTGGGCGGAGTCAGCTGCTGTGTTGCACGGCTTCCCAGTTCGACTGCACGAGTGTTGCGACTTCATATCGATTGGTTCAGCGTCTGAAAATCGATAACGTCATGCTGCGAGCATCACCACAGTACGTTTACAATGAAATGCATAGTGGCTTCTTACATCTCGGCAGAACAAGCGTGTGATGGAAAGGATAACACACAGTCAGTCTTTTTATTTTAAGCAGGTTAGAGTTCATCGAAGCAGAGTGGCGCAGTGGAAGCGTGCTGGGCCCATAACCCAGAGGTCCGTGGATCGAAACCACGCTCTGCTAATTGGACTTTTTTTTACGTTTGGTTTTATGTGTCATTCTACAGCTGGATGCCATTTACAGAAACAGACACCACCATGAATAATATTAAAACATACATTAACAAGCAAAACACACAAATACACAAAAAAACTTAAAAAAAAAACACAAAACAACATACAAATTAAGAAATGCATAACATGATAATACACCTGACAACACAGAACACAGTCAACAGAATTTTTGAACTTGCGTTAACTTGCAAGCTTGAATTAAGCGATATCGAAAGTGAAGTTTTTGGCCAGTAGAACTACTTTAAGTAAAAGAAGAAAACATTCCCTTAAAGGAAAATATGCGGCACCGCGGCGCGCCGACTATTAGTAGACCCGGCTCGATTAAAAATTATTTAATAAGTATTTGTTGAAATAATTTTTGACTATCTTCCATTTGTAGATGCTTAAATTGCGTAAGTATGATAACCAGACTGAATTGTGTAAAGAAATTTGCGGTGATTATAAGTTCGGTACATATATAAGAAAAATGTACTGTAGTAGCAAATATTTTGTAGCTATTACTGAATGCGATCTGATCCATTGCATGCTACAGGAACCACGTTCAAACTCAGAGTTAATTTTGAATAAAATGTTGAACGTATTTTATAGTTGCGTAATTTCTTCTAATAAGGTGATTACTTTTGGTTCTTACCTTAAATTTTGTGGTTTTTATTGTTTTTCTCTGCTTTTCGGGGTACCTGCTTTAAGGAACAGCGAAAATCACACCCAAATTTAGTTAAAATTAAAAAATTAAAATTTAATTTTTTTAAATTATTTTCGAGGTCGTTCCCAGGCGGGTATCTGACTTGTGTTGGCTTATCCTGAATTGGGTAACGCACACACATTAAATTTTATGACGAAATAAAAAATAAATTTAATAATTATTTTCCTAGAATTTTGTGTGTTAGAAGAAATTAAATTAAAATATTTTGAATTCAATTTTTTTAAAGACGTAAATTCAATCCTATATAACAAAAAAAATGTCTGTATTGATACTAAGATAAAAATTAACAATTAGAAGTGGTGCTGCTATTAAGTGTGCTCGAAATGTAATTTATATCAAAATCTCGTGTTATTTTATTCATGGGCTACTGCGCATAGTAGAGTGTCAATAATTGATTTTGAAACATCACCGAAATGTGTTACGGATAAAGCGTGCGTTGTCGTAAACACTCCCCGCGGTGCGGTAGTTTCCCAACGTAACACGAAAATATTGAGCTTTTGTCGTGTAGAAACAGGACGGAACCGGACTATTTGTTTTCGATTACAGCGTCCAGTGCCGGTACACTGGACACGACGCGTGCGTGCGTGCGTGCGTGCGTGGTAAGTTTTCACGCGGGAGTGTTGCAATTGGAGCGTTGTTTCATTTGTTTTCGGACGAGCAACCTGCGACCCTCCCCTGACCCTGCAAACCATGTCCCGCTTGTAATATTGTCCTCAACAGTATCACAATCACTCCCTTCTGCTTCCTCGCCATTCGCCCTTCTGCTATTGATTCCAATAATTTACTGCCGACCGCTGAATGCGATGATGGATTTATTGCAAGTTGCGTGCGTACCGGTGATAAAAAAAAATGCATCCTTTAGGGACGCGTATGAATTCGAATCGAAAAAAAAAATGAACGTGGGTTAAGGTCGAGGCTCTTTGAATATTATACTTCACAAAATGTTGTTTCCCCGTGAAAAATGTTCCGAAAAATAAAACCATCATCCAAACCTGAGATTTATTTTCAGTTGGTAATTTACTTCAGTTACTTCTTACAGCGTGCGATCGTTCAAATTAAAATCTCTTTGACTAGAATTAAACTTTTTTTTTGTTTATCTTTGAGTCTGGGGATAAGTTGGCTACCTTACGGAAGTTGATAAAGACGGCATTCAGCTTTTTAAATAAAGATGATGCCATGTCACAGTATAGACGACCTAAATCCACATATTAAAATAATTAATGTAAATTAGGGGCTCCGAACATAGTGTTGTAGCTCAAGAATTTTGTCGATTTCAGTTTAACTCAGTAAATAATTATTTGATCGTTTCAGAGTTGAAATATGTAGCCAACTCAAAGGTTCAACATTTTTTACTCACGCCAGCATCTAAGACCCATAGCGTCTCAATTGGTACACGTTGCAATCGTTAAAACACAATTTTAAGTAAGGGAAAATTCTGTAAAAAAATTATTAGCGATGCAATAAACTTTCGAAACGTTAACATCAATATTGTAAAACACTACACAAAAAATTTCTAAGTACAAAGAAAAAAAGATATTCGTTTTATTTAATTTATATTTCTGCAATCTCAGTTTCAAAAAAATGAAGTGTCTACGATATGAATGTAATTTTTGAAAATATTTTGAATGTTATCCTAGAGATTTAATAATGAGGCCACTCTTGTGAAGGGTGGGAGACCATACACACAACTATGAACATGACCTGTGCGAAATGGGCTCGCAAATGAAAACTACCTGTTAATTTTAACCAAAGAAATTTCGCGAGGTATCCAACTTCTGTTGGTAGTGCTATAAAATAACTGTATTAACTATCGAATGTTTATCCCGTGACATCTGATTAGTCATTTGTGAACATCAATTTTCAACATATAAATTAATTTGTGTTATGTCGTATATTTTTGTTAACCATTCCAACCACCCAATATTTTATTTTTTATATTAATTTACTTTTTCTTGTAAGTAAAAATAATAAAGTTTTTGCAGGAGTCACACCTCGGTATTGTAATATCTCGTCCATATCTTGCCACAGTATGATTGATAAATATCATGACAGTTTTCTAGTCCGCCAAAATGACTGTTGCGCCGTGCGTCCGTTAACAGAAATAAAATATATTAATTTCCCTTATATGCGCTCGACCGGTCTTTGTGTTTGTACTGGTAAGTTCGGAAACATGGCGGTCAAGTCTTGTGCGCATGACCTACTATTACTGTGAAGGTGGGTTTACGATTGAAAATTAAGAATTAGTTTTATATTTAACATATGACTATGGGAACCATATGATGACTTAAGACTTAACAAAGGTGATTATATTTTCCCCCCTTAAGAATTAAGGGAAGCGCCTATCAGAGCAAAAATTCTTTCGTTGGGAAAGCAGGTTATGATTCAGTACGAAAAGGAGTAGGAAATACGAAATTACTATCATCATGCTAAGAAATAATAAAATACTTAGAAAACGTTGCACGAAAATTTAAAAAAAAATTACTCTAACTAGAATTTTTTTTTTAATATTTCGGAAATTTATTATTCGGATGTGTTTATGGTTATGTTTTGCTATTATACGAGTTTATAATTCATGAATATATTTTGTTACTATCAAGCCATTTTATGGTCGCTTGACTTGCTTGGAATGGATTTCATTAACATTACATGACCTAGTATTTACGTAATTAATGTTAAATATCCTCGATTCTTATTTGTGAATGATTATAGGTTACGAGCTGAAACGTTGCAGTTTTTAGGTTCAACCGTGTCAGTATGTCTGGTTTTTTCAAGTATGTACATAACTAATTTCAACATGGATCAAAATTTTAAGTTTAAAAAAATTATGAATCGACAGCGAATGCAGACGATGACTACGAATAAAAAAAATTCAACTTAAATGACATGACTGCTTGCTCTCCCATTTTTATTGGCTGTAATTAACGACAACTAATTTATTAATAAACTGAATATTACTAAACGCTGTGCTCGTCGGCTTAAGTACAGGTTAAGTTTATAGTTCTTACATTTTTTTTTTCAATCGTAAACCCACCTTGACTTTTTTTTTTCAATTGAGCGCCCAGCTTATGTTTTCAACAGGCAGCGTAATCGAGGAAGCACAGGGCTGGCAACAACATCGGGGGAAGTATAGAATATCCCCCCCCGCCTGCTCCACTGGAAACACTTCACCGCTGCGTAACGTAAACACGGCTGCAACAAGAGAGCATCGGGGCTGCTGTGTGCGAACGTGCGTGAAGTGGGCAACCCTCCAATGGGCTGATGTAATATATATATATATATATATATATATATATATATATATATATATGCATATATATATTTCGGCGAGTGGATCCTCGTGCTCGGATGAAAAGTGAGCCGTACGTGTCTGGAATTCCCGCGTTTCCCGACGGGCTTTTATTTGTTGGAATCTTGCCGGAATGACGTATCAAAAAGCCTCTCTCTACGAGCGTGCTGGAATCTACGCGGTAGAGAAATTGGAGCAAGCGAGGTGTTTTTATCGAAGAACTGTTTTCACGACCATGAGGTGGAATATTCAGTCACCTCTGACGGAAGTTTTCGATTCGAAGATAACCTTTGGAGAAACCGGAGACACGAGAGATTTTGAATGTCAAAACGCTGCTTTTATATCATGATGCACTCACGTTCGTATACAGCGAAATGAAACAACGCAATTTTATTTTATTTTAAATTTTAAATTCATTTTATTTCTAACGATATTGAGGACACATACATATGTGTTGTGGAGAGGCTAGTTACGGTCGGTTTTTTACTACAGCTTAGGAAGTAGTACCCTTAAATGCAATGTTTTTTAAAGATACATTTTTCTCACAATTGTTTCATTAATTTATAATGTAAATATAATGACGATATTTTTATGATTGGTTTTATTTATCAAATAAGTGCTTATTTATTGGTGTTAAAAATTGAAAAGTCCAATTTATATTTTAATCATAGCATAAACAACACGAACGTTACGTTGTGGTATGAAGTTTTGAATTAAACGTGTAAGTGGGTGGCACTTGTATAACTCTAGAAACTCACTAGAAATAAAGGTTTACTAAAAGCCTTGTTACCAGAAAAAATTTTTAAGTTTAGGGAAAAATATGTTTATTTATATGTAAAATAAAGAATCGCATAAACAGTTAGTTCAAGATTGTGTTGCAAGTAACTACACGCTCTAAATTCATGCTAGATTTTTATATTTTATATTTTTATTGTTATTTTTAAATTTTTTGTCATTACTTTTATTTCAGATCTTACAGTTTTAGCTTGAAACCAACCTTGCATTTGCTATTCTGTTACAAATAATTTTAACTCATATTAATTTAGTGTAATTTAATGGGTATAAAAATTCGCGCAAAAGATGATAATTACAAAGCGTTGCGCACCTTTTTACTCCCATTTTATTACCTTAAATGAATTTATGTTGACAATATTTGTGGCAAAACAACAAATGTATTGGATTCATCGAAGCAAAATTTATGAAATAACCAATAAATAAAAGTAATGAAAAAAAAACTTACTTGGCAAGTGAGGCCGAGCATTAAATAACAATTATTGATGTGATGGAAACATTAATTAATAATATAAACCTGGTTATTTTTTATATGTATAATATACATAATATCCTATGTGTGTGTTTGTATGTGTGTGTGTTTGTACCACATGCATTCCTAAACAATTCATCCGAATTCGATGAAATTTTGCACACTTGTCTTTTGAAACACGAGGAAGATCACTGGCTAGGTGACGTTTCGAAACACCACACCCTACCTTTTTTTCCAGCTCGAAACCAGAAATTTGATATTTATTAGCACACGTGACATTCGAAATTATAAAAAATTACTCTTCAACATATAATTTAGAAAGAAATGTGAAGTCATGGCCTACGTGAGGTTTTGATAATCCAACCCAAACCGCTGGTCTTAGGCGGCAGTCGGAGAAACAAGCACACGTACATACGTCAGCGCGTAGCGCTGGCTCACTCGCTCCTGCAGCGGACAACACAAAAGGTAAAGTGACGGCGCTAGCAACGCCGCAGCAACCCCTCCTAAAATTCTCCCTCTTACAGTCAACGAAAAATTATCAGCACCTGTGAAGAACATACTCACCATCAACAAGCACAAACAGTGTCAAAAACGAATAACTCCAAAATACAACGCCCATAAAAATGGCCCCCTCCCTAAAAGGTATAAAACCCAGAAGAAAACCCTAAAACACTGACTACCCACAAGATGAAATACTCAAGAGGACTCTTAACACCCGAACTTCACACAGGACCAACCCAACGACAACACCTGTCGAGGGCCTGCCTACCCGCTTAGTTATTTTTTCCTATTAAGAGGACTAGCAACCTTCTCAAAAAAACTGAAAGATCAACTCCCACTTAGCGCAATCATGAATCGCTCTCGTTTCCTCAAGAAAATTCAGTTCTAGAACCATATCGCACAGCATCTCAGGTAACACCCAAAACCTCCTAGTCCATGAAATTTTTTTTAAATATCAAAATGCAGGAACAAACAAACTTTGTCTTGGCTGCTGCTACCATTAGCCACTTGAACCTTCAATCCCTCCTCAACTTTGAGTTTGTTCTTTAACTCAGGCTTCCGTTTTACTAAGTTGCTCACAAAATCCTGGCTTACAAAATCGTTACTAGCGCCAGTATCTTTGGTCGTTTTCTCTCCAACTTCAACTTCTACCCAGAAGCTACTGGATTACCTGTCCTGGCCCCCATTCTTGATGACTGCTATTTGCCTGTCCACTTCCATGCATGTTACCGTCACAAATTTCTTTGTCGACTCTGACCGACGATTTACAAGCCCTGGCTAAATGTCCCATTTTTCCGCAATTAAAGCCTTTGCGGTTGCCCATCACTCTACTCTTGCAATTAAGCACATTTTCCACACTTGAAGAAAGTAACATTCATATTCTTTACATACCTAGGTTTACCGACCTCAGAGTGTTTCTCACTAACCCCGACCACATCACCAGATAATTCCACTGGCGATCTAACAGGATAATATTGTTCACAGGTTTACACAATATTATATACCTGAATGGACCAGGCTCTAAATTCTGCCCTACTTTTAGTAATTTACAGAAATGCACATTGTTGTCTTTATTAACGAGATAAACTGCTGAACAGAAAGTTCTACTCCCAGAGCACATGCGGATTCCCCAATGCCCTGGATGAGTTTCACCATCTGTTCACTAGCTTGATGAATATGCTTTACTCGCCTATCTTTCAAATCTTCCTCTCTTAATGGACACAGCAACACCCATCAACGCTGAGTAACAATTTCCCAGCTTTCACCATTGCCTAACCCCCATCCAGCAGCACATCCAACACTACTCCTGAACATATCTAGATAACAAGATCATGAATAAAATCCACGTCAGAGTTCAACAGCAAACTTTTCTTAGTTCTTTCCACTGAGGCGATAAAGTTCAGAAGGACAAAATGCTCACAGGATTCAAGCTGGGAACGTTGTTGAAGCGTTGACAATACTTAACAGCACCCTGACCCCCAGCAATTTTACATAATCACTCTCACTCGAGCAAAGATTTTCCAAAATGGTAAGCGGACAAAAGACCTCGACTGTGCCGTGAAAAATTTTGAAACGACCTGTGTAGAGCACCAGGCGCGGAGACTCCCCTGCTGCGCCCCTGCGCTCTTCAAGTGCCGCGTGCCGAGGTGCCGTTAAGTGGGCTCTCGAATGGAGTGCCCTGCACACCCCCTCCCCCTCCACCTTCCACCCTCTCTCGCGACCCCGTGCAGGCGGTGAGACACCCCGAGGGATCAGCCGAGCGCGCCACTGCAAACAAACCATTAGGGCGACGGACCCCGGTGGGAAGTCCTGCTGTTTTTTTTTTTTTTTTATGTGTGAACGTCTCGGATCTCTGTATGCGGCATTTGGTTGTAGTTGTTTAGTGAATGCAACGGAAGTCGTGTGGAACGGGAATGTGTAACCACGGTTCATCTGTAGGGGGATAACGCGAACCAAAGATCACAAAGACAAAGAGGAACTTAATAGTATTACCTTTTTTAATTAATTCAACAAGATCGGCAGCATTTTAACAAAATTCCTTTTCGAGAATCAGGTCCAAACCCCGAGTGTAGTATATATATTTTTTTTTCATTCAATCTTTTTCGCTTTTTTTTTTCGGAGCCGTTTTCATTATTTAGTTTAAAATTTCGGTCTGCAAATCAAATGATTCAATAGTCAACGCGGCTGCTCCGGCAGCGAATTCTAGCGGCGGGTGCGAAAACTACGTGTGTTTCGCGTCCAGAAGTATAGTTGAAAACACAATTTCGACTTTATTTTAAGATTTATACGTTAATTTTCGTGTCCGAGCTTTTTATTATAAGTGTATTTGCGACATAACACAGGAATTTTCTCGTTACCGAGATCAGATGTTATACGTGTCTGGCGCGTACTGAAAAACGCGCTCACTTTATTTATTTATTTATTTTTAAATCGTAAGGGGAGTCGCTGTGATGATTTCACCAGAGCTTATTGAAAATATCGTAACGGAAAAAAAAATATGGTTCAAATTTCGGAGCATTGCCGGAACATAAACAGTCAGTAAGAGAGATTTGTAACTGCGTTGCTATTTGCCGCCATGTTTGTTCCAAGACTTGATGTAAGTTTTTGGACATACGCCATTGCAAAAACTTTTTCTGTTGAAGATAAACGAAAAAATAAAAAATAAAAAAATAAATAAAAAATACCAAAAAAAAAACAACACAAAATTAAGCAAAAAATTGCTGTTGTCAACAAATATATATATGTATGCGTGTGTATGTATGTACTTAATTATTTTTATTCTTAAAAATGTGTTTTTCCCACATTAATACAATAAACATTATACTTATTCTATTTGTTTTTATCGTTAATTACTTGGTTTATTTTTCAGTTGAATCTTTATATAAGTGTTTTAAAGTTTTTTTAAACTCATTTTTTTATTCCTGTATTAGTTAGGGACTTGAATTCGTGCCTATATGTAGCATTTGTATGTTTAATTTTAGGACTTCAATCATAAATATAGGTAAGGAAATTTCGCAGATTCGATTGGTTGCTAGCTAGAATGCAAACCTGCAGCAGCACTGTGTTCATGATTGGACCACCAGTTATCGCGATGCACCTTTCCTGCGACCGTGATTCAACGATGCCCAGCTAGGAGATTAGCGAATCAGGACAATAAGGACAAGAACTAAAAGACAAAAAAAATCGGTAGAGAAAGCTAGAGTCTTTGAATTTTAGCTTGGTTCAAACGTATTCGCGATATTTCTGGTTTTAAATTCATGATATGTTTCAAATTTCTGGGTTTCGTTATACGTTTCAAAGCATGGGTTTTCCACGGCGGCCTCGTATGTCGGTACACCCTATGTCCGGCGCGCATAAACAAACACGCGTGCGTCGCTTTCTGATCAATAACACCCAACTAACCCCTTCCCCCTCCAGCCATGAACCGCTTCAAAAGTCGTCGAACACCATGCGTGAAGTCCTGGTTACGCCGTCAAATTCTTTCGCTCTCGACATACTGCCTGGTCACACCGTCAAACTCTTCCACTCCCGACATTTCACCTAATCACTAGAGACCGGAAAAATTCGCGGATTCATTTCGTGATAGGCTGAAATTCAAACATGTGTATAATTCTGCTGGTTCTGCTATTGCATCGCGGTTTAACTGGAGCTCTCTGGGCCAATGAGAGACTATCGACCAAAGAAGCGTCGAATCACAAGCTACCCAGTGGAGACGACTCACAATTTAGTAACCAATGAACACGCGTGTTTACTTGAGAAGTGCAGAGGCTAATGGAGGTTATCCTAGAGGTAATTGAATCCGCTAATTTTTCCGGTCCCTACTAATCACACATTACATTCTCCCACTCCCGACACCTTGTCTTGCCTGGTCACGCTGTCAAATTCTTCCACTCCCGACATCTTGCCTGGTCACGCCATCAAACTCTTCCACTCCCGACATCTTCTAATGTAAGTATCTTCACTTGTGGGCTTCGGCCGCGTCGAAAGTGAAGAGCTCGCTGAAGTTTCGGTCGAAATTGCAGTCACATAATCAGTAATAATGATCTTCTCCAACTGAGAGTCTTGGCAGTCCCTATTGCCTTCAAATACTTTCCTCTAAGATCGAGTTTTTTTTTTTTCGATTAGCTGGAGCTGTGGGACAGTCAGAGGTGTATTTCCTTTCTGGTTGGCTGGTGGTTTTGTCCAGTCAGAGATGGGCTCTGAGATTACAAAGAAAATATACCTATAATAATGTGCACATGTGTGCAATTTGTTGAGTAATTTACCTGCAAGAAGCAAGTTACTTGTCTTAATTTTTTTAAATATTGTAAAACATTTTATTGTGCTTAAGAATATCAACTTGATTTATTTTTTTAAAAAATTAAATATAAAAATTGCATAAAATCATAATAAGTTAGAAATTTTCATACAGTAATTTGATGCTTCTTAATATTAAAACCGGAAATTTTGAACTACCTCGGTACAATGATGAACTTTGATAGCGTCACTGAATTTAAAACATTTTCGAGGTTATCCGTCCAAATTTACTTGATGGAGGAATTGAAAACTCTATATTATCTAGTATCACCTCTAATAATTTGTGTTGGAATACATTTGCAGGCCAAACTTTGACAGTGTGACAGGGCCTTAATGCCTTCGCGTGCGGCGTGGTTGGGGGGTAAATATAGCGTGCATGTCCACGAGAAGGGTTCGGTTGCCAGGGTGAGAAGAAGGTGGTTTGGGAGGGGTGGAGGGGGGTCTTTAGACGAGGCCACACGTTGACCCACGTGCCTCGTGTCTATAACTAACCAACTCTATAGAGCCTCCCACTCTTAGATTGCAGAGTGGAAGTAAATGGGTGTTTTCTCTCTCTCTTTCTAACACACGCCGACTACCGTCAGCGCTGTCCTTGTTTCTTCGTGCGCTGTTGCCATATTTCATACGAACTTAAAATTATTATATTTTTGACAAAGCGCTTTTGCATATTGGATTATATATATATATATAGATAGATAGATAGTTTACTTAATGGCATTTCAAGAAGACAAAAAAATAATTAAATATCTATTTTCATCACTGGGAACTGTTTAGAAGTATTCCGAAATGTATCATATAAAAAGATTAACCCTAAGTGTGTATTCCATACAGATTTTTTTGTTAAAAATTTTAATGTTTCAGGACGCCACAGATTAAATCTAAAGACAAAAACGCTCCATTTAGTAGTTTTTTTTTTTAAATCCTAAAATGCATTTGTTCAGAAACTGACACATCAATAAATTGATCAGCGGAAAATGCTTTTTTTTTTTTTTTTTGCTAATTAAGTTAAATCGGGGTTGAAAGCGTGAAAGATGTTCACAATGAACGGAATATGTTTTTTTTTATAAGCAACAACATCTCAATTGCTCCTACAGTTATAGTGTTCATAGCTTTTAAGACAAGTCGTATCAACTCAAGAGCGTACTGTCATAGAGGCTCGCTACCAAAACTGCTGTCGTAAGATGAAATACGGCAGTTTTAATTTTTGAGAAGTGAGATTCTATCCTACAAGCAAGTTCAAAGATAACGGCTTTCCTAGTTCAGCTAATTCCTGCGTCACGCATTTTTGAATAAAAAATTGGTTGTCTGTAAAGTCGGTTTACGGACGATAGTTTAACGTGACAACGTCATAACAAAACATTGATAAAATGATTGCATACTTTTATGAATAAAATTGAATCATTTTTATTGAATTATCACTATTTTGTATGGATACAAAGAATGATTGAAATAAAATCTAAAATGTAATTAATAAACTTACTTTTATTTGCACTCATTAATTCAAATATGTTTATTACTTTAACGAACAGATTATTTTAACTATAATTTTTATACATATTTGCTATTTAACTTCTTCCAATCTGTGTTATTCTGTTAAGGATAGGACGATGATAGGAAAAGTAGGAAACAAATGGGAGTGTTTCAAGTTTAATGTGCCTCGAAAAAGTCAAATCGATGTTTGTTCCAATCGAGTGGAAGAGAGATAGATGCGGCGCAAGCGTACAATGAGCGGAACGGGACAATGAGTCATCCTTTTTCGTGTGTGCAGCCGGCGTTCATCGATTTATTAGACGTTGTCACGTCAAAAAGCCTGCCAGTTAAGTGCCGTGACCGGTGACACGTTACAGTTACAATTTTGAAAGTTATTTTTTCACACGTGTGGTTTTATTTTTCTGTCTTCATGCGGATAATAACGTAATTTTTTTTTCCTGCGTGTGGATTTAAATGGCGTGTTCATCCAAATGGCCCTCGTCATTGTGTCGCGAGTCATTCAGACACGACCCAAAGGAATAACCGTTGATATTAAAACATCTGACCGGATCACGTGCGATTCGGAGATTGGGCAGCTGCCGACGAGAAAGTGACGTCGACTTCGTCTTGCACACGTTTATTTGAGCCTAGGCTGTGTTCAGAAAGTAACTCGAATTTTCCAGGTTTGTAAACCTTCGTCTCCGCTGACGTGGTGCTTTATTTATTATTATTTTTTTTGGAGGGGCTTCGAAGAGAATGAGAGAGAGAGAGAAAACAACGAATGGCAATGACGTTTTCGGGCGTCACATCGGTGACAGCGAAGAGTTGCGGAGGCGTCGGATGTTCGTGCCGAAACAGAAGGGGGGAAAAGGACGCGGGTTTGTCGGGGAGGAAGGAAAGGTTTCTCGTCCTGCCAGCTTCGCACCACGCCACTTGCACGCTCTTCGCAGTGTCAATACTACCCTCCCTCCCTCCCTCCATCACTCCTTCAATCCCCGTCGCTAACCCTCGCAACCGGCCGTCGACGTAGTCACGTGACGGTGAAGGGGGCAAGAGCCGTAGAGAGGAGAGACGGGGGAATCAAACAAACATTCACCAGCATTCATAAATATAAGCGAGTTATCCCGCGGGAAAAAAAATAAATGTGCCCCCATACATACAAACAATTTTACCACCGATAAAAAAAAAACCTTCTTTTTTTTAGAAACTTGGTTGCTAAAATCTTTCATTGTAATTCTACAAACAAAAAATATTAAAAATTTTAATGAAACATTTCAGTGGTGCCTACAAAATATATGTTGTATCTTCGTGTGAATCATTATTTTGTGGGAAATAAAAAAATTGCAATTTTTCATACAAACTTGTTTTATATATTGCCCAGTAATTTACCATTTAATATACAATGATTTGTATGGATGTAAAAGAAAAATAATAAGTGCATGTACTTACCTACGCGCGTTAGATTTTACACTTCCTTGGCGTAATAAAAAAAATTTCTTTAATTTTTCAAGCAAATAATTAATATATATAAGTTTTTAATGGACTGGAGTTATATTATAAATACGGTTGAATGTAATAATTTCATTAAAATTAAAAAAAAAAAATATAATTACTCAGTATTCAATATTAATTTAAACATGTGTAAAAATTAATTACTTTATTTTGTATTTGATTAAAAATTAAAATCAATAATTATGGTCAATGCATATTCTAAATTATTAATTTGAATTATTCGGTAACATAATGTAATAATTTATTATTTTTAATCCAAATAAACTATACATACGGGAACATAACCTCAAAAACATCTCCATGTAAACGGCCAGGTGACCTCCAAACCTTCCACAGACA